>NC_088792.1:146513349-147740425 GCF_011386835.1 Chrysemys picta bellii
TTCCAAAAATAAGGTTTCTCTCTCATCTTAACTTTTCATGTTGCTGATAGAAGGCATGGTGTTTCCTATTCCAATTTACCTCCCCAAGAATATCTTTACATTACAATTAAGGTTGGGAATATATATGAGTTACACTAGCAGACTATTTTTGCAGTGTACTTTTTATAAAATAAAACCAAACCAAATCTGGGATTTCAAAGTTCTGGTTAAAGTTAAAAAGCAGAGGATTGTAAGTCAGGAAATTCATAGGCAAGTTTCCACAAGCAACCTTAATTCTGACTTTGCCCAGCATACACCTGTCTTATAGTGTAATATCTGAGTAACTTCAGACTTACAACTGCGAGAAATAAATATAGAAAAATGAACAAAGACCAATTTCTGCACATAACTAAACAATGTTAACGACCAAGCCAATGTAGGCTAGAATTGTTCACTAGACAGTGCATTTGAGAATGTTGAACAGAGAATAACACTGTGTTGGCAAAGGGATGGACTGGATGATGTAATTGACTTTTTCCATCTTGAAATTCTATGATTATTGGTCATTGGTCCAACTGCTTACATTCTAGTAATTTCATATCATATCACTGTTATAAAAAACAACTCGATTGCTTTGAGCTCCTGAATATCTGTTTAGTGGGTAACATTTTTCTTGTTTGACAACTGCATTTTTATTTGGCCTTTCCAGTTCCGTTTCTTCTTATTATTTTTATCCTTCCTGTGAAATGTCTTCTCTGAAGTGACATTTATCCTCCTTGGAACAATGTGATAAAGGCAGAACCTGAGCAAAATTATGTTAATGAAGCTGAGCCAGCTCTTTCCCAATATTACAGGGTGTAGTCACCTGTTTCAAGTATATGAACGTATGCAATCATATTCTTCAAATCCAGCCGATCTTCTCTCATCACTTTACTTTAAAAGTGTTTTCATAGGATACAACGGTGATAAGTATGGCATGAATGCTTAGAGAGGTAGCCTTCTTCAACTGAAGTTCTGCTAGAGCTCTGAGAACTGTATTAAGATCACCGATGTAAAGGACAAGAAATAATTTCTTAGAATTATAAGGGGGAGTAAAGGGTGGCCTCATGAACCTACTTTACATTTAAATCACAGTTATAAAAAGTGCTTTGAGGATAGAGAGCCAGATCCTCAGGTGGTGCAAAACAGCCTAATTCCCACTGGTTATGCTGATTTACATCAGTAGACGTTATGGCCCACAAATTGTTTCAGAGCAGTTGTTTTCTAACTAACGTCAATAAATCATTAGTGACTGAGAGCACGTGCTAGAATTCTGCAGAAAGCTGGCAGGTTACATGATACTGCCTCCTCCTTATTTCCTTCTGCTTCTATCAGTTACCTGGATGCCCATAAAAGCAGCTGGAAACAAGGAGAGAGAGCTAGTCTACCTACTGCCTTTAGGAGATGATGCTATGTAGGAAGAAAAGAAAAAAACACAAACAGAAGCTTCCTGATCTACCAGTGAAATTGGAGGTGCCAGGCACCACCAGGAGCTACCAGAGAGACATGAGAAAGGAGGCACTAATGGGATCAGAGTCACCAAAATGAGTGGAATATCCAAGGAACCGGGGAGAATGACCAGTAAAGCTTGGCAGAATGTGCAGGCTAGCTGGGAAGAAAGAACCAGGTAGCCAGAATGGTTACATGGGGGGCTGGGGGAGAGAGGAACAGAACTGATAGAAGGGGAAGATGAAAAGCATGTATGATTAACACAGCAAGTTTTGTACTTTTGGGAAAAATTACAGTTATAATTAATATAAATATTCCTTAATACTGATCTTTCAGGTAAACAACTGTTGTTGTCGTAGGAATGTTTTGTGATTGACTGGGAAATGGAGATGATCCACAGTAATGTTCGAGAACCCTTGTTTTAGACAATTTATTGCAGTGGTATTTATGCTAACCACTCTCCATGCTTGTAATAATCCTCTGTGCATCATTGTACCAATTATCTGATTATCTGCAAATACTAAACTATCATTATTTAAAAACTATTTTCTATCTTAATTTGCAAATGAGCTACTTTAAAGCATGGTCATAATCAGTCTTTTAGTGGGGAGAGTGTATTTTTTTTACCCTGAACATGTTTAGATGCTTGAGAATCAGTAAGTGTGGGCTAAAAGCAGTCCCCCAAGGAATTAGCTTCACATGGACTGCAGATCTGGAGAAACTACATTGATGGGATTGTGACAATTAGAAAGGAGCAGCCTGTTTCATTAGTGGCAATGCTTCAGGAAAACTAGGGCTTTCTGTTGGCCTCAGTACTATCTAAGCTATGTTCAGAGGACTCCTTTGTGCTATGTTGTAGCCTCTTATCCAGAACCACTAAGCCACTCAACACCATTAGTGTCAGGAGAGACATCCATATCAGTTGCTTCATTGCCATCGTCTTCTAGGTGAAAAACTCCTTGTGTATCTTTAAGAATGTCAAATATTATCTTAGTAGTTAGATGTGCTTGTCAGTTCGTAACAGTGTCCCCAAATGCCCTGAAAATACATTCTGAATAAATTGTAGGAAGATGACTGCTTAAACAGTGCACAGCAGTTTAAAGTCAAAATCTGCCATTTTTATTTGTATTTTTTAAATTTCAGAAGCCAGTATACCAGGCAATCCTCCAGCTGTGTTGTTTTGTGCTAAGTTGATACCTGGCAGGTCACTTGAGGTGGCACAGATTCCCACTTAATCTTGAAGCCTATTCAAAGGAGTGGACTCATGTCGTTAAACAAATACAGTATCATTACATGATGGTCCATTTTCAGGGTCTACCTGCTATTTTCCATTCCTTATTTGTCATACCAAATCTTACCTCTTTCAACAAAAACTAAATCAGCTAACTCTTAACCTCACAGTGACTGTTTTAATAGGAGAGGAATGTGTTGTCTCCATAATTAACTTGTACAAGCAATGTCATACTCGTTCAATTGTATCTTAAGCTAAGTGCCTGCTTAGTTTGGAGCAAAGCTTACTGGGGGGAGGGGATGAGGCTATCTCATTTTATTTGAACTGGTTCACACAACTCTCATTTCTATTACTCTAGTACTTGAACCAGTCACCCAGCATTAGGTGTCAAAACATGGGCACAGAGTAAGAAGTCATAATGCACCCACTTTCCAGCAAATTTATATGGGTATTTATCTGTGGGGAAAGTAACCCACTTTGAGTTATCTGAGTGAAGGGAGTGGTAAAGTTCCAGGTAGGTGTTTGGCACAATTAGACCATGACAGTGACAATTTGACACAAATTGTGCTAAGTGAAAGTGAAGGGAAGTTACTGAGTGTTTTGAGAAGAGAGGGGAAAAAGAAATAGATTGTGAGAAGTGAAAACTGGTAGAGTAGAAATGAAACAGAATTCTTTGTTGAGAAAGTAGCTCCCCAAACAATATAATGGCTTAGACATGAGAAGAAATAATGGGAATTGGGCCCAATTCTGGAAGCTGCTCTCACCAGGCACAGGGGACTACCCACAGAGAACAGTTTGCTGAATCAAAAACATTATAGAAAATATAAACAGAATGGGGGTGAATAAGGCAGCCCAGTAGTATAGATTACTGGGTCCATTCCTCTGCAAGTATAGGAAATTGAAGGAAATTGTTTGACTCCCAAATGCACTGGAGCAGCACTTGTTGCACAAGGAGAATGATGAGGTGATGGTGTTGGGGGATACGTAGCTTATATGCCATTCTTCAATCCCCAGATACTGAGAGCCAAACCCTATCATTTGTCTGCCCTGGAATGCCCCTTATGCTGATCTGTAAGTCAGCCATACACCTTTTTGAGGATTCCCCTACAGCAGCTGTCTGCCTTAATGCATCTTTAGATCCTCTTTGCACCACTGGAGAACACAAAGGGGACTTACCAGGAACTAAGGATCTGGCCTTCTGTGTCTGCTGATGATGGATACTTGTGTTCAGGACAGGATTTCAAATACATAGAGGTACAATCCCAATGGACAATAATTATAATTTAAAAAACACTATAGCTTGTGAGAGAGAATTTCTAGCACAGGTCCCCCTTCATCCAGTGTTCTGCATTTCCTACAGTGGCTTCACAAAGAAAACAAACCCAAGCCTTTGAAATCAACCAGTGCCTATATATCTGGTGCTGAGTTGTTTTTCTGTGGGTTAATGGCATATTTATTATTATTATTATTAATTTTTCTTTGACAATGCCCTTCCTCTGCTTTTCCTGATATGTTATGTAGGGACGGTGGGAAAGAGTTTCTTTGACGCTTTCCTGCTAAAATAAAAACACATTGAAGGGTATTTTTGTGGCCGAGTAAGAAAAAGTTTTTAAAAAGACCAAAAACAAGAATGAACTCAACATTAAGTATTTTCTTTGGCTTTTTTATAATGTTTATATTTTTCAAGCATCTTTCTCAAGTCACCAGTATGACTCTCACCTCTCTTTCTCTGAATACAATGGACCAATGGAGAAGGTTTCAGGCAGGGGGGCATATAAAATGTAAGTGAAAAGCTGAAATGTAAACCATGAATCCTCATTTTCACCCATTAAGGTTTTAACTGAGGGATTTCACCAGCCCTCATTTTCACATTACAAGGTTTTAACAGAGGGAAGAATGCAACTCTGACTTTAATCCTCCCTTGTTACTGCTTCTATGACACAAAGAGTTAACTTTTTGTTGTGTATTTTAAAAACACTGTGGTGGTGAACACCCAAAATACAACAGCAAAGCTGACTCCTTTTTTCCCCACAAGCTGGTTAATTTATTTCACTTTTGGACAAACTCTGCTTCTCATTTGTAAAATTTGAACTGGATTTCAAAATAAAGTTTCAATTCCAGTAGGTGTTTCTACACTAATTTCTGGTGGCAGCCATCATGCTGAAAACTGGCATGATTTGTGACATGTGGCTGGGGTCAGCATACTGTCAGACACAGGAAACCAGTATTCATCTTCATATAGTGACTTATCCTGCTCACATTGAAGTTAATGGCAAAATACCCATTGCTGGAACATGATCTTAGGGCTTGATCCCACACATAGTGAAGTAAATTGAACGGTGCTTGGATCAGGCCCATAACACTAATGGGTGAAAAATCACCCCTTCGGAAGAAAGCCAATAAAAGGTCTATTTCACACTTACACCATCTAAATAGGGGTTAAATGGCACATAGCCTTTGTGCAGGACTTTACACAGAAGTAAATCCAATTCATGCACGCTACTCTTATTTTCAAATATAAGACCGTGTCTACACAACAGGGACGATAGTGGCATAGCTACAGCTCCATATAGCAGTAGCATAGGCCCAGCCTACAACCACAGAAGGGGATTTTCTGTCACTATAAGAATGCCATCTCCCCGAGCAACAGCAGCTAGTTTGACAGAAGCATTTTTCCATTGACATAGCTGCATCTAAACTGGGGGTTGGGTCAGCATAACTCTGGCACTCAAGGTTGTGGATTTTCCACACCCCTGAGCACCGTCGCTAAGGGGACCTAAATTTTAAGTATGGACCAAACCTAATTCAGTGTATACAGAGACTCTTCTCACTATGTGATGTCTCTGATTGTTGCACTCAAAAAACCCCTACACTTTCCATTTAGGTAGAAATAATCCCTCTGGCCTCCAGCTACAGTTTTCCTCAGGCAAATTTACCGTTTTTTTTCCCTTTTGTAAAGAAGGTGGAATTAATTTATCAGGGAATTATTTTTGCACAGGATGATCATAGTCCTAGTCTACATTTTAAAAGATTTGCTAGCATAGCTATGTCAATTAGAAGTGGGGAGGAAGGGGCGGGGGGCGAAATATACCCCCAACTGACATAACTATGCTGGCAAAATCCCCAAGGTAAATGTAATTATACTGGCAAAAAAGAGTTTGCCAGCATAGCTTATTTTGTTCAGTTAGTAGAAATTATACCACTAAAAAAAACTCATTTACCAGTAGAAGCTGCAGCTCCACTAGAGGAATTTGTCAATTTAGCTGTACTGAAAAAACTCTTTCTAGTGTAGGCAAGGCCTTAATCTCAATTCTACACATATCAGCTTCAACAAGAACTTTGAGTGGCTTCTTCCTCTCACTTGATGCTGGCTGCAGCAATGAGTACGATGGTGCTGGATCATGGTCCTCTTCATTCAGGTTGTATTTTGTAGGCAGACATCTCCATTCAGTGCCTTTTTTGGTGTTTGTAGACCTTAACCTTAGAAATTTTGGTTATGTAAAAAAAAATCAGCATTTCCTCAAAGATATAACAGTAGCTGTCTCCTGTTTACATTATTGATTTCCAATATATTAATATCTGTTACAGTAACAAAGAGAATTTGCTACTTTATCATAAGTTTGTGTATGTGTTTGTATACTTGTTTTGAAACAGATCTTGGAAGCTGATACTCATTTATTCTTTAGATATTTCGGTTCTCACACTGTATAATCTAGACTCTTTTCTTCAAAAGAGGGTACTCAGTGTGTGCCTGACTTTATATACTTAGTACTCCTATGTACTATGTACATGTATATGTAATTCTGTGCCAAAAAATTAAAAATTCTGCATTTTTGTTTGTCAAAATAATGCAATATAATCACACCAGTTTCAATTACTGTATTCGGGTAATTTATCAGGCTGTTGATTAATCACAGTTAACACACATGATTCGCTCCAAAAAATTAATCGTGATTAAAAAAATTTATCACGATTAATCACACTGTTAAACAATAGAATACCAATTGACATTTATTAAATAGTTTTGGATGATTTCTACATTGTCAAATATATCTATTTTAATTACAACACAGAATACAAAGTGTACAGTACTCAATTTATTATATTTGATTACAAATATTTGCACTTTCAAAATGATAAACAAAAGAAACAGTATTTTTCAATTCATTTCATACAAGTACTGTAGTGCAATGCCTTTACCATGAAAGCATAGGTGCCAACTCCGTGGGTGCTCTGGGGCTGGAGCACTCACAGGGAAAAAATTAGTGTGGTCTGCACCCACTAGCAGCCAAGATCCCCCCCCCCTCCTTCTTCTCCAAGCGTGCCACATCCCCGCTCGTCCCCCTCCCTCCCAGCACTGCCGCCTAACAGCTGTTTGGCGGTGCTTTGGACTTTCCGGAAGGGAGGAGGAGGAGTGGGGCGCAGCACGCTCAGGGGAGGAGGCGAAGAATAGGTGGGGCAGGGGCTGGGACTTGGAGGAAGGGGGTGGAATGGGGATGGGGACTTGGTGGAAGGGGGTGGAATGGGGGCGGGGCGACGGTGGTGCAGGGGCGGAAAGGGTCAGGGGGGTGTCGAGCATCCACCGGGCAAAGGGAAAGTCGGCACCTATGCATGAAAGTGCAACTTACAAATGTAGATTTTTTTTTTGTTACATAACTGCACTCAAAAACAAAACAATGTAAAACTTCGGCGCCTACAAGTCCATTCGGCTCTACTTCTTGTTCAGCCAATCGCTAAGACAAACACGTTTGTTTATATTTATGGGAGATAATGCTGTCACTTCTTATTTACAATGTCACCTGAAAGTGAGAACAGGTGTTCACATGGCACAGTTGTAGCTGGTGTCACAAGATATTTATGTGCCAGATGCGCTAAAGATTCATATGCCTCTTCATGCTTTGGCCATCGTTCCAGAGGACATGTATCCATGCTGATGACTCTCGTTAAAAAAATAATGCATTAATTAAATTTGTGACTGAACTCCTTGGGGGAAGAATAGTATGTCTCCTGCTCTGTTTTACCCACATTCTGCTATATATTTCATGTTATAGCAGTCTCGGATGGTGACCGAGCACACATTGTTCGTTTTACGAACACTTTCACTGCATATTTGACAAAATGCAAAGAAGATACCAATGTGAAATTTCTAAAGATAGCTACAGCACTCAACCCAAGGTTTAAGAACCTTAAGTGCCTTCTAAAATCTGAGAGGGACTAGATGTGGAGCATGCTTTCAGAAGTCTTAAAAAAGAAAGTTTCAGAGTAACAGCCGTGTTAGTCTGTATCCACAAAAAGAAGAACAGGAGTACTTGTGGCACCTTAGAGACTAACTAATTTATTAGAGCATAAGCTTTCGTGGACTACAGCCCATATGCATCCGAAGAAGTGGGCTGTAGTCCACGAAAGCTTATGCTCTAATAAATTAGTTAGTCTCTAAGGTGCCACAAGTACTCCTGTTCTTCTTTTTAAAAAAGAAATACTCTGATGTGGAAACTACAGAACCCAAGCCACCAAAAAAGAAAATCACCCTTTTGCTGGTGGCATCTGGCTCAGGTAATGAGAATGAGCATGTGTCAGTCTGCACTGCTTTGGATCGTTATTGAGCAGAACCCATCATCAGCATGGACGCATGTCCTCTGGAATGATGGTTGAAGCATCAAGGGACATATGAATCTTTAGCATATCTGGCAAGTAAATATTTTGAGACACCGGCTAAAACAGTGTCATGCAAATGCCTGTTCTCACTTTCAGATAACATTGTAAACAAACCGCAGACAGCATTATCTTCTGCAATTGTAAACAAACTTGTTTGTCTGAGCGATTGGCTGAACAAGAAATAGGACTGAGTGGACTTGTAGGCTCTAAAGTTTTACACTGGTTAATTTTTTAATGCAGGTTTTTGTACATAATTCTACATTTGTAAGTTCAACTTCCATGATAAAGAGATTGCACTACAGTACTTGTATTAGGTTAATTGAAAAACACTATTTTTTTTGTTATTTACAGTGCAAATATTTGTAATTAATAAAGAGCTATGAAGTGAGCACCATACACTTTGTAATCTGTGTTGTAATTGAAATCAGTATATTTGAAAATGTAGAAAACATACAAAAATATTTAAATAAATGTTATTCTATTATTGTTTAACAGTGCGATTAATCATGTGATAAATTGTGATTAATTTTTTAAATTGCACAATTAATCAAAATTAATTTTAATTGCTTGAGAGCCCTAGTAATTTATTTAAAATACAGTACAGAAAAACGTCACAAAATCTAATCAGCATTTCCTAAAAACATGAAAGTTAAGTTACAAATACTTAATAACCAATACCCTGTATTCCAGTTATAATACTGGCTGGCTACTTTGGGAAGTGTGTGGTTCTGATTGTCCTGACATTTTATTGACTGTTTGATAAATGATTTATTTGCCCTTGTGGTCTTTTTTTTTTTTTTTTAATGGGTAAGTAAAATAGATCCCGAGTTGTAATCTAACCTCATTGTACCATTCTGGCACAGGAAAAAAGGGAGAAAGCACATAGATCTTCCTAGCTGAGGATTCCCTTACTGTCATTTATAATAAGGCTTCTTTATACTACTCTGGCAATGTAAAGGAGCCTTAAAACTTTTACACATGTTCTATGCTCCTAGGGATATTGACTAAGTTTTTGTCTACACTAGCACTTTTGTCGGCAAAACTTTTGTCAGTCAGTCATGTGAAACAAACACACCGCTGACTGAAATAAGTTTCACCGACAAATGCACCGGTGTGGACAGCGCTATGTCAGTGGGAGATGTACTACCACCACTCATTGGGGGTGGTTTAATTATGCTGATGGGAGAGCTCTCTCCTGACAGCATAGAGTGGCTACAGAGGAGACCTTTCAGCAGCGCAGCTGCTGCAGTACATCTGTGCTGCTGTAAGATCTGTAGTGTAGACACAGCCTAAATTGGAACAATTAACTAAGGGTACGTCTACACTACGAAATTAGTTCGAATTTATAGAAGCCGGTTTTATTGAAATCGGTTGTATACAGCCGATTGTGTGTGTCCACACAATAAAATGCTCTAGGTGCTCTAGTCGGCGGACCGCGTCCACAGTACAAGGCTAGCGTCGACTTCCAGAGCATTGCACTATGGGTAGCTATCCCACAGCTATCCCACAGTTCCCGCAGTCTCCGCCGCCCCTTTGAATTCTGGGTTGAGATCCCAATGCCCGGATGATGCAAAACAGTGTCGCGGGCGGTTCTGGGTACATGTCGTCAGGCCCCTCCCTCCCCCGTCACAGCAACGGCAGACAATAGATTCGCGCCTCTTTACCTGGGTTACCTGAGTTACCTGTGCAGACAACATGGAGCCCGCTCAGCTGAGCTCACCGTCACCATATGTCCTCTGGGTGTCGGCAGACGTGGGACTGCATTGCTGCACAGCAGCAGCTGCTAACTGCCTTTTGGCGGTAGACGGTGCAGTAGACTGGTAGCCTTCATCGGCGATCTGGGTGCTGGCAGCCGTGGGGCTTGCCTTTTGGCAGTAAATGGTGTATTACGACTATTAGCCGTCCTATTACAAGTCGGGTCATCGCACATTAGCAGAGTCTTCCCCGAGCAGCCGATTGTGCAATAGGCCTGAAGACCATCGTCATACGCCGCCCCGTATTTGCTGCCAAGCACCCAGAAAGATGCCGAGGGCTATCAGTCACGCTGCACCGTCGTCTTAAGATGTAAAAAATAGATTTGCTCTGTATTCATTTGCTTCCCCCTCCCTCCGTCAAATCAACGGCCTGCTAAGCCCAGGGTTTTCAGTTTAATCTTTGGGGGGAACATTCTGTGTGACAGTTGTTTGTGTTTCTCCCTGATGCACAGCCACCGTTCTTGATTTTAATTCCCTGTGCCTGTACGCCATGTCGTCACTCGGCCCCCCTCCCTCCTTCCCCTAGTCCGTCAGATACTACGTTTGCGCCACAGCTCAGAGAGCCGAGAAGCGGTTCGCGCCTTTTCTTTGAATTCTGGGTTGAGATCCCAATGCCCGGATGATGCAAAACAGTGTCGCGGGCGGTTCTGGGTACATGTCGTCAGGCCCCTCCCCCCTCGTCACAGCAACGCAGACAATAGATTCGCGCCTTTTTACCTGGGTTACCTGTGCAGACAACATATCACGGCAAGCATGGAGCCCGCTCAGCTCAGCTGAGCTCACCGTCACCATATGTCCTCTGGGTGCTGGCAGACGTGGGACTGCATTGCTACACAGCAGCAGCTGCTAACTGCCTTTTGGCGGTAGACGGTGTAGCATGAGTGATAGCCATGGGGCTGGCAGCCGTAGGGCTGCATTGCACCAGCCCCTTGCCAGGCGATGGTATATTATGACTGGTATCCGTCGTCATCGTATTGGTGTGGCTGTCAATCATGGCCACCTGGGCAGACATGCTACTGTTTCGATGATGATGGCTACCAGTCGTAATATACTATTTTCTGCCAATTGCCCAGTATTGTCTGCTAAGCACCCAGAAGAGGCCGAGGGCGATGCTGGGTGCTGGCGGACGTGGGGCTGGCAGACGTGGGGCTGCATTGCTACACAGCAGCAGCCCCTTGCCTTTTGGCAGATGATGGTATTTTATGATTGGTATCCGTCATCGTCGTACTGGTATGGCTGTCACTCATGCTGCACCGTCGGCTGCCACCTTAAGATGTAAAAAATAGATTTGTTCTGTATTCATATGCTTCCCCTTCCTCCGTGAAATCAATGGCCTGCTAAGCCCAGGGTTTTCATTTTAATCTTTGGGGGGACCATTCTGTGTGACAGTTGTTTGTGTTTCTCCCTGTTCCTGTACCTGTACGCCATGTCGTCACTCGGCCCTCCCTCCCTCCCGCCCTCCCTCCTTCTCCTGGTCCATCAGATACTACTTTCGCGCCTTTTTTCTGACCAGGCGCCATAGCTAGCACTGGGATCATGGAGCCCGCTCAGATCACCGCGGCAATTATGAGCACTATGAACACCACGCGCATTGTCCTGGAGTATATGCAGAGCCAGGACATGCCAAGGCGAAACCCGGACCAGGCGAGGAGGCGATTGCAGCGCGGCGACGAGAGTGATGAGGAAATTGACATGGACATAGACCTCTCACAAGGCACAGGCACCAGCAATGTGGAAATCATGGTGTCACTGGGGCAGGTTGATGCCGTGGAACGCCGATTCTGGGCCCGGGAAACAAGCACAGACTGGTGGGACCGCATCGTGCTGCAGGTATGGGACGATTCCCAGTGGCTGCGAAACTTTCGCATGCGTAAGGGCACTTTCATGGAACTTTGTGACTTGCTGTCCCCTGCCCTGAAACGCCAGGATACCAAGATGAGAGCAGCCCTCACAGTTGAGAAGCGAGTGGCGATAGCCCTGTGGAAGCTTGCAACGCCAGACAGCTACCGGTCAGTCGGGAATCAATTTGGAGTGGGCAAATCTACAGTGGGGGCTGCTGTGATCCAATTTGCCAGGGCAATGAAAGACCTGGTGATAGCAAGGGTAGTGACTCTGGGCAACGTGCAGTCAATAGTGGATGGTTTTGCTGAAATGGGATTCCCAAACTGTGGCGGGGCCATAGACGGAACCCATATCCCTATCTTGTCACCGGAGCACCAAGCCACCGACTACATAAACCGCAAGGGGTACTTTTCAATGCTGCTGCAAGCCCTGGTGGATCACAAGGGACGTTTCACCAACATCAACGTGGGATGGCCGGGAAAGGTACATGATGCTCGCGTCTTCAGGAACTCTGCTCTGTTTCGAAAGCTGGAGGAAGGGACTTTCTTCCCGGACCAGAAAGTGACCATTGGGGATGTTGAAATGCCTATCGTGATCCTTGGGGACCCAGCCTACCCCTTAATGCCATGGCTCATGAAGCCGTACACAGGCAGCCTGGACAGGAGTCAGGACCTGTTCAACTACAGGCTGAGCAAGTGCCGAATGGTGGTGGAATGTGCATTTGGGCGTTTAAAAGCGCGCTGGCGCAGCTTACTGACTCGCTCAGACCTCAGCGAAAAGAATATCCCCATTGTTATTGCTACTTGCTGTGCGCTCCACAATATCTGTGAGAGTAAGGGGGAGACCTTTATGGCGGGGTGGGAGGTTGAGGCAACTCGCCTGGCCGCTGATTACGCGCAGCCAGACACCAGGGCGGTTAGAGGAGCACAGCAGGGCGCGGTGCGCATCAGAGAAGCTTTGAAAACGAGTTTTGTGACTGGCCAGGCTACTGTGTGAAACTTCTGTTTGTTTCTCCTTGATGAACCCTCCAAACCCCCCCCACCGACCCGGTTCACTCTACTTCCCTGTAAACCAACCACCCCACCCCACCCTCCCCTCCCGCTTGCAGAGGCAATAAAGTCATTTTTTTTTAACATTCATGCATTCTTTATTAGTTCCTTACAGAGGTAGGGGGATAATTGCCAAGGTAGCCTGGGATGGGTGGGGGAGGAGGGATGGAAAAGGACACACTGCATTTTAAAACTTTAACTCTTATTGAAGGCCAGCCTTCTGATGCTTGGGCGATCATCTGGGGTGGAGTGACTGGGTGGACGGAGGCCCCCCCACCGTGTTCTTGGGCGTCTGGGTGAGGAGGCTATGGAACTTGGGGAGGAGGGCTGTTGGTTACACAGGGGCTGTAGCGGCGGTCTCTGCTCCTGCTGCCTTTCCTGCAACTCAACCATACGCTCGAGCATATCAGTTTGATGCTCCAGCAGACGGAGCATTGCCTCTTGCCGTCTGTCTGCAAGCTGACGCCACCTATCGTCTTCAGCCCGCCACTTGCTCTGTTCTTCCCGCGATTCAGCCCGCCACCTCTCCTCTCGTTCATATTGGGCTTTTCTCATCTCCGTCATTGACTGCCTCCACGCATTCTGCTGTGCTCTATCAGCCTGGGCGGACATCTGCAGCTCCGTGAACATCTCGTCCCTCGTCCTACGTTTTCTCTTTCTAATGTTCACGAGCCTCTGCGAAGGAGAAACATTTGCAGCTGGCGGAGGAGAAGGGAGAGGTGGTTAAAAAAGACACATTTTAGAGAACAATGGGTACACTCTTTCATTACAAGGTCGCATATTTCGGCTTGCAGGCAGCCATCGTAGGCCACAGTGTTTTGGCTTTTTTAACCTTCTTAACATGCGGGAAAGGTTGCAAACAGCAGCGCATTTCCCATATCAAGGATGAATTGGGTTGTCCATTTAAAATGGGGTTTCAATGTAAAAGGAGTGGCTGCGGTTTCCCGGTTAACATGCGGCACAAACACAAGTAAACCCCCCCGCCCCACACACACACACGATTCTCTGGGATGATCACTTCACCCCTCCCCCCACCGCGTGGTTAACAGCGGGGAACATTTCTGGTCAGAAGAGCAGGAACGGGCGCCTCTGAATGTCCCCTTAATAAAATCACCCCATTTCAACCAGGAGAGCTTTCTGGAGATGTCCCTGGAGGATTTCCGCTCCATCCCCATACACGTTAACAGACTTTTCCAGTAGATGTACTGGCCGCGATTGCCAGGGCAAAGTAATCATTAAAAACGCTTGCTTTTTTTTTGTAATGTTTACAAATAGTTACAAAGTTACACTCACCAGAGGTCTCCTGTGTGCCCTGAGGGTCTTGGGTGAGTTCGGGGGTTACTGGTTCCAGGTCCAGGGTCACAAACATATCCTGGCTGTTGGGGAAACCGGTTTCTCCGCTTCCTTGCTGCTGTGAGCTACCTACAGTACCTCCATCGTCATCATCCTCCTCGTTCCCCGAACCGTCTTCCCTGTGTGTTTCTCCAGTGAGAGAGTCATAGCACACGGTTGGGGTAGTGGTGGCTGCACCCCCTAGGATCGCATGCAGCTCCGCGTAGTAGCGGCAAGTTTGCGGCTCTGCCCCGGACCTTCCGTTTGCTTCTCTGGCTTTGTGGTAAGCTTGCCGTAGCTCCTTAATTTTCACGCGGCACTGCTGTGTGTCCCTGTTATGGCCTCGGTCCTTCATGGCCTTGGAGATCTTTTCTAATACTTTTCCATTTCTTTTACTGCTACGGAGTTCAGCTATCACTGCTTCATCTCCCCATATGGCGAGCAGATCTCGTACCTCCCGTTCGGTCCATGCTGGAGCTCTTTTGCGATCCTGGGAGGACTCCATCACGGTTACCTGTGCTGATGAGCTCTGCGGGGTCACCTGTGCTCTCCACGCTGGGCAAACAGGAAATGAAATTCAAACCTTCGCGGGTCTTTTCCTGTCTACCTGGTCAGTGCATCTGAGTTGAGAGTGCTGTCCAGAGCGGTCACAATGAAGCACTGTGGGATAGCTCCCGGAGGCCAATAACGTCGAATTCCGTCCACACTACCCCAATTCCGACCCGCAAAGACCGGTTTTATCGCTAATCCCCTCGTCAGAGGTGGTGTAAAGAAACCGGTTTAAAGGACCCTTTAAGTCGAAAGAAAGGGCTTCGTTGTGTGGACGTGTCCAGGCTTAATTCGGTTTAACGCCGCTAAAGTCGACCTAAACCCGTAGTGTAGACCAGGCCTAAGAAAAGGAACATTAACAACTATGCAGGCAGGCTGTTGCATTTCTGCTCTGACTCAGGGGACAGAGTCTGCCTCATGCCTACCTCCAAACAACTGGAAGTCCTACCCATCCACACTAGGTGTGCGAGGGGGACAGAGTCTCTCTCTCTCTCTCATCCACACACATGCCTGCCAAGCCCTGCCTCCTGGCAGTAATTAACATCTCCTGACACATGCATGCCCACCTCTTCCCCCCACCCCGTGGTGATTCACATCTCTTCTGGCTACTCCAGGTGTTCAAATAGATTCACTAGTGCTGCAGGGAAGGGTTGTGTGTCCCCCACGTATTTACTTGTTTCTCTGTTATTCTGCAGGGGAGGAAAGAAATCTGCAGATGATATGAATTCTGTGCCCAGGCAGTGGTACAGAATTCCCCCAGGCGTAAATTAAGGCTTGATATTCACAGAAACTGAGTAGCCACCATTCCAACTAAAGCCAATGGGAGTTTGATGCTTCTAAGGGCTTGATCCATTCATATGGATGGCATTTTTGCCATTGACTTTAATGGGAGCAGCACCTGATCCTAGATCATCCTCCAGGTTTCTCAGGGTGAGAACCCAAAAATCAAAGCATCCAAAATTAATGGGCAGTTTTTAAAATTGTGGTTTTATTTTTCTGTATCTCAATTTGCCTTCTGTAGAATCAGATTAACAATATTTTCCTACTTCATATAAGTATCGTGAGCTTTCATTCTATAATGTGTGTAAAGTGGTTTGAGCTCCTTGGAAGAAAGTGCTGTATATTATAAGTGCAAAGTGGTAATCTAATCACTGGGGTGGCTAAAGAATGAAGTGATTAGGATAGTAAAGGAAAAGGGACTGGTGGATGGTGATAAGGAAAGGAAGCAGATGTCAGAGCATTGATTGAAGAGGGGTGCTAGAACAATTTTCATAGTGGGGAGTGCTGATGATGGAAACCATTTTTTTTTTGGTGTTTGTTATTACTACTTTAAGCCAGGAGTTGTGGCAGCACCCCTAGTTCCAGCACCACTGTCACTGAGAGATGGTAACAAGAAGTGTTCCCTCTAATCTTTCCCAGGCATGTGCAGAATGAATTTTGTTATGTGCACCACTATGGAGGCGATGTGTCATATTGTTACCAGGTTTGCCTGTTACTTTGGGGTATGCTCATTTATTAGGGTTACTCTTCGGGGGCGGAGGGTTCTGTACTTCTTTCAATGTACTGCTTGTGTCACTTGTGTTCTCATATGGAGCTCTACTTCTCCCTGCTGCAAGTTCCCTCCCAATGGAGCTATCCTGCAGGACGTAGGTTCCCCAGGGCTGAGTTCTTCCAGCCCCAGAATCAGACAAACACACACACACACACATTAACAGAGTGCATCCGAGAGGATCAGGTTAATCAGCAGTCCAAAAATGAACTCTTATATGTCCCGGGACTCCGTAGGCTGGGTCAAACAGTATCTCCAAGCCTCATATGCCATGGGTACCGCACCGGAATAGAACATGCCTTAGCAGGCTGGGTCGAGCAGCACTTTCCATCTGCAACCCTCATATGTCCCAGCTTCAGCATGTCTCTATCCCCACATTTACATTACAATTGTTCTGGTAGTAACTCACTTGATGAGCAAACCCCATAGGATTTTTGGGTGCTGCGGGGATTTTTTATCTTAGGTACGAGGAGCGTTGCTGCAGAGCGACTGAGGAAACCAAAAAACACTCACAAGGGGGGGAAGGAGAGAGAGAGAGAGAGGCAACCAGCTTAATCATGAAAGTTATTTATTGCCAGGTAATAACCATAGGGGAGCCAAACAAACAAAACAGTTATAATATTAAATCTAACTTAAATTTTATTATAAAAGTCAGGTTTACAAAACTATAACTGATCACACAAGTCAGGGTCAGAAGGCTATACCTAGAAAGAGAGAGAGTGAGAGCTGGGTTCTCACCACTCCATGAAGCTTGAATCGATCGGGGGTCCCAGGTGGTGGTGATAGCTGAGGGTCCGGAATGCTGGAGACAGGCAGAGCCCCCAGCATGATCAGTCAGGAGAAGATGAAGTCCCAATGGGACTGATGCAGATTTGGACCCAGGCATCAAAAAGCTTACTTGAGCATAGGTAGGGGTTTTTTTGCAGAGAAACAACAATGGTTCAAGGGAGAACACTATCTTTGTTTATGTGTAAACAAGGGAGTATACCAAAGTTGTTTTGTTCAGGCTAGACCATGGGAGCTGATCATTCCTGGATTTGGGCAGTATTCCTTGGAGGGAGCTCACAATGCAATTAGGGAGCTTCACTATTTTGGATACAAATAAATGATTTATTACTAGAATTGGTCTGATAACTACTGAGCTCTGTGCAGGCGTGGGTTCATTAACATCTGGAACAGAGATCCCCCCTCATGCAGTGCTTTCCTGATCCCAGAGTTCCATGCGGTTCTTGCCTTGGAATCTCCGGTCTCCATTCTGTATGCTAATGGAGATGCCTCCTTGTCCCATCTTCGATACAAATGAGGCTAGGGGAGTTTCCTTAATCCTATCATCCTTAACCCAGAGGTTTAGGTGTCACCACCACTGCCTTTTCATTGCTTTTTGTAAGTCTTTTTCTGATCGGTTTTGGTTCAAGCAGAGGCTGGTCAGGGGGAAGGTCTTTTGTGGGTCAAACAGACTGTGTACTGTGCCCTGGTTCCCCAAGAACATAGAGCTGCTAGGTAACACTGTTGGTGCATGTAAGAGGGTCCGGACTCACCCCTGCGGCACCTCCTGCTGGTCATCCAGGGAATTAGCTCTCCAGCCTCTGGGGCACCCTCTGCAGGCCAGTGATCCACCTGTCCTCTGCACTCAGGCTCCCGTGTCCCTCTCAGGACCCCGGTGCCCCTTGCTCTGGGGGCTGCCCCCTGGCAGTACCCACACACGCTAGGTCTCCCCTCCCAGGGGAACCCCCACCCACTAACCCCACCTCACCTCACCTCAGGATAAGGCCACTGCCAGTCACCAGCTAGCCCCACTCTCTGGGGCAGACTGCAGTATAGGCCACTCATCATCAGCAAGGCTGGGTTTGGACCTGCTGCCTTGGCCTAGCCCTAGGCTGCCCTCTGCAACCCCCAGTACCCCTTGGCCTATTACCAGGCCACAGCCTGGGGCTATCCAGGCTGGAGCTCCCCAACTCCCCAGCCCTCCTCCACTCAGGTACCCTGTCTAGCTCCCTGCAGCCAGGCCCTTCTCTCTCTGCACTCAGAGAGAGACTCTTGAGCTCCTGGCTCCCAGCCTTCTTATACAAGCCAGCTGGGGCCTGATTAGGGCATGGCCCAGCTGTGGCTACTTCCCCAATCAGCCCAGTAGCTTTTCCCTTTGCCCCAGCCCTCTGCCAGGGCTGTTTTAAACCCCTCAGGCAGGAGTGGGATAGCTACCCTGCTACAGTGCACATAACAAAATTCATTTGGTGGAGGTGGGGCTGAGGGGTTTGGAGTGTGGGAGAGGCTCAGGGTGCTTCTCCCTTGGCCACAGCAGGTCTGGGCCGGGCTGGGTTGGCCGGGGGAGAGGCACCTCTTCTCTGGTCACAGCAGGCTAGGATGGGTTGGGTGCCTCTTCCCCAGCTGCTGGGTCTGTGCTGGGGGAGAGGCATTTCTCCCCGCTGCAGCCTGAGCGCCTGTGCGGCGCTTAATAGGCTGCTGCTTGGCTGCACCGCTTAGAGAGAACTTAGGTAACAAGGTATGAAGCAGAAAACAGTGCCATTAAGAGATGCAATAAATTATTTTCTTTGAGAGAGACTCAAGTGATTATCCCTGTGATGAAGCCTGACATGACAGAAGTATTAGGTTTGGTCCTACTTTTATCTATTTGTTCAGTTATTCTTATCAGTGGCTTTGCTTCAGCTTTGCTAGCCATTTGCTGGAAAAAAACACATACGGCAGTGGGCCTAATCCTGTAGTCTTTACTCAGGCAGGTCCCTAGGAGTTTTTGCCTGAGTGAGGATTACGGGGTCTGATCCAACATTAGAAAAACTATCCAAGACAAGATGGTAAAATAGGCGGCTTGCCATGTAGAACCAAAGATGATGATGGTGATTTCCCCTCCTCCCCCCATAGTGGCACAGGCCTGGCTGGATTTAATTGTTTCATTGTGTGGTGACTCCACAAGGCTGGAGTTCTCCTCAAAGCTGGAGAATTAGCTTTGGAAGTCAAATGTGCAACATTGGCTGCATAGTTCATTTCCAGCTGATAAATGTCTTGCTTTGCTTAGACCAAAGGGTGCATAAAGATCAAGTAAATCTTCAATATATATGATCATGGCTTTTATATCTCCTACTAAACTAATTAAAATACATTTGAATACGGTAAGATTTACTATCAATTTTATTGGAAATAGGAGCTGCTAAAATGAGATCAATATCCTTTTATTAATTAAGACAAGAATACAGTGAAACTACAGGATGCATTTGTGATGGTAATTATAGGTAGATTGCAGAGGTAAAATAGAATGTTCATATAGTATATATTTAAGTGGTTGTGGTCATCAAAGCAGAAAGCACTCTTAGATGCTTTATGGTCATTGTGCAGAAATGGATTGTGTAGATCCACAGAGTGAGGCAAGCTGCTGTGGGCTTTTAAAAGCCTGGGATGTCAACTGTTTACAAACACAGTGTTGCAACATGGAAAACTTTCTGTTCTGAAATAATTGTGTTTGTACATATTGCCTATTTCTCTTCCCCCGGGTTTTATTGCTGAGATCCTGTATGCATGAAAACAAGATCTTTGTAGGAGCAGTGCATGACAACTTATGACTCATAAAACTTCCATGTCCTGAACAGTGAGAAGATAACTATCTTAATAGGAAATAAAATGTAGTTTTGCCTAGCTCAGCCATTAGTGGTTATAGTGTAGGAGGAGAAACAGAAATAAGGACGAAAAACAGAATATTATTGGGCCAGATTCTATTCTCACTTAGAACCTGGTATAACATCTATTGAAATCAATGGGAGTCTTTCCATAGATTTCAGTGTAGTTTGGGGATCCAGGCCCTTAAGGATTAACTGTATTGAAACTAATGGTTTTACACCAGTGTAAAACTGGTATAAAACTAGTGTAAGAGGGAGAAGAATCTGCCCCTTTGCTTGGCTGAACTGAAGCAACTTGTGATTCTTTAAAACCTTCTGTGAAACATCTAATGATATGGAAACAACGCTAATCTCTGGAAGCTAAGCTGGAAAGCCTGGGCACAAAAATGCTGAAAATCAAGTGGAAAGAGGAAGATAAGGAGAGTTGAAGAGAAACTTCAGACTAGTGAGATAGGAACAGGAAAGATCCAGGGTGTTTTATCTACAGCAAATATAAATATTCTGATTTTGAAGTGGCGGATGAACCAAAATAGATAGATAAAAATCAAGAAACAGATTTAAAGCCAGGAAAATATGTATCTTGGATTTCTCAGGTGTTCCACAGCATTTATTACTCATTGCTGCGATGCCTCGTTGTAGGTCATCTGGGGCAGGGGCGGCTCCAGGTACCAGCGCACCAAGCGCATGTCTGGGGCGGCAAGCTGCGGGGGGGGGGGGGGGCTGCCAGTCGCCGTGAGGGCTGCAGTCAGGCTGCCTTCGGCGGCATGCCTGTGGGAGGTCTGCCGGTCCCACGGCTTCGGCAGCAATTCAGCGGCGGGTACGCCAAAGGCGCGGGACCGGCGGACCTCCCCGCAGGGATGCCGCCGAAAGCCGCCTGACGGCCATGCTTGGGGCAGCAAAATACATAGAGCCGCCCCTGATCTGGGGATTAGCTATCAACCGGTCTGATGCCTCTTCCTTTGATTGCTTGTTATGTGATCTCTCTCTGGACTCAGGTTTGTCCTTCTTCATGATTTGGCCCTCTGGCCTGGTCACTAGAACTACCGGGTCTAAAGAAAATATTTATCCCATTTTTCTGAGGTGGGCCCACGCATGCAAGCCAAAGGGAGAAATCTGAATGAGTTTATAGCCATACATATGCAAGAGAACTTATTGATTTTTTTCAGTTCAATTTTTCTTTCTTAAATGGTTTCTTTTCCCCAAAAACCAAACTTCATGAAAATTGTCCAACCCTATTGCATTTTTTGCCAAAAAATTCTTGCTTTTATATTAAAAAAAACTTACTGAACTCAGGATTGAAAATTGTCACAATCATTTTGATAATGTGTTTGATTTTACATGTATATAAATATGTGTGTGTGTGTGTATCCTGATATTTTTATGTAAATACAAATGGTTCAGGTTTGAATGCTTCAAAATGAAAACATATTGGAAATTTCAAAATATTTTGCAAAGGTACTTTGGGGATTTTTAGCAATTTTATAGAATAGCTACCCTTCCCTGCCCTCTCGCTCACAGAAGGGAGCACTGGGGCTTGCAACCCTGCTCTACCCCAGATGTCTAGAGTGGGTGAGCTTGGGTGGCTGCACAGTGGGTGTCCAAGACCTTACTTTCTCTTACTTTCTTGTACAACTTCATCAGACCCTGCCATAAACTAGCCCTTTTGAAAAATCAAGTTGTACTAAAATTCTGATGGTTTGGGTGCTTCATCTACGCACTGTATAGGTAGAAAAAACAATTCTCTGAGTATTCTTTTCTTTTTAAAGCTAAAAATTTAAAATAAGAGTCCTGGATGCCAGAGATATAAAGTTGTTTGAACAACAGTCATCAAAATACAGCATTGCCATCTCTCATGATTTTATCACAAGCCTTGCAGTATTTGGAATTATCTTAAAATCCCTTCTCCTGGAGTTTAGTGACTATGTGAAAATCTCAGCTATCTTTTTTTTAAGTAATTTTCTAACCTTCATAGTTGCTGAGAAAAGCTTGAAAATATGACCAGAGTGTACACTTAGCACTCAAAAAGAAAAACCACATCATTTACTATTTTCTTAAAAATCTCATGATTTTTTTCAATCAGTCATGATTTTTTTTGATCCTATCATTATCGTTGAATGTTTGGCGTTGGCAATATTGAAAATATGTTTCTTAAAGTGTAAATAAGTTTTAGTTTCATACGCTGTACACGGTCTAATTGTTCAGTGTTTTAGGACATACAGTCGTGGTTGCTACTCTGCCTATTGGTCATAGTGAAATGACAATATACTATCCTATACTATAATTAATAGGAATATTTTCAATTTCCCTGTTACACTTTTCCCATTTTGTGGTCTCTAACATGCTAAGAGACATTTTCTTCCCCCAACAAATGTAGGAACAGTTATTTAGCCAGTGTGTAGAAAGTTGAGCAAACGGATGTGATTGAGACTATTGTTCTTAAACTGGTGCCAGGTAGACTGAAATCTTATATATTTTCAGTATTCAAGTCAATAAGACGATTTCTCCATGGGCACACTGTTTAAAAATAAATGCTGCTTTTGTCATTTAAAGCCATATTTAAACTGATTTGAATGAAAAATGAAATCGTGTTAATAAAAAGTTACACTGGTCTACAATTTTTGAGAAGTCGTCTGCTTCAGAGATAAAATGTGCTATTTATTTTGTATTTTGATGTGCTGAATTCAAATATGACAATTAAAACAACTGATTGGCTACTGTTTCTAAGATATTTAAGTTTTTACATTTTATGTCTATGTATATTGTGTAGATAGTAGAGTTTTAATCATAAATTGTAAACCTAGGTCTTTTCATGTGGTTATGGTTGCTTTACATGATAATATTTCACCTGTCCTGTTTATGTAACACTTTAAAAAAAATCAGCAAAAGGGTTATATAAATAAAATATATTATGAAACAAAAGGCAAAAAAACTATTATGTACATAGTTTAGTCCTATTCAGTGTCTACTCGGCGCTTCTTGGCTTGTCTCTTGTATTCATTAAATGGAGCATCTCTTGTCACTGTCCAGCAATAGTCTGCAAGCATTGATGGGCTCCATTTGCCCTGATAGCGTTTCTCCATTGTTGCAACGTCCTGGTGAAATCGCTCGTCGTGCTCGTCGCTCACTGCTCCACAGTTCGGTGGAAAAAAATCTAGATGAGAGTGTAAAAAATGTATCTTTAGTGACGTGTTGCAACCAAGGCTTTTGTATGCCTTGAGGAGGTTTTCCACCAACAATCTGTAGTTCTCTGCCTTGTTGTTTCTGAGAAAATTTATTGCCACTATTTGGAAGGTTTTCCATGCCGTCTTTTCCTTGATGGGACAAGATCCTTTTGACGGTCACGGAACATGGATACCCTAACATCACCTGCCAGGAGATTCCACTGCTGTAGTCTGGAGCCCAACAGCTCTGCCTTACTCTTGGGTAGTTCCAAATCCCTGACAAGGTCATTCAGTTAACCTTGTGTTATGAGGTGTGGTTCAGAGGAGGAGGATGGGAGAAAATGTGAGTTCTGTGACATTAATGGTTCAGGACCAGAAGTTTCATCCTCTTGCTCATCTGACTCAAGTGAGAATGATTCTGGTGCATCAGGAACCGGCAGTCCTTCTCCGTGGGGTACTGGGCGTATAGCTGATGGAATGTTTGGATAATGCACAGTCCACTTTTTTTCTTTGACACACCTTTCCCAACTGGAGGCACCATGCAGAAGTAACAATTGCTGGTATGATCTGTTGGCTCTTGCCAAATCATTGGCACTGCAAAAGGCATAGATTTCCTTTTCCTGTTCAACCACTGGCGAAGATTTGTTGCACAAGTGTTGCAGAAATGTGTCCCTTTGCAAAATCAAACACTGACCAATAAGAGAGCACAACACTGTATGATTTCTAGAGCTGATATAGGGCAATTTGTTCAGCAGAGTGATGTAGGCTTCGTTATGATTGCATCATCCATGACTTCTAGGAATAACAACATGATGCAATTCATATCATGTATGACGCAATACCAGCTTCAGATTGCATCCTTCATTGTTTTGCCTAAAAAGCAAGTACTGTCCAAACCCACTCATAGATTTATTCATAGATCCAGTCAAAGATGTATTTTAGTCATTTCTGGTTTAAATTGAGATCCCTTCCCTTTATAACTCACTTATCCTCCGCCATTCCCAAGTCAAGGGTCGTATCTACTGACCCAATAGCATATCTTGAAAACTAGAGCCAATCAACAATTTTAAGCATTTTCATTCTCAGTGACCCAGAATTAGTAAAGTTTGACTACATTTATTTCAGAAGCATTTTGGCTGTAGAGCAGTGATATCTGTCCTGTTGCTTATTATTCCACAACAGATGTTACAATCTTCTGAAACATGCTGTGGAGCTTTATTTGGATTATAAATTCATTTAGAGCCTGATCCAAAACCCATTGAAGTCAATGGAAATTTTACATTGACTTTAATGGGCGTTGGATTAGACCCATTAACAATACATTTGGAAGCAGATGAGCTCTTACATTTTTGCCATTGTTCTTTGTAAAGAAACAATTAATTCTTCTGTATGTGTCTATGCAAAGCCCACTGTAAGTGTACATGCACCTTCTGCAAGCATCATTGGATTTTTTGAATAGCAGTGTATGTTGGGGCTGCACATTTGCCCTGTGTCTCCTCATGCTTCCATATGAGGACATAAAATGTGGGGCTACTGTGACCCTTCCTCAACTCCTTCTTAGCACCCTTGGCAGCGAGACAGAACCTAGTAATTGTCTGGCCCATTAGTTCTTAGCTCTGGCTAAAATTCGACAAAATCTTCAGAGCCACTTCTGATCTTCTGTTTCAACCACTGTGAACCAATCAAGAACTAATTGGACCGAACTTCTCTGGTAAGAGCCCTTTGTACAGAGCCCCGTGCAGGGTTTCTGTAATGGCATCAAGACCTGACCCTCCTTTGATGGACTAATCCCCCTTAAAGATGGGCACAGTAAGTGACATTTTTGTCTGAGAATCTTAGATTGTGAGAAGAGGCTCGATATGTTCATCCTTTTCTGCATGGACTCTCACGGTGAGATGCAAGTTTGAAGCTCCGCCTTCTGGAACAATCTCTGAAGGTCACATTGGACCCAGAAAAAATGACTGTCATGACCATACTGCGGTGGTCAGGACTCTCGGTGTTGCTGTGAATTATCATAGCAGCTGGTATATTGTTAACTGTATTTGTGTTACATTGCATATAAAAACGATAAAGGGGGGGGCACAACCCCCAAAAGAAGAGCCACTAATTATAACCCAGGGGTCAGCAACCTCTGGCACGCGGGTCGCCAGGGTAAGCACCCTGGTGGGCCGGGCCAATTTATTTACCTGCTGACGCGGCAGGTTCGGCCGATCACGGCCCCCACTGGCCACGGTTCACTGTCCCAGGCCAATAGGGGCGGCGGGAAGCCACGGCCAGCACATCCCTCATCCACGCCACTTCCCGCCTCCCCATTGGCCTGGGACAGCGAACCGCAGCCAGTGGGGGCCGCGATCGGCCGAACCTGCCGTATCAGCAGGTAAATAAACTGGCCCAGCCTGCCAGGGTGCTTACCCTGGTGAGCCGTGTGCCAGAGGCTGCCGACCCCTGTTATAACCTATAAGTAATGTAAATAAGCCCTCCACCCCAGTGTACTAAACAACTCGGACCCAACCTTCTCGGACCCACTATAATGGGAAATCTGGAACACTAACTGGAATAGGTGTAGTATGCCCGTACAAGAGAAAGTGCAGGGCATGGTACTACACAAGGAGCAGTGGGACAGATGAAATATCAACACCTTCCACCTTGATGCCTGGCCCTATCAGGAAGTGTGTCACCATGTGTCCTATGCTTTTCCAGGAATATCTGGGCAGGAGGATCCCAGAACTAAAAAAAAAGGGTGGCATGTTAGAATATAGATATTCAGGCTTGTCTGTAAAGGCCTATGCTTCAAGAATTTAGGTATGTTAGAATCATAGAATAGAATATCAGGGTTGGAAGGGACCTCAGGAGGTCATCTAGTCCAACCCCCTGCTCAAAGCAGGACCAATTCCCAACTAAATCATCCCAGCCAGGGCTTTGTCAAGCCGGGCCTTAAAAACCTCTAAGGAAGGAGATTCCACCACCTCCCTAGGTAACGCATTCCAATGCTTCACCACCCTCCTAGTGAAATAGTGTTTCCTAATATCCAACCTAGACCTCCTCCACTGCAACTTGAGATCATTGCTCCTTGTTCTATCATCTACCACCACTGAGAACAGCCGAGCTCCATCCTCTTTGGAACCCCCCTCAGGTAGTTGAAAGCAGCTATCAAACCCCCCCTCATTCTTCTCTTCTGGAGACTAAACAATCCCAGTTCCCACAGCCTCTCCTCATAAGTCATGTGCTCCAGACCCCTGAGGGTTTTATCATTGAAAAATGTTTATCATTTAGCTAGTTATAGAGGTACAAAAGAAAGAATCAAAATCACTGTCTGCCTGTGTAAGGGCTTTCTCTCACTGTGACAGTCTGAGGCCCTGTTCTTAAGCTAAGGCCTTTGGCTAAGCAGTGGGAGCAGCCATAAGCTGGAAAGCATACGGTCACGTCCTCACACATTTCAAACCAGTCATATTGAAATAAGGCAATCTGGGGCTATTAGAAAGGTGACCTGATCTATCACCTCCAGATAAAGGGAAGAGCCTAGAAGATGTAAAAGAACATTTAGTTTGATAGTTTTCTGTTTGTTAAGAACTCACTCATCAATAGACATAGCTGGAAAACCCTTATGTCTTTATAGATGTAGTTGTGAAATCCTCACTTCTGTATTGTTTTGTCATTATAGTTCCCACTTTGCTATTGTTTATTTGCATGGTCTCTGCCTGGTTCTGTGATTGTTTCTGTCTGCTGTATTTAATTTTGCAGATGTAAACTAATTAAGGTGGTGGGATATAATTGGTTAGCTAATCATGTTACAATATGTTAGAATTGGTTAGGTAAATTTCAGTAAAATGATTGGTTAAGCTATAGCTGAGAATATTAATATATAAATTAGAGGCAAACAGGAAGTAAGTTTGGATTCAAAAATAAGGAAAGAGGAACTTGGATTTAAGGTTACTGGAAGTTCACCCCAATAAACATTGAATTGTTTGCACCTTCGGACTTCGAGTATTGTTGCTCTGTTCACACGAGAAGGACCAGGGAAGTGGGAGGATGAAGGAATAAGCCCTCTAACGGTGCCCCCATAGGCATTGACCTTGGCCTCAGGGATGGAGGTTTGAACTGAACCAGATCCATTGCTGGTGCTAAGATATCCACTGGCATACACAGAGACTCTGGTACCCCAGACATCGTAGGATCAGTGCCACTCCTCGAGGAAGTCTACTCCTCACTATCACTGGGGTATATTTTTTCCCTATCATCGAGCAGGGAACTCTCCCATCTGACGTCTGTGGATGATGCTACCAAGACACCCATGGACTTATCCTACAGGCTACAGCCACCACTAGTCAGCCAAGATTGGCACTGGTCCAATCAACAGCCTGTGAGTCACCCATATGCATATAGGATATGGCCTATTGGAGGGGACTGGTGCTCACCTTCAGAGGCATCAAGGAGCTTGTCTCCATCAAGTAAGAGGCCCCCTTCCCCAGCAGCTTTCCTGGATAGACCACCAGTGCCAGAAAATCAAGAGGCGCTTGGCCCGGGGCAGAGCAACATCAATACCCTGTCCTGCTGCCTAAGGATCTTTTCTTTGTAATTGACAGATGGAGGAGTATCATCAGCACTGGTCCTGGCACTGGATGATTTAAAGCATTCTAGGAGCTCCTCATATGGATTACTGAAACTCTGGAGATTGAGATTTTGGTCATCCCAGAGAAGTCCCACAAGCTGTTCAACAGCCTGTCAGCTTCTGTTCTGCCACAATCACCCTTTTTCATTAATTAGGGACTGATAGTCTCTGCAAAAGCTCTGTGGAAAATACCAGCCACTACAAAACCAACAGTGAAAGGTGTTGAGAAGAGGTGCCAGGTATTCAATTCAGGGTTTGAGTACTTTTACAACCAGTGCAACCCTGCCTCCTGAGTTGTCTCAGCCATACAAGAAAAGTCAAGGTCAAACAAAAGAATGCCGAAGGAAAAAAACCTTGACCTGTTTGAAAGAAAGTCATACTCTTCATATTGCTACAACTACAATAAGCTAACTGCCAGGCCCTCCTGGCCAAGTATGCCTGTCTGACAGACAGGTGAGTCCCTTCCTCACAAAGCTTCCTCATGACAGCAGAGTGCAGTAACTGTGGTCCTTTGAGATATTGTAGTCAGTGTCCATTCTGTGACCCACCCCCCATCCTTGCTTTTTTGAATGCTTAGTAACACAGACTTAGAAATGAGAGAACTGAGAAAGGGTGGTGGCCACCCCACCTTTTATGACCCCATATTGTAGCATGAGGAGGCATAGGACACATGTCCAGTCCTGATGGACATTGCTAGTCAAGAACATCCGGCCTTGTACATATGAGGATCATGGACACCTACAGTGGGATCCACACAGACTAAAACATCTCGAAGAACCACAATTACTGTAGGTTAAATAAACAATCTTTAATACTAGTTTAGTTCAATTTCTAAAGGGAAATTAAATTTTGTTTATTAATTTATTTATTAGCACTGAGATATCGCAGTAAAAGGTGCCTTTGAAATACCTGAGGTGTGAAGTTTGTTACAAGACTTCACTCAGAGTGCTGCATGCCAAAAGACCTCTGACACAAGCTCATTCTGTCTCCTATCATCTCCTTCTCTCAGCACATTCGTCTGAGCTCTTAATGTTTGTCATCACATCATAAACCCAAATCCCATCTTCAGACATATGACATGGACGCTGTCTTCCAGGAAGTACAATACCTAATTAATTCCTAATTTGATCACGAGGATTCAATCACTTGAGCCTCCCAGTTAAAACCAACAGCTACAGTATATCTGTTGAAACAGAAATTACAAATCCAATTTAAGCATGATCACTAGTGTTAGCCTTGCTGTCCTTGCTAACAATTCAACCTCTATAGAAGCAGTGATTCAAAGTGATTCTCTATTGACAAAGGAAGTATCAAAAAGAGGCCAGGTCATTCATATATCACTCCTCAAATCTACTATTCTTTGGGCACCAGCTTTCCTCTTTATGAAACTGCAGCATTATTATGTGTTCGTAATAGCTCTGACTTATCCATGACTTTCACCTAACAGCAAACAACAGCAGTCTATTGGGACTCATTCTCCCTTACTCACTTATGTCCCCACCAGATGTTTCATTAGGACTGCAAAAGTTAATGTCCCCTATATCCACTTGATCAACTTTACTTTAAAAAGTAGTAAAGGGTAGCAAAGAGCATGATGTGTGCTCTTGCACAGCAGATGTCACACATGAACCATGTAGAGGATGACAGATATTCATGTTAATTTATAACTGTATGGTCTCTGTTTTTTTTTTTTTTTTTTTTTTTTTGCTAGAATACATGGAAATGATACCTGAAAAATAGACTTTCATAACAGGGAAGGGTTTTTTTTCTGAAATAACCTTGAAATAATTAAATGCTTTTATTATTTTATATATTATTTTCTTTACAGAGGAAAGATAGTGCCAGGGCTAGAATGCTAGCTTACGATTCTGGGGCCATGGACTCAAATCCCTGCTGTGTCACAGACTTGCTGTGTGACCTTGTGAAAGTCACTTACCCTCTCTGTGCCTCAGTTCCTCATCTGTATAATGGAGATAATAGAACTTCTCTATCTCACCGGGGAATTGTGAAAGAAAAGTATATGACCAGTTGTAAGGTGGTCAGATACCAGGGGAAAGGGGACCATTTACATACCTTGGGTAGTTTCTTTTTCATATCTTTGCCGATGTCTTCTAGTTATTGAGGCTATTAACCCTAAGCACAAATATCCTAATCCTCAGTGTTGTCTACTGAAACATCAAAGCCTCAGCTATGTGTAACACGGACAGTCCCCATTCGTTGGCAGGCGGATGGGATTGAACATGGGGCCTCTGGAGCTTAGTTAATAAGTCTTTACCACATGAGCTAAAAGCCATATGGCTGTTAGCTAAGGCTATAGAGCACACACACACACACACACACACACACACACACACACACACACACACACACACACACACACACACACACACACACACACACACACACACACACACACACACACACACACTCCCCTCCTTCCAGTGTACATACTTTTTCCCTTAAGTACCATGTGCTGGAAGATGGTGGTCATGGCACATCTCTTGCAATGCACCTGTTTCCAGTTCCCTGAGTGGAGCCACTCTGGGATCTATTCTGTCTTTTGTAGCTTCTGCTTCTGATTGTTCTTTTCACTGTGGATTGCTTTTATTTAAATAAAGAAAATAAAGACTAAACCTGAGAGAGAAGGCAAGAGACAGAAAACAGGCTAGTTTTCTTCATCTGAACTGAAAGGCCAAATTGCTGCTACCTTATTGATGCTCCTGCAGCAGCCTCGTTTATTCTGAATTTAAAGGGGCAGTTCACAAAAAACAGAGTGAGTAGAATCTGGCCCAATCAAACTATTCTTTCTGTTATGCAGCTATGTCCACCACAGTGATGAAACCTGCATACTCTATCACTGTTCCCCCGACCTGCTTCAGTGGCCTGGGACAAATAGCAAGGGGAAGTAGGCCACACCAGAAGAGGAATGGGTGGGTTCAGGAAACAGGGACAGTTGGACTCTTTCCAGGCAAGATTCCTAACTTTTGATATTCTCTCTCCTCTGCAATATAGCTTTCTCCTATGGCTTCAAGAAAGCTTTAGAAATTAGCTAGTTCCCCAAGTGCCAACCACTTAGGGATTAGCTAGTCTTGTAAGGATCAGTATTTAAGTATGGGCTTGTTCCCTCCTCAACCCATCTGTCATTTCTCTGAGAGAATATATTAATTTCCAGACCAACTGACTGTAAAGTTGTCAATAGGATTATTATGACTTCACTACAGGTTCAAGCAGATGAGGCTGGACTGTTCTGGAATAAGCTCTTATCCAAGCTCAAAACTCCAAAATAATAGCAAAGCTGTTATAAAAGAAATAACTAGTTTAATACGCCTCCTTTGCATTCTATATAAATGTTCATTTTTTCCAAGTTTGCCTAAGTCTGGACCATCATCATTCACAATTGCTAGATAAAACCTTGACTAACTAGATAGTTGGTCTGAAATCAACAATATGAAATTCAATAAAAACAGGGGCAAAGTACTACAGTTAGAAAGGAAAAATCAAATGCCCAACTACAAAAGAGGAAATAAGTGGCTAGGTGCTAGTAGTGCTGAAAAAGAGCTCAGGGATATTGTGGATAGCAAATTGAATATGAATCAACAATGTGATGCAGTTGTGAAAAAGGCTTTTATCATTCTTGGGTATATTAACAGGACTGTTGTATGTAAGACATGGGAAGTAATTGTCCGACTACACTCAGCACTGGTGATGTGTCAGCTGGAGTGCTGTGTCCAATTCTGGGCACCACACCTCAAGAAATAAGTGGAAAAATTGCAGAGTCTGGAGAGCAACAAAAATGGTAAAACAGTTAGAACACATGACCTGAGGAAAGGTTTAATAAACTGGAAACGTTTAGTCTTGAGAAAAAAAGAAGAAAGGGAGACCTGATGATACTCTTCAAGTATGTTAAGGGCTGTTTTAAAGATCACAGTGATCAATTCTTCTCTATGTCCCCTGAAGGTAGGACAAGTGCAGTGAGATGGTCCAGTCAGCTCCAGCAAGTGTGGCTGAACAGTTGACCTGAGTCCCCCATAATGCAGAGACTGCAATTGTCACAGGGCCTTGCAGAGCAACTCTTCAGCCAGCTGGTCAGATAGTCATTTGGAACCAATGTCCAAGTGGCGTTGTCCTATGCAGGATTCTCCATTTAGGCAAAAAAGAGTGATTACAACACTACATATAAAAGAAACCTGGCCTTGATCATCTTTGTGTTCAACCATAAATATGCAAATACCTCATCCAAATACCTTTCAATGATTTACCACCCATTCCGATTTCATGTCAGTTTGCTTGTGGAAATAGAATATTGGCTTTGTCAGCTGCCAACTCATGGCTGCAAAAGCATTAGTTAGGGGGTTAATTTTTAAATTGAAAATTTGTAATTAGAATATTCAGCATGTAAAACCAAGTGTTATCACAATTGTGGCCCAGATGCACAAGGGAAGATTCTGATGCCAGTTACAATGGTGCAAGACCAATCTGTCATAAATAGTGAAATCCATTTAGCAGCTCAAATGCCACTAGAGCAGGCCAGCTACTAATTGTCAATCACATTGTTCGGTGAATGATGTTCAAATAAATTATTTAAATACTAGTATATTCTAGTATTAAACCAATTCTATATGCCAATAACCCGATTAAAATCAACCCCAACCACAATTATTTAACCGAATGGCACAGTGGAAAGCAAGCAATAAAAACTATATGTGAATGAAACGATTATTATGAAGTTAAACTGTCTTAATATTTCATTAAGCTAATACTCTCAGGCATATTAAAGTTTACTACTGGCAAAGTTACTTACTAACATCTTGAACGCTCTACATCCTCCACTTTTAATAAAGTACTGTGCTTTTGATTAAGTCACTCAGTTTTACAGGAGTGAAATGAACTGTTGTGGCTCCCTTGGAAATTCAAGAAAATCTTGTATTAGACTCAAATAGAAAAATGAGAAATATTACAGGGGTAAGGAGAGGGGTTGGGTAGGTTTTGTGACCAAGAAAGCAGATAGCCACATATATTGGCCTTCATTCTCTGAGTGCCCCAAGGGTTTAATTCTGCCAGCCTCACTCATGTTGCATAGTACCATTACCCAAATTGTTCCATTGGTGGCAGTTTGTTTAGTACTTGTATGTTTATTCTGAGCGCAGATGATGTGAGCTCTAAGATAAATAAGTGAGTTCTTGCAAATAAACTGCACACTGAAAGGGTTATAAACATCAATAATAATTACACTTAATGTTAAGAGCTGCTAAATCTAAATAATGAGTATGAAGGCGCTGCACCATCTTTTTTGTCAGCCAATGTATATGTTAGGGATCGGCAACCTTTGGCACGCAGCTTGCCAGGGTAAGCACCCTGACAGGCTAGGCCGGTTTGTTTACCTGCCGCTTCGGCCAATCGCAGCTCCCACAGGCCGCGGTTCGCCGTCCCAGGCCAATAGGGGCTGAGGGAAGTGGTGCAGGGCGAGGGATGTGCTGGCCGCTGCTTCCCGCCGCCCCCATTGGCCTAGAGCGGTGAACCATGGCTAGTAGGAGCCGCGATTGGCTGAACCTGCGGACATGGCAGGTAAATAAACAGGCCCGGCCCACCAGGGTGCTTACCCTGGCGAGCTGCGTGCCAAAGATTGCCGATCCCTGCATTAGCTGATGAATTAATACTCTAGAATTTGTTACCACTTACTTTGAATAACCTTTGTTCAGATGCATAGAACTGAGCTTACACAAACCTTTGCTGCTTATCGTAGTCATACTTAATATAGGCCTCAACACAGCAAAACACATATATGGTAATAACAACTAGCCATTGAATAGTGCATTACACTTGTAGATCTTACATTTTACAAAGGAGGTATATATCATTTCTTCCACCTTAATGAAGTGACTTGCAGATGCTTAAGTCTGTTAGTATTCACCAAAGAACTTAAGTATATTGATTGATGGGTAGGTAGGGTTGCTTGAAGTCAGTGGGACTTTAGCTTGTTTTAAGTGCTTTGCCAAACTTAGTGCATTTCATTTTTTTTACTACATTGAGTATTTGTTCTGTTTTTATAGCCATGTGTTCTGTGAATGTATATGAACTGTTAGTGCTAAAAGTACATAGTATATCATCACCTGCTTTATTGCAGAACTTCAGTCTTTTAGCCTTCTACGTCATCCTTGTCTAGTTGACTAGGACTCTCCATTCCCCAATATTCTGAAGCAATCATATTTTCTCACATTATAAGTGTTTCCATGCTTTGGATTTAACATATAAGAGATGATTAAATGACTATTGTTGATATAATCATTGAACTCTATCCAAAAAACATTTACTCTCTCTAACCCAACTGCAACATTGTTTTTTGTAGTTGTACGGAATAACCTTTAGTTTAAAGGAAGCCATGCAGCTTATATTACACAAAGGTTGAAATTCTGGTCTCCTGAACAAAGCCAGAGTGGGGTAGGGGCTAAAACAGACATTGCCAGAGCATAAGTCTCTCTCTCTCTCACACACACACACACACACACACACACACACACACACATATATACACTCTCTCACACTAGTGCTCTCTCTCTCTCTCTCCCCACTCCTTCTCCCAAAAATGTAATATCTGTGATGGACTTTTAGCTTTATTCATTCAGAGATAGATGCAAGGAGCACTTGTCCAGAATCTCAAGTATTATTCTATTCAATACAGGTAGAAATGGTGAAATGATGTTTGATATTAAATGTATATCTCCCTTTTATTAAGTTATGAAGTTTTATATCACTATGGTTAACATGTTATATGAAACCCGACTAATGCCTGCTCACATACTTCATCTCTTATCTCATATACTATGTAGATACTGAAACATACTCAGTCGAATCCTCTGATCAAACACATATCTTGTCCTAACATCCATAATAAAGAACCATCCTGCATTCCCGCAAATAAATTCAAATCCATTCTTGCAGAATATCATCTGGAACAGGCAAGTGCTCACTGCCTTAGATATCTGTCAAAACATCCATTAATAGCTAACCTCCCTGGGATCATCCCCTGAGCATTTAGGAGCAAAGACAGAAAATAGTTGTTCGGACTTATCTTGGAAGTGAGAACTCCTGCCAAATACAGACCAGAAGAAAAAGCGCATTATACCAAGTGGAAAAATAGTCTCACTCTCTCACATAGGAGATAGAGATACTTGAACATGTTTAGTTTTTTTTTTTTTTTTTTTTTTTTTTAAGATTGATGTTTTCAGTCCATGGCTTTTCAGATCTAACTTATCATTTAGCTTATGTATTGGCAATTAATTCTGTAGTTCAAGAGCTCCAACTTAAGAAGAGTCACTACAAAATATCAAATAAGATAATTAATTACTGTAGTATTGCTACTTTTTAATTAAAATTTTGAATTTATTAAATAATACAAATGAAGCTTTATTTTTAAATCTCATTGGATGAGTTTGTTTGATAAAGTAGTCTGGGAGGGAAGATGAGGTGAAGAAGGAGTACTGTACATTTTCACAAGAGCTGAGGAAAAATTTGCTCCTGTATTTTTGCACCCAAGCTAGAAGTGGAAGTGACTGGATTTCTGCCTTCAATTCATCTCTAGATTTCAAAGTGAGAATGAAGATTTTATGAATATTATACCTGATAAAAGGAAGGCCACTCTTTCAGAAGATTGACCATATTCAGTAATTGCCACCATAACCAACTGTGATCAGTGGCTTAACAATACTCAATGCCACTGTGCTCTTCTGTATGCCCTTCCAATTTTGAATGTTTAGCTACTGTGTTGGATTGCAAAAGGAAACAGAGGTATTGATGACAAGTCTAGCAGATGGATAAAGTGTAAATCTAAAATATTGCTTTAAAAAACTAAAGTGAATTTATTCTGGTATTTAAAAATGTCATGAAAATAAAACCCCACAATGGATTCAGTAAAACTATATTGCATTTTTCTAGGAAAAAAACTCCAATCTTTCAACTATACATCAGCCCTGTACATTAGTCACAATCATGTACTTTAAAATCTATCTTAAAACTTATTTTACGGTAGTGTTCAGAGAAATTCCAATCTAAAGCAACAAGTACCACATGTTTGAAAAAGCATATTCCCTGCCTCAAAGAGTTTATATTATGTGAAAAGACATAATTGTCTGTTGGAGGTTTTTTGGGGAAGGGCAAAATTATACAACCCCATCCCAACAATGTTGGTTCTTGTAGCTTATAAAGCTGATGTGTATAGGTTGTGGACAGCCAGGTTTCATTATGACATTGGGCACAGTATTTTGCTGCAAAGGCATAGCATATTTTTTTAAATAACTGTACAAAAAAAATAGAGAAAAATCTTGATGTGGAAGGTGTATTTTTATCTTCATATGACATATATTGGCCCAATGACAAGAAGACAAGTCCATTAATATTTGTCCTCTAGGCATATTCACAGAAAAAAAGATTAGTGTCATATGTACTTACATGTAATTTACCCATTACCATTAGGAATGTTTCCCTAACCAAATTAAATCTAAAAGTATTCCAGTTAATCTCAAGGAAATCTTTGTAATATAATATGTATATGTATATTTTTAAATTACCCCTATAAATATATTCTGATGTTGCAAACACAAAGAAAAATAGGATGAATAAAACAGTAAGATTTTAAAGCATTATTTGTAATCTGTATTAAGAGTGATGTAATGTTAATGGTTTAACAGAAATTAAAGTAGATTATACATTTTAGGGTATGCATTATATGGGTTTAGGTTCACCAAACGAAGGACAGATACAATTCATGTATCCATATTTACAGAATTTTAATGTACTAATGCATAGGGCTTTTTGTATTAGTTATTTTAATACTACTTTTTAAAAAAAAACTATTCTGCTTTCAAAGGGAAATATTGAAAATCATATTTAACAAATATCTCAAAATACATGGCCCAGTTCAGAAAAGTTAGTGTCTCCTGGAAGTTGATGATTGCCCTCATCTCATTGATTTCAGTGTGAGCTGGGGGAATTCAGCAATATGTAAGATCGGGTCCATAATTTCCTCTTTTTTTTCTGTTGGGAGTTGGCTTCTTCAAATTTACTCACATGAGTAATTCTTACATGAGCAGTCTTGTTGAAATCAATGGGATGGCTTTTGTAAATAGAGATTACGGGATCAAACCCTCAGTTTGTAGTAAGCAGGAAGGACTTCTGAACATCTGCTGTTCAATAAAGTTCAGTTAATTAGTGATTGATTTACTCCTCTAAGTCAGTGTTTGAACATTGGATTTCTTAACCTTCTTCCTCATCATATTTATTAATAGGTCTATAGTTTGGAGGTTGTCTCCCATTTTGGCAAAAATAATTAGGTGTGTTAAGTCTCTTGCATCTTCCTCTTAATAACTTCAAATCAATGTCATGAAAAGCCTGGAACCTATCTTCCGTTTTATCTTCCACTGGTGGTAGTGTACTGATTAAGTTTGTAAAAGTGCCTGCTAGAGTGGCTCAAGTAGGAAAATCATGTCTCATTGATCTCTTAGAATTCTTTGACTGTGTGCTCTGACACATCTGATTCTGGCTACTGCTGGAAACAGGTTACTGTATTAGATGGACCACTGGTCTGATCCATCACAACAGGCAGACTTGCAAACACTTAGACTAGGTCTGAATTAGGCCCACTGGGCCAAACTCTCCTCTCATTTGTATTTCTGTTTTACACTATGTGATGTGGTATACAAACCCCACACTGGACAACAAGAGGTTAATGAGCTGCTTTGGGTGCAGCCAGCCCTGTCACCACACATGCACAGGCTGTAGGAGGAGGTAGAGCTCACTTTGGGGCAGACTAGGGAAAAGAACAGACCTTTACCCCTCAGCTCCTTAGGAAAGGGCTGATTGAAGACAGGAGCTTCCCTGACAACCACTGCCTGAAATTCCCTCCCTGAGGTAATAGAAACATAGAAATGTAGGACTGGAAGGGACCTCAATAGGTCATATAGTATGCACCGAGGCACAACTAAGTATTACCTAGACCATCCAAGACAGATGTTTGTCTAACCTGTTTTTAAAAACCTCCAGTGATGGAGATTCCACAACCTCCCTAGGTAATTTGTTCCTGTGCTTTACTGCCCTTACAGTTAGAAAGTTTTTCCTAATATCTAACCTAAATCTCCCTTGTTGCAGTTTAAGCTCATTACTTCTTGTCCTGTCCTCAGTAGTTAAGGAGAACAATTTATCACTAGGGTCCTACCAAATTCACAGCCATAAAAAATATGTCAAGGACCATGCAATCTGGTGTCCCCATCAGATCTGGCTATTGTAGAGTGGTCATGGTATTGCCATGCACTGCCTTCAGAGCTGGACGACCAGAGAATGGCAGCAGTTGGCCGGGTGCCAGCTCTGTAGGCAGCGCTGCTGCCAGCAGCGCTGCTGCCAGCAGCAGCGCAGAAGGAAGGGTGGCCTGGTGTGGGAGGGAGTCATCGCAGTCTGAAACATTTTCAAAGGGGGTCCCAGCAAAAAAAGTTGAGAACCCCTGATTTAGCAGACTCCCTTATCCAGGGTGACTTACAAACGTAACAATAGTAGAATACAATACTTGTTTTAAATGTACTGTATGAACACATCCACAAAATTTGCTATTTATGCCGTGACCAACCAGTGAAAAATGTGATTTCTCTGCAATTTAACTAGACCCCTATTTATCACCCTCCTCTTTATAACAGCTTTCTATGTACTTGAAGATTTTTATTGTGTCCCTGTCTCACACTTCTCTTCTCTGGAGTAAACAAACCCAGATTTTTTTTTCAATCTTTCCTCACAGATCAGGCTTTTTTGGACCTTTAATCATTTTTGTTGCTGTCCACATCTTTCCCGAAGTATGGTGCCCAGAACAGAACACAATACTCCAGTTGAGACCTTACCCATGCTGAATAGAGTGCAAGAATTTCTTGTCGTGTCTTGGTTACAACATTCCTGCTAATACATCCCAGAATGACATTTGCTTTTTTTTTTTTTTTTTTTTTTTTTGTTAGTTTGTTTGTTTGTTTGTTTGGCAATACATTGTTACATTGTTGACTTAGGGAGGGCCTGATCCTGATATGTCTTGAGAGGGAGGTGTTTCCCTCTCTCTAGTACTAACTCTGTTTGTGTTAATTCCCCAGGCTTTCTGTTTATGGACTACTCCAGAAGGGGAGAGACTTGGAAATGACCTGGCTGGAGGGCCAAGTCACCAGAAAAGGCAGACCACTGCAAATGCAGAACAGCCAGTGACCACAGACCCCAGTGAAGAGAGAGTTGCCACACCATGCCCAGATACATAGAGGTGCCAAGTAGTGTGCTGACTACCTCACAACTGGTGGAAAATGCAGGCACCCTTCCAACCCCTGGAGACAGGAGAGGACTGACTGACCCAAGTAGTCAAACACTCTCAAACTAGAGATGTGGGTTGGTAGGTCAGACAAAAAGGACCTGGAGTGTTTTCTTAAATGAGTGACTCAGACCCAGCAGCAGCAACAAGCAGCTCAACAGCAGCAACAACAACTACTCCTGCAGCAAATGGCTGCCCCGCAGCAACTTAGTGGCACAACAGCAGGAACAATAGCAAAGGCTGGTCCAACAGGTAAAGATCTTGATGCAACTTTCAGGTCTCCTTGGGGGCTTTAGGCCTGGCCTACTGGTTCTGCCCGTGCCAGTGAAATTCACAAAGACAGGGCTGGGGACAACCCAGAGACCTTCCTGGTAACATCTGACACTAGTATAAGTGAGATTAGAATTTGACCTGTTTTATCTGTGATCCTCACTACTATTTTATTCCTCACAATATGTGATAATCTTGGCTTACCTGATTGTAGCGGGGTGGTGACCCGCTCCAGCCCTGATAGGGGTGGAACCAGCCCTGGGAGAGGGCTGGCAGGCTGTGAAAGAAAGACCTGGGCTGATTGGGGAAGCAGCCACAGCTGGGCCATGCCCCAATCAGGGTCCAGCTGGCCCTATAAAGGTTGGAAGCCAGAAGCAAGGACTCAGTCTCTCTCTAGCTGTAGAGGGAGAAGGGCCTGGCTATGTGAAGCTAGAGACAGGGTACCTGAGTGGAGCAGGGATGGGGAAAGGCTGGGGAGCTCCAGCCTGGAAAGCCCCAGGCTGTGGCCTAGCATAAGGCCAACGGGTACTGGGGGTTGCAGAGGGCAGCCCACGGGTAGGCAAAGGCAGCAGGTCCAAACCCAACCTTGCCTGTGATGAGTGGCGTATACTGCAGTCTGCCCCAGGGAGTGGGGCTAGATGGTGACTGGCAGTAGCCTTATATTGAGGTGAGGTGGGGTTAGTGGGTGGGGGTTCCCCTGGGAGGGGAGACCCTGAGAGAAAGGGGTTACTGTCAGGGGCAGCACCCCAACTAACAGGGCATCGGAGTCCAGGGAGGGACCTGGGAGCCAAGCGGTAGTGGATCACAGGCCTGCAGAGGGCGCTCCGGAGCTGGAATGAGCTAATTCCCGGAAGTCACCAGCAGGAGGCGCTGCAGGGGTGAGTCCGCTCCTCTACACTGATCATAACTGATGTTTATCAATTATAATTCCTATTATTTCAGTTATTACAGATGCTTTCTTGGGAGCTGGCATTGTACTGTATTATGTAAACTTTGGCTGCCATTCTAACTCTGTGGCAGGTCACCGTTACTCCTAATTGATGCCTCTTTGAGTGTCCTAGTTTTATCTTCTCTTGCTCTATGTATCAAGGATGAGAGATGGGGAATTGTTGTGCTCCAATTAGAAACCCAGCTAACCCCTGATTCTTTTAAAGATAGATTCAAATCTATCTTCAGGTGTGATTGCTGTATTGAAACTGAACTTATGAGAACATTATCTGTACTCCACTTCTGCTCTAATCGGAGTGGTGTTCTCTTTTTACTTTACATTCTAAACTCAGCTACCTATTACTACTAGAGCCATCAGTTTTGTATATTAGGCCCTTATGCTGTGCAATAAACTTTTCCCTATTGTATACCATTGCTAATATCAGTCATTCTGATAACATCTTTTCCAGGAACCCAGTTTATAGATCTAGCTCATTTTTCTCATCACTTTAGAATAAAAACCAGTGGGTGTGTTAAGGAGAAGAATGGTATTCCAAATCCAGATGCTAGTGCTGATGCACTCATACCCACAATTAGCCAGGGTGGAAGCTGAAAGTGCAGCAATGAGGGATCAAGCTGAAGCTGTACAGAGCCACTTGCACGCTGGTCACTGCTACTATCAAAGTTAGTGACAACAGATTTTTGGCAAAAGATCCTAGTGCAGGGATCGGCAACCTTTGGCACGTGGCTCGCCAGGGTAAGCAGCCTGGTGGGCCGGGCCAGTTTATTTACCTGCTGCAGCCACAGGTTCAGCCAATCACGGCTCCCACTGGCCGCAGTTCGCTGCTCCAGGCCAATGGGGGCTGCGGGAAGCGGCGCAGGGCGAGGGATGTGCTGGCTGCCACTTCCTGCCACCCCCATTGGCCTGGAGCAGCGAACCGCGGCCAGTGGGAGCCGTGATTGGCTGAACCTGCAGACGCAGCATGTAAACAAACTGGCCCGGCCCTCCAGGGGACTTACCCTGGTGAGCCGCGTGCCAAAGGTTGCCGATCCTTGGCCTAGTGTAAATACTCCTCTGTTTATGATCCAAACGTGCATGCTCTTGAATTTTACTAATAAATGCTCATGAAAAGACCATTTCAAGGTCAAAGGATTGACTATTAGTACTGGAAAAGATGTATTTTATGTGGCATGGTTTACTGTTTAGCATAGCGAGACAAGGTTCCCAAACTCCTTGCTGGACCTCTAACAAAAAGGCCAACAAGCAAGGTCAGGATTTGGTAACACCATTCAGCGTAGGCACATGCTTTGATATTGGGATAAGACAAAATTAAATTTATACTCTATCAATCAATAAATACTAATTGCCTAATTTTTCTATGAGTGATGCATCAGGCAAAGTATGGGAATTCAGACAAGAAAAGATCTCCTGTTTTCCAAAATTTCCTAATCCAATTTATCTGCTAGCTCTCCTTAAATTGTCACTCTTCCCTGGGTTATTGAGAATCAACCTCACACCTTCCACCCATCCAGAAGGACTATCAAAATCAGATGGACCATCAAGGGCCTATCACACCTGGAAGATGGTACATGTAAGGAAACTCGTCCTATGGACTTGGATGCTGAATGAAGGAAATAAAGTAAAGTCACTGGAAAAATTTCCATCGTTTTGGCTGTTTGAACTCTTACAGGGCTAGAGCCACCAAACACAGGCCAGAGATCCACAGAAGCTACCCCTGGGTCAGCCTTGAAAGATAGTGTTGTAGTGTCAATTTTCTGTCACTCTTAGGATTTAGATGATAACTCATTTGTGTATATGTTTGGTTGCTTGCTTTAACCTGTAAATAACTTTTTTTCCTGATGAATAAACCTTTAGATCTTTTATTACAGGATTGGCTACAGACACTGTCCTTGGTGTAAGTGACTGATCTCTTGGGAGTGAAAGCAGCCTGAATGTGGTGTGATTTTTGGTGTAAGTGACCATTTATCTCTAAGTCCCAGTTTGTCTGGGTGGCAAGATAGACTGGAGAGTCTAAGGTTTCTGTCTGTGACTCCATTGTAAGACTGTTATAGTGATCCAGGAGTTCACATTTTTATGGGCTTAGTGAAATCTAATTATAGAACACCCCTCCAGTTGGGGGTGTCAGCCCTGTGTTTGAAAGTCTGCCCTGAGGTAGGCACTCAATCGTGAGCCACTCAAAACTGTGTGACATGTTTTCAGTCTTTTCTATGCATCCAGGACAGTTACAAAACTACCTTTATAAAAAAAGCAAGAAAACTGAGATTTGTAGGTAATAATCTGATTCCAGCAGCTGGCTGGGGCTTTAAGAAAAACAGCAAATAGTGCAAGACTCATGATAATTTGTTTTATAAGTTGACAATGAACACCAATGAGTTTTTTCAAGTCCTATTCCTGATTACAGGTGTCACATTTCTCCACTCAGGGAACAGAAACAATATCATGTGACTTCTGAGCAATTACAGTGTACTAACACCTCTTAAATTGAGAATTCAGTACTTGCAGCAAATTGTGACTAATATGTAAAGACAGAAATTTGGACAAATATTTGACAAGTACATTCATATAATGCATGTGTGTGAGGAAGTTACAATCCTCCCATGGACATTACACAAGGAGAAAAAGAGGCTAACTTTGACAAGTAAATTATTCACTGTGAATTATTTGTTCTGCCCTAGTGTTTTTCCGCTCCATAAGTATCTTAAAATGCAAGGTGATTTTATTGATTGATAATGCTTCTCCTCACTCCAATGTAACAATTTAGATGTTTAAAGCTTCCCAGAGTCAGCCACTGGATAGGGGAATAATTCAATATATTAAGGCTCTGTGCTGCCACCATTAGCTGCAACATATTATCTGCTGCTTCAGCGATAGCAAACCACCAGACATGAACATCAAGGACAATCAGTATTTCAGAAGAAATGGCTGCAGGCAGCTTACCTGTTCTACCATTGTTAACTCTTGGTGTCATTGTAACCTGCTGCCCTCACCCTCTCTAAATTAAATCAAAATGAAGGGTATTAAAGCACTTAACCAACCACAAGCATGGAGGTGGCTAGATCACTCTCTAGCATCCTACACAGAAACTTCTTGACAATGGAAGTGTTAGTCACAGATGTTATTCACACATATATTGCAAACCAGTGCTTTTCTTAACAATGAAGAAGTCTTAAAACACTATAATCAGCTTGTAAAGCAAATCATAATCAGCAAGTTGGAACCATGGAAACGAAACACTCTGAACCTTATGGTTGCTAAGACAAGGCATATAAGTCACTGCAGTCTTCAAATAATTTCACTGAGCAAACCACACTGCACTCTGACTCAAATGATGTCCATTTCCAACACACCCAGGTTGATGACTTTTTAATTACAAAACAATTATAAATCTCTACACCACCTATATTCACAGGTAAACACTGTATGTATTAAGTTTCCATATTTTTAATATAGGAAATAAAGAAGCCTATTACCCCTCAGCAAGTGCAATGAATGTAACCCAACCAGATCTTGTTAAGCAGGAAGGCTTAAGGGAGAAGTATCTCATCATCTGCATAATTTCATACCACTATAGAAATGTAGAACCATAAGGGACCTTGATAGGGCATCTACTCCAGCCCCATACACTGAGGCATGACTAAGTATTATCTAGACCACCCCTGATAGGTATTTGTCTAATCTGTTCTTAAAAATCTCCAATGATGGAGATTACATAACCTCTCTAGGTAATTTATTCTAGTGCTTAATTACCCATACAGGTAGGAAGCTTTTTCTTAATGTCTAAGCTAAATCTCCCTTACTGTGATTTAAGCCTATTACTACTTGTCCTGTCTTCAGTGGATAAGGAGAACAATTTATCACCCTTCTCTTTATAACAACCTTTTATGCACTTGAAGAGTGTTATGTCACCCCTCAGTCTTCTCTTCTCCAGACTTAAAAAAAACAACACTTTTTTCAATCATTCTTCATGGGTTATGTTTTCTAGCCCTTAAATAATGTTTGTTGCTCACCTCTGGACTTTCTTCAATTTGTCCACATCTTTCCTGAAATGTGGTGCCTAGAACAGGACACAGTAGTGCAGTTGATGCCTATTCAGTGCAGAGTAGAGTGGAAGAATTACTACTTTTGGTTTGCTTAAAACACTCCTGCTAATACATCCCAGAATGATGTTCAGGATTTTTTGCAACAATGTTACATTATTGACTCACATTTAGTTTGTAATTCACTATAATCCTCAGATCTTTTTCTGTAGTGCTCCTTCCTAGGCAGTCATTTCACTTTTGTATTAGTGTATTTGATTATTCTTTCCCAAGTGCAGTATGTTGCATGTCCTTATTGAATTCCATCCTATTTATTTCAGACCATTTCTCCAGTTTGTCAAGATCATTCTGAATTCTAGTTCTGTCCTCCAGAGCTCTTGCAAACCTTCCCCCACCCCACCCCCCGCCTTGGTATCAACCACAAACTTTATAAGTGCACTCTCTACGCTATTATCCAAATCATTTATGAAGATATTTAATAGGACTGGACTTGCATGAGCCCACTCAACATGTCCTTCCAGTTTAACTGTGATAACACTGGTCTACAATTTGAGAAGTCGTCTGCTTCAGAGATAAAATGTGCTATTTATTATGTATTTTGATGTGCTGAATTCAAATATGACAATTAAAACAACTGATTGGCTACTGTTTCTAAGATATTTAAGTTTTTACATTTTATGTCTATGTATATTGTGTAGATAGTAGAGTTTTAATCAAATTGTAAACCTAGGTCTTTTCATGTGTTTATGGTTGCTTTACATGATAATATTTCACCTGTCCTGTTTGTGTAACACTTTAAAAATCAGCAAAAGGGTTACATAAATCAAATGTATTATGAAACAAAAGGCAAAAAACTATGTACATAGTTTAGTCCTATTCAGTGTCTATTCGGCGCTTCTTGGCTTGTCTCTTGTATTCATTAAATGGAGCATCTCTTGTCACTGTCCAGCAATAGTCTGCAAGCATTGATGGGCTCCATTTGCCCTGATAGCGTTTCTCCATTGTTGCAATGTCCTGATGAAATCACTCGCTGTGCTCGTCGCTCACTGCTCCGCACTTCGGTGGGAAAAAATCTAGATGAGAGTGCAAAAAAGTATCTTTAGTGACATGTTGCAACCAAGGCTTTTGTATGCCTTGAGGAGGTTTTCCACCAACAACGTGTAGTTGTCTGCCTTGTTGTTTCCGAGAAAATTTATTGCCTCTAACTGGAAGGCTTTCTATGCCGTCTTTTCCTTCCCACGCTGTGCATGGTCAAATGCATCATCTTGAAGAAGTTCACGAATCTGAGGACCAACAAAGACACCTTCCTTTATCTTAGCTTCACTTAACCTTGGAAATTTTCCACGGAGGTACTTGAAAGCTGCTTGTGTTTTGTCAATGGCCTTGACAAAGTTCTTCATCAGACCCAGCTTGATGTGTAAGGGTGGTAACAAAATCTTCCTTGATTCAACAAGTGGTGGATGCTGAACACTTTTCCTCCCAGGCTCCAGTGACTGTCGGAGTGGCCAATCTTTCCTGATGTAGTGGGAATCTCTTGCACGACTATCCCATTCGTAGAGAAAACAGCAGTACTTTGTGTATCCAGTCTGCAGACCAAGCAAGAGAGCAACAACCTTCAAATCACCACAAAGCTGCCACAGATGTTGGTCATAGTTTATGCACCTCAAAAGATGTTTGATTTGTCATAGGTTTCCTTCATATGGACTGAATGACAAACTGGAATTGATGGCAAAACATTGCCATTATGCAGTAAATCAGCTTTAAGACTTGTCTTCGATGAATCAATGAACAGTCTCCACTCATCTGGATCGTGAACTATGTTGAGGGCTGCCATCACACCATCGATGTTGTTGCAGGCTACAAGATCACCTTCCATGAAGAAGAATGGGACAAGATCCTTTTGACGGTCACGGAACATGGAAACCCTAACATCACCTGCCAGGAGATTCCACTGCTGTAGTCTGGAGCCCAACAGCTCTGCCTTACTCTTGGATAGTTCCAAATCCCTGACAAGGTCATTCAGTTCACCTTGTGTTATGAGGTGTGGTTCAGAGGAGGCGCATGTGAGAAAATGTGGGTCCTGTGACATTGATGGTTCAGGACCAGAAGTTTCATCCTCTTCCTCTTATGACTCAAGTGAGAATGATTCTGGTGCATCAGGAACCGGCAGTCCTTCTCCGTGGGGTACTGGGCGTATAGCTGATGAAATGCTTGGATAATGCACAGTCCACTTTTTCTTCTTTGACACACCTTTCTCAACTGGAGGCACCATGCAGAAGTAACAATTGCTGGTATGATCTGTTGGCTCTCTCCAAATCATTGGCACTGCAAAAGGCACAGATTTCCTTTTCCTGTTCAACCACTGGTGAAGATTTGTTGCACAAGTGTTGCAGCATATGTGTGGGGCCCACCTCTTGTCCTGATCTCCAATTTTGCAGCCAAAATAAAGGTGATAGGCTTTCTTAACCATAGTGGTTATACTGCGCTTTTGTGATGCAAAAGTCACTTCACCACAAACATAGCAAAAGTTATCTGCACTGTTCACACAAGTACGAGGCATCTCTGCTCACTTTGGCTAAACAGAAGTGTGTCCCTTTGCAAAATCAAACACTGACAAATAAGAGAGCATGACACTGTATGATTTCTAGAGCTGATATAGGGCAATTTGTTCAGCAGAGTGATGTAAGCTTCGTTATGATTGCATCATCCATGACTTCTAGGAATAACATGATGCAATTCATATCATGTATGACGCAATACCAGCTTCAGATTGCATCATTCATTGTTTTGCCTAAAAAGCAAGTACTGTGTAAACCCAATCGTAGATTTATTCATAGATCCAGTCAGATGTATTTTAGTCATTTCTGGTTTAAATTGAGATCCCTTCCCTTTATAACTCACTTATCCTCCGCCATTCCCAAGTCAAGGGTTGTATATACTGACCCAATAGCATATCTTGAAAACTAGAGCCAATCAACAATTTTAAGCATCATTTTCGTTCTCAGTGACCCAGAATTAGTAAAGTTTGACTACATTTATTTCAGAAGCATTTTGGCTGTAGAGCAGTGTAACTACTCTCAGAGTATGGTTTTCCAACCAGTTGTGCACCTACCTTATAGTAGGTTCATCTACGCTTTATTTCCCTAGTTTCTTTATGAGATAGTCATGTGAGAAAATATCAAAAGCTTTACTGAAGTTGAAATGTATCTACTGCTTCCACCACATCCACAAGGCTGGTTACCCTGGTCAAAGAAAGATACCAGGTTAGTTTGAAATGATTTGTTCTTGACAAATCCATGTTGACTGTTACTTATCACCTTATCTTCTAGTGCTTTCAATGTGATTGTTTGATTATTTGCTTCATTATCTTTGTGTACCGAAGTTAAGCTGACTGATTTATAATTCCCTGGGTTGTCCTTATTCCACTTTTTATAGAGAGATACTATATTTCCCCTTTTCCAGTTCTCTGGGATCTGTCCCATCTTCCATGAGTTCTCAAAGACATTCATTAATGGCTCAGATTTCTTCAGCCAGTTCCTTAGTATTGTAGCATGTATTTCATTAGGCCCTGCCAACTTGAAGATATCTAATTTATCTAAGTAATTCTTAACTTGTTCTTTCCCTATTTTATCCTCAGATCCTACCCCATTTACACTGATTTTCACTACATTAGTCACCCTAACTGCGTGAAACAAAAAAGGCATTGAATACTTGGGTCATTGATGCATTTTCTATTATTGTCTTTCCCTCCCATTGAGTACTGGACCTACCATGTCCTTGATGTTCCTCTTGCTTCTAATTTATTTATATCCCTAGCTAGTTTAATCTGCTTTGTGCCTTGGCTTTTCTAATTTTGTCCCAGAGAGAGAGAGAGAGTGTGTGTAGACCTATTTTCCACTTTTTGTATGAGTGTTCTTTGAGTTTTAGGTCATTGAAGAGCTCTGGATTAAGTCAAGTGTGATCTATTACCATACTTCCTATCTTTCCTATGCACGGGGTATAGTTTGGCACTTGTTTCCTCCATTCCCTTCTGCAAGACTACTTAAGAAAGGGAATTTATAATGGGATGTGGCCCAGGGTCTGGCAGATGACCAGATTTTAAATGGATGATACACTGGAAACTGAAGAGCTTTGATAGAGGCCCATTGATGGGTCACTATTGTGTGTCAGCAACTCTTGGTAGGCCTGACATACTCACTACACCCATCATAATCTGAATTTAAAATGTGTCATGTAATATCATTGGAAAATTAAACTCATGGATCATTAACATTCTTGCATGTGGTATGCATGAAGTGTATACAAAGAATTATGAATGAGCTAGAATTATATTCTTAAAATAGGTCTGGCAAGCAATGTATAAGCAGTCTTCCTTAGACAAAGGAATGAGTATTTGTCTCACCAGCTTGGTCAACAGGCAGAGCCAATGAAGATACATTTACATAAAAGGTAAACAAAGCCATCAACTTAGTGTGTATGTGGGAGATCTGGACTATAAAGGGGGTTCTGAACCTCAATTGATAAATAATTGAATCAACTGATTTTATACAATAATACTGCATTATAAAAGTGTATAAAATAAGGTATTTTATGAAAGCTAATGACACTGGTGATATCCATCATTGTTAAATGTATGTTTTAATACTCTGAGAAATTATAAATATCAAAGGATATTATGGCTTGAAGTCTCTGATCAAACACATGGAGAATCAATTTTTTTCCCCCAAGAGAAGGGAATGCAGCTATTTACCTGTACCCCCAGTGAAATTATGCAAGATGTGACCAAAAACAATGGAAACCCCATTAACATACAAATCAGCAGAGGGATGGGAAGTCCACAGGAAGGGGAAAAACAGCATGAGGTTATCCTGAGTCTGAGGAAAAAAATACTGAATTTAGGAAAATCTATCTTGGTATCCATCACTGGACAGATACAATGGGCCCAAAATCTTGCAAGCTGAGAAATATGGGTCTTTTAACTAAGGAGGTTGCAGTCTCTATGAACTGAATATAGGTGAGAAACCGGCTTATCCTGAGGTGTTTCACCTAATTAGACAAGGAAAACCATCAGCTTGTACTTCTGCAGAAGGTTCTGATGGAGAGAAAGTCAGCCATGCCTGGAATGAGGACATTGGTAAGAAATTTACCTTGAACCAAGTCTGTAGCTTGTTAGGTCTTAACCACTAGAAAGTGTATATTACTTTTTTGGCTTGTAACCGTTTTGTCTTTGTCCCATGTACTTGAAATTACTTAACTGTTCTCTTTTTTGTTAAAGATTGTTTTACTTTTAATCTAAACCAACCAGTACTGTGTTTGAATTGAAGTGATTGTTCGCTCCAGTTAAAGCAACACACTGCTCCTTTAAAGAGACAAAACCACAGTAACAAACCTTATTACTTCTCAAAATGTTCCAGAATTGGGCTGGACATTTCAGGGCAGAAAGTTTTCAGGAATGTTGCGACTGGAGGTGCTTTGCAAGTAGTAACCAAGGCTGATGTAACCAAGAGAGGGGTTGTGCTGCAGACAAGCTGCTGGGGTCAAAGTACTGAATGAGGGAGTCACAGCAGCAGGATTTACCCAGGGTTACAGGACTGGTGGTGACACAGCCTCTTACTAGTCTCTGTTGAACCCCAAAACATAACAGTGGCATTTGTCAGCAACCTTCTATTAACCCTTTCATTATTTACACCCTAATCTAGGAAAACACATAATCATGTCCTTAACTATAAGTAGGTAAGCAGTTCCAGTTAAATCAGTGGTGGTTCACATACAATGAAATGTGTACTTACCTACCTTACCTGTTGGCAATGAGGAACCTCGTGGGGTGGGGTGACTGACAGGAGATTACTCAGCAGTCTGGTCAAACAGGAGTTAGACTCAGAGACCCGGTAGGAATGAGGAGCCATCTTGTACTTGCAGGGTCTTTTTTGCTCTGACATCTGTGTATCTCCAGGAAGCTACTGATTTGGGGGTGGTACAATCCCAGTTTGTTTTTAATTAACAGAGCAGCACACTGCAGTCACCATAAAATGGAAGACTATGTGAAGAGAACATTGCAAATTTTCCTGTTCTTTGTACAGAAATACTCCATGTAGGGGACATAAGTAATCAAATTACAATCATGTGTTTGTCTATATTTTTAGATGAATTAAATATGAAAAGACAAAGTGTTCAAGGTCTGATTCTCATTTTCACTAAAGGACTTATACTTCTTGTGGTATGAATGTAAAAGGGATGTAAATTACTTCCAACTATTTTACACAACTAGAGCAATATAAAAAACCACTATAAAGGTACCTTGGTGTAAATAAGAATGAGGCACTGAATACATTAAGAACTTTTGCAAAAAGATTGTAACAAGAAGAAAATGTTATTGGTGTGTTTCTTTAAATTTTATCCCATATGAAAAAAAGAGTAATAAATGACTGATACAAAATGAGGGTAAATAATTATCAGTCAGTGACACCGGTGGTGGAAGGGGATAGATATCAAAATGTTGAATATAGGTCCTATCTACACATAAAACCAATTAAAGTTTGAGAATTTTGCATAAAATTTGATGGTGGGCCACAATGTTTTATTGATGAAAGGGTATGTTGGGGTACAACAAGTGTTAAAGTTGTAATACAGTTCTTGTTTAATCTTACTAGAATAAATAGTTAAGAACTGATCTGGAGTTTTGCATGAGGTTAATGGTGTCTTACTCCCATTGTAACACCACCACTAAAAACCTTTAACCTTTTTAATTAAACAAACAAAAAAGAAACTCCAAAACTATTTAAATGATGTGAAATGTAAAGAATTCATGTTTTCATTTTACTATTTACCTTATTCCTTTTCCCTTTAGTCTCATGGAGTTTTTTAATAGGCAGAAATATGTTTGCAATCTTCTTAGATGGCAATAAAGATTATATTAACTGACTCTTTTTTGGGAGGAACAGAGTCAATTTAAATAACACTAGTCTACAATTTGAGAAGTCATCCGTTTCAGAGATAAAATGTGCTATTTATTATGTATTTTGATGTGCTGAAGTCAAATATGACAATTAAAACAACTGGCTACTTTTTCTAAGATATTTAAGTTTACATTTTATGTCTATGTATATTGTGTAGATAGTTTTAATCATAAATTGTAAACCTAGGTCTTTTCATGTGTTTATGGTTGCTTTACATGATAATATTTCACCTGTCCTGTTTATGTAACACTTTAAAAATCAGCAAAAGGGTTATATAAAATATATTATGAAACAAAAGGCAAAAAACTATTATGTACATAGTTTAGTCCTATTCAGTGTCTACTCGGCGCTTCTTGGCTTGTCTCTTGAATTCATTAAATGGAGCATCTCTTGTCACTGTCCAGCAATAGTCTGCAAGCATTGATGGGCTCCATTTGCCTCTATAGCGTTTCTCCATTGTTGCCATGTCCTGGTGAGATCGCTCGCTGTGCTCGTCGCTCAGTGCTCTGCAGTTTGGTGGAAAAAGAAAAATCTAGATGAGAGTGCAAAAAATGTATTTTTAGTGACATGTTGCAACCAAGGCTTTTGTATGCCTTGGGTTTTCACCAACAACCTGTAGTTGTCTGCCTTGTTGTTTCCGAGAAAATTTATTGCCACTAACTGGAAGGCTTTCCATGCTGTCTTTTCCTTGCCACACAGTGCATGGTCAAATGCATCATCTTGAAGAAGTTCACGAATCTGAGGACCAACAAAGACACCTTCCTTTATCTAAGCTTCACTTAACCTTGGAAATTTTCCACGGAGGTACTTGAAAGCTGCTTGTGTTTTGTCAATGGCCTTGACAAAGTTCTTCATCAGACCCAGCTTGATGTGTAAGGGTGGTAACAAAATCTTCCTTGATTCAACAAGTGGTGGATGCTGAACACTTTTCCTCCCAGGCTCCAGTGACTGTCGGAGTGGCCAATCTTTCTTGATGTAGTGGGAATCTCTTGCATGACTATCCCATTCGCAGAGATAACAGCAGTATTTTCTGTATCCAGTCTGCAAACCAAGCAAGAAAGCAACAACCTTCAAATTGCCACAAAGCTGCCAGTGAGGTTGATCATAGTTTATGCACCTCAAAAGTTGTTTCATGTTGTCATAGGTTTCCTTCATATGGACTGAATGACAAACTGGAATTGATGGCAAAACATTGCCATTATGCAGTAAATCAGCTTTAAGACTAGTCTTCGATGAATCAATGAACAGTCTCCACTCATCTGGATCGTGAATGATGTTGAGGGCTGCCATCACATCTTCGATGTTGTTGCAGGCTACAAGATCACCTTCCATGCAGAAGAATGGGACAAGATCCTTTTGACGGTCACGGAACATGGAAACCCTAACATCACCTGCCAGGAGATTCCACTGCTGTAGTCTGGAGCCCAACAGCTCTGCCTTACTCTTGGATAGTTCCAAATCCCTGACAAGGTCATTCAGTTCACCTTGTGTTATGAGGTGTGGTTCAGAGGAGGAGGATGAGAGAATGTGGGTCCTGTGACATTGATGGTTCAGGACCAGAAGTTTCATCCTCTTCCTGACTCAAGTGAGAGATTCTAGTGCATCAGGAACCGGCAGTCCTTCTCCGTGGGGTACTGGGCGTATAGCTGATGGATTGTTTGGATAATGCACAGACCACTTTTTCTTCTTTGACACAGCTTTCCCAACTGGAGGCACCATGCAGAAGTAACAATTGCTGGTATGATCTGTTGGCTCTCGCCAAATCATTGGCACTGCAAAAGGCATAGATTTCCTTTTCCTGCTCAACCACTGGCTAAGATTTGTTGCACAAGTGTTGCAGCATGTGTGGGGCCCACCTCTTGTCCTGATCTCCAATTTTGCAGCCAAAATAAAGGTGATAGGCTTTCTTAACCATAGTGGTTATACTGTGCTTTTGTGATGCAAAAGTCACTTCACCACAAACATAGCAGAAGTGATCTGCACTGTTCACACAAGTACGAGGCATCTCTGCTCACTTTGGGTAAACAGAAATGTGTTCCTTTGCAAAGTCAAACACTGACAAATAAGAGAGCACGACACTGTATGATTTCTAGAGCTGATATAGGGCAATTTGTTCAGCAGAGTGATGTAGGCTTCGTTATGATTGCATCATCCATAACTTCTAGGAATAACATGATGCAATTCATATCCTGCAATCTGAAGCTGGTATTGCATCATACATCATTCATTGTTTTGCCTAAAAAGCAAGTACTGTCCAAACCCAGTCATAGATTTATTCATAGATCCAGTCAAAGATATATTTAGTCATTTCTGGTTTAAATTGAGATCCCTTCCCATTATAACTCCTTATCCTCCGCCATTCCCAAGTCAAGGGTCATATATACTGACCCAATAGCATATCTTGAAAACTAGAGCCAATCAACAATTTTAAGCATCATTTTCATTCTCAGTGACCCAGAATTAGTAAAGTTTGACTACATTTCAGAAGCATTTTGGCTGTAGAGCAGTGTAATAGGTCTTGGGTTTAATAATGGTGTGACATTAGGAGCCCACCAATGCCAACTGGTGTGCTCACCCCCCCTCCATACTGTACTCACATCAGGCCTGACACACTCATTGCCCCAACGCACTCGTCATAATATGTATCTCAAAGAGGTCATGTAAAGTATCATATGTAAACTGGTGACACACTGTCCCAAAAATCATTGCATTGTGTGTGTGTGTAATTATACATACATACACACACACTTGTGCACAAAGATATTTGAGTGAGCTGGAAGTAAGTTCTTTAACTGTTTTTGAGAGGCAGCACAAAAGCCTCAGCTTGTCCTAGACAGAGGAATGTATATATACTTGTCTGAATGCTTTGATCACTAGCAGAAGACAATGAAAGTACATTTACATATAAGATACAGAGCCATCAAACTAATACGTGAGTAAAAAGACTGCTTAATGATCACACTAGGACACAGAATCTGCATCCCAGTAAGCCTTCCTGGTTCTTGAAAGAGAAGCAAGAGGCTTTAGGTAATATAAAGGAGATCCAAGAGACATTTTAGTGATTTTTCCTTAGGGGATAATAGGGTACAGCACCCTTTGAGCCTATGAAAGCTGGATCCTCTTGGCCTGGAAGGCAAGAGCTGCTGGAATCTTGATGTAAGTGAGAAACCCAGTTAGACAAAGTTTGTAACTTGTTGAAATTAAGTTTTAGTCAGGAGAAAGCAGGTCTTCTTTTGCTTGTAATGCCTGTCTTTCATTCTTGCTTCATATCATTAAGCTTTCTATTCTTTGTTAATAAACATATCCTCCTTTTATTACAAAGCCATCTCAGTGCTAGGTATGAACCGAGGTGAAAGTAAGTCGGTACACCCTGGTATGGCATACCGGCAGGAGCCGGTGCGCCGTACCGGGATGACCCAGCTTCCCCAGGCAGCAATTTAAAGGGCCTGGGGCTCCCAGCAGCAGCTGGAGCCCCAGACCCTTTAAATTGCTGCCATAGTCCCACTGCTGGAGCCCTGGGGTAGCGGCAGTGGGGCTCCAGGGGTTTTTTAAAGGGCCGGGACTCCCGCTGCCTCTACTTCCCTGGGCCCTTTAAATAGCCGCCAGAGACCCGCTGCCGCTCCCCCAGGGCTCGGGGGGCTATTTAAAGGGTCTGGGCAGTAGAAGCAGGGGAGTCCTGTGCCCTTTAAATAGCCGCCAGAGCACTGCTGTAGCAGCGGCAGCCGGGGGCTCTGGCAGCAGGTTAAAGGGCCCGGGACGGTAGTGGAGGTTGAGCCCTGGGCCCTTTAAACTGCTGCCAGAGCCCCAGCAGCCACTGCTACCCTGGCGGGGGAGGGGAGGGCACTTACCAGTGTAGGGTGGGCTAGGGCTGGCTCTGACCCCTTCTGGGGGTCCAGACCCAGCCCCAACCCAGCCCTGTACCGGTAAGTCTCTATTTCTACCTTCACCCCTGGGTATGAGACAGTGCTGTGTAGCTGAACAGACTGGTCTGTAGTCTGCCTCTCTAGAGACAGCAAACTTAACTTCTGTGAGCCTCCAGTGAGGGGGACTGGACACTGCAGTGAGATGTCTCTGAGCAACTTGGGAATTAGGGTTTACTGACTGCTCCTTGCAAGGTAAAGTTTTGACTGGCAGAGTCCTCAAGAGTTCAATGGCAATACAGAGAAGCTGGTTTGTCAGGGAGCTGATACATAGCTTAAGGCAGGAAAACTCTCATTGCTGAGGCTGACAGGAGTAAAACATGGGTCTCACAATTATGGAGTCCCCAAGCAAGACGTCACAAATGGATTATTATATCTTGGGTTCTTGTTATTGAAATCCAATCTTGTTCCCTTTAAGATAAAACAAACCCCCACAAAAGGATCAGAAATGAAAGAAATTGCAGCTTCTGTTGCTCTTTCTTGCAAATAACTGCTGACCTACTACAGGCACAGCATAGTTTTGTCATTCCAGTTGCTGGATAATTTACCAATGCCAGGCTGTTTAAGGCTTTGTTTTTAACTTACTTTTCTGATCATAAGCTTGCAACAATGTTGCAGATTATGACCAGACAGAAGTCAAAGGGGAAAAAAGATAGGAAAGAGGAGAAATAAGCTGGGGAAGGAAAGGGAGGGAGTGGTAGCAGGCTCGAATTATAGTGGTGTTTAGGGTTTACCTGATCTTGAGGGAGGTGTTGATGCCAGATGGTTTATATTTCCTTGCTTGCTTTTATCACAACACCTCTCATAATCAGGAAAATTAAGGCCATGGTGCGTAGCTACAGATACAGGTATCCCAGCAGCTGCTAGAGGTAATGGAAGCCATGATAGTGCAATTTGAGCTCATTCCAATCTGCCTGTCCCACTTAGCTCTCCAGTGTCCCTAGATAAGCAAAGCTCAGAAAGAGGTGGCAACCTCATCCCATTAAAATTAATCAGTCAAAATACACACATTTCCTTTCATTTCTAGACTCCTGGCAGCTCATTGACATATCAACCTGTGACCTTTTCAGGAGCCTTCAAGATGCCTGAGCAGTTTTTTTTTTACTCAAAACATCCAGTTTGTATCAGTTTCCTACTGTACGTGACATCTCACTTTGAAGTCTTCAGTGGGTGGGTCATGCGCTGTGGGGGAGTTCCATCTCTTCCTCTCCTCCTTCAAGTTTAAGTCCTGGAAAAGTGATATTGGGTCCATTAGAAAAATAATATAAGAAATACCTTTACTCAAACATTAACATGGACAAACACTTCAATGAAGGGTTCAATGTTAAACTGTCAGTGATGGATTAAGGAACAGGTTCTCTGAATCAAAGATCACTTGGAAAACAGGTATTTTTCAGTCCAGTATTTACAAAAATCCAGGTGCTCATGTGAAATATTTCTGCAATAGCTGCAGCTAGGAGCCAAAATGCTATAAGCAGTAGGTCTTTCCTCCAAAAGTCTCCTGGTGGCAAATGTGCAACTCTGTTAATGGAAATTAGATTCTGGTGACAAGAAACTTCTTGCTTATACAGATTTTTTTATTCAAAATAGTCCAGCCCTGCACAGTGACTCAAAATATCCTGGTAGGCAGAAATTAGGAGAAGATGGTAAACATAAATACAATAGACTAGACTCCATGGAAAGAGCTATTCACCGGTTTAAAAAAAGAGACATATTTAAAGCTATAGCAATTTAAAATGACAAATGTATGTCTACATATTTGAAAAGACTGTGGTATCAAAGCACCATATGCATTTAAGATAATATTGTAAAATGTACTGGACACATCAGCAGCTCAATAAGCTTCAAGGGATTCAACTAAATGCTAGAAATGTAAGAGTTGAGTTAGAAGACTCTAACACGTGTTTGGGGATTGTGAGGAATGCTATAACTTCTGGAAATGAACTAAATTTATTTCACATGCTCAGAGCTTTCTCAAAAATGTTTCTTTAGGTCTGAAATTTTCAATACTCATAGATTAAATAATGTTTAACTCTATTAAACTCCTTTTTCTTGCATCTCAGCTTAACTTTTGTTGAAGCAAAGGCCAGAGTTCTGTCTTTTCAGGATTTGTCAGAAAGCATTACAAGGAGTCAGAGCTATTGTATGTAAAATCCTGAATGTAGCTGTTAATAATAGTTCCTAGACAGCTTTAAAGAGAGAGTACCACACAACTTCTTAGTAAACAAAGATTTCACACATACAAACCAAATATTGTAAATGGCATTTGGAATACTTATGAATAATTTCCCAACAAAAGCTATTAGGGAGTAAATCTACTAGTCATTATACAACCTTCCTCACATCAGTTGCTGCTACACATTTAAATACAAGGTTCCAACATAATATTTACACTACTAAACTTCAGCATGCACACCCACCCACCTTCCTGATCTGGCAGAGATGATTTCTTAGTCTCTAATGTGGCCATGATATGTAGCCTTGTGGAGTCTTCAGAGACTAAGAAGAATGGGAGCCTCTCAGTCCTTTTGCAAACACTTCTGAGCCCTGTCAGTAAACAGAAGGGTGGAGATCCTTACAACTAGCAGCATTCCTGCCCTTGGGTTAATAGTTGATTGAGCTCCGCAGTGGCTGGTGAAAGGGCAATCTGTAACCTCTAACTGAAATGGTACAGGTACTGAGCCACAGCCTCCACAACAGACTCAGCTCTTGATACTGTATCATTCATCTGCTGAGTACACAGGGCTGTCTTTGACTCCCTTATTTATACCTTTCCATCCTTTGCCCCCAGCTCGCAGGTCACATACATTCCCTATCTGAAAGACTGTTTGACTTAAATGAAAACTTCTTATCAAGCTTCAGAAGTGGAGACTGAGCATCTCTAGTAACTGCTATGCCTTACTTTTGGATGCTTTTGTGCCCTTCTTGCATATGAGCAGGGACAAAAATCAATGTCTCCCTCCCATTGCTCCTCTCCCTTTTCTTTGGGCCAAAGGCAGTGCAGAGAACCAAATGCTGCCATATAAAGCACATAGGTTACACATGCTCTCACTCCAAACAGATATTTTAGCAGGGACATTTCAGGAAAATATCTTGAGTTATTTTGATGTATGGGAGAGTAAATAAAATACATATAAATATTCAGATTTTTAAAAGTAACTTTTTTCTCGCTAATAACTCAACATTAATGGAATGAAAACATTTCAGTGTTTACACTTCCATTAGGAAGTGTACTAGTTAAGATCCTAGGGTCAAATCTGCAATGGTTTTTAGGCACCTAAAAATACAGATAGGTGTACGGGAGCTGGGTAGATGGGAATGCTCAGGCAAAATTCTATATAACTGTACACTACCATTCCTCCTTCATCTCATCTTACCACTTGCTGAAGCACAGCTCAGAGTTCAGTCTCCCCAGGACTCTTGAGAAAACATTCCACAAGAGTTAAACCTCAGGGCTATTGTAAGTAAAACTGAGGTAAATAGATATGAATAATCCCCAAAGAGAGAGCACCATACATTTTCTTAGTAAAGAAAACATCTAATGCACACAAAACACATTGCAAGTAGTATAAAATATTGTAAATGATGCTTAGAATACTATGGATAACTTTTAAACAAAAGCTATTAGATAGTAAACCTATGGGTGTTCCTTATGCAGACTTTCCCCCTTTTGTTTCTGTCACAAATATTCAAATAAGGTTTTAATATAACATTTTCTATACTTTAGCACATACATCAAAACATGTTTTCAGTCTATAGTGTACCCATATTATGTGTGAGGGGTATCTGGCCAGTTCCGAGTTTGAGAAATCGCAGCATCTCCATCCTTTCAAACATTGTAGAACCTTGTCAGCAAACAAACAGTCTGGGGCTCTCCACAGCCAGCAGCATTCCAGCTCTTGGTTTAATAGCTGGCTGCTCCTCTCAGTTGCTGATGAAACAGAATTCAGTAGCCTGTATCCAAAGTGGTACAGGGATCAGGACCCAGCCCTAACAGTGTGCCCAAGCGCACTCACACACATATTTTGATCCTGCATCAATCAACAGTTGAAGCCACAAGGCCGTCTCCTGTATTTATAACATTTCACTTCTTGTGCTCTGATTGGCTCTCAGATGATGACAAGGGTGAGACCTGACAACTGGGGCCCTCCGCCCCACCTCCCGGAGCAGAAACTGCCTACAAAGAGCATGTCAAGTAACTGCCAAACCCTGTTCTGAGATGTCCTGCATGTGGGGAGAGACACAGAATATCCAACTAAAATTTAGGTCTCCCCACTGCTTCTCTCCCCTTTCCTGGGAGAAACAAAGTCAAATACTGATGTATAAAGGATGTAGGTTACATAGGTGCCTAATTGGATTTACCAACACCACTAAGCAGCAGAGATGCCTAATTCCCATGGAAATCAACAGGACTTGGGCACCTAACTCACTTGCACAAATCTGAAAAATTCCACTACATGCCCACTTGCATCATTAGGTGACCAAATATCTTGGCAAATCTGGCTCCCTAATCTTTAAATTAAAGCTTCTCTATATGGTGTGACAAAGTTCCTCCTCTATCTTGGTGGGTCCTGCGCTTATTGGCAGATTTTCTTGCCTCAGAGATTCACCATGTGGGTTGGGGAACAGCCCAGAGACCTTCCCCTCTGGAAGAACCCACAGTCCAGGTCAATTGGGAGGTTTGGGGGGAACCTGGGCCCACCCTTTACTCCAGTTTCCAGCCCAGGCCCTGTGGACTGCAGCTGTCTATAGTGCCTCCTGTAACAGCTGCATGACAACTACAACTCCCTGGGCTACTTCCCCATGGCCTCCTCCAAACACCTTCCTTAGTCTCACCACAGGACCTTCCTCCTGGTGTCTGATAATGCTTGTGCTCCTCAGTCCTCCAGCAGCACTCAGTCTCAGCTCTTTGTGCCTCTTGCTCCCAGCTCCTCACACTCACACCACAAACTGAAGTGAGCTCCTTTTTAAAGCCCAGGTGCCCTGATTAGCCTGCCTGAATTGATTCTAGCAGCTTCTTCTTAATTGACTCCAGGTGTCCTAATTAGCCTGCCTGCCTTAACTGGTTCTAGCAGGTTCCTGATTACTCTAGTGTAGGGTTACCATATTTCAACAATCAAAAAAGAGGACGGGAGGAGCCCCGCCCTAGCCCCGCCCCTGTCCTGCCCTAGCCCCGCCCCTACCCCTTCCACTCCCTCCCACTTCCTGCCCCCTCAGAACCCCCAACCCTCCCCCCCCCGCCTTGTCCCCTGACTGCCCCCTCCTGGGACCCCTGCCCCTAACTGCCCCCTAGGACTCTACCCCCTACCTGTCCCCTGACTGCCCCAACCCTTATCCACACCCCCACCCCCAGACAGACTCCTGGGACTCCCACGCCCCATCCAACCACTCCCCACCCCCTGACAGCCCCCCCCCAAAACTCCCGACCCATCTAAACCCCTCTGCTCCCTGTACCCTGACTGCTCCGATCCCTCTCCCCACTCCTGCCCCCTGACAGCCCCCCCCCAGAACTCCCAAACACCCCCCCCGCTCCTTGTCCTCTGACTGCCCCCTCCTGGGACCCCTGCTCCTAACTGCCCTCCAGAACCCCACCCCCTACCTAAGCCGCCCTGTGCCTTGTCCCCTAACTGCCCCCTCCTGAGACCCCCCCCACCTGTACTCTGACTGCCCAAAACCTTACACCCCCAACCCCCAGACAGCCCGCCCTGAACTCCTGACCCATCCAGCCCTCCCCCTGCTCCCTGTCTCTTGACTACCCCCCCCCCCAGAACCTCCCTGCCGCTTCTCTGACCCCCGGCCCCCTTACTGTGCTGCAGAGCAGCGCGCTCGGCAGCGGGGGAGGGGAGCAGGCTCAGAGCTCCAGACTGCCGGAGGCCAAGTGCTGATACACCGGCCGGCGATCTGTGAATGCAGGGCGGGGGGAGGGAGGGAGAGGAGGGGAGTGGTCTCAAGTTTCAGGGGAGAGGAGGGGGGAAGTGAAGGAAGGGCTCTGGCTGCCAGAGCCCGTGCGAGTGACACCATCCGGCCGGCTGCCCTGTAAGCCCCGCATGCTCTGCATGGGGGGAGGGGGAAGTCCGGACATTGACAAATTCCCCCTGGACGCTATTTTTAACTGAAAAAAGCCGGACATGTCCGGGGGAATCCGGACGAACGGTAACCCTACTCTAGTGCAGCCCCTGCTCTGGTCACTCAGGGAACAGAAAACTACTTATCCAGTAACCAGTAAATTTGCCCTCTACCAGACTCCTGTAACCCTTTGACCTCACTCCTGTCCCTGTTCTTTTATTAGTTGTCCCCCGTAATTTTTTGGTTTCCAGGTCCTGTGGATCCCCCGTTAGGCTTTGCCCACCCACTGCTAAGGATCCCCCCCAGCCTAAGGGGGGATCCACAGGACCTGGAAACCAAAAAATTACGGGGGACAACTAATAAAAGAACAGGGACAGCCCGCCCACTTCCTGGATCCCAATAGGACCCGACTCCTGTACCCCACTGGTCTGGGTCTGTCACAATGGACAATTAGACCCTAGCAAGCTAGGGTGTGAATCCACCTGTACTAGCTTATTGCAATCTGTTCATGTGGACCCTATAATGTACGGATTGTTAATGTACTCTGAGCTCATCCTCTTCGAAACTGCACTAGCACATTAGCATACATCAGCACGGTGCAAATCAACAGTTATACCACAACAGATTAGTGTGGGGTAGATTCACACTCCAGCTTGCTGCGGTCTAATTGTTCATGTAGATGACATCCTTAGCTAAAGCAAAACTCCTATTGCACTTAAATGTTGTTTAGAGCTGGCTGAAAAAATTTGACTGAAATACTTTGGGAATTTAGTTTAAAAATTCTTCAACTTTGGAGAGGCTGGAGACTGATAATAGGAAAAATGAAACTGTAACTCTGTGACTTTTCCAAAGTTAAGGAAATATTGAAAAGTTACATTGGCAGAGATACAGAGATTCTGAAATGAATCTGCTGATTGGTTGGCACTATCTGTTACTGCCAATTAGATATTGAGAACTGAATCCCTCTGACTGTTGGGGAAGTAATGATTCTCTTTTCAATGTCCAAGTGAGGAAAAGCTTTGGAAGGGAGTTTTGGAGAAGAGTAATGCTAGGTATTGGAGTTGATCTTTGCAGACAAGAACAGTCAAATTTGGGGTGTTCTCTCCAATATAATGTCAAAAAAAGGAGGGGACCAAATGCTTCCTGAATTGAGTTTCAGCAATGCACTGGGAAATGTCTGCTAACCACTTGTGAGCTTGCCCCTGACCACTTTTGGGCAGTGATAGCCAGGGTGGAATGTCTTCTTAAGGCCTCCTCAAAGTAAGGGCAAGCTTCCAATGACTCTTAAACATGTGGTGGTTGGTCCCTTGCTCAAGAAACAATCACTTAGCATTAACAACCTTCCTACCTATCACCCAATCTATCACCTTTCCTTCCTGGAGAAGGTTATTGAGAAAATAATGAACGGCCAAGTCTAGCAACTTCTAACATTCTCTACATGTTAGGATCTTAATCAATCGGGCTTCAGAACTAGGCATAGCATGGGAAAAACATTAATATCTGAAGGCAATGATCATTTGAGGGCAATGAACAGCATCTGGATTCTATGCTTATGTTAGATCTAAGAGTGACTCAACACTATTGGTCATAAGACATTGCAGCCCCAAATGGAAGTTTGTGGTGTTGTCTTAAGGTGGCATCACACTTGCCTTTTGAAGGGATTCTAAGAAGATTATGCAGGGTGAAGCTAGCTGCATTGAATAATTGGTGACAATTACTTTACTTTTCCCTTTTGGCAGAATATTTGCTAACAGATCAGTATTTCCATCAACCCAAATATATTTGTTGTTTGAACATATGAGAATGTTTTTATTTTTAGATGGGTATAGTTCTTTGCAAATATTTGACATATGCTATTTGTGTAGATTAATTAGATAAATCATATTTATTTTCTCTGATCTGATGAGAGTGCAAGCATTTCCAAGGGTATTATCAGGGTCTGAATTTAAAATTTTTATATTACTTTGAAATTTGCTTTTCATGGACATTGTACCAGAACAACTTGGTTGCATGAATGTTTATACACAAAAAGACTGTGAGTATGGCTGAACTCAATTCATTTAACATTTTGAGCTAATATTCATGGGAAATGTTCTGCAGTAATTGCCCAACTCTAGTTTTGAGCAACTGCTCTTTCTCCCTTAGGGTGCTTGCTTGTGGAGTTCCACAGAGTGAGATCTTATCACTGTCTTGGCCATAAGAAAGACTGAAAGGAGTTATGATTCCATCCATACGTTGATTATTAGAGCTAAGCAAAATTCCAACATTTCAACATGTGTTTTAATCGCAAAACAGGATGAAAAATTGATGCTTTAACATTTCTACAGAATGGAAAGTCTGAAAAAAATTAAATTGGAAATGTTTCAATCTTTTTGAGGGAAACAAAATCTTTTGACATTCTCAAAACTGAAATATTTCTTTTCAGTTTGTTGAAATGTCCTGAAATGCTTGGTTTTGTGTCACTTCAACATTAAACCGCATTTCCTTATGGTGTTGCATCATGGGATTCACATGAATTTATGCATTCTGGGAGTTGTAGTTTCGGAGCCTGATGCCCCATTTTACCATATAGGCCAGGGTCCCTGGCTGGACTACAGCCTCCATAATGCAACCAGAATCAGGTAACTCCCATGACACACCATGTAGCCTGGTCAGAGTGAAATCAGTGCATTGCCTCTTAGAAGCCGGGCCCATAACACAGAATGAAGACTAACTTATAATTCCTTAAGATAATGCACCAGTATAAGAAAATGCAATCTAATGATTTGTTTAACTGATTTGAAATGAAACATTTTTAGTCAGTTGAAAAACCAAAAACAAAATATACTCCCATTTAAGTCAAACCAACCTGCCATGAAATATTTTATTTTCCTGACAGAATATATATATATATATATATATTCCATTGAAATAAATTGATTGTATATACATATATAGTGGCTAAATCAAAAATTTACAATGAAAATTTCTACTTTGCAGAAACTGCATTTTCTAATGATTTTTTTATTATTATTTTTTTTCCCCACTGGAAAATGCTGATTTGTCTAAAATGAAACTCTTTGTGGGAAAGGATCTGTTTTGACAAATTTCCCATTGAAAAAAAAAAAACCCTAGAATTTAAAAGTCTTGAAATTGTAAAAACATCCTGTTTTGACATTTGCAAAATGAAAATTTAAATTTTTCCATGGCTTTTTGTTTTTAAATTTAAGCTACTTTATAGTGTAAAAAACAAACAAACAAAAACAACATACACCCAAATCTATTTCCTGATCAGCTCTACTTTCAGCTGTGCATTTCTGTCTACTGAGTGTCATTGATTTGTAGTCTTGGGGGTCTTATAAAACTGATCTCTCCTTCTTGATTACTAGACAGAGCCTGTGACAGACTGACAATAACATGTAATATCCCAAATTAACTTTGATGAGTTAAATTAAACCTTACTGAATTAATGTTAATACCATTGAGGTACATTGTATTACAAATGCAAATGTTTATGTACTGTTGTGAGATTGTGTGGAATTTCTTGAGCAGAAGACAAGATGAGAGCAGTCTCTAGACAGTATTAGTAAAAAAAATCTGGAACAATATGTGTGAAGTGGATTTCTTGGGAAGTAGTGTGGGGTGAGGGGAATGCAAATTCTCCCCCTCTGAGCCAACCTTTTGAAGATAAGCACTGGGGAGAGGAAACCATTGTGTACTAATTACTTGCTTCTGGAAACTCAGATCAAAGACCCTCAAACTATATAAAGGGAACTAATCATGTTAGTAGGGTGCTTGTTCTGAGCTGAAGCTGTGAGGAAATGGTAACCACACAGACTCCCCTAAAGTGGGGGGTTGAAGGATTGCTCCTACCAGAATCCAGGTGAGTCTTTGGATTAATTCCGGTAAATTTATTAGCATTCATGTAGGTTATTTTATTGTTTTCTTTGTACTGCTTTTACTTTAAGAATAAAATAGGTTTGCATAGGAAGTGTGTGTGGTAACGTATATCTGTAGCAATTATACCTGTTATCTGTCTCTAAAGACAAAGCAAGGAGGTGTCCTTAGGCAACCTGTCTGTTCTGGGAAATACACAGTGAAGGCCGAGAACTGTGCAACCTGGAAATACACTGGTCAGAATGGAATGGGTCTCCCCCCCATAAAGGCAATGGTTGGAGAGCTGGAAGTCTGAGAGTAGGTGCCCTTGCTGGAGCACTGAGGGGAAATACAGTTGCAGTTGCCCTGAACTGTGATAACAGCAGTAGCCCGAAACTGTTTTTCATGAGTATAATACAATAAATCACTAATGGTATACACCAAGTCTCAGTGAGCCAAGCCTTTGATATCACCAGGCTAGAGGTCTGCAATGTGATGTAGCTGAGGCTCTCTCTCTAGGCAATTTGGAAAAGCCCCCTTTTTTAATACACTAGAGAAGGTCACTTGTGCCCTGCTCTGGTTTACAATTAATTTCTAGGTGAAATTTAAGGTATTAATTAGACCATTCAGGCTTTATAGAATATACATATCAGTTCTCTTCACTGGTTTCTTCTCTTATACCCTTCCTCTCAACTAGACTCAACAAAAGCACCTTGCTCTCTGACACAAAGAAGCTTACAGCAGTTGGGGATAGGGCATTCTCTGTGGAAAGTATCTTCTTCCGCACTTTGCCCCTGATGGGAACCCATATGAGCTTGGGTGTGATTGCATTCTGGAAATACTGTAAAATACTTATTTGTGCTACTAAAAGCAAGCACCGGGATTTCACTTTGAATAAGTCTTCTGCCTGGGAATTCCGTATTTTAAGTAATGAGAAGAGGAGTCTGTGCTTTCTGCTTTTGATGAAATACCTATGCTGCTCCAACTTATGTCAAGTGCACCCTGACAGGACAAAGTTGGGTGCTCTGTAAAGGTCCAGTATTGCATGTATGTCTATGTGTTTATAAATGTATACTAGCAATGATTTGGACTTGAGATCGTGATATTAGATACCTAAGTAAGAGAATGCCAGACTAGCTGTACAGAAGTCTAAAGCTCACACTGACAGTTATATATTGCGATCCATACATTCATGACTTCCAGGCTTGCTCTTGCAACACACTCTGATTATTATCAGAGGGGTAGCCATGTTAGTCTGAATCTGTAAAAAGTCACAGAGGGTCCTGTGGCACCTTTTAAGACTAACAGAAGTATTGGGAGCATAAGCTTTCATGGGTAAGAACCTCATTTCTTCAGATCTTGCATCTGAAGAAATGAGGTTCTTACCCACGAAAGCTTATGCTCCCAATACTTCTGTTAGTCTTAAAAGGTGCCACAGGACCCTCTGTGACTCTGATTATTGGCATATATTGACTTAGGAGTTGAACACAGTAGGGCTTATTTCAGTATTAAGTGGCTCAAGGGTGTGAAAAAGACACCACTCTGAGTGACACAAGTTTCACAGACTTAAGAACTGGTGTGGACAGCGCTGTCGGCGGAAGGAGCTCTCCCATTGGCACAGAGTGTCTGCACTAGCAGCACTACAGCGGCACAGTTACATTGGTACAGTTGCGCCTCTGTAACAATTCTTGTGGCCGTTAGTCTGTAGAGCTACTATGGTGATGAGTATGGTATAAATATCTACAGGTAGGGGTATGGGCTTTGTTTTGTAAATGCAGAAGTATGAAGTTAAAAATAGCCATCTGCTTATCAAGAAATTCACCCTTGTAGAGATTCAGGACAAGCTGCATGTACAACTTCAGTGCCGTGCCACATACAGAGAGTCAATTAAATGCCATTTTGACTGCTTCCTTCAAATTTTGGATGCATAAAAATAAAGGTTTTCAATACTGCCAATAACTGTCAACAAGAGATGCGTCATATTTTCTATGCATTCAACAAGATGAAGTCAGCTTTATATTTAACTTATTTTTTTTAATTAAATCATGGGTAGAAGGCAATTAACATTGATAATTGAGGATCTATTTTGATTTAAAAGCCTCATGCTGATCAATGGAAGCAGTAAATCTTCCAGATTTCTAGCGAGCTTTTAAACATCTATGTTAATCAATAGGATCAATCTTAGATGAACTTTGTTCTCCACTGGAAAACGTCTTCTGTTGCAAATATCCATTACCCTCAGTAACTAAATCTATCCTTCGCCTAATATGGAATACTCTGAAATCCAAACAGTCCACATCCTCACTCTATTTACATCAAAGCAATAGAGTTTTCAGGGTGGAATCAAAAGCCAGTGGTTAAAGCAGGGGACCAGGAGACAAATGCATGGGTTCTATTCTGGGCTCTTTCTCTGTCTTCATAGCATTGAACAAGATACATATGTTCCCTTCTGACATCCCCATCAACCTAAGGTTTTTTGTTTGTTTGTTCTTTAATGGAGAAAATACATCATTCCTTTACCAAGATTTTGCAAGGCTTAGTTAATGGCTGCAGAATGTTATATGCCTCAAAGCAAAGACACTCTGTAACTTCTTCTAGAATATTTATTACTTGAAACATTTTATTAAATACATATGTAACAAATATAAGTAGTGAGCATTTTCTTTTCAGTACACCTGTCTTTTGTCAGAAAGAATAAAGCAAAATATGCAGGATGCATATCTGCATTCCTGTATCCTGATTTTAGTAATCATGATGGTTGCATTCCTTTCAATGTTTGGTTTGTCACACTGTTTAGTTTGTGTTTTTTCGGTCTTTTCTTTACCTCTTACTATCCTAGTGACCCTTTATGGGAGCTGGGGCTCTGCTGCACTCTGCCAGGCTTAGCCCACTTCCCCAGCTGGACAGAATAAGAGGACTAGGACCATATGACAAAACTAGGTCTGCTGAAATGATAGAAGGGCAGCCTGTTGTCATGAAGGAAAGATCTTTTAGGGAAACTAGTAACTGTATGTTTTCCATACAGTTCTCGCTAAAGGAGCACTAGAAAAAGAGAGCACAAAGAGGTAAACAAGAGTACACAATCTGGCAAAGACATAAGTGATACAAAAGAAGTTCCCCAGATTCCACTTTGCATTCCTGATCTCCATTTTGAATAAGCAAGAGTCACGCCACCATTGGAAGCTGCAGGTCACATGATATTTATGGAGCAAGTGTAATCAAAAGCAAGGGAAAGGTCAGCTGAGCTTTAAAAGTAGGGGTAAGGTCAGCAGCTCATAAGTCTCAGGTAAATAACAGTTGCAGGCTAAAAATAGAACTGGCAGTGGGCATCCTTGGAATGTTTGTACTGAGTATGTACAATAAAGATCTGACAGAAAGATATTATCAAAGGTGTCTAGAAAGTTCTGACAAGATAGTATAAAAGCCAGTGTGTCAGTGTGCAGCTAGGGAGTTGGAAGGCCAGGCGAAGAGAGAGAAAGAAATGAGGAGCGAAGAAGCAAGCACACTAGAACAGAGCAGCTGATGTCAAAGAAGCAAGCAACAACAGCAGAACCAACACAAGAGAAAGTCCTGCCACTGAAGTGAAGTTAGCAGACAGAATAAGCCTGTCAGTTATAATTATAGTATAAAACTGTATAGTGTTAGTGTGTACATGTGTTGATAGTGAAAGAAATGTATAAGATTTAAACCATTTAAGAATTGCTGTCAGCAACCTGTGACAGACTGGTCATCTGTAACAGGCTGCAGCCTATTGGAATAACCTCAGCTGTATCTTATTGTGGTTTAGGGGTACTCTAACTTGTAAGGTATTTATGCTTTATATTATTGTATCAGGGATTGCTGTTTGCACCAATAAAAGATGCCTTGTTTTGGAAAGAATACTGCTTGTGTCAATCATTTATTTATCGGAAGGCTGTATCCATGCCCTCCAGATATTTCCTTAGTCACCATAGAGACCAGGTTGTTTTATAAGAGGTGGGATGTTTTTGAGGGAACCCTCGGTAAACCCAAAAGGTGGCAATAAGTCAGCTATTCTAGGGGTACCCTAAATCTGTTTTCAGAGTAACAGAAACATATCTTTAAATATGTAGACGTGTCTGCACTGCATTACAGAATGATTCCCTGAAGTAAATTGTGCCATCTAGGTAAGAATTGAGCACCTGATCCAATTTCCACTGGAATTATCATACACAAGGCTTTCATTTCACTTCCATGGAAGCTGGATTAGGCCATGAATGAGAAATGGACCTATAGATAGATAAATTAAATAAAGTGTATTACAGTCCTTAAGGAAAAAAAAGTTAACGTTGTATAAATGCAAAGAATTATTAACGACTGGGACCAGGGGCCTGGGATGAACCACACTGAGAATGCCCCACTCAGGGCAAACTGCAATAATCAGGGCAGACAATCCCCAAAGCCGGTAGTTTATTCTATAATTAGATTCACCAAGGCACTAACAAGAGCTTTGCAGTACCACACTGGTTAACCAGAAGCCAAACACAGTCCTTCTTAGGCATTCCTGCCCTTGGTTCCCATCCAAATAAGTCTAACATAGTGAGGGGTCACTGAAAACCCAATTCACCATACGTGAGGTTCTACTAATCCTAAAGGATCTGATACTTACCACCAGGTCAGTATGTACCTCAGGTCTTACCCAAATATCACACTGTCAGCCAATCTTCAGTAAACTAAGTAATGATTTATTAATAAAGGAAAAGAAGAGCTATAAATGGTTAATAGATCATATACATGCAAATGATTACAAACTCCTTATATCAGGTTTGTAGCAGTGATGGAATAGACTGCTGGCTTGCAAAAGTCCCTCTGATAACTCCCCAGAGATTGGAAGGTTCTCAGGCCATATTTCAAAATACCCCTTTTAGTTGCAAGTCCATAATTTAGAGAAGTTGGAGCAGGAAAGCGGAAAAGCAGAGATGTCACAGCTTGCAATTATTAGCCCAGCCCAGCTGAATGGAAAGATACTGGCCCAAGATGGAGTCCAGGGTCACATGAGCATGGAAAGTTTCTGGTAAAATATGGAGTCTTAGGTCAGGCGTCCTCATCTCATGTCCTTACATGGTTTCCTGAATTACAGGGGTGGCCATTGACCCCTCACTGTGTGAGGTGGCCACAGGAAAGGCCTATCGAATGGGTTGAGTTTCTTCAATGGCCCATTGTGAGAGTGGATGTCCTTAATGGGCCATCAACACGTAGCTAAAATTTACCTTTGGGGTGCCACCCAGAAACACAACACATGTTTGAGATACCAGTGCATAGCCAATCACACTTAGCAATTCATAACTTTTCTATTGATACCTTACACAACATACTTTGTATCAAATTTAGTGCAATTGTGCAACAGTGGTAGCAACAGTGATTTAAATGGTCCTCTTCATTCATACAGCATCACAATGACAATGCAGATCCTAAGAGTTTCAGAAGTGCTTTCTTTCACTAACACATTTTCAGACCGCTCTAATGTTATTTGCAAACCCATTTATTTCTTATTTACTGGAACTATTTTTTCCCCAAAAAGTCTGAAGATAATTGGAAAAGATGTGCTAATGTTTTTAAATAAAAAAGAGTTTACCAGTAATTTAACTATAATCAAAGTATTTAGATTGAGTCTGGATAATATTTCTAAATTTATTTTACATTACTCTACAATGCAGTTGAATCCACAGTTTCTTCCAGGGCACGATAAAACTCTCTAATTATCTTTTTTTCCTTCTTTAGTTTCATGAAATATCAACCCATTTTATCTTTAAGTGATTTGATAGAGCCAAACTCATTTTGTCACCTAATTAAATGGAACAGGAGTTGACTTGGCTTGTTGCCCAGTGTGTATAGCCTATGTCTGATGCATTGAACGGGGGAAGGGGAGAAGGGGATAGCTCATCTTATTGAGTGAAAACTCTGGAGTGCACAGATTTTTATTTGTGATCTTTTGAATCCACATGAAAGTCACCAATTAGTTGAAATTGTAATTAACCCAGTCTAGATAAATGAATAAACAATTCCATAGCCTTAGACTGCTGGCTTTGTTCAGAGCATAAAATAGAATATATTTTCACTCAGTTAAGACCATGTTTTCAGAACAACGAGCATTAGTAAACCAGATAGCTTATTTTTACTTTGGGTTTTCAACACAGGCCAAAATGAGAATGAAGACTTTTTTCCCTCCCCCCCAGGAAATGCTGCCTGGAGACAATGCCTTAGCTTTTGATAAACCTCTTTGTAATCCTGTACTATTCTTCTTTTCCTTCATAAAAAGTTCTGAGCAATTAAAGAAAGAAAACGTACAAGCCTGTTAGAATTTAGTAATTGAATATTTGTCATGCAAATTTCAATGCCTAATTTATCAGTTTTTAAAAATGAAATCACATTAACTATGTTTGTATCTATTAGATTACTTTGCTACAAAGTTACTTGCAGGATTGTTTGCCAAACAGTATATCTATTATGGAGGAGTTATCCACATAAACTGAATTTAACATTCATATTTATGAATGTATTCCTCAAAACAATCAGGGAACAGAAACATATTGGTTAAGTGTCCAATCGAAAAAGGCTGAATTTCATAGTCCAAAATATCACAGAGGACTCCTCATGAGCAATCAGCAAATAAAGAAGTATTTGGCAAATAATTATAAACAACAAATACATTCAAGAAAGTCATGATCTACTCATTGATCAGAGATTTTTCACTTGTCTCCAGTATTATTGTAACAACAAACAACAAGTAGGTATTATTACAAAGTCAGCTTTTTCTCAGTTATTGCACAATGTTCACAGTATTATCCAATACAGTAACTCCTCACTTAAAGTCATCCCGATTAACATTATTTCATTTTTATGTTGCTGATGAATTAGGGAACATGCTCATTTAAAGTTGCACAATGCTCTCTTATAACATTGTTTGGCAGCCGCCTGCTTTGTCCACTGCTTGCAGAAAGAACACTCCATGGGAGCTAGCTGGTGGGGGCTTGGAACCAGGGTAGACCAGCAGCCCCCCTATCAGCTCCCCGCTCCTCTAAGTTCCCTGTGCGGCAGCCTCCCAGCAGGCTATCAGTTGCTGGCAGTTCAGCTGTCCTTCCCCCCACTGCCATGTGCTGCTCCTGCCCTCTGCCTTGGAGCTGCTCCCAGGAGCCTCCTGCTTGCTGTGAGGGGGGAGGGAAGAGGGGGACTAATGTCAGGGTGTCCCCCTCTCCCCTGCTCCTGCCCCCCGCTTACCCCATCTCCATAGAGCAGGGCGGGACACAACAGGGCTCAGGATGGAGGGAGCTTGCTGGCAGAAGTTGCTGTCTCAACTTGCTGATCTACGTAAAAAAGGCAACGTACTTAGAGTGGGGTCAGCATACTTAAAGGGGCAACGTGCATCTCTCTCTCACACACATATACACAGGTTGTGTGTCTCTGTTGGCCATGCTGTCTCCCCTCCCTCCATTTGTGCTGCCTTGTAGAGTGTGTAGCTACATCAGGGGAAGGGATAGCTCAGTGGTTTGAGCATTGGCCTGCTAAACCCAGGGTTGTGAGTTCAATCCTTGAGGGGCTACTTAGGGATCTGGGGCAAAATCGGCACTTGGTTCTGCTAGTAAAAGCAGGGGGCTGGACTCAATGACCTTTCAAGGTCGGAGATAGGATATCTCCATTTAAAAAAAAATTAACAACAATGTGTTATTCCTTGAGGGCGCTCAACTGTTCTAGTTCATCATTTAGCAGTAATGCATTCCCTGGGAAATATCCCACCTTCTGACTTCACCACCTCAACCAAGCTCTGCAGTCATCATTGCTGTGTACAGTATTAAATTGTTTGTTTAAAACTTATACTCTATGTGTGTGTGTGTGTGTGTGTATAAAAATTTTGTCACTAGGCAGAAGAGTCTCTCTCTCTCTCTCTCTCTATATATATATATATATATATATACTGACAGCATATATATATATATATATAGAGAGAGAGAGAGAGAGAGTCTTCTGCCTAGTGAAAAAAATTTTCCCTGGAAACTAACCCCCCTATTTACATTAATTCTTATGGGGAAATTGGACTTGCTTAACATCATTTTGCTTAAAGTCACATTTTTCAGGAACATAACTACAATGTTAAGCGAGGAGTTACTGTATAGTGCAGTTATTTCTTTATTTTGAATAGGAAATAATTGTCATGTCTCTGATAACATGCAGTAACACAGTGAGAATTGACATTCTAATGGTGATAGCTGTAGTTAAAACCTGCTCTTGAGGTTGATGAGAAACTGAGGGATTATGGGTAAAAGAATGTTTTAAAAGAATAACTAAGGCGCCAGTCCTGCAAAGACATATCATGTGTTCAACTAAGGAAACTATTGCACTGGATGGGACCTATGCTGAGAAACGAAAGCAAAGTTTCCCTTTTCCTTTTGAATTCTAATTAAAATAAAGCTGACAACTTTTAGAGCTCCCTTTGTGTGTTAGGAGTATTGCTTCAGAGGCACCATTTTGAAGGCATGATTCATTAGTGAGCTTCATTCTGATGCATGTAAATGTTCATTTCATTACTAAAGAGACAGATTGAAGCTGGTCCCTGCATAGGTGTTCCCAGCGAGAGAGCACAAGGCTTCTCTTCTTCTCTTTTGTACCCTCATATGGGCTGGCCTGTCATTACTTTCCTAAAAGTTTCAGTGGCACTTAAATGTAAGCCCAGGGTTAGTAGAACTTGAGTTGGCAGATTCTGGGTTTGTTAAGCTAGGGCTTGAGCATCTATATTCATTTGTAACCTCAGGTTAGGAGTTGTTGAACCCTGAGTCCCAACCTGTGGCTTCAGCATCAACACTGCATTTTGCAGGTCTAAGTCCAACCACCCAGGTTTCATAGAACCCTTCCAAAATGTGGACGCTCTAGCCCTTTGTTCATGGTTCAGAGTGGGAAAACTTGACGGTCCACCAAACATGACTGTCAAAAGGACAAGGAACGTCAGCCCATAGGATTGTGGAATACTTTTGGAGTACTCCCAGAGTCCAAATGCAGTGGGGCTGCTTCTACACTGCAAATCAATAGTGCTTCAACCCTTTGGTCCCGGCTTGACTCAGGCTCAGCCCCCCCAGCCCCAGGAGGTCTGGGGATCCTGGATCCAAGACCTGGGTTACTCAATTTGTGTATAGATGGAAGGAGCTTAGGCTTGAGCCTGTATTTGAACCCTGGGTTTACATTCCAGTGTAGACGTACCCTTAGATGCTTTTGAAAATGTTACCCGTTGGGCTCTCCTGAGTGCAGGGGATGTTCCTGGTTAGCACTGCCAGGCATGCTAGCTGCCACTTAGTGCTGAAGAGGAAAGGAAGCCATGGCCATGCCCCCGTCCATAGCCACCTTCAGAGCTGACTGGCCATGGATTTCTATAAGACGTATAGGTGTAGGCATGGGCCCTCGGCAGGCTAAGGAACTCAAGAGGTATTGTGGTTCTCTAAAGCTCCCATCAGGACAAAGGCCTAATGCTTAATAGGTATGCTTGAGTCTGTATTATTTATATATATATAAATTATATATATATATATATATATATATATATATATATATATATATATATATATATATATATAGCCCAGCCTTGTATTAAAGTCTGTGTTGTATTAAAGATGTGTATAGCCACATCTTTAATCTTGCATCCTACATGTAAAGTGTGTATACTTTACTTGTAAATGGAACTGACTGAGCATATTTAGTAGCAAAACCACTATAATTAATAATGTCTGTTAAAGGAAAATTAAAATAATCAATGTATATCTTCCCCCCACAAAAAAAATTGCATTAGTACTGCTAATTCATTACATCTAAAAGTATCATTATGTAAACACACTGGATTTGTAGCCAAAAAGCATTTGTTGTGAGGGAATATTTTCATTACACTGTTAAATTGTATATACTGACAGACATCTAGAATTCAGTGTATTATATAGTTTTATTTTCAAAACAAAAATGGTATATGATGTTATGTACTTGATGGCTCGGTGTTAAGTACTTGATGTTCACTACTTAGTTTAATAATTGCAGCATTTAAGCTTTTAACAAAGCTCCTATTCCTGGAATAAAGTCAAAACTACTTATCAACAGAATGTTGCTGAATAGCTAAGGAAGTAACAGGAGATGCACTGCTGCTAGATCACTAATTCGAGCACTACTAATAGAAATTATTTCTCATGTAGTACATTGTGAAATGAGTTGGTTATCTCATTGGGGTTGGGTGGCACCACACTTTCTGTGGATAGGGCTCTGCACTGGGACTGAGAACACCTGGGGTTTTATTTTTGGCTCTGCTGCTGAACTGCTGTGTAACTTTAGGCAAGTCACTTCACCTTTTTACTTCTCCTCCTACCCTTTGTCTTTTCTATTTGGCTCATAAACTCTTCAGGGAATGTCTTTTGGTGTGTATTTGTAAAGTGCATAGAACCAGTGGGAATCCATCTCAGCTGGTGTCTACAGGCCCTGTAATACAAATGATTTGTTTTTTTAAACAAAATTGATGGTAATCGCGTTGGCAGTCCTAGCAAAGATATTGGGCCTGATTCTCCTCTAACTCACCCTGGTCTAAATTAGGAATGACTGAGGTCAGTGGGCTTATGCCAGTGTAAAATCAGTATATGTTAAAGGAGAATCAGGCCCCAAGGATTTAATGAGTAGTTACTATCTCACCTTCATATTTAGAGCCTTTAGTCAAGGCATTTTAGGGGCAGTGTGGGTAGCCTGTATTGCTGTGTACCAGCTGTATCTATTCTGTGAATAGTTAACTCCAGTGCAGCCTAGCCAACCTCTTTCATTGGCACGCACTAAAGTCACTTTAAAAAAAAAAGTGGTAATGTTGGGAAGGGGAGGGAGAAGAACAATGCAGAAAACTTCAGTGAAAATAAGTGGGCTGGATTTTAGAGTGAAATTTGCAGAGAAATGAATGGTTAATACCCATCATGCCATTTTTTCCTTGGATATGAGACAAAGATTGTAGAGCATTTGCTGGGTATTTAAAGCTTATAGGAGCATGGCTACAAAATGGAGACGTTATGAAAGCAAATAAGAGTGAGAAATATAAGAATGCTGGGTATTCCCAGAGGTGGAGATGGGAAAGATCTTGTGGAGTTTATGGGTTGTGCTTTGTATTTAGAAGTTGGTTCATCCCCTCTCACGGTCACAAACAAAATTTTCCTAAGGAGTGGGCCCAGGTTACCAGCCATATTCTTGCTGAACCATCTCTCCTTCTGGAGCAGCCCTGTATAAACTGACCTCACAGAGTAGAGTTATTGTGTTATAATTTGAAACACCCAAGGGTCACCCCATTCCAAAACCACTGACCAAGATTTAGCAATGGTTCGTCACAGTGGTAGTATAATTTACTCAGCAGGTGAGAGCTGGGGAGAGGGGAGCAGGAGTGTTACACCATAACAACAGGTTACTTAATGGTAGATAAAAGAATTGGTTGTCAAAAAGTAACAGAGATTTTATTTAAATTTGAACAAACAGAACTGGATTCCACCTAACTACGATAATGTTAAATATATTAAAAAATAATATAATAAAAATAAGAGTTTGAATACACAAACTATAACTTACTTCTAAGTGTACTTAACTAAGTATAAACCTCTAAGGAAAAAAATCTCTCTCTCTTTCTGTATGTACAGGCTTGTAGGTTTTTGTTTTTATTAATTATTATTATTATTTCAAGCAAAAAGGTTTTGTCTCACCATATGCTCACAGCAGTCTGTACTGGTTGAAAAGCTTTCCAACCAGGACCACCCCTCTTCCAGTTCAATGATGCTTTCTCTGTCTTTTGAATATTGTAGCTGCCAGGAGTACAGATGAGAGGAGAGAGAGAGGTGAGATGTTGTGTGTGTCCGCTATTCCTACACAATGCTCCCCTCTTTGAGGAATATCTGCAGCTGGGGTACAGGTGACAGCAGGTCTGGGGAATAGAAACCCCCAACTATGTTTTTGCCAATATGTAAAGTTCTTGCTCACACCTTTCTTCCTGCCAAAGAATGGCTGCTTAACTTAGTGATAGTTTATTTGAATTTGTTGACATCTGGCTTGCGTATTGGTCTGTCTTTTGTTTCTGAGAAACTTGTTTGGGCCTACTTTTCTAAACTTGGAACATGTTACAGCAATGTGTTACAGAAGAATCCTATAATTTTACATAAAATGTTGATACAGACCTTTTACCAGGACAATAATGTTCAGCAGTTTGAGTTTTCAAGTGACACCTCACAAGGCATACTTTGTACAAAATTCATCATAGTCTTCTTAAAGTGGTGAAAATAGCAGTATTGACTGTCACATTATGCCTGTTCTGGATCTCTGGGACCACAAAAATCAAAGACAGGAGATGACCAGATCCGATGTTCAGGAATGTACAGAAACACACCACCAAACACTGGGATTCTCTTCTGCCCATCTGTCTGTCCTGCCCAACCTCAGCCTCTCCACTCTCACTCACTTTCTCTCAGTCCTGGTTTCCCCCATCCCTCTGGCTGCCCTCTTTCCCCGCCACCTGTGTATCTCAGGTTACTCACTGACTCTCTATTTTTCTCAGGCTCCCCCTGCCTGTCTCTGTCCCTCCACCATTCCCCTCTTCTCCAAGTTCCTGGGGGGGTGGGCCACTTTCTCAGAGGAGGGATTACCTCCCCTCCATAGAACAATGACACATGCATTCACCACAAACATACCCTAAATCAGATATCTTCATACATGACTGAATCTTTTTTTTTTATCATATTTACACCTGGAAGCAGAAGAGGTAGAGCAGGCAGCATAAGGGAATGGCAGCCCGGGATTCTGAGGAGCCTGGTCCAGGGCCTGGAATCTCAGGAAGAGCTGCTGCCCCGCTCCATATCACCTCTCCCTTCCCTTCCAACCAGAGAGACCAGGAGAGACTGTGAATGTGTGGTAATATTTATGGCCAACGGAGTGGGGGGGAACTGGGCCTCCTGTTTCCTATTCACACTTCTGTTACCTCCATATGAAGAGGGTTAACACAAGCCAGCAATGTAGTCATCATAAATAAGGCAGTAGAGAAATAATGAAGAAGTACAAGCAGTGAATATTAATGAGCATAACCACATAGACTCAGAGCATCATGGTAGAAAGATTTGGAAAGTGACAGCAGAGTAAGAAGAATTCCCTATCTTAACCAGTCCTGTGAAGCAGAGACACAACTATGTTATACCCAGGGAAAAAAATGAGGATTATCTAAAAGGAACATTACATACCTACTGGGAAACTGCCTGACTGTCACCTGTAAGATAAAATTCAAGCTGTTTGAGGAATTAAGTGACTCTGACAATAGTTTGTCAACACTATTTAGCAATCCAAGTCATTTTACCACTATGAGTCAAGACGCTTCCATACTATATTCTGTTTTATCTCTGGCAAAACAACTCAGCACCCATGTCTAGTTATCTTTAAGGGCTGATTTTTAAAGGTTTAGACAAGCTATATAGGTTTTCTCTGCAGCTCTATCCACAGACAGTGGACAAATTCAAATGAAATAGATATCAAGTTTACATATATTTCTACATCCTTTGAGATGTGTACGGGATATGTATGGTATAGTACAGAGGTCAACAACCTTCGGCACGTGGCCCATCAGGGTAATCTGCTGGCGGGCTGAGATATTTTTTGTTTACATTGACTATCCTCAGGCATGGCCCCCTGCAGCTCCCAGTGGCTGGGAATGGCGAACCCCAGACACTGGGAGCTGGGGGGAGAGAAGGGGCATGCCTGCGGACAGTCAACGTAAACAAAATGTCTCGCAGCCCGCCAGCAGATTACCCTGATGGGCCACGTGCCGAAGTTGCTGACCCCTGACATAGTATCATTTTTAAATATGTAATTTGGAAGCCAATAGCAAAGCAAGAATAAATGACTTCTTGTATACTCTTAATTTTCCCAATGTTGTACCTATTTGCCTCAGTTATGTAAATTATAAATGTAGTAAATAATTATAACTGTAATCTCTCATTTTGATAACAGGATGGCTCAGGAAAATGGTAGGGATGCAGACCCTTTAACTTCAACATTACGGCACTCTTGTTGCAATGGGGCACTGCATGCTCACAGGAGATTCTGCCTGCACAGAGCCCCATTGCAGGATCTAGGGCTTGCTCCTGAGAGGTGGGGATTCACATTCTACTACTAAGCATTGTTGTTCTCCATTTCTGTAATTAGTATTTTATTGAACAGTTCTCAGATACAATACATCACTTTGTAAATATTCAAGGCATTCAAAAGCATCATATGGTAGAGGAACAAATACAAGAACCATTGACACATAGATTCAGACACACTTGAAGTTTAAGAGCATTTTTTTAGTTAATTAAAATCATCTCTTCAGGGAGGAAACTTTACCAATACTGTATTAAATAAAACACGTTTAAACTATGTTGAACTCAGGAACAACAAGGAACACCTACTAAAAGAAAATAAGAATAATAAATAAGCAGGCACCCATTTATACTTGGGGTATAAAAGGAAACCTTTCATTACCAGCAAATTTCTTTGCTACAGAAAGGTAGTTACATGCCTAATTTTGGGGGGTGGGTTTATAAAGAAGTATTTACAGATTATGAATGTCCATCTTTGTCCTCATTTTCTAACCATTATTAACAAGAAACATTTAATGCTAGTTTACATCATATATTGTAATCCTCTGACAATTTCTACTAGAAGCTCCTCAGGGTCCCCAGCTCTCCTATTTCCCTTGCAACATGAAGTTTAAGAGCAGCACAGGTTCCTAGCTACCCTTTCAGTTTTCTCTGATCTTACAATTTAAGAGCTCTGCAGGGTTTCAGCTGGCCCTATCATGTGGAACTTAAGTGCTCTGCAGAGTTCCTGGCTCTCCCTAGCTAAAACTGCCATGAAGGCTGTAGCAGGGCAATCTTCCCCTTTAAGGGTCTGTGGAAAAAGGGAGCAGAAAACCTAAGGAGCAGCCAAGCAGGCAGATGTTGGGAATAAGCAGATCCAGCTAAACAGAAGCTAATGATTAGCTCTGATTCCCAGCAGAAAGATAAAAGTGAAGACCCAGCTTTTGATGAGAAGGTGGGTTTGGAATGTTTTCCTGAATGGTTGTAAAAGAGCAGGTAGCCCCTATGATCCCTCTGAAGCAGAAGGAAAGCTCTGAACCTTGAGTTCCTGGGAAGTAGAGGATACTGCAATATTAGTCCAGATCAGGACTATTACTTTTTCATATTTTGTGAGGGTATGGCAGAAGAATAAAAGAGCCTGGATAGAAAGCAAAAGTGGAATTGGGGTATAGCCGACTATTTTGTCCCCAGTTTGAAGGTAGCTCCACCGGGCTATGCAGACCAATCTCACTTTCCTTCCATCCTATTGTGGAGAATTGGAGTCCTGCAGATTTCAAGTTGTGTGTGCCCTATGTAGCAATGCCTGGGTTGCCATTTCTCATCTGCTTTACTTTTCCCCACACAGAAATTCTTTGTATGGACTTCATAAAATGTGTATCACCACACTAAGTGATAAAACTGACCTTTTTAAAAATAGGTCTATTCAAGGCCGGTGCTACCATTAAGGCAAACTAGGCGGTTGCCTAGGGGGGTGCCAAGATTTGGGGGTGCCAAAAAGTGGTGCCTCCAAATTTTTTTTTACAGTGTTTCTGGGCTGGGCTGCCAGTGGCTCGCTGACATGTGCGGCTCAGACTCCCTCTCCCAGTGCAGCGGCCGCTCCATGCAATTATTGTCATTGCCAGCAGGGGCGGCGTGCTCGGGGAGGGGGCGTAGCAGAGGTGAGCTGGGGTGGGGAACCCTGCGGCAGCTCCCCCACCGTCCTGAGGCACCCCTCCCCTGTGGCAGCTCCCCACCCCAGCTCATCTCTGCTACGCCCCCTCCCTGAGCACGCGGTCGCCGCTCCACTTCTCCCGCTTCCCAGGCTTGCAGCGCCAATCATCTGTTTGGCACCACAAGCCTGAGAGGGGAGGAGAATTAGAGCGGGGGTGGCATGCTCGGGGAGGAGGTGGAGCAGAGGTAAGCTGGGGCGGGGAGCTGCCGCACGGCTCCCCGGGGGGGTGGGAGCTGCCACGGGGGGCGGGGGAGGCGCTGCCGCAGGGCTGGGAGGAGGGGGGGGCGCAAGGTGGAAGTTTTGCCTAGGGCGGGAAACTTCTTTGCACCAGCCCTGGGTCTATTTCCTAGGTTTTAGTGTTATCTGAGTGCTTCTGAAATCTGGAGTTGTGATCAAACTTTTTTTCTTTATGTTAAAGGTACTCAACATTTCATGTTTCTATAAAATGTCAGAAGAGGGCTATTTTAAAACATCTAACTTAATAGCTGGAGCAATTGCCTTCAAATTGTGCAAAGAACTTCTGAGTATTCTCTGAAAGCAATCACAAAAATAATTTCTGTGTGCAAAATAAAAAGGGATTGAACATAGTGGTTTATACCAGAGCCCTGCTTGTAATCTTAACTATGCTACTGAGTTGCTATGGAGTAGCTCTGTATTCTGAGTACTTTTTAATGACTTGTAACTCAAAAACAGCTTGACAGATTTAACTTCATAATTTGCAGGAAAATAAACACATTTGGGTGCCATTCTGCAACAAATCCATTACTACTATGCATGGGGTAATCTACATAAACCACCCAAGCCTTCATAGCTAGGATTAGCTATTATTAATCCCCCTTTTTGCTTCCTCCCTGCTGCTTCCCTTTCTCTATTACATCAAGCATAAACTACTTGCCTTCACATTTAAAGCCCTTTATGGCCTACCCCTGCCCAACCTATCATGTCTGATATGGTATGAGACATTGACTTCCACCTACTCTTCGCCAACAATGTCAGCGTACATTGCCTGACTGTTGGAAAATGTGACAAGCACTTTTATTCATTCTCTTGTGCTGATTCTTGTGCATGAAAATAGTACCCCACAAAAATCTGCTAAGGCATTAGTCTTCCTTCAAATCCCTTCTTAAAACTTTCTTCTGCTTAGATGATTGCAAACCACTTGATAATGGTTAGACAGCTGATGTGTGGTGACCCCTGCTCATCAGATTTATTAGAATTATTTCATGGTTACCTTGTTCTCCTCTCTTGTTTTATTAATTCTTTCACTTTAGATTGAGGAAAAGTACATGTTCTGTGTTTTCCTCTAGCTTTCCTTTGTTTATAGTTGAAGAGATGAGATATTCTCATATTGGTATTGGTATACTCATACATATTGGTATTTCCTCCTACAGTGTCTGTGTAGGAGTTTAATAGTCAGTCCTGGAAGGCCCTACGTGATTTCTGGAAAGTTCTGAGTGTCCTGAACTCCCATTGCAGCCACTGATTCTTAATACCATAATGTTCCTAATTTTAAAAATTAAATTTTAATGCTGGGGTTTATAAAAGATATTGAATTATTCAAACTCAGAATTACTTTTCTGGTAAAATATGCTAACAGCATGGAAGATTCCTTTCTGTTAACATGTTGCCTAATAATGTGAGGCAGACATGCAGTAATTCATCACTCAGGCATATGGCAGCAACTGACTAATCTCCTAAATAGAGTCTGTGGTGACTCAACCCGCAGGCATGCTGCAGCAACCTACCCCTGAGCAAGGCCCAGGTCAGATGACTACCATCCCCACTGGGCTCAGGTGTTTCACTGATCCTGCCAGAGCTGCAAGTTATTCTATGCAACAACACTACTCAGCCAGGAACCCTCATGCTGCCTCAGTATTAGACATCCGAGGCATTCAGTCTGCTCTTGAACTGGTTCCTGTTCCTACCCCGACCCTGGCCTGAACCTTGTTCCCTCTCACTTCAGCCTTGTCCATGCCCTACCCTGTTCCTGATCTCCACCAACTCTGCACCCATCTCCTGTTCGCCAAACCCTTGGCTGAGTCCAACCTGGCTTTGACCTTCATCCTGTTTCCTGACTCTAACTACGATCCTGATTTGGCATGTCCGTGGACTCTGACCTTGGTTCTGAGCCATGGCCTGTCCCCAGGCCCTGGTTTCAGCACTGCCCTCAGCCTGGTTCTGACCCTACATCTGGCTTTGACTACCATTCCAATCACCAGGCCTGACCTCCTATAATCCAGGACTGACAAATAAGGCCTCATGTCTCTCTCCCCTGAACATAAAGAAACAAACAAACACAGAGGGGTAGGTGGCTTAATGAAATTTACCACTGGTGCTACTTTAAAGATTGAGTCTCAGATTGAGGAATGCTGTTTTATATAATTGTCCTTGACTTCCTTGTTGACCATCAAAAGCTGTTTGTTTTTAAACTAGACTTGCTTATCTCCTGTCCCATCTTCTTCCTCAATTTAATTCTGTAGGGTAGTCCTAACACCAACCCAACAGGTATAAATTAAAACATAATTTATTCTTCTGAATTTATGTCCCAGGTTATGCAGAACAGAGAACCAAGACTGACTTATTGAGAGTGGAACAGGTGGCATCCCTATCTTTAGTTTGCCACCAGCATTTTGCAAGTTATAGACAAATTTTACATTGCTCATCTCCAACTTCCTACTATTAGGAAAAATATACTCTGAATTGGAAACAATTTTTGCAGTGGCTGTTTGCCATTTTTCATTAGGCAAAGGACATCAGTCAGATGTGATACAGCAGTTGTGTCAAGTTGGCATGTCACTCATGTTTAGGCCTTCACGGCAACAGAAAGTGACAGTTTATGTCTATCCACTAGAATGCAATCATGTAATTTCTCAGTAACACATGTCAGCACAGTATAAATTAGCTTTGCTTTTCCTAGCTGAAAATAGGTGAAAATCCTTTCACATTTTCTGTGGTGCAGGAACTTTCTATCTGTGGTGGGGTTTGGCAGGGGGAGAAGGGGGAGTGTTAGATATGTGAAGGGTGCTGGTTTATGAGACTCATGCCATTTGTCAGCCTCGTTTTCTGTGTAACAAGCAACAAGATGAAATGATAAAATGATGCTTCATGGCAAAGTTCAATGTAATAAAAAGTTATGTTCATCTGGGAATGTAGCCATCAATTCATGTAGTGGCTCTTTTAGTAGGAAAAAAATCATAATGAGCTGGCTAGCATCTGAGATCTGGTATTCAAATTATGTGCACATTTTATATTTCTAATTTTCATCATTTAACCAAATCAGAAGGATAAAATCGTATAATAATGAAGCACAAAAGGCCCAATTATCTTTCCACAGACAGAGTTGTATGAGTGATAGCACATGCAAACCCTCCTTTTCATACTCTTATAGCTACTTAGGTACGGATTTAGTGTGTGTGTTTATGTGCATGAGTAGTGGGAGGAATAAATGCATCTAAATGTGTGCGTCCAAATTGAGCATACATTTACTCATATATGACAGTGACCCTTCTCAATTTGTAATGCATCTGCTCTTTGCTTGTTGGTTAATGGAGGCACTGGACCAACTCCAGAGATGGCCACAGAAAGAAGGTTGGACAGAGTTGAGAAGGGAAAGGCAGCAAAATGTCATTCTGGATATGTTCCCCCCCCCCCCTTAATTGTTATGAGCCACTGCCAAAAAGACTACTAAATCCCTGTCTCTTTCCCTCCCTGGGACACCAGTAATCCTTAAATGCTTAATCCTGGATTAATTCTTGAGCTTGTCAACTTTACTGGAGAGCCTCATATTGTCCTTGATAAGCATTGTAATTATGTTACCATGTGCCAAAACCATATTTTCCACCTCATTGACATTTTGCTACTGAGCATTCATGTACCTTGAAGATCCTTTAACTATTTCCTTAATTGCCTACACTGACTCCTGTGGGCCATCTACTTGTGTGTGAAGGCTAAATGTCTAGAAATGGAACTTTTACCTTTCAGCAAATTAGATTTCATCTTTAAACAATGGGCAAAAATCTGCTCTCGGTTACACGGGCCTCAATCCGATAAAAAGTCATTGGCACATGGAAAGAAAAGAGTCCAACTCACTCTCTCTTAGCTGTGTTGGGTCTGCAGGGCTAATAGAAGTAAAACATTTTTTTTTAATCACCACAGTAAAAAGGTATGACTGAATACACATAGGGAGTAAATCAGTTGAGTAAAAAGGTTACATTTTTTTACGTAGTTTTCCAGGGGAAAAGTATGCTAAAATATGACCTTTATGGAGGGGTTGTGTTTGACTCTTCTTTTGTGCTAGTACACCTCTTATCCCAACCCATGCACACTGTTCCTGAGATTAACAACCCTTGTTTGATTTAATTCTAAATTATATAAGGAAGATAGCATATGTTGTTATGTTTCTTGGGAATGTCCCTAATGGTGATTTCTCATGTCAATTAAATTATTTGCTATGGACAATCTGTCCAGCAGTTCTAGCAAATGACTCTGGGTCTGACTTTTCAGAAGTACTGAGCAAGCAAAACTGCAGTTGAAAATTAGTGGGCATTGTGGAAGCTCAGCGCCTCTTAAAATCAGGCGAGACGTCATTTGCTAGAGGAGACAGACAGGCTGTTCATAGCAAACAATTTAATTGATAAATTTCACCCTTTTTTCTGTTCATGAATTGTTCACGAATGGGCTCTGTTATAATTTTGCTTGAAATTACTTAATGGAGGTTTAATGGATTGGAAACCAATTTCAACCTATAGATTGCTCATTAATTGTGTTCATGTATATTTGTTGTTGTAGCTACGTGATTGGAAGCATTCGAAATGAGGTATTATTTCTCTTCCCAGTTTGAGTATATGACTAATGAATGTTAGAGGGTGTCATCAAGGGTAAAAGTTTCAAAAGCTTGTAAGTCTCATTTTCAAAAGAGACTTAGGTGACTAAATCACTTTTGAAAATGGGATTTGTGCTTTGAAGTTATTTAGGTGCTTTTGAAAATTTTATCATGTATCATTGGATCTTTAATTTGTTTAGGGAGAGGGTGAGAACAGTTCAGATGTTAAGAGGAAATTGGCCAATAGAATTAGGACACTTTTGACCATTTAAAAACTTTTTATTTTCTCTGCCATTGAGTCAGTCCTTGCTATTTCATATTAAGTGGCAGGATAAGATCAACTACGGGGATATTCATAGTCAAACCATCTGCATTGGTTCAGTTTCAGCAGCTTTTTTCGTAGGGACATATTATTAGGACAGAAGACAAAGAATTACAAACATATTTTCCAAGGAGTGCTGCTACGCTGCCAGCAACCACGAGTGGCATAAGTTCACCAATGATGAATATAAAGTGAATATCCAGCCAGACCATCTTAATGACCTAGCTACAGAATGACCTGGATAGAGTTTGATCTTCAAGGAGGCTATGTCCCTTCGTTTGCTGTGATGATGATATCTAAAATATCACTCTTAAATTCCCCCCAGCCCAAGGCAAACAAACAAATCTGGTTCATTTTAATAGTATTGGCTTTGGCCACATTTAAAAGTGATTTATTTCCTCATGACACACACAAAATAGTTGCATGTTGTGTTTGAGTGCAAGTCCAAACCATGTGCTTTTTCTTGCTTATTTAATTGACGGTGCTAGATGACTGGTCAGAGTGGTTTTGTTTTTCTTTTTCCCCCTAGCTCCAAAGAATATGATCGCATAGATCGTCTTATTTAAATATGTTAGTACCAGGATTCTGGCATGGGGTTTGTTAACATGGTCTTTGGTTTGCCATGTTGTCAAACATCCTGTTTGTCCCATCCAATGTTCAGCAATGCACAGAATTAAAGAGTATACTAAGTTTAAAGTGTCTAGGTCAAACTATTTCTCTCTAATTTATGTGAATATATGTATACAATCCTTTTGCCATGTACTAAGCATTTGACAAATGTGATTCACACTTAATTTTCCTGTTACTATACCTCAAAAGTTCATTAGTATTTATTAACGAAATGGTGGATACTGGTGCACAAATTTTATCAGGAAAGTATTTAGGTCACGTTGCTAAACTATTTTGAGGCAGCACTATCCATGTTGTGCTTGAATGGGGGATTGCCTGATGCAACTTAATCTGAAAAATTAATTTCACAAGGTTCAGTTCTGAAAATTACTGTATTTAAGGAATTAAAAGGTGAATCTAAAATGAACATCAGAGAGGCTTATCACCAGTCATGAAAACACATGAGAAGCCTTGAAACCAGTGGGTTGGGAAAAATTGGCATATGAGGCTTCTGCAGGGCATCCTGAATGTCATCTTTGAACAATGTTGACAAATTTGTTCATTCAGTCCTTTTCTGCCATGGCTCAAATGTATTCAGAAAGGGCATTGGGGGAATATATTTGCTGGAAACAGGAGTAAAATAGTAAAATCAAGTTTGAATTTTTATCAGCTGACATTACTTAGGAGTATGTAACACTGCAATTCATGATTCATTATCAGCATAGGATGTCAGTTTGCAAACTGTAAATTCAATCATTTGAATTACACAAAAATCTGATTCCTGAAGAGTTTTCAAAAATTCATATTGGATGCCAGCTTCCCCAGCAAAGACAAGTTTTAGCTTTTTCAAAAAATCGCCCACACACCTTGCTGTGATAATCTCTGCAGCGGAATATAGAACTGGTGTTTTAGAATGCTAAACTGGCAGATAATAATGCATAAAGGGATAGCTAGAAGTTTCTTCCTGGAAGTAATATCACCTCTCAGAATATCAAAACAATCCCCCCAAAACACACCCATTGTTCAGTTTTATCTTCAAATGAAACTCTCACAAATAGATGTTCAGTTATTTCCTTTCCTAACCTGTGTATTAACAGATGAGCTTTGTTATAATTATATACATATATAACATTATACAATTGATATAACTTTAGGGCCTTTGCGCAATTGTGATCCCATTATGCTGGTACAAACAGATAGTGAGAAAGAGACCGGAAGAGCTTACAGTCTAAATAGATACAACAAGGGGTGGGAACGAACACAAAGACATTTATAAGTGAAGTGACTTGCCCTAGGTCTGACAGTAGATTTGAGGCACAGCCAAGAACAGAATCCAGATCTCCTGAGTCCCAGTCTAGTACCCTATCCACTAGATCACATTGCCTTTTCTTAGGTTTCTTTAAACATTTTTATTCTTTTGCTAAATACAAGATAATAGATAAACTGGCCAAACTTGGAACACAGCAGCCAAACAGACTTAAATCCGTATTTAGGTATCTAAGTAAATGGCTTGAGTTTTAAAAGTGAATTCAATGGACATAGCTGGATGTTGGTTTCAGCTCACTGACTTCACTATAATGAAGAAAGATCAGGGTTTCAGAAAACTGAAAAAAACATTACTGATGTTTTTCTCAAAAATGAAAAAGGTTAGCTCATGAGTTCAAACCCAACATATGTTACTAATGACCAAAACTCCTGGTCTGATATCTGTTTTAATGTTTGTCTAAGTCCAGTGGCTAGTGACAGGTGTTCTCATCAAAACCCTTTGTGCTGTTTGATACCTTTTTTGCTGAGATTGCTAAAAAGGCTAATATTGAACAGGTATGAGGACCTGGTCAGGCATGGTAGGGCATGCCTTTAATCCTAGCTACTTGGGAGGCTGAGGCTGGCAGATCACTCAGGGGTTCTGGCCTGTGATGCACTATGCCGATTGGTTGCCAGGTGCCACTGACGGACTGGCCAGAGGGTGGCTGAAGGACTGGCTACAACAACATGAATGATGTGTTGTGATCGGTGCTCTCTCTCTCAGGGCTCATAGACCAACCGATTAATCTAGGTGATGAGGTCCTGACTACTGCCTCACTGCCAGAGATGGGTCCCTCCTTGCACATCACCAGGGTAATGTGAGGGCAGCTCACGCTGCTTCTCTCTGTGTGCACTTTATCAGAGGATAAATAGAAGATAGAGCATCTAGTCAGTAAAGTAATCAATTCTCAAGAGTATTGCACCTGCACGATACATTTTGATTACATTAAAATCGGCCATTTTGTATACAATCTTTCATGAAGGCAAAACGGGGAGATGCACACAGCTGCAATGCCCTACTGCACTGAGTCCTACAGCATACGGATGCTCCCCAATATGATGTGAGATATAAAATATTATACATGTAGCTTTCAAAGAAAGTTTAAACAATGTCATGAACAATAAAAATGTCTCAAGGTTAGACTAGCCAGAATAAAAAATAAGACATATCAGCTCCCACTTCAGATCATGAGCCAATCACTAACTACTTGGTGTTACAAAGATGTTAGACTGTCTGCTCAAGCATCAAGTACTGGCCACTCTTAGAGACAAGATATTGTATCAAAGGAACCACTGATCTAATCTGCCAGTTCCTACTAAAGAGGGTGGAAGGATGGTCTCATGGTTAGTGTTAACCTAGAACTTGAGTGACCTGAGTTAAAATCCCTGCTATACCACAGACTTCCTCTATTACCTTGGATATGTCACTTAGCATCCCTGTGTCTCAGTTCCCTAGCTGTATAATGAGGTAATTCTTCCCTACCTCAGCAGGGCTGTACTGGGGATAAATACATTAAAAATTGTCAGATACTATGTATAGTTAAGGAGTGCCAAAAAGTACTATGGATAGAATGTATCTTCTTGGGTTTCCTCCTAAAATATTCAGTAGTTTCTATATTAAGTAGCCATTGTTCAGCAACTCTGACTCCAGCAGCCTGCTTGTTATACCACGGACATGCTCTGGTCTCCACCAGCCTTGGTTACTACTAGCCAAGTGACCCCAATGCCAACTTTCCCCAAAACTGTCTGCCCTGAAATGTCCAGCCCTCCTCTGGAATGTTTAGAAATATAATTAGGTCAGTTACTGTGGTTTTGTGCCTTTAAAGGAGAAGTGTATTGCTTTAACTGGAGTTAACAATCACTTCAATTCAAACATAGCACTGGGATGGTTTAGAGTCCAAGTAAAACAAGATTATTAACAAAAAGAGAGAGGTTTTAAGTAAGTTTAAGTGCATGGGATAAAGATAGGATGGTTATAATTACATAAAAGTAAAATACATTTGATAGTGGCTAAGACCTAACAAGCTACAGCCTTGGTTCAAAGTTAATTTCTTATCAATCTCTTCATTTCATACATGGCTGACTATTTCTCCATCAGGGCTTTCTACAGAAGTACAAGCTGATGGTTTCCCTTGTCTAACTAAGTGAAATATCTTTGCCTATATTCAGTTCCCAGAGACTTCAACCCCCTTCACTGAAGGACCCATATTCCCTAGCTTGAAAGAGCTCTGGCCCATTGTATCTATCCAGTGATGGATCCACTTTTTTAATGCGGTAATATTGTAATAAAATAAGTTGATTCAATTATTTATCATTTTGAGGTTCTGACCCTCTCCCCACTTTTTATAGTCCAGCAGCTATATCCACCACACACTAGGTTGATGGCTTTGTTTACCTTTTAATTAAATGTGCCTTCATTGTCTTTGCTTGACAACAAGTATACATTCTTTTGTCTAAGGGGACTGTGCTTATGGAGTGCTTTCCAAGAATATAATTCTAGCACATGTTCGTAACTCTTTGTACTTCCCATACATATATCTTGCAAGAATATTAATGATCAGTGAGTTATTATTTTTCCAGTGATATATTACAGGCAACCTTCTGGGTGTATATCATGACAACTGTGTGTTAGGTTTAGTGAGTATGTCAGGCCTGACAAAAGTTGCTGACACAAAGGAGTGGGCCTGATTTTTGTTAAATGGACACAGTATGTCAGATAGCAAAGTAATTCTAATTATATTCCTGACTATGCAGAAATTGCAATTATACTGTAGCTCTCTGTATCCTGATCTCACCTCCTGCATATGTCCATGTTTCAGGCACAATATAGTATTGGAGCTGATGGTTCATTGGTCAGGTCAGGTGTAGCAAATACTCTGTATGTGTCTTTTAAAAATGTTATGTTTTAATCGGTTCACTTACTCAGACACTGGCTGATAAATGGGGAAGCAGAAGAAAGATGTTATTCTGCAATGACTTATATATACATTTATAGTTTTTTTCTGGCTTCTGTATCCTTTCAGCATTTCATTTCACTTTGGTTGACAAGGCTGCATCTATCCTTGAAACCATATAAATGGTTACTGAAGAAAGCAACAAATGAATAGGCCAAAGTGTATTGGAGCTCCATAGAATGCAATGTTTCTAGGGAAGGCAACTTCTGATCTCAATGAATTTAATAAGGCAGCTCTTTCAGTAGAATGGAGACTCAGTGCTCCTTCTGCTGAACCATGCTCTTACTAAGCAGAGTGGAGTAGCATTAGACATAGAAATCAATTATCTATTAGTTAAAGTGACTGATTTACTAAATCATTTCTGTAGAAATTCTTATAGAATATTAAGGTTTCTTAAAGATATAGAATCAATTCTTCTGACAATTTTCAAGGGAGTTTTCTTATTCTGTGACTTTGCCACCCCTTTTCCAGCCTTCATCAAATCTCACAAAGATGGTCTTATTTCTACATGGCTAACCTCCCTCAGTCTCATCATACAATCCAGACCCTCTTTTTTCACACAGGGGCCGGGATGGCTGAATCTAACAAATATCAATTTAGACCAAGATTTTCTAAAACTGGTGTTTAAAGTTATTTTCCTTGGTCTAGATTTAGGTACACCTCTATCTCGATATAACGCTGTCCTCAGGAGCCAAAAAATCTTACCGCTTTATAGGTGAAACCGCGTTATATTGAACTTGCTTTGATCTGCGGAGTGCACTGCCTCCCCCCCCCCCCCCCCCGAGCACTGCTTTACCACGTTATATTCGAATTTGTGTTATATCGGGTCACGTTATATTGGGGTAGAGGTGTATGTGAATAAGTACCCTGATTTTCTCACTGACAAATTTATCAGAAGGGGAGGCCATGGGGCCAATTTTATGGAGAAAGGGAGATAAGGACTCTTGGGGAGAAAGAGAGATAAGGACTATTGAATGTCTCAAAAAAGGCAAGAGAATTTTTATGTCTGGCTAAGCATTGATACCCTTGGGCACTTTTCATACAGAACCTTTCTGTGGCTTGCCCATCACTGGTTAGAATTCTAATGCTCCTACGTGGCAGCACAAAGACAAACCTGGGCTTTATACATGTATCTATATATGAAGCTCATGAATTTCTATGTTTGCATTATTAGCACCATGATTTTGAAGAGGTCAGCTAAATCTTGAAAAATGAGCAAACACTATTAAAACAATGCATACACTTTAAAACGACATCATTTGGAAACTCTTAATCATATTAGAAGCGTGATTCTGTTTCCCTCCCCCCCCCCATATATACTATTTGTATGCAGTTGTTCTGGGGCACTTTGTCCAATTTTTGTCTTTTACTTATTGTATGGTGCCTAGAGCAATGGATAAAGCACCCATCAATCACAGAATGTGGCTAATAAGAATGAAATGTTAAAGGAGGGCAGGTTGAGCTAAGATATAGAATTGTTACATGAAGGGAGTAGAGGAGTTAGAGAGATGCAGCAGCATTGCAGGGGGTAAGTGTGTGTTTACAGTATGGAGTAGCTTGTTTACCAAAACCTGTGATTAATCCATCTCCTTGATCTGTAGATCAAAGACATCTCTGCAATATGAAGAAAATTCAGCCTATCATGCAGGGGCGGCTCCAGGCACCAGCGCAGCAAGCGCATGCCTGGGGTGGCAAGCCGCGGGGGGCGGCCTGTCTGTCCCTGTGAGGGCGGCAGGCAGGCAGTTTTCGGTGGCATGCCTGTGGGAGGTCCCCTGGTCCTGAGGCTTTGGCGGCAATTCGGTGGCGGGTACAGCGAAGGTGTGGGACCGGGAGATCACTCGCAGAAACGCCGTCGAATCCGCGTGACCAGCGGACCGCCCGCAAGCATGCCGCCGAAGGCTGCCTGACTGCAGTGCTTGGGGCGGCAAAAAACATAGAGCTGCCCCTGCTATCACGGACCTGCCTCTATACTTGTTGAAGTCCATCTGAGTTTTGGCATTGACTTCAAGTGCTGCAAAATCGAACATGTACGTTACCAGAACTTCAGCCTTTCTCTTGTCAGTCTGTTAGCTAAAGGAGGATCACTCTGATACTCATGACTAGGAGCACTCTGATACTCGAGGGTCCTCCTCAATCATGACCCTTCAATTGCACCCCCAGAACCTTTCATGATAACTTTGAAATCTTGTTTCAAAGGATGTGAAATTTCATACGAAGCCTCAATTAAAAGCAGACTCAGTACTGTTGAAATCTCTGTATCTACAATCAGAGATAAAAGAACTGGAAATCAAACACCAGTGCTCTCAGAGCCTTGCACTCCATAGGGAATTTTTATGTAAAATCTAGATTTTTATATTCCAGAAAAATACATTTGGGTGAGAGACTCCGTGTGTGGGCATGGGAAAAAGAAAAAATTCTAATTAACTATTTTTTATGCCCAATACTCAAAGGCTGATGTGTATCTTAATTAATACATATGGGCAATATCTCCCAAATAAATCCTAGAGCCACCACAAAATAAAGCAAAAAGGGAAACAAATAAAAATTCATTCTCATTCTCTGTCACACTCTGACTTTAGGAATGTCTCTCATCACACAGTTTATGTAAAAGAAGTAGGAAGTTGTACACTTTTCTGTACTACAAAATATTATCATTAATCTAGATATTTGCCCCTTGTACAAATTTTACGAATGAAACATAGCGGATATCTTCTTATTGTTCCCCCTACAAGTTGCAACACTTAAAATAAATGTGAGTGCTCATCATTTGTTAGAATTAGAAGACATATATGCCTATGCCATCTTCCAAGTGCATTGTGGGAATACATCTAGAAGCCTTGCCTTTTAGTCTTCAGGAAACTTAATTATATGACATAAGTCAAGGTTTCCTAATCACTGGATGTTAAGCTTCTATCACTGATATTCTGCTGGTGGTCCCCACTGCAACCATACTTGTTTATGCTAGGAATAGACTTGGAGTCCATGTCCCAGATCACATCAAAATGAAGTAAAAGGCCTTTAAAGGGGCAGCATAGGGACCAGACGACAATGCTTATATCCCACTGACAAATGACATTAGCTAGAAGGCAATCAATTCTGCAAGAATGATCTGAAGGAACGGATGTGTAATGATGACTAATTGTATTAGGGTTTGCTAGTACCTGCAGGGCACAAGCAGGATCAACAGCACCCAGCCCTGGAGAACCCATGGAGTCGGTGCCTATGATTATGTGACTTATTAATTACATGGTTATAAATATTTGTCTCAATATAATATGTGTACAGAGCCAGCTTATGATGGCCCTTCCACCACTTCCTAGAGCAGAGGAGGGGGAAGTGTGTAAGAAGGCTTTTCCCTGCCTTTGAGGCGATGCACAAGACCTCCCTCTATAATAGCCTCTGCCCTAAGAGTCCAGGGACTGTTTACAGTTTGTCCTCCACTTTCTCCTGGGGAGTAAATAAACAAAAAGGGAGCAGGGGCATGACCCCAACCACTTTACACACTGGGTCCCTGGGAGAAAGCAGCCTGGTCCATCATAATGAATCAAGCAGACTGTGCACCTTCCATGTTCATGGAGCAGCTCCAGGAGGAATAGTGCCAGCATGAGGCACAATCACACCAGTGCCCCTCCTGGAATACTGAGAGTCTGAACTGCTCCCTATTCAGAGCTGTGGCATGCACACCACAATCCAACCCTTAAGGGAAGGGGGGCGGTGTGCATCTGTGTGGGGTAAAGTGGTTGTGTTACCGTTCTTGGGATACCCAGTACTGTGTCACCTTGTTAGCTCCCTTCCCCCCCAGCCTCCATGAAAGGGAGACCTATGCACTGCCCTCTTGGGATGTGCCAGCCCTTTGTTTTCCTTGAAGGTACACCCCAATTCCGGAACCCCTTTGAAGCATCCCCTTGCAGTGTCCAGCCTCTTCTCCACTGAACCCTCAGAAATACTAGGTCCCCTATTCCCAAGGGAACAGTGTACACACCAGTCTGTATGATTCAACTCAAGATCAGCTCCTTGTATAATACCACAGTATGGAAATATTTATAATGAAAACAGAAGTAAGTTTATTATCAAAGATTCAAGAGATAGGAGTAAAAATAATGAAAACAAAAGGTTACATATAAAACAAAATTATAACATATTCTCAAAAGACTAACCTTAATTTAGTCTAGCCTTCAGTCTAAAGAAGTTTCTTACCAAACGTTCTCGGCAATGTTTCAACCAAGGCTGTTCTTCCATTTTCTTGAATGTAATTGCATTGCCCAGTTACTTCCTAGGTGCAGGATGACAGGGTGTCATCTTTGCCTCCTATATATATTCCCCAAAGTTCATGATCTTTGCATGTTGACTCTGCATGTGTTGGCTTACAATGCTTAATTTATATGCTTAGAGAGAGAAAGGTGAACAAACCTATTTTTTTCTGAGAGAACTCTGCCTTGATGCAGACTTTAGAACATATTTTTAGTATACATGCATAACTCCCTAGAACCTATCTGTACATATAAGTTACAAAAATATTAATGACCAGTGTGATGCTGGCTTTCATTTAAGCCCTCACATGACATTCATTATTTGGTGAACCAGAATGCATACACCACAAAATCAGGTTACTTTTGTAACATCCTCTCCCTCCTCTAAACACACTAGCCAGTTGGTATTGAGGGATTCCTGGGTCATAAGTTGTTGGGGGGGGGGGAAGAAGGTTCCTCATGATTTGGCAAGATATAGGAAGAAGGCGACGGAAGGGAGGGGATGAGTTTGAAAGTGTGAATAACAGGGAAGAGGAACTGGGATCAGAACAAACAAGAGGTGTGTATAAAAGAAAAAAGGGCAAAGGATTAAAAAAAAAAAAGATTGAAAGTGCTCAGTAAGAGCATGTATCATGGGAGTGATCAGAACAAACAGGCAAATAGTCAATAACATTGAATCCTCAGGTGTCCTGTAGAATCAGATGCTTGTGTGGAACTGTTTGGTTCAGAGGGAAGCAGGAATATCAGAAGGAGTGAATCTAGAAAATATGCAGAAGACTAGAGGATATGTTGCTATTATGATTTCTGGAGGAGATGGGTCTGCCCTGGAAGCTGGTTCTAGCAGCTAGTGAAATACAAGCACTTTCCAGGAGAGCTAAAGTTTTTACCTTAGACTTCAGACATTCTGAATTAATGTTGCAACTCTATCCTTACTTCATCCTCTTGTGCTTAAACATTGCAGAGAATGTAAACTGTGGTTGGTAATTTTACGTTCCAGTTATACTGAGACACTGTGGTGTGAATTAAGGATGGAATCACAGTCTGTTAATTTTCCTTCTTCCATTGATTTAAGACAGACAGATCTTTAACATTAACTAAAAATTCTTTTTTAAAAGTGCAAGCAATAGCTTAAGAGTTGGGGGAAGGGGGCTTTAGAGCTTAATGCTGCCCTTGGATGAAAGGAAGAGATTCTCATTGACTTCATAGGGCTTTGTACACGTATGCACAAGTCGAATTTGTTTTCTGCAGTCCATTCTTGTAATTGTACCACTTATCTTCATCAGAACTGCTCTACCAGGTGTGTTGTGAGCAAATCTTTGTTAGTGAATCTCTGTATGTCACTTTTATTAGTACTAAGCCTCATTACTACCCTGTACCTATTTATCTTTCTAAATAAACTGTCAATTTTAAATGAGTTGTCACCTAAATAGAACAACCAGATTTTAAACAAATGGCCCTATACCTAAGTGATTATTAGAAAATAAGTAGTTGTACTTATCTAAAACAATATCATCTTGTCATTTGCTAGGAAGGTGTTGGAAGATTCCGTTCCTCTCTAGAAGGACACAATATAGGCAAATGTCAAGAAAATCTATATTCCTCAAGGGAAAACATCTAGCACTTCAGTTGCCAGGTATAAAGAGTCTTAGGCTTTTTACAGAAGATAAGTGATGTACTTAAGATTTTCACTCAAAAAGAATCTGCTGCAAATAAAAGCACCAAAAGGATTTTCACTGACAATTAGCAAAGGAGAAAAAGAGAGAGAAGTCCCCCCTCCCATGCATTAGTATCCAACTAGCAAAATTTAGAATTTATCTAAACGGAGGAACAGAATACCTCCCCCCCACCCCACACACACACACACACACACACACACACACACACAACACTTTTCTACAACCAAGCTCTCAATCGTATCAAGTAAACACACAAAATACCATATCTCTACATAGACAAAAACTGAATGATGGCTGTGAAAAATATGACATGATTCACATCCTTCCCTTTGTGGCTGTTTCAGTTTATTGGTTAAATACAACTCTTTCCCATGGGAAGGACCATCCTCTTCCCTGTCGTCGCTCCCAGGATCTCCCCCCACCAATTCCTATCACCTTTATTTTGCCATCTTTAAGCTTGCCTCTGGATAACACTTAGTATTGAGGAGGGTGAACATGACTCCTACTAGAGCACATTAATATTGCTCCCTGAGTTGATCACAGAGGTGGCTGGAGAGTGACATGAGTCTTCCTTAGAGCAGTGGCAGTAAAGGTTCAAGCTCAAATCAGTTGCTAAGCAGTTGGCAAGCTTATTGTGAAAAAATGAGGTTATCTTCTGGTTACTTTGTCTCCTTCCCTCCATCTCTCTGTTTCAACCACCTGTTGTCTTGATATCGTCCTAGATTGTGAGGCACTGGCAGCAACCATTGTCTGGCTATGACATGTCTGTACAGTGCAATGGGGCCAGCTACTACAATATAAATAATAATATTGATGAAAATAATATCCCATGCTCTCATCCCCTTGCATTTGTGCATTGTGCTCCTTCTAGGTTGCCAAGCCATTTAATTTATTTGGAAATAAGATTTACTTATCCACACAGATTTAAATTGCTGCAAAGAATTTGTTCTGGTCTAGTGGGTAAATACATTTCATACATTGTTACATCCCAACTATAGTAAAAGTTAATTTATCATTCTTGGAGAGGAGGTTTGAACTAAAGTGATGTTTAATCCCTATGCTATATTTAAACTTTGAAAAAGTAAAGTGATTAGTGAGTGCATTACTGCAAGATATACTGACATGACATGTTACTAGTGCCCTCCATTTGCTGCATTCAAGCTGAATGGCATATTACATGCATGTCACATGATGCTCCCTGCCCACAGAATACTAGGGCACAAAAGAACAATAGCATTTTGTCCATGAAAGGTGCTATAGTGACCTGCTCACTATTGTCTAACTGATAATAGAGGACCCAATCTCTCCCCATTAAAGACAATGGGAGTTTTGCCATTAACTTCAGTGCAATGGACCCAATGCAATGAAGCAAAAGAGTAATGGAAAGGGATTTGTAAATATATATCCATGAACGGCAGTAAAGCCATGGATATTACAAGTGGGCAAGACCTGTAGTTACATCTATAAGTTTTGATGTTATAACTCAGATGTGTCAGAACCCAAATCTAATCTTCTGTTCTGAACACCTCCAAAGCATGGGGTATATTTGGATCCAGCTCTCATCTTCTTCGCTTGCCATCACAGATCTGATCCTGTAAATACTTAAGCATCTGAGTGGTTCATTACCTCAATATTAATTTTTACTACAGTGGTCCTGCTCATGTGAGTAAAACTATGTGCATAAGTATTCACAGGATTAAACCCTGTGTCTATAATGAGCTGAACTTTAAAAATCTGGAGCTGAACTGTGCAGACCCCTAAACTTTAGCAGAATTTAGATCAGCTTATTATTCTCCAGTAATAACATTAACTAAACTCCCTCAAGTGTAGACTTTACTTAATAGACACCATGAACGCCTTAAAACTCACTCACTCTTGCAGTTTGAGTGAGTTAATAAAAAGAAACAATACAATTAACAGATCTTCCACATGTGTCTGCACCAAAACTGAGTGCCCTTATGATCTTTAGTATTGTAACACCGGCTCTTCTTCCATCTCTCTTCTCTGATTGTTGGTTACCATATAATTGTGTTAAGATTAAAATTAGACTGTAAATTCTTCAGGGCAGAAACATTACACTTGTTTCTGTAGAGCACCTAACACACTCATGGCTGTATAAAAGGGGGTGGGGAGGAACGTTTAAAAATAACTCTCACACTGCTTACCATAAATATCTTCTCTCAATACTTTATCACTTTACATAAGCACAAGGAAAATAATAAAAAGTCAGTATTCCAAGGTTAAATAATTTAGCAGTCATAGCATTTTTTATATTCCAAACGCACCTACATTATTAATTTAACTGGCTTTTTAAAAAGTAGAACACTTAATATATATTGTTGCTGAGAATAACCACATTTTGTTTTTTAAATCATATAAATTAAGTGGAGAAATGAAAACTTGTTCTGGATCAATAACATTTAAAAAATGCCAGTCTAATAAGCAAAATGCAAACGTTCCTCATTCTAATGTTTTGAAAGATATTTGACAGTCCGGTGTGAATTTTTACAGCTAAGTTGTAAAAAGTTGTTTCCCCAGAAAATGGACAAGTTGGCAGAACATTAACCATAGTGATGCGACTGGCATTGGTCTCTAGTTTATTCATCCCATTTATTTCTCAATGTCATTTATATTTTTGATTAATTTGGTGAATATTTTGTTTACCCCGAGATATGAACTACTAATTTTGACAGATAAGAAACTACTGGAACTGAGAAAGTGATTCAATCATGCAAATATTCAGAATTTATTAGGGTGCCAAATACAATAAACAGCAGGTCTGCTTTCTTTGATCTGTGTCTAAGAAGAAGGCAGTAAAAAAAATTGGCTGTCACTAAATATTTCTGTTTATCTGCATGGATCTCAAGAAAATCAAATCATAATAAATGGCTGAAATTTCATCTAGCAGCATAATATGCTACTGTCACCTTTTATTAACATGACAAAGTTTAAACAATAATTGTGTGTGTGTACTCTTGTACCTCATTATTCATAGTCATTCTGTTTTCTTTAAGAATCTTCCTGATAGGGAGAATTTGGTACCATGTGTCAGTTTCAGGGTAACAATCTTTATTTCCGTTCTGTGTTCTGTTGAGGACACCCAGCTAAAGATTTCTGGCTCCCAGCAATCACCTGCATTAGGCAAAGACCAATATCTCATTCTCGCCTAACTTTTTTTTCCAGGATGCACAGTACCCTGACTACAATGTAATATCCCCAGTAAGCCAGACTGCCTAAAAGGCCAATGTCTGCTCTTTGCTTTCTTGCCAAGGCTATGAACAGCATAATTGTCTGCAGTTATAAGTTACCACACAGCTCCTTCTAAGTAAGCACATTTATTCTTAAGGTGAATGTGTTACAGAGAAAACATATTGAAAACAATAAAATCTATAAGTATGCTAGAGAGCTTACCAGAGGTCACCCATCAGTCTTATGGGGCCCTAATAGGTCAAGTCAGTCCAATCCTTCTGCAGGGATTGGGGTTTCTCCCTTGCAAAGAAGTTCCTGTTCATCTGCTGGATTGGAAAAAAGGCCCTGAGTCAGATTAAATCCAGGCTATTTATCCAGAAGTCCTTTCTTTTTTTGTTGGCCTCTGGAGAATCCAGTTGAACTAATATACATGAGCTTTCTCAGGGGGTGGAACCTCTCGGACAGGAGAGGTGTTACAACCTGACTGATTTGCATTAATCACCACCTGCTGTTTTTAGGTCCTGGAGGAGCTGCGGGAGCACTCCACCATGGAACAGAACACAGTCATACATAAGCCATTCATTTAAAAAAATTGAAACCCATAGATACTGCATGAGGTTGTGATATCTGTCATGTCTTCCCCCAGAGAGGTTATGTACAATCCCAACCCACAATAATACATAAACTTAATACAATAAGGTCTCTTCAGGACATTGCAGGAAATATTGCCATATCTGTCACTCCATGCTTTCTGTTCCAAAATCTCCAAATTCTCTCCTAGTATTGCCTCTTCTTCCAAAACAAAGGAACAAACCTCTGCACCTGAAGAACAAGGAAAGTTAAATTAGAAGTTGTAATATGTTAGTTACTAAATAGGGTGTGTTTTTTTAAAAAAATATTATGGAAGAGAAGAACAATAAAGGGTCATTCTCTCATAAGTAGCTACTGTATGAGATATGCACTCTTTGCAACATAAGCTATTGTAGGCTGTATAATCATGCATAAGTAGGTGCTGGCTGACACCTAATCTTCCCAGATGCTATGGGCACTTGGCTCTTGTAGATGAGTGGATAATACTTATTCCCTTATCTTATAATGAGAGAGTAAGTTCTTTGGGCCACAGACTGTCCTTTTTCTTCTGTTTGTACAGCACCTAGCATTGTGGGGTCCTGGTGTATGACTGAGGTTCCTAGGGGCTCCTGCAATGCAAATAATGCATAATAATAACTTTGAAGTGCTTTGAGATGGCTGGATGAAAATTGCTAAATGTCGATGTTGTTTCCTGTCTATCTGCGTTTCTAAAACTGTGGTATATAGTTGCCAGAAGTTTCTCATCTTCACCATAATACATAAACAGTTATGAAGATAAATTCAATTCACATTCATTCCCCTGAAGCAAAATATATTCAATCATCGTTATATTTTTTGTTGGGGGTGGCGGGGTATCTAACCAAAGCATTTAGGTCAATTTTAATAATTTTATTAATTTTTAGTTAACACTCCATGGGCAAAATCCTCATGTTTCATCTGAACTGAGATTGTGACTGAAAGTCAATTGCTCAGTTTCCAGGTGGAAACTATTTCTGTTTGGATGGCCTACTCACTCTCTATGCATGGTATGTGTGCTGGAATCAGATTTTTGTGAGAGGGGCATGGTCTGGCAAAAACAGAGAGTTGACTCCCGAGCAAATACCTTAATCCAAATTATCTCATTCCAAATCAGGCTGAAAGGAATGTCCTGTTGATTACAAAAATATTCCTCTATGTAATAATTCTAATTCTTTGTGTGATTAGCTGATGCACAGCAGCTGTCATAGATAGAGCTACTAGGGAGATGGAAACAGTTGAAGAGCAAGGAAATATACCACAAAAGCTACAGTAGGGGACAGATCCTATAGTGTCTTGATTATCTCCTGAAAGATGAGTCCCCTCAACTCCCCTTAAGGGTATTCAGCACATTTTAGGATCAGGCCTTGGATGTGGAATATCTCAAATACAGTTGTTTTTTTCTTCTACATGTGTTGCTGCAACATGAAGGTTACCCTATACTGTATGTTCTTTACATTGGGCTACGAGACGAGCAACCCTTCATCACTCATTTGCAGAGCAGACAATAAGAAGAGTTAAGACAGAATATCATAACTAATCTAGGGCCAACTAGAACGTATGGTTGGCGTTACGTTGCACCACAAGGAGATTTACACCATCACCAGAAATAGTGCTGAGGCTCTTCTACTCCATCAACACAGGTCTCTACTAGCTGGACTAAAGATGAATCTCTCCATTAGCATTTAACAGTAGAAAGCATATGACAGAGGTAAACAATTCTGATTCCATGTAATAGAAAGCAGAGGTACACATACTAACAAAGTTCCTCCTCTACGTTGGTGGGTCCTGCGCTTAGTGGCGGATTTGCTCCCTTCACAGATTCACCCTGTGGGTCAGGAAACAGTCCAGAGACCTTCCCCTCTGGTAGAAGCTATAGTCCAGGTCAATTCCTCCTGTGTTTGATCAGGAGTTGGGAGATATGGGGGGAACCCAGGCCCACCCTCTACTCCAGGTTCCAGCCCAGGGCCCTGTGGACTGCAGCTGTTTAGAGTGCCTCCTGGTACAGTTGCACAACACCTACAACTCTCTGGGCTACTTCCCCATGGCCTCCTCCCAACACCTTCTTTGTCCTCACCACCAGACCTTCCTCCTGATGTCTGATAACGCTTGTACTTCTCCATCCTCCAGCAGTACACCTACTCACTCCCAGTTCCTCACACACATTTCCTCTCCTCTGACTCCCCCTGGCTTGCCTGGAGTGAGCCCTTTTATAGCATCAGAGGGGCCTTAATTAGAGTTAGGTGCTTAACTGCCTCACCTGACTCTTAGCAGGTTAATTGGAGTCAGGTGGTCTATAAGCCTGGAGCAGCCCCTGCTCTGGTCACTCAGGGAACAGAAAACTACTTATCCAGTGGCCAGTATATCTCCCTTCTGCTACTCTGCTGTTCCCAACTGGTCTGGGTCTATCACAATACACAAGGGCTCATTTATTAATGTATGTTTGACCCTGATCCTTGCCACTTGAAGTGGATTTTGTGGGCTCTAAAAACAAAATAATCATAAACCTTTTAAAAAGAACAGGAGTACTTGTGGCACCTTAGAGACTAACAAATTTATTAATAATAAATAAATTATTAATAAATTTGTTAGTCTCTAAGGTGCCACAAGTACTCCTGTTCTTTTTGCGGATACAGACTAACACCGCTGCTACTCTGAAATAAATCTTTTAGAATCAGTATTTACTGAACCAAGACCAGGATCCCAGAGTCTGTTCGCACAAGTTATATGCACACATATACCCCCAACCCCAAACACACATGGTGATAGCTTATTTTTAGGTATCTGATTCATCTTCGTGATTTAGATGATGAAGATTAGATCATAAAATGCAAGTAGTGCAGCCACAACTGTGCATATTCCCAACGAAGTGAAGATTAATGCTGTTTCTAAAACTAAACTATTAACACAGTCTGTTCTTGTTTATGCAATGGCAATATTAAAAATGAAAAAGAGCTTTTAGTTGAAATGCTGACAGCACAAAAAACACTAAAATGAATGCTGATGTGAAAAGATATTTGTTTCAACACTTTGTACATCATTAGGCATTAGTATTAATACAACGAGATTAAGAAATGGGAATAATGCTGTGTGTATCAAAGGGAGTTATCAACCACCTTAGTTGTACAAATATGAACCATCTACAAGAAGCTGACAACAGTTTCCTCTCTATGGGGCAGCAGGGTTTTCTCAAATTTCTTTCTGTTACTGTTCTTGACCTGGCACAACTGTACTTTGGAACTACAGGCCAAGTTTATATACCATCCCCATATGGCTAGTTGTACTTTTCTTGGCTTTCTGATGCTGATTTTACAGAATGCATTTGTCTGGAGTTTTTGTTTTTTGTCTTTTTTTCACTGCTTGAAGAGGTCAACTTAAAACTCAGTAATACTTCTAAGTTTTTCTGTTGCCTGAAGCAAACAATTAGATTAGAATGTCAGTTCAATGGCATTTGAAAACATACCCATTGTAAGTGATCTAATCTTTAAATCCCCTTTTGTATTCTGGTCTTTTGCACGCCTTTTACATTGTCTGAAATTTGTTGCTCATGTTCACCTTTCTTTTTAAAGATTTAACACTGATTACGTAAAGAACTAAGTATATCTTATAGCTAAGCATCAGAAATGTCACTGTGCGCTGTTCTCTCCTATGCACTATGTGACATACTGCTGCTCCCACAGAATGTTTCATGACATGCACAATGTCAACAGAGTTTAATCAACATCTCTGAAAGCAAAAGTCGGAAAGTCAGATAAAGCTCTACAGATTTCCAGTCTGCGAGGGCTGAGCAAGAGGACAAAGATGATTGTAGCTTACTCACCTGAGAAGGAATGTGGTTTCCGGACCATAAGTCACTCCTTGTTACAGTGGGCTTGGCCATTTATGTTGCTGACATTCTGAGGGTCTGTCTTACCAACTTTTTTGGTAGATAAACAAACCATTATTCTATGGTAATTAGTATTGCTTGATTAATGATGATCAACTGATGCACACTTAGGGCCTGATCATGTAGTCTTTGAGACAAAACACTATTGACTCCCATGTGAGGTTTGCATGGGGAAGAAGTCTGAGATTTCTATGCACTTTGAGCACATTCAGTCATCTTCTAATACTGTCTGGCATCCCAGTTTCTGTTAAATGACAGGACAGTGTCTAAATTCCTACAGCAACCTAAGGTTCAGAATCTTCCCCCCCTGTGCTGTCATATAGCTATTTGGCATACTTAAACTTTTTTTCTCCTTAATACTGTTTTGTAAATGGTGGAATTCCAAGTTAAGTGAATTAGGAGATTACAGGCACCATTTTAAATCACTGTCTTAATAAACTCATAATTAAATGAGGTTTATAAAAGCGTCTGTCATCTTCCTGAGACTTATGGAGGCAACAATGATGCTTTTCTTCAAAGATTTTCAAAGGCAACCTCCAAGCCTTTCTTCACATTTTGTTTATTTCTCTTTGAAAGCTCTGCAACTGCATTATTTTCTATTCAAATTTCACTTTGTGGGATTTCATCAAAACAACATAGAGCGCTCTACCCTGCTGTTCATCATCAAGCAAGATAAATGCCATACATGCTGCCTCAATACTAATGTGTTCGGCAAGACTTGGAGAGTCCTTTCAGAGAAAGGCAGGCAAAAATAGCTGAAGACATTAAATTAAAAATGCCATTATCCCCAATGTTTGAAAGTCAAACAATTAACGTGCTGGCAACTGTGAATAACTAGCAACTGGAAAGAACCTTTGCTAACAGCTTCTGTTGGAAGCAAATTGGGAACAGGCAAATATACAAAAAAGATATTTAAGATTTCATCTTTGGCTAACAGATGTACCCAGACTTTGCCTGACTGTAGGTCACATTGGAAACCTGCCAGAAGCCTGGGAGCTGAAGCTAATTTTCATAAAATGGAGCAGATTTTAGTCATCTCCTTCTTTAGATGGAGCTGTGGCAACAATGGGTTTGCACATCCCGTTGGAATACATCTAGACCAGTATTTCGCAACCTTTTTCATACCAGGGACCAGGTTGCTGCCTTCCTAAACTGTGTCAGGGAGATCTCATGGGCTGGCACCAGTCGTGGACCAGGGGTTGAGAAACACTGATCTAGACAGGTTGGCTCAAAATAGAGACTCACGTGATATGCCACTGGCTAAATCTCCATAGTCAGAATGACAGCAATCTCAGATCACAGAACTCCAAAGGTTACATTTTGCATATAAGTCATGATACTTTACCTGTTTCTGAATTAACCCTTATGAGCTTGCCATAGTCATATGCACTGTTTTTTCCTCCCCACCATTTACTTATTAGTACTTGTGATAAGTCACAAGGTATTGTAGGAAGATGTTGGAGATGGCTGTGAGTTGAAAAGCTCAGATCTGGATTCAAACATTCCATAGTTGTGGTCATGTTTGTAATCTTAGGGTTTGGTTCAGTGAATTATAGACAGAGTTTGCATCTAGATCTCAGCTATCTTTCCATTCAGAGTATTTTAGCACAAGCTCATATTCGGACCTGGTGCATTGCTTTATTTTGGATTTTTTTTGGAGGAGGAGGGAAAGAGGGTTTCTTAAAAAGAAAAAGAAAGCCTCTAGTGTTTTCTCCCTTCTAAACTCTCTGACTTTAATTAGTTCAGTCTGTGCTCTGAAGCCTGGATAACTTTGTAAGGGGAAAAACAAGAAAGAGCTTACTTGCCAGGTAAGTTTTGCAATTCTTAGAGTGTCCGCTTCTTCTGAGCATTTCATCTAGCTAAACTGTAAATCGCAAACTGTGAATATCTCCCATTAGGTACTCAATTGCTTAAAGGCTTCCCATTAGTGACAGAGCTAGTATAAAAGGTTATATTTCTTTCTATATAAAAGAAATAAACCATCAAGTTATTCTCTAACTATCATTGGCACTCACAGAGGCAATCCTTTAAGGCATGTGCTTAAAGAATATGAAATTCAGGTCTCTAGAAACTGTGCTTTGCCGTTTCCTCCACTGTTATCATTAATTTTGCCTGCTTTTGATACTGTAAAATCACGGAAGCTGACATCAAAGCCATTTTCTATATCCTCCAGGGAGACCATACCTAAAAAGAGGTAATCATACCAGAAGGCAATAAACATGGGGGACACTGTAGACCTTATAAATAAATATATGCCTAAAGGGAAATTTAGACAGCCAAACAAGTGAATTATACAGGTGATCATTTATTTTTTCATCTCTAAAATAAATATGATAACTTTCAGGTGCAGTTAAAAATTCATTTCTGGAACATTATGACTCTTCTGTCTAGTAATTAGTATTATAAACCTTTCCCCCCAAAGTGCTGGAGAGAACCGCTCTTTAAGTAGTTCTTCAACTGTTCATCATATTTCTCCTGTTGGCTTGCTGTATAAAGTTAGAATTGGATGGAGAACAGAAATTTTGTTTGGCAAAGGATTTTGAGATTTCAAAATTTGTTTTCATTCCAATTCAAAACAAAACCCAAAATGTTTCTAAATTCTCTGTGAAAGAAAATTCTGGGGGAAAAAATCAAGTCATTTCCTAAGGAACAATCAAAATGTTTCAATTTGGAAATGTCAGAATGAGACTTTGATATTGTTAGAACTTCCCTTTTTCATTGAAACAAAATTTCAGTGAAATTGATAAAATTTCAGAGTTTTAATTTTGATGGAACTACATTTTCCAACAGAACACTGTTTCATTGAGATCTTTCTGACCAGCTCTAAAAAAGTGTATATTAGGATTTAATCTCAATAAATACAATGTATTTCTTTCTATCACATTTTTTGGGATAGAAAGCTTTAAACTCACTTGAAGAAAGTAAATTTTGTAGCAATTAATCTTTATAATATTTCTGTATGAGAAAATATGAATTGTTGAGTGATACCTAAAATTGTGTTTTTCTTGGGAGCCTATTCTCTTGGCAGGTGCACATGCAGAAGTTTCAGTAATACCAGTGGGGGTAATAAGTGCATATAAATAGCAGAATCTACTTGTTGGTGGTCAGCTATAGTATTTAGTTTCTCTTCCTAGACAGACATTCATCTGTGATATGAAACTGATAGGATTGTTGTAGCTCCAAATCAAACAATCACAAAAGTTTATTTTATTAAAGGATACCTTTAGGCTTACAATACGATCTATTAACTGTTTGGGTTCATGATTACAAAGGCACATAACACTGTACTACAACTTTGCCTGTCTGCTCTGTTCTTAAGCAAGTTGGATATTGAAATATACATGAATCCCATTGTTGAAAACTGGAGAATTAGGTGGATAGTTCCCTTCATGGCAAATGGAGACTCTGTGGAGGCACAGAGATTAAGAGACAGATTTTTAAAGTTATTTAGGTGTCTAGTGCATTTTCAGAACCATCTAGGTGGCTAACACTCGCTGAAATAAATGGGTGTTAGGCACTGAGGTGTTTTTGAAGGTCCACTAGGCACTAAACACCTTTAAAAATCTGGCCCTTAGTGACTGGTTTCAGATTGGACAAAGTTTGATAGAACTGATTACAGAAGCCAAGTCTCTCAATTGCCTGTGCTGTGTGTTAACAAGACCATTTTCCCTTCACCCTTAGCTGGTAAGTAGGTGTGACATTCTCCTCAGGGAGCCCAGAATGGTAAATCACTGTTACATCTCTGCCTTAGCAAGTGAGAGCTTTGCTGGAGCTTAAAGTGTGTTTGGCTCCCTGCCACACCAGTCTATCTGCCTTATTAGCAAATTCCTTAAGAATCTGCCAGTCTAAACCTTGCCTTCCAGGACTCATTCAGTGAACTCCAATTCCCAAGTTCTCCAGAAATGTATCTCTCTGTAGTGTCCAGTCCCTCCCACTGGACACTCACAGACATTAAGTTTGCTGTCTCTAAAGACCGTATTTTAGGAGGATATTTCAGAACACATAAGTCTTTACACACAAACTGTATATGCATCACATTATACTATTAATGACCAACATGTCCTTCATTATCATATGATACCTTACAAGACACTATTTGGCTAAATATTCTGACAACAGTGTTGCGTGAGCCCTTTGCCAGTGACACAAAGGGAACTCTGGATCATAGTAGGACTTCAGTTTTATGATATCTTTATGCTTTCTGAATACTCCAAAAGCCTGCTGGATTGTTGGTGCAATGATGAGTCACGGGCAATATTTCCACCTACTGAATGAGCAACATCACTCATTATAGCATTTATAGTATTAGGTATTCATAACGGTGTCCCATCCCTGCACTGTCTTAGCCCCCATTATGTTGAGTTTACCAAAGCTCATGGGAGCAGTTACCAAGGTCATAGAGGTGCAGGCTAGAGAAGCTTATTTGGCTGTCAATATGGCCATTTCTAATGGCAGAATTAATATACATTATGTGAAGTGCTTTGGGAACACCCAAATCATTTAGATTGTGCAATTACAAAATAAGGTTCTACGCATATTATGACTTCCAGACTTGCTTACAGTAGAACTGGGAAAAGTTTATTCACGAAAAAAGACAGCTTTGGCTGGACCAAACTGTTTGTGAATCTGTCACTTTTGGCAAACAGCTTCAGTCAAAAAAAAAAAAAGTTCCAAATGGGTGACATTTTAAAATGTTTAAATTTTTCATTTTGAAACAATGTTTTGTTTCTAATTTTAGTTAGATTTAACTAAGAGGTAAAATACAACCCCAAAATAAAACAAAATGTTTTGTTTCGGGTCAAATGAAATGTTTAGTTTGCTCCAAAACTAAAATTTGGGGGGATCTTTTAGTTCAGTCATCAAACTGAAAAATCACTGATTTACCCAGCTCTGGCATATACATCTGTCAATAAACAAATCAGGGTTTGTGTGCACTGAGCAAGGTTTTTTGCACATGCAAGCTAGACATGTATAAAAATGCATGTAGACTTTTACATATATGCTTTTTATAAGGTGGACCATAGTGAAAGCAAAGCAGTCACCTCATAGAACAATTGGTGGGAATTTTCCATCATTGGGTAACATTAGAGACATCAGTAGAAAGTATTCTCCTCACACCCTTGGAAGAATTCTTAAACTTTATGTAATTATTGTTACCAGGATTAATGGTTGATTGGAAGGCGGGAATCGTGAACGATATGAATACAAATATATTTAGTAATTGTTTACACTGCCTGTTGTGTATATAATACTATAATTACTGCCTATCTTTTTTCAGTGATTATATCTATAGGAAGCAAATCACTCTCCTGGTATATGTTTGTGTTGATAGAAGAGTTTGGAACATATTTCTGGCTGCCAGTACTTTTATTGGAAGTCCTTTGTCTCTTCAGTGTCAGGCATGTACTTATATAGTGTTGAACAGGAGAAATATGCAGTCTGTTCAGGTCAAAGGACCTAGTGCATCTCTTTAAGGAATCTTTAGATGATATGGAGCATTTTAATACATTGTAGTGAGTTTGATACACCAGTGCTATTTTATTCTTGTAGAAAAGTGTTAAAATGAAAGCTTACAAGTTTTTGAACAAACTTAAATCTGTTCACTCTATTATATGTTTTACAGCTTCAAAGATTAGGCCGTCATAAATTATTTAGATGCAGTGTTTATCAAAGAGGAAGATAAGATCTTTACATAGCTTTTCTGACAACGAAGTGACAACAAAGACTATATCTTGATACCCATCCAGTTTTTATCCAGTATCAGCTGAGTTACCCTTTAAGTCAAATGACAGGCTAGTTAGTCAGAAAAAAATCTTTTTCTGAACAAATGCATGAAAGAAGAAAAAATAAAGAGAGAAACTATAAGCAGAGTCACTTCTAGTTCAGCCCTTCATTGCTGCTTAACAATACTCTCCATTTTATTTGATCAAATCTTGGGAACCAAATCATTTGTACTCAAAATAATACAGTTCCTACCCCCTTGTCTTAATCACATTCAATTTTTGGGTATCAGAAAATTAATGCTGATAAAAATAGGTTGCAGTTATTAGTTGCAGTATTCAGAGTGTTTTGTATAAAAGACTTGCGGGCTTCTGTTCACCCTCATTTGTGTGCACTGGTCTGCTAATTGTGCATGTGCACACACATGGAGTTACTTGTTTTCAAGAATGGCTGGCTGAGTTACATGTACAAATGAAGGTGTGTGCTTGTGTAAAACTTTGCAAGTGGAGTATCTACTTTCGTGAAAATGTCCCTGTAGTCACTTTAATGCATTATGCAAGTTATGCTATGCCCCCTGGTGGCTATATCTATGACAAGATCAGGCACTACTTTTCAATCAAACTGATAGGGAAAGACTTGGTCCAAGTGAGTATAGGTCACCATGCATAGCTATCAATGCACTAGTTGATGTACGTTCTTCTCTGACTGACTCATCTTTTCTTTAACTGACACTGCTGAAATAGAGAGGTCATCTAGGAGGCTTAAATGGGATCCCAAAAATTCTAAGTTCATGAACTTGCAAGTACTGGTGAAAAATCAGCCTCTTACCAGAGAATATCCTGTTAGCCCCAACCATCTGCAGTAAGCAAGGGGCGGGGGAATAATAGGACAGATCCTCACCTCCTAATAGATTACTTGATTGTCAGTCAAAAAGCTCTTTTCCTCCTCCTAACTAGGTGGAGGGAACCAGTTCTCATTCCATGGTGGGAATGGGAACACATACTGGAGTTATTCCTGTCTTAGTGATTTTGGAAATTTTTGTGGGCTGCATGATTTCAGTAGTGGAGAGAAAAAGGACTGGACCTGACTTAATGTAGGAATTTTCAGTGAGCAAAAGGACCCCAGACAGTTCTACAAATTCCTGCTACAGAACTGTGTTTTACCTTTCTGGCCTTGTTCTGCAGGTTGATTCCTTTCAGAGGTCATGCATCCTGGAAAGTTGTGTGTATTTTCATGTTGATAGAGCCTTAAACTGTGAAAAGCAGTTCTGACTGCAGAGCAGGTATGCCCAGCTTGGAATTAACCAATTCCGTCATTATAGTCCTTACCCTCCAGGAGCCCAAGGACTGTAGGAAGTTAATGTACATGGCATATCCAAAAGGAACAATGGACCCATCTTGCCTCCACATAGATCAGTACAGCTGAGTGGGCAAAGTAGGGAGCACACACTCATTGACCCCAGTGGGAATACTCATTGGTTAGTGGTAAGATGATATTTTGTGTGAGTAAAGCTGTCAGAATCCAATTCCTTTTTTAAGGTGGGATGATGTGGGGTTTTTGTTTGTTTTTTGTTTTGCTGGGAGATGTTTTATTTATTTACCAACTTTGGTTGGTTGGCTATTTCAGGCCAGATGAGTTGTTATAAAGAGCAGAATGGTTTGTTGCTTGCAGCTGTAGGTGTTTCTAATAGTCAGTTGGTGATTCAAATAAATAAAATGAATTATAGAAAAAATAACCCTTTATAGTGGTATTCATGACATTGGTTAATTATCATAACAAATAAGTAAAGTTAACTTCCATTACCATTCACTTACTTTACCCATCAAGATATTTTACTGGGAACATAAAGTAACAATGAACAAGAGATTCCCTCTTTAATTTATTGGAAACTGCTCTTTGGAGCAAATGTGTACCAAGGGATGATATAACTTTAACTAACTGCATATAAATGTGCAAATACAAAATGAAGGTGGCTTCTATTATTGTGTGCAAAGGTAATTCAATTATCTGTATTGCTAGAATTTTTTCATTTAGCATTCTTCTTGCCTCTGGAGCTGGGTGAAATTTTTTGGCCAAAACATTTTTTTGCTGAAAAATGCAGATTTGGGGGGAATGAAACATTTGGCAAATTCATGTTGAATTCACCAAAATTGTTGTGACACCCTCCCCTCCCCAAGAATAAAGAAAATACTGAAACATTTCATTTTGACATTTTCAAAATGAAATGTTTTGATCAATTAGAAACAACTTTTCTTGTCAAAATTTGCTCCAATTTATTTTAAAATGTTTTTTAAAAGGTCAAATAAAACAAAATGCCTTTTTTCAAGTCAATAAAATGTGGGTTGACCCAAAACAAATTAAAAAAATGAAAAAAATGTGTTGGGGTTGATGTGAAGCTAATCTTTTTGGGCAGCAAACCAAAATATCAGTTATTTGTACAGCTCCATATTAACGAGATCTATGACCATGCTCTGTTTTTAAGTCCTGCTAATTCTTTATTACTAACGAGCCACAGAAACAGTCCAAGAATTGTGTGGATCATTGTAAGATGGTGCTTTTGTGGCTGATATGTGAATATGATTTTTCATATTTTATAGAACAGTTTTCAAGCAGAGTGTTTTACTAAAGTAACCCATAATAAACTATTTTCTCAGAATAGCCTAATACTGTCAGTTGTTTCTTTGTGTGTGAAATGGATCTGGCAAAACCCCTTCATCTCAATTTTATTTGGAAGAAGGTTTTTGGAAGATCTGTGATCAGTCATGTAGAACAGCAGAATAAAAGAGAGATTCTGTGCTTCACCTTTATTCATCGGGAAGAAGATTATGTATTACAACAAACATTTATCACAGTAGCCTTTTGCAGTACATTATTGTATCCCCGTTTCCCCATTCTTTACAAGAAAATCAAACACATTTAAACCAGTCAGTCATTGAAATGCAATATTTTCACTCTCTTTTAGCTCTTAATTATTTATGTGTGAATTCAACTCATTTGGATTGTACAGTAATGCACTTTGACCTTTTGAGGATCCAAAGATGAATATATTGGTTCAGAGACCAGTGTAAATCCAGAAGTAGCTCCACAGACATTACTAATTTACATTGCCATAACAGATCAGAATCAGCTCCAATGTCATTTTACTGTATATGTTTATCAGCCTCCTTGTTAGTGTCAATTGTCTTTTGTTGTTCCCTGACTCATCTCAGTGTTTTCAAAGTCTGGTATTGACTTCCTGTGCCCTGGCTCATATCCCATTGCCTTTAAACCCTGTCTAGTTGAGTGCAGCATACCTGTGTCTATGCCTGGCAGACACCCAACTGCCTCATCAGTTTCCTGAAGATGTGTTCTGATCCTGCTAAAGAAGATTTTTATACCTGGTAATATGACATTTAAAGATCTAGCTGTTAGTTCCTTCAGAACCCTACTTCATATCTGAGTTCTGAGGTGGAAATTCTCTTACCCACTATCTGCTATATTCTGTTGCGTTACTGTTACAAAATAGTAGGTTGATTTATCAGCATTTCTTCTGTTGTATTTTAAACTCCTAATTTTTTAGGGCAGGTTCAGCTGCCGGTCAGGTTTTATTGGTATGAATTTGCATTTTATTGACACCTCTGCAGGACAGAATATACATCCAATTTACAGTACACGAAGAGCCCATAAATCCAAATGTGTTTTGTTAATGACTAATACTTTTTTAACTTGCTTTTTTAAAAGATGGCACAATTTGAACCAATTATGCTACACTTAGCATGTCTGTACAAAGCCCCTTTGTTCCCACCACAAGTAACTGTGTGGGAGGATTCTACTGTCTCTGACTTCTCTTCATTACCAGGAATATATGCAATATCTGCAATCACTTCCTTCAGTTATCTTCCAGATTCCCTTTCCAGGGATTGGGTAGCTTCATTTGCTCCAGTTTTGCCAGATTTTCAGTTTAATCTGACGCTATGCACATAAAAGAGTGACACAGTGGGAAAACACTAATCTTTATTTCCTAGCCCTAATCATATAATAGGGGTCAGAGTTACAAAGGGTTATGCAGATGGCAGATGGCAGGCGTCAGTATCACTGACTCTAGAGAGCTACTCTTGCTCCACTCCCTCCCTGGGTAAAAATTTTAGGAAACATCTCTCCTCCATGCCACCCTGTAATTATATTCATGACAATGATATTTAATGCAAGTACTTCAATTCCCTCTCATTGGTTTGGTGCTTTCATTTGAGTTTGGTTGGTAAACAGCTTGGAAGTGGTTTCAGTTCCTAAATGTCCCCGATATGCACTAGCTTATTTCATTTTTCATAGACACAGATATTATGACTGTGTCTGCTGTCAGTACTATTCCTCCTCCTAGTGTTAGCTTGTCTCAGAATGAATGGCATTGCTTTCATGCAGCAGTGCTGTAAGTCTGAAATCAATTTCTGAAGCATAGATATTTGCACTGTTTCTATAACGGGTCTCATCTCCAGTTGTGTAGATAATGTTCCCATCAAATTCATAAGAAGTCATCATTCTGTTTTCAGAGTATCATGGGGTGTGTTTTCCCTTATACACCTACCTATTTCTTTATACTTGTGATTATTACAGCTGGCTAGAAAACACTAATTCCATTTTCTGACAAACCAAGCTGAAGAGTCAATCTCTCTCACAAGTTGGAACTGATCAAATTTATGTAAATCATATTCATTGGGCCAAACAGAGACTGACACTGTAGCTTAGTGTTAGGACATTGATTCAGAGTAGGGATTTGATCCTGGGTCTCCCACCAACCATATGAGTACTCTAACCATTGAGCTATTGATTATTCTTGGGTAGGTTGTGTTGGTCTGTCAGATGCATATATATTCCACTGAAAGAAAATGGGCCTTATGCTCCTAATTCACTTAAGCACTTTTTAAAATGTTACCCGTTGTCACTTATTATTTGTGTTATTATAGTACCTAGAGGCCACAATTGAGATAGGGCCTCATTGTGCTTGGCACTCTACAGACACATAGTAGGAGACCATAAGCTTTTCAGGGAAAGAACCATCTAGACAGACAAAAAGTGAGAGGAGGAAGAGCAGGGTAAACTGACTTGCTTGAGCTCATACAGCAGATCAATGGCAGACCCATGTGTAGAACACCAGTCTCCTGAGTGTCAATTCAGTGTCCTATGTATTGGACTATGCGGGTCCCTTTGTTTCTCATCTTATTGATACTCCCTAATTCTTCCCCTGCTGATATTGCACATGCTAATCATATCTCTTCACAGAAAAATGAATGTAGATGTTGATTTGGAGAAACCAAATATATGATATCCTGTGTGTGGATAAGTACGGGCTGAACAAGCCCTCAGGCATCCAGTTCATTTGAGCTGAGTGCTCTAGACTTTGAGGGATTCTGAGCAGAAGATTGCAGTGGGCCAACCCTGACTGTATTCTGTGGCGGGGCCTGACTCACCCCTTGCCACCTCTCGGAGCTGATTTCATCATTCCCAAAGTCTTGTTCTGGCGGCCGTGATGTAGCATTCTCTAACACCCATGGTCTCAGCAGTTATGAAGTTCCTGGTGATTAGTGGACCAGCACCTGGCAATGGAAAAGATGTGCTTCTCTTCCTCCCAATGTTTATAGGGACTTAACCTTCAGCTTCCTAATATCTACAAGGATGGTGATGCTCCTACCAGGTGGGCCACACATGCCTGACAGAGGAAGATGTTAAAATGGCCACTCAGCTCATCCAGATGGATGACAGTGGTGGGGTCAAGTTTCTAGCCCTCTATGAAGAAAAAATATATGGCAATTAGCAAATGGACTATAAAAACATCATATCATCAACTACTGTACATAGTAGAATTTTTCACACCATTTTTAAACAACTCAGTCTCAATAATATATTGAAACTAATTTATAGTTACAGCTGTTTCAGAAAGCTTTCTTATTCCATCTTTACCCTAACATGATTGACATGTTTAAAAACACTTCATGCATTTAATCCTGAATACAAACTGGTTCCTCTTAATAATTTGAACAAAATTGTGTTTGATATACTGTAGCCTACCACACTATAAAATGGTTGATATTTAATATTTACATACAACATATTATGAGACTATATTAGTGACATTAAGATGGTTAAGTATGTATGAAGGATTCTATTATTACCTCAGACTCACTCAATCAGAGGAAGTTCAGGGTACTCGTGATTCCCATGGGGCTACTTGCATAATAAGTGACTACTGTGTGTCAGTGGGTAAAACTGTCAAAAGCAACCAAGTGATTTAGGGCTGGGCTTCCCAAAATACTTGGGTGCCTAGCTGCCATTGAAATCATTGGGAGTTAGGTGCTTAAATACCTTTGTGAATCCCATCATAGGAGCCTAAGTCCCCTTTTCAAAAGTGCCTTGGTCACCTAGGAGCCTAAATTCTATTTGAACTCAAAAGAGGGGGTAGGCTTCTACAATACTTTGACTTATAAAGTATAAATAAATTTGACTAAATAAATAAATAAAGTGGGATTAAGAGTGATAGGATTTGGGCCATTAGGTGGGAGGGTCCCAGAATTTGGGCTGAAGCCCAAGCCAGAATGTCTACCCTGCAATTAAATAGCCCCTCAAGCCTGAGCTCCACAAGCCCCGAGTCAGCTGGCATGGGCCAGCTGTTGCTGTCTAACTGCAGTGTATACCTTAGAGAGTACGGATGGCTTACTCTAGTTTAAAGGGCTAAGATTAGTAGCCCTTTATTAAAATAAAGCAAGATTTCAATAATGGAATAAAGGGTAAGGTATAAAGAGAACTGCTACCTGGTTATGAATTGCCTAGTAAAGTTTTTCCAATTATGGAAAATAGGTCTCTGGAAAACCACAGGGAAACAACATGACCAAAGAGATCAGTTCATATTCATAAAAGACCAATCAACCAATCAATCAATGTTTTCTTTCATAAAGAAAATCTGAACAATACATGATATACTTGTTGACTTGCCAGTTTGAAGAAAACAACATAGCATTATTATTATTCACTAATTTCCCATGTGTCCTGGAGGTAGATAAGTGCCATTATACAACACGCCCCAGATCTGTAAAGTTAGAACCTTTGTTCATTAAACTGGCAGTTGGTAATATCTGAGGTAATTTGTTTTCCCTTGATCTCTTAGTTGCTAATGTGATCCTTATAGATGGCTAAATGTCCTTGAAGTAATTAAAATGCAAATTAAAGGGAACAATATATCTGCCAGCGAAAACCCTGGGTCTACTGGGTAAATTATTTTTTTCTTCAGATCCTTAATTTTAACAACTTGTATTACTCAGCATTATGGGGAAGAATAAAGTTCATCATTAGCATGGGCCTGACTAAACACATCTACATGACAGAGGTCCATTAGGGAAATAAATTCACGCATTCATAATCCAGACGAGGTACCAACTACAACATTAAAATAATTTATTTTATTTCCAATTTGGCAAGTTTATGTATTAAATAGATCATATTTCAATTTGTGCTAACCCAATCTACCAATGTAACAAACTCTTGTGTTACACTGGAATGCAATTATACATTAACTTACAGTGGAGTATTCGTCCATTTAAAATTTATTGAATATCAGTAAAGATGTATTTATTTTAAAATAACTAAAAATACATATATTCAAGCTCTAGGTGTTCTAACTCGCATTAACAATACAATTTAAAACTCAACAGCACTAAATGATCCATTCAGCAGGAGCTCAGCCAGTCAAACTCCTTCCCCACCCTTTCTTCATCCAGGAAGCTTCCCCTCAACCTTCTCAAAAAGCCCTTTCAGGCAGACCCTTTTAGCAGCATGACCAGAAGATCCCAAAATTCAGGATTCTTTTGGAGCAAAGAGTAACAAATTGTAGAGTTCCAGAGCCCTGACAGAGAATTCCCTGCCGGCTGCCCTATATCTATTTTATAACTAGGAGATCCAGCATCATAGTGATGATTATCCTGGGAACATCTCCACGTATGCCCTGGTCTACACTACGAGTTTAGGTCGAATTTAGCAGCATTAGATCAATTTAACCCTGCACCCACCCACACAACAAAGCCTTTTTTGTTGACTTAAAGGGCTCTTAAAATCGATTTCTGTACTCCTCCCCGACGAGGGAATTAGCGCTGAAATCGACATCACTGGGTTGAATCTGAGGTAATATGGATGCAATTTGACGGTTTTGGCCTCCAGGAGCTATCCCAGAGTGCTCCATTGTGACCACTCTGGCAGGGCCGGCTCTAGCTTTTTTGCCGCCCCAGGCAAAAAAAAAAAAAGGCGGCCAGACTGCCAATGCAAAAAAAACCCGGCAGCCTCAGGGAGCGCGTGGAGGGCAGTCAGGGCGGCTTGCAGGGGGGTGAAGGGCAGCACCCGCCCGCTCCCTCCGCCCGTGGGCACCCAGGCGCTGCAGTCCGCTTGCAGCCGGGCGAGAGAGGCTCCCCCTTCCGGCCTTGGGGTGCCTCTCCCTGCCGGGCAGGCTCCAAGGGGGCCGACACAGGCAGCGCTGGCTGGGGTCTGCGACCTCCGCATGGGGCCGGCATTGCAGCGGGGCTCGGCACAGTGCAAACGGCACCGGGATCAGTGGGGCCCGCCCCTCTGCTGCCCGCCGGGCTGTCGCAGAATCCTCCCTCCCTCCGGTGCCTGCCGGGCCGCCGCAGAACCGTCTCTGCCACCGCTGCCCATCGGGCCGCCGCAGAACCCTCCCTCCCTGCCTCCGCTGCCCATCGGGCCACCGCAGAACTCTCCCTCCTTCCAGTGCCCGGAGGCTGCAGGAGGTGCTGCTCAGCCGCTCCTTTAAAGGCGGCTCGGCCAGGCCGGGCTCAGAGAGGTGCAGGAGGCAGAGGCTGGTGCAGGCGGCGGGGAGTGGCGCATCCCAGGGAGCTCGGCGGCATGATGAGCAGCGGGGATCACTAGTTCCTGCCCCCCCCCCGGGTCAGGGTCCGTGCCCCTTCAGGGCTGGGCTGGCCGCCCCAAGATGGGCCGGAATGCCGCCCCTTACAATGTGCCGCTCCAGGCACGTGCTTTCTCGTCTGGTGCCTGGAGCTGGCCCTGTGCTCTGGACAGCACTTTGAACTCAGATGCACTAGCCAGGTACACAGGAAAAGCCCTGGGAACTTTTGAATTTCATTTCCTGTTTGGCTAGCATGACGAACTCAGCAGCACAGGTGACCATGCAGTCCCCCCAGAATGTTTCTATGCTCCCCCTATCATCTCCATCCCTGAGGTTATCACAGATTAGAAGGCGAAAAAAACGCACTTGCAATGACATGTTTTCCGAGCTCATGCAGTCCTCCTGAACTGATAGGGCACATGGAGGCATTCAGTGGCAGAGGCCAGGAAAGAATTGTTGTGTTTGCTTAATGGCAAAAGTATCATGGCTCGCTAGAGACCCTGCCCGAGCCAGGTCGCTGTGTCACATGCACTCTGCACTGTGTCAGCCTTGGGCAGGGGCATGACCACTTTGTGAGTAGGAAGGCCATAGATATAGACATTGCATTAGGTAGCTTCTGTAGCTAGAGAAAACATTCCTGTGCATTCGGCGAAGTCTGTAGCAAATAAAAAGAAGCCCCGTAGTGTACTGGTTATCACGTTCACCTAACACACGAAATGTCCCTGGTTTGAAACTGTGTGGAAACAGGTCACTGTTCCTTTTTCTGACTCCTCTCCTGTCTTAGAACAGACCGTGCTGTGAAATTCTACTTTAAATTATAGCATTTATGCGTTAAATAATATGGAAGCTCTCTCTAAGTTATAGTCCCGGGTTCCTTACCCTTTAGGCTGCTCTGATAAATTACCATTTTTGTTAGGGGTGGGGGGAAATTTTCATGAAGCCTTTTATAGGGACTAAATGCTATCTAGGACTCTGAAATAAACTTAACATGGCCCATAGAGTGCAATCCTTCGTTCTGGATTTGTCATTCCACAAGTTGAACTGCTCCTTATTACTGTCCAGGCTTCATGAGCCATGGGAGCAAGGGGCAGGCTGGGGTACGTGTGACCGCGCGGTGCTGCCAGCTGGGAGAGCAGCCTGAGGCAAAAGCCTCCAGCTCGCATGATATTCCAGGCATAGGGTGATCAGATGTCCCGATTTTATAGGGACAGTCCCGATTTTTGGGTCTTTTTCTTATATAGGCTTCTATTACCCCCAGCCCCATCCCAATTTTTCACATTTGCTGTCTGGTCACCCTATCCAGGCAGGACTGAATCTCCATGAGACAAAACTTAAAGAAGAGAATGACCTGGAGTCACTCCCATTCGGTGCTCTAAGAGGAGGATAGCCATGTCTGTCCAGACACCCCGATTGACCTCACCGAGGGACCCCAGCTGGCAGAAGCCGGCGGACGGAGCCCCAGACCAGCAGCGGGCTGAGCTGCTCAGCCTGTTGCCAGTCTGGGGCTCCATCTGTCAGCCCCGCTCAGCCCACTGCCTGCCTGGGGTTCCGATCATCCAGGCAGGCAGCAGGCTGAGAGGGTCCGGCAGACGGGACCCCAGAAAAAAGGCGCGAAACAATTGTCTGCTGTTGCTTTCATGGAAGGACGGGGGGAGAGATGACGACATGTACCCAAAACCATCTGCGACAAAGTTTTTGCCCTATCAGGCATTGGGAGCTTAACCCAGAATTCCAATGGGTAGCGGAGACTGCGGGAACTGTGGGATAGCTACCCACAGTGCACTGCTCTGTAAGTCAATGCTAGCCGCGGTAGTGAGGGCGCACTCCGCCTACTTAATGCACTTAGTGTGGACATACGCTATAGACTGTATAAAATCGAATTCTAAAAAATCAACTTCTATAAAATCAACCTAATTTTGTAGTGTAGACATACCCTATGTATATAACAACTTTCATCCAGAAGGATTTCCCAAGCACGCTGAAAACCTTGCAGACCCCAGTGAAGTCAGTGGGAGTTTGGTGAGTGCAAAGGCTGCAAAATCCTGTCCATAATCAACATGGTCCAGATCCTCTCACTCTTAGTTACACTGGACCCAGGTTCTGATCATATTTACCATGATGTATATCTGATGTAACTGAGTTCAGAATCTGGTTCACTGGGTGGCACTCTGCTTTGTGAGTTATCTCAATTATTAAGGTACTACTTTAAGAAAAGGTGTTGGAATCTGGTCTCTATTTGTAAACTAAGGCTGTACTTGCAATTGTAGAGGGATTGAATTAGGAGAATGGGTTTGTAACATGGTTTACAGCCACTTCTCCCTAACATGGATACCCTTTGCCCCACGCCACATCAGCTGCTGGGGATGGGATCTTAACCTGCCTTTAAAGACCTTTTCTTGGAATTCAGTTTTCAGAAACAAGTCAAATAAGTTTATGCCCTCTTTCACACTGGCGAACATAATGGTGTTTAAATTGCCTAGGGGTGATGGGCTGTACAAACCCCACACTGAGCAACAAGGGGTTAAGGAACTGATCTGGGCTCAGCCAGCCCCTCGCCACCACACCTGTAAGGAAATGCTTTAACTGGAGTAGGAGTTAAAAGGCAGCTCATTTGGTGACAGATCAGGGAAGAGAGCAGACCTGCAACCCCAGCAGAGGAGAGCTGAAGAAAAGGCAGAATCTCTCCTCATGCCAACTGCCAAAGGGTCCTCCCTGAGGGAGAGGAGGAACTGCTACAGACACCACCCGAGAGAGAAGCAATGCCCCCTCCCTCTCATAAGGACTCTGAATTTTATTAATTCCCCATTATTTTGTTTGGATTACCCCAGCAGGGAAAAGTCCTAGGAAGGATCTGGCCCAGGAGGGTGGGCCATACCACAGAAGGAGGCAGTTGCTTCCCAAGAGCAAGCGAGCACTACCATGCTACATGCAGCTGCCAGAAGGTGCCATCTGGTGAGCCACCACCCACCACATTGCCTTAACCCACACGGCAACTTTGGGACGCGCGTGTGTGTGTGCGTGTGTGTTAATGTTAGGAAGTGGCCCACGTAGAGCAGTCTTAAGCATCCCCTGGCTGTCAGAGCACTGATAGCTCTCAAAGGGCTCTGGGTCAGATCCTGGTGGAGTGGGAGAGCCCAGACTCCCCTAGTAACAGTTCCCCCTGCAAGTTATGGGACTAAGCCCTGGCCACTAGGTGCTGCTACCCTACCAATCAGCCCCCCCCCCCCCCCCAGTGAGAACTGTTAGACCGGGACAGAAATGTATTTAAATTGTCAGGTCTTTCCCTAATTTGATTTCCACGTCAGTGTAGTCAGGGCTTATATATAATATGTAGGCTACCGCTGAAGTGCCAACAATTTGAAAGATGGTGACAGCTTTAGCAGTACACAACAACACTATAAAGCAGTTGAGGACAGAAAGTGAAGTATATCTTATTCAGTAGAAACCACAGGATATATTTGCTGATTTACCTCTGTAGGAATTTGATTCAGGATATTGTTACCTGATAAAATCTAGGGCACCCCGCATATACCCTAGTGAGGGCTCAAGGTGTGACCTGGTCAATTTAGGGCACCCCACCTATACCTTACCGAGGGCTCAAGGTGTGACCCAATCAATTTAGGCACCCCCGACCCTTTCCCTTCCGAGGGCTCAGGGTGTAAGACACCTATCCTAACCCATGGGGCTCAGGAAGAAACCTGGTCCATTTAAGTACCCGCTCTTTCCCTGGGGGCTCAAGGCTCTGTGGGTCTGCAGAACCTTTTTCCAGCGAAAGAGCCTTACACAGTTGTGCTCTAAACATCTATTTATGAGCAACACACACAGAATACATATACCAAGAAAATCTCTTATGCTCACCACTCCCAATATACAGACAAATTTCATTCCATGGCCAGTCAGGATTCATTCATCTGGGAGTTCCTGGCAATGTCTCTGCACGTCATGGTCATGCAGAGGGGTCAGAGTTCCAGCAGCTTGATGTTGAACTGCAGTCCAGAAATGGTTCCCAAAGAACATTGTTTTTCATTTACATTTTATAGCTAAAACTAGCTATCTCCTTCAAATTTACTAAACCTATTACATTATTCACACTCCTAAATAACAGAAATTTTAACCATTACGCACTGGCATCTATGTGTCCTCCTTTCTGCTCAAGTTTTTTACATTTTACCTTAACTCAGTTGTGACCTTCTCTGTTTATGCAGATGATCATCATAAACACGCTTGCCAGAGCTTATCTTACCATTTATTGAGTCTCTCTCTGTATCCTCCCTAACTTTCTAGAGCCCGAGTTTCTCTACTTTACAACTATCATAGAGTCACTGGGTCAATGCTCTGGAACTACTCCGTATGAAGCCAGTTAGGACTCTGGGGGAGCATGCTTCCTCTCTCTGAGCATGCTTTGACTTTCCTGGGCCTGACATTGGAGCATTAAGCATCCCCTTCCACACCGTGGGTTTCCTACAGCGAGTCCGCTCAGGCGGGGCTCCTGGGGAAGCCGGAGGGCCCTGCACCCCAACTGCACAGTCAGACATGCCTCTCAGCCAGCCGGTAAAACAGAAGGTTTATTAGTTGACAGGAACACAGCGTAGAACAGAGCTTGCTATTACAGAAATCAGTAACTTTCAGCCAAGTCCATCTTGGGAATCCTGGGCCAGACGCCCTGGACTCCCCCTTTTCCAGTTTACCCACCCAGACTGCCAGCTTCCAGCAACCTGACCTCCGACACCCCCCTGTTGCTCTTCCTCCGTCTCTTTGTCTCGCTTCCTGGGCAAAAGGTGTCATTGGTCGCATCCCCCACCTGGGTCTCAGGTTACATAGGTGCAAACAGCTGGGCAGCCTCACCTGCCCTGAAGGCCTCATCAAAAATCACACACCCAATTCCCACAACCAAAGTATTGGTGCAGTACACACGGAAACTGAGGTACACACAGTATTAGTATAGGACAATAGGATTCACATGCAACATAACAAGATGAATAAAATTCCACTTTGTCACAACAACTTTGGTGGTTATAACTCTCGTTTGGGACATTCCTGATGTGGGGTTGCTTTATCAGCAGCAGAACATTTTTTTTTCAATTTTAATGGTGAACTCCCTCAGTTTCACCGAAGGCTAGTTTAATTGGGGGGGGAGGGTTGATCAGGTCTAAGGTCTACAATATTGTGGGAAAAGACCCCATCTTTAATGACTAGTCAGATGGAGTTGATTTTTAGGATACATCTACATTTGAGCTGGGGGAGTGGTGTTTCCCAGCTCGCGTAGACATGCCTGTGCTAGCTCTGATTGAGCTAGTGTCTAAAAATAGCACTGTGTTCATGGGGGCACGGGCAGTGGTTCAGGGTAGCCACCCAGATACGGACCCAGGTGTCAGGCAGGATTGTACTCAGGGTAACTAGCCTGAGTGGCTGCCCTTGCCACCACAGAAACACTGCTATTTTTAGGTGCTAGCTCAAGCAGAACTAGCCTGGGTACATCTACCTGAGCTGGGAATCACATCTCCCAGCTCAAATGTTGATGCACTCATTGATTTCATCTGAAAGATGCAACCCGTTGTAGTAATTGGGCCTATAAATTTACTCTAATTGCGAGCTCAACTGTAAAAGTATGTGAAAGTTCATAAGATGTCACAATAACCTATAATAACAAATGTTGATTGGAAAAGGCACAAAAAGGAGATAAACTCAATTAGTCTAAACAAAAAGGCCTAGTAATATGGTTCATGGACTGTGTTAAAATCATGCTTGGTAAAAACGGAAGTTGTGGAACCTGAAATTAATGAACCAAAGTCAGTGTGTCAAATATTAGGCCTATCTGGTGAACAAAGTCATGAGGGAATGGGCTATTCTGCCCACCATTTCCTCTTTTGGGTGCTTAATGAAAGAGACTTTGGGGAGCAACAGGGGAATAGGGAATAACCGACAGAGGCTACTGGAGTGAGCTTCACCATTGAGGCTGCCACCCTTACCATTTCCTGGGATCCCAGGCCTTCATCATCCTGAGAGACGTCTTGACCAAAGCAGGGTAGAGAGAAGGATCCAGATGACATCACCACCCCTACTGGCTCCAGCTGAAACCCAAACCCCACTTGAGATGAAACGGGGTTTGCCTTTAATAACAGCACCAACAGCAACAGCTCCAGCCCGTTGTAACTAACTTTTTCTTTTCCCCAAACAGACAGTTATTACTAACTAAGAGACCGGCAAACAAGAGAGTGTTTCCTTCTAACACTCACTTCAGCTACAGGGAAAGGGAACAAGAAATGTTGGTAAAATGAAAGCCCTATTTAATACTTCACATTTCAGATACTTCAACTGTGCTTCTTTTCTGTATCTTTACTAAAAGGTTAAAATGATTTTTAATGGTGTGTTTGCCATGGTACTAAGCAGTCTGAGATCTCTGTATATCAAACCATGGATCTTGTTTAATACAGTTTGTTTAGTATTGGATGGTGACTGGGTTATGTTAACACCTTTGGCCCACATAGTCCATCTAAATTAATATAACATATGTCTAGCTATATAGAACTCACTTAGGCCAGGTCTACACTGCAAGATGTTTGCCTGGTATACCTACATCAGCAAACCCTCCTATGGAGAGACAGTTTATGCCAGCACAATTACACTTTTGCTGGCTTATGCCATTTTCCTGAGTGAAGTAAAGTATACCAGCAAAAAAACGTGTATGCTGGTATAACTGCATCTAAACTAAAGGTTTTGTTAGTATAGAAATGTTGCCAAAAACAACACCCATACCTGACATTACTGTACTAGCAAAAGTTCCTACTGTAGACCTGGCCCTACTCCATGCTGGGGCACTCCTTTAATACTGACTAGTGCTGCTGCTGAATTCTCATTGCACACAATCCAAAGCTACTATATCTGATTTTCTTTTTTAGGTGGTGGGATGAAATCTCTAGGCACCAGTGATAGGCAAGTAACAGTGGCTTTTTGAGCCAAAGGTGTTTACAACTTTTGCTTTGCTCACTACCTGCAATGTAGTTGCTTCCCTGATTTACATTGTTATGGGTTAGCAGTGGCGTAGCCAGGTTCTAACATCAGGGGGAGCGAATACATAAAAAAAGGTGCCACCTGCTGTCATATCAAATTACTAGTTACATAGTTTTAAATTCGTTATACATATTTATTTTGTACTTAAAATAAAAACACAAGAATGATATTGTTTTATAAGTGTGTGTGTTATTTTGCATTTAAAATATAAAAAAAGGTTTACAGTATTGTATATAAAATCAAAACATAATAAAAACACGTGTTATTTACTTATTTTATATTTCAAAGATAAGATCAAAACAATATGATAATCTATGAAGCAACTACAACAGCCTCTTTCATCTAAGCTTCATTCTAGCAAAGTTATCTATTACTTTATTATAATCTACTTCAGTAGCCAATTGTCTTTCAATGGAGAGCAAAGCTAACCCAGACAATCTATCTTCACCCATTGTAGAGCGCAGGTAGGACTTTATAAGTTTGTCGGCTAAAGGATCGTTCGCAACTGTGCTACTTATTGGCAAGGTCAGAAAAATGTGGTACAATCTCGAAAGGTTAGGATAAATGGAACACATATCATTTGGCGATCATGAATTTCAGTACTCTGTTGATGGTGAGTTTCTTGTCGACACTTGACTTTACCCTACTGCTAGTGCTCATTATCTCTTTGTATATGTCTTTAAATGAAAGAAACTCTTCCACAATTGCGGTTTGACTGTTGATCACATCTGAGTACGTCTGCCAAAAATTCTAATTTGTTCACATTATCTGCGTTGTCAAAATGCTTTGGATCTAAACCACAACATTTGGCAGTCTACTGATGTGTCACTGAATGAAGGAGAAGCCTGGAGCACTAGCTCTGCACTTGGGCACACCTGGAGTGTCAGTGATTAGGCTTGCTGGCCTGGCCTCCAGCCCCCATGCTCAGCTCACGCTGCCTCACACTCCTCAGGCTGGGGATGGAGGCCGAGGCAGGGGAAGCGCAGCATCTCGCTGTGAGGGGGCCATTGCTCGCACGCACCTGGTGGGACAGTGCCCCTCATCTCTCCTGAGGGGGCTGCTCTGCAATCTGTGGCCCCTGGAAGCAGGCAGCACACAGGAGCAAGGGGTGGGGCACAGTCCCCCACATGAGAAAAACAATCGGACAGAGGTGGGCAGGGTCTGTTGGAGGTTCGCATGAGGGAGAAGGGGTGGGGGGCTGTACTGGGAGACTCCAATGCAGCACCTAGCCACGCTGGCTCTATGCATCATGAGGCCACTCGGGAAAAGGAGGCAGCAAGAGAGAGAGGCCGAGGAGGAGGTACCCTTCCCCTCCCAGCTGGGTCTGTGAGTCCCTGATCTCACAGAGTCTCAGCGATGCAGGCACCCAGCCCCCAGGTACTGGGCTGCAGTGCAAGCTAGGGGAGCTGATATAGAGAAGTCAGGACCAGTCAGAGCACTTCCCATGTCATCATGAAAACTCACTCCTGGAAAGTTGGGTGAGGTAATATGGGGCGGGGGGGTTAATATATATCAAGTGGGTGAGGTAATATATTTTATTGGACCAGCTTCGGTTGGTGAGAGAGACAAGCTTTTGAGCTTTCACAGAACTCTTTTTCAGGAAGAAGAAAGAACTCCGTGAAAGCTCCAATGCTTTTCTCTCTCTCACCAACAAAAGTTGCTCCATCTTGTGGCTCTAATTTCCTGGGAACAACAGGGCAACACCAACACAGCATACAAAAATGCAAGATTCACATGAACAGCACAGAGTGACCACCATCACACCAGGACACTATTTTCATGATTCATCTTAGCATAATGTCATCATCACACCAAGGAAGTAGCACCAGTACAATGAGATAAATATAGCCACATGTGCATGCCAAAAATTCACAGTACAAGCACACTGGGATCCACACAGCAGGATAGTAGTGTCAGTTTAGCTCTCAGTCTCTGAGTCCATCCCCACTAAACTGAGTCCAAAGGTTCAGCTAAACACAAGGGCACCTGCAAATAGCTGTACTAACAGCAGGATCTACACTGGCACAATAGGAGGAGTTGCATGTCAGGGCACTAATTCCCAATCCCAGTGCAAGGCAGTATGGGATCCAGGCACCAGGTCCTTAGAACCAGAATTTGTACTCACAGGAGAGTGGGATGAAATTAGAGAAGTTACAGAAGGCAACTCCCAAGAAACAAGACATTTGACCAAATGGCTGGGTGGATGTTAAACAACCATCACCTGCCATTGAGTGCAGCAAGTGAATGGCAATTAGTAATTTAATGACCACCATCACCAGACAATTACTCAACCCTGGGACTCAGCAATGCCCCCCCTCTCCCAACATGATCACAAGTCCTTCCCTTAGGAGACAATTCAGGTTTCTCCTGATAGGAGAGGGAAAATCAGGCTACCTCTCCCTGCCCCCCAACATGGTGCCTGGACTTGTGTTTGCCAGAGCACATGGACTAAACACATACTACAACAGCAGATAGTTCCAGCCTTCCCTTGGGAGACAATTCGATCCACGGGGTTAGGAAGCTTCATATGTATTGGCCATGTCAGACTGAAAGATTTGCAGACAACGTCTATCATGCCTTAAATTAATTTAAGAGACTGTTTAATGGAAAATCCCTTTAATTTAATAGGAAACAATATTTTTTCCATTACACTCTTAAACCAACCTATAGAAGTCTATACCTGGGACTGAATTCTCTATTAAATTATATATGTTCATTTAAAAATATCTATAGGGAACACATAATTGTCTAGTAGATTTAATGACCCTGGTTCAGAAAGGTACTGAAGCTCATGGTTTCTTTTTAACTACATGATGACTTCAGTAGGACTATTCAAATGCTTAAAGCTAGGCATATGCTTAGGTAGCTCTCTGAATGTTTTTCAGAGAAATCTACATAGCATCCCAGTCAATTACAGACCCCTAGTTGGTTTAATTCTGATGAATAGGCCTGTAAGAATTAGCTTTTTATTGGTAACTGTTGGTAAACACTGGAATAAATTGCCTAGGGAGGTTGTGGAATCTCCATCTCTGGAGATATTTAAGAGTAGGTTAGATAAATGTCTATCAGGGATGGCCTAGACGGTATTTGGTCCTGCCATGCGGGCAGGGGACTGGACTCGATGACCTCTCGAGGTCCCTTCCAGTCCTAGAATCTATGAATCTATGAAACATCCATGTCATTGTTCCAATGAAAAAAAAAACTTCCATTTATAATAACTGACACTTATAGATAGGCAGAGTAAGAAAAATGCTGCTTGAGAACTTATTAGAGTTTGATTTAAGGAGACTTACTCTGCACTATTTGAAACGATGTTGACAATTTGTGTGTTAACCTTTTGATTCTCAATATCTGTCATTAAATAACTGCCTGACTCCCCCTCAACATTTCCCCAGATTGTCAAAAATTAAATTGATAATCTAAAAAAAGCTTTAAAATAAATGTTGATACTATTGACAAAATTATGAAAAAATTATGAAAAAAATCAAATTCTGCCAAACCTACTTACCAATAGAAATGAATTTTTAATTCAAAATATTACACCATAAGCTTTGAACATAAAAATAAACAGTTCTTAAAATGAATGGGCATCTTTTAAGAACAAAATATTTGTTTTTAATGTGTGGATTTGACTACTCTTCAGATGTCTACATGTGTCCTTTTTGGTCATAGAAATATACGATTTCATGTCTGGACAGTTAACCTGCTTAGTTGAATTTAATGTATATTATTACGAAAAATGGCATTGCTTCAATATTTTTTTATCACCATGATAATACCTAAATAAAATAGTCTTATGATTTGGGCTCCTAAAGTCACTCTGTATTAAATTGTTCTTGGTACATTGTAAGACAGATCAATGGCCTGTACAAATGAATATCAGTCTACAAATATATAAGCTTACCCACGCTGAAAATGACAATTCATGTTCAAAATATAGAGATGGCCAGTGGTATTATTTGATAGCCTACAGCACTAAATTTTCAAAAGAATTTATGCATCTACTCAGCTCTTCATTGTTTTTCTTAAACCAGCTTATGACAGAATTTTAAATAACTAAAAGCAATTTTCTGAAATCACTGTCTGGGAGGTGAGGTGAGGTGAGGGTAAGGGCAGTGACATATAACAAGTTAGCAGGTATTTTTAGGATTCCTTTCATGATATAATAATAGTAATTTATACCAGGCAGAATGAGTTTTAATTGAACATCTTTCAAGCTCCTGTGAATGCAGCCGTTTCGATTAATGGTAGTAAATGTGGAGAGCCTTAATGCTTAGTTTCAAAGCATACAATAACTTCCTGTTTTATCAACATGTCAGAATGAAGCTTAAAGCATATTTGGCATATTTACATATTCATATTACGTTGTTACTGTGTAGATTCTGCAATGTGACATTGGGAAGACACAAAATAAGTAAATATAAAAGCCAGCGAGTATTAAGGCTGTGCAAAGCCCCCAGTTTTTTTCAGCTGTTTCTATTAGGGTGGCCACCTTTGTTGGATGGAAATAAGGGGAAAACCCAAAGAATAAGGGACAACACTTCATTATAAGGGATGTTTTAGGGAAATACCATTTCCCTTAGTATAATATGTATTTTTCTCTCAAATGCATGTTTCTACTCATCTCAAGTATACAATGCAATTATCATAAGATTCAATTTAATGTTTATAATGATACTTATCACTTTTAATACATTTCAATACATCATAAAATAAGGAATGGGTGGTCTAGCAAAGGGCCAAATCAATGAAATAAAGGACAGTCTTTTGAAATAAGGGATGGGTGGTCACTGTAGCATTCATAGATGGCCTTTTGGTCAAAAATGTATACTCTAGCAACTGAAACTTAGTAGCCCTCACTAGGCTCCAGAATCTAGCATTTTGATTGGCAAGTCTTTTTTTCTTTCTTTCAGAGCTTTATTCCTCAGATATAGATATATCTGTGGCACAACTTGTAATAATTCTTTACTCCTATGGTAACTACGTGCAACTTGAATTAGTAAAATTATATAATTATAACAATTACATTATCTGAGGGGAAACTCATGCAGAACTCCTTGGGTTTGACTCCTGGAGTCTGAATCATTCACGCAAGCAAAGAGTAGATAGGACTTTCCAACAACAGGGAGTTTATGGATCTACAAGGAATGATGGCGCCAGCCCACCAATCCTATAACACCTGTGAGAGTGGAAGCCTCTCCAGTGCTTTGACAGAGGCTTCTATTTCTTCAGGAACCACACCTGTCTCAAGACCCATATTGGACCTGCTGTACCCAGACTTTGTGAGTCTTTTGCCATTGATTTCAATGGCGCCAGGATTATACCCTGTGACTCCTTTCCAGTGAAGCTCACACAGTGTAGAGTGGAATTTAATGCTGCTACATGCAGCTGTAATTTCGGAATTGTCTTTTTGTTCTGTTTGTACGGTGCCTAGCACAATGGGGTTGTGGTCCATTATGAGGGCTCCTAGGCACTTCAGTAATACAAATAATTAGTATATTTGCTACAGAGCAAAGAGCAAAACATATTTTTCAGTCTGGATGACTGATTTTTCAGTCTGGATGACTGACTTTTTTCCTAGAGTGAAGAAAATAAATAAAAATAAAGGCAAAGTGTCCTAGAGAGAGTGAACACAGAGATCCGCTAAAACATTCTACTGCAATCAAATAGAAGAAGGGTGCTACCCCTACATTTAAAGGTGCAGTACACAGAAAAAGAGCACATCCTCATTTCTCTTTAATTACATACCAAACATGCCACACATGCTACTATGCTGCTGATTTTCTCCCTTTGACTGTGTCTGGGACCTTTCTGACTCCTTTTACTCTTCTCTGTACTATACAGGGGAGCATTGTCTCCAAATTAGCTATGTATTTACTACAGATTATTTGGTTGTTAAATTCAGGTACAAATATAATTAGCATTTATTAACCTGCATTTTAGAGGACAAAAATAAGTTCACTCAGTAATTATATGGTCTTTCTGTTTACAGTAATTACCTTACCACTATATGTTGGTTTAATATGTAATCTAATGGTGAACACTTCTGAAAGGCTGAATATATCTGGTTCACTTCAAAGTTTTCATTTTGGAGGCACCAACTGTCATTATTTTAGTTTACAACTTTTGCTTTTATTTCCCCAAACTGCAAAAGTGTTACAGGAGCAAATATGACTTACTCTGTTTCTTTTGATTCCAGAGTTTACACAAGTGCCAGTGAATATGATTTTATTCATTTTTTCCATTATCTTTGCTGAGAAAATATATACAGAGAAGATCAGAATAGCAGCTTTTGATATGGAAAGAGGATAATTTTAGTAGATTGTTAAACCTTAAAAAAAAAAAAAAAGATGGTTCATCTCTAGGTAATATTTCTGAAGCTTCGCACCAAACCTCTGTGTTGATTTTCTCCCTTCCTCTTCCCCTCCCCATATGAAACTGTAAAATAGAATACATATATAAGGTTAACAAATGAAAATGCAGCTGTCTGATTAACTTGCAGTTGTTTTAATCACATCATGTTATGTCAGACTATAAAGGAACTGAAATGCAATCCTATGTAAAACTGCAATTTGCTTGAGGTCAGAAATTTGAAGTTTTGTAACCAAAATCAATTGACTTGACCAGTTCATCATTTCCTTGTTTAACAAAGAAAGCAGATGCTGCCTGAAAGACTGGCCGTTAGGAGGACCAAGTCACCTGGAAAAAAAAGTATGAAGGAGAAAATATAGACAATAATATGCAGAAAAATGTTGCCATTTGGTATAATTTCATAGCTATGTATAATGCAAAGTACAGTACTTTTTAAAAATGCTATTATAAAGGGTAGTTCTTCTATTGGCCCTCTTGTGTTAGCAAGATTTTAGCAAGAAAATGCTGACTAATTACTGATGACTCATGGCTCATTAGCTGCATCCTGGGTATAGGCAAATGGCAGTGGAGAGGTAAAAGTGGATTACAATAGAGAGATCTCTTCAGGGAGGGCCAGAACTTCAAATGTATTTAGGTGCCTGAATAGGCAAATAGGCACTTAGTCTGTACCTACTCTGTAGCCGCAAATTATAATTTCCAGTTTGGGGAGAGGTACAAGTGCTAGCAGTGTGGCTGTGGCAGATGAGGCTAGCTGTCCCAGTACAACCTTGCCTGAGATCATAGGTCTATACTTTATTAGGTAAATCTTTCTAATATACTTGTCTTGGTCATCTTATATACACTCTCAACCTTAGAAACCACTTCTGTATTGATAAATACACAGCTGTATATAACTATAGACACGTTTAATGGTGCCTTACTGCTTCCCATCTCTGCTTGTTTAGACCAAATACATTTGTGGCCTATCCATTTCCTTCAGCTCAATATTTTCAAAGACAGACATGTTTCTTGGGGCAACAGGAGCATTGTCACAAAAAAATACCATTTTCTTCATATCTTTCCTATACTACTTGGAGCTTTCATTTGCCTCCTCTGTGTATAATAAGAGCATCATCATTAACAGTGAATTTTTCTTCTTCCTTATCTCCAATGTGTGCAAAATCTGTCACCATCTTCACACAAGATGGGGAGATGGGCTGCATTTCACCTGTTACAAGTTAAACTTGTCTCCCTATGTGAAGGAAATAAAGGCCATGTAATAGAGGATAGGTGCATCCTACCAGAACATCAGGAATCTGAGGTGGAGGTTGTTCAGGAGACTGTGGCAAAGATTACAGAGTGAGAGGCTCCTCCAGGAAAGACCCTGAATTGCCAGGTAAATTGACCTAGTTAGGAGGGCTGGAAATAGTCCACAAAGGCAGGAGAAGACCCTGGCACAAGGGGAGTTTCAATGTCGGAGCCTGAAGGATGAACTCCAGATAGATAAAACCTGAAAGAGGTGAACGGACTGGAACCCAGCTCTGGGAAGAAGGGGTGAAAGCTCCCTACTTATGGAGGGAGAGAGACATTGGATAAGTGGCTGGGGCCTGCAGGTCCAACTCCTGCTTGAAGAGTGAGACCTTGAATTAGGATGTGATCCAAAACACAGCAAGGGGGGCCTGGGGGCTCCTTACCTAAGGTGGTGCATGGGGAGAGAGAGAGATTCTGAAGTGGGGTTGGACCTTGGGGAGGCAGTATGTACCCAGATAACTGAATAAAGTGGACCCCAGAAGAGGGGCGTTTAAATTATCTTTGGACTGAGGGTGTAGATTTTAAGAAGAAGGAGGAGACTTCTGGCCACCAGGGGGCACTTGGGTGGCAGCAGGCCCTGTTACAAAGTTACCAATCCCACCTCTGCTGCAGTCAATAGCATTGGCACCAGAAGGGTAATTGAGAATTGTTTTTCAATGCTGAGAAAGAGAGCAAAGCCGTATAATAATGGCAACATCTTTATCAACAGTCATAGAGTAAAATTACATAAAGCAAAGGAGTGGCAAGTTATGCGGTATTCAAAATATAATGTAGACACTTTCCTGATATTGTGGGATTCATTTTTCATCAGCAAGGTTAAAGTTCCTCAAAATAAGAATAATTTCTTATGCAACGAGTTTTCTTCACTGTGCCTAATCAATGCTGCAGTATTGGCTCATTCAACTGCATGTTAGGACAGATAGAGATATTTAATTTGTGCACAAAAGATGTTTCATAGACAAACTATTATTTTATCAACAGACTGTTCTGCTCTTCATACTGGTGTGTAGCATTTTCAAAATGCACCCCATAGTTTGCAGGACACAGATTCAAAGTGCTGGGCGGGCGGGTGCAGGAGGTGGGGGGTGGGAGGGTAGCTTGGCAGAAGCTCCTTTTGACTGGAGTCACAAAACTAAATCTCTGTGTGTTGCTTTGAAAATGTAGGGGCAGATGTCCTGAAGTAGGGAGTGAAAATAGCTGTCACTTTGCATAACAAGCCTTCCACAGTGCCATCGTTATAGTGACAATATTAAATGTCTGTGGAGAGAGACACTTGCTTTTACTGCTGGTAGGAATTTGACAAATTCAGACTTTGTATTAACTTTGATTCTGTGTGTATCTATGCGCCCTATTCCGATTTGCATGCAGCTTTTGGTACACAAATCCCATTAATTAAAAGTATTGCCCTCTTTCTCCTGTAACTCTTATACCAGCAGGTCTCATTGCAATAAATATTTCCTTATAGGCATTTGATGACATTGTCTGTTCAGTTAGGAGTGGTGCAGTCAGCCTCCTTAACTTTCTTTTTTTACTCATAAATATGAAATATTGTAGATCATCAAACATCATTCTCCATATATTACAGAAGTTATGCTCTCTGGAGATAACCTAGATACTACTTAGATTTCATTAACATCCTTAGTGACTATTTAAAGCAATAATGATCAAGGTGCAGGTCATTTTCTGGGGATTAGTGACTGGCTGAGAGGGGTTGAAAGCACAAGGCACAGCTGAGGGCCATTAGCTTCAGCCAGTCACTATTCCCTAGGGAATTTAGCTATAAGATGAAAATAAAAAGCAAAACAGACACCTAAGGAAATTTTTGAGTGATAAAATTTGATGTATAAGCCTTTTATAAGCAGTTTTAGCTCTGTACAATAACAAGATTGCTTGAAACTTCATTAATCTTAAAATATGTTATTGGTATTATTTACTAACTGCCTTAGAAATTGGTCAATATTAAATATAATTATATACTTTGTGCATAAAAAATGCTTTGGAAAAGGGTGAAGTGCAGTGACTCTAATTCTAACAATAAAAAGGTTGCTGTGAAAGAAAACAAAGAAATCCTCTAAAAGAAAGGTAAACAATTTATCTAAAATCTGACATTGTTTTCTATTTCTTCTTCACAGCCTGTACAGAGGAACATCAGTACATTGAAGAACCATTGTGATAACTTTTTAATGAAAAAATCTGAGGCAGTTGAAAGGTAAAAAGTTTTTCCACTCTTCTATGCAAAATTCAAATCAATTTAGTTTTATAAGGCATCCTTCATACAAAGTACCTTAAAATTCTTTACAGTGAAAGATAAAATAATGAGATGGCACTCATGGAAGCAGCTTCAATGAGTCTCATACAGACAACAAGCAAAAACAAATGAAACTGAACCCACTTGAACAGCACAAGCTTGAACTTTTCCAATAAAACTGAAAGCTAAGCTTTGATTTACATGATGAATCCTGTGCTTTTAACTTGGCTGTGGGGATAGGCTTTGTCTTTGACCTGTTCCAATTTAGCTGCAGATTTTGTACACAAATGGTTATAGTCAATGAAATGTATCACCTTTCCTGTTTCATTTATACTTAGCCACCTAATAATCAAGATGTAGTATGTGGTCTGAGAATTGAAGCAGAAAAAAAGACTTATTAGACCATTGGTTACATTAATTCTGATCTGTGTAGATGTTATATCAGGTCTTCTTACTGTTGGAATCTTCACTAGATAATCAAATCCCTTACTTCATAATGCCCATATAATTAACAAAAAGAAACAAACTAACACACAAAGAAACTATTAATGATGTTCCACAATGTGTACTAAGTCTTGCATAGGTCACTTGTAATGGCATATTTCAGGCCCCTTTTTTATTTTCTGTTTGTGAGCATTCATAAGAGCAAGATTTTATTTGCTTTATTTGGGGTGGAATGTGATCAGTGTTACTTGTGAGAGAATGGGTGTATTTTTATTTGCTATTCATAATTGTTCTAAAATGTTTTAACCCTCCACTCAGTGAGCAGAAAGAATACCATATAACTTTTACTGGGAGAAATTCATCCCATATAGAGGTATCTCACAAAGTCTTTGCACCACATAAGTTCCACTTAAAATAGGTCTATAATGGAATTTATGTTGTGCATGGTTATGTATTGCCAATCCCAAGCATTCAAAAATCAAGATCCAGGTCCAAAGATCATTAGACTTTTAAAATTTAAAAATGAATTATTTGTATTTGCCTTTTGAATTTTAGGCCTTTAGCAGTAACACTTTCAAGCTGATCTCTACAACCATGAAACCTGGGAGCTTACATTTTTTTATGAAAGTGGAGTTCCTGCTGTAACCGCATCACGCCAGGAGCTAGGACTTTAAGAAAAAACCAAGATTTTGAAAAACTCAGTAAAATCATAAGTTGGCTACACTACATAGTGCTTGTGTGGACCCTCTGTACAAGGGGGACTTTGTCCATAATTAATACTGAACAGTCTAAGGCCTTGGCTACACTTACCCGGTAGTTCGGCGGCGAGCGATCTAACTTCTGGGTTCGACTTATCGCGTCTAGTCTGGACGCGATAAGTCGAACCCGGAAGTGCTCGCCGTCGACTGCGGTACTCCAGCTCGGCAAGAGGAGTACCGCGGAGTCGACGGAGGAGCCTGCCTGCCGAGTGTGGACCAAGGTAAGTTCGAACTAAGGTACTTCGAACTTCAGCTACGTTATTCACGTAGCTGAAGTTCCATACTTAGTTCGAATTAGGGGGTTAGTATAGACCTGGCCTAAGTGACCAGTTTATGAATAATCCATATAATGGAAGGCACTCATTCACACTTTTGGGCAAACGCTTATGAACAGTAGATATATTAGAAATCAGAAAAAAATTCCCAACTAAAAAGAGATAAATTCTTGATTAATTTCATTTGCAATGAAAAACACAATCAGACTTTTATGGAAAGACACTTATTGTTGTAGTAGTGAATAATATGTATTATTTAGACAATCTGAGAAAAAATAGCCCTCTCTTCCTGGGATATAATCTTCAGTTTGTGAGCATTCATAACAGCTTCCACCCCACCATCAACCTCAGCCTGAACCAATCTACACGGGAGGTCCACTTCCTGGACACCACTGTACAAATAAGCGATGGCCACATTAACACCACCCTATACCGAAAACCCACCGACCGCTACACCTACCCTCATGCCTCCAGCTTCCACCCCGGTCACACCACACGATCCATCGTCTACAGCCAAGCACTGAGGTACAATCGCATCTGCTCCAACCCCTCAGACAGAGACCAACACCTACAAGATCTTCACCAAGCATTCTCAAAACTACGATACCCACACAAGGAAATAAAGAAACAAATCAACAGAACCAGACGTGTACCCAGAAGCCTCCTGCTACAAGACAGGCCCAGAAGAGAAACCAACAGAACTCCACTGGCCATCACCTACAGTCCTCAGCTTAAACCTCTCCAATGCATCATCAGTGATCTACAACCCATCCTGGACAATGATCCCTCACTTTCACAGACCTTGGGAGGCAGGCCAGTCCTCGCCCACAGACAACCTGCCAACCTTAAGCATATTCTCACCAGCAACCACGCACTGCACCATAACAACTCTAACTCAGGAACCAACCCATGCAACAAACCTCGATGCCAACTCTGCCCACATATCTACACCAGCAACACCATCACTGGACCTAACCAGATCAGCTACAACATCACCGGCTCATTCACCTGCACGTCCACCAATGTTATATATGCCATCATATGCCAGCAATGCCCCTCTGCTATGTACATTGGCCAAACTGGACAGTCACTACGCAAGAGGATAAATGGACGCAAGTCAGATATCAGGAATGGCAATATACAAAAACCTGTAGGAGAACACTTCAACCTCCCTGGCCACACAATAGCAGATGTAAAGGTAGCCATCTTACAGCAAAAAAACTTCAGGACCAGACTCCAAAGAGAAACTGCTGAGCTCCAGTTCATTTGCAAATTTGACACCATCAGATCAGGATTAAACAAAGACTGTGAATGGCTATCCAACTACAGAAGCAGTTTCTCCTCCCTTGGTGTTCACACCTCAACTGCTAGCAGAGCACCTCACCCTCCCTGATTGAACTAACCTCGTTATCTCCACACTGATATATACCTGCCTCTGGAGATTTCCATTACTTGCATCTGAAGAAGTGAGGTTCTTACCCACGAAAGCTTATGCTCCCAGTACTTCTGTTAGTCTCAAAGGTGCCACAGGACCCTCTGTTGCAATCTTCAGTTTGACTTTGTGCAAGGAACTTTTAGTTTGAGTAAGGAAAAAGGGATGTATGGCAGAAGTGTGGTATTTGGAAGACCAAGGACATATTTTCTACAATGCATCTGCTGGATGGAGGAAATAGAAGAGGTAGTATATTAAAAACATTTTTTTTTAATTTAATGGAGATATCCTATCTCCTAAAACTGGAAAGGATCTTGAAAGGTCATTGAGTCCAGCCCTCTGCCTTCATTGGCAGGACCAAGTACTGATTTTACCCCAGATCCCTAAATGGCCCTGTTCAAGGATTGAACTCACAACCCTGGGTTTAACAGGCCAATGCTAAAACCACTGAGCTATCCCTCCCCCCAAGGTAGAGAAATGGGTCATTTCACCTGGGATGGACACTGAGAGGTCAGACAGAGTAAAACTAATAGAAAGAGAAAACAAGCAAACAAAGGCCAAAGAGATCCTCCACAAGATTCAATAAAGCGCTATGCTCATCATGAGGCTGTAAATATGGAGCTGGTTTTACTTTCATTGGTTTTGTTCATGTTACAGAATAGATATTTAAACACTACAGAAAACATGTAAGAAATTCTAAATGATTTCCCTGGGAAATGGGTTTTTGCAACCTGGGTTTTTATTATGGCAGAATCAGAGCATGACTTAAAAGATAAATTTCAAATGGGAAAAATTGATATGCATCTCTGAATTCTAAATATAGTACAGTATTAGAAAACATGTCACACCTGTATCTCACTGCTGAGCCACTAGTTGGGCTTATGCCAGTGAAGAGGTGAAGGATGTGGCACCCAGCAGAATGTATAAAGTTCAGAGTGAAAACATTGGTGAGATTGTCTTGATTGTACTGGAAACCAGGAATCTCATGCATGTATATATGTATTAGAAACACTGACATTAAAGACACCCTGTTAAGTTTTAGATGTTTGTATTTTGCCAGCATTATAGAAACAAATACACTTTTAAAATATGAATTTCTATATTATTTTTGAGAGCCAGCTGAAGTGATTTAGGGGACTGAGTGGTGAGGAGGATTTTGCTAGCGAGTGCTAGCGACCTCTAATTCATCACTAACATAATTTTGACAGATGTCTAAAGTTTTGTTTTATGTTAGAGATTTTTGTTGTATGCTAAGCATATCAATTTCACTAGGAGTAAAATTTTCAAAAGCCCCTTAGTCCCATTTTCAATAGTGATTTATGTATTTAGGAGCTTAAGTCTCATTGAAAGTCTGTGGGATTTAGGCTCCTAAATCAATTAGGTTCTTTTGAAAAATTTACCTTTAGGAGCCTAAGTCCCATTTACTTCCATTATAACTGAAATTGGGGCGATTCTTTTGACGCTAAACTGTTTTTCTACATTTCAGGCTCCTTCCTACCCCCCCTTTCTTTACGGTAAGACTAAGGGTCAGTTCCTTCTCTTTTCCTTCCTCTTCACTGAAGAGGGTGTCCTCTCACATGATTATGGTGAAGGTGCTGTAATAATGTGGTGTAATCCAATCTAAACACCTGGTGTTGGATTGTGAAGGATGCTTGTCCTCTGTCTGGGGTGAACATCTAGGCCACTGGCAACATTCCACTCCTCCATGCTGCAATGGGTGAAATGGGTCTGGTTGTGTACTACAATCACAATATTTAAAAAATGCCTATCTAGTTTATGTGTGATCCTGCAACCTTTGCTCATCGAAAAATCCCAATGACTTCAATGGTTAGCATAAGTAAGGCTTGATTGATCTGACTTTAATGACATCATAATGCTGTGCTGCAGTTTACAAAAACTATGTGGTCTATCCAGATGTTAAATCTTGCTTTGTTAAACAGGCAGAAACTTTGGGTAACTTCACTGATTGCAGTACAGTTACTCCAAATTTAAACAAGTATAACTGAAAACTGACTAAGATCTGCTGACTTCAGAGGAAAACTGAAAAATACAGTGTCTGCTTTTGTAATCACAGCATATATCCAGTCTTCTAAATACTGACTTTTTTTATATGGCTATGTATGAAAAGCAACATCACACATTTCTAACCCAGTTGAAAACAAAAATGGCATACTGTATAAAATAAATATTCAATGCAGCTAAAAAGTATATTTAATTTTATGCAACATTGTATGATTCATTGAACATATTCACATTTCCCATATGATTCCTTTGAAGAGTTACAAAGTAAGGGAACCAGTGAATTCTCCTGTGCTTTGCATTAAAAAGATTTTACTGATTGATAGTGACTGACAACCAAATATGGAAAGGAAGTTTAAATTGACTTCACCATAAAAAGTATGTTTCAAGATCTATGTCCTTAGCAAACAAGTAAGTTAGATTCCCTAATGCTTCCTACAAATCGTAAATAAAATGTTTATTAATCTTACATAACATTAAACAAATCCATGATATGATTGCAACAAACCTTTTCTCCTTATTATTTTAGAAAGATCAAGGTAACTTCATTCTAAAAGCAGCAGTATGCGTTACCTTCTGACAATAAGTGGACATAACATCTTGTAGGTTTTATATACATTACCAACTCTGCATATTCTTTCACTTACTTAAGGCAACCTAAAAGCATGCTTTTACACTTAAATCAATTTTTATGTGAGATACTATAACACTTCCATTGAAAATTGCTTTTAGGTTACAGTCAAAGCACTGCTGTGCTTGCAGATTGCTTTGACCATGACATTCTCCCTGACTAGCACAATAATGTAACCTTTCATTCTCATAAACATTAGGTGCAATGAGAATTTATGAAACGGGAAATTTGGATAACATTTATCCAGTATATTCAGTTTGTTCATTGTAAACATTAATGCAATACACTGTAAATTTAATTTATTTTATTATTACCACTGCAGCTGCTCCACATTAAAGGCCACAACCAGCATTCCATTAAAAGCCCTCTTTTAATTTCTCACCACCCAAATTGTCCAGCCTTTCTCCTCTGCAGGCGCTCCCTCCTCCTTCCCCGCACACTCTCTTTACCTAGAAAATTCTCGTGCTTATATAGGTCAGAAAAGAAACAATTTTTAGAATAGCTGAAGCAAATCTGTCAAGTTTTATCTGAATTGTGGGGTAATTATAACATATCTGACTTTTGCAAAATGTGTTCAATGTTTTTGGGGAGCCCATCTCTCTCTAAAACAAACAAAAATGTTTGGCTTTCTGAGTTCAAGCTTCTTGCTCCATTTTTTTTAACAGCTCGTTGAAAATGTTCTGCTTAAACTGTTTTTGATGGAAAATTGGAGTATATTTTTCATAAAAGTGTTTGTTTTCTGTGGAGAAATTGAGTTTGTTGCAAAATATCTTTTTGGCCTGTGATGGGCAGGACATTGCTGGTCAAGCTGGGGTACCCCCATCAGTCCAGTATAGGGGTGGTCCACTCCAACACTCAGTCATGGGCTTCCTCGTTAAGCAGGCGATTTCTGCCAACTTGTGGCCTGGCCCCTGGACGGAGTCACCTAAATGGGTATTTTGTGGATTCTGAGTAGCAAAACTATCAAACAGTCTGTGGAATTAGTTTCTGGGTCAGGGTGAAGCAGCAAGCAGGCTGCAGCCCCTGGGAGGGGCAAAGTAAACAATTAGTCTATAGCCCGGCAGCCTCCTTGCTGGGGCAGCAAACAATCAACCAGCCTGGGGAATTAGCCCCATGGATAGGGCAAAGCAAGCGAACAATCAGCCTATAGGTCTCACGTCTCTTGAGGCTGAGGCATAATTTAGGCAGCTTCCTGAACGGGCAGGAGCCCGGATTCCACGGCAGTCTCTACAGCCGGCGGGTCATCTGGCAGGTAATCCCGGTCCCTAGACTTTACCCCCGGGGCACTGCAGGTACCTCTGCAGGACTAGCAGTGTACTCCCTTCCTTTTTCATCCCTGCCCCCAGACTGGCCCGGGCTGCCTCCTTTCATCTGAGTTCTCCACTTGGAGCATGTGCAGCAAGGAAGAGGGGGCATGGCCTCCTGGGCCCTCAATGATTGGTCCGCCTCTGGCGGTCCAGTGCGGGGCTGGTACATCTCATCACCCAACCTCCCGCCCCGTGTCCAGATCAGATGGTGGTCCCCCCCACACCCTGTTCCACTCCTACCCGGGAAAAGAAGTCCGCATTTGCATGGGCTCAGCCTGGGCGGTGAAGTACCTCAAAATTGTAGAGTTGGAGGACAAGGTACCATCTCATAATCCTGGCATTAGTGTCTTTCATAAAATGGAGCCATCGGAGGGGTTCGTGATCTGTGATGAGCAAGAAGTGGTTCCCAAGCAGGTAGTATCGTTGTGCTTCAATGGCCCATTTCACAGCCAGTGCCTCTTTCTCAATTGTTGGGTACTTGGTCTCACGAGGGAATAACGTCCTATTCGGGTAAAGCAGCGGGTGTTCCTCTCCACCATGCTCTTGTGATAGGACAGCTCCTAGGCCTACCTCTGAAGCATCGGTCTGGAGTATAAACCTTTTCACAAAATCCAGGTGAAAAAAGACTGGCCCCTGACTTAACCGTGCCTTCAATGCCTGGAAAGTGTATTTGCAGTCCCAGGACCACTGTACCCTCTTGGTTTGGGAATTTTTCATTAGGTCCATTAGGGGTGCTGCTAATGTGGCAAACTCTGGAACAAAGCATCTGTAATAGCTGGCCAGACCTAGAAACTGTCTCACCTGCCTCTTGTAATGGAGGTTGAACAGTCATTCAGGGCTTGGACCTTATCCACGAGTGGGCACAGCTGCCCCCGGCCCACCGTGTACCCCAGATATGTGACACTTGGAGGGCTTGGCCATCAACCTGGCTTCTACAGGGGCTTGCAGCACAGTGGTGAGGTTTCTAAGATGGTCCTCCCAGTTGGTACTGTATATCACTATATTATTGATATAGGTGGCCACGTATTGCTCGTGTGGCCACACTAACTGGTCCATGAGCCTCTGAAAGGTCACAGCGGACCCATGTAGCCCGAATGGCATGTTCATAAATTGGAAGAGGCCAACTGGGGTGGCAAAGGCTGTCTTCTGCCGGGATGCCGGAGTCAGGGGGATTTGCCAATGTCCTTCTGTGAGATTGAGAGTAGATATGAACTTGACATTCCCCAACCGTTCCAGTAACTCATCTACCCGTGGCATAGGGTATGCATCAAACCTGGAGATTACACTCACTTTCCGAAAATCAATGCAGAACATCGTGGACCTGTCTGGCTTGGGAACAAGGGTGATAGGACTCCTCCACTCACTATGGGATTTCTCCATGACCCTGAAGGCTAGCATCACCTCAAGTTTTCCTTTACGATCCCTCACATCTTCCGGGGCAACAGTCGGTGATGATCCTGCACCTTCTGTCCTGGGCTGGTGGCTATGTGATGGTACATCATCTTTGTCCACCCAGGGTGGGGCAATAGAATGGTTGAGAAAGACAGTCATTGTAGTTGTTGTCATTCCTCATTGAGCTCCTGCCCGATGTCAATCATTGTTGTGTCGGAGGGGGAGGGGGAGGTTAGGTGTCTGTCCCTTATTCAGGTTCAATTGGGTAAGGGGCAATTACCATGCCCTCGTGGGCTTTCCAGGCCTCTAGAAGGTTGACATGGTACACCCGGGTCTCATGCCGCTGTCTGGGCAACAGGACCTCATAATCTACTGGTCCCACCCTTTGGACTACTTCAAACAGTCCCTGCCATTTGGCTAACAGTTTGGACTCAGATGGCGGGAGTAGCAACCAGACATGATCCCCTGGTTCGAAGGTCTGCAGACAGGCACCCTGGTTGTACCTCTGCTCCTAGGTCTGTTGTGCTTTTATTAAGTTCTCGCAGGCAAACCTGCCGAGTCTCTTAAGGAACTCTTGCAGTTGTAATATATATGGGATGAACCCGGTAACCCAGGACTCTTGTTCCTCCCGGGTCCCATGAAGGAGGTCCAGGATCCCCTGGGTTGCCTTCCCTACAACAGTTCAAATGGGGAGAACTGCGTAGATGCTTGGGGTACCTCACATATCACAAATAGCAAGGCAGGTAACAGTTTATACCAATGCCGTGGATCATCTTCTATGAATTTACGGAGCATCGATTTCAAGGTCCCATTAAATTTCTCAACTAAGCATTCAGTCTGAAGATGGTAGACGGAAGTCTTCAGGGCCCAGATTTTTAGTAGCTTGCATAACTCCGCTCTTAATTGGGATGAAAAGTTGGCGCCCCGGTCTGTCAGAATCTCTTTTGATATCCCAACTCAGGCAACCATTTCTAAGAGTTCCTTTGTTATGGCAGCGAACTTTTATCACAATATATGAAAAGATCTTAAATAACGAAACACTCCTAAAAAGGTATTCACTGTCATAGACATAAACTCCACCTCTCTCCCTCTTGATTTCACATGCATCCCCCATTCTCAAAGGAATATCATGGGAGCATGGGTGCTCCTTGCAGTGTATCCTGCAGGTCATTAAAGCCAGGCACTGCTGAACCAAAGGGAAAAGCAAATTCTAGAGTGAAAGAACCATCCCATATGCAATATATTAGGAAGGGGCAGCTCTCACCACAGCAGTTATGGAGAGAGCAGCTTTCTCCATTGGTCAGAACGCAAATTAGGTAGGGCTTTACAAATAACAATTTAAACCACACCTACAAGTCAACTGTTAACCAGTGCAGATAAAGAGCTCTTGTGTAATCTATTCTCTGCTGGAATACTGCTTAACAGGCAGGCCACCTCTCTCTGCACTAGCTGCAATGTCATGGCTTGAAGATGATTGTGACATACCAGGGTACAATCCAGACTATTGAGTAGCTGTCACCCCTGCCCTGTAACCAGTGGTGCCCTTTACACTGCTTTGATCCTGTAGCCTCCAGCCTAGACTGCTCACAAATAGCCTCCAGGATGCAAGTCACTCCCAGCTATGTCTCTGTGTGCTGCGGCTATCCAGCCACACCTTGGCTCTTAGTAGTCTTGGCTATACTACAGGGTTACCTCAGCACATTCCAAATCTTATATTTTCCACTAGAAAGGTATGTCCTCTACTGCCAAGCCCTGTCCTGGACAATACAAGTTTATATGAAGTCAGTTACTTCTTTAATAGAAATAAAATGCCCAGAACTTGCCACCCCAAATGGAATTTCCCAAACACTTCAATTTAAACACAATGGGTTAGATAAAACAATAAACTAAGTTTGTTAACTACAAAGCAATAGATTTTAAGTGATTCTAAGTAATGAGGCATAAAAGTCAGAAATGGTTACAAGAAAATAAAATTAAAACACTACTGGTGCCTAACTTAATAAACTATATGAGATTCAAGCAAACTTTCTCACCATATGCTTTCAGTAGTCTTACTGACCAAACTCTCTAGGTCAGGACCTCTTTTTCCAGAATTTAATGAAGGCTTCCTCTGCTGCTTCAGGTGCAGAGAATTAGAAGGCAGGTAGAGAGAGAGAGGTTACGTCTTGAGGTGCTTCACTTCCTTTTTATTCTTTCAGTCTCCCTTTGGAAAAACATTTTCAATTGTGTATATGGTCAAGAACTTAGTAGGATTCAAAAATGAATGTGACATTCATGTGGACAGTGAGATCATCCTGTTATATTACACAGGATTGAAGAAGAAGAAGAAATTAGTGGATATCAACCCTTGTATTTCAGAATTTGTGCCTATCACTAACTGATGAAGCTTAGTAGGAGTCTTCCCCGGTGAGCTGTCAACTATGGCATTTCTTGCACCTTTTTCTTCTGGTGCTGACCTCCACTGGAGAGAAGATGCTGGACTAAACGGTGTAACGCAGAGACTAGCTGGTGGTTCGCTACTTTGTCAGCAACTCTTATCAGACCTGGCAAACTCACTACACCTAACACATTGTGGTCACAGTATTTGTCTGTAAAGGAGATCATGTGAGGTATCAAATGAAAGCTTATACTATACTTATCATAAGCATTGTATGTAGGTACGTACTAAAAGTATGTTTAAACCATGTAACCATGCAAGGCTGATAAACAAGTTTGTCCTAGACAAAGGAATGTTGATTTACCTGTCTCCCTAGGTCTCTGATTTAAATAAAGCAGTGTGAAAGCTGAAACACAATTGTAGTTGGGTTAACTGGGGGATGTGTAATCAGAGTGGGAACACACTGGAAACTAATACCACAGGGGATTGTCTTATCTTTGGGGTCAAAATGCTGAGCTTTGGGGAAATATAAGGAGAAACAAAAAGACACATTTGTTATCTATCACTGAAAGAGCAAATAGGACCATGCTTTTTGCATCCATGAGAGTTGGATCCTGGCCCCAGGGATTGGTGATGCTGAGAGATTGCTTTAGGTTTAGCCTGTGAAAAGTTATCATTAATATTTTTAGAGGTTGTTATACTTTTGATTTATTTATACTTTTGTTTTATTTGTAACCATCTCTGTCTCCATTATCCCTAATCAATACTCACTTGAATCTGCGAATTTCTGTTTTTTTTTAAATAATCAAATTCTCTTTTACTACAAAGTCATCTCAGTGCTGTGATATTGAGTAGTCCATGCCTTCTCAGTGGTATCGAGTGAGGTGGTGTGTATATTGTCTTTTGGAGACAGCAGACTGGTTAATTACTGTGAATGTCCAGTGGCAGGGGCTGGACACTACAAGGGGATGCTTATAGGAAGTTTGGGAATTGGGGTACACCAAGTGTTAACCTGCAAAGCAAAGTAAGGGCTGGGAGAGTTCTGGAAAGTTTATCTGTGGCTAACAGACTGGGGGATAGGGAGCTGTCATCCAGTTTAGCACTAGCAAGTCTCTCTCTCACTTGAGGCAGAGGCACATGGTGACCTACAGTTCTGGATTCTCTGAAAAAGTATCACTGATGGAATTAGATTATCTGATTTGGCATGGCAATTCCTGTGTTTTAGAAAGGTGCCTGTGACAGGGTAATGAGGCCTAATCATTAGTCCATCCCATCACATGGTATGGCCCTTTTGGAAAAGGTCCAATTTTAAAGTTTGGAAGGTATGATTATATATACACACAAAGACCTCAGAAACATTGGGAGAGAGGAAGTGGTCCCAGAAGTAAGAAGTCCCAGGAGTAAGAAGTGTTGGAGAGGAAAATCTGTTTCTTTAAGGGTCTGGGGCCAGGAGCCTTGCAGAGAGAGTGGCACAAAGTTCCCCTCTCACCCAGTCAATTAAGGATGAGCTGGGAAAAGGGGACCAGTGTTAATGCTGCTGCCTTCTTCTTAGCAGGGAAGACATCAGCAGGGAAAGTCTGGCCTGCTAAGCCCTCGGAGGCTGATTAAAGAAAAGAGGCTTCTGAGAGAAAAGCATGTTAACCTAGAATTCAATTCCAGAGAGGAGAGCTGAGGATTACTGCTTAAGGACCAGAGAACCCAGGTCCAGAGAGGAGAGCTGGAGAGACTCTGGTTAAGGAGAGAATGAAGGATTAATTCATACAGTCCAGTTCCAAAGAAGAGAGCTCAGGACTTCTGCTTAAGGATGGACAGAAAGAGTAGCACAGAAGGAACCAGGAAGAGTTCCAGGAACAGAGACTGCTTACGGGTACAGGAAAGAAGAGTCTTATGAAACAAGGAGACAGAGATGACAAATGTCTGAGTAAGATCTTACTTATACATAGAAGAGTAGGGCTAAAAGAGACGTCAAGAAGTCATCTGGTTCATCCCCTTGTGCTGTGGCAGAATGCCGTAAACCTAGACCATCTCTGACAGTGTTTGTCTAACTGGTTCTTAAAAACCTCCAGTGATGAGGATTCCACAACCTCCCTTGGAACCTATTCCAGAGTTTAACTACTCTTATAGTTAGAAAGTTTTTCCTTATATCTAACAAAAATCTCTCTTGCTGCATTTTAAGCCCATTCCTTCCTGTCCTACCTTCAGTGGACATGGAGAACAATTGATCACCATCTTCTTTATAACAGCCCCAACAGTCTTCTTTTCTCAAGACAAAACAGGCTCAGTTTTTTAACTTTTAATGTATGGATCTTATTAATAAATGAGAGCTTTAGAAAATGGGAGGCGGTGTGCTCTTTAATTTAAAATGTCTGTCTGGACTTGCTGATAATCTGGGTGAAGGGAAATGATACAGGGCTCACTAGCTATGCCACACTTGATCAACACCGCTGCACCGAAGTGACTTTAACACTATTGCAGTGTCGTTCCTTTAAGAATTGGTGTGTGACTTTTAAAAGGCCACTTGTTAACTGAGTCTGCAAATGTGCAAGTCTGCTTAAACAAGTTCTATCCAAAAAGCAGTAAACTTTCCTAGAGGCTTTTAAAATAATTAATTGTCTGAGTAAGTTCATTATCATTTAAGATCTATTTTAGCTACACATTTTAATATTCTGTTTTTTGTTGCAGAGCTATTTAGATACTGCCATTCATTGATAATAAGTCATTTATTCCTCATTAACTGTTAGGATGGATGTAGATATTCATTACAGTGAGACAACAGACTCATTTAACTGCATACAGTACTTGATTATACACTACAACCATTGACTGGAATGCAAATTTCATTCCACATGTCTCAGTTTGGTTGTTATCCACACCAGTGGATAGACTATTTTACCATAATCTGCTGTGCTACTTAAAAAAAATAGCATGTCACTTAGCATAACAAACATCACAAAGACCTGTTGATGCTGTAGCCTCAGCTACACTGTGTTACAGAGAAGAATGGTTTCCTCACTTGAAACTCATTTGAGCTGTTTCAATGTGTCTTTTAAACCCTGTGATCCTCCTTGATATTTATGCCAAAATCAGTTTAACCTTAAACAAGAAGAGTTTCCGCTTTAAAAAATACAAGACCATAACTGATCATCGTAACGCTGGTCATAGACGCAAGCTTTACTTTATAGTGAAATATAGACATGTGGTGCTTCCTGCCCCCATCCCACAAATGTCAAACTACCCAAAAGGAACTGAAAAGTATTTTCCATGTTATCGGCTGCAGTAACTACATGTCATTTGAGATCTGAAGTAAGTCTGATTGATTTTTTTTTAGTCTTCACATGTCACTACTTTTTTGCTTTCACTTGTTTTATAAATACAAAGATATCTGCAAATGTAAAGTAAAATACTCATCATCCTGATTTTATTTCTAAATGCTTCACTGCTGAAGTGCTCAGAGTATTATACAATTTAGTTTATGTCAGAAAATTATAGCATCAGGTTAGATTGGGACTTTACATCTTGCTCTTTATAAAGGGTGGCCCAGAAGCAGCCCATGAAAGGAATTGTGACTGAATCACATGGTTGTTCTCAACCAATACAATATCATACTTTTTTCTACAGCCTAATTTACAGACCTTCCCCAGCTGCATGTCTCCTGGGAGTTGCAGGAGATGGATTCTTTCATGTGGCTGTCTGATAGCATGCAAGAGCAGAGCTCTTTCCTGTAGTACTCATAGTGGGTAATATACCCCAGGTGTGAAGGTAGGTACGTGGCAGAAATTGTTGGCTCAGTAGCTGTACCAGGGTACCTTCACATCCCCTGCATCATAGGCTGCTGTGGAAATTCAAACTGGAAATAGACTGGGAATGAGACAGGGGCTGGTGTGGGGGTAGACACACATTTGTTTATGCGGGTCCAATTGCCCTAGTACTTCATGCACCTAGCAGTGAAGGTCTGCAGACAGGGCCGGCCGACAACATTTTGGCACCTGAGACGGGGAGCTGAAATGACGCCCCCATGCCCCCCCGCTTGGGCCAAAACTTTGAAAGATCTCAATTCTGCCTTCTTCCTGTTCTACTCCTCTCATGGTACTGCTCTGCTACCTACCCCGATAAAGGAAAACTAAAAACTTAAAATGCCTTGTTCAAAAATTTTAAGTAACACTTAACTTTCAAACACCTGGACAGCAAATGTAACTTTTCTTGTCTGCATAGTAAACACTGGCATTTTTATCTGTTTGAAATAATCAAAGTGGTGCTTTCCGTGCCTTCTTGGTTGCAAAGATTTGTACTGCTTCCTGCTGAAGGTCCACAGTCTGGGCCAGCTCATGCTCTATTGAGATGGTTGCAAGGCCAACCAGCCTCTCCTGTGTCATTGTGGAGAGTAGATGTGTTTTTATTAACTTCAGCTGGGAGAAGCTGCATTCTCCACTGGCAACTGTTACAGGAAGTCTTAGAAGTATGCGCAGAACAACAAAAGCATTTGGAAAGAGGGTGGTCATCTTATTTGTGCACATATATTCTAAAACAGCCTTTGGAGTTGATCCTGCTGAAATGTAGCTTGAAAGAGCTTTCAGTTCAGCACCTAAATCACTCGCATCAATATTGTGCATGTCATCATGTGTCAACACTGTCTCTAGTGACCTGCATTGCTGGTGTAGGTCTTTTTCAGGTATAGTGAGGAGTTTTGGAATATCATACAACATCCCAAATATACTGCTGTATTCCTTGAGCTTCATGAAATGTTCTTCAACTGACTGTATTGCACAATCTAGCACCTGGTTAATGAATTCAACTTTGAATTCTTGTTTGGGGTCTCTTATGGGTTTATCCCGTGCCTCATAATCAAAATGTCTTCTTCTTCACTGACTTGTATTCTTGAATGGGTGGGGAAATAGCTTCAGTGTGAAGTTCCTCTGCTAACTTCTGTGCACTTTTCAGAACGTTTTGAAATCCCTCATCTGACCGGTAAGACTGCAGGTATGACTTTGCTTTGTCCAGTTGTTCCATTGCTCCAGATATATCAAGGTCAACATCTTGGAGTTTCTTGCCTACAACATTTATTTCAAACAGTATGTCATGCCACAACACTGAGCCCTGGTCTACACTATGAGTTTAGGTCGAATTTAGCAGCGTTAGATCGATTTAACCCTGCACCCGTCCACACGACGAAGTCATTTTTGTCGACTTAAAAGGCTCTTAAAATCGATTTCTGTACTCCTCCCCGATGAGGGGATTAGCGTTGAAATCAACCCTGCTGGGTCAAATTTGGGGTAGTGTGGACGCAATTCGACGGTATTGGCCTCTGGGAGCTATCCCAGAGTGCTCCATTGTGACAGTCCTAGACAGCACTCTCAACTCAGATGCACTGGCCAAGTAGACAGGAAAAGCCCCGCGAACTTTTGAATTTCATTTCCTGTTTGGCAACATAGCTAGCTGATCAGCACAGGTGACCATGCAGAGATCATCAGCACAGGTGACCATGGAGTCCCAGAATCGCAAAAGAGCTCCAGCTTGGACCGAATGGGAGATACTGCATCTGATCGCTGTATGGGGAGTTGAATCCGTGCTATCCGAACTCCGTTCCAAATGAAAAAATGCCAGAATATTTGAAAAAATCTCCAAGGGCATGAAGGACAGAGGTTATAACAGGGACCCACAGCAATGCCACGTGAAGCTTACCAAAGAACCAGAGAGGCAAACAGCCGCTCTGGGTCAGAGCCCCAGACATGCCGCTTCTATGATGAGCTGAATGCCATTCTAGGAGGTGCCCCTATAACTACTCCACCTCTGTGCTTCCCTCCTCCCCCACCCCTCCCAGGCTATCTTGGCAGTTATCCCCCCATTTGTGTGATGAATTAATAAAGAATGCATGAATTTGAAACAACAATGACTTTATTGCCTTTGCAAGCGGAGATCAAAGGGGGAAGGGGAGGGCGGTTGGCTTACAGGGAAGTAGAGTGAACCAAGGGGGTGGGTTTTAATCAAGGAGAAACAAATAGAACTTTCACACCCGTAGCCTGGCCAATCGTGAAACTAGTTTTCAAAGCTTCTCTGATGCACAGCGTGCCATGCTGTGCTCTTCTAACCGCCCTGGTGTCTGGCTGTGCGTATTCAGCGGCCAGGCGATTTGCCTCAACCTCCCACCCCGCCATAAACCTCTCCCCCTTACTCTCACAGATATTGTGGAGCACACAGGAAGCGGTAATAATGTTGGGAATATTGGTTTCGCTGAGATCTAACCGAGTCAGTAAACTGTGCCAGTGAGCTTTTAAACGTCCAAAGGCACATTCTACCACCATTCTGCACTTGCTCAGCCTATAGTTGAACTGCTCCTTACTACTGTCCAGGCTTCATGAGCCATGGGAGCAAGGGGTAGGCTGGGGTAGGTGTGACCACGCAATGCTGCCAACTGGGAGAGCAGCCTGAGGCAGAAGCCTCCAGCTGGCATGATATTCCAGGCAGGACTGAATCTCCATGAGACTTAAATAAGAGAATGACCTGGAGTCATTCCCATTTTTGTCTAGGTGCCCCTAGAGGCCAGCTAGGAGCACCCATGTCTACCCAGGCGCTCCCGACCAACCTAACCGAGGCCAGCCAGGAGCACCCACGGGATGACGACGACGGCTAGCAGTCGTATTGTACCGTCTGCCCTCCGCAAGGCAAGGCAAGGAAAGGCAAGGCAAGGCAAGGGGATGCTGCTGTGTAGCACTGCAGTACCACGTCTGCCAGCAGCACACAGGAGACATACGATGAGAGTGAGCTGAGCGGGCTCCATGCTTGCCGTGGTATGTCGTCTGCACGGGTAACCCAGGAAAAAAGGTGCAAAACGATTTTTGCCTTTGCTTTCACGGAGGGAGGGAGGGAAGAGGGCCTGACGACAAGTACCCAGAACCACCCGTGACAATGTTTTGCCCCATCAGGCATTGGGAGCTCAACCCAGAATTCCAATGGGTTGACTGTGGGATACTGTGGGATAGCTACGCACAGTGCAACGCTCTGAAAGTCGACGCTAGCCTCGGTATTGTGGACGCACACTGCTGACTTAATGCGCTTAGTGGGGACACACACAATCGACTGTATCAAATCGACTTCTAAAAAATCCACTTCTATTAAATCGACCTAATTTCGTAGTGTAGACATACCATAAGCCACACAGAAATTTGAAGTTATGTATGTTTCTGGTGATTCCATTTCCCTCTGCCACTGTTCTCCCATGAACAGTTCCTGTCATAGCATTATCCTCCATAATGGAAACTATGGCATCATCTATCTTCCCAATTTGGTGTTTGATAAGCTTTATCGCCTCCACTTGACTTTCCCATCGTGTGGCACTCAGTGGTTTCAGTGTCAGAGAGGATGTTCCCATATGTTGCTTCAAAATTTGCCATTGATGAGTTGATGTGGAGAAAAATACATAGATGCTTTGAATTACATTAAAAAATTCACCAGCCTCACTAGAAGTTGATGCTGCATCACTGACCACCAAGTTCAATGAATGAGAACTGCATGGGACAAAAAAAGCTCGAGGGTTTAGCTCTCGGATACATGTCTGCACTCCTCTGTTCTTTCCTCTCTTGTTGGCACCATTATCGTAGCCCTGACCTCTCATGTCAGCTATCACAATTCCCATATCTTCGAGCTTTTTAAGAAGTACATTTGTCATATGAGCTCTTGTAGTATCATCAATGTCAATAAATTCTAGAAAATGCTCTCTGACAGTCACCAGTACAGGGACATTTTCACTAGTTTCTGTTGTTGTTACAAAATGCACCATTAAAGTCATTTGTTCCGTATGGCTGATGTCAGGTGTGCAATCCAAAATAACAGTATCTTATCTTGCTGACTTCAGATCTACCACAATCTTCTGTTTGACTTTTATTGCTAGCAAGGGGGAGGGATAGCTCAGTGGTTTGAGCATTGGCCTGCTAAACCCAAGATTATGAGTTCAATCCTTGAGGGGGTCATTTAGGAATCTGGGGCAAAATCAGTACTTGGTCCTGCTAGTGAAGGCAGGGGGCTGGACTTGATGACCTTTTGGGGTCCCTTCCAGTTCTAGGACATAGGAATCTCCATATATTATATTAACTGTATGATCTCATTTTGAATTGTTTTTCCAAGGTAGTGGTGTGTGTACATTTCTTGGGTGGTGATTCTTCTTAGATGCTCCTGGAGTACAGCATCAAATTCAGCCATTAGCTCCACAATTGTAAGAAAGTTTCCATTGTTTGGCACATACAGCTGATCTGAAGTGCCACGCAGTGCTAGGTTTTGGGTAGGAAACATTCTCACAATGGCAATGAGCCTTTTCAGAACATTTTGCCAGTAAAGAGACTCTGGTGCAATATTCTCTTATTGGTGATCATCTATGATGGCCTTTAACCTTAGTCTCATCTCAAGCTCTTTCCACCTATGGAATGCTCCCTATGGATTTGCTGCCTTCTCATGGCATGCCAGATTTCTAGCCAGATTTTTACAGTCCTTTGTTCCTGTAGAACCCAATGTGGCTGGAATGTTAGACTGGAAGAGTTTGCAACAAAAACAGTATGCAGCATTCTGGGTTTTTGAGTACATAAGCCATGGCCTCTCCACTTTGTCACCATTGGGGATTTCATGCCAGTAATGAGTTGGATGGAAACTTCTATTTTCATTGTCTTTGGGGAACATGAAGTTTTTCATATGCAGTACAAGGAAGTCTCTCTGGCTACTGCTCAAGTGGGTCCACAGTCCTGGATTCTAGACTTAAGGAACTAAACTCAGCAGCAGCTGTTTCTTGCGTCTCCACCACACTCTTCTCTGATCTAGACTTTTCTTCAGGAATGTGCATGGTTACTTCCATTTGAGATGGAGATATGGATGCTGCAGTAGCTGCCAGGTCACCTGCACTCTGACTAACTGGAAGATCAGGCATCTCCTCACCACTCACATCATTACTGGGGCCAGAAGGCTCACCGTTAACATTTGTGTCTGTGTATCTCAGGAGAGCTCCTTCCTGCTTAGATAGAAAAGCTTCCTTTGCTTTCTTTCTTTTTCTGAATGCTGCCCCAGAGAGGCGTTTTCTTCTTTCACTCATGACTGCTGTTCTGTGCCAGCTATAGTGGCTCTCAACACTCAGTTGAAGGGGACAAATAAGGAGGCTGGTAGCAGGGCCTGAGTGAGGGAAGATATCAGCATCTTAAGGGCCTAACTGGCTCCTACTACTTCAGTTGACTGCCTGTTCTCCTCGAGTGGGTTCAGGGAAGCAGCAGGAAACAGGAAGCTCCCTGAGAAGCTGGTGTTAATCAGTCCAGGCTCCTGGGGGTGCTAGAGAGGTACATAAGAGGCTCCTCTTCCTCTCTCTCCCTCCCTCCTGCAGCTTTCTGTTATTCCCTCTCACCTTTTCTCCTGCTTGCCTGTTATGTCTCTTGTGCCCTCCTTCCTCCAGCACAGCACTCCACCATCTCTGTGCATCTAGAGCAGAGAGAATACATATGCACCAGCAGCAGACACAATTTTCTACACTCTGGGTCCTAGTGGTACCCCGCCCCAGTCTGGCACCTGAGGCGGCCGTCTCAGTTCGCCTCATGATAAGGCCAGCCCTGTCTGCAGAGAAGATTGCAGTCTATAGGCTGGAAGAGCAGCTGTATTGCAGACCTTGAAAGGTGCATCAGAACAGGGCTTCTACTTGTGCACCTTACATGGTGCTCAACATCCCTCCCTGATTCTTCGCACTTTTGATTTATGTTTCATTAGTCAGCTAAGTTGGCAGAGCACAGTATAGTCTTCCTCAGAAGATGCATTTGGGGCACTATCAGTTTTTGGCAAATAAGTTTTTCTTTTCATAAGCTCTTTAACCAAAAAATCTTTTTATATATGGAAAAAAAGGCATTCTTGTGAAAAATTTTGTTTAGTCGAAAACCAAATTTTCCTTTCAAAAACGGTTTTGGCAGAAAATTTTCAACTAGCCCTACTAAGCATCTTCAACTGCCTCTGAGGTTGATGGGAGTTAAAGGCACTCATCAGTTTGCAGGATCAAGCTGTTTACAAGCTCAGTGAAAAATATGTTGTAGAATATATTGCACACACATATTACTCCCAATGACTAACAACTTGGTCAAACTGAGACCATTTTTCACCAGAACACTCAAAGTCACTTTTCAGCAGGTTCCAACTTTCTATTCTCTGCCATTTTCTCTTCAGAAAGAGCACTGAAATATATCTATCTATACAGATATTGATTTATTAATGGGGAAAGTGATTTTTTTAAACCTGTTTGTACTCAAAAATGGCTGAACTCTTTCTGCTCCAACTTTAAAAATAAGAAAAACATCTTTCAGATCTCAAGCTAAGAAAATTTCAGCAATTTGAGTAACCAAAACCAGAGGATTAGAATGGAAACAAGTAGGCAATATCACCATCAGTCCCCTGCTCCTGCCTGGAAGGGCTTAAAACAACCCTGGGAGAGGGCTGTGGCAGGGGAAAAGCTGGGCTGATTGGGGAAGGCTGCAGCTGGGCTATTCCCCAATCAGGCCTCAGCTGGCCTGTATAAAAAGGCTGTGAGCAGAGGCTAGGAAGCTGAGCAGTGTACTGGGAGTGGAGCAGGGCTGGGGGAAGGCTAGAGGAGCTGGGGAGCTCCAGCCTGGAAAAACCCCAGACTGTGGGCCTAGCTGAGGTCCTAAGGCCAGTACCAGGGCTGCAGAGGGGCAGCCCAGCTATAGAGGGAGGCATCAGGTCCAAATCCCGACATTGCCTGTGATGAGTAGGCTGATATTGCAGTCTGCCCCAGGTGTGGGGGCTAGTTGGTGACTGGCAGTAGCCTTATACTGAGGCGAGGTGGGGACTAGTGGGTGGGGGTTCCCCTGGGAGGGGGAGACCCAGAACTGTGGGGGTACTGCCATGGGGCAGCCCCCCAGATAAAAGGGCACCGGGGTCCAGGAGGGACATGGGGCCAGTGGCAAGGTGGATCATTGGCCTGCAGAGGGCGCTCCAAGGCTGGCAGAGCTAATTTGCGGAGATGACCAACAGGAGGTGCCGCAGGGGTGAGTCTGCGCAGGCGTACACTGCCACGCCATTAAAATATAACATCGCTATTCTATCCAAAACTAGCTGAAAGGGTGCTTCGACAGCAAGGCAGAATGTCTTTTTTCCTTCAAGCAGTATATTAAGTGAAGAATTACAAAGAAGTATAAAAAAGTTTAGCATACAGTTTTTAAAAATAATTTAAAAATATTTCTATGGCAGTTGCATTATGACATGCAGTTACTAACTCAAAAGAGAGGATGGACAAAACTGAATTTCCTACTCTCCCACCCCAAAAAACCCCCCAAAACACCCCACTGGGAAATGTTTTGTGTTCCTAAGTGAGTAAGCTCAATTGAATTTTTCAGCCAACTAAGTGCTATTTATATTTTTTCTTCCAAGTGTTGTGCAGTATAATTGATAAAATGTCGAAGCTGATTCATTCAAATTGGTGGCATGGTAGTTGACAACATTCTTCAAGTATTCAGATCTGCGTTAGAAACCGAAGACATATGTTGGGGAAGAAAATGGTGTAGGAATGAAAATATTGTTGATCCAGACAGATGGTAACTTTTTCAAAAAAGAAAACGAGTGACAGAAATATGACAGCTGAATAAAAGTTAAAAGCAATTAAGACTGACAAGGTAAAAGTGAGGCCAAGAAGTGGGGGTGGATTTTAAAATAATTCTTTAATAGTTTGCAGAAGACAAGTTGTTCACTTAAGACTCTCCCCCTCCAAAAATATTTACTCTGATCTGAAGATTGGGCCCAATCTTGCATTCCTAGGTTCCCAAAACTCCCATTGCCTTCAAGTTTTAGGTGCTGAATGAATGCAGGACCAAGCTCCCATCTCCACAGCTGGTTGAATTATTCTTTGTAAAAAGTGTGACTAGTGTACTTCACACTAATGCCAGCCTTGAAAGTTAGAGTCATGAATTTGACTCCTTCTTCTGCCACCCCCCAAATTATGAGCTTTTTAAAAATTTTTGGTGTCTTTTTTGATTTTTGAACTCCATGTGTAACCGAATGCGGGTGATGATTAGCGTGTTTTCACACTCACAAATTTACAGTGAGTACGGTGTTTTTGCCCCACCACAGGAGCTCTAAGACTTGGGTCCCATTGTACAGCGCTTAGCACCAACAGTTAGTAAGAAATAGTCCCTGTCCAGAAAAGCTTACAGTCTAATTCAGAGAGCAGTGGTGAGGTTGCAATGTGGGTGCTGCAAGTAGGACTTCCCGGACTCATATAATACAGAGGTTGTCATAGGTTTCACCCCCACTCTGGACTTTAGAGTACAGATATGGGGACCTGCATGTGAACCCCCAATTAACAGCTTAGATCTGGTCTGGCTGCCACCACCCAAATGATTTATGAGTTATTTGGGAAACTCTGTCTTCCCCCAAAAAACCTTTCCCTCCCTGGGTAGCCTTGAGAGACTCCTCCACCAATTCCCTGGTGAACACTGATCCAAACCCCTTGGATCTTAACACAAGGAGAATTTAACCATCCCCCTTCTCCCCCCGCACCAATTCCTGGTGAGTCCAGACCCAATCCCCTTGGATCTTAAAAACAGGGAAAAATCAATCAGGTTCTTAAAAAGAAGGCTTTTAATTAAAGAAAAGAAAGGTGAAAGACAAACCTCTGGGAGAGATTAGCATACCAGCTACTCTCACAGACAACAGATTCAAAACACAGAGGATGTTCCCCTGGGCAAAACTTAGTTACATAAAAGAATACTCAATTTGATTATTCCCCTAATTGCAAGACAAGTTACAAAAAGAAAATAAACAAAACCTATTTATTCCTTTTCTAATACTCACTACTCTGATAAGAACTGATTCCTTGATCTTTTCTACTCCTGCCAAAACTGAAACTGACCCAGACAAAGGGAACTTCCCTCCTTCCTTTTGAAACATTTTGCCCCCCATTGGTTCCTCTAGTCAGGTGTCAGCTAGGCTAGGTGAACTTCTTAACTCTTTACAGGTAAAAGAGGTATTAACCCTTAATTGTCTGTTTATGACAGAGGCCATCAAACTTCAGATGGAGAGGAACAACTCAATCTCTGCTGATCTGAGCAAGGTTCAAACCTGTAAAAATGCTCGCTAACTCATTTATACTGACCTGAGGCATCCCGTCTCTGCAAGCGCCATGTTACATCTCTGAGAATGAGGCTTGCTTTGGGGGGAAAGATAAAGGTATTACATCAAGGTCTGAGCTTTTGGAATTTACATATGCAGAGTTTTCTACTCTCTGGGTACATAGGCAAAAATCTCCTACACATTGCTCTCAGTCTCAACAAACGCAGTCTCCCACACCCTGTTCTTAAAGGGACCGCTCCCATTAACCAAAATACAACAGTATAAAACAAATATTAACATAACCTACAGATTTGTGTCTAATCACAATATAAAATCATTGTGATAATCAGCCCAAGGTCCTTATATTAGCTTGTATACATTTTTTTTCTTTTTTCCTTTCATCTGCACATGGAACATTAACTTTCAGATCCATAGCACATAATTGTTCCACTTCATCTATAGGAATAACCAGTGATGTGGGAAACCTGCTGTTATCTTCTATGTGGAGCAACTCATACAGGGAAACACAATATGCACAATAGCAATGGATTGCACAAGTATTTGTGAGACAGAAGTGGAATGCTGGGTACCTGCATTCTTGGTTTTTCTTCCAGGCTCCTGAAGCAGACTGTGGTCTAGTAGCTACATATATTTTAGCCAAATGTAGTAACACCCTCTGGTTGGATGGTCTTGGAAGACTGAACCCTGGATGTAAGAATATTGACCTTTATCATTTCAGATAAACAACAAGGTCTCCTAGAAGGGACTCAGTAGTGGAATTATACACCTTTGCTGTGGAACTGATGGAAAAAATGAAATTTCTCTCTGGCAAGAAATTCTAAAAATATAAAAAAAAAAATTTCATCCCAAATCGTGATGAAAAGTCATAGTATTGAAACTTTCACTAAATGCAACATTTCATAAAATGAAAAGAATGAAAAGCTTTTTTTGTTTAAAGCAAAATCAATTCAGAAACATAAAAGCATACTGTTGTGTTCCTCATTTTCCACTATAGGCCCTGCTCCCTTGCTGGACCATATCTCCCATGATGCACATTACTTGCAAAAGTTGGCATCACTGATATTAGGAGTAATTCTATTGAAGCCAATAGAGTTACAAGGAAGTAAAACTGGTCTAAGGGCAAATAAAATAAGCCTCCCTATTCATTCTGAATTTAGTTCTATTTTTCTGTTTACAAATCAATCCTGCTTTCTGCGACTGAATTATTCATTGACAAGTATTCACCGAGGGCTTAATTCTGGAGCCCTTACACATCCTGGTGAGCACTTACCCAAGTAGTCCCAAGGAAGCCAATGAATTAAGTGCTTACATATAAAGCTGCTATAGCATGTGGAATTTTCTGTTGATTTCCATTTATAAAGAATGGTTTTGAATCCTTGCCCCTTATTTCACTCCATCTGCCTTTTTTCTACACATCTTAAAATTGTGTATTTTGTCTCATCTTCAAGTTTTTGTGGGTGTACTTGAGCAGGTAGAGTTGAATTTGATATTATGTATTTTTTTAATTTATTTTCAAATGAATTAATATCGAGGGGTTACAAGGAAAGAAGCCCTGGAAAGAAAAGAGGGAAAATACAACTATTGTAAGGAAACCTACCTTTAGACACCAGATTCCAAAACAGGATTTCTAATTGAAACAGTTTAATCTGTGTCAGATAATCTCAAATAAAAGAGAGAAGTACAGAAATACAATAATTGCTTTGACATGTGGTGATAAAACAGCATAACACGGATGAAAACTAGTTTGAACTTATCAGTCGTATTTCATTTCCTTCGAATGATCATTTTTTTTCTGCTGACAAGAAAAAAATATGCTTGGTTCAAACATTAAAGAACATATTTTATTTATAGCCATGCAGGCTTGAAATTCTTCATCCTAAATCCAGACTGAACTTTACAGAAACCTTTCAAAACTCAATTACATTTAGGAGAGGCTGTTTCTCCAGATTTCAGGGTCCAAAATTTTAATATTCTAGAATGAGGACACTTATTCTATAAGCCTTAATGTCCATCCTGTCATCCTAACCAGGTTTTCTCCATGAGTTCCTTGAAGTTTATCACAAGACCTTTCATTTTCTATTGTGATAATTTTCTTTCTGTGATATTTATTCTACTAAATGACAGTCAGTATTCAGTAAATTTAAGTTGGGTGTCATTTAAAAAAAAGAGGGATAGATTATTCATTATGAGTATTTATATATAGTCTCACAAAGCAAAAATGTATTAAAGGTATTTGCTGGATGATACACTGCTTCCTTACTATTTATAGACCAAAAGCCTCTTGTAATGATTCTTGCAATAGAAATAAAATAAAGAGTTGCAATGTTGGCTGCCCAGGAACAAATGGAATAGAGCACAAAATCCTATGATAAGTCCACACAGTAAGAGTGGTTGCCAACTCACCTTTTATTTTAGCATGCTTGAATTTGAAATTGACAAATGAGATAATAAATATACCACATTTTATAAAACATTATTCTCCCCATTTTATGGATGAGGGCAGAGACTTGAGGAGGGTTACCAAAGATCACACAACAAAGTCAGTGGTACAGTAGAGATTAGAATTCAGGAGTTCTTGGACTCTTTTTTGGTGTTCAGTATACTGCTTCATGGTATTTTAGAGCTCATTTTAATCAGGGATCAGTTTGCTAATGGATCACAGGTAACCTGATTTCCAGGGGATCTCACAAATAGGTTTTTGGTTAACTTCTCAGTAATCAAAAATCTATCGTTTTCAGAATATGATTGGCTGGGAAGTGAACAAATATAGTCTCCTCGGATTCCAGTATGAAAGAGAATCTCTGCATCTCCTGAAGAATGTAAAGGGAAGATGATACAAGGTGATCAGTAAGAAACAACTACTCTGCAGACTTCCTGACCAAACATTGCGCCCGTTGTATGAGAGAGAACAATAGACATATACACTGGGGATTAGCAGTGGGATGCATAAATCTGTACTGCAGCTCTAAAACATTTCTTTTTCTGCAGGATGTAGAGCAAAGACTGAAATCTTATAGGAGAATCATTCTATGACTAAAAATGTTATTCTAAACATTAAGAGTTGTATTAATTTTGATGGAATAAATTGGCTCAAAGAGTCAAATATGTGAATATGATGTGGTTAAAGTTCAACATTAAAAGTTTTAAACAAAGTTCTGGGTTTGGTATACAGAGACCTCAACCTGCATTGGTACTGTTGTCAGATGCTACCGGTGTGGTGCACTGCTTTCTCCTATGTTGATATCACTTGCCTGCGTGCGTGTGTTCCCTCTGTGTGCTGTCCCAGCTCTGCAGATAGCTGACACAGCAAACCTGACGAGAACCCCCAATAACCACAGAGTCTAGTAAGATGCAAAGTCACGTCGACTAGGTTTATTGTGACCTCGGACACAATTGCAGTGCCCCGTAGATTACTTAGTCTACCGGGCATACTACTAAGAGATGCCTCTTGGCAATGGACCCGGCTCAGTCAGTGGCGGGACTTTCCACTGCCCCCTCGGCCAGACAAAGACACCACCCCAGGGATGCATTTTATACATAGGTACAAACAAGTTAAACATCACTCCTGACGTATTGAGGTGCAACCCCTCCACGTAGCAAGGTACAACCCCACTACGTAGTAAGGTGCTGCCTCTCACCTTGTACATGTTGGTTCGATCAAAACAACTCTATCCACCATTTTACCCTTTTGCCCCTGTCATTGGGATGGGTCGGCCTGTTCCATGTTATCTGTGGAATGTTCCAGTATAGTGTATGTTCTGATATCTGGTGTCCAGTACCTTTTAGGTATGTCTCTTTTTGCAGCATCAGCCCTTTCCTTGCCAGCTTCTGTGAGCAGGGCCTGCCTCTGGCTCACAGCTTAACTTTGCTTTATATTAGCAAAGTCTTGACCATTACTTTAGTTCAGGCTTCAGGCCTCATATTGGGCCTTTATCAGGGCCGTCACTTACTACATTCCCCCACTTTTTATCTTTTTAAGTGGAGGATGTTTACCCATCGTCCCGGAAAAGCATAATGCATGGACTAAAGATAACCCAGTGGGCTAAACACTGTTATGCGGTTACTTTATTTGACCATCTATACACTCATGCCCCATCTGTCTCTTTAGTCTGCACATTCCCTCGTACGACTGAGGGACAGATTTTATTATCCAATTTTATTTTCAGTCCCTTATGGTGGGCCTGGGAATGTTAGGCCCGGGACCATAGGTACGTGAGGTTTAGTAGCCTATCTGGTATTTTATCAAGGGCTTCGTGGGGCCATATAAATTATGCCCAGGATATAAATGGAAATTATAAATATATGACTTATTTATTGGTATTATATAAGTATGAGTATATGTATATGTATGATATAGTGCTTAAAACTTGTGTGCTTTAATAGACTTATTATTCAGTATGATTCAGCTACCGTGCCTTAACTCCTTACTCTATGAAGTGATTGTTTGGATGTACAGCAACAGTGTCGATTGCCATTTCCATTCCCTTATCCACTCGACCTTGTAACTTGGTGCGCCTTGTTTGACGGATCATATAGCAACACATTCCCATTAAAACCACAACTGTTAGGGCCTGGATCCCCATTAGGAATATGCTTAGAGTCCGAACTACTGGATGTAAGGTCACATCCTCGGGGATTGCCCACCAGGGTGTTTCCACCGCCTGTTGGACCTCATCCACTTCATGCATTTGCTGCTGGAGTAAGTGGGCTATTGGTATTAGGGATTCCTTAGTTCTTGTTACTAAGTCATGTATATCTAAATGTAAAAACTTTACAGGTGGAAACAGATCAACCAATAAATTTTGCAGATGTTCATGAATGATGACTGTTTCAGTGACAGTCTTACCCTTTTTTGTTGGCCAAAAGGCATGGGCTCATATCTGGATAGTGCTGGTGACCGGTACACAAAATCCTGCCTCACTTGCAGGGCAGATATTGCTGTCTATAGAAAAATTATAATACCCTATGGCACAGGCCATGTCCTGAATACGCACTACCTCCTTAACCAATTCCTTTTGTACTAGTCGTGCCCACCCTTTTTTAGTGGCATTAATGTCAATTTTGGCATAGCACTCGCACAACCACCATCCATTATGTTTTGTACAACATGCCTGATTAATTTCTGAGCCAGTCTCTGTCACTAGACGCACAGTGGGGTAGTGTTGCACATATGTTTTTTCTACCAGAGTCCCCACACTATTAGCATAGTATACTTTAACTGGCTCCTGTACCCATCTGGGCACTGCCATCATGAGGTGTATGCATTTGCGTTCCCCTTGATTTCGTTTTGGGATGCTGTCGAACTTAGCAAATTGTAGAAAGATAGGCATCATATGGTCTATGCCCTGACGTTGTATTTGGTTCATGATAGTGGCCTGGTTTAAGATACGTGGCCAATTTTGAAGCTGCAGCTGCAGTACACTTTGCTGTACCATCTCTATTACCCCTATTTCCATAGGCTGTGCAGGCCACTGCCAATGAAACGTCATTGTTTTGTATACTGTTAATGAGAGACAAAATAGTGGCATTTAGGTGTTGAAACCCTTGTGCAATTACATGCATATTGTCAATAGTGATTGCATGTTGGTCCATTAATAAGCTGCTAACACCCTCCCCTCCTCCCGTTTTAACTGCTTTACCTATTCCGTCCACCACGGTACTTATTTTCCAATTTAGATTTTCGATATCTGCCGAATTCCATAGCAACATGCCAAGGCTAGAGCCTCCCAGGGCCGTTCCCAGTATCTCTCTTTTATTTCTATCTTGTTGTGGGACAATTTGAGAGCCCTTCCAAAGTTGTAACTGCATTTGCAGTTCAGAGTTAAACCAGTCCTTATAATGACTGGGACATTGCTCTGGCATGTTCATTCCTGCGAAGTTTCAATGGCACGTAAAGCCATCCTACATTCTCTACCATATAGTCCGTAGTGGGGTGTAGGAAAATTCCTGATATAGGCCATGGCTGTATAGTTGGGCATCCTTCCTCTGGGGCAGTATCAACGTATGGAGGAATGGAAGGAGATGATGTTGGGAATGTGTTAGGACAGGCATTGTCACAAACCTGCACATGGTAAATGCATTTACTGGTACTTGGGGTAATAGACCAAGTCCCTGTGTATGTACCTGCATCCCTTAGCTGTATATTACGGACACGGATTGATGCACTCCATTTATTTTGCACATTTGTAAATTCCACCCTATTCAGCCAATCCCCATATGTTTTTACCTGCCCTTCAACATAACTGATTACAGGGTTTATTGCTCGAAACCAGTCCAGATAAACTGTATTGGTCTGAAGCAGGTGTGGTTGTATAATGCATGTTAGAGTAAGATCTTCCCCCACCATTCCTATAAGATAGTCCTCCATAATTTGCTTTGGTCCCACTAGAGCGCGCTCCATTTTTGGAGTTGCTCGTTTTCTTTCCTTATTTATATTCTGTTCATGGTGTTGTGGTGCAGTACCGGGAACATTGTTGTCTAAAACTGGAGGAGGGAGAGCCAAAATATCCATGGGTTTACAATTCACAATACCATCAACTTTCCAACAGCATGCATACTCCCCCTGTGTCTCTTTACTTACCTTTTCAATTTGTTTGTGCACCTTCTCAAACTCTGGGACGGGGACAAGTTGAGTATGGCTACCGTTCTTAACCTTCCATCCCCATGCCATCAGGATCGGGAAGGGCGATACCCTGAGGATGTTTTCCCTTTGTTGCTGTCCTTTAGTTTCACACACCAACTTCAACACAGTCCCGGTAGGATGCTGCTGGCTAGTTGTCTCCCATCTGTTAGGATTATCTGCTGTTTCGACCCGGAAGGTTCTGGTCACCTAATGTGTTTGGTTGATTTTGGTGATATCTGCCAGTCCCTTTGAATCTTGGGCCATCACCAGAACGCCTGCCAAGGCCCACATCCATGTTGGCATATTAACCTGTGAAAACACAAAATAACACTCGCTTCTCTTTCATGGGCACATAATAAATGGTGTTTTTTTTCCCAATGCAATATCCCATAGCCATAGTATTTAATATACGACCATATAAGTTAGCCGCATCTATTCCTTTTTCAGTGGCTCTTCCTGGGTATAATCCCTATTTAATAGAGCCAGTATGACCTCATCACTTAGTGGATTTAAGAATAGAAACCTTGCTCCCAAAGGGACGGTAGGTACATTGTTAGTCCATAAGATCCTTGGCCCTACCATCCACAGCGGCTGTTTTCCTTCTTGTTCCAATGTCCACATGGAAGTGTTTACATCATTCCACCAAATAGTAAGTATATTACCAATGCCCCAAGAGAACTGACCCTTCGCCCTTAATTGTCTAACTGGGTAGGGTCTAGTCAATTCAAAGCGTTTTAATTGTCCCCAAGCAATATGTAGCAGTAAGTGGGGGGCAGATGGAGCTCTGAGGTTAAAGCTCATAAAGCTTCCATTATTTAGTTGGAAGGTTTCCATGGTACTTACCGCACTTGCTTATCCTGTGTATTTTTCTGTAAAGCAAGCACAGACATGTAACAAACATGTTCAACCCTTCTATTCCTTTAATTGCATAGCATGTTTCCAGCGTGGCTGTTCTTCCATGTTAACCAAGTATAGGGATGGTCCTAATTTGTCTATAATGGGCCATGGCCCGCACCATTCTGCCTTTGGAAATTTTTTCTTGGGACCTGGTTCAATTTTAGCCATTACCTGGTCTCCAGTTTTCCATTGTTTAATGTCACTGTGTGCATCAAAAGCTTGATTCATCTTTTGCTGCTCTGCAGCCTGTTGTGCTGCAGCTGCTCCTTGAACTGTGCCCAGCCAATACTTAAAGCTGTTCATCCAGGCGGTACTTGCAAATGCTATAATTGTTTCCCAATCTGGAGGGTAAAACAGATTCTCCCAACCTGGCATAGGTCTCCCAAAAAGAATTTCATATGGACTGAATCCTGTCATGCGATTTGGCCGGCTACGGATCCTCATAAGGACCCATGGGAGTACCATGTCCCAGTTTGTTCCTAATTCATTACATACTTTAGACAATTCAACTTTCAGAGATTTATTCATCCTTTCCACCTATCCTCCTACTTGAGGGTGATATGGGATGTGTAGCGGCAGGGGAACACCAGCCCAGGTGCCCATATCTCGGTAAACCTGCCCAATAAACGCGGGACCATTGTCCGAATCAATGCTGTGGGGCAATCCCCATTTTGGAAAAATCTCTGTTAGTAACTTTTTTGCGGCGTCCTTACTAGTTTCTTTCTGTGTAGGGAAGGCTTCTACCCATTTACTAAAACTATCCACAATTACGAATAAAAATCTGTTTCCCCCAGGAGTGGTAGGTAAAGGTCCCACAAAATCAACCTGCAGCCATTGAAGGGGGCCCTTTGGCGCTTGGTGCATTAACTCTCCCTGTCTTTTCCATCTAGCAGGGTCCTGTTTGGCACATGTTAAACAGCTGTGAAGATGTAAATTTAAATCCTCTCGCATTCCAGGCCACCACCCCAATTTTTTAAGTTTTTCCAATGTTTCCTCTAATTTGGGATGACCTCCCACAAGTGATCCATGTACCCATTTCAACAGATGGTATTTCAATTGTTGTGGGATTACCATAACCCAGTCATTGTCTGGTTTAGCTAAAATAAGCTTTCCCTCCTTTTTTAAGGGGACACTCTGCCACTGTGATGGGCGTTCAATTATCCATTGTTGAATTGAATCATCTTTTGCCTGGAGCTCTTGTAAACCCTGTATCTCTTTCTGGTTGTTTGCTTCGCTTTCCTGTTTTACTTTTGCCTGTGCTCTAGTGGTTACTGCCACTGGCATTGGTTCCCACAGTGCACCTGTAAGGGCTGCCTCCTTAGCTAATGTATCTGCTTGTTCATTTCCCCACTGTAAGGGTCCTGTTTTCTTATGGGCTTTTATTTTGACCATTTGAATTTTTGTATACTGTTGTGACAATTTTTCTATTTGCTGCCATAGGGCTTTATGCTTGATCTCTGAGCTGTCGTTTCCTGTAAACCCCATACTTTACCACCACGGGAGATAAACAGTGGTACCTTTATACACATAATCAGAATCAGTCCCTATTACAAGCTCGGATTGCTTGCCCTTCATTCTGTTCAAAACTTCCAGAACTGCTGATACCTCTGCAGCCTGTGTCCCTCCTTTAACCAATTTATAGTGGAAGGACTTGCCACTTGCTTTATTCCCATTCAAACAAATTCCTGCAAAACCCGTGACTCGTTCTCCTTCCTCATAGTACGAGCTACCGTCCACAAACCAAATGGTTTTTCCAGTCACTTGGTCAATTGGGGCTGCTTTAAACACAGGGTGTGCCTTAGATTCCCTTTGTGACTCACATACATGTTCTTTACCCTTAACAATCAATCCCCATACAGATATTTCTGGCTCTTTCAATGTGACTAACTGAACATTCTCTGACATGAGAGCGAAGACCCATTGAATGGCTTTATCAACTCTCACATGTCCCTTTGACAGATTTTCCTGACTAAGTAACTTTCCCAGTGCATGGTGACTTTTTACAATTACCTTGCTTGCTCCTACAATTGCCTGGGATTTTTGAAGCTTCCAATAGGCAGCAAGGGTGGTTTGTTCACAAACCCCCAGTTTGCTCTCTGGACTAGTCAATGCTCTGCTATAATATGCAATGGGTCTTTCCTCAGCACCCGTATCCTGGGTTAACATACTAACAATACAGAAATTTTTAACACTGGGATACAGCACAAAGGGGAAATCATTGTTAGGGGCGGCTAAGGTGGGTGCCTCCATTAATCCCTGTTTTAGACTTTCCCATGCCTTTGTTGCCTCCTCCGTCCAGGTCCACTGTGGTCTTTTTAACACCTCATACAGGGGACCTGCCTTTTCTGCGTATCCCACCATAAATTCTCTGCAAAAGTTAGTGAGCCCCAAAAAGGGCTGCAGAGACTTGGTGTCTACCGGCATAGGCAGGTTAACAATGCACTTTATTCTTTTCTTATCCACAGACCTTCCCCCAGAACTGAGTCAAATTCCCAGATACTGCACTTCTTTCTGTTTAATCTGAGACTTTGAGGGGTTAAGCTTCAAGCCATAAACTTGGCAGCTCGCTAGCAGCTGCCGCATTAACTCTTCATATTCCTGCTCTGTTTTGCTCACAATTAAAATGTCATCTACATACTGAACAATTCTTCCTGTTTGTAACAACCCCTCTTTTTCCAGCATATTTCTCACTACAGTATGGAAAATTGTGGGTGCATCACAGTACCCCATTGGCAACACATTCCAGCAATATTGCATACCTTGAAATACAAAAGCTGTTTGATGCTGAGACCCTGGGTCTAAAGGTAGACTCCAAAAGCCTTTTGCCACATCGAGTACTGAGAACCACTTCATGTCAGGGGTGATCACCTCCAATAGTTCAGGGTACGCCGCCACTACGGGTGCCCCTCATTTGGCAGTTTTATTTAGCCCCCGATGGTCAATAGTTAATCTTCAGGTCCCATCAGGTTTTTTGACTGGCCAAATTGGTGCCGCGTTAGGCGCTGAACACCTTCTGATTAAATTTCTTTTTTCCAATTTTGTTATTACTTGCCTTAACAATTCATTTGCTTCCTAAGGTATTGGGTACTGTTTTATAAACGGAGGTGTGTTTCCCTCTAATGTAACAGAGGTCTGCATTTTGCCCGTGTCTAGGGAGTCCGCTGCCCAGACGGTTTGAATTTCAGTCCACCAGTTCTCCCAGCCTTTTGGTGTGGGAGGCGGTTGTTTAGGTTTTATTGCTTTCACCGTCTGTGTAGCCAGTCCCATAGGGATCAGATTTGTATCATTTGTGCCTTGCATTACAGTGAGAGTCTGTCTAATACACATGTTGGGAAAATCCAAGATCAATCCCAAGTGTCTAATTGTTTCTGCCCCAATTAGATTCTCTCTCCCTGCAACAGTGCACTTCTCATGACTGGTATGCATTCCAAACTGGAGGGGAAGGGTTTTAACATTATACGTTCGATTAGTTCCAGATATTCCCTGTATTTGCACCGACTCTCCAATTGGATATGCATCAAAGTCATCTTTTACTATAGGAATTCCAGCCCCCGTATCCAACAAGAAATCTACTAGCCCCTCCCCGACTCGAATGCTTAAATGGGGGAGCCCCCAGACATCTACTGTCATGGGTTGCTGAAAAATGCATTCCGAGTCATGGATAGGGCTGTCCTATGCCACTGAATCAGTAGCGATTGGGTCGTTCAATCCTGATGTCAGGACCGTCGCCTTAGCTACCTTCGTTATTGTTTTGTCTTTCTCCTGTTGCGATTCCTTACCAATCATACACGCCTGCAACTGTGCCTGCAGCCTTTCAATTTCTCCTTTAAGATTTAAGTTCTCCTGTTTCAACACTCCAGAGGGTACCCACGCACTCTCGCTATCTCCTCCTCTAATTCTAGTCAGTCCACGACCTCTCCAACCCCGCCCACCACCACGGGGAGAGTATCCAGGACACTCTGTTTTCCATTGTCCTAATTGAGTACGCAGCTCCTTAACAGGAGTTCCTTCCTGCTGCTTAACTGACGTTTCTACTTTTGCAATCCATTCATCCCAAGGTACCTCTCTTCCTCCATTCTCACACCACGCATTCATCCAGTCTAACACACCGGGAGGCAGCGCCTCCAAAACAATTTGCTTCAAATCTTCCATATTGGCAACCCCTGCTGATAATCTAATATAGGTCTGAATCCTGTCTGCCAGCTTAGCTGGAGCTTCCCCTGGCAACCTTGCCATTCCTTTAAGGGTTGCTATCTCACTTGATAACTTAAAGTGCTTCTGAACTACGCGCTTAAGCATCTGTGCAACATCATCATCAAAACCGAGGATATGACAGTTGAGGGGCCCCAGAAGGGTTTGTACCAGAATCGGTTCCTGCAACATGTCAGTTCCTACTGCTTTGAGCAACTGCTCGCCTTTATGGAGCCATGCCATAAACTCATTGAAATTGTCAGAGGGAGGAGGTCCAACAGCTTCGGCTAATGCAGTTAGTTCATTAATCTTTAAAGCGTCGAGCCTGGCTGTTAAGCCGCTCACGCGTGGTTTGCAGGGGGTACCTTTAGATTCGTGATCCTTTTCCCTGTCTGCATAGGCACGGTGGGGCCATGGATCTTTTAAGTGATCAGCTAATTTTTTTGTTTCAATTTCCACTGCATCCCATAACCTTAATGCAGGGGGGCTAGCTGTACGCGGGGTTTTATCAAGGGTAAAGTGGGTAATAGGATCTTCCCTGGGGCTTGCAGTCCCATTTTCACCCATTTTTCCTGTTTTTGCTGGAATTGATCTAGGTTTTGGGGAGGGCTTGCCCAGAACCTGGCTCACATCATACGGTGGCGGTTGTGGTGCGGTAGCCTCTGCCGATGGGTCATGACAGGATGTTTTAGCAGAGTCATTCCACATGTCCCCATTGCAACATCCATCCCAACTGTCCCATGTTCCATCTCTTAACTTGGCAAGAGCCACCTGTTTCCATTTCTGTCCCCATTCCTCAGGCGCTGTAACAGCACTTGAAGAACACTGAACCCCAGGGGACGGCACTTTTTGGTTCTGCAGGTTTTCTACAGCTGTTTCCAATTTTTTATTTTCCTGCTTCACTTGCTCGAGCATATCATGAGTTTGGACCGCCTGTTGCCCTGCTAACAGAGCTTGGGTTTTCCAGTGCTCGACTGCCCGGGTTACCTCTTCTATTTCTTCTGTTTTTTCTGTTACTTGTTTGGCCAGCATGCCAGCATGCTGTCTGAGCCATCTCACTGCCAGAGACATGAGTTGCAAAATCCTTGCTTTTTTACTTTTATTACTGTTTCTCAGAGCCTCGGTTTCTACCATCGCTCTGCATATGCCAGTCCATGTTTCCCCACTCTCTTTTAAATTCATATGGACCCTCCTTACTGACAATTCAGCAGGTCCAAGAGTTATCAAACTCCGTGGGGATCATAAGGGAGGGAATCAGGGGGTTCCCTAGTTCGAGGTCTGCTGCCATGTTGGATTGCGATTCTTACCACGGCAGTTTCACTTACTCACCAGATCAGTGGTCGGGGTCACCAGTGTTGTCAGATGCTACCGGTGTGGTGCTCTGCTTTCTCCTATGTTGATATCACTCGGCTGTGTGCGTGTGTTCCCTCTGTGTGCTGTCCCAGCTCTGCAGATAGCTGACAGAGCAAACCCGACGAGAACCCCCAATCACCACAGAGTCTAGTAAGATGCAAAGTCACGTCGACTAGGTTTATTGCGACCTCGGACACAATTGCAGTGCCCTGTAGATTACTTTGTCTACCGGGCATACTACTAATAGATGCCTCTTGGCAATGGACCCAGCTCAGTCAGTGGCGGGACTTTCCACTGCCCCCTCAGCCGGACAAAGAAACCACCCCAGGGATACATTCTTATACACAGGTACAAACAAGTTAAACATCACTCCTGATGTATTGAGGTGCAACCCCGCCACGTAGCAAGGTACAACCCCACTACGTAGTAAGGTGCCGCCTCTCACCTTGTACATGTTGGTTCGATCAAAACAACTCTATCCACCATTTTACCCTTTTGCCCCTGTCACTGGGATGGGTCGGCCTGTTCCATGTTATCTGTGGAATGTTCCAGTATAGTATGTGTTCTGATATCTGGTGTCCAGTACCTTTTAGGTATGTCTCTTTTAGCAGCATCAGCCCTTTCCTTGCCAGCTTCTGTGAGCAGGGCCTGCCTCTGGCTCACAGCTTAACTTTGCTTTATATTAGCAAAGTCTTGACCATTACTTTAGTTCAGGCCTCAGGCCTCATTTGGGCCTTTATCAGGGCCGTCACTTTCTACAGGTACCATGGAGAAAACACTATTAAAAGTCCCTTTAACCTTTTATTAAAGATATAGAAAAGAAGGAAAACAGTTATGGCTTTTGAAATGTGAAGTATTAAATAAGGCTTTCATTTTAACAATATCCCTTTCCTTTCTCTTTTGTTGGAGAGGTTTTATAGAAGGAAACCCCACTGTTTGACAGGTTTTAGATGGTGGTAAATATGGTGATAACTGTCCTTTTGGGGAAATGGGAATGAGCTGCTATTGTTTCTGTTGTTGTTCAAGTTTGATCCCATTTCCTAAAAGCCAGAACAAGACAAACACAAAGAAGAGAGAAAATGTGGCTTCTGTCTCTGGTGTGTTATCTCTCATTTGCAACCTCATTGCTGGAAAGACACAGGAATGGCACATGATCTTATTAGCCACTCGAAGAGCTTGCAAACTTTTACCAGAATTAGGCTGTTCAGTGTATTGCTTTTTAGCTACAGGAGCATTGCAATTTTGGCCGGCTAAGCTAGACTCTCTTAAGCAGGGGACAAAAAGAATGGTTTAGGAAAGCGAAGAAATAAGGTGGGAAGAAAAAAAGGGCACATGAAGGGAGGGGAAACAAAGTCGCAAATCTCAGGAGGTATTTGGGATTTAGCCAAGCCAATAGACAAGGTGATGTCATTTGGGTCCCACTCTCTCTCCTGGTCTGGTCAAATTATCTCTCAGGATGAAGTCCCAATGGTGTGACAGTGGAAACTGGGGTCCTATGTGAGGGTGCGAGGCGGCAGCCATGATGGTGAAGGTCACTCCTTTCAGCCCACTGGTCTCCCAGCCAGTTGTCAGATCGCCTGCAGTTTGTCCCCCAGAGTCTCTTCTTTTGAGGACCCAAAAAGAATTGATAGGGGGAATAGTCCACCCCATTCTTATCTTGTCCACTAGTTAGGCCTAATTTCTGACACACCAATTTCAGTTAATTAATTTCCAGTTCCACACTTCATGCCTGGCAAACAAGAGTCCTTGAATTATATCAGTAGGCCTTTGTATTTGGACTAATTCAGTCTTTGTTTCCCTTTTGCAACTTTTCCCATCTACATCTATTATTATAGGTAATTGTGACATTTTATGAACTTTCATTTACTTCTCACAGATAAGCTCGCAATTAGGGTAAATGTGTAGGCCAAAAAACTACAACAAGGCAAAACTCCCTTTGAATTCAGTATCTAACTAAACCTTGTTTTATATAACAGATATGAGAAAGTTATTGGTGGAGGAGGACCCACGCTAATGGGTGTGGTCATATTTACTCTTTCTTTGTGACTGAGCTTCCTGGTCTTTGGGACTGATATTTCAATCAGCCCAAATACATAAGTCTTACTGAAGTGCATAGGAGTTCTGGATTTATAATTCTGCTGAAGTGAGGCCTACCACCCACATCCAGACTTCAGTGGGACTACTTACATGCTTAAATTTAAGCATGTGCTTAAGCACTTTGCTGGATCAGAGTCTATATCAATAACCTGGAAGCAGCTCAGTAGAGTGAAGACAAGAAAATAGTTGTGATCCTGCACCATTAAAGTCAATCGGTGCTTTGCCATTGACTTCAGTGAGCACAGGATCAAGCCCAGTAATTGACAGGTTACAGTTGTTAGACTAACTTGGGAGATTCTGATCTAGTAAAATCCAATCTGTGTTCAGCATGTTCTCTTTCATGGACAGTATAAGCAAAATCAGGATGCTGTTCTGAACAGACCTGCTGTGTTTGAGTTTGAAATAAGATATAAGCACCTGCAAAGTTACCATGCTGGCTGTATACACCTAAAGGCCCACACAAAGTTTCAGACAGAAAATAACTACTTTGTATCAGTGTAAATATAGTGGAGGAGAACATTCATGAATGTTTAAAAGGCAGCTTTTAAATTATTTACTGTATAATGTGAAAATTGTTCTGTAAACACACAACTTTTTCACAAAACTTGTTACTTTCCTAGTTTATGAAGTATTTTAGTTTGATTTTTTTTTCTTAAAATTGATATGGATCTGATGTTCGTCAAAGGCCAAATTAAAGGTGACTGATATGTCAGAGAAATCAAGTAATTTACATAATGGTTTCTGAAACATGGGAGATCATTAATTTGGACTATAAAAATTACTTACTTGTAATAGTCTGATTCATACTGGGAGTCCAGACTACTTAACCTACAGTTCTGGTCATGCATAGGTTGTGTCTAACTAGTTGAATATCTTACCTAGCCACTTTTCTCTCTCTCTCTCTCTCTCACACACACACACACACACCCTCAGAATGAGTTTTCCTTTTTACCTGGTTTGGTTCACCTATATATACACCTCTACCCCGATATAACGCTGTCCTCGGGAGCCAAAAAATCTTACCGCGTCATAGGTGAAACCGCGTTATATCGAACTTGCTTTGATCCACCTGAGTCCACTGCCCCGCCCCCCCAGAGCACTGTTTTACCGCGTTCTATTCGAATTCATGTTATATCGGGGTAGAAGTGTAGTTACAGATTTTTTAATAAAATAAACAAAATATCTCTGACATTGCTCTATTTGTGCAAGTTTCTGTATTTACCACAGTCAGTTACTGGCTGAGTTCCTTCCTCATAAAAGCAAAGTTAAAACTTGTGAAAAGAGTTGCTATCTACCAGCATGTAGAGTGCTCAAATAAATAAATAAAAATGCAAATTTCAAATTATGAAGGAAAAACATTTAATACTTGCATCAGACCTGGCTTGTATATTTGAAATGCCATCTCAACATTGGTTGCACAATATTGGCTACATATCAGCTACCATGATTATGAACATAATAGGCATATTATTATTTTTTAATTCTGAAATAAAAGGAGTAAAACTTCTTACGCTATTGAAATCTAATGAACTTGTCATCCTCTTATAAACTGAATCACATCTAAAATTTCATGTCAAGTGAAGAAAAGAAAATATTTATATTAATGAAGCTGTAATACCTTAATAATGTCTCTAAAATAGGAAAGAATATCCTTCTTACCATTATACCCTTACTCGTGTGTTTTCATGATAATTTAGACTCAAAACAATGGGTGTGAAATTTTAGCTGAATCAATTGAAATCAGTGACAAAACTCCCATTGACTTCAATAAGGCCAGGATTTCATGCTGTGACAGTTAAGCCTTCCTAAAAGATGTAATGTTGTCTGTCTTGAATATTTAAGAAATAATTTCAAATCTTATTGAACTTCATTTTATCACCTGTACTAGATTTTCTCATATGAGGCATAAACTATGAGATCTGTTATGAATTATTTGTTCCTTTCTTTCTTTCTTTCCAGTTCCTTGGCAAATTTTGTTTGCAATCATATGTTCTGTTAAGCAGGTTTGATATGACCTTTTGACCAGGCTACTATCTGTTTGCACGTTGCATGCTACTATGCAGATCTGCTATCTTGTTTTACATCTTATCAGTAAACAGATATGAACACAGAATCTTGCATAAAGGTACAATTCTTCTTTTGAGCCCTGGTAAGTTAATGGCCTCAGAGCTGTCTTGTAGCAATTAATCCATGGGCTACTTGTGTTGTGTTTCAGGGGGAAAAAAGTATTTCTTTTCATCAGTTTTAAACATGTTGCTTGTCAATTTCATGGAATATACTCTTATTATTTTCAGAAATAGAGAAAGTGAATCAGGATATCCTAATATTTATTATTTCATATGCCTTTAACGTGTCTCCTTTTATTTATCTCCTCTCTAAACTAAGGGCTTGTCCACACCACTAGTTCCCATGCCTATGAGAATTGTTGTCCACGGTTAATTACAAAGGAGGTATTTGGAATATTGGCATATGGGCAATGTATGAAGCACATGTCTGCAAGCACATCTGACTGGAATGCATTGCTCATCAGCATGGATAAATTTAACTGCCAAAACAAAAACCTTCAAATTACACTGCTCTACAGCCAAAATGCTTCTGAAATAAATGGAGTCAAACTTGACTAATTCTGGGTCACTGAGAACGAAAATGATGCTTAAAATTGTTGATTGGCTCTACTTTTCAAGATATGCTATTGGGTCAATATATACGACCCTTGACTTGGGAATGGTGGAGGATAAGTGAGTTATAAAGGGAAGGGATCTCAATTTAAACCAGAAATGACTAAAATACATCTTTGACTGGATCTATGAATTAATCTATGACTGGATTTGGACAGTACTTGCTTTTTAGGCAAAACAATGAATGATGCAATCTGAAGATGGTATTGTGTCATACATGATAGGAATAGCATCATGTTATTCCTAGAAGTCATGGATGATGCAATCATAACGAAGCTTACATCACTCTGCTGAACAAATTGCCCTATATCAGCTCTAGAAATCATACAGTGTCGTGCTCTCTTATTTGTCAGTGTTTGATTTTGAAAAGGGACACATTTCTGTTTAGCCAAAGTGAGCAGAGATGCCTCGTAGTTGTGTGAACAGTGCAGATAACTTCTGCTATGTTTGTGGTGAAGTGACTTTTACATCACAAAAGCGCAGTATAACCACTATGGTTAAGAAAGCCTATCACCTTTATTTTGGCTGCAAAATTGGAGATCAGGACAAGAGGTGGGCCCCACACATATGCTGCAACACTTGTGCAACAAATCTTCGCCAGTGGTTGAACAGGAAAAGGAAATCTATGCCTTTTGCAGTGCCAATGATTTGGAGAGAGCCAACAGATCATACCAGCAATTGTTACTTCTGCATGGTGCCTCCAGTTGAGAAAGGTGTGTCAAAGAAGAAAAAGTGGACTGTGCATTATCCAAACATTCCATCAGCTATACGCTCAGTACCCCACGGAGAAGGACTGCCGGTTCCTGATGCACCAGAATCATTCTCACGTGAGTCAGATGAGGAAGAGGAAGAGGATGAAACTTCTGGTCCTGAACCATCAGTATCACAGGACTCACATTTTCTCCCATCTTCCTCCTCTGAACCACACCTCATAACACAAGGTGAACTGAATGACCTTGTCAGGGATTTGGAACTACCCAAGAGGAAGGCAGAGCTGTTGGGCTCCAGACTACAGCAGTGGAATCTCCTGGCAGGTGATGTTAGGGTTTCCATGTTCCGTGACCGTCAAATGATCTTGTCCCATTCTTCTTCATGGAAGGTGATCTTGTAGCCTGCAACAACATCGATGTTGTGATGGCAGCCCTCAACATCGTTCATGATCCAGGTGAGTGGAGACTGTTCATTGATTCATCGAAGACGAGTCTTAAAGCTGTTTTACTGCATAATGGCAATGTTTTGCCATCAATTCCAGTTGGTCATGCAGTCCATATGAAGGAAACCTATGACAACATGAAACAACTTTTGAGGTGCATAAACTATGACCAACATCAGTGGCAGCTTTGTGGCGATTTGAAGGTTGTTGCTCTCTTGCTTGGTCTGCAGACTGGATACACAAAGTACTGCTGTTTTCTCTGCGAATGGGATAGTCGTGCAAGAGATTCCCACTACATCAAGAAAGATTGGCCACTCCGACAGTCATTGGAGCCTGGGAGGAAAAGTGTTCAGCATCCACAACTTGTTGAATCAAGGAAGATTTTGTTACCACCCTTACACATCAAACTGGGTCTGATGAAGAACTTTGTCAAGGCCATTGGCAAAACACAAGCAGCTTTCAAGTACCTCCATGGAAAATTTCCAAGGTTAAGTGAAGCTAAGATAAAGGAAGGTGTCTGTTGGTCCTCAGATTCGTGAACTTCTTCGAGATGATGCATTTGACCATGCACTGTGTGGCAAGGAAAAGACAGCATGGAAAGCCTTCCAGTTAGTGGTAATAAATTTTCTCAGAAACAACAAGGCAGACAACTACAGGTTGTTGGTGGAAAACCTCCTCAAGGCATACAATAGCCTTGGTTGCAACATGTCACTAAAGATACATTTTTTGCACTCTCATCTAGATTTTTTTCACCAAACTGCGGAGCAGTGAGTGACGAGCATGGTGAGCAATTTCACCAGGACATTGCAACAATGGAGAAACGCTATCAGGGCAAATGGAGCCCATCAATGCTTGCAGACTATTGCTGGACAGTGGCAAGAGATGCTCCATTTAATGAATACAAGAGACAAGCCAAGAAGCGCCGAGTAGACACTGAATAGGACTAAACTATGTACATAATAGTTTTTTGCCTTTTGTTTCATAATAAATTTGATTTATATAACCCTTTTGCTGATTTTTAAAGTGTTACACAAACAGGACAGGTGAAATATTATCATGTAAAGCAACCATAAACACATGAAAAGACCTAGGTTTAAAATTTATGATTAAAACTCTGCTATCTACACAATATACATAGACATAAAATGTAAAAACTTAAATATCTTAGAAACAGTAGCCAATCAGTTGTTTTAATTGTCATATTTGAATTCAGCACATCAAAGTACATAATAAATAGCACATTTTATCTCTGAAGCAGACGATTTCTCAAAAATTGTAGACCAGTGTTATTGTGAGAGAAGATATGCAGTATGAACTCTGACTCAAAAGCATATAGTTCTGTAAAGAGGATGAGAGGAAAAGGGAATAAAGAACTTTGGCAAGCTTTTGTGCTAGATGCGGAGTGGGCTCAAAAGCTGTTTTCAGAAACAAGATGTAACTTCATTGGCAAAAAGAGTTTTTTCGTTTTCCACCTATTGTAACTTGTTAGAATTGCTGGAGCTGGAGTTATCTATTGTTCTCACAGGAACTATAATGATATATAGAGAACATTAGAAAGTAAGAATTGAATGCTGGCAATGTTGACATTGTGAGGCTTGGCTGTGCTCTGCATTCAAAACCTACATCTTGAGCAGCCCATCTCAACCTTTCAGGATATCTGTGCTGTCTTGATGCAGCAGATCAACCCATACCCTTACAGGACTCGGCTCTGTTGACAGCAGTGGCAGTGGGAAATAGTTATGGGTCTCCTGATGCCGATATTGGGGGGTGGGGGGAAATAGGTTCTTCCAGGCTTAATGACATCTGGGAAGATAACTGGGTGGGTTAGCACAACTGAAGCCAACAATCATGAAATGCCACTGGAAGCAAATGGGGCTTTTGCAAGTAATGATGCACCACATTGATGAGAAGAAAAAGGGGGCAGAGAGAAGGACCTCCTGTGTTATCCCCCACTCCCACAAGAGGTAAATGTTTTCTTTTTTGGGGTAGGGGACCCAGTCTGGGTTCAATCTGCAGGAGTTCAGAGGCTGCAATAGACTTTATAAGCCCTGTGCCGAGAGAGAAGGGGATAAGCATTCATAGGGCAAGAGATTGTCTCAAGTGGGAACACCCTCATGTCTGTTTGTAGATGTGGGTGTCTTATGTACTCCCATCCTCTCCCAGTCTGCCCATCATGCTGAATGGATGAAAAGGCAGGTTGTGTGTGGGGCGGGGAGGGGCAGAGCTAATGCACCTTTACTCCTGTGTTATATTGGGTCAGGATTTGGCCCTAAATCAGCAGTAGTTAACTTTTCCCACGTAGAATTTGCTTTTTGGCAGCTTGAAGCTATGTCTGTTTTGTTTTGTTTTCTCTTTTTTTGATAAATCAGATCTCATGTATTTTATTGCCACTCAGAAAATGTAATTAAAAATGTCAACAACACATCTATGTGTCCTCTGGAAGTAATCAAGAAACCATACCCAATTCATCGTTCAGTCTCCTGCATACAAAGAGCAGCAGACGATGCTTTATCAACAAAAATAATTGGACTTGTAATAGATGAGGCATCAGTAATGACTGAGACGAGGATGGTGCACTTTATTAACCTTGCAGGTTCTGCAGCTGTATATTGTCACGAAACAGCTGACTTGTCCTTGTGAGCCCTTTTCTGGGAACTAGCCTTAGACCAGTAGTTCGCAAACTGGGTTCGGGAACCCCTGAGGGTTCGGGAAATGTTACAGGGGGTTCTCAGGAAAAAAATCCCGAATGGCAGACAGAGCTGTCCCCAGGCAGCAAGGGGCTGGCAGCAAGGGGCCAGCAGCCCAGCGCCCCTGGACTTCCAAGAGCTAAGCAGATCAAAGCAAGCATATCTATCACACTGACAGGGCCGGCTCTAGGATTTTTGCCACCCCAAGCGAAAACAATTTTGGCCGCCCTCTCCCCCCCCCGTTTTTTTCTTACCCCACCCCCGGCCCTGCCTCAACTCGGCCCCTTCCCCAAATCCCCAGCCCTGCCTCCTCCCCCCAGGCTCTCAAGCCTAGGAGGGAGGGAGGGAGAGGGAGAAGCAGCGCGTGCGCCCCGGCCACTCGGAGTCTCCCCCTCCCTCCCAGGTTTGAGAGCCTGGGAGGGAGGGCGAGCAGCGGCGTGCGAGCGGCAGCAGCGGAGGTGAGTTAGGGCGGCCGGGGCACATTTTTAGGGGCGGCATGGCCCGCGCCAGAATGCCGCCCCTAAAAATGTGCCGCCCCAAGCACCAGCTTGTTTTGCTGGTGCCTAGAGCTGGCCCTGCACACTGAGGAGATTTAAACTTCAAGAGTCCTTATAAGAAATGGAAAGGGAGGAGGATATTTTTTTCTGTTTTTAAAATTAAATAGGCAGCTAGTATTGTTTTTAAAATTATTATGAAGAACAAGGTTAAGCTTTTTGTAATGTGTGTTGTTTGCCTGGACTGCTCAAGCCATGAATGCTTGCGTAGGAAGAACAATTTGAGTTGGCTTGTTAAATACCTTCATGCTGTTTCACATCTGATACTCCTTAATGAAACATAGGAGCCTTGTCTTGTAACAGGCTTATTCAAAGTGATACAAGCTACGAAAGTGAGATCTTGGAAGAGTGTTGCTGTTTTCATAATGTAATAAAAATACTGTAATGACAAATAATAATAATAAAATAAGATCACTGCTTTTATCATTTATACTCAGGTAAAGGAGAAAATCCCTGGAAATATTCATTTTAGGAGGGGGTTTGCGAGCCATGACATTTTAGTGAAAGGGGTTGTTAAAGTTTGGAGACCACTGCCTTAGATAGATGTTACCTTTTGTTCCTGGTTTATGTTAAAAGCCCATTCAGGTTATTGGAACCTTGGAATGGGTTAATATTTGGAAGAAACCTGAAATATGATCTTTTCCAAAATTATTAGCTAAAACCAAATGTTCAGCCTCAATCCCCTATAAATATCTTCTGTCATCAGAAGAATATGAAACAGATACCTCAGGGGGAGGGATAGCGCAGTGGTTTGAGCATTGGTCTACTAAACCCAGGGTTGTGAGTTCAATCCTTGAGGAGGCCACTTAGGGATCTGGGGCAAAATCAGTATTTGGTCCTGCTAGTGAAGGCAGGGGGCTGGACTTGATGACCTTTCAAGGTCCCTTCCAGTTCTAGGAGATAGGATATCTCCTTTAATTTATAATGGAGCAAAGACTTGATGATAATGTGGAAAATAGGAGCTTTAAAACTACCAAACTCCCTGTATGGCCCTGTGTTCCATGTTTCCTTTTGGCATAGAAGTAGATGGGGAGTAGAGGATGGACAGGGGAGTGGCCACTATTAGGGTCCCCAGTTTTAAGCATCCATCCACAGTCTATCCAGGAGGCAGTCATGGGCCCCAGCTGCTACTACATTCCCTGGGCTTGAATATCAGTATTGGAGTCGATGCAGAGAAGTTCTTTACAAAGCCATTCAGTTTGGGTGACAGTTTCTCCTGCCATCCTCTTTCAGGGTATGTCTATACTGCAGCTGGGAATGTGCTTCCCAGTTTGAGTTTTCCCTAAATCATAGAAGACGAGGTAAACCTATAAATCACTCTTGATCTGAGATTAAAATGAATCTTGCAGAAGAGTATTCAGAAAATACTGGGCACTGAATTGTAGGTTGAAGGCTGTCATAAGTACCAATGATAGTTGCTGACATTATACTAGCCAAAAAGAACTTGCACGTGTGCTGTAGAATTGTCCATAAATATCTATATATATTCTGGGAATATGTAATTAGAAGAATAAGTATGGCACTGTAGACCTCAAGATCTTTGTCACAGGAGAATTAGATTTTATAATAATTATTAACAAAAAACTATGGAAAACTTATCATAAAGTAAGTTTAATTGCACAGAAACTAAGAGCCAGATCCTGCATCTCTGAGGATGCTCTACATTACACCAAAGGTTATTTTGGCTAGCTCCAGAATCGGGAAGTGGAAAGATGGCTTAGAGCCACTCCCCCACTCCTTAATGCTGTGACAAGCACATTGCAGAGGGACTTCAGGACCTGCCTTGCTTTTCTTTAGAATAATGTGATTTTATATATATGCCACTATACATAGTCTTGTGAAAGATGTTTTAAAGATATTATGAAAAACTCAGTGGTCACAATTTTCAGAACTGTTGGTGAATTTTGTAGCCTCAATTTTTGGATGCCATATCTCAGACACCTTGTGCTTGATTTTTCCAAAGTGAAGATATCACGTTTACCAGGCTAGAAACATATCTGTCCCTTCTCAGGGATCTCTCTTTATGCACCCCAATAGGAGTCAGGTCTCAGGCCTTCACCTCTCCTTGGGTGGAAATCCTCAGTTCATTCACTCTGACTTAGGATCTGGGTTACAGCTGTCTGAGTACCAGCTGTGATTAATTCAGCCAGTCCAACTGGGTCTCAAACAAGTCAACTCTTGTTGGACCCTGCAAGGGTTTCTATTTGGAAGCCTGTGTCTGGAGTTGATTAAAGTGACTCAAAAACAGCATCTCCCCCTCCCCCCAAATTATTTTGCCCAAAAGTACATAACACTTTGAGAGGTGGATTTAAAATAACAAAAAGTTCTACACACCTGTTCTCTTACTTAAGCTTAACCTCTCTCTGGATCTGGCATATTCCCCATCTAAGTTGGAGAATCAGTTCACACTGCTTGCAGCCTTTTCCCTTTATCTTTGTGTCTCAGTCAGACTGTCAACCTGTCACAACCTGGCCAACTTTTCTGACAACTTTCCCCCCTCCATTTCTGCCAGGGGCTCCTTTTAACCACTTGGGCTGTTCTTTTGGTTTAAATCTTTTAAGGTTTTGTTTGATCCTGGGTGGATCCTTGGGAAAAGTAAAATATCCTAGTCTGGATGGAACCAGATGGATGCTAACTTCCCCCAATTGGTGCCCAGTACTTGTTATCTTAACTCCCTTCAAGCTGTATATGTGAGGCTGACTTACCTGTGTCATTGTTTTACCTTCCATGCTCAGCCCCTCAACAGCTCCTTTACAGCCTCCTTTGACTTAACTCTATGCATTCACTCAGGCAACTATATACAATTAAACAAGAAAACCGACTCACACTTAATACTGATAAATAATACATACCTTTTCCCAGATCATCACACTGAGGACTTAGATTGTAAAGTCTTTGGACTTCACCATTTTCTTTATCCAAAGATCAAAATCAACACACCACACTATAACAACTAGCAGATAGGGGAAAAAAATAGCAAAAAAACCCAAACTCTCTTGGGCACATCTATTCTCCAATAGTGTATATCCACTAGCAATTTTTGGTGTTGTGTGTTTGTACAACACCTAGTACATGAGGGTTCCTGATACACGATTGGGGCTCCTAGGTGCTAACTCAGTAGAAAAAATTAACTCCTGTTGGTAACTCAAGCTGGGCACCTCAAATTTGAGACACACAAACTTAATGAACACTTTCTGAAAATTAGGCTGCATATGTAAAGTCATAACTCATTTGATAAACTCTTTGATTAATTTGTGTTTTTCTGTTTTTTTTTTTTAAGCATTGCATTTGTGAGCTCCAGTTCTGCCCTCACAGCTTACATGTTAAGTAGGGTACTGAAGTAAAAGATAACTGGATTGTCCTATTAAATGAATTGGTTACACTGCTTTCCTTGACCGCGTTGTGAAGTTATACAATCAGTCCTCTCAAATACACAATTTAAATCAGAATTTATTTTCAATGTTGCACATCTCTTCTAGTATAATTGCAATAATATCACTGATTGTTGGCACTCAAAATTCTTTAAATGTTTCTTTATAGTCTAGTAAAATGTTTCGACATGGCATTACCAAGCTAGGGAAAATAGCAAAAGAAAACAAAACAAAAAAACAACAACACGTATTGCTATGGGTTTAATGATAACCATGCTAATTCAGTGGAACACTTTTATAATTGAGTATGTATTTGTTTTACACAAAACATAACTATGGCTGAAGTTTCACTACAACTTGAGTTTAACTTCTTTAAGGCTTTGGTCCTCAGCCCTCTCTCTTTAACCATAGGTAAATGGTAGGGTTTCCTGTGGACAGAGGGATGATCCATGGAAGACAAATTTTCACCATGTACAACTCCAGGGGCTCCAGGAAAAAAACATCTTCACATCCAATTGCCTTAGCAAGGCTTTCAACGTCTCCTCCTGCAGCAAGTGGAGGGAAGTGTTCAGAAAGACTGGTTTTGTTTACACAGAGTTTTTCTGTACAGGTATCTATGTGGCTTAGGGGTGTGCTTCTCCCTCCTCCACACCCCTGATGTAGTTATAACAGTACAACCCCTGTTCTGGACTTAATTTTATGAGTATAAGTTACCTCACACCAGTAGAGCTTATTCCCTTTCCTGCACAGGAATAATTTATATGCACATTTTTGGTTGTATAAGTTCACTCAAACTGGGGCGGGGGGGAGTTGTGCCATAATGATACAGCATAATTAAAGCAGTGCAACTTTTGTGTGTAGACAAGGCCTCAATCCTTGTCCCTTTGGGTTGAGTGGGTACAAGCAATATCCTTGCCGAACCTCTTCACCAGATGAGGAGATTGTAAACATCTTGGAGAGAAGCATTTAATACGTGTAAATGTTCAGACATTGTTTATAAATAAATATATGTTGACTTTTCCATATTGGTAGGGATGAGCATAAATTGAAAAACTCATCTCTAGATTTTTGAGCAGGCAAAAGTTTGAGGGGGGTTAGAACAAGGATTTTAGTTAGGTCTATTATAAATTCATATCTGGATCTGGTTTCAGACTTCTAAATAATCCCTTCACCTGGAAGTTTGGATTTAGGATTTTGGTTTGGGCATCTATCTGACTTAAATGGAATGAAAGTTAGAATGCATTTCATTTCATTCCACTTTGTTATGACTAGTGAAACTATAGTTTCACTATAAACAGGTTCTGCAGTAGTATCCGGTCAATAGAGATGAAAGTGCTTCCTTGTAACAGTAGCTACTAAAGTCAATGAATTCTGCCTCCTGTTATGTGACTGGGTTTAATCCTTTGCAGCCCTGATCTATGTCAGGTGATGGAGCCCAGGAAATTAAGATTTGTTTTACCAGCATTCATATATGCCTCACCTTACTTATGCCCAAAGAGAGAGAGAGAGAGAGAGAGAGAGAGAGAGAATGAAGTGTTATCTACACACAGTTTTTGTACCAATCTAACTATTTCAGTTAGAGGAGTGATTTTATTTTACCCAAATAATTAAATTGGTATAACCCCTAGTGTGGACATAGTTATACCAGTATAAAGGCACCTTATACCAGTCAGTATAATACAAATCCCCAGGAATAAGCTACGTCCATATAAGCACCTTTATACCAGTAGAACTGCAACCACATGAGTAGGTTGTTCTGCTTTTACTATTCTGGGTTCTGTATCATTAAAGATATAGATTAAAAAAATGTATAGATGAGCCCTACCGCTGACAGAAACAGTCTCTTATGAGAACATCACTAAGGATTACAATACACTACAAAGCTAAGTACAACAGTGTCTAGGATCCATTTCCAGAATACATCAATTGCTAATTCTTTTTTTCTTCCCAATTGTGGTATTCCCTCTCCTCTTTGCTTTTCTCTTTCTTCTTTTTTCTTTGTATCCTCTTCTGTCTTTCTTATGTGTTATAAGCATAATCCTGCATTCCTTTCATGCTCAAACTTCCCACTTAAATCTCTTATTATTCTTAAATATAATCATGATACCATAATCCTTGTAAAGCAAATTCTGCCATTTTATCCTATATCAAAGTTTTGTATGTTTCTGTAAATTGATTTTACCCTTCACCAACCTTAAGCAAGGATCTCTGAGAGCATCTGTGTTTTGGAAAGCAACCTATTTAAGAAGATAATACACTCCATTTTAACTCCCTTTTCTTCGGTTAAATTTTCACATTGACTGTATTTCCTCATTTTGACTTAAAGCCAAAACTAAGTAACAAAGATGATTCAAATCTCCATACTGTGATGGGTTTCAGAGTAGCAGCCGTATTAGAGTACTTGTGGCACCTTAGAGACTAACAAATTTATTTGAGCATAAGCTCCATACTGTGATGGGGTATGTATCCCACACATGCCCTGTAGTGGTTAATGTGTGCATAAAATACCTATTATGGTACATAGCTGCACCTGGAGGGAGAGTCAGCTTAACAGATCATGAAGCCCAGCTGAACAGGAGCAGGCTAGTTAGTATAAATCCAGGAAGTTGAGAACAGAAGGGGGGGCTGGGATTGCTGCCTGGTTGATGTCATAGCACACTAAAGGGGCTGCTGGGGAGCTGGCTTTCTAGCTATCTAGTTTGAGTGGCTCTTGCTGAGTTATACTTTGGGGTGAGATGGAAGATCTAGTGGAGAATACAGAAACCAGTCTAGAAGATGATGGAGATAGCAGAGATAGAAGACTGGTCACAGGTTAGGAAAAAGAAAAGATTGGATATGCCAGAGCTAGAAGAAGAAACAACAAGCAGAAAGTCAGCAAAGAATAAAGAGGAAAATCTACATGTAATAATAATAAAGTCACTAGTTAAGGATGTGAAGATGAGGGATACAAATCCTTTGAAAGTGGCAGAGTGGATTTAAAAAAAAGTGCTGGCAACATAGAAATAGCTAGAAAGCTACAAGGAGGAGATCTGTTAATCAAAGGTAAAAACAAGGAATAAGTGGGGAAACTGTTATGGATCAAATAGTTAGCAAAACTGAAAGTAAGCTGCCAGCTGCCAAAGTATCTGATAGAAACAAGTGGAGTTGTATATGGGGTGTCAAATGAAATGCCTGAAGATGAAGTAAAGCAAGGCATAGGGGATGATAATCTACTACATGCTAAGTGTCTAATTAGTAAGCTACCAACAGCTGTGCTAGTTACATTTAAGGGAGAAACCCTTCCAGATAGGGTAACAATAAGATATATCCCATCCCTGGTGAAAATGCCAAAGGTTTGGACGTATGGCGAATATATGTAAAGGGAAAATTAGATAGAGCACTGCTATAACAATTATGTGGAAGGAATAGAATTAAAGTGTAGCATCTATAGACGAAAGCACAGTGCAGCATATGGGAGTTGTATAGCAGAAAAGCAAGCAAGAAAAATATAAAATTTACAAATAGCATATCATGTGTGGAATGTACTAGGAGACATCTAAGACCAAAAGAGGAAGAGGAAAGGAAACTCTGTAGAAGAAAGAGATAAATGCACATGAGAATAAATCAAAGGATATAATGAGTGATTCAAGGAAAATGGGAGAATACATGTTATGCATAAATAAAGAGCGGTTTATAGCATTTAGGACTGAAGTAATAAACTGCTCATCACAGATGGGGGCGGGGGGAGGGAACCAGAAAAAGCGAAAATTACAGTTGAAGAAGGAAAAATATCTACATGTTAGCAATTTATTTAGTGGAATGAATCCATGTTTGTTTGTTTTTTTTAAATGAAGAAATACTGAGGGATAAATAGAATAGTAATAACTATTTATTGTTGGAATGCACATAGCCTAATAGCACATGGACAGGAACTAAAACAAAAATTCTTGATAAAGATACTAACCCTCATATAATTTGCATGCAAGAAACATGGTTAATAAGAAAAGTAGATTTCAGAATCCCATCTACAGACAAGACAGGGAAGTAAGAAGTGGTGGGCGGAAGTTCATTCATTAAGGAAAACCTAAATTATCTTGAAATTGAGGCAAAGAAATTTAATATCACGATTTCAGTACAGAATAAATCAGTATATTTGAGAATACATAATGTGTATAACCCATGTGGAAAACTGAAGATTAAGGATTTGACAAAGATAGTGGAAGATGCAATAGGCACACATATTATATGTGGAATCCTAAACCACCATAAAAGAGTGTGGGGAAGTGGAAACATTATAAGAATGACAAATATATAGAACAATTCATTGATGAAAATAATTTAGTAATACTGAATGATAGTACACCCACTAGGTTTAATGTAGTCAATAGAAATCTCTCCTATGTAGTCCTCAGAATTGTGCCAAGTAGTATAACAAGCAAATGCAGCTGGGAAGTCAATAAAGAGGAGGGAATAGGAAGTGGTCACTTCCCAGTACTTACACTTTATCAAGATAAAGGCAATGTTGAGGATGGAGGAATACCTACTACGTGGAATATGAAAAAAGCAAACTGGGAACTGTTTAGATGCAAATGTAATGAAGATATTAGTGAACTATGTATAAGTGATGACATTCAGGAATTTAGTTGCAGTATAAAGGAATCTTGATAGCAGTAAAGTTAGCTATATAGAAGATATCAAGTCACCCCAAAGGTAAGCCTGGTGTTATGATAGAATGAAGAGTGTAAAAAAGCAATTAAAGAAAGGAACTAGGCATAGAAGAAAGCAAAAAATACAATGAATATTGAGGACTTAATCAAATATAGAAGGAACAAAGCAATTGCACAAAGTCCTATTAAAAAGGCAAAAAAAGAAAGCTGGAGAAAATAGCATGGAAAAATAAAGATACTGAAACATCAGAGGTAGATTAAGAAAATGAACGGAATATGGAGTAAGAGCAATATGATACCAGGTATCGTTGTAGAAGGCCAAAAGATTCAAAAGCTCAAATGAAGAAAAAGCAGAAGCCCTAGCAGAAATATTCCACATTGTTAGTTATGAAAATCAAAGTATAGAAATTTGTGAGGGGAAAATAATACTAAAGAGAAACATAAGAGGTGAGAGGCAGATGATGATACAATATTAACAAAAACTTCTGTATGAGGGAATTTCAGTAAACTATATAGATAAAAACAAAAACTCTCTGCAGCATACAAGGATGTGTATATAACAAAATGCTAAAACACATAGATGAAGGGGCTCTGAAGGTATTGCTAAAACCGTACAACAGCATATGGGAAATAGGTGAGCTATCAATGGAGTAGAAACTAGCAGTTGTAGTCCCAGTGAGGAAATCAGGGAAGCTGCAAACAAGAGCTGATCAATACAGGTCAATTCCCCTTATGTATGGGTACGGGTAAAGCCATGGAAAAAATGGTTCCTGAAAGATTGACAAAGTTCCTAGAGAGAAATGGATTTCTAGCTAATGTGCAAAGTAGGTTCAGGAAAGAACTGCAGCCAGTGGGAGCCACGATTGGCCGAACCTCCAGACACGGCAGGTAAAGAAACCGGCCTGGCCCACCAGGGTACTTACCCTGGCGGGCCGCGGGCCAAAGGTTGTTGATCCCTGTCCTAGAATAAGTAACTCCACTGATTTCAGTGAAGTAACGCTGATGGAAGTGAGCTGAGAATCAGGCTCAAAATCTGGAACTCATGTCTGTTTGTTGACATATTTTATATCTTTGTTGCATAACAAGTAAACAGTTAATTTAAAAATACATTTGGAAAATAGGTTTAATTTTAGGATTGACAACTAAGCGTATGCATCAGTCATGCTGAATGACAACATAAAGGCGGTGCCAGGAGTCTTATAATGAAGGTGATCTTTCATAGATGTCTTGAAATTAAAGTGAAAATGACAACTTCTCTCTGGAGAAAATTGTAATGGAGATACATCTGACCAAGCTATAATTGTGAAGGGAAGCACCATTCTATTTGCTTAATGATTGATAGCTGCCGCCTTTGCCAAAATAACTGAGACAGTGCAAACAAGCATGGGATTAATAGGTAAAGACAGGTAATTATAAGTCAGTTTTATCCCAAACGAATTCCAATGATTAGCTTTGGGCAACATGCTGTATTTATCTTCCAAAAAGTATCAATATGTGTGCGCATTCACTTTCTAAAGTAATCAACAGCCACTGTAAAGACTCAACATGATCTAATCAAGAATATTTATGCATTAAAAAAGATAGAAAATGACCAGTTCATCTGCACAGCAACAAAGAATTAGCTGTTTAAGGCCCTGATTTAGCAAAGTACCTCCTTCCATCTCAGTTCAGTAATGCATTTAAGCACATGATTGACTTTATGAACAAATGTTAATCAAGACATATATAAGGCAAACTTGCTGTTCCTTCGTTCCTATGAACTCTTACCCATAAGGACTCAGTTCTCATAGAATTTTTTTGGGGAGGAAACAAGCCAGACTTAACTGTATCTTGTTAACTTGATCATTGATCTTACTAATAGGGCAATATTTTCTAATATGGCTAGCTAGTTTTATAATTATCAATCTTTATTTTATGATTTATTTAGTATTACTGCAATTTCTATGACACAAATCATTGTATTATCCAGACACATTGTTCATGGCTTAGATTGATGCAAAACTAGTTCCTATGCATAGGGAGCTGAGGACCCACACTCTGAACAATGGAATACATTTTGCACTGCCACATTATACAGTCTAATGTTCCATTGTAATAATACTTAATTCTTATTATGCTTTTAATACATAAAGAGAGGTAAGCATAACTATCTTGTAAGTATAACATCAGGCCAGTGATGGAGTTGGAAACAGGACAAAGGTCTCCTGGTTCCTAGTCCTAATGCTTTATCTTCTGGACTACTGAGCAGTACCTTCTGGAATGTGAAGTCTTTACCTATGGTAAATGAGTCAATTTACTGCTTTCTTTCCTTATCCCTTATTCCAATCTCACGGGTCTCTTTCAGCTGTTTCTTCCTTTTTCTCATCCACAAGTTCAAGGCTCCTTACTTGCTATATCCACAACTAAATATAGGTCTCAGAGGTGCATTTAAGTAAAAATACTACACATGTAAAACTATTAGGTAGCTAGATGCCAGTTATTAGGGTGACCAGATAGCAACTGTGAAAAAACAGGAGAGGGGGTGAGGGGTAATAAGCGCCTATATAAGAAAGTCACAAAAAAACAGGACTGTCCCTTTAAAAATGGGACATCTGGTCACCCTACTAGTTGTTTATATTAAAATGAAAGGATGTAGTGAAATCTAAATTCAAATATGCCAAAGAATGGTAGTAGCAGTAGTTGGTGAAATATAGTTCAATTAAAATAGTATTTTGTTTTCAAATTAGAAAAATGACCTCAAATAATTTCAATATAGTGATCATGAAAATATTCAGTGCAACAGATTTTGAAAATTGTCCATTTTTGAGTGTTCATAGCTATTGTGAACATGCTGTGTTATATATACAATTTTTGGTCAGCAAACATTTTATAAAAGTTTTCTTAATTGAAGTTGGACACTAAATGGATAGCATCATGATGGGCATTCTGAATTTTTAGTTGGAACTGGTTATATAGTAGAAGTGTGATATGATTCAAGTTCCTTCTTTAGGTCTCATTGTTGACTGAAGTTATCTCACCCGTTCAGGATGATCAATGGATACTTTTGGACTTATTTCCATAGATTTGAAAGACTGAAGAAGAATTGGTCAAGAAAATATTTTTTCCTCACAAAATATTTTGAAAGTAAATTTTTCATTCATTTTTTCAATTTATTTAATTAAAATTACTAAATATAACTGGATTCAGAGTAGCAGCCATGTTAGTCTGTATCTGCAAAAAGAACAGGAGTACTTGTGGCACCTATCTCCCCATGTAAGTATTCTCACACCTCTTATCAAACTGCCTGTACTGGGCTATCTTGATTATTATTTCAAAAGTTTTTTTTTTCTCTTACTTAATTGGCCTCTCAGAGTTGGTAAGACAACTCCCACCTTTTTATGCCCTCTGTATGTGTATATAAATCTCCTCAATATATGTTCCATTCTATGCATCCAAACAAGTGGGCTGTAGACCATGAAAGCTTATGCTCAAATAAATTTGTTAGTCTCTAAGGTGCCACAAGTACTCCTGTTCTTTTTGTAAATATAACTGAATTCAATTTCAAATTTTATTTTGTTTAATTTTGTTTCACTTTGAATTTAAATTTTTGTTTCCCTTTTTCAGAAAAAAAGTATGATTTTTGAAAGTCTGAAATTTTGTTTTTCCCTTTCCTGCTTTGTCACTAAATGTAATAGAATGAATGAAGTCTGTGTTTATTTGTTTTTTCCATTTTTTTTTCATTTTTTTCTAATGTATAGCTTGTCAAACTTTCCAAAGTTAAGTAGTTTTGAAAAATTTTTAAGTTACAAAAAAAGAAAAGTGAAGACGCATAACTGCAAAACAGACAGAAAACAACCTAACCCTACCCATCATGCATTCTACATCATTCAGTGGCAAAAAGGAGGGGGGAACAAAGCACCTGAAATTTATTTATTTATTTGGTTTTCAAGACCTCCTTCTTGAATTGTGGGCACCAGAACTGGATACAACATTCCAGCAGTGGTTGCACCATTGCCAAATACAGAGAGAAACTAACCTCTTTGCTCCGACCTGAGATTTCTGTTTGTGCATTCAATGATTGAGTTAGGTCTTTAGAACACAGTACCATATTGGGAGCTCATGTTCAACTGATTATCCACCACAATCACCAAATCTTTTTTGGGGTCACTGCTTCCCAGGATAGAGTCCCTTCAGAATGTAGAGTGTGGCCTACATTCTTTGTTCCTAGATGTATACATTTATGTTTAGCGGTATTAAAATGTGTACTGTTTGCTTGCGGCCAGTTTACCAAGTAATCCAGATCCCTCTGAATCAGTGACCTAGCCTTTTCATTATTTATCACTCTCCCAATTTTTGTGTCATCCAAAAATTATCTTTGATAATTTTGCATTTTCTTCCAGGTTACTGATAAAAATGTTAAATAACATAGGGACAAGAACAGATCTCTGCAGAACCCTAGTGGAAATACATTTAATATATGCCACGTTAATATTATATCATTCTAGGTTTTAAATCAAAATGTCAAGCAATACCAAGTTAAATTTCTTACGGTAGTCTAACATCAGCACTATTACCTTTATCAACCAAACTTGTAATCTCATCCAAAAAGGATATTGAGTTAATTTTACAGGATCTATTTTCCATAAACCCCTGATGATTTGCCTTAATTACATTACTCCTCTTTGAGTCCCATATCAGCTGCTCCATTATGTGCACCTGATAAACAAATTCAAACTGGTAATCTTCACTTTCCAGCCATTGGATCTTATGGTCTGAGTGGGTGGATAGAATGTGTGTACTATCTCCGAACCAGTTAGAAAAATCCTAGTGTCTTATTTTGCCTGAGGTCTGAGCCCTGTAGTGTCAATAACACCCACTGACAAGTTTGAGTGGTAGCCGTGTTAGTCTGTATCAGCAAAAAGAATGAGGAGTACTTGTGGCACCTTAGACTGACAAATTTATTTGGACATAAGCTTTCGCGGGCTAAAGTCCACTTCATCAGATGCATGAAGTGGAAAATACAGTAGGAAGATATATATATAGATAGATACAGAGAACATGAAAAAATGGGTGTTGCCATACCAACTCTAATGAGACTAATCAATTAAGGTGGGCTATTATCAGCAGGAGAAAAAAAAACTTTTGTAGTGATAATCAGGATGGCCCATTTCAAACAGTTGACAATAAGGTGTGAGTAATAGTAGGGGGGAAATTAGCCTGGGGAAATAGTTTTTACTTTGTGTAATGACCCATCCACTCCCAGTCCTTATTCAAGCCTAATTTAATGGTGTCCAGTTTGCAAATTCATTCCAGTTCTGCAGTTTCTCGTTGGAGTCTGTTTTTGAAGTTTTTTTGTTGTTGAAGATCTGTGACTTTTAGGTCTGTAACTGAGTGATCAGGGAGGTTGAAGTGTTCTCCGACGTCTGATTTATGTCCATTTATTCTTTTGCATAGAGACTGTCCGGTTTGGCCAATGAACATGTCAGAGGGGCATTTCTGGCACATGATGTCATATATCACATTGGTAGATGAGCAGGTGAATGAGCCTCTGATAGTGTGGCAGATATGATTAGGTCCCTGTGTATCTTAAATCTCTAGCTATTAGACCTGGGATAAACTGTATTCCCCCATCATAGGTAACATAGGACAGGCAATATCAATATCTTAATAATAATGTAGACAGTGTGTTTTGACACAAAGTATTGTATGTAAATAAAGATGATTTAAATGCAGCCATTATTCTCTAGGCCTTTAATGTGGTATAATGCAATGCAAGCCAGTGGTCCTGGTGATTGTCTTGCTTTGATATATTATTTTGTCTTGACTAACTAGAAACAGTTGTGCAAATGTCATGAGGAAAATGGTTCACAGGAAGAATCCGAAGGGACCACTCTTGCTGACTTCCATTTACACTAGAGAACTTACTCATAGGTGGCCTAAGAGATGCACAAATTAATTACTTAATGGTGAATGTTTAAGTCAGAAAATAGAATAGCAGAAAATACATCCTTTTGCAGGGCCATTGCTTCTGATAAAGCAAGAGGGATTCTGATCATTATTGATGACATAGGTTGAGAGATACTAAGAAATAGGATATGTTAGGGGTAATGACAAAAGAGGCAAAAAGGAGAAGAGGTAAGGAGAAAAGAGGTCCCCTGCTGATACTAGACCCTATCCTCTGAGGTGATGAGTTCCCTCAACTTCTACTGCCTTCAATGGGAGTTGAGGACACTCAGGATCTTGTAGGGCATGGCCCATTGATTGGGGACATATGCATCCAGCAATCTTCCTCTCTCTCTTCTTACATAAGCTTTCCATCATTTTTTTTTTAATCAATTCTATGTTGTTAGTAAAGAATAGATTTTTTTCAAGTTATTTATCAGTGCATGTCTTTTGGCTCGCCCAGCATTTATACAGTGATTCTTATCATTTGGCATTATACAAGCTCTATCTCAGAAGGATTTTTTTATAAATTCAAAGCAATCCGTTTTTTAAAAATGTATTACAGGAAGAGAGAGACTGTTATTTAAAGTACAATGATACTGTGTCAACCACTGAAAAGAGTGGGGGAAAAGAGAGAATTAATACTGGTACATACTTAAGTCTTCACAGAACAAACTCGCTTGATAACACATTGTAATCAATAACGAAGAACTCTAAATTGCAATCCAGTCTTCTTGTGTAAAAATGAAGCTTCTGTTATTTACAGCATTCGACTTAATTGAAGAATCATTGAAGATTTCTATTCAGAAGGGAACAGTTATCCTGTGGAATGAAAACATTTATGAGGAACAGCTTGATGACTGAATAGTTCCTTCCTTTCTAATGCTAATTACTCTTATAAAGAAGCCACATATAGAAATGGAATATAAAAAATTGTGTATCCAGTCACATACACCAAACATTTTAAAAATATGAAATTAGATTTGCAAACATTTCCTATTTAAAAAAAATAAGGTTGCACATTGATCTTTACTAAGAAAGAGTCTCTATTCATATAGGGCCAAATTTACTAAGATGCCTAAAAGGGCAGATGGGATTGCAGTGGCATTTTCAAAAGTGTCTAAGTAGATTGGATGCCTAACTCTCATTGAATTATAGAATCTTAGGCCTGGAAGGGACCTTGAGAGGTTATGTAGACCAGTCTACTGCACTCATGGCAGGACTAAGTATTATCTAGACCAATGAAAGTGAAATGCTGTCATGGATACAGGGTGAACTGTCTTTAGAACCCTTTGTATCCCTCTTGAGTGAAAATCTCTTGTGCCAGGTTCCTTTTTCTTTCTACATTCATTCCTTTTTGGGTGGAACCACATGGTCCTACCATCTCAGACTAGGTCTCCGGAATGTAGCCCCCCCCCTTCCTCCTGTTGCCTATCTGTGGTGCCACAATAGGCCCAGCTGTATGTGGCACCTTCAAACCCCTTTCCTCCAGTAGCCTGTGATCAGCCACTGATTTAAAGTGATTCAGAAACTGCTTCTTCAAAACAAAATATTATTTATTCACCCAAATAAAGGTACATAGCAAGAAGAGACAAGATAACAAACAACAGTAGGCCTGAGGTCTTGCCTACACTTCATTCTTTCCTTGCAAGTTTTGGGTAGTTGCACTCAGCCCAATCATCCCTATTCCTGGGCTGGGACAGACAGACAGCCCCTGCAATATTCTGTGTCTCTCTGGCAGAGTCTCATCTCTAGCTGCTGCTCACCACCCTTCCTCTCTAGGCCAGGGTGTTTAATGGATTAGTGCCCCTTTGATCCTAGGTTTGGACCTGGGGAAAATTAATCCACTTGCCTGGTTTGAACCAGGCAGATAGGCATTCCCCAATTAATAGTGCCCCCACTCTTTCCTTAATGAACTTAGTATTCTCTCCGGTGGTACCCTTTGTCATTTTTTCATTTCCTGTTTGTTTTCTCCTAACAGCCTCCTTTTGATTTGACTTTTTATAGTCAGGCAAGATAATATCAAACAGGTAAACTAAGTTTGAGTTTCATATGATAGTCATAAAAATAATAGAGAACTTATTCATTTTCTTCAGGTTCCTTACCTGCTCAGGCACTTTTGCAAGTCTCACTAGGCTCCTATCTGTACCTTTAGGTGCCTAAATACCTTTGTAAATCTTGCAAAAGGCCCATAGTCTTTTGGCATTCTCGTCAACATTTAAAATATCATTAGAATTCAGTACACCTTCATTAAATCTTCTGCTAATATTAATGCAGATCTGAAAATGGACAATCTCTGGCTTTAGCAAGGGAAGAATGCAACAGTTTGGTGGATTAGAATCCATAATGTATGGTGTCTTTTTGTCCCTGATTCAGCCATGCACTTAAATTCATTTTTAGTTCAGCATATATTTAAGTCCTGTTGACTTGAATGGGACTTAAGCACATGTGCTTATGATTTAGCATAGTTTAAGTATCTTTATTTTCAAATTGCTACTCAACTGAATTTCACAGAAGGAAAGAAGAACAGAAGTGTGTTTATTTATGTATGTATCTATACAATATATCTGCAGTCACCAAATGTTTAATTATTTTATCCGCAATATTTCAAGTGTTGCCAACCCCTATAGGTTTGCATCAGTCTTACTGCTACCTATCCCTTGGGCTTGCATTCTACCTATTATTTATTATTATTAATGTATTTGTATTCCTGTAGCACTCCAGAATCCTTGTCATGAATCAGGATCCTATTGTACAAGGCATGGTAAAAACTGAAAACAAAAAGATGATCCCTGCCCTAAAAGCTTGCAATCTAACGATCAGAAAAGAGACAGCAAATGGATATAGGAAGGTAGGGAAGTGCAAAAGAACACTGAGACAATATTGATCAGCATGATAGGGATTGGTCTCAGCACACCAGTAACCTAACCATTGTCAAGTTTTTTGTAGGTACAATAGCAAAAGAATTTAGAGGAGGGATTTGAAGAAGAATGAGTTTGTTTTGTGGATGTTTACAGAAAGCACCTCCCAAGCATGAAGGGTTACGTGGGAGAAAGCACAAAGGTGCTTGTTTGGAAATTTAACAAGTGGGAGATGGAAGCTGGCACCATGGGCTGATTGGAGGTGGGAGTCAACATCTGAATAGTGAATGAGAGGTGATATGTTGGGTGAGGATAGGTCTGTGAAGGGCTTTGAAAGTGAAGACAAGTAACTTATGTTTGTTGCAATAAAAAGGGGGTAGCCAATGGAGAGATGCAAAGACAGGGATTATATGATTAAAGTTATGGACTAGGAAAATGATATTTGCAGTAGCATTCTGAATGGATATGAGTGGAACAAGATGAGATTTGTCAAGAGCCGATTAAAGGATGATACTGCTGCTACTGAGGTGACATTCATCAGAGAGCAATCTGGTCATTCCCAGGGTTAATAAGCTAGTGAAAAAAATCTGTGACAAAGAATGAAAAATAATTAAGTCAAGAGGGGTTTTTTTTGGCTGTTGAGATTTTATTTAATTTTTATTTATCCTTAAAAAATAGAGCTTTGGAAAGGTCCTGGATTTAAATCTCTGGAAACCAAAGCTCTATTTATTCACAGGACAGATGCAAACTTCTGCCACACTGCCCTGCTATTCTGTCTCTACCCTAACACAGAGTGGCTTTTAGGATGTGAGAGAGCTTTCATTCTCCATACCCGAGCAAATATTGTTCTTTCTGTCTGAGACTGCAGCAAGAGTGTGCTGATGGGTTTTGTCATATGGACACCTGTCCTTTTGGAATGAGCTAGGATCATCAATTAATGAGCCACTGAACTTAGTAATCAGGCTATAGAGGATGCTGCATGGTGCATGCAGAATGTTTACTGTTCTCGTGATGGGCTTCCTGGATGGCTTCCTAAGCTGAACACTGCTGGTTCAGAGGCCACTGATTGGCTCCAGACTATTTAGCTGTTTTCTTGGTTGGTTGGGTTATTTTAAAAACCTTGTCTTGTTTGTCTTACCCACACTCAGTCATGTGCTCTCTCTCTAATGACTTTTGGTTATTATTCACAAGAGTTGGACCTAGACCAGGGACTCAGGAGGCATGCCATAAACAAATACTAGGCACATTTTTTTAAAAAAGGTCAAAAACCATTTATAACTAGGAGGTGAAGGTTGGGGAAAGATGATTATTTGTTTGTTTACAATATGAATAATGTATTAATTGGGATGGGGAGCTGTGGTGTGATGTAAATATTTTATTTTACGGAGTGCAATTGATGCTGTTGATCTATCTAAAATATTGAGGACTAAATTCTATTATCAGATTCTCCAGCTGAAGTCAATGGGAACCCAGTAGTGCACACAATGGCTTTTATTTCTTTTCTCTTCCTTATGCAAGAGTACAGTGCAGAGGTGGAGGGGAGGCCGAAACCACTTTTCCCCACATCCCTCCCTCTTCTCCACCTCAACACACAAGATACATAATTGTAACCACTGACCTCAAGGGAGAGTAGGATCTGTTCCATCCCTACTCTCCTGGAGTCATAGAACACTACAGAGGAAGCTGGAAGGACACTACAGCTCTGTTTTGGAAGGAAGTTACACATCACAAAGGGTTGGGGTAGTAAGTGCACAGCTTCCATTGCTTCCCCTGTGGTATTGCATCTCCCCATTGCAGGACTGTTCCTAATGATACAGTATAGTCCATAGTACTTTGTAAGATATGCAGAGAAGGGAGGAATTATTGACCCTGTAAAGCATGAGGACAGGCAAGAATTCAAGGACTGTGGAATAACTGTAGGACTTTCAGTTGGCCTTCATTTTGTGCAATGCAAACAGCCTGTGCTAATCAAATAGTAAATACAGTGAGAGAAATCAACTGTTAAATGGAGGTTTTGTGCACAGAGAGTTGCATGTGTGCAAGTCAGAGGCTGACAGCAAATTTGGTGCAATGTGTTGTCTCAATGTTCATGTAGCCATGATGCACGTCATGACTTTAAAATGCACTCATGTTAACATCCCAAAAGATATTTTAAAATGTTAACTGCCTTGGCACAAATGGGTCAATCCAGCTCTCATTGAAATCAATGGGTGTTTTGTCACTGACTTCAGGAGCTACAGGATCAGTCCTGTGGGCAAATGGTGCTGCCTTGCTTTCCAATAAAGTCCCAAGTGGTTCCTAATGTTTCCTGCTGGACCTCCCTCTCTCTGCCCCTAATTCCCGCTGACTTCTATGTCCTATAAGTTAACAAGCTGCATCTGCCCCAAAGAGTTACTCAGCAGTTTTATACAGCATTCCAACTCCAGAATTATGTAAGCAGAGAAACAGTCCCACTATATTGGGGAAATTTCCTGGCTTCTCTACTACCCCAGTGGAATTGGATAGCAAATGTATCTGAGTCACCACCCCACTTCCCTTTACCCAGTTGCCTGCCTGTCCTCAGGGACTCCTCTTTCTTTCTCTCTCAATCAATAGAGTCCTCATAATCCCAATAAGACTGGGTCTCCGGATCCCTGGAGGGTTTAACCCCCACTCTTGTCATAGGGCCGTCAAGTCAGGGGCTAGGGTATCCCCACTCCAGGCTACTTTCTGCTCACTGGCCACTTACCTGGCCCAGTGATCACTACATTGAGTTTAAACCAAATACTATTTATAAAACAACAATTTTAAACAAAAAAAGGAGGGAGATGAATTGAAAAGCTTAAATGATCAAGGAATCCCATACTATGGGCACAGGGAACAGTAGTAGACAATAGTTTCTGGAGGTCAAGAATATTCACAGCCTATTCCTTACGCACCCCACTCCACATTCCGAAGACCTGGATGCACTGTGGTGATACTGTGAGTAAGACATCTGCTCTGGTTGTGGCTACTTGCCCTAAGACTTTTGATGGTGGGACCCTTCTCCCAAGTAATGACCATCCCATCGGGTTCGCATCCCCCCAGCCCTCTGAGTTCAGCCTTCAAGGCTCCCTTTATCTGATGACATCTCCCTCCATTTGGCCCTCTTTGCCCAGAGTCCCCACCTTGCTCTCCCTAGCCATTCATTGTGCTTGGCTCCAGTTTATTTGCAGTTTCTCACTATCCCAGTTCTGGTCTCGTGGTTCTCCACTGTAGCTCAGTTAGAGCTCACTGTCAGTGCAGCAGGTGTCTGGTGCTCTGGCTGCTGCAGGCCCCAGGCTCTGCTCTGGTCTGCTGCACTCTTTTGTCTTACTCCACCCATGCAGCCCCAGATCACACGGAGGATGATTCAAAGGCTCTTGACTCCAGGGCTGGATTAATCATTTGTGAGCCCCGGCACCTGGCCCATGGTCCAACTCCCGTTCCACCCTCAGAACCCAGCCCCACTCGGCCTCTTCCCTCCCCGCCCCCCAAGGTCCCACCATGCTCCACTGCACCCTTCCCCTCTCCCCTGGTATTGGGAGAGGCCAACCCGCCCCCCCCCCCCCCCCCGCCCCCAAAAAAAGTATGTTCTACTCAGAGGCTAACAGCATCCTCATATTTACAAGGTGCATCCCTATGTAGGATTGTTACAGGGTCCAAAGCGAACTCTGCAGTAGGTTCTTGGACTATTTTAGAAATCTAATAACATTTTAGTAGGCTGTAGTCATGAAATGCATTCTGGGCAGTCTCTTAACTTATTCATTTTGAGGTACAGTGTAGAAAATGACACAAAGTAAATATGCTAAACTGAAAACATTCACTGATGCCTTACCTGTGACCATTGTTAAAAATTGGAAGAGTGCAAACTAAATCTGTTTGGTTATTGCTGTTTTTCCAAACTCTGAATATGGAATAGATTCTTTCCAATCTTCCCTGCTGCTTTGATAGATAAAATACATATGGGGAAATGGATTAGTTTATGAAAAAAAAAATCAAGCCCTTTCTATAATATTTCATGGATACAGCAGTTGACAGTCCATGTTTGCAACTTGAGAGGATTTAGATTTTGTATATTTTGATAGGAATATAGAAATCCTGAATTCTATGAAAAATAGATGAGATTAATAAATGAGAGGAAATGCTTTCCCAGCTATTCAATATAACCAATATTTGTTTGGATTTAGAAATATTTTAATTCAAGAGCTTGTATTCTTTGACAGCTGAGTCATACTCTGAGAAGGGCTACAGCTCGCTGTTTACGAGAGATGAGAACACTGGAAAATAAGCCTTTTTAAGCTCTCTTTAAAAATACAGACCTGGGTCCCCATTATGCTGCTCCTTGGTTCTAGGATCTTCAGCTTGTTTACTGTTTTTATCTCTGCACTATTTCATCTAATCTTTTATGATCCTTAAAGATCTTCAGAAGCGACTCAGAAATGATGTAGTGTACAATTATGAATTAATTTACAAAATGAACAACTTGAGAAAGATTCAGAGAATTTGTTTGTAAAAGTGCACTAGATGTCCATCCCAGATGCTGGATTTCACTTTGGTATCAATGCACACTATACTCTCTTCCATGGAATAATTAACAGGAGACATTCTCCTCTCCTTGAGACTTAGGAAATGACACACTTCAGATTGTTCAGGTCCCAATGATTTACACATCCTCTCTAAAAGGGGATTTTTGAATGGTGGTCCTGTCCATCTTGTTATTACATTTTGAAATTCTTTGGTTTTGGTTATTTGCTAAGAAGTTTTTAGGGTTTAGTTCTCTCATTTTAAATAGTCATTAAATTTATGTTTGGCTCAATACAGTTCCATCTCTCTCTCTCCTGTCTTTCAGATTCTCAAGCAGTCCCTGAACAGCAGCTAAAATCATCTCAAGGCAGGGAGCAGGAAATCTCTTCATTACAGGAGCAAACCTATGTCACGTTCTTCTTGGTGCAATTATCTCTCTCAATGTATCCACAGTGACACATCTATCTGTTGCTTCCTCACTTAAGGATTCTTTGGAGTACATGGAGTACTATGTAGTCTTTTGAATATTCTGAATTCTGGGTGCACACTGGTGACTGAGGGACCTTGAGTTAGTTGCTTCAGGAGAATTTTTGGTAAGGCTAACCTGATGTTTCTGTCTATCGGTCCACTCTTTTCTAGGATTTGCAGACTTTTCTTGATCTCATGGCTAAGTCATGACTTTTTTGGCCCGTTGCTTTGGACTTTGGTAGGGAATGAAAGGAAATATCAGGGGTCTCTGAAACTACTAGATGGATTTTTTTGTAATCACTACCATGGTTTTGCTTCCTTGTATCCTGCCCATATACCAGCCACTCACATTCTTTGCTACCATTCTATTTTGCTAAAACCTCTTAGCTCTTACTCCACTTCCTCTTATCCTTCTGCTGATTCTGTTATTAGGAGAGGATAGCTCTCCACAATCAATTTGTTTGCATAGTTCTTTACTGGTCAGAACTGCAAATGGAACCATTTCTTCACCTGCAAATACAGACTATAAAAATAGTGAGGACCATATTCTTAGTTGGTATAAATCTGCATAGCTCCATTGACTTTCATGAAGCTATGCCTATTTTTACACCAACTGAGGATCTGTCACTGAAACTTCAACACAAATATTTCTCCTGAATTTGAAAGACTTTCAGGGCTTGCTTACATCATGGAGCGGTTATGAAGAGCCAACTGGATCAATTCAGAGATCTCAGTGGGGAAAGCAGTTGGGCCTGTTAAATGTTTCTTGAAAAGGATGGAGGAACAGTTGCTGCGTTGGGACTTCTTTGCTGTAAGTTTATCATTGCTTTCTAGCTACTGAGGTGTCCCTCATCACCCTGGTATATAAGAATCTCACAAACATTAACACATTTACTCTCACAACACCCTGGTGAGTTAGGGAAGTGTTATTTCCCCCATCTAGCATATGTAGAGAAATAACCATAATCACATAGGAGTAGACCTAGGAATTGAATATAGTCCTCCTGAGTCCAAAGCCAGAAACTCAACCACAAGACTGTGCTTCCTCTCGAGCTGCTGTATTCATATGCACAGCTCTCATTAATAGTCATGAATGTGTGCAAATAAAATTTGACAAAATACTTACTCTTTTCTTAGGCTTTTCTTTTTAATCCTAAAATTTTCTACTCTGAATTTCTTGAAAGCTCTTTCCTTACAGACATTACACTTGAAAGTGGCATTTTTCAAGCACGAGAATGCTGCCTAAAGAGAGATTATGCTGGATTTCTTGCCTCACAAAATCCAACTGTCATCTTTTTAAACCTTACAAATACAAATTAGTAGGAAATGCTAATAGGTCATAGGTAGACCTTGAAATTTTTGAATATGATTGTCCCTTGTTTCCCTTTCAGTTTTCAATTTAATCATACACAGTTCCTTGGCTTCCTTCAACCTTCCTTCTTTCATTTTATTTTTCCTTTCATTTTGGTACCTTGTTTTTCAGTCCTCTCTCTTTACACTTTCAATCAAATATGCTCAAATAGTACACAGTCTGAGCCACTTCTGTCTCTATTAATGGAAGTGGATACTCTCTTTCATCTGCATTTGTCTTCTGGCTCTTCAGCTTTGTGCTTCTCATTGTAATGCTATTTGCTTGAGAATAACTTTTTTTTTTTGATAGTGTGCTAGTTTTCTGGTAGTTCTTAGCTCTGGGAATGTTATTGCAAATAGTAGGACACACTGTATTGACTAATGCAAAGAGGTAGTGTCTATGGGCCAGATAGTCCCTGGTTCTTTGCATACATGCAATAGGGCAGGGATCGGCAACTTTTGGCATGCGGCCTGCCAGCGGCAGCCAGCACATCCCTCTGCACACGCCACTTCCCGCAGCCTCCATTGGCCTGGAGTGGCAAACCGCAGCCAGTGGGAGCCACGATCCACCGAACCTACAGATGCGGCAAGTAAACAAACTGGCCCAGCCCGCCAGGGTGCTTACCCTGGCGGGCGGTGTGCCAAAGGTTGCCGATCCCTGCATTAGGGTGTAATGGGTGCAAAGGAGTTTTCTTTCTCCCTGGTGCACACCTTACCAAGGCCAGAGTTAAGCTGATGCCCAAGTCAGTAAGATGATGTCAGATATTCTATTAACAGAAGGGTATGATGTCCATTATTCCTCAGTTTCCTATGGCATCAGCTAAGCTCCATCAATTTGTGCAGAAGCTGTTGGTAGACTTCCCCACGTCCATTCACCTATTTTGCTTTTCTTCCAGCTGTGCTTCCTAAAGTTTACCTGTCTTTCTTATCTCATGGAAACTCTCTGGAGTCCTAACAATGGCATCTCTAAAGCCATCTTCTCACTCTTTTGTGTATTAAAGTGACCCCTCTGGAAATTAAGCAAGGACCTTTCTTAGGTTTTCATCTTCTCAGAACCAGTGAAAATGATTTCCTCCTGATTTAATTGTTGCCTTCTTCTTCTGAAAGAACTTGTGTACCCACTCCAATTCTTCTCAGTTGCAGGGAAGGTGAGAGATTTAAGAGGGGAGAATGGAAGAAGGTAGGACAAAGGAATAAAGTATTTTTAATTTTCTTTCTCCACAGAGAATGGGATAATTGATGTACACTGGCATGTTATCATTGGGGGCATAAAGGGAACCCCCCCCCCAAAATCCAGATTATAAAAACATACTGTTCACAAAATATGATGATCAGACTATTTCTGTAAGATTTAAATAGACAATATATTTTTATAATCAGGATTTACTGGCCTTTTTCATAGTGAAACTTTTGTTCTTATTGCAGTTAATCAAAAAAAATCAAGGTCTTGTGCATTCTCACTACATATTTTTAAAATGGAGGTTGCTGACTTTATACTGCCAAGTCTTTCAAGATGTCTTACTCCTGAGAGTGCTTTACAGAGGTGGAGCTAATGTCATTTGCATGAGTGGCAAGCAAAAGATAAAATAACTTTAACTTTTTTAAGGTTTAAGAAAGATTGATATATTTCATTTTTAAATGTCATGTGTCTTAGTGCTTCCTGGTTTTAGGCAGGAAGACACAAACTAAAATGAAATCAATCAAACAAAAACATTCAGCAGACAGAAACTTATGGCCTGTGAGGGAGGTAAGGGAGAAGTAAATAGTGACCAACATTTTATTCCAATGTTGGGGGGGAAATGGTAGTATCTCCAGTGTTGACAAATAGTGACTTTTGAGTGGTGATCAGTTAAAATACTTGGGATAGAGAAAGACTTTCCAAGATTTTTAACTGAAACTTTAATCACTAGAGGTGTGTGAAATATTCTCAATGAAATATTTTTCATGTATTTTATGAATATAAAATGGGTCCTTTTTTAAAAAAAAAAAAAAACATACAGAGTTGAAAGTGACTTCATAATTAATCATTTGAACATCAAGTTTTGTTTTGTCTTTTTCTTCTTTTCTCTGTGAAAATTGTAGAGGGAATTTTAATTGAATTTCACAGAAGAGCAAAATCAGAGGGGCACAAACTTACCTAAACTGGCAGAAAATTTCAAGAAACAAATAATAGACATTTTTTCACCAGTTTCACAGTTCTGTTAATCGGAAACAAACGAACCCCATAACTTGAGTTTCACCCATTACTTAGCTTAATGTAGCCAAAGTACTATTTGATGTTTTCTAATGGTCCCCACTCAATTTTTTACCTACTATTACCTGGATTCTTATTTTGGTTTTATTTATATTGGTGTAAATGTAGATTTTAAGAAGGAGTAGAGATCTGTTTTCAGTGCGGACAAAATATGTATCTTTAACATTTATTCAAGGAACCATGAGTTTGAGGCATTTTTGGCCCTGATTCAGGAAGGTGTTGTCAGGGCTGGAGTGTGGGCAGCCTGACATAGGGGTTAGTGTTGGGTGCAATCCGAGGGTCTAGAGTCCGGGACCCAATTACCAGGAATCAGGCCAGGTTGGAATGCCAGGAGATCAGAATCGAGAGACAAACCAGAGGGCAGGGATCAAGAGTTAGTTACTATGAGTCAGGATACCAGGAAATCAGGTTTGGACAATGGAACTAGAGGGCAGGAACCAGGAGGCAGTTACCAAAAGTCAGGCCAAGTCAGGACACCAGGAGGTCAGGGTCAGAAGGCAGGAGCAGGTAAACACCAGACCAGTGGTTCATTGCATGGTGAAGACTGGTTTAATAGACAAGTTCATGTTCCTCTTCTAGTTTAAATGGGGGCTGTGGCCCAGTCAGGACCCTTGGAGCTCTCCTAAACAGTGGCCTTATGCCCTGGTTGGGCTTCATGGACACCCCCCACAACCACCACCAGCTGCTGTCTGTGAGCTGCTGGGTGGAGAATTGAAATGTAATGATTCCCCAGGATCCCTACAGACCCAAGTTTGAGACTCACAGCGTTTGAAAGGTACTTAATCATGTACCAAACTTTAAGCATGTGAGTAGTCCCATTTAAGTCCACTAACAGAGCTGGCCTAGGGTGGTCACCATGAGCACAACCTTCTGGGGACACCACATTGCTTTACCACCGAGATGTGGGTTTTTTTGCTTGCCCTTCTACATGGCTGGCTGAATGGGTGTGTGTTGCGGGGGAGGTGGAACATGGGGAAAAAACTGTCCACACTGGGGCCAACCCTGTCACACTATTGACTTTCCTGTGCTTAAAGTTAAGCACGTGTGTAAGTGCTTTGTTGGCTCAGGGCCAGAGTTCTCAGCCCCTAACAGGCCTGAGCAAGTAATTCTCAAGGTATAACAATTATTAAATATGAAAAAATATAGGTTAATGATGCATCATATTTTTGTAAATACTGTTTAATAGTAGAAATTAAATAGATTAGCAGGTTGGTCTTATGCAGACACTTAATATAAAGTAAACTTAATTTGTTGTAGCCGTATTAAGCTGCATTGACAATGGTGATTGCTAAACAATTCCAAAAATGAACATTAGGAAAATGTGTAATATAAATATATAGCTTTGTTACTGCACAATAGTTATTTTATACATTGGTCCTTCTACTATGGTAACTAATTTAATTATTAATTTATTAATTAGTGACTCTAAATGCTACATTTAATTAATTATGTCTATTAGACTTATATTTTAAAAAGCTTTATTCTGTTAGTTGTTAGATAATTCTGAATTCACAACACAGTTCCTACAAGACCCAATACATCTTCTTGTTCAGTGATCTCCGATGGAGCCACTGAGGACAGAAATGTGTGTGCCTATTTTTTTTAACTATTAACGTTCTGATCCAAAGCCCATTGAAGTGAATGGAAAGACTCCCACTGACTTCACTGGACTTTCACAGAAAACATCATGATGTCTTACTTTGCATGCCTAAGGGCAGACTCAGAGGAAGGGAAGAAGTACGATTCAAAGACAATTGGCTGGCAATATAGTAATGCACTGGAAGAGATACATTTTCAAAAATACATGCCTAAACTGCAAGTATAAAATCTGAAGCTGCACTTGTAACACTCACAATAGGGTGTGAAATTTGCAGGTTTCTGTTGTTTAATTTGTAGTAGCATGTGCAGTAGCATGTTTTGGGGACAACAGCTGTTTGTTTCACATGCTGAGCTTAAGCACACCTTTATAAAAATGTAGATATAAAAAGGTAAGTATACGCAAAACCTGTTCACAAATTATTTGTATAGTTTCTTTTGTGTACGTCTTTGTCTGTTGTTTTGGCTTCCTCTTTACAGGCCAGATCTAGTTCCCAGTACTTGTCTCTTCCCAATTCCATTTGACTTTCCTATTCATTTGACTTTCTCTCTTCTCAGAGTTTTTTCTTCCCAACAACATGCTCATACTGTAGTAGTGTCTCTGTACAAAGGATAGTACTACTGGAGATATGTGTTAATTACAAAATAATGTGACTCCATTACACCTGTATGTCATTCACCTGCAGCACAAACACTAACCATATACTCCCAGTACTCTGTACCACACTCAACATACATGTGCATTTACAATCCTTCCACTACTTAGTACCAGGGGGAAGGGATAGCTCAGCGGTTTGAGCATTGACCTGCTAAACCCACGGTTGTGAGTTCAATCCTTGAGGGGGCCACTTTGGGATCTTGGGCAAAATCAGTACTTGGTCCTGCTAGTGAAGACAGGAGGCTGGACTTGATGACCTTTCAAGGTCTCTTCCAGTTCTAGGAGATGGGATATCTCCATTTAATTTATTTATTTAATTTACCTCATTCATGACCACAAATTATTTTCCAATTTATCTTCCTTGACACGGTAGTATCTTTCCTGTTCCATATACATCAAAGAGCTATCCAATTCCCTTCCTGCCTTTCTGACCTACTGTGTTTCTGTCATGCTAAACATTGGCAACTTTGAAGCCATTTCAGCCATTTACTACTCATAATGCCATTGTGAACATCTTCCTGTATATGTGTGTACTGATATCTATATAGATGTATACACCCTGGCAGTAAACTGTTGGGTAAAGCACAGGGGACATGGTTTAAGATCTCTGCAGGGGCTGGTGAAACTTAAAGCATATGAACTTTTTTAATGTTCCTAATCCACAGGGTTTCTGGCCAAACTATTAGGTGTTCAACAATGATGGGATGGAGGTGCAAGCTCTAGGATGGGGCCGGGGATGAGGAGTTTGGGGTGCAGGAGGGGACTCTGGGTTTGGGGGTGCCCAGGGCTTGGGCAGGGGATTGAGCTGTGGGGTGGGACATGGGTTTACCTCAGGTAGCTCCCAGTCAGTGGCTCAGTGGGAGTGCTAAGGCAGGCTTCTTGGATACTTCCAATGGGAGTGCGGAGCCGGTGCTCGGGATGGAGGCAGTGCGTGGAGCCCCGTGGCCTCCCTGCCTAGGAGCTGGACCTGCTGCTGGCCACTTCCGGGGCGCAGTGCAGTGTCAGAACAGGTAGGAACTAGCCTGCCTTAGCCAGGCAGCATTGCCCATGGGACATTTAACGGCCCTGTCGGTGGTGCTGACCAGAGCTGCCGCGACCCAGTACTGGGTCATGGCCCGCGGTTTGAAAACCACTGGTCTATAGTGCACCCTACTTAGAGCAACCTCCTCTCTCTCTCTCCCTCCCTTTTCCAGGAGGTCACCTCCTAAAAGGTGCACTTCCCTTTATTCTGAAATGCAGAATACTATATAATCCTACAACTGCTTAAATATAACCTCAAAACAAACACTGTGAGTTGAATGAATACTCCACACACCTGAAAAAGACATACTTAGAGACAGATTGTGTTTTCCACAGTGGGTCTGTGTTGAGGGAAATGGAGAGCCATGCTGCCTCAGGAGGCACAATCCCTCTTCCCAACAGGTAGAGCAGGACAGCACATGCTGCACTATCCCTGCAGGGTTCCAACACCTGCTGAGAGGATAGGGCGACAGGAGAAGCCTGCCACTCTGTTACATTGCATGAGTCCCAATGAAGCACACATGGTGCTTGCATTCAGGAAAATATTCATGAACCAGCCTCTCTTATTTCTGGTCCCAAAAGCCAATCTCAACTAAAACCAAGTCTTCCAAGTATTTCAGACTCTTCAAAAAGATTCATTTTGAGTTTGGTTCTAATGATGGGGAAAGGTTTGATGGGTTTTTGTTTTTAATCTCCACCTAGTTCATCTGTGCCTAATTTTGATATCAATGAATTAATTCGAAAGCATGGGAAAGCTGTTACAAAGTAACCTTAGTTCTGCTGGGGGAGGGGGGGACTTTAGTAGTCAGCAATGACAGGGAAAGAAATACAGAAACATTACATGCACATTTTAATATGATTTTAATGAGCTGTAGTTTTGCTTTGGTATATCACTGGCCCTTTCGTGTGGTCTGCTCAGGGCAGCCATTTCCTTTCCATAGGCTAGCATCTCTAATCAGTGCAGTATAGAATTCCCAAAATTCTCAATTCTGATGTTGTTCAGAAGCTATGAAAACCCCCAGATTAAACTGGTTTAAACAGCAACAGAGGGTCCTGTGGCACCTTTAAGACTAACAGAAGTATTGGGAGCATAAGCTTTTGTGGGTAAGAACCTCACTTCTTCAGATGCAATTAATGGAAATCTCCAGAGGCAGGTATAAATCAGTATGGAGATAACGAGGTTAGTTCAATCAGGGAGGGTGAAGTGCTCTGCTAGCAGTTGAGGTGTGAACACCAAGGGAGGAGAAACTGCTTCTGTAGTTGGATAGCCATTCACAGTCTTTGTTTAATCCTGATCTGATGGTGTCAAATTTGCAAATGAACTGGAGCTCAGCAGTTTCTCTTTGGAGTCTGGTCCTGAAGTTTTTTTGCTGTAAGATGGCTACCTTTACATCTGCTATTGTGTGGCCAGGGAGGCTGAAGTGTTCTCCTACAGGTTTTTGTATATTGCCATTCCTGATATCTGACTTGTGTCCATTTATCCTCTTGCGTAGTGACTGTCCAGTTTGGCCAATGTACATAGCAGAGGGGCATTGCTGGCGTATGATGGCATATATAACATTGGTGGACGTGCAGGTGAATGAGCCGGTGATGTTGTAGCTGATCTGATTAGGTCCTGTGATGGAGTTGCTGGTGTAGATATGTGGACAGAGTTGGCATCGAGGTTTGTTGCATGGGTTGGTTCCTGAGTTAGAGTTGTTATGGTGCGGTGCGTGGTTGCTGGTGAGAATTTGCTTAAGGTTGGCGGGTTGTCTGTGAGCGAGGACTGGCCTGCCTCCCAAGGTCTGTGAAAGTGAGGGATCATTGTCCAGGATGGGTTGTAGATCTCCAATACCAAATTCTACAGGCCACTTTCCTCAGATCCCACTGAGGAATACACTAAGAAACTGCATCATCTACTCAGGACACTCCCTACACTAACACAGGAACAAATCAACATACCCTTAGAGCCCCGACCGGGGTTATTCTAATACCTAAGATCCAGAAACCTGGAAATCCTGGATGCCCCATCATCTCGGGCATTGGCACTCTCACTGAAGGACTGTCTGGATATGTGGGCTCCCTACTCAGACCCTACGCCACCAGCACTCCCAGCTATCTCCGTGACACCACAGATTTCCTGAGAAAACTACAATACATTGGTGACCTCCCAGAAACCACCATCCTAGCCACCATGGATGTAGAGGCTCTCTACACAAACATCCCACACACAGATGGAATACAAGCTGTCAGGAACAGTATCCCTGATAATGACTCAGCACAACTTATTGCTGAGCTCTGTGACTTTATCCTCACGCACAATTATTTCAAATTTGGTGACAATATATACCTCCAGACCAGTGGCACCGCTATGGGCACCCGCATGGCCCCACAATATGCCAACATTTTTATGGCTGACCTGGAACAACGCTTCCTCAGCTCTCGTCCACTCATGCCCCTTCTCTACCTACGCTATATTGATGACATCTTCATCATCTGGACCCATGGGAAGGAGACCCTGGAAGAATTCCACCATGATTTCAACAGCTTCCATCCCACCATCAACCTCAGCCTGGACCAATCTACACGGGAGGTCCACTTCCTAGACACCACCGTACAAATAAGCGATGGGCACATTAACACCACCCTATACTGAAAACCCACCGACCGCTACGCCTACCTTCATGCCTCCAGCTTCCACCCCGGTCACACCACACGATCCATCGTCTACAGCCAAGCACTGAGGTACAATCGCATCTGCTCCAACCCCTCAGACAGAGACCAACACCTACAAGATCTTCACCAAGCATTCTCAAAACTACGGTACCCACACAAGGAAATAAAGAAACAAATCAACAGAGCCAAACGTGTACCCAGAAGCCTCCTGCTACAAGACAGGCCCAAAAAAGAAACCAACAGAACTCCACTGGCCATCACCTACAGTCCTCAGCTTAAACCTCTCCAATGCATCATCAGTAATCTACAACCCATCCTGGACAATGATCCCTCACTTTCACAGACCTTGGGACTCAGGCCAGTCCTCGCCCACAGACAACCCGCCAACCTTAAGCAAATTCTCACCAGCAACCACGCACCGCACCATAACAACTCTAACTCAGGAACCAACCCATGCAACAAACCTCGATGCCAACTCTGCCCACATATCTACACCAGCAACTCCATCACAGGACCTAATCAGATCACCGGCTCATTCACCTGCATGTCCACCAATGTTATATATGCCATCATATGCCAGCAATGCCCCTCTGCTATGTACATTGGCCAGACTGGACAGTCACTACGCAAGAGGATAAATGGACACAAGTCAGATATCAGGAATGGCAATATACAAAAACCTGTAGGAGAACACTTCAACCTCCCTGGCCACACAATAGCAGATGTAAAGGTAGCCATCTTACAGCAAAAAAACTTCAGGACCAGACTCCAAAGAGAAACTGCTGAGCTCCAGTTCATTTGCAAATTTGACACCATCAGATCAGGATTAAACAAAGACTGTGAAGCAGTTTCTCCTCCCTTGGTGTTCACACCTCAACTGCTAGCAGAGCACCTCACCCTCCCTGATTGAACTAACCTCGTTATCTCCATACTGATATATACCTGCCTCTGGAGATTTCCATTACTTGCATCTGAAGAAGTGAGGTTCTTACCCACGAAAGCTTATGCTCCCAATAGTCTTAAAGGTGCCACAAGACCCTCTGTTGCTTTTTACAGATTCAGACTAACACGGCTACCCCTCTGATACTGGTTTAAACAGAATTTTTATTTGCTTAATTAGCTTCTCTAGAACTCCTTAATAACCACACAGACTGTACTGTGAACCATGTAATTGTTGTGACATTACTTCTCTTACTCTTGATGTCATCATCTCTCCCTTTCAAATTCTGTCTGGTGAGTTTACTATTGCCATGAGCTGAGCACCATCAGAAGTGTTCAGATATTATTGAATGTCCTTAATGCCCTTCCATGTGATGCAGAGATTGTATACATAAGCAGTAATGACATGCTAGTTACGTGGCATAAAGTGTTTAAAATAAAATAGTAATAAATTTCAGCAAATATGTTAAAATCATTTCTAAGCTGTGCAATTGCTTACAAATTTGTCAGGGTTGGCTTAGTGCCCAAGTATGCACAAAGCTCACTAAGTTTGAAAAGTCATGGTTCAACCCTGAAAGATTTTGTCTACTGCACTTTAATATTTTATAGACTGCTTTTTAAGACTATATAGTCCTCATGCTCCCCTCTGCTTTAAGCTACCTTTTGTGTTTCCCTGAACCTGGCCTCTCCAAGTGTCAGCTCTGGTCCAAGCAAGCAGCCAAAGGCTTCTAAGGTGTCTGCCAGCAGCCATGGATCAGCCAGACACAAGTATTGTAGAAATATGTTTGTAGGAGATTATAATTTAGAAATGATTCCTCATAGGAGACAGTATTATGAATGTAGAAGTTTGGAGATGTGCTCTGGAGCAAGGGGTTGTGAACACACCATGACTGTGTGCAGCAGCTCACTACAGAAGCTCTCCAGGTTGTTTTATTAAAGTTTTATTCCTTTCTTATTCACTGGTATGATATTTAATGAACCCCAAGATCATTACAAGTATGTCCAGGCCACACCCCTTTTTCCTAGGCAACAGAGGGTCCTTTGAGATATTCCTCTATGCAGGTTATTCCAGTCTAAGGTAAAATAGGTGCTAAGTACTTAATCCTGTTTATTATGTGGTATTCCTAAATTTCTAGGTACAGTTCATAATGTCTTACTATAATATTTGCTTTTAAACAACCATCTTAGGCTATTCCAGTATTAACAGATGGCGTTTTTCCACGGTATACATAATCAGAAATTTCTCTCTTCATTGCCAAGTCTTGTTATAGAAATTTATATTGCCTGTATTTGGACTGTTAAAATCTAATTTACAGTTTCTGCCCCCAAGAGGATAAGAAGTTGTGCCCACGTGCTCCACTGTGTATCCCTGAGAAACCATTCACTTTCTAACTGAATTTTTTTCATGGTAAATTGGTTCTGTGATTGAAAAATAAACAGCCTTTGTTTTCATGCTGTAGGGAAAGACAAATCATTATTTTTTCTAGACAAAGGCACTATAATAGAACCAGTGTCTATATCAAAAGTGGACATTTTGTATTTTACATGAGAAATACAGTGAGGGTTTCACCTTTAAGTACTTGATTGCTAACAAATTCATGGGATGAATCTTCTGTACTGTTAAATAATAGCTGAACCATCCAAAAATAATAATTCCGATGTGGCAAAGCAACCATAACAGAAAACAAGCAAAATTTCTGTTCCACATGGAAATTCTAGGTACTATGTTTCCATCACACAATATAAGCAGATTTTTCTTTTTCCAAGATGTCCATAGATGCTCCTTTCTGTGACACCTTCCCTAATAGAGCTACCTCTTCACCTGGAGTCTGAATGCTATTGAATATACGACAAGGCAGATTCATCCTGCAAAAACATGTTGCATCAACCGTGCCCTTTGTCTTTTCACGTTCAAGGATAGTTGAGGTCACTCTGTGCAGCCCTTTACTTTTTTAAAAATAGTCTTTGCCAGCTATGTTTAGTTAAACAAGAAAAAAAAAACATGTTCAGAGATAACAAGAATACCCAGATTTATAATAGTTAATGCCAATAACATTTTTGGAAGGGATATTAAACCTCATGCTCCAAAGTTTATATCCATTGCTAATTATCAGATATCAGGATGAGATATGAATGTGTCTGTGTGCCTGTGGTGGTGGTGGAAGAGGGGTTGGGAGAGGGACAGATTATCCCACATCTGCCTACCATGGAACAGTTGTACCTTCCTCTGAATCTTCTGTTGCTCGCTATTGTCTGAGAGTGGATATTGGACGAGGTGGACCTGAGATTGGATCCAGCATGTCAATTTGTATTTGCCTGTGTTTTTAAGACTTTTAGGGAAAAGCTTTTGTTGATGTTGTAAAATTAGTTATTTTCTGAGTGAAGCCTTGTTTTGATTTATTGAAGTACTGACTAAGGTGTTACAGATGTGGAATTGCTGTGTATTAATTTGTGAACACTGAGATGTAACCAGTTATGAGCACTGTATGTGAACTTGTCAGCCAGGGGAGATACGGTAAATTTGATTATTGGAATTTCCTGCGTGACTATATTGATCTAACTTCATTGGAGGCTGTGGGAAGAGCAATCAGGAAAGCAACACAATACATGTAGATAAAGACACCCTAACACATATTTGAAAAACAGTGAGCCAAGCTGTTAGCTTCAAGAATCCTGTCTCAATCTCTACTAGGTTGCAAGCTTTATTCTGCCAAAGTGAGGAGGTTAGCAATCAAAAGAATCCTAAAGAGTTAAAAAGCCTTTCTTGGGGAAACAGGTATAATTTGTCAGCAGCTATCTGGGGAGACAGAGAGAGAGAGAGAGTGGCTGTGGAGGGGAGCTGAAACAGTAGGCCCTTCCCAGATTCAGGAAATGGTAAGCATTAGGGGAAAAGCAAGATATGCCTATAGTCTATTTTGGTATTTTTCAAGGTATGTTTTCTTGGAAATGCTTTTCTTCTAAATAATGTTTAGCTTTATTAAGTATTAGTTGTATTAAGCACTGCCATTGTTATGGAGGGAACAGAAGTGTAAGCAGGGCCATACAATTTTGGGGGGACCCAGGGAAAATTCTGAGACTGCAGAGGGGGTTGGAGGCAGGGCTGGAGAGTAAGCCCACCTCTGTTCTAACTCTGCAGCGGTGGCTACTTTCTCACAGACTTTAAGGCCAAAAGAGACCATTGTGATCATCTAGTCCAGCAGTTCTCAAACTGTGGGTCGGGACCCCAAAGTGGGTTGCAACTCTATTTTAATGCAGTTGCCAGGGCTGGCATTAGTCTTGCTGGGGCCCGGGTCTAAAGATGAAGCCTGATGGCTTCAGCCCTGGGTGGCAGGACTCAGGCTTCTGCTTCGGCCCTGGGTGGCAGGGCTCAGGTTACAGGCCCCCACACCTGGGGCTGAAGCCCTTGAGCTCAGGCAGGCTCAGTATCCCCTTCTGGGGTCATGTAGTAATTTTTGTTGTGAGAAGGGAGTCACGGTGCAATGAAGTTTGAGAACCCCTGATCTAATCTGACTCCTGCACATTTCAGGAAACAGAACCTACCCTAGCCACTCCTGTAATAGGTCCACAACCTCTGGCTGAATTACTGAAGTCCTCAAATCTTCATTTAAAGATTTCAAGTTATAGAGAATCTATCCAACGTGTGAGAATTTCCTGTTACAATAATATAAATCAGAAGCGAGGAATTATATAATGTTGATAAGGGAAGCATAGGAACACAAAGAGAAATCTATGGACAGCAGAATTAAATAAAAAATGAGAAGGTTTTTTTTTTTTAAGTGTATTAGGAACAAAAAGAATCCTGACAATGGTATTGGTCTATTACCAGATGGAAATTTAGAATTATCAATATAATTCAGAAAAGGTGGAAGTATTCAACAAATATTTCTGTTCTGTATTGGGGGAGATGGAGATGATGTAGTCATATCATATGATAACATTCTTTCCATTCCATTACTATCTCAGGGGCATGTTAAACAGCAACTGCTAGAGTTAGACATTTTAAAATCACCAAGTGTTATAAAAGAGTTGTCCAAGGAGCTCTTGGGATTGTTAATGTTGATTTTCAGTAGGTCTTGGAACACTGGGGAAGTTCAGGAAAACTGGAACAAAGTTGTGTGTGTGAATATTTTAAAAGGGTAAATGGGATGATATGGGTATTTATAGGCCAGTCATCTCAGATCAATCCCAGGCAAGATCAAGGAGCAGTTGATATGGGACTTAATTATTGAAAAATGAAAGTAGGCTGATCAACATGTATTTATGAAAAATAATTGTGTCAAACTAACCTAATATCTTTTTTTATGAGATTTTTTTTTATGGTTGATACAGGTAACCGTGTTGCCATCATATAAATAGTTTGACGGTACCATATGCATATGGATTAAAAATTAGAATGATATAAAATTAACATGGCACACATTAAATTAATTAAAAGTTGACTGATCGGTCTCAAAATGTAAATGTAAACAGGGAACCATCATTGAGCAGGTATGCTGATAGTGGGGGTCTCGCAGAGATTTCTTGGCCCTATGCTATTTAACATTTTTATCAATGCAACCGCTGTTATAATACTATGTCCAGTTCTGTGATCACAATTCAAGAAGGATGTTGATAAATTGGAGAGGTTTCAGAGAAAAGCCACAGGAATGTTTAAAGAATTAGAAAACATGCCTTATAGTGATAGAATCAAGGAGCTCAATTTATTTAGCTTAACAAAAACAAGGTCATGGGATGACAAGCTTACAGTGACTACATGGGGAACATATATTCAATAACAGGATCTTGAATCTAGCATAGAAAGTTATAACATGATCCAATGACTGGAAGTTGAAGCTAAACAAATTCAAATGGGAATTAAGGTGTACATTTTTAACCATCATCGTAATTGACCACTGGAAAAGAATTATCAAGAGTTGTGATGTACTCTCCATCACACTGAAAATTGTGGATTTTTTTAAAAAGCTATGCTCTAGGAATTATTTTGGGGAAGATCTATAGCCTGTGTTATATGGGACGTCATAGTAGATGATCACTATGGTCCCTTTGGCCTTGGAATCTATGCAAAACAAACTGCTGAGGACATCAGATGAATTGGGTCTATAGACTTCCTTATTTGCTATCTTCAGTTTTTCCTTGACTGTACACAGCCAGAAAAGAACAGAGTTTTCCTAAAACCCATCAGTTTTTCTTCCTTGTTTTTACTCTTAATTCTAATATGACTAAAAAGAGAGCTTCATGCTTTGGAGGTGAAATGGACTTTAAAAACTACCTATGCTGGAACAAAGAATGGAAAAAGTGAGGCCTTGTCAACACTTAAAACACACCAGCAGAGATATGTCAGTTAGGGGTGTGACTTTTTACTGACATAGCTATTCCAATATAAGCCTCAGTGTAGATGCAGTTATACCGGTAAAAAGTCTATTTGCTGGTATAGTTTATGATGTTCCAAGAACTGGTATAAGCAAAACCAGAAAACACTACTTTTTTGCCATTACAAGATGCATCTACACTAAAAGGGTTTGCTGGTATAGGCCTCTCCAGTGTAGGCGTGGCCTCAGAGACCTTATTCTTCCCTCACGGTTACCTCTAAGAATATTTGAAGACTTTCAATACTCCAGTTTCTGAATAGAGCAAATCAAACATATACCAAGCATATAAGAAATTACATTCTGTAAGTGGCTCCTCGTAGCTTTGGACTGAGAAACAAAGAGCTCTGTACAACGAGATTTGTAATACGGCCACTTGACATTTGCAACTGCTTCATCAAGCACTGTAAGAATGACAGTCTTTCCTCATCTTTCACAGCCTTTCGGAAGCCTAGCATTGACTATGACCAGCTGACAGGTTTTTAAGAGAGTTAAAAGCTGCCTATACTAGGAACTAACATACTTTTGAACAGCAATTAATTAAAATGCTCCTAGTCTGGACAAAGCATAATAAAGCAAATGAAATTCCCAAGGAATGGGCTTGTACGGCTTGCTACTTCCCATGAGTAACATCCAGACCGGTACATATCCATGGTGCGGGAAATAAAAATTACAGATAAGGAAACTAATTTTCATTTCTTATAATAGAGGATATTTACACTGATCTGGATAGATTTTCCCTAGAGATCAAAATGTTCTGAATATAGGTAATTTTGAAAATTACCCTAACTGACTAAGAAGCCTAAGTTCCATTTTCTAAAGTTACTTTGCAATGTAGGAGCCTAAGTCTCATTGAATATTTAGACTCCTAAAAATACAGACAGGCACTTTTGAAAACCCTCTTAGGTGCCTAAATACCTTTGAAAATTTGTCCCTAAGTCACTTTTGAAAATGGAACTTAGGCTCCTAAATCATGTAGATGACTGAAAAATGTACTCATAATTTAGTTTGTAAATAGTATAGTTTTTATTCTGTTCATGCTATCATTTACAGGTGTGATACTTATATTTTCCATCTCTTTTATGTGATTTTACTCTGTTCACAACCTCCTGGGGTCATAATGTACTGCTGCAGTGGAAGAGCGTCTGAACTCAGAAGAAATGTAGCTGAAGATGCCTCCATTATGGTGGAATGAGCAGTTCTAACCCATGATTAATACCCATACTATTGGATGCCTTTCATTATAAGATGGAGGCAAGGAAACTAATTTTCTCTTATCATACTGATTTACATTAGAACAGAAAGAATTTAGTTGTAAAATTTGATGTTTTCCATCTGGCTGCAGAACATAAAATTGAGTTTGCATCAATGAAGCTGATGTGCCAGATCGTCAGCTGATATAATCAATATATCACCACTGACTTTAATGGATCTACATTGATTTACATCAGCTGAGGAACTGGACCATTTTCTTAGTTCATCTGAGTTTCATACAAAACCCAGTTCCTGTCAACCTGGCATTTACCATTCATGTGTAATTAATATGCAATTAAACATTATTAAACCAATCAAATGCCTTGGCTCCATTAAGGATTACTTGGTTGTTGTTCAATCTATCATTTTAATATTGAGCTCCCTTAATCTACACTTTTGTCACACCATCAGCTGGCTTCCTCTGAAATGTAAAAATCTGTATGGCATTCTTTAATTGCTTCCTTATAATTTCCTCTATTTGGGTTAGCTATTTATACTTATTAGTCCCTAGTGAACACTGTCACATTCTGGCTGGCCTTTTCACATACAGTACCTGACAAGCTGAAGTTGTTATCCCATTTCCTTTAAATGGGACAGATATATCTTCTCTCACTTACTCCAGTAACTATGGAATTACTCTGGATTCACAACAGAGCAACTGAGACTAGAACTGGTTCCTATAATACTTTTGCTGACACAGCCTGAGGAGAGAGAATCTTGCTTTATTTATCAGCAGTGGATTAAAGTTACTTCTGTCAATCATTTGTTCCCTCCCCTACACTGTCTGTGGGCGGCTGATTTCCAGGGGCCATATGAACTGATAGTTCAAATGGTGAAAACTTGCTACAAAACATTCTACGTAATTCTACACAAGCCAAAAACTCCTACTTGGGATGTTGCAAAACAAACTTACAGTACAAAAATGGAAATCATGCAGAGATCTGCAGAGAATCCATAGACTTCAGAAAGAGGTGAAGTAATGATGAAATGTGGGAGGAGTTAGGACAAATGAACCTCCCCAAGAAAACAAAAATTGGCAGCAAGTTAATGTTGTTCTAAGCAGTCCTGTTTGCTATCTACAAAAATTTGCTTCCATTGCAAAGTATAAACATTTCAGTGAATTGCTCAGCGTATGAGGACTATTTGGAAATATTGGGGATATGTGGCTTTCATCTCTTAACGTGCTTAGACAAGCTCAATGCCTATTTCTATACATATCCTTCTATTATACTTTCTGCTACATCTGTGGTACAGAAGCACTCCACGTCTTTTCTACATCGCATCTGTGTCTTTTAGTGCCTTAATTTAAGATATTTAGAACAAACTTCCACAGGAAATTAGGTAAATCCACAGTTTGACTGTTTTAATAAATGTTGCCAAAGATTCATTTTTGAAACGGATTTTATACCGTAAGAATTACACCCTCAATATTGACACCACCTTCTATTTAAAACTCCCAACCAAAAAAATCAAAAACAAAATCCATACTCCACCCCCAAGAAAAGTCTATAGCCTGAAAACAGAGCAGTGCCAGAAATTTCATAAAGTCCACTAGGGACTTTGTTATTGCTATCAATTTTATGTGGAAGGTACTCAGATATTACAGTGAGGCATCAATATCAAACCCTAAAATTAGACTAGATTATATATACAAAGGTACATATTTTTCTGTGAATTGGTAATATCTCGCAATGGTGACATGTATTAAATTAACTTGCATCACAACAATATTTGTGTATATTTCTCAAAAAATATAGAAAACATGTAATAATTGGAGGGCATATTTTCCTCTTGTCCTGCAACCATCTGTCCCATTGACATTAATGGAATCCCTGATAAAGTGACTAGATCCCTACATTTCTAACTGCATAGTCCCATATAACTGGACAGACCTTGGTAGCAGTAGTGAGAGTTGGTTGTTCTTAACCACTTCACATTCTTCTCTCTTTCAGACAAATGGACCTTTATTTTCAAAAGTGGCTGTAGGTGTTCAACCTGAGACTCTTCAAAGGGGGCTAATTTTCAGAGGGCAAATGCACAGCACTTTCAGGAACTCAGGCCTTTTAAGGTGTATCAAACTGGGCACTCAAAAATTGAGGTGTCCAAAATCACTTTTAAAATATAGGCCATGACTCATGGGGAATCAAGATAAGACAAGCTATTCATAAACTGTTTTTCAAATCAGTGGGAAGATAAAAATTGAAAGTTCTGTTCATTCCAAAAATAAAAAGGAGAAATACATTAAACAGTTAACTTTCTTCTATCATAAATGATGGCCTCTTACCTTTATCAGAGGACCATCTGATACATGCTGTTATGTACTAGGACTTTAAGGGGAGGCTGAGCAGAATGTAAGAGCTGACAGTCTGACAAAGCATAAAGACCTACTTCTCACTGCATTGAACATGACTTATACCATGTTTCTATCTTAAGTGATGCAAAAGTTCACAACTGACAAATATTTCTTTTAATGCATTTATATGATCATTCCCAAGCTGTCCAACATCCAATTATTTTGTACTGCTGACTCTGTACAGCAAAGCACTCTATTCTCTAAAGAATTATGCCCATGTTAGGCTGAACATAATCAAAATGTTTCTGGGGGGGTTGTTTGTTTGCTTTGGGGGTGGTGGTAAAGTTTGTGCATGTCAATGCAATTGGTGTTCTGAAACATGGCATAGTCATTGTACTGTAGGCGATGTGTGGGAGGAGGCAAGCGCAGTCACATTCCTCCCCCTCACCCCGATTTCTGCCAGGGTGGGAGTCAGTGCTGTTGAAGGGCGTGCCTATGAAAGGCACCAGCAGCTAGTGCTCCCACGGAGCCCCACTAAGTGGCACCTAGAGCAGGGAAGTAAGACTGGACTGGCAGCATAGCTCGCTGTCAGAAGGGGAAAAACCCCAAATGAGTATGGGGGACAAAAAATAAGAAAAACAGGGACTGAGGTGAAGGTCATAGGTTCAAAACGAGGGTACCAGATGGGGACACCGAGCAGAGAACCCCGGACAGGGACTCAAAGGTGTCGAGAGAGCCAGCGAACACTGCCCAGTGGAACTCTGCCCAGATGCATGAAACTAGGGAGGAATGGAAATAGGCCCCACAGTCGCAGAGCACTCCCTCATCCAGCATCCTCCTCCTGGTAGTGTAGATGGAGAGTTTGGCCAGGGCCAGGAGGAGGTTGACGAGGAGGTCTTGTGACTTCGTGTGGCCATGGATGGGGTGTGCACAAAGAAACAGGTGCGGGGAAAAGTGCAGCCAGAACCTCAGAAAGAGGTTCTGGAGGAGCCGGAATAGGGGCTGCAACTTGGCGCATTTGAGATAGGCATGCGCCAGGTTCTCCCTCACGCCGCAAAAGGGGCAGGCCTCGGGTACAGATGTGAATCATGCCAGATACACGCCCATGCTCACGGCTCCGTGAAGGAGCTGCCAACCAATGTTCCCGGCGGGCCATGGGACCAAGGTGGAATAAAGGCTGGCCCACTGGGGCTCCTCACACTCTTTAGATGGAAGATAGTCCCGCCATTTGGTGTCAGGGCAGGACACGAGGGTGAGGAAATGCAGTGTGTGGAGCACGAACGTGTACAGTTGGTCTCTAGGCGCGGTTTGGAACCAGACTGGCTGCAGGGTGTGCAGCCGGCTCGGGGTGTGGGAGCGGGGAGGCCGGGGGGGCTCGTGGAACAGGGCCTGAATAAAAATGTCCAGAGGGCCTGGGGTGAGGGGTGGGCAGGGAGCGCCCTCTGGCAGGGCCTGCTGCAGGAAGATGAGATAAATGGATGACAAGGCAGCCTCCACCTCCTGGAGTATGCACAGGGGGGTCGGAAGGGTGGAGAGCCCCATGCGCTGACTGAGCACATGGGGATCCACCCAGTCCCCACTGTAGTAGTCCAGGAGGTCTCCGACTCTGGTGGTTTCTGCCAGGACCAACCTCCGGTGCACCGAGGGAGACTCCACCACCTGCACACGTAGATTGGGGTTGTGTAGCAGGGGCTCCACGAGGAGGTCCGCCTCCTCGGTGGCCACAAAGGACCTGGTTGCCAAAAAGACCTTCCAGGTCTGGAGGAGGTCCTGGTAGAAGACCGGCAGCTCTGAGAGGTCTCGCGGAAGATCCCTCGGGTGGAGAAAAAAGAGCTGCCGCTCATATCGGAGCCCTTGGAGGTGATGGAGGAAGGTGTGCGCCAACGTGCTCCATGCCAGACTACCTGCACCGTAAAGGAGTCTCTGCAGGGCCTGGAGGCAGAAGACATGGACCTGGCTGCGAAGGCAGACCAAGCCCTGCCCTACCTCCTCCAGGGGAAGACTCAAAACCCCTGCAGAGACCCAGTGCAGCCCCGGCCAGAAGAACTCCAGGGCCATCCTCTGGAGCCTGGCCAGGATCCCCGGGGCTGGGCTCAGGGTGTTGAGCCAGTGCCAGAGCATGGACAGGACTAGCTGGCTCAGCACCAGTGCCCTCCCTCGCAGGGAGAGACACCGGAGCAGTCCTGTCCATCTCCGCAGCTGCTCACCCACCCTGGCCTCCAGATCCTGCAAGTTCTCCGGTGGAGAAGGATGTGTGGCAGATAGATAAACGCCGAGATACAGCAGCGGACCCGCGCTCCACCGGATGGCTTGAAGCGCGTGTGGGAGGGAGCTCGCCTGCCACCCGTCCCCGACCACCAGGCCAGAGCTCTTGATCCAGTTGACCCGGGCAGAGGAGGCTGCCGAGTAAACAGCCTGTCAGGCCTCTACCTGCACCAGGTCGCCCGGGTCCTGGACCATGAGGAGCACGTCGTCAGCGTACACTGCCAGGACCTGCTGCAGCTCTGGCTCCCGAAGCACCAACCCTGTCAACCTCCGGCAGAGGAGACAGAGGAAGGGCTCAATCACCAGAGCGTACAGCTGGCCCGAGAGGGGGCACCCCGCCACACTCACCGCCTGAAGCCGACCAGCTCGGTCAAGGTCCAGTTGAGCCTGATCAGACACTCCACTTCAGCGTATAGCACCCGGAGAAAGCCCACGAACTGGGGCCCAAAGCCGAACACCTGCAGAGTGCCCAGGAGATATCCTGTCGAATGCCTTCTCCTGGTCCAGGGACAGGAGGGTGAAAGACAGACCATCCCTACGCCCCAGCTCCAAGAGGTCCCGGACCAAATACAAGTTATGGAATATGGTCTGGCCTGGGATGGTGTAGGTCTGGTCGGGATGGACCATGTCCACCAGAGGGGTTGTGGGGAAACCTGTTGAGTCCCATCCCTTCCTCACTGGCAGCCACAGTTACCTGCTTGAGTATGTCTCTGGACTAGCCTGCCTTGGTTGTGAGAAGGGAGCTCAGGGAGTTAGTCAGAGCAATGTGGGGGAGGCAGTGGGGTCCAGGGATTCTGGGGGTGGAGTGGGGAGTCCAGGGAAGCAGCGGGGACTAGGTCAATAGGGGGATGGGTGGGGGAAGCAGCGGGGGCCAGAGCAATAGGGAGATGGGTGGGGAAGGCAGTTGGGAGGCGGGATGAGGGGATAGGTGGAGGGCTGGGGGAGGCAGAGGGGGCCAGGGCGCCAAAATAGAAGTTCATACAGGTTGCCAATTTCCCTAAGACTGACAGAGCTGGCCTTAAGGGTGGGTGACGTGGGCAACCACCCAGGGAAGTGTAGTCAAGGGGGCACCATGCTCAAGAGGGTGTTGCTGGAGGGTGCCTTGGCAGTCCCCAGGAAGTTGACTGTGGCTGTGGTGGCGAGGGGGGGCTCTGCTATTGTGCCAGACCAGTATCAACAGTTACCAGTCACCTATGTATTGTGCAATGGGGACACTTATGCCATGCAAGGGTAGTTTGCAGATCCAAGAGGAAAGAGAGCTAATAAAATGTAATGGAAAATCTCTCATAAACTAATAATAAATATGATTCATGAACACACAAACCATGATATTTCAAAACTTTGGGTGCATGGAGCAATGTTTCTCATAGGCAATTTTTTTGCACAGAACTAATAGACACATAGATTTTAAGGTCAGGAGGGACCATCATAATCATCTAGTCTGACTTCCTACACATTGCAGGCCACAGAACCTCATCCACCCACTCCTGTAATGAACCAATAACCTCTGGCTGAGTTATGGAAATTCTCAGATCATGGGGTCACTGTTGTGAATGATGTTGCTTTTCTGCCAGTGTGGCTATTTGAACAATATGTAGTCTGGCTACTGATCAATCCCACACCACAGGCCTGATGGAAAGAAGTGGAAAATCCTTGGTAAGGAAGAGAGATGTAGAGGTACATACTGATGCACACCCATCTGTGAAAACAAGAAAAAAGTGGATATGTTGGTATCATCCTGCCCTCACCCAAGCCTCTTTGCAGACACTAAAGCCTCGTCTACACTACACCTGCTGGTCGATCTAAGCTACACAATTTGAGTTATCTTAATAGTGTAACTCAAGTCGACGTAGCTTAGATCTACTTACCATGGGGTCCAAACTATGCTATGTTCATGGGAGATGCTCTCCCGCCGACATTGCTTCTGCCTGTTGTTGAGGTGGAGTACAGAAATCGATGGGAGAGCGCTTTCCCATTGATTGAGCACGTCTTCAATAGACTCGCTAAATCAATGCCGCTGCATTGACTTCAGTAGCCCCGATTTAGCTCCGAAGTGAAGACAAGCCTTAAGTCAGAAGAGCATACTAGTGCTGTTTATATGGACCATGATCCCCATGGAACAGGGTAGGAAAAACTGATGTATCATCAGAATTCTTTGAGGGAGTCTACAAGCGTGTGGACAAGGGTGATCCAGTGAATATAGTGTACTTGGATTTTCAGAAAGCCTTTGACAAAGTCCCTCACCAAAGGCTCTTAAGCAAAGTAAGCACACATGGGATACGAGGGAAGGTCCTCACATGGTTCAGTAACTGGTTAAAAGATAAGAAACAAAAGGTAGGAATAAACAGTTAGTTTTCACAATGGAAAGAGGTAAATAATAAGGTCCACCAGGGATCTATATTGGGACCTATGCGGTTCAACATATTCATAAATGAGCTGGAAAAAGGGATGAACAGTGAGGTAGCAAAATTTGCAGATGATACAAAATTACTCAAGGTAGTTAAGTCCAAAGCTGACTCTCAGGAACTCACAATATTGAGTGACTGGGCAACAAAATAGCAGATTAAATTCAATGTTAATAAGTGCTAAGTAATTCACATTGACAAAAATAATCCCAACTGTACATACAAAATGATGAGGTCTAAATTAGCTGTTACCACTCTAAGAGAGATCTTGGAGTCATTGTGGATAGTTCTCTGAAAACATCGTCTCAATGTGCAGTGGCAGTCAAAAAAGATAACAGAATGTTAAGAACCATGGAGAAAATATCATAATGCCACTATATAAATTCATGGTATGCCCATACCTTGAATAGTGCATGCAGTTCTGGTCACACCATCTCAAAAAAGATATATAGGAACTGGGAAAGATATAGAAAAGGGCAACAAAAATGATTAGGGGTATGGAACAGCTTCTATATGAGGAGAGATTAAAAATTGGGACTATTCAGTTTAGAGAAGAGATGATTAAGGTGGGTTAAGAGGTCTATAAAATCATAAATGGTGTGGAGAAAGCAAACAAGGAAGGGCTATTTCAACATAACACAAAAACTAAGGATCACCTGACGAAATTAATAGGCAGCAGATTTAAAATAAACAAAAGGAAGTATTTCTTCACACAACACACACAGTCAACCTGTGGAACTCATTGCCAGGAGATGTTGTGAAGACCAAAAGAATAAATGAATTAAAAAAAAGAATTAGGTAAGTTCGTGAAGGACAGGTTCATTAATGGCTATTAGGCATGATAGTCAGGGACGCAACCCCATGTTCTGGGTGCCCCTAAATGTCCAACAGCCAGAAACTAGGACTATACAACAGAGGATGGATCACTCAAAATTGCCATGTTCTGTTAATTCCCTCTGAAGCATCTGGCAGTGCCCACTGTTGGAAGACAGGATACTGGACAAGATAGACCATTTATTTGACCCAGAATGGGCATTCCTATGTTCTTACAAACAGCAGTGTCATCAGGGAGGCATGGTGTAGGTGTGTAAAGGCAAGTAAATATCCAACATGCTCTCTCTTCACCCAACTCATGCCTCACCAGTTACACAGCTATTTTTAGCAGTGTAATATCCTCACTGCTGGATCTTTTCCCCTCCTCAGGAAAAGACTCCACCAGTGGATAAAGGCTTTGGCTGGGGGGAATGCAGTGGGGAAAGGCTCTGCCAGGTCCTCCACCACTGGTAGGGGCAAGGCAGCTGGGAAAGGCCTTCCAGAGCCTTTTCTTGTGGTGCTAAAAGGCTCCTGCTATGGGGAGATGCTGAAGCTTTTCCCCACTGTATCCTCCTATCAGAGCCTTTCCCTTGCCTGCTGCATCCAGTCGCCAGGATGCAGTAGGGAAAAAGCTTCGCCAGCTGCCCACTGTTGGATCCTTTCCCCTCTGGGGGAAAGGTTGTGGCAAGGGGGAGTGTAACGTGGTGGCTTGCCCATGTTAAGCCTGGGACTATGCCACCTTTGATTACAGGACAAGGCACACGTGGGTTAAATAAGGTCATCCCAGGGTAAAAGGCAGCAGGAAGCTGCTGGGAGGAGGCTTCAGCAGTGAGAGAACTGCAGAGTGAAGCTGCAGGGAAAGAGGGACAGTTTTTTGGGGAGGATGGACTGTGCCAAGCTTATGTCTGGGTAGAAGACTCTTTTTGCGTTTGAGGGCTTTGTTAATTTAATTAAAAATCCAGACATTAAGAAGATTGTGACTGAAAGAGAGACTATGGAGTTTGGTGAAGGAGCCCCGGTGAAGGGAAAATAGTGGCAGGGTACAGCAAAGGCACTCCTGACCATGAAGGAGCACTTGGTTAGCAGCCAGCCTTGTTACAGGGAGAAAAATGGGAACAAAGGTTCAGCCTTTTCCCAGCTGCCCCTCCCATGCCAGAGACTTTCCTTAACACAGTAAAAGGCTTTGGCAGTTGGGAGCTGTGAGATTTATGTCTCCCCCAACCAGAGCCGTGCACTGACACATGTAGCTACACATTGCAGTATGGATGCAGCAGGCTTTTCACTGCGGCATGTAACTACACATACTCAACATGCCACCACCATTGGTGTAGAAAGTAGATGTAGCCCTAATCTTGGGTCTGCCCAAACAGACCCCACCCAAGGGCTAGATTTCATAGCAGAAGATTAAAGAATTGTCCATCTAGGATGGATATATTTGGATAAACCCAAGATTTAAAAGTGATGTCACGATTTGCTTTCATCTTGGTCGAATTATGGCATATTGTTAATTTGGAACAAAATTTTAGGTCTCAGTCGGTTTGTGAAAATATACAAAGCACCTGCCACCAGCAGTTGAGAACCTTCAGCCCCTTTTCAGAGGAGGGTTCACACACACACACCCTGCTCTGTTTTCACAGGTCAAACAAAGCTAAACACTACTCTAACCAACACTTTTAACTTATAGTTGTCCGTTTTTGAAAGTCTCTAGGAATCTTACTACTATCAAGTATCTGCAGCCCCTACATTCAGTATGGAGGCTGAATATAAACATCCCTACTATAAAGATATTATGTTTTCTTGAATATATAGCACAGTGGTTTATCTATCAGGTACTTCCGTCATCTTGCTCCAAGTATAAACTAATTATTAGTACAAACACATTCATTATGGCCAATGCAAGAAAATATATAAGAAAACATAATTCAATTTTACTTGAGTTCCCTCTGTTCCTTTTGCACTGCTAACATACACTGGCATAACCCAGGACCAGGTTCTTCCCTTATGTGTCTATTATTGAATCCTTATCAAGACACCAGAGCCACAGAAAAGCTGCTAACAGTTTGTGAGCTTCTGCACAAGGAGCTATAAATATATCAACATTTTGTTTCCTTAGCTCAGCATATGTTGCCACACAGAATGCACCACAAGATTCATTGCCCAAAAGCGTACGTTGGGATCAGCAGCTGAAGATATGGAGGTAGCAGGTTTTCTGACAATTTTAACAGTGTGAATAGAGTGAATGGAGACAGTTCTACAAAACCAGTCAGATGCCATGAAACACCCATATGCATTTCCAGATGATGGATGTGTTTCCCATTGCTATTATCCTAAGCCATTCAGTCCCAGTGCAGAGATTTAAAGAGGCGGGAGTAGAAAGTCCTGGGAAGAAAGAGGAAGAGCTGGTTCTTGTTCAGACCAGCCCACGAAGCAAGAAGAAAGTGAAGGCTCGGATTTTCAAAAAAACTCCTGGTCAAGTAGTTTCCCTTGTTCTCAGTGGAAGTTGCTGGGTGAGTTTTAAAGGACAATATCTTTCTTACACCAGATTGTTCTTCTTCTTGGAGAAGCAGGCTGAAGAAAGCTTCTGTCCTTATTCTATGTATATAGGGTGAGAGTGCAAAATACTCATTGCAGAACTATAAATGTTAAGTGCCAGCATACAGTATTTTTTTTTTTTTGCTTTGCTTTTGTTTTTTCCACCCCTTCTTTCCTGTTTCTTACAGCTATGGTCAGGCCACACATACAGAAAGCAGTTTTCACATCTTTGCAGCACAACACTGAAAAGGATTTTAAAATGTTTTCAAGTATTTTACAATTAATTTAACTGCACTATTACCCACTCCAGGCTATGCTGCTGCAGCTACTAGAAGTGGGAAATGTGGAGCAGCAGGAAACTGGAGGTGGGAGGAAGCCATTATACTCTGAGGAAACACATAGAACTCCTACCACAACCTAAATGTCTTCAGGGACTATATCCATACAGTGTCTTTAATATACAAAACAACACACACCCAGCAGCATATTTCCATTGCAAACCAAAAAGTGGGAAGGAGGGGGGGAATACTTAAGTCTGGATGGAGATAATGGTTAATGAAGGACTGTATAATAATGGGGATCTGTAGAGCTGCAGAGTGACCTCCCTCCAAGCTTGACCAGGAGGGACCACTACATTTCCTCTAGTGAGCAGAGCCAAGATAGCCCTGTCCTCTCCTCTCGCCCCCCACCCCGTGCAGGAAGCAGAGGGGCATGACAGGAAGGATAAGAGGTGGGCTCTTCAGCTCAGTTGGGAGGGAACCAGCAAAGGAGGCAGATGTCTCTAGTCCTCTGCAGGACTCCAGCTCCACTACTGAGCTGTGTAGCACCCTGACCCAAGAGGAAACTGAGAGTGGAGAGGAGCTGCTGGGACTGCCATCTGCAGTTTATCCAGGGGAGACTGAGGGCTCACAGATGATGGAGCACTGCCAATGGATTGTGGTAGGAAGTAGCCCAGGGAAACCAGACATTAGTCAGGTTTGCTGTTGCAATATGAGTCAGCATGTTGCGGTGGGATCCCCACTGATCCAGTGGTGGGACCACGCACCACTGTTAAGGCACCAGGCTGGTAGAGTAGGGTAGGCCCAGGTCCCCCTGCTGGGTAGCAGCCCACTCACCCTTGGCCTGAAGACCTGTGCCTTGTGTGTTGGTTGTCTGCTCTAGCCAGAAGGCTGGCTAAAGATTGCCTTTTACTCTGTCCTAACCAGAGGACCAAAGCCCTGACTGTATTTACTGTCTGCGCTAGCCAGAAGGCGCGGGCTATAGACTGAGTGGTGCTTAACCCTGCCCTGGGGGCCAGAGCCCTAGCCTAATAATTGACTATCTGCTGTGGGAGTGAGGCAAAGTGGCCTCTCTCCGAGCTTGATGGGGCAGGGGGGACGACCACAGGCCACTACAGGATATAAGTGGATCAGGGTTTTATTTTGTACAAGATATCAATATTGTGAATGTCATTCTTATTGTAGAAAGGCCTTTTCAAAGAGGAAGATTCACAAGATTTCCTGAAAATGAGCAGGCTCTGGTTTCACCTGACCTCCACTAAAAGTGTGTTACAAAGTCTGATCCCTTCAACCAAGACTGCTTTTTCCCCAGCTCTCACACTGTTTGTCCTGGGTTTGTGATTTGCATTGTCCAAGAAGAGCACAGATGTTGCAATGTTTCATAGTGGTTCATAGATCAAACTTTGATCTTAATGGACCTTAGGCTTGATCCATTTTTTGCTTTGAAAATAAGGACCAAATCCTTAAATGACCAGGAGTCAGTGGAGAGACTTGAGAACAGGTCTGATGTACTCACTGTAGCCTAAGCCATGGAGAAGGCATGGAGCCACATAGTTTAGCATTTGGAGCCCGTGCACCATGTTCACATTCAGCTTCAGATACAGTGAATTGCAGTAATCCAGCCTGCAGGTGATGAATCCTTGGACCACTGTGGCCAGGGCCCTCAATTGTGAGGAAGGGAGATAGTTTCTTAACAAGCTGAAGGGAAAAAAGGTATATATTTATATACTGTTGCTATCTGATCATTCAGGCTTAGCAAGGAGTCCAATAAGAGCCCGAGGCTTCACACCACTTTCACAAATCATAGTGGCCTCATATAGAAATTGGAAAAAAATAAAGGATAATATGGATGCCTCTAGGGTGAGAGGCTTTGGAGAGGAGAAGCAGTTATCCATCCCTACTCTGAGTTCTGCTCAAGAAGAATGAATTGAGTCACTGTAGTGTCATGCCCTCTACTACTGCTATGTCATGTAGGCAGGTTTGCAGTACCTGTGGTCCATTGTCTCAAAGGCTGCAGAGAAGTTTACCTGTATGAGCATGGAGATCTTGCCTGTGTAAGCAGGGTCTGAATGAGCTCTCCCCTCAGGAGCAAATTTTATTTGCATAGACACACCTACTTTGCTTAGGTGATCAGCAGACTGACCTGCTTTGCCAAAGTTATCAATTTTGACTGTTTGGAGTTATAATTCACTTTATCTTGAACACATGGGTAATGAAATCTTATGCCCTAATTGAGGGGGGTCACCCTAACTTTATCCTCACTCTCTGAGCAGCAGAATTGACGCTAATGCCAAATGAAAGTCAGAGGATGTAGGAATGTGTACCTGCCTAGTTGTGTGGACTTGTTTAAAGAGTCCTAGATATCATTTAATTCTTCTCTCTATTGTTAAAGACAGAATTGACCAGGCTCAATGGAGAGTCCTTATTTCTGCTCAATGATCACTAGAGCTGAAGTCACTAATGACAAGGTATGGGTGACTGAATCTTAGAGCTGGTGGAGGGACAGTGTTGTAGTGAAAGACAATGCAGAGAATACAGCAGCAGCAATAAGATTCCCTACTATCTTATGAAATCATTAAGAACTGAGGTAAGTAGTAGAATCTCAGAACATGGTTTCACATACAGAGGTGGCAGCAAGCACCAGGCAGCAGTAGTGGTGAGCAGAGTCAAAAGCAACAGTGAACAATTGCATTGCTTGACCACACCCCTCCTTCAGGAGTAGGAGGTGAGCCCACATGAACACACCTCTGAATTCTGGGATTTTGCTGACTTCAGACAACTAACCAAGAGTGGAGTTCAGCAGAGGGAAAAGGGAGTGGCATGGTAGAGGCACATTCATCTAAACTTTCATGACTTTCAGACTGCAAAGAGAGAAACTGAGGCAAAGGGCTACTGCCCAAGATATTGTGAACTGGGGTGGTTTACTTATGTTTTGAATCATTGTGTTTTTTCCAAAATGAATGCTGAGTTCTCTCTCCTTTTTAATGAAAGTATTATTTTGTTATACACAGACTCAGTGCTTGTGATGCCCAGGGCTAGTGTTCTGATTCCCAAGGTTTCTGGGTGGGACAGTGAGCTGGTTCTGTTTTGTAATGTTAAAAGGAACCCCTAGCTATTGAACTTATTGTTACCAACACCACCTGGCAGAAGAGTTATACCTGTTTCTGTGACCATAAGAAAGTTATATTTTAGTGTCACTTGGCCAATCTCTGTACTGTGTGTGAGTCTGAACCCTGACTGTGAGGCATCCAGGATGATGGTTGATATCACTAGTTAGAGCTTGATGGTTACTATTTTTTTCCAATTATTTAATCCAGGAATGGGAGGATGGAGATGGTTAGAAAAGCCTTCATGGTCAAGCATTGGCTTCTTCAGGAGTGGGCGAGCTATTGCATTTTTCAAGGAGTTTGGATTGACTATTTCCATTGGTAGGGAGCACAGTTGTTATTCATTGGCTTTTACCAGACAGGAGAGGTGGGAATCCATTTCACAGGTTGTGGATCTAATATCTTTCAGGGCTTCTTGACCTTTGGAATGTGTGATGTGGCCAAACTCAATCAGGGATGATGGAGTGGATAATAAAATCTGGTTGGGGGTGGGCTTTTCTTTCCTAATCAGCTCCCTAGTATTCACTTGATTTTATCAGTGAAGTATGCTGACAGCTTTTGGCAGAGGTAAATGCTTGGGGTCTGATGCCTGGGCTTTGCAGCCTGGGTTGATTAGATGGCTAACTATGCAAAATACCTCTGCTGGCTGTATTTCTATTGTGTTGATAGTGGAGGAGTAGAAGGCTCATTTTTTGTTGCCTTTATTGCAGTGGCATGTTTGTGGTGCTTATGGATGGACTTTGAATATGTTTATATTATTTTTTGGCACAAGTATGATGTAGAAGCAAAAGTCCATAAACAATGTTACTCATTTTTATAGAGAAATTTTCAGAAGAGAATTTTGCTTTAAGTTGTTAAATAGACCCCAAGAGGGACTGTGATCTACTGGTTAATGCATAGTTCTAGGAATCAGGATTGCTTGACTCCCTATTCTGCATTGACACTTTGTGTTAACAACAGATCAGTTAACATCTCTGTGCTTCAGCTTAGTCATCTTTGAAATATGCATAATATTACTTAGCTACTCTGCAAGAGTTTTGTGTAGCTTAATTCATGTTTGTAAAGTGCTTTGAGATCATTGGAAGTGAAAGCAGTATAATCATCATATACATGAAAAGTAATCTTTTTGCCATGGTACAAACTAGTTCATGGGATACATCTTCATAAAAACTAAGCTTGCTAAAACGAATACTAATCATTGGCACTGTTAAATAAATCAGGGAGAATATATGAATATTTAGTGACAAAAAAATAGGAGCAAAGAGAAATCGGTGCAGTTGTCTACCCATCACTGTGCACAGTTTCCTGCCAAGTCCTAAATCAACATATAATCAACATGATAGAATATGTACTTTAAGAAAATGACATTCTTTCTGGGGTTAAAAAAAAATGAAAAGTTCAAATACTTGTCACTGCATCCATTTTCAGATACCCACGCACTTTGCAGTCATATTAAGTAAAGATAAAATTAAAGACATAGCTACACTGGAACAAATTATTTAAGGGAAGCTGGTTTCTAAGTCATTAGCATAGCATCAGTTAGTTTGATGAAAGGATGCCAGCTAATGTAATACCATTCCTTTTATTACCCTTAAAGTTTGTTAGCTTTTCTAGGTATTAAAATACACCGAACTTTCTGAAACCAGCTATGGAATCTCAGAAGAGTTGAAGATTTTTCTTTTGGCAGTCATTACAAGTCAGGCTGCCAGCAGAAAAATCTAAATAAGCTCAGTAATTTTATGAGCATTATCAGATGCCAAGCGTTCTATATCTAATCAAGCTCAAATCCTTTATGAAGTTTAAAGCCAACAATTTGTCTGACATCAATATTTAGTTAAGTCTGGATAAATCCACTATATATTAACAAAACCCAATAATCTGACCACCGTGGCCCCACAAAAATTTTATTTATGAATGTTATATTTTGCATTTAAAATGGCATTTAATGCAAACTTGTATAATGTTCAATCCTATGCCACTGCTACCAAGGAGGAAAAAAAGCCAACCTTCCTTCTGTCACTGAAGCAGCAAGGTTATGCCTGCAGAAATTTTCCAAACTATACATTTTGTCATAATCCCAGACTGTTTCTACTCAACCCCAAACCACAGCATTTCTTACTGTGAGGAATTAGTCTTATTTCACAGAGATCAACCACAACTGAGATGATCTTTGGGCCACTAAAAACAACAAGCCAAGAACAGGACCAGAAACACATCCCCTCCTTTGAAGAATTTGACTTGTTCCAACAAATGTTATTCATGGAAGCAGTGACAGCAATCAAGGTGATCACCTATGACTCTGAACCTTGTCCTTTCTAGATTATGAGAGTAGAGAATGCCTGGAGTAAGGCTACTAACACAGACTGTCGCCCACCCTAAAATATGCAATGGTATGACTAGTGCTAAAGAAACCATTATTTGACACAAGACACCTCATTAACTTCTTCCCAGTTTCTAATTAAATTAATCAATAAACTAAACTAAAAATGACTGTGCCAGCTATTAGCAGCCAGTATCTGGAACTCCTCTCAGCCAAGATCAAGGGCAGGGCATTACACTGAGGCAGCACTTGTTTCTCTAGTGGATGACTTCCTGTTCATCACAAGAGAAGGATATGCATCCTCATCTGCTTTTGATACTGCTGCTCACCAGATATTCCTGTCCTAACTCCATGAAGCTGCAAGGGTGAAAATGGAACCATGTTGCAAAGACTCAAGTCTTTCTTCTTAGATCAGAACAAGATGGACATTATGAGAAACTGCTCCTCTAGCGCTAGGGTCCCCACCTGATGTGCTCCCCAAAGTTCAATCCTATTTTCACATAAAAGTAAATTTCTATATGAAACTATCAAGAAACTGGAGACAACACAAGTTGAAATGCAAGTTGCACACGTGTCATCTTGCTCTACATCAAACAAACAGCAGCATGTCCCAGCTCTCCCAATACCTAGCTGTAGTGGAGCAGCTGCCCCACTCCTTGAGAGTGTGGGCTGCAGCAGGCCAGTGAGCCTGCGCAGACAGGCAGCCAATTAGAGAAGGGCTTATTGGAAGCCAATCGGGGCCCAGATTGGAGACAGCCAATCAGGGCCAGGCTCAGCCCTATAAAAAGGCTGCTCAGGGAGCAGAGAGTCGGTCTGTCCCAGGCCTTTGACAATGGAAGGTCTGTCTCTAGAGCTGGGACACTAGCACCTTGGACAGCGCAGTGCTGGCCAGGCTTGGGGAGCAGAATGGAGCTCTAGCCCGTAGCCTGCCAGGCTGCAGGCCCTGAAGGGAAGGGCCTAGCAGGTGCAAGGGGCCGTAGGGGAAGTGGAGAGATGAGGGGAGAGAAGGAGGACAGCGAGGCTGCCACCAGAGGGTCCCTGGGCCGTGACCCAGAGTAGAGGGCAGTCCGTGTTCTCTTCCCCCCCCCACACACCTTGTAGTACGCCCAGCCATTGGCCGTAGGGAGCGGCCATCATAGACTATGCTAGATCCCTGACAAGAGGGATTAGACTTCGGGGGTGTGGTTGGACCTGGTGGCTGGGGTGGAGTAAGACTGCTGATCACCCCAACCTCCCCAGAAGGGGATGTGGATGGATTGAGGGGCACTGCCAGAGGGCAGTGGTCCAGAAGAGGATGCCGCGAGCTGGTGAGCGATGCGGGCTCGGACGCCAACCAAGGGCGAGACAACGGGCGGGACACCACCAGGAGAGGGTGCTCCACTGGATGGAGCTAATTCCTGGAGACAACCAGCAGGAGGTGCTGGGTGGTGAGTCCCAGCCTTGTCACACTAGCCAAAATCAGCACCAGGATGAAAAACATCATGGCTAAAGTTTACCCCAGCCAATACTGAGGCAGTACAGTGAGCAAAATGGAAGTGCTTTGAAAAGCTCTTTACATTTAGGAATGAAGCCAAATCTGCACAGTTTGTCATGGCACATCAGGTGGGCATGTCAAGTATGCAAAGCTTGAAAGGGTACCATTGCCTTCCCCCATCCCTAACCCCAAGTTCAACTCCATGTCTCCTTAACAGTGATGTTCTTAAATAAAGACTTAACTCAAGTTGTCTTAACTATGGAGAGCTTAAATGAGACATTTAGCTCAGAGGACCTTAAGCAGTCAAAGACATCATAAAGGTAAAGCACTGAGTATGTACACAAGAATCTACATTTTCTGCTTCAGGCTGCTGCTGCAAAAAAAAATATATATAGACAGAAAAAATTGTACTGTGACTTGGGTCCCAGGGGGGCCATGCTGAGATTACTCAATCAGAGCAAACTGCAAAGAACAGGGCAGACGATCCCCGGAACTGGTGGTTATTCTAATACTTAGATTCACCAAGCCAACAACAAAACAGCTTCTACAATGGCCAGAAGCCAAAACACAGTTCCCTTAAAACAATCCAGCCTTGGGCTCCCACCCAGACAGCAAAGTCAAATATGATGAGGATTACTGAAAATTGTGTTCATCATATAAAAAGTTCTACAAACCCCAAAGAATTAGACACATTGCCCATCAGGCCAATGAATATTTCAGATCTTACCCAAATACATGCTACAGCCAATTCGTATTAGCTAAACTAAACTTTATTAAAAAAGAAAAGAGAGAGTATTGGTTAAAAGATCATTATACATACAGATACGAATAAAGTTCTTAAGTCAATTTCACAGTAGAGGTGGTGACCTTCAGAGCTGCAAAGAGTTCTTTCAGAATTAGTTCCATAGGTTCTAGTCCAATGTCCAACGTCAGGGTGATCCAAAATGGCGCTAGAGGCCTCAGTCTTGTGATTCAAACTTCCCCTGACAAAGCTTACGCAGATCTGAGATACAGGATCAGGGCCCTAGATTTCTTTTTTATAGTTCTCTGGCAGCCTCTTGACAGCAGGCATTCCTTGGGTGCAGCATTGTGGCTTTGAAGTAGAACCTCCTATTTCCTAGGTACCACCGGTAATTAGCTGCATAGATTAACATATGGCAACTGCCCATCTTCCACCATTTACAGGTAGTTTACTACAAACTTCAAAAGAGAAATAAAGACAATGATATTGTGACACCAAACTTCATCAAAAGATTAATATTCCCTTTTGATTTTTGAATCAATAGAACATAGTGATAGACAGGAACCGTCTGTTTACATGGTTAACATCTAACAAGATATAAGTAAACACATACAATTAGTATTAACTCCAGTTCTCAGAACAATGTAAGCATACATTTCAAAGCTCTAGTCTATCTAATATGGCTTTGTTAGCTATTTATAAGGAATAGACCTAATTACCATTTATATACTTTTCTAGTATGTCCTTAAAGGTTGAATTTGGGTAGCCTGCTAGTTGCTTACACTTTCTGACTGAGTGTCACCTGTACTAATGTGTATACATGAATATTCAAACTGAAAAACTCCATAACTTTAAAAATATTGAACAGATCTTCTCCCAAACTGGATTATTTTCCCTCACACTACCAGGACCCTAAAAGTAAGTTAAGTTTGGTGTTTATAATGTTGACTGCTTTTGAATTATACAAGGTGTGAAATTTCAGTTCCAATATACAAACAGTAAAACCAAATGCCCATATCTCAAAAATGGGTGAATGAAGTTTGCTTAAATTTCCCCAAAATAAAACAAGCAAGTGAAAACCCAAATCTTTGGAATGAGACCAAGAATCAAGGAAAATTTTGAGCAACTGAAAGAAAGTGTGTTGGGCTTAGAGAATGTAAACTAAAACTTATTGCAAGCAATAAGGATCTGATACTGAATCCATTAATATCAAGGGCAACATTCTCACTGATTTCAAATAATGCTGGGGAGACCCTGTAAATGAAACAATCTTCTAGAGGTAACACAGGACTTAAATCTCCCAGCGTCCTATATTAGATTTCTAAATAAAAAGCATGTTTATGCCCAGTAGTGGAGATAACAAAATTACAATTCCATAATAGTACCAATGTGGAAAGAATGTAAATTCCCTCTTGAGTTTTAATATTTGTAATGAATGGAATGTTGTTTATTATGAAAATTTATGTGTATACTAAAAGAGCCTATTAACCTGGAGAGAGTTGAAGAAATAAAATGAGAACTTGCTGTCCAAGCAGCTTTTTTCTGAGCTTTCACAGCTCTACCACATATTATAAACTCGTTATAAAATTTGTCAGCTTTACTAGTCTTTATGTTTATGAGCCATTTGCAAATAATAAAACAATGAAAATTTGCACTTAACTCCTGAGATTTCTTACTTTCTTCAGCAAACCCTCTTTCTATTCCATCCAAACTTTGACAGTAGATGTGAACAATGGGGGTTTTATAAACAGCCTGGTCTGTTTTATGGAGTCCTGATTTCTTACAGCTTTTTGAAAACCATGGTTTTCCACACAAAACTAGGGGACCTACCAAGTCTACATTACCACAGGTCTGTGAAGACTCCTCCAGCATTCAAGGCTACTCAACAACTTAAATCACCCTTGCTGCAGTTTAAGCCCATTGATTCTTGTCCTATCCTCAGCAGTTAAGAAGAAGAATTTTTCTCCCTCCTCCTTGTAACAACCTTTTATGTACTTGAAAACTGTTATCATGTCACCTCTCAGTCTTCTCTTCTCCAGACTAAACAAACTCAATTTTTTCAATCTTCCCTCATAGGTCATGTTTTCTAGACATTTAATCATTTTTGTTGCTCTTCTCTGGAATTTCTCCAATTTGTCCACATCTTTCCTGAAATGTGGCGCCCAGAACTGTACACAATACTCCAGTTGAGGCCTAATCAGGGTGGAGTAGAGCGGAAGAATTACTTCTCATGTCTTGCTTACACTACTCCTGCTAATACATCCCAGAATGATGTTTGCTTTTTTTGTAACAGTGTTACACTGTTGACTCATATTTAGCTTGTGATCCACTATGACCCCCAGATCCCTTTCCGTAGTACTCCTTCCTAGGCAGTCATTTCCCATTTTGTATGTGTGCATGATCACATACTACTTTTTACATAGGACCCCTGCCTCAGTATACAAATGAACTGTATTCAATACGTAGCTATTCTATATTTTGTTTTACCCTTGTTTTTCAATGGGTGACATGCATTATTTACTGCACAATATTCAAACCCTACTCTGAAGACAGAGTTGTTAATTTCCTCATAACACACTTCTTAGTTCCCATTTCTCCCCACTTCATCACAGCCTAGTCTCCCTCCCCTGCTCCCTTTCAGCTCCTTGTAACATTCTCAGTCTCCTCACTAGTAACACTATGTATACTACCTATAATACACACACACACACACGGAGTGTCAAATTTCGTACCTCTATGAAAATGAATATAGCATGTACATTTAACTGTCTTTTCTATCATCTATCAGAACATCTCTCCTAAGACTTGTTTTAACATTTCAAACCACTAAGCAGTTACAACACCTGCTATCTTAAAAAACAAACAAACCATCAAACCATAAGAAAAGTGTTTTTTTTCCTCGTAGGCCTTGGAACTTCTCTCCCAAAATCAAACCTGGTCCATGCCCACAGTGCACCTGTTTCAGTCCTGCACTAACAGCTACTTTTTCATGCACAGATATAAAAAAGTCATAATGTTAAACTCTGTTATCTTATGCCCCATGGGACTAAAAAATGAGGCTTTATACCACTTTAAGGGGAGGTACTCAGCTCCCAAGTGGGATACACAGTTCCTTCAAGGAATGGCCCCAGATAACAGACTTAAAGTCATGGCATATTTTGATGTAATTCAAACCTACTTTATTCATGAGCTAATAATTCATTATTCATATTACTACATGCATATCTATTTGTGATTTATCTTTATCTGAGATCAGAGTCTAGGATACATACTTGAGTCTGACTGCAAGGTGCTGGATGGATGCATTGTTGTGAAGGGACACGCCCTCCCACTGGTATGGACGAGACTAATAAACTCTTCTGGGCCTGTTCCATGTTAACAAGATGCCCCTGCAATGCCTCTTCAGCCTGGAGGAGAAGGAGCTTAAAAGGGGGAACTTACCACATGAAGGGGTGGTGAGTGGTAAGAAGGTTGCTCCACTTAGGCCTTGGCTACACTTACCCAGTAGTTCGGCGGCGAGCGATCGAACTTCTGGGTTCGACTTATCGCGTCTAGTCTGGACGCGATAAGTCGAACCCGGAAGTGCTCGCCGTCGACTGCGGTACTCCAGCTCGGCGAGAGGAGTACCGCGGAGTCGACGGGGGAGCCTGCCTGCCGAGTGTGGACCAAGGTAAGTTCGAACTAAGGTACTTCGAACTTCAGCTACGTTATTCACGTAGCTGAAGTTGCGTACCTTAGTTCGAATTATGGGGGTAGTGTAGACCTGGCCTTAGAGGCTGCTGGTAACAGATATAGTCCAGACAAGGAGGAGACAGTGGCGAGATGCACCACTTCCAAAGCCACCCTGAATGACAGCATAGCAATACTCCCCAGGAAGAGGGGTAGAAGGTAAACCCTGCAAAAGGGCAATAGACTCTGGGAGACTAAGCCTTTAGAGCTGAATATCCAAGGGCTACCTGAGGGACTGGCCCAGACCAATCCTCCTCTCTTGCAATGGGAAGGGAAGAGGAGGGGCCAACCCCTATTACTATTTTGCTAAATATGTATGCTTCTGTCTTTTTTCTAGGACACATATGGGACTCTGTACCTTTTATCCAAAAGGATCTGAATATTCTCTTCTGATTTCTATGTTTATAAAAACATCTCAACATTTCCTTTTATTCTTCAATTCATTATCAGCTCAGTTCTCCTAAGAGAGAGCTTGCAATAGATAAGAACTTTGGCTCTGGAAGGAAAAAAGACATCACTGACTATCTAAACCTTACACATTCATCCTATAGCAGCACATAAGCTCAACCACCACTAATTGGAAAGCAATCGGTAGGGTCATAACAATTTGCTCAGTAACAATTTAACTTTAGTCATGCCTCAACAGAAAGTCTTAGAGTCTATTTACTCTGAATTTCAAGTTAAACAGAAAGTAAATTAATTTTTAATACTAAATTAGTATAGAGTTTCTAATGAGGCACTTCTAGCAACCCATTGCATTAAATATTATCAATCTGATTTTTTGTTAAATACTCTAGAGAACTAACACAGGGTGTCCTTTTTCCTGGTAGAAATTAAATTAGGAATGTGTAATAAGAATTTGGCATGATAATATAGATAAAATTAGAGTCAGCAAAGAAATACTTCCTGCTTGAAATTTTGACTATTGTTCTTTCCCCGCTGGGGATCTTTGGCTTTTCTAATAGGTGAAATCTTCCATATGTAATCACTTAGTGGAGGGGAGCCTCCATAGGCTGAAATCCCTTGTGGGGTGTGAAAGGGAGACCCTCTGCTGGGGAGCCAGCACGGAAGGAGATCCCACAGGGTTTTCGGGGTGCTGCTGGGGGAAGGAAGGGGAGGCAGAAGACCAGCAACTCTCCATGGCGTCAGGCATTCCACAGCTTCCAACACTCTGCAGAGATCCCACCTAGAGTTAATGCTGCTTACTGCCATTCCATATTCCTGGATTTCGTGGATTTTATGACAGTAGTGCCAATTATAAAAAAAATGTATTGTTAACACTGCTTTATTACACTCATGTACATATCAGATCCATAGCAAGCAAAATAACAAGTATCTTAAATCTCTAGGTAATTCTTCCTTCTCCCTTCCCTTCCCCTCCTCCCCCCGATGTATGAATAGTTAAGACATCAGCTGAATTAAAACTTTAAATAATGTAGTATGTTTCTTCTAAAATCCCAGAATCACTTCTAAACAGATGTTACCATCTGGCTTCATTTGCTTACAAAAGAACCCTTAGGACAGCTTCCCATCAGGTTTCCAGCTGTAGAAATGAATTCATCTATTTCCCATGAAAGTCACGTGTGAATCAATGGTGAAGCTAAAGCTACCTGAAAAGTTCTGTCACACCTTCCTCCATGTCACACTCTGTGTATAAAATGCATCACATGATCTGCTTCTTCTATGGTGCCTGGAACTATCAGCTGTATGCTATTTCCCACAATACTATTATTATTACTGACTATTTACATTATTGTAGCACCTAGTGGCCTCAGCTGACATCTGGGTCTCATTGTGCCAAGCCCTGTAGAAACACATAGTAAGAGATAATCCCTGATGGAAAGATCTTACAATCTAAAAACACAAGACAGAGAGAGATTTGGGGGTGGGAGTGTGTGAAAAGAAATAAAGGCACACAAAGGTGAAATGACTGGCCCAGCATCACACAGCAATTCAGTGACAGAGTGAGAAGCAGAATTCAGGTCTCCTAACTCCCCATCCAGTATCATAACCTCTAGACTACATCTTCTCTCAGACACATACCAGTCCTTATTTGCTATTTCTAGACCTTCATGCCTCCTTGACTACTGCTACTACATACACTATTTATTTATTCTTACTCTAATTGTTCCATTGTCTGGAGTATGCTGTAAGAGTTGTACGAGTAGTATCTTCAAAAATGGAATTGTGTTTTTGGGGTACTTCATTGTAAATCAGCAGTGAGCATACTTCTTGGTATATTAATTTTTTAAAGAACACCAGCAGACAGGAATTCTCATCAGGGATGGCCTTAGGATTTTTACTGTATCACAAATGGTCTGTCTAAGACATCACGATTACAGCCTGAAGAATGCTCTTATGACATCATGTTACTGTTATTAATAATAATAATGTGTTTCTATTGTGGCATGTACATCATGTTACCATTATTAAGTATTATTAATCATCCATTTATATTATGGTAGTGTCCAGAGGTCCCAGCCAAGAAAAAAGAACTTACAGCATACTACCATACTTTATGTAATCCAAAGTAAATTTAGTAGATCAGAGAATCTGTTGAGTCTGGGTTAAGATCACTTTGAAATATAAGTGGTTATTCAATTTCACTTCCTCAAATAAAAAGAACATCTTCATTTTAGTAAAGAGTAAAAGGAATAACCCTGGACAAATATACACAGTTATTTGCATTTAAGTTACCAATGCCTTAAGGGTGCAGTCATTTACAAACCTCTTTTCAAAAGTTTGTGTTGGTTTTGGCTGACTCTGCCTTCACATTCAGGGCTGTATTCTCTCAGCAGGGCCGGCTCCAGGCACCAGCCCAGCAAGCAGGTGCATGGGGCGGCCAAGGGGATGGGGCAGCATGTCGGGCTGTTCGGCGGTGGGTCCCTCTTGGAGGGAAGCACCTGCCGCTGAAGAAGAAAGTGTTGTGGGGGAGCTGCCACCAGAATGCCGATCGCAGTTGCGATCGTGGCTTTTTCTTTTCTTTTTTTTTCGCCACTTGGGGTGGCAAAAGCCCTGGAGCCGGTCCTGTCTCTCAGGACTTTTAAATGAGAAGTTCCCACTTATCCATGGAGAGAAAGATTTTATGAATATCAAACAAGCATAATTTATGCAGAAACACCACTAAAAACTCCATTTGGCATTTTTACTTGCATTAGTAATGTGAGAACCCCATTAAAATGGAACTTTTTGAAAAGAAGATTAAACCCCAATTCTCTCAGCTCATTCCCCTAGTTAATCTTACTTTTCATAGCTCAACACTTGTTAATATATTAACATCAACAATATCCTCTTTATTAATTTGTGTTTAGGTTCTTGCTTCTTCTTTCCTTTATGTGCATTTACATTTTTTTTATACACACATATATTTATAAACACATGGGGGGGTGAAATCATGGCACCACTGAAGTTAAGTGTGAAACTCCCACTATCTTCAGTGTGTCTGGTACTTCATCCAGAATATATAAATACTGACTAGCCTGTCTGTGGGTTTGAGGACAGAGCTAAGTTTACGGGCAGACAACTTATGCCCTTTGTTTCCCTTGCTGGCTGCAGATTTGCTTGGGTGCAACCAGGCTAGCCAGAACTTGGCCCTAGTAGCTCAACCTATTTCTGTGCCAAAACACTTGGCTTCATATTTAAAGCAGTTCTGATTGTTATACTATCCTCACTGTCCTGTCCTTTTATGTGCAACACGCTGCAGTGCCTTTATTTATAGACACTATACTTTAAAATGTGAAAACTTTAACAAGCATAATTTCAGTACGAAAAATGTGTACAACAAGCTTTCATATCTCTCTACATTATATAAAAAGGGTTGATAATCTGCTTCTATAACAGTGAACTGTGTAACCAGACCGACTGAAAAAATGGCTGAAATGTCCATGTTGAAAAAAATTGAAATATACCTCATTTGTTAAAACCAAACTCACAAGACTGTCAATATTATTTTACTTTCATAGATGGATAAAGTGTTAATCATCTGAAGATTTAACTATAGCTGAATCTTGTCAATCATCTTAATATTTATAAAATCAGATGCATTAGCAAAATATAGCAATTACTATGTTTTAAGTCCATTACAAAATATATATTTATAATTAAAAGGAAGCAGAGGAAGATGTCAAAGGTCAATTCCGACTAGAATTTGGAAACCTTAGAGCGATTTAAGGATGGATTGAGATAATACCAACAACAAATAAGGTTAGATACTGGAAATTTCCCTTGAGGAAATGATTCATTACTTACAAGTAGATGAGTCAAATGTTGAGCTGAGTTATTTCCTCTTCTACCCAGCTCCCATTTATCCTTCACTTACTGGTATATGTTAAGAACACAATTTATCTTTGCTAGAGTTCTGGTCCTGATATTAATCTGCGTCTCCCAGCCTGTAGAGCTTTGAGAATGCATGTATCTATTTTTATGAAGAAATTATGGCATAATTAATTTTGTGAATAATGTACTAAGTAATTATGATTACAATTATTCATTAAATAATCAACCCAATGTTATTAGTATCTGCATTTATTTGCAGTCAAAGCAGTAACTTTGAGACACACACGTCAGCATGTGTGTACAGTAGCATAAGGCTAAATTTATTTCCACTGAATTCTATACGGTTCAGGCCAGACACTATCTTTCCTTGGGTAAGCAAAGCCTTTCTCAAGACAGACACTCTATTATTCAGTTTATTTATTTTGATATTAATGTACAGTGGGACAAACTGAAAGCAAAAGGGAATGTTTTCTGCTAAATGATGAATTATTCAAACAGTGAATGAAGAGAACAGTGATTTCATTTAAGTCACAGATCTCTGGAGCCAAAGTCTGAAAAAAATGCAACTGAAACAGAACGATCATTTAAGAAGTTAAGAATTGGGGCAGGTGCAAGCCCATTGTTTCAGTGCTGTCATTGCCATCTGAATGGACTATTACTAGACAAAACTGTTCAGTTTTGCTTTATTGAATCCCACTCCCATGGAAAAAAGGCAAACGGGGAGATTTAGTTAATTCATAAATTAAAAAGCCTAAAATGCTAAGAGTTGGATTTTGTTTAAGTAGATATTTTCACATGCACAGGAATACACATGCATGCTCCTGCATATGGACATACATGAATCATTCTCAAAACCCTTAAGTGAATGCCTGTCCACAATGAAAGACATGCAAAGAGAATATGTTCACACAACTCAACTCAGCTATATGTACATAGGCGACCCTACAGTGCATGCACTATTTTGCTGAAATTTTTTATTTTGAGTGCCTGGATCTTAGTTACCTAAGTGGTCCAGTTTTCACAAACCTGATGGAGATTGATGGCAGTTGCAGGTGTTCAGTTTAATCAGAATATTATTTCTAAGTGGCCATTCATTGGTTACCTTCACCAAAGAGGGAAAAGTACACCCTGCTTGACAAACTATCTTCCATTTCTGTGGTTTACTGTCACAATAAAATATTTGCTAAATGAATGTACTGTTCCTACTACACAACATATCATTCAGCCTGATAATGTGAGTTTGGTGCAGAGCACAGTTGCTGATCATCTTGGTATTATTTCTAACCTTGGATTTTCTAATGAGAAGCACATCAAACCACAGTACATCTTCCCAAGATTGAGAACTGCTGTGTCAGCCAGAAGCACAGCTCTTTCTTATCCATTTTTAGCACCAGACTATAGATTATTACAACTTATTGCTTGTAGTTCTCCCAGATGTTTGCTTCAGTACATAAACTTCAGTTTGTACAGTATTCAATGCCTATGGTATTCTGCAAACGTTACCTATATAAACATCAAATTGATACTAAAAACAAAACATTGGCTTCCTGTCAAATCCTGAATTGCTTTAAAGGTACGTGTACTGTACTGGCTTATAAAGCTTGGAATGGCTGTGCCCTAACACAATGAACTATTGATTGTAACACCCTTACATTTACCTGTGGTGTCATGCTTGAGCCTTCTGAGTCTCCTCATGACATGACTATAGTCATTTACAAGTAGCACTAAAACCTTTTGTTTTTAGAGCCTGTGGCTCTAAAGCGCTTTGCTTTCCCAGAGCAAAAAGTTGAGATACCTGGTGTGACCTGGGGTGCCTGGGGTAGCCCACATAGGAAATGCCAAGGTCAGGGCTAGGGTTACCATCTTTCTAGTCGCACAAAACCAAACACCCTTGCCCTGCCCGTGCCCTGCCCTGCCCAGCCTCTGAGGGCCCACCCCCCAGTCACTCCATCCCCTCTCCCTCTGTCACTTGCGTTCCCCACCCTCACTCGCTTGCTTATTTTCACCAGGCTGGCTCATGGGGGTTGGGTACAGGAGGGCTGCAGCTGGGGGTGTGGACTCTGGGATGGAGCCAGAAATGAGGAGTTCATGGTGCAGGAGGGGGTTCCGGGCTGAGGCAGTAGGTTGGGATGCGGGGGGGCAGGGATGCAGGCTCCAGGTGGCGCTTACCTCAGGCGGCTCCTGGAAGCAGCGGCATGTCCTTCCTCTTGCTCCTATGTGGAGTTGCGGCCAGGCGACTCTGTGTGCTGCCCTGTCCGCAGGCGCTGCCCCAATAGCTCCCATTGGCTGCAGTTCCCGACCAACGCTAGCTGTGGGGGCGGCGCTTGGAGTGGGGGCAGTGTGGAGCCCCTTGGCTGGACTTTTAACAGCCCAGTCAGCAGTGATTACCGGAGCTGCCAGGGTCCCTTTTTTTGGCCGGACATTCCGGTTGAAAACCGGACACCTGGCAACCCTAGTCAGGGCAGGCTGAAAAAGGGAAAGCAGATATTCTCAAGACTGGTGGGTAACACTAAAGTTAAGCTCACCAACCAGTCACAAACTGTGCTTCTGATCTCCCGCACTGGTTATCAAGAAGCAAAAAAGAAATCACACAGCCCCTTTATTGCATTCCAGTTATCTGGCTCCCAATCAGCACCTAGGTCCAGTACAATGAGAAGTTATTTAAAAAACTCTGCTCACATATACAAAATGTTCTCCTGACCCCCAAAGGGTCAGCCACGTTACCAAGTCAGTAAATGTTTGGTTCTTACCAAAAAAAACCACACTGCCTGCCAACCCTTTAGTGTCTAAAACTAAAGGTTTATTATAAAGAAAAAAGAAAGAACAAGAAGAGAGATGTTAAACAGTAAAACAGTCACATACATACCAATACTGCTAGGAACCTGATGGACTTTGAAATCTTTGTGAGTTTGCTGGCTTGAAAGTCCCTCCGTAACACATCCACAGCTTGGATGGGTCATTCAGTCCTTTGTTCAGAGCTTTGTTTGTAGAAAGGTTACTCCAGCGGTAAGAAGCAGGAATGAAGACAAAATGGAGAAGATGCAGCTGCCCTTTTATAGTCTTTTTGCCATGTGTCTGGTACTCCCTTTGTTTCAAACACAAACTCATAGCACATGGCATTGAAAGGCCTTAGATTTCTCTTCATAGGCATGCCCTTGCATGCCTTGCTGAGTCATAAGGTGTATCCCTTGCCTTACGTCAGTGGACCAATTGTATAGCTGATGTCCCTTAATGAAACATCAAGCAGGCTAGGCAGTACTAATGCCAATCTGACTGGGGGTATCACTGAGATGCACAGCACAAGTTTGGAACTACAGACATATCATACATATATAACCCTTCTGCCAGGTGGAGCCAGCAGGAACCAGAGCCAGGTTCAGTATCTGGGGGTTCATTTCTATCGATACAACACAGAACCAGCTCAAGCCCCCACCCAGTGACCTGGGAAAATTACACACCACCCCTGGGCACCTCTGAGAGGCAATACTTCCCCACTCGCAAGCACAGAGTCCAAGTGTAGAAAAGAAACTTTTAATAAAAGGAGGGAACTAACTCAGAGTTAATTTGGGAAACACCGCAAACAGGGTTCATAAACATAAGCCATGAGTAAAAGACCCACCCCCAAGTAGATTGGGTGGTGCCCTTTTCCCCTCAGGTTCTTAAGTCCAGCAACCCAAAAGTCCCTTTCACATGCCTGACCCTTCTCTGCACCCCACTCATATTTGGTGTCCTGGGTCAGTGCAGACCCAGAGTTCAGAGGTGCATCTGGAGAGTTCACCTCCCACCCTGGGTGGGGGTAAAGAGACATCTTACTCGCTCCCGCTGGCACGCTCACCGGCCACCTGCTCACCGCTCTTTCTGCGCTCCTCCACCAGCCGCCAGCTGGCCGCTCGTCATGCCTCTCCGCTGCCGCCCTGCTGGCTGCTCATCGCACCTCTCTGCCGCCACCTGCTCGCCACTCATCACTCCTCTTCGCTGCCGACCTGGTCAGTCATTCGCCACTTGACTGTCAGTCACCTTCTGCCTCTCTGCTGTGACCACTGCACATCAACTTCTCAGTGATTTTAGCTCTTAGCAGGCAGGGCAGAAACAGAGTCCTACCACAACTGGTTTCAGCTCTGATTAAGCAATTAAAATATCAAAAGAGGCTCCTAATGAAGCCTATTTAGCTCTATTCTTTGAACAGTGGGGAAGAACAGGTTAAGCCAGTCTAGAGAGAACCCTTGGGTGAGCAGGGGGGAATTGTTTTGCCTCCTGACCAGAACTCCTTTCCCCACCTCTCTTACTGTCACAGGGCTTTGGTAGTCGAGCCCCTGGCTCAATGAGGTCCTCTCCGCTAAGGGTGAACCCCCCCCTCCCAATTGGAACAGGTTAAGCACAGTCCTGCTTCCATGAATTCCCACAATAATCACAACACTGATAACAGCATTTCACTACCTCTGCATTCAGTACTAATGTGATTTGTGACCCAACACCAGACAAGATTATTACAATGAGCAAAACACTGCTCCATCTGCTGAATATCTAAGCAAATCTAAGCAAAGCAGGAGCAAACTGTATTTACATAACCACACCCAGAGTCTCTCCTCCTCCCAGCTAACTGTCAGGGAAGCATTCATTCAGACCCTGCTTACACATATAACTTACAATACAAAGGTGATACATACACATAAACGAGATTATCATACCTGGAAAATTATAACATTTTTGCAGATACCTTACATGGCATATCTGGTATAACTCATTGCAATTTTACAGTATTGGTATTCATAATATCCTAAAGTGTCCCCCAAATTCCATATAGTGTCACACTTGAATATTTCAGTTACTATCTGTGGCAGCAGAGTTAAGTCAACTGTGTTGCTCTAGCAGCATCAAGCAGCCCTAAACCTATCTGGGCCCAAGAGGCTCTTGCCAGCGTATGGGAAACCTTTAGTGGTGGAGAGCTGAAATAATGGCTCCTATGTTATCCCACTCTCTGCAGAAGTAATGTCATTATCCCTTGCACCCTGGTGCCCCTTAGAGCAATAGGCAACTGAGAAAATGAAAGCAGGCCTCATGCTGTTCTAAATTCTGCTGGAGGTCTGGATTCGTACACAGCACTCCTGGGATCAGGAAAGCACAAATGTGAATTAAAGACACCATTGTTCCCCCCTTCTTGAGATGCATTGTGTTCCTTGGACTCAGTCAAGGATCAGGGCCTTCAAGTTGACATTGAAATCTTACTAAATTTGATTATTCTCTCTCACTCTCAAGGCATCCTCATGCTGTGATCTAGTTAGAGTTTACATTCCAGGAGGGCAAAGTGAATACTTGGCTGGGAGACCTCTATGTAGCTCCTAGGTACCACGGAAATGTCTCAGGGGATTTGTTCAATATTGGTATGTTCTAGGAACAATAACTGGATGGAATTAAGTAAAGGGAAATTTAATCTGCATATAGGAAACTTTCCTACCATGTTATGGTCAGTCTAGGAAGTGGAAGATACCCCATTGATCAGGGCATGTAAAACTAGACTGAACACAACTAGGACATATCCGAGAAGGGTAAACCCTATACTGGCAGACAGTGTGACAAGATGACCTCATATTTTTTCCTGTCTCTAACTGCTGATTCTGTCATTTTACTAAACCAATACCTAGGATGGTGAGGGGGAATTCGAGGGGGGCTACCAACTGTAAGTCAAGACCCCAAGAGGATTCCATGCCATAGAACCAGTGAGCCCAACTGGTGACAGGAGAAAACCCTGCCTCACCAAGAGTGAAATAAAAATAAGATGACTTTTGTTTAAGCTCGCCAACACCACAGTGCTGCAAACACTTCATCTTGGGACATGCAATGTCAGCCATACCTTCCACCTAGGGAAAGTTCCAGAAAGGGAGCTGGGGTTGGAGGAGTTAGTGTTAGAGAGCTGGTGATTCACTTAATTACAAATGTTGGTTTATTATTAATCTTAACACCTTCCTTTCCCAGATCCAGTGTTCCTGTTCCCAATAAGATTTTCCCCTGTGTTATGCTGTTATTTGTTATATGTCCTTCCCTTGTTGGGTTTGTTTTACTTACTTTATTGTCCTCTGCATACAGGGGTTTATTTTCCTTGCCAGCTTGTAGTATTTATGAATTTGTCAAATGACAGCACTCCTGTTTATCTGACACAGTGAGGAGTCATTAAGTGGAGGCTCCAGGCCCCAAGGAAAAAAACCAAAAAAAACAAAAAAACCAACAGTCTATAACCCACACAAGGAGAGGAGAGAACTTTCCAAATATTGGTGATAGCAAGCACAAGGGAGAGAAAAGGGACGAGGGTTAAGACACACCTCAGGGGAAGGGATGACACTTACAGTTTGGTCTTTTTGAGACTGAGCATGTATCACATCCTCTTGTTTAAATCTGAATATATCAGGGACAATAGTGATAATTAGAGTGCTGGTAAGAGTGATGAAGAGACTATCCAAAATAAACTCCAGTATATGTACATGTACAGATTCTTACAACATTTTTTTTTTGATAGACGGTACCTTTTAGAGCTACATATCAGTGTTCTGGGTCACTTTATTCTTTGTTGGGGTTTTTTTTGGGGGGGGGGTTGTTTTTGTGAATTGTAACTCCAATTTCAGCTATTGAATCAATGGTCTATATTTTTAGTGGATTTGTCGTGTTAACATCTTAGGTGAAAGAACATTCACTTTCATCTCCGATCCAATAAGCACAGACCAAATCATTCCCATTCAGACCCCACAGATGCCCACCTGAAAAGCCAGAGGAAAGGGCACACCATCTTTGCAGCATTATTTCCCATTCTCCATGATTCACAGCAGCCTCTTGGAGGTTGAGAGGAATGGGGATTGGGGATATTGTGGGCCTGAGGCTACAGAAGGTAGTGGGAGTGTGTTATATGTGATTTAATTCCTTGGAGATTCCACAATAAGTGTTTTCTTTTGCATGAACTTCTCCTATACTGGGGAAAACCCCATCCACAAGCGGGGGTTTCAGAGGCAGTGGCCTGTTGGAACATCCCTAGTTCCAGTGGAGTCAGACTGCCATGGAGACAAATCAGAATGAGGGCCCCAACAATGAGTCAAAAGGCACAAGGACTTGGACCAGGCCACTAGCAGTACCCTGTAATCTGTGCGGTTTATAGACTGGATCTTTTGTTGCTTCATAGGAGTGATAAATTCCTTTCCCAAAAAAGAACAATTCAGAAAATATTCTGTGAAAGTAGCCTGCCAGTTTCCTATCCCCTTTTCTGTACTAGAAGGCATCACTGAAACCCATTTATTTTGCCTTACTTCCCACCATTCCCTCCCACACTTGTGTTTAGCATAATTGACATTGCAATATTTTTGTTTTATCTCTCATCTCTTTGACCTAGCCTTTCATTTGTCTACTATCTTCATGTTCTGAGTTTATCTCATTTCAACTGTGAGCTATTCAGGGCAGGGGCTGTGTCTATTTCTCCAAAGCAGCATGGAAGGTTTCAGCACTATATAAATATTTATTACTATTAATACAATATTTTGGAGGTATACATCGGTTGGTTGCTTAAACCTAGAATGTATCACTGTGTCAATGTTAACAATTTGTATTTTTTAAATTGTGGGTGCAAATCTTCATAATTAGTCTTGTAACTGCCTGATTGCACGCAACTAGATCTACAACTGCAATTCCATTGTTCTGATCCAATGTAACATATAAAAGACCTCCAGATTTCTCACACAAAATGGAACCTCTCTACTGGAGTGGATATTAATGTGTGCTGGGTCCAAGCCTGGGGTTCAAATTGGGCAGGCACATAGCAGGTCAGTGACACAACACTACTTTCATTTATTTTATTTATTTATATATATTTTAGGCTGCCATCTTGTGTGCCAGTATCTCAGAGTACACCAATACAGTGTTGCATCCCTACATCTGCACATGGAACAAATGTAGTAATAAATAAATATTAAGTGCTCCAGCGTGATAAATGCTGATTTCATTTAATGGCAGTGTACCTATTGGGTTCCGGGAAGTGGGCGGGCGTAAGCCCGCCCACTGCTAAAGGATCTCCCCCCAGCCTAAGGGGAGGATCCACAGGACCTGGAACTCAAATAATTACGGGGGACAACTAATGTAAAAACAGGGACAGGAGTGTGGTCAAAGGGTCAAAAGAAGAGAACCAGACGGGGACACCGAGCAGAGAACCCCGGACAGCGCCCACTGCTCCTCAAAGGCGTCAAGGGAGCCAGTGGACGCCGCCCAGAGGAACTCTGCCCAGATACGTGAACGGACAGAGGATCGGAAACAGGCCCCACAGTCACAGGCACCTCCATCGGCCAACCTCCTCTCCCTGGTTTTATAGATGGCCTGTTTAGCCAGTGCCAAGAGGAAGTTGACCAGGAGGTCCCGCGACTTTGTGGGGCCACGGATAGGGAGTGCATAAATGAGAAGGTGAGGGGAAAAGTGTAACCAAAAACGTAACATAATATCGGTGAGGAGCCGGTGTAGGGGCTGCAACCTGGCACACTCTAAGTAAACGTGAGCCAGGGTCTCCCTCACGCCGCAGAAAGGACACGTGTCCGGGACAGGGGTAAACCGCGCCAAGTACACGCCCGTGCTCACGGCCCCATGAAGGAGCCGCCAGCTGATATCCCCAGCGGGCCTCGGGACCAGAGTGGAATAGAGGCTGGCCCACCGGGGATTCTCACCCTCGACAGGTGGCAGGAGGTCCCGCCACTTTGTATCGGGGCGGGACATGAGGGTGAGGAAGTGAAGAGTGTGGAGCACAAGCGTGTATAGATGTTTCCTTGGCACGGTCAGGAAACGAACCGGCTGCAAGTCGTGCAGCCGGCTCACGGAGAAGGGGCGGGGGGGCCGGTTGGGTCCACGGGGCAGGGGCTCAATGAAAAGGTCCGGAGGGCCAGGGGTGGAGGGTGGGCGGGGCGTGCCCTCATGCAGGATCCGGTCGAGGCAAACCCGAGCAGCGGGCGGCAAAGCGGCCTTCACCTCCTGAAGTACGCGCCGGGGAGTACAAGGCCTGGAGAGCCCCATGTGCCGAGCGAGCGTCAGGGGATCCAGCCAGTCTCCCCGGTCGTAGTCCAGGAGGTCTCCGACTCTAGTGACTTCTGCCAGGACCAACCTCTGGCGCACCGCGGGGGACTCCGCCACCTGCACACGGAGCTGGGGATTGTGTAGCAGGGGCTCCGCGAGGAGATCTGCCCCCTCGGTGGCCGCCACGGACCTGGTCGCTGAGAACAGTTTCCAGGTCCGGAGGAGGTCCTGGTAGAATACCGGCAGCCCGGAGAGGTCTCGCGGAAGACCTCTCGGATCGAGATAAAAGAGCTGCCGGTCGTATCGGAGCCCTCGGAAGCGGCGCAGGAAGGCGTGCGCCAATACGCTCCACGCCGGACTACCTGCACCATAAAGGAGCCTCTGCAGGGCCTGGAGGCGGAAGACATGGACCTGAGTGTGGAGGCACTTCAGGCCCTGCCCTCCCTCCTCCAGGGGCAGATGGAGGACCCCTGCAGAGACCCAGTGCAGTCCTGGCCAAAAGAACTCCAGAATCACCCTCCGAAGGTCGGCCAGGAAGCCCGGGGCCGGGACCAGGGTGTTGAGACAGTGCCAGAGCATGGACAGGACTAGTTGATTGAGTACCAGTGCCCTCCCACGAAGGGAGAGGCACCGGAGTAGTCCTGTCCATTTCCGGAGCCGCTCCGTCACCCTGCCCTGTAAACCTTGCCAGTTCTCCGGCGGAGACGGATGCGTGGCAGAAAGGTAAACGCCGAGATAGAGCAGCGGACCTGCGCTCCACCGGATGGCCTGAAGCGCAGGTGGGAGGGAGCTCGCCTGCCACCCGGCCCCTACCACCAGGCCAGAGCTCTTGACCCAGTTGACCCGGGCGGAGGAGGCCGCCGAGTACACGGTCTGGCAAGCCTCCACCCGCACCAAGTCGCCCGGGTCCTGGACCACGAGGAGCACATCGTCGGCATACGCCGACAGGACCAGCCGCAGCTCCGGTTCCCGAAGCACCAACCCCGTCAACCTCTTGCGGAGGAGACAGAGGAAGGGCTCGATCGCCAGAGCGTACAGCTGGCCCGAGAGGGGGCACCCCTGCCGCACTCCCCGCCCGAAGCTGACCGGCTCGGTCAGGGTCCAGTTGAGCCTGACCAGACACTCTGCGGAGGCGTACAGCACCTGGAGAAAACCCACAAACTGGGGTCCGAAGCCTAACGCCTGCAGAGTGCCCAGGAGATACCCGTGGTCCACCCTGTCGAACGCCTTCTCCTGATCCAGGGACAGGAGGGCGAACGACAGACCATCCCTACACCCAAGTTCCAGAAGATCCCGGACCAGGTAGAGGTTATCAAAGATACTACGGCCCGGGACGGTGTAGGTCTGGTCTGGGTGGATCACGTCCTCCAGCACAGACCCCAGCCGCAGCGAGATGGCCTTGGCTACGATTTTGTAGTCCGTGCTGAGGAACGAGACGGGACGCCAATTCCGTAAGTCGCGGAGGTCCCCCTTCTTCGGCAATAAGGTGAGCACGGCTCGCCTGCACGAAAGAGGGAGGACCCCGCTCCGCAAGGCCTCGGCCCAGACGGTGACTAGGTCCGGGCCGAGGACGTCCCAGAACACGCGGTAGAACTCCACGGTCAGCCCGTCCATGCCCGGAGATTTATTGGTGGGCATGCGGCGGAGGGCTTCCGAGAACTCGGCCAGAGAGAGAGGCGACTCCAGCCGGTCCCGGTCGCCCGCGCTGACCGTTGGGAGTCCGTCCCAGAGCACTCTGCAAGCGGTAGGGTCGGTCGGATCTGGGGAGAAAAGGTGTGCGTAGAAGGCCCTGGCCCTCTGGCACATCTCCACCGGATCCGTAAGAGGGGTGCCGTCTTCCGCTAGGAGGCAGGTGACGTGCTTCTTGGCCCCCCTCCTTTTCTCCAGGGCATAGAAGAAGCGGGAGCCGCGATCCATCTCCCGAAGGAGGCGGATGCGGGATCGAACAAAAGCACCCCGGGCCCGATGATCGTCGAGGGCCCGGAGCTCCTCCCGCTTCTCCCGGCACGCTCCGCAAAGGGATGGATCCTCAGGGCTGGCGGCCAGACGCCTCTCTAGCTCCAAGACCTCCCGTTCCAACTGCTCTATCGCCACATCCCTCCGTCGGCTGGCGCCCCGGGTGTAATCACGGCAGAAGAGCCGGGCGCACACCTTTCCTAGGTCCCACCATCGCCGCGCCGAGGGAAAGGCACGCCGCTGCCCTTGCCAGACCAGCCAGAACTCCCGGAAGGACGCCACGAAGCCCACATCCTCCAACAAGCTATTGTTAAAGTGCCAATAGGCCGGCCCCGGCCTCTCCCCACATAGAGAGGCCGTCACGGTGACTAAATGGTGATCAGAAAAGGGGGCTGGCCGCACATCGGAGGAGTGGGCCTGTGAGAGATGGAGACGTGACAAGTAAATGCGGTCCAACCGGGAGTGGCACGACCGATGGACTTCCACCCGGACGTAGGTGAACGTGGAGACGTCGTCCGGGTGGTGGTCGCGCCAGACGTCCACCAGGGAATGACGTTCTACAATCTCCCGGAGGACGTCCGCTGCGGCCGGGCACTGCTCGGTCCCCGAGCGGTCCCGCTCCTCGAGGGTAGCGTTGAAGTCCCCGCCCAGAACCAGGCACTCACGAGGATCCAAGGAGCCGAGGAAGGCGGATGCCTGCTGATAGAAAGGCAGCCGCTCCGGGCCCGATGTCGGGGCATAGACGTTGACAAGATTGACCACAAGCCCCTCCATACGGACCCGGAGGTGCAGCAGGCGGCCCGGCACAACCTCGGCAACCCCCAGCACCGCGGGCCGTAGGTTGGGAGAGAACAGGGTAGCCACTCCAGCCGTACGAGCTGTGAGATGGCTAAAATAGACCTTGTCCCCCCACTCCAGCCGCCAGCTGTCTTCGGCGGCCGGATCCGTGTGGGTCTCCTGCAGGAAAACCACAGAGTACCCCCCTTCCCGAAGGAAGGAGAGCACCTGGCACCTGCGGAGACCCACCCTACAGCCCCGGGTGTTCAGTGTTGCAAAAGTGATAGGTGGCATGAGGAGGGTTGGGGGGGATCCTCGCTGGCAGGGACGCTCACGGCCCCCATTGGGCCGCGCAGCAAACCGTGACCCACCCCAAAGGTGAGCAAGGAGTCACGGAAGCTGCGGACCCGCTGGTAAGCCGCAGCACCCTGCTTCCCGGTCCTTTTACCCTCCCCCATGAGGGCCCTCGCGGCTCGGAGGATCTGGTGGAAATCCCCCCATCGCTGGAGAGCGAGCGGCACCTTATTGCGGGAGCCACGCACATCTTCTAAAAACTCCCGCAGCTCTTCTCGCAGCGTATGGGGGGGTGGGGTCACTGGCTGCAGATCATCCCCTGTTGGGGCCCCTGGCTCGGCCCCGTGGCCCACTGAGACGGGCAGGCAAGGGGCGGACCCTCGACGTGGCGCCCGATGGACCGGCGCCACACGGTCCGCCTCAGACCCCGGCTTAATGGGGGGCGGCGGCGGAGGGAGGACAGCAGCCCCTAGTGGGTCGGGACTGGGGAACACAAAGGCCGCTCCCTGGGGGTCACCCTCTGGGAAAGAGAAAGAGACATCCCCAGAGGCGGCAATGGCATCGTGGGAGGTGGAGGGGATAGGGCTGGGGTCAGGAGTAGGGGTAGGGCCAGGGGCAGGAGTAGGGTCGGGAAGAGGGACAGAGGTGGGATCCTGGGCCCCAGGAGCTAGACAGCTGGAAGGTAGCTCCTCTCAGTCGGGCCCAGGGGTCTGAGGGTTAGGGAGGGGGTCCCCAGTGATGCCGGGCTCAGGCTCCACGGTAGATGAAACAGCCACGGCAGCAGGTGGTAAACAATCTGCAATGGGGCCCCCACTCGGGAAGGAACTCGGTTGCCCCACGCCAACAAGGGATACCCCTGGTAACTCGAGTCCCGGCCGCGAGGCACCGGCTGTCGCCTGAAGAGGCTCGGCGGCCGTCAGCGATGTGTCACCCGCAGCCGGGCAGGGCAAGGAGTCCAGGGGTTCCTCGAAGGCAGGAGCAGCGGTCAGGGGAACAGGAGACGCAGAAAGGGGGGTTGAGGTGAGAGCGGCCAGATCGAGGCCCGCTGGCAAAGGGTCGTCCTCCCCCTGGGTGACCGGGGTCAGACCCAGGGCCTCGATCTCCTCATAGATAGAGGGCAGCTCACCTCCCACCACCCCAGGATCATCCCCGCTAGCACCCGAGGCGACGTTTGCCTCGAGCATCGCAGAGGGTATAGGTGGCAAGGGGGTAGGAGGGGCTGCAACGTGGGCCTCCGCGAGGAAGGACCGCGGAGAATGGATGGCGGCATCCTCCGGTGCTGCCACAGTTTCCCCAACCGGCAACGGTAGATGTAATGCACCCGTGGGCAAAGCGGAAGGCTCAGCAGCGGAGCCCCCCTTCCTGGTTTTCCGGGGGGCCTCCGCACCGGATGGCAGGAGCGGAGCTCGAGCCTTCCGCTTGCCCCGCTTTCCCTGTACTAGGGTCCAGCCCTCCATGGCATCGTCTGCGGGCTGGGTGACAGGGATTGGGTCGGGGGGCAGAGATGACGGCTTGAGGACCTGAGGAGGTAACAATGGGGCAGTAGGGGGGGGGGGAATCCCCCTGGGGAGGGCCCTCTCTCGCGCCCGGCAATACCCCCACCGCACCCTCCTCTACAGGCCCCGCCACAGTGCACATAGCAGAGACGGGGCTCTCTCGCTCATCTGGGCATGGTGGGGGAGATACCCCTTGAGCCCGAGCGGGAGCAGTGGTGGTCCGAGAAGGAGGAGGGGCGGCTCCGGGTACCGGGCAACTAGGAGCGCCAGCAATGGTGGGGCTGGCACTCTGCCGGGGCTCGGGGGTCCCGGACGTTCCTCCGTGCCGGGCCAAGGGGCAGTCCCTCCGGACGTGCCCTATCGCCCGGCAGAGGTAGCACCGGGCCTCCCCCGTAGAATAGTACACCCGGTAATGGGTCCCCCGATAGGGGACCAAGAAAGACCCCTCAAGCGCCTCTCCAGCACGTGCCGCCAGCGGCAGTTGGAGCTGCACGTGCCGGAGGAACGAGAGGACGTGACGGAGGGCGGGGTCCTTGCAGCCTAGCGAGAGAGGGCGAACGATGGAAATAGGTTTCCCCAGGGTGGAAAGGGCGGGCAGCAGGGCGACATTGGGAAGGAAAGGAGGAACAGAGGTAAGGACCACACGGACACCCAGGTCTTCTAGCGGCTCCAGGGGGACGAATACGCCCCCCACCGCCAGGCCTTTCTCCACCGCCTCTTGGGCGGCGGCCTCCGAGGCAAGGAAAAAGACAACCTTGCCATACATTTTGGAGGCCGCCACGATGGCCGCGGGCCCCACCACCCTCGCCAACGCCCGCACGTAGGTCTCCACGTGCGGCGAGGTGGGCACCTGGAGGCAACGGATGCCATGCCTCCTAGTCAAGGTGGGGAAGGGGCCCAGGCCACTATAGTTGGAAGCGGAGGCGGTGGATGGGCGAGATGGCATACCGGTGGCCGCTGCCACCTGGGCATACGCCCTAGGGGCTGGGGGAGGGGCACCCGCAGAGCTGGTGGAGGGAGCAGCGGGAAGGATTGCCGCGGCCGGTGGCAGGGCCGCAGCAGTGGAGGCAGCCCCTGCCATGTAGGGCCCAGTCTTTTTAGCGGGGCTCTTTCCCTTTTTCTTGCCCTGGCCTTTCGTGCCGGCTGGGGCAGCTCCCCCAGAATTGGAGGGAGCTAGGGACGTGGCAGCAGCGGAGGTCACCCTGTCGCCTGCCGCTGCCAATGCCGCAGTGGTGGCAGGTGGCTCGGCAGCGGAGGTTGAGGTAGAGGCTAAGGGGACAGGCGGGGGAGGGGTGGCGGGGCCTACTTGGGGGGGGCTCGCCCGCCGTGTTCCCCTCCATATTGAGCAGGGAGGGAGGGGAAAACACACTGGAGAAAAAAGGGGGGGGCGGCTAAAGGAAAGGCAGGTCAACCACTCCTCCTCGCTAGGCTGCAGGCAGGGGAGGAGGGCACCGAAACGCAGGGAGATGCAGGAGTATCAAGGGCTGAGGGGGGACAGTCACCGACACCAGCTCCTCTAGTTACACTAAGGGAGGGAAGGTCACAATAACAGAAGGGGGTGCAGTGATTTACCAAAATGTGATGGGGGGCACAAGCGCACGGGAGGGGGCATGGGCACACGAGGGGAGGGGTCAATCAGGGCAAGGGGGGCGCAAGGGAGCAACGAGGCTGGGAATGGGGCAGAGGAACCAAAGGGCTAACCGCAGGGCTGGGGTGGGACAACGAAACCAAACTACAGAGGGAAAGGGGCGGGGCAGGCAAACAAACTGAAGCTGGGGAAGGGCAAAAGGCTACAGAGGGCAAAGGGGGTAGGCAGCAAAGGGCAAAGCTGGGGGGCCTGTTGCAAAAGGGGAAGGGGTCAGTCCAAGGGGGGGGTAGGTGCGCCCACGAGCGCTTGCGAAAAGTCAATGTGCGGGCCGCCTGCCCGCCGCTGCAGGCCCAAACGCTGTCAGTAGGGCGTGGCAGGCCAGGAAAGCAGTAGAGTCCCAGAGGCAGGAGCGGAGACAGATGGAAAAATGGGCTGTGGGGTTGGTGGTGGAGGGGGCGACGGTGGTGGTGGGGGTTTGGGGGGGGACGACACAGATGGACCAGGGGGCAGGCTCCACGCCACACCCCCTGTGTCCCCACAAACACAGTCTAGACCCCCACCACTAGAGCACAGTTCAAAAATTACTCAGTCCAAAACAGCCCCCTCCACAGTGGTCTCCAGAGTCTCAAGCGCTCCCCCAGCAGCCGATGGACCGCGCAGTCCTCTTCCTCCACCTCCAGGCTCTAGCAGCTCTCCAGGACACGCACAGCACCGGCGGCAGCAGCAGTAGCAGCTCCGGCAACCCTGGCAGCTAGGCAGGAAGGACCCCCACAGGTGGTAGTGCTGATGGTGAAGGTGGGGGGTCTTAGCTTCTCCCTCCAAAGATGGTGGGGAGGGGGGGCAGGCCAGCAAGGCCCCCCCACCCCTGACTCAGCAGCAGTGGTAGCAGCAGCAGTCTAGGGAGGGAGCTCTAGCCAGCAGCAGCAGCAGCAGCAGCAGCCCAGGGAGTAAAGGAGAGCTCCAGCTAGCAAGGCAGGTGGAGAGAAGAAGGAGAAGAAGGGAGAGCTCCAGCCAGGAGGGCAGCCACAGAGGACCCTGAGTACGCTCTGTAGCGGGGTGGACACCCACTCCTGCCCTGAGGGGTTTAAAACAGCCAGGAAGAGGGCTGTGGCAGGGAAAAGCTAAGCTGATTGGGGAAGTAGCCACAGCTGGGTCAGGCCCCAATCAGGCCCAGCTGGTCCCTATAAAAGGCTGTGAGCCAGAGGCCTAGAGAACACTCTCTCTCTCTGCATTCAGAGAGAGAAGGGGCTGGCTGCAGGGAGCTAGAGACAGAGTACCTGAGTGGAGCAGGGCTGGGGACAGTCTGAGGAGCTGGGGAGCTCCAGCCTGGAAAGCCCCAGGCTGCAGCCTAGCAGAAGGTCAAGGGGTACTGGGGGTTGCAGAGGGCAGCCCAGGTGTAGGCCAAGGCAGCAGGTCCAAACCCAACCTTGCCAGTGATGAGTAGGCTGATACTGCAGTCTGCCCCAGGCCATGGGGCTAGACCAGAGGTTCCCAAAGTGGGCGATACCACCCCCTGGGGGGCGCTGGAACGATCCAGGGGGGCAGTAGTAGCCTCTGGTGCAATTGGGGGGCGTTGAATAAAAATAAGGGGGCGGTGGAAGCATAAAGAAAGAATATAAGAAAATTTTGAAAAACCGTTCATACATGTTTCATCTGTTGTGTAACAGAGTTAAAGTTGTAGTGATTACTTTATTTTCCAAATAAATTCACAAATTATAACCGATCAGGTGTCAAGTCCGCCAACAGCTCTTAACAAGCAAGTGTTGGCAGGCGAGCGTGTCGCGCATTGTCGGGAAGTCCAGCATGCATCGGCAGGAATATGTGCGTGTAATGACTTGTTTACAATACGATACTATAAATAGGCGACATGTATGAAATCTAATTTAGATTGTTTCTTAATTGTGTAAAAAGCAGTTAACAATAGTGCAATAAGTATTTAAATTTTTTTATTCATATTCAATGCCTTCGATCTTTACGGATTACGGATCACATACAAAGCAAATTGTATTATTGTTGTTTCAATAAAACAGCAATTTACACGTGAGTATTTTTATACATTTTCTTACATATCTACCATACGTTTCTGTGTCTCTAGTGCTTACTAATAATAAAATCGTAGCAGGCTTGTGGCGGTACAGTACTATTTGAAGTGTACAGTCAATATATTTGTCATTTTTTATTACAATATTAACGAAAACGGGAATGAAATCGTAAAAAACGGTTAACTATTAACATTTATTTATATCTATCGAATCATCTGTGTTAATTGGTAAATAAGGCGTGTGTTAATAAGGAACAATTGTTTAAATAAGGGCAAACTAAATTAAAACTATTAACTGATTTTTAATTGCATATTGATTATTTTTAATTAATTATTTCTTGATAAATTTAGTTTGATATTTGACAGTTTAATATCAAATACATATATCTAATGCTGAGCAAAGAACAAAACCCAGTTTATTAGTTTCATTAGTATTTTAGTTTGGTTGTCTTTTGCCATCTTACGCAAAAACCACTGTATACCTGATGTCGTGGGCGATATTCTAATAACACATCTTTCTTTACTATATTGTAGGACGTAGGTAGAAATATAGATACATAAAAGAACACAAATTTGTCACTGCATCTTTCTGTTTGTTCGCTTAAAGAAGGTAGATTTCCAGGGGGGCGCTGAGTAATTTTTTTTCTGAAAAGGGGGGCGCTGAGTAATTTTTTTTCTGAAAAGGGGGCGGTAGGCCAAATAAGTTTGGGAACCTCTGGGCTAGACGATGACTGACAGTAGCCTTTTACTGATGTGAGGTGGGAATAGTGGGTGGGGGTTCCCTGGGGAGGGGAGACCCTAAGACTGAGGGGTTACTGCCAGGGGGCAGCACCCCAGGTAAAGGGGCACCGGGGCCCAGGGAGGGACACAGGGGCCAGAGGACAGGTGGATCACCGGCCTGCAGAGGGCGCTCCGGAGCTGGAATGAGCTAATTCCCGGAAGTCACCAGCAGGAGGCGCTGCAGGGGTGAGTCTGCTCCTCTACATGTGGTGGAGAATGCGGGCATATAGAGGTCCGCCCCTGATACAAGGGGCCATGGCAAGGACTATGGGACTATTGCCTAGATCCAAGACTTGAGCGAACAGAAGGTGGACCTAGAATGAGAGACTACTGCTGGAGAGCGTGTGTGGCCCAGCTTGCCAAGCAGCAAGCGGGGCTGCTTCAGCTGCTGCAGGGAAGGGTACAAGGACCTCATTGGGGTCCAGGCACATCGGGCAGGAGGCTGGTGCTAAGGCCAAGGAACTGTTGGGCCTGTGGGGAACCAGGGCACTTGAAGAGGGAGTGCCCCCACGGAACTCGCAGGGCCCAGGTGAGCCCAAAAGGAAGGGCTACGCCAAAAACAAATGGTGGAGAGACTCAAGTGCCCCCTGTGAAGCCAACAGCGGGGCTCCAAATGTGTTGGGCCTGTGGGGAACTGGGGCACTGGAAGAGGGAGTGCCCTCATGGAACTCGCAGGGCCCAGGCTAGCCCTGAGGTGGTCAGGGGTGGGCACTGGCTGTGCCTCCTCTGCCACAAGGGGCACGAGGGAAAGCAGCCTAGTCTCCAGAGATGGAGGGGGAGGCCAGAGGATCGGGCCGGGTCTGAGACTGCCCTGAAGGAGGGGGTGGTGATGACCAGGGCCCAAAAGAGGGGATGGTCAGGGGCAGAGAGGCCCCAGACAAGCCTGGGAACCCACATGGGAGCCAGTAGGGCCAATGTGGGAACCCAAACTGAAGGGGGAATCCATGTATGACCAGAGCAGTCAATGATGGGGACCCAGACTGTAGAAGAGGGAATCAGGTTGCTCCTCTTAATAAAAAGCCTGCGAGCAGAGAGGGATTCCCTGCAGGCCCAGCTGAAGAGAAAGCTGGGCCGGTAGAACAACACCCCCATTCCCGGTGGAGAGGATCTTGAGGTGGGGTGTGTGTAGCAGGCCTGCAGAGGGCGCTCTGGAGCTGGAACGAGCTAATTCCCAGAAGTCACCAACAGGAGGCGCCGCAGGGGTGTGTCCACTCCTTTACACCCAGCTTCTGTAACTGCTATTAAATAATCTAGACAAACCAGGAAAATACATGAGGCTGGATTCTCAGCTGGGTGTCAGTTGGATTGGCTCCATTGAAGTAAATGGAGCTATGCAGATTTACATGAGATGAGAATCTGGCAGTGTATCTCAGAAACACACCATGAAAACAACTCTTTTATATTATTTTTCCTGAGTGTGTTTAATACATTTTGTTCATTTATTCTTTTCTTACAAAGGGAATGGGGAGGAATGGTGAAGGAAGATGGCATTTTTTTCTTTCATTTTAGATAACAGAAGCTAACTTATTGAAGCTGCCCTCTGCAGTTATGAAGGAATGTTTTATGTTGGGAAAGTAAGAGAAGAGGAACAAAAGTGTATGGGCCCATTTCTGTCTTGATGTAACTCTCTATAGATTTCCATGAGGTATTCCAGAGATGAATTTGGCTCTGCTTGCTCTCTATCTGCATTGAAGGGGACACTTTGGCAACCAGGAAAAGGGGTGTTACCTAGCAACTGGAACCTTTAGGCAACACAGTTCTAAATGTAATCTGGATAACAGCAACTGAGAATAAGTTTAATAGTTGGCACAAAGGCACATAGCAACCAGTTGGATCTAAAACATAGTGCCAACAATCTACAGCATGGAATCAAAGGGCTGGATGCTTGGAAACTTTTGGAAATAATAAAGTGCAAAATGAGAGGTTGCTCAAACATAAATAATGAAGTTTGGGAAATTTATGTGGGAGCTTCTTAGGCTTCATTATAAAACTAAACTCCCAAAGGAATCAGACCTCCTTCACTGTATGATGTACTTAACAAAGAAATCTCTCAGTTCTACCTGAAAAATAAATTATCATCCTTTTGGGGCTGAGGAAGGAGTTTTTCATTGATTATGCTTTTTTTCTCCCAACAGGGATTTCAATGAATGTGCCCCCCCCCCCCCCCCCCTCCCCCCCCACACACACACACACACACACACATGGGGGAAGGGCTAGCTCAGTGGTTTGAGCATTGGCCTGCTAAACCCAGGGTTGTGAGCTCAATCCTTGATGGGGCCATTTAGGGATCTTGGACAAAATAATTTGTCAGGGACAGTACTCAGTCCTGCTGTGAAGGTAGAGAACTGGCCTTGATGACCTTTCAAGGCCCCTTCCAGTTTTACAATTCTATGTCTATGTGCATGGAGGTGATTTTTGCCCTCATCTGGCACAAGCCATTTAAAAAAAAAAAAGTATATAAAGTTGTTATGAAACCATTCCAGACAAGAAGCACCAGCTTCATCCTTGCTGTATCTGTAACAACACTTTTGCAACTATTTAAATACAGTTGCAGTTTAATATTATAACTGTGTTGTCATTTCCACCCCTTCTCAGTGAGTGAGGACTACTAAACAAAATATACATTGAAAATACATGATTTTTTTAAACAGGGAAAATGTTGCAGAGAAGATAGAAGGACAACTTAAACATGGGGAGATGTAAGAGTCTATTAAAAGACACACAAACTTTTGGATGGTTCTACAATGGATTGGAAAAACAGTCTCAATTTAGCATGCATTCATCAGACTGCTTATCAAGTCACAAAATGGGCCAAATCTGTCCCTGAAGCAAACCCATTAACTACTTCACAATAGTTACCCAGGAATGAAATCCTTTCAAAATATTTGCTTAGCCTGACAAAAGTTGTTGTTTTTTTTAAACCCTGTAATGGTGAGCTAGTCCCTAAGTTAAAAGCCTCAAAAATGGCACCACTGTTTAGATACAATATCTATGTATGAAGGTCAATAGCAACTTGGACAAATTGATCTCTGGGTGTCACTCCATTAAAGTCAATGGAGTTTCACCAGGGGGTTATTTAGGCCAGTCTTTTATATGGAATTTTCTTGCACTTATAGGTTTGTACCAAACTTTGTGTGTTCTTTTATTATTATTATTATTATTAGTTGAATTAGCTTCCTTGGTTTTTTTTATTGTTCATTTGTGTGATTTGTTTCTGTTGAAATTATTATAAATTTAGACAAGGGATGCAATTGCTCCTAATACACCTATTAAAGAAAATATACAAAAAGGCAGCATTGGATGAACACTGTGTCATGAATGAGCAATTACTGTATGTGAGGCATTTCACATCTAAGGGGAAATGTTTGTTTGTCTCATAATAATAATACCTAGCTCTCATATAGTGTTTTCTAATCAGAAGATCTCAAAATGCTTCACAACCTGTAATGAGTTTATCCTCACAACACCCATGTGAGGTAAGGAAGTATATTAGCCGCATTTTACAGATGGAGAACTGAGACTAAATGACTTGCCCAATGTCAAGCAGGAAGTGTGTGGCAGAGGAGAATTCTCCCAAACCCTAAGTTAATGTCCTAATCAGTGGGCCATCTTTCCTCGTGTAGGTATTCTTGGCAAAAGTCAAAAAAATCCCAGCATTAACACTTACCTTAGCTGTCCCTACACTAAAATGAGACAGAAAGAACTTTAGAATTCTTACATTTTTAGCTAGGGAACCATAGACATTTGTTTTGGGGGTTTTAAACAATTGTAGTTAACTAGTTTTATTTGCTTCTAGTTTAGTTGCTTCTATTCTAGGGCTGTGTGAAAGTTTTCACCAGCACACTCAGCCCCTCAGCACGTAAATCAGGCTCGGGTTCCAGGGACCAGTTTTGATGGCTGTTGTTCATATACCTTTCTACAACTCCCCAGCTACTTCTTTCTTCAACCTTACCTTTGTGGTGTTCTGGGAGAATGACATTCTCAGACATGCTTAATCCTCCCTGGTTTAAAACCAGGCAGCATTCTCCACAAGATTTCCAAAGGGTTCTGGGTGGCTGGCCATTTCACTTAACTTGTAGCTTCATGTGGTACATGAGTCAACAGCCACTGCTTGTGTTCCCTACCACCCAAGTGATTTGAAGTGTTATCTGTGTAGCCCATAGGGCTAGCCTGCTGGCTTGCTTTATTATATCGTGCCTTCATTTATTGGTTTGCTGTTTGCTTTATTATACTTGGCTTGTATTTTCATATTGGATTATTCTATGATGTTTGGCTGTAACACAAGGAACCTACAGGATTGTATCCTGTATGATAGCTTAAGCAAGTTAGCATAAATTTGGCTTGTAACCTTTGGCAAAGATAAATTGCCTAATGGTTACCCCTTTGGGATTTTTGGGGAACTAGACATGTTTACTTAAAGAAATTTGGGACTTAACGCTAACTACAAGGTACACCACAAGAACATGGAAGTGACAACCAGAAACTGGTTCAGGCCAGAAGTAACAGGTTTCAAGAATGAGCTAATTGGGATTAATATGTATGAATGTGCTAGCCTATAGAATAAGTGCTCCCCAATATTATGTGGGTGAGGAAATTAGATTTGGGCATGGAAGGTTGAGCATTAACATGAATATTCAGGATAATGCTCAGACCCTATAAGGGGCCAAACCGCCCTGTGGGAGCAGCTTTTGAGCTCTGAAGCTTTTTCATCTTCTTTAGCTTTTGGGTCTTTTAGCTCTTTATTGTTAACTCAGCTACTCATCATTTGACCGTATAGTTCTATTATTCACCATCAGATGATCACTGAGGAACCTGGACCATTACATACCAGGGATGAAGCTGCTCCTTTGTCTCTTACCACCAGCTCCCCAAGGAAGGATGTGACTATGCTAATTTACGAAGCTTTGGATGGTAAAGGATGATACCACACATACCCCCAGAACTGTATTCTTTCCTTTTGGTTCTGTGGTTTGGAGCTTTGATAACCTTTTCATTTATTTTAATAAAAGTCTCTAAAGGCTTTATTTTTTCCTCAGCATGAGTGTTCTTGCCACACACCCCGAGGGTCCTTACAAGATATTGAATTCATATAATCATAGAAGATTAGGGTTGGAAGAGACCTCAGTAGGTCATCTAGTCCAATCCCCTGTTCAAAGCAGGACCAACTCCAACTTAATCCTCCCAGCCAGGGATTTAAAAACCTCTAAGGATGGAGATTCCACCACCTCCCTAGGTAACCCATTCCAGTGCTTCACCATCCTCCTAGTGAAATAGTGTTTCCTAATATCCAACCTAGACCTCCCCCACTGCAACTTGAGACCATTGCTCCTCATTCTGTCATCTGCCACCACTGAGAACAGTCTAGATCCATCCTCTTTGGAACCCACTTTCAGACAGTTGAAAGCATCTATCAAATCCCATCTCGTTCTTCTCTTCTGCAGACTAAACAGTCCCAGTTCCCTCAGCCTCTCCTCATAAGTCATGTGCTCCAGCCCCCTAATCACTTTTGTTGCACTCCACTGGACTCTCTCCAATTTGTCCACATCCTTTCCGTAGTGGGGGCCACAAAATGGGACACCACATGTGGCCTCACAGTGCCCAATAGAGGGGAATAATCACTTCCCTCGATCTGCTGGCAATGCTCCTACTAATACAGCCCGATATGCCATTAGCCTTCTTGGCAACAAGGGCACACTGTTGACTCATATCCAGCTTCTCGTCTACTGTAATTCCCAGGTCCTTTTCGGCAGAACTGCTGCTTAGCCAGTCAGTCCCCAGCCTGTAGCAGTGCATGGGATTTTTCCGTCCTATGCAGGACTCTGCACTTGTCCTTGTTGAACCTCATCAGATTTCTTTTGGCCCAATCGTCCACTTTGTCTAGGTCACTCTGGACCCTATCCCTACCATCCAGCATATCTACCTCTTCCCCCAACTTAGTGTCATTCACGAACTTGCTGAGGGTGCAATCCATCCCTTCATCTAGATCATTAATGAAGATGTTGAACAAAACCTGCCCCAGGACCGAACCCTGGGGCACTCCACTTGATACTGGCAGCCAACTAGACAAAGCCCTCAGTGATGAGACCTTTCTTCTTGCAGAGCTGCTGCCCTTCATACTGTTGCTGGAAAGGAAGAAGAAACAGAACTAATTCTCTATCCATCCACTGTGACCACTCATGGAGACTGTGAGATTCAATTCTTCTTCTCTGTGAAGGGCTGGAGAGGTAGAGAGAATGACAAGTGGGCTGATCAAAAGAGAAATCCTTGCTTATTATCCCTCCTTCCTGCTGTCAGCAGAGAGCAGAGCCCAGAAGCATCAGTTCTAATGCCAGTCAAACTGGGAGGCAACGTGGTAGTCAGTGCTCAAAGCTGGCTTCACTACATGCTGGAGAGGTATATGCCAGCTTTAGATATGTCTACACTGCAACAAAAACCCACAGCACCAAGTCTCAGAGCATGGATCAATTGACTCAGGCTCACGGGGCTCAGACTGCAGGGCTAAAAATTGCCGTGTAGACATTCTGACTTGGGCTGGAGTCGAGGCTGAGAGACCCATCCCCCACATGGGATTTCAGATCAGGCTCCAGCCTGAGTGTAAAGATCTACACTGCAATTTTTTAGCTCTGAAGCCCAAGCTGTGCAAGCCCCAGTCAGCTGATTTACACCAGCTGCAGCCATGCCCCAGGTCTTTTATTACAGTGTAGAAGTACCCTTTACGTTCTTCCTGCCCCCCCATGACCAGATGTGCTTACTTTTGAGGGACAGGGCTGCTTCTCCCGAGTCCTTTCAGGTTCCAAGATGTGTTCCTCTAACCCTCACAGAATTTCTCCAGTAGCTGTGGAAGCAATGAGTCTCTCTCTTCAGGCAGCCTATTGATTTTGTCCTTGCTTCCCCTCTCCTGATGAATAGTGCAGTCCTATCAGGCATCCTGACACTCCTGCGAGTAGTCTATACTCCCACTGAGGTCAATGAAAATTCCATTTGTCCGTAAGGCTTGTGGGACTGAGCCCAAAGGCAGCAACTTTCAACAGAGAAATACATTTTCTTCCAGCAAACAGGAAGAATTGAGATTTAGTGGCAGGGAACTATATCTAGTAGTACTATAAAGTCCTAAAGCTACAAGAAAAATAAATTAAATGAATTAAAAACAAAAATACTTTAGTCCATTACTCACTCTGACCCTATTAAACAAGCCTGAATAACCTAGAGGTTTTAACGTACCCTGAACAAACCTAATTTGAACATGAAAACCTTGATTCTTCTCCTCAGAAAAGGAGCTGGAAGACAGAGGTCTGATTATTTTCTCACCAAACACAGTATTTACACCTGTATTATTGCAATGATTTCATTGTTTGTGCGTGGTTTGAGAGCAGAATGAGGTCCACAATTATGTAACCCGACACAATCTAGGGCCCAATTCTGCAAACACTCACATGAGTATTGCCATTGAAGTCATTTGGCTTACTCAGATGAATAAGAATTACTGATGTGAGTAAGTGTTTGAGGGCTCAACCCCCTAGAGTAACCCCTCTTGATTTAAACCTCTTATCCAAGCTAACATGGTAATTTGATTAAAAGACTACTAAAAGGGGAAAAAAGAAAAGACAATAGGAACAGCGAGATCTGCCCTACCTCGTTAGACTCCTTCATCCTCCACCCCTCTCTTCCTCCTCGACATCTGTCTATTTACCAGCTCTCATGGGAATCGCCAGTACTGGCAACTCCAGTTAGCTCTTCATTTTCAGTGCTCCCCTTTGTTCTGTGAGGACACGTCCCTTTAAGGATCGCACCCAGCTGAGATACATTAGGAACCGCTGTGAGCAGTTCTGATACGGCCATCTGAGATATAACACCATACTCTGAGTTGCTGAGCTGAATCTGTAATAAATGATATATTCTGATCTTCCTAATGTGCTGACTGAGTCTTCTTATGCCAGTGGTCCTCAACCTATTTTCCATTGTGGGCCACATATGCAGCTCTCTCAGTGTTATACGGGGCTCATCCACAATATACATACTATCTATTTGGCCCTGAGAATGTCACAGGGGACGCAGCTTTGTGTTGATTGGGCTGCAGGTTGAGAAGAGCTGCCTTATGCAAAACCCATGGTACCAGAAGAGGACAGATAAGAGTGCTTGGAGAAGAGACTACAGGATAACAGGGGTAAAGAAAATGGAGCAGCTGAGATCTCCACCAGAGTTTAAATTATCTGGCAATGCAGCAGATAATTGGAAGAGATTCCAATAGATTCAGCCTGTACATGCAAGTGAGAGGCTGCATTAAAAAAGAAGATAAGCAGAAGGTAATTTTTTTAACTATTGTGGGGACAGCAGTGGTAGAGGTTTATAATATTATGGAGGTAAGTCAGGCAGAACAAGCATATTCTAAGATGGTTATAAGAAGTTTGAAGACTACTGCACACCCAAGACAAATGAAACTTTTGAAAGATATAAATTTCACATGAGAACTCAGAAAAGGAAAGTCGTTTGAAGAATTTATTTTGGATCTCAAATTTAAGCCAAATGTGTAATTAAGGACTGCTTATAGATTCAATAATCAGAGATCAAACAGTGGTAAGTATTTGATATCCAAAGATTAGAAAAAGACAATTGGAAGATCCATATTTGAACCTGGACAAGATATAAGACTATGTCAAGAAGCAGAGGTTACCCAGAACAGATTAACACTTTTGGAGGGAAAACAAGATACTGCTTTTGTGGACAAAATCACAAACCCTCAACGCAAATGGAAAACACCAAGGCAGTGCACAACAAGCCAACAGACTTCTTTCTTGCAAACTCACTTTTTGAAGAAAACAACAAATAATTGTGCAAGCTGTGGAAGCTCAAACAGACCTCTGCAATATCCTGCCTTTGCACAACATTGCAACAACTGCAAAAAAATCAATCATTCTGCAAGTGTTCAAGCAAGAACAGTGAATGCACAAAAAGAAACAATATATTCATGCTGTGTAGCAGGAGGAGAACAGTGCTAACAGCACAGAAGAAGAAGAGTTTTCTTTAGGCGTGTCGATTGAAGTAGCTGCACCAAATGATTGGACTATTACCTTAGAAAGAAATGGAACTACTGAAACTTTTGAATTAGATGCTGGAGCTCAAGCAGATGTGGTAACAGATTATACTTTAAAGAAAAAAACTGGGTACACTGACTGACCACCCAGGGAGCTGGAGGTGGGGAGAGGAGATGCTGCTGCTCCAGAGAGATTCCATGGGATGAGAAAGACAGATAAAGTTCAGAAAGCCAGCTCTGCTACTGCTGCTCCAAAGGGGTGCTGGGAGAAAGGCAAAACAAGTGAATGGCATTGGGAAGCCTATGAACAGTTTTTGCACAAATTGATGCAGTTTAGCTGATGCCAGAGGAAACTGAGGAATAATGGGCATTATTTCCATCTGTTAACTGAATATCTGACATCATCTCACTGATGTGGGCATCAACTTAACTCTGGTCTTTGTATAGTGTGCACAAGGGAGAAGGAACACTCCTTGCACCCATTGTGCCCTTGTGCATGTATGCAAAGAACCAGGGACTATCTGACCCATGGCGTTTGCCCCAGGACCTCCGTCAAGGATGGCCCCCAAACCTGTAGAATTTGTTTGAGTAGTATTGTGACCTGGTACATGCGGACAGCAGTGCCACTCCAGTTTGACCTGGCCACCCGTGTGATGACAGAGAGAAAGCTGAGCCAAACCTGTGTGGTACTATTACCCTGTGTACCAGGTCACAATGCCACCTTGGAACAGCCTTCCAAGGGGCAGAGTGGGGGGAAACATAACTCGTTTGAAGACTGAGCTTGATAAGTTTATGGAGGATTCTAAGATTGCTTACAACGGCATATGGCCCATACACAACTGCTCTTAGGAAATATCTCCAAAGGCTGAAGATTAGACACTATATGGGAAGGGCTTTGAGTTGCTATAGAGAATTCTTTCCCATCTGTCTGGCTGGTGGCTCTTGTCCAAATGTTTAGGGTCTAACCGATCACCATATCTGGGATTGGGAAGGAATTTTCCCCCAGGTCAGATTGGCAGAGATCTTGAGTTGTTGTTTTTGCTTTGCTCTGCATAGCATAAAGTCACTTGCTGGTTTGAACTAGAGTAAATGTGGAGAACACTGGGCCTAAACCTGCTCTCAGTTGAAAACAGAGTAAATTGGGGTCTTGTTAAAGTATGGTCCTTTAGCTGTCCAGCAGAGAGAGTCTGAACTCAGAGGAAGTTGCTTCCATGGCATTGTGGTGGAATGAACACGTCTAGCATATGAATAATATCCAGAATAGTGGCTGCCACTGTATGAAAAAGAATGGTACTTTCATGTTGTCAAGTCTATACTGTAACTAATTAGATAGCTGCATTTGCCTTGTTTCAGGTCCTTCAAGGGCTAACAACATCATACAAGATGATGAGCAGCCTTACATCCAGGGCCGGTGCAACCATTTAGGCAACCTAGGCGGTCGCCTAGGGTGCTAGGATTTGGGGGGCTCCATTTTCTTCGGCAGCGACCGCGGTGGCTGGATCTTCGGCCACCCCGGTCGCCGCCGGCATTTAGGCGGAGGGAGCTGGGGCAGTAGAGCGCTGGGAGGGCCGCCTGCAGCAAGGGGGGGCAGCACGCAGGGGAACTCCCCGCCCCAGCTCCCTCCTGCCCTGCCTCCTCCCCGAGCACCCCCACGTGGCAGCTCCCCCCCCTCCGCCCTGAGGCGCCCCCCCCCCGAGGCACCCCCCTGCGGCAGCTCCCCACCCCCCCACCCTGAGGCACCCCCCGCCCCAGCTCACCTCTGCCCCGCCTCCTCCCCGAGCACGCCGTGGCTGCTTCACTTCTCCCGTCTTCCAGGTTTGCGGCGCCAATCAGCTTAGGCACTGCAAGCCTGGGAGGCAGGAGAAGTGAAGCAGCGACGGCGTGCTCGGGGAGGAGGCAGGGCAGGGGTGAGCTGGGGCGGGGGGGGTGCTGCGGGGTGGGGAGCTGCCGCGGGGGGGCGCCTCAGAGCGGAGGGGGGAGCTGCCGCAGGGGGGGCGCCTCAGGGCGGGGGCTCGGGGACGGGGGGGGCGCAATGTGGAAGTTTTGCCTACGGCGCGAAACATCCTTCCACCGGCCCTGCTTACATCTCATTGAATTTAGTGTAAGCTGAGACCACTCATTACTCAGAGGAAGAGCTCAGCAACTTACATGAAGTGCTCAATATCATCTATGCGTGAATACTTTTTTCACAAAGTGATCACTATATCTTCCCTCTCAGTTCTGATACTCAAAGGAAACGTGCACAACACCTTCCAAAGATGAGCCTTCCATAACTTTGTTAAACATTAAAAATCACAAACTGAATAAAGACACTACATTTATGGATTATTATAATAATCTATAACCCATTCACTCCCCCCACATACAGTTTCTCCCCTTTCCCCTTATGACTGGAGAGGTATTAACTGGACACTTCACTTTGAATGGTCCCTTGAAATATGTATTAACTACTTATGCTAAACAATCTGTTCCACCTTGTATTTAGCCGTGACACTGAGTAAATTTCTTAGACCCAAAGAAGATTTCTGGGTAAATTTGAAAGCTTATTTCTCTCACCAACAGAAGTTGGTCCAATAAAAGACCACCCACCCACACACGCATCTTGTCTCTGTAATATTCCAGGAGATGTTGGTCTTGACTCTCTCCTGCCTTGAACCTTGTGGAGTCACTTACACCTGTGCAAAGTGGGTGTGAAATGCCACTATTCTAATATGGTAACATTTTACACCCACTTTGCACAGTCGTAAATGACTCCACAATATGCAAGGCAGGCTTGAAGGCAGCAACAGTACTGGCAGCAATAATTCACTTCAGTGTTCTTTCCCTCTGTGTATAATGGCTGCCCACTGTAAGGTAATGTTCTCTGTGAGGAGGTTTATTTTTTAAAAGAAAATCCTTCTGAGAGAACCAGAATGATTTGTGAGTAAGTTTTGGGTTATTGGGTCCTGCTTCTGCTCCCAAGTCAGCGACAAAATTCCCATTAACTTTAGTGGCATCCAAATCAGGCCTCACTAGAGGAGCTGAAGGAATTTTTAGTAAGTTTTAGGGGCAGCTATAATAGTTTTCCTTTTCTAAGCCATGTGTACATAATACTTTTGCAGCATGTGTTCCTTTTCGGTTGTGAAAGGCCCATGAAGTTGTTTGAGTATTTAAAAAAAATCTTTTTGTTTACTTTGTATTATGTTCAGAAGGAGGTGATGTCGTTAACAGCTGCTGTTAACACTTGGAGTTTTTTCAACTCCAGGAAAATAAAGTTATAAACCCCACAAAAACTAAAAGAAAGGAAGAAAGGAAATGAAGAGAAATATTGCTATCTTGTCTCCTGAAGTTGCTTAGATGTGTAACATTGAGTAGACCACTGAAATCAAGTAATAACAAATGGATAACCTGCAGACAGCACACCCTTTCAATCTGTCATAAGGTGAGCTAACTCTTTAAGACTGAGTCTACCTCCCCAGATGAAGTGAATGACTATAGAGGACACATTATGGGGAAGAGCAGGTGACTGAACCAAGGCTGCTGGGGTACATAAAGGTAGCCTGAGTACAAGGAAAGACTCTCCTAGCTCCCAGGCAGAGGGCCTGAGGAGTGCAGCCTTCAGGAAGCTGGAGCCATCAGGGGATACATATACACTGCAGAAAAGACATGTGGCAGTAAGTCTCAGAGACCTGATCAACTAGCAATGTAGACGTTCCCCCTTGGGCTGGAGTCTGAGCTCTGAAACTCACCTGCCTCACTGATCCTGAAGTTCTACATTGATATTTTTAGCCCTGTAAAATGAGCCTGAGTCAGGTGACCAGTTGCCATATGTCTATATGTTATCCAAATAAAAGACCTATGCTAAGAAGACTGAAGTTTAAAAGAGAACCTGCTGGGAAAAGGGCAGGTGCTGCTAACTCTCCAGAACTCTCAGGCAGAAGGAGATATTTGCAGGTTGCAGGAGTTTGTTGAGTGAGGAGCCCTAATAAGACTGATAATCTGAAGGGCTATAAGTAAGGAGCACAGGCGCCGACTTTTCAAACTGCTGGGGAGTGCTCGACCCCCAGCTCTGCCCCTGGCCAAGATCCCATCCTTGCCCCGCCTCTTCCTGTTCCTGCTCCACACCAGTCCCACCTCTTCCTGCCCAGTTCCATCCCCTATCCCAAGCGTGCCGTGTCCCCGTTCCTCCCCTTCCTCCCAGTCTCCCTGTATGCCGCGAAACAGGAGGAGGTGCTGATCAGCAGAGCCTGCCAGTGGGCGGGAGGCACAGTGGGGTTGGGGGGAAGCTGATAGGGGGTTAGCAGTGGGTGCTCAGCACCCAGCATTTTTCCCCGTGGGTGCTCCGGATCACCCATGGAGTCGGCACTTATGGTAAGGGGAAATTGATATCATGAATGGGCAGAAGAACAGACCAAGTTGGTCACTCTACAGAGCCCAAGAGTCTTTTGCTCCTGAACCAGTTGAGAGCAGAATCTCTGTTTCAACAGACCATGGTAAAAATTGGATTCCATTGTCTAGTTCTAGTCCTACCAACACCAAACTTTCTGACTATACCACTTACTTCCTGTCTCTAGGAGTGATTATGAGTTCTCCAGTGGACTCATAATGATCACTTGAAAGGTAGCTTAATAGGAATATTTACTATGTGCAAATTCAATTCAGTCTATCTCAAGAGGAAGTTGGAAGAAGTGATGCAGAGATTGGGAGGCAAAAAATTGGGGGGAAATGTATGGGAATATCTAAGACCTCATATTGTATTTTCTTAATATGGATACATATTTTTAAATGTTTATACCTCTTTTATTGCAGTCAGTCCAATGTCTCTATTGTGGAAATAAGGCTGGGGTGGATAATCTCTATAGCAAAACATTTCTGGATACTACTGTCATCACCACTAGCTCAACGAATGCCTATCTGAGCATGTACAGAACAAATTCCAGTTGAGATATTTTAGCATATTTTGTGATACTCCTTTAATATGACTATATGAAAAAGTATAGAGAGCAGGTTAGTGTCCTTAACAGAGAACTCATGGAAAGGCTTGAGAAAGAGAGATGGAGGAGAAGTTAATGGGAGATGGACAGATTTGTGTGCGGTGATCAAGAAACATCCAAAATAAATGGGAAGTTATATGAACACCTGATGGCAGCAACTCTGTAGAGGAATCTATGGGCCAGATACATAGCTGATGAAAACTGGTATAGGATCTGACCCTTCAGGTCATAAATGCTAGTTCAGATTATTATTTTCTTCCCAAAGAGATAAGTAATGGGGTATCCAGGAGAGATTGCAAAATTCTTCAGAACAGATAAGAAGAGTAGAAGATGTTGCTGTAGTGTTTTCCTTTTCCTTTTAAAGATTTTTGTAATGTTACACAGTTAAATGACCAAAAATAAAAAGACGATTTAATTTAGATCTAGCAGTAAAATTATGAATATTTTATTTTATCCTCCAGTTAACTGTTCCATACCTTAAGGTGCTTCTTACACAAATGACCCAGACAGTGATCTGCTTGCTTGCACCTCTGAGACATCTGATTAAAAAAAAGTATTAAATTGGATTACCTCATGAATATAAAGTGACAAGAAATGGTTCTTCATAAAGCACAGCCAAAGGGAACGTAATGGTTTTGCCTCACCCACATCAGAAATACAGCACAAGAAAGCAAGGTTGTCTTATTTCCCCTGAGCTTTTAAAAGGTGAAGCATAGGTGAAAAGCGATTCTCTAATTCCATATAGTACTAGTAAGACTCTCTGATAGTTACAGGGATGGGGTGGGAAGAAGTGCTTACAGATTAGGGTCTAAAGCACCAAAGGCTGGATACTTCCAAAAGTGTATGTATTTTGTCAATCTGTAGAGTAATGTGACTGTTAAGAAACCACAGAAACCATTAATCTTTCTGAGAAACTGTCCAAAGCTGAAAATCTGAAAAGAGGGATGTTGAAAACCTTTAAAGAGGACTTACTGGCCTTGGAGCCACTTGGAACTGTTTTGTATACATGATTAAAATCCGGCTAGAACATTAGGACTATACCAAAATTTCCTCTGTTCTTAATTTGATACCAACACTGATTTCATTGACTTGATTATATACTTATTATGATTACATTGTCTGGGCTCCCTTCACTCCCATTGTCACAGGAGGTGTAACTACACACATCCATGGCAGTAAGGGTAGCTGACCCAAGAAGCAATGCATCCCCCAGTGGAAGGCATGTGGCATTTGCCCTGCTGCTCTCCTCTGTAGGTTCTGACAGAGGCGTGCATCTTTAACTTGTGACTAGGGCTCCTATCCTGCTAATAGTGATTCAATACATTCTCTGACAGCCTTAACCAAATGTCTCTCTGGTCTAAGCCCAAGTCCACCAAAGCATGTAAGTACATGGGCCCAAATCCTCAAAATATTTAGGTACCTAACGCCCATTGATTTCAGTAGAAGTTAGGTACCCAAACACCTTTGAGGATCTGGGCACATGATTATCTTTAAGCATGTGCCTAAGTCCCATTGAGTTCATTAGATCTTAACCATGTGATTCAAGTTAAATACATAGTTAAGTGCTTCCCTGAATTGGAGATCCAGTCCTTCCCAATCTTTTCAGTCTCTCTTCATATAGAAATCTCTCCAGTACTGTAACAATTTTTGCTGCCAGTCTTTGAACCCTTTCTATTTTTGCTTTTTGTTTATGTATTTATTGAGGTAAAGGAATCAGAACAAAACACAGTATTCTAAGTAAGGACATACAATTGATTTATATAATGTTGTTGTTATATCAATGTATATCAATTATTTCCTATCCCATATCTTATATATCCTGACTTTTTTTGTTTTTGTTTTTTTTGTTTTTTTCATCACTACTGGACACTGAGTAGTGGTTTTTCACTGGTGTGCACTGATCTTTTTCCTGAGTAATTACAGTTAATTTAGAATCCAACAGTGTGTATAATTAGTTCAAATAATTACTTCCAGTACTTAGCTGCTCTCCATGAGGAGGAGGCTGGAATAAAAGGAGCAGCCCATGTACAAGGTATGAGGAACCTCAAGATGCAAAATAAATTTTGCAACCTCCTGTGGGACTGTTCCTAAGCATCCAGTTAGGAAACCACCCTGTTTAGCTTTTACTGTAGCTGATTAATAAGCTATTGTACCTGAAGGATCTTCCCCTTTTCCTTCCTGCAAGCTGTAGTAAATAATCCTCTTAACTGTGCAGTTGACGGTTTACTAAGGACACACCAAGTAAGAGTTTGGGGACTGAAGTGCTTATATGATGAAAACCACTCAAAATCAGGGATCTGCGGAGCTAAATGCATGTGTCTCTATAGCTTGAGCTAAAGAACCAGGCTGTCAAGTAACACTTGTGATACATCCATATCCTTGCATGGATTGGGCCAGAGTGGCACATGTAGCAACACTGACTAGTGCTTGCTTCTGAGGTTGCCGTGTAGCTGGCATGCTACCCACACGATCTGAAAGGTTTTGCTGTACCATGACACTCCCAACATTCTCACTGGATGGGGCCAATTACAGTAGTATTGCCACAAAAAGTAGCTTTCTTATCGATTGTCTATAATCATGGCGATGAGCCCTTAAGAGAGGAAGCTTGTGTGTACCTGGCCTGGATAAACCTTCCTTCATTTTATAAGCTACTACTTGTAATATTTCTGATCCTAGTGTCCAAACTTTAAGAATAGCCTGAAAGATCTGGGTTCTTTAATGTGCATGTGGGTTTTCATTTATAACCTAACTTACTGGATTCGTTTTCCCTGTTTCATACATGATCTGATTCTCTCTGGCATCATATAGAATCCTCAGGCACATCCTTTGAACTTAATAAATTAACAATGAGACCATTGCATTTATTTTTCCTTGGACATATATTTAAACAGCTCTGAGGAGTACTATTTCTAAGATTCTCTCTCTGGAGCTTTTTGAAAATCCTATGTACTTATCCATTCTTTTGAGGAGGTTAGAGAAGTGGTGAGTCATAATGATGCATGGTGCTTGTCTCAGCCACAACATGCCTTTCATTTGTCTGCTACTGAAAAATGTGCTTCATCCAAGTTTACTTTTATATTTGTTAGAGTGAAAGAACACCTTCTTGTGAGCCACATTAAATGATCATAGAAGTACATCTTTGCTGTATTTTTATGTCCCTGATTCCAAGCTATCATGCTTGCTTTTCTCCCAAGGGAGTAAAACCAACATAGAACACAAACAGATTGATACTTACCAATAAATCTTCAGAGGCTTAATGAAGAAGAGAGAGAAATTCCTCCCCCCCTTGATACCAGGGAGCATAATTCTGAATCTTCAGACAGCAGAATGTGTGAGATAGACCTTTAGAATGTTACAAAGACTAAAAATGAGAGAGACAAAAAAAAAACAGCAGGGGAAGTTTGACATTTTAAGGGATTTTGAGACATAACAGCTAGGTGTTACTATTATTGGGCCAGGTTCTCAGCTGGTGTAAAACAGGTGTAGCTCTAATGAGTCCAGGAAAGCTACATTGAATTACACCAGCTGAGGATTGGTTCCATTGGTATTATTCTTTTAGCGTGTATATATTTTCCCCTATAAACTCTATAATCACTTTCAGGTTTAGAAATGCATGATCTATTCTTAGAGATCTTTTCTGTCATGAATTATCCACAAACAGATGTTGATTTTTACAAATGTATTCATTATTCAAAACCATTAGACAAATAGTTTGTGCACACATTTCATCATATTTTATTGTTAGTTAATTGTTTTGCTGTGAATTTTGTTTTGATGACTCACTCTTTTCCGTTCTTGCTGTGTGATTGGTCAAATAAATCACTTGGCAATGTTTAATGACCCCAAAGTCCACAAAGAACTTTCAAGATAGCCACTTATTTGCTTCAGTGTTTGCAAAATTTTCTCTTGCCACAAACATGTTTATGAACTAAAGATCACATTCTTGTTAGCTCCCCTCCTGCTCACAAGGCAATTCCTTACTTCTCAAAGCAATGGAGTAAGGTACTCCTAAAAATGTGAAAGTGGTGCAGAATATGGCACTTAATTTCAGTAATGAAATGTGAGTAAAAGGGCCCATGTACAGCACTGGAGTGAAACTGTATTTTTTTTAAATTGAATCAGTGTTCACATAATCTTTTATTTGCAGTATTTACCCAACCCTGTTCTAGTTTCAATAGTTTCTGAAATCAGTAATGGTGAAATTATGTCACTGTTGGGTTCAGTTGAGTTAAATGGGAGTAAAAAGGAGTGTCGTATCTTGCAGTTCAGTATAAGGGCCAGGTATCCTGTGCACCCTCATTTTAGCATTAAATCCATCTCTTTATTCTGATAAATGTCTTTATTCATATGTAAGAAACTCTGTCTCTGCTTGGTTTACCACCCATCCCAATTTTTCTATGGTTATTCTGCTTTTGACCAGGTGGTTCCACTTCCTGCCAGCCAAGCTTGTGAACTTTTAATGGGTCCCAACAAAAGAGAGGCCTAAAACAAAAGCGCAGTACTGAACATGCCCAGACTTTGGTCACATTTTTTTATCTAGAGATGAACTTTGTTACTAATGCCCATCTCTTTGCCCAGCAGAATTGTCAAGGCCCTGAAATATCACATTATGACCAGGGCCAGCTCCAGGCACCAGCTTGTCAAGCAGGTGCTTGGGGCGGCCGCTCTGGAGAGGGGCGGCATGTCCAGGTATTCGGCGGCAATTCGGCGGACGGTCCCTCACTTCGCCTGGGAGCAAAGGACCTCCCGCCGAATTGCCGCCGCAGATCGCGATCGCAATCACGGCTTTTTTGTTTTTGTTTTGTTTTGGCTGCTTGGGGCGGCCAAAACCCTGGAGCCAGCCTGGATTATGACACAAGAATATCACACTTATGTCACATTTTAACACAATGTTACCACGTGTGCTGCATTGTGCCAACACAATGTGATAGTGTCATGCTTAATGATTTTGGCATATATGGCAACTCTAGATCCTTCTGACATAGAAACTGGGCACTTGTTGGATTTACAAGAGAAGCCAAGGATATTCCCCAAAGGCAACAGTAATGTTAGATAAAGTAGCAACAGAATGTCTCTCTTGCCAGCCTCAACAGAATCCCTGGACTGTTGTGAATTTTGTACTGGATCAGTGAAGTATTTATTGTTACAAAAGAATCCGTTTTCAGTTCATCAGCTGTTCTTTCATAGCTAGAGTTGGCAGACTATTTATAGCAAACAATGTAGCTGATGTATTTAGCCCTTTTACTCTTTCAAATTATTTGTGAAGAGATTCAGATTTTTATTATTTTGAAATTGTTCATTGAACACTAGATGTGAACATATGGCAGGCTATAAGTCATTTGAAGTATTCACTTTGAATATGTCTTCAGCTATTTGCTCCATATTATTCATGGGATGTGACTAAACACTTAAGTCACATGACATTGCTTCTGCTCTCTGACTGAAATTTTATAAAAAAGGAGGTGAGCATTTGGGGCACAAATAATTAATACCAATATTCATCCACAAATACCTTTGTTAACGTGTGAGTCCAGGTATTCCAACTGTCATGTGAACAAAAAATAATTTGCACTAATCTTCATGGAAAAGCATAAGAATGGGATCTGAAAAATAATGTAATTTAAAAAATGATGCAGAATTAATCTCATCCTTTGCAAATAACTTTTCTCGCTACCTTACCTGCTCTGTTAATAACTTTGGACTTCATTACAGTGAGGGCTATGTGCTGAAATAAACAAATTAGCTTTTTATAATTTGGTGCTAAACTCAATTGTGTTACTGGTTTTAAAACTTTTTTTTAAAAGTTTGTTGTGGACCTCAGTTGTGGAACATATCTTGGCCCCAGACTCTCTGCTCACAACTTAATTCTTCATATCCTACTTACATCTGCGTTACTAGCCTTCCTCCAGACTTCTCCATAGTCCTGTGGTGTCCTTTATATTGAAACGCACCATAGCTTCAGCCTCAACTGCTCCATGATCCCTGTTGAGATGTACACTTACATTTTAAAATGAGTTGGTGGGGCTTTGTTCCTTCCTTTTTGTCCCCAGATGTCTCCTCTTTCCATCCTGTGCACAGTAGTGAGCAACACAGTCAAGGCTGTATGAGGCCTGGACTGAAAGTGAAGGTGGTGCAGTCTGGGCAAGAGACAATTAGATTGTAGTTAACCCAAAGAGGCATTGGAGAGCTGCTGACCTTTGGGGGGCATGTGAGAGGGATCAGTTAGTATGAGTATAGGAGTTATGGATATGGGGGAAGCAGAGTGAGGGGTTTTCTCAATGTGAGTGGCCAGTATGTTGTTCAGGCAGCTGTTTGGGAAGGTGAAAGGGAAGTATTGGACAGCCTCAAAAAATTAGGGATTTTGGAAAATGCTTAGATGTTTTATCTTGGTCAAATCTCCAAACCTTTTGATGCTTGCCCATTATTAAAAAAGTAGGGAGGCTTGACAGGAAGGCTTTGGCTTCCTCCACCATGGGATGCTGTTCTGGGCAGAAGGTCTGCTGGGAGGAGATTGGTTTCACCTGACGAAGAAGGGGGAAAACATCTTTGCTCACTGACTTGCCCATCTAGTGAGGAGGACTTTAAACTAAGTTCAAAGGGGGCAGGTGACAAAAGCCCACAGACAAGCATAAAAAAGCAACCTTAACAGAGGGCTAGATATTGGGTATGGGGGGGGCATAGAAAATTACAATAGGGTCATAGGAGCAACAAGAGGGAAATCCATGGGGCAGTCTGTTCAACAGTTTAGCTTTCTGTACAAAATGCAGGGAGTTTGGGGAATAAACACAAAGAACTGGAAGTATTAGTCCATAAGCTAAATTATGACCTAATTGGCAGATTGGCAGATGCATCTCGTTTTGTGTCTTAGCCTGTCTGATTTTGTCCTTACATGCTTGCACTATTCTTTTGTGCTCCTTAACATTCATCCATGTTTCCACTTTTTCTAATTCTTTTTTGATCTTCATGTTATTAAAGAGCTTCTGATGGAGCCATACTGGCCTCTTTCTGTTCTTTCTATCTTTTCTTCCCATCAAGATTCTTTGCAGTTGTCTTTAATATTGTGTCTTAGACAAACTAACAGCTTTCCTGAATTCTTTTTTTCCCCTGAAATTTTTTTCTCAGGGGACCGTACCTACCTGTTTTCTGAGTTTGTTAAAGTCTGTTTTTTCTGAAGTCCACTGTCCTTATTCTGCTGCTCCCTTATAGATAGATAGATAGATATTATTCCTTTTCCTTGCAATCATGACATCTAATACTGCCAAGGGACATGAAAGGAAATCCCCATCACTGGAATATCACATTCTTAAGAACAGATTGATGAACCCTTGCCAGGGATGGTCTCGATTTGCTTGATCCCACCTCAGTGTCGGGGGCTGGACCAGATGACTTCTTTCTATGAGTCTATAAATAACACTCAAAATACTTGCCTCTCAAGTACAGTAATAGGAAGATGCTGTTTGTTACATACAGTCTAACTTTATGTGCATAATATAAAGTTATGAATGCTACAGTAAATTAGCTCTACTATCATTACTGAAAACAAAATGTGAAAACCCTAAGTACATTACAAACCTTATTGTCCTTCCTTTGACCCAAACGTATGTGGGGCTCGGTCTTGCTCTCTTTGAAGTTGATGGGAGTTTTATATTAGATTACAATGTTATCATGTTTGAGCCCATGGTTACTACAGAGAAAGATCCCAATCCAGGCAGGTACGTAAGCATGTTTGTAACATTAAGCACATTGCTTTCAGATATGAGCTTTTAGATATTATTTATTGTGCAAAGTGACATTATCTTAGTTTCTGATATAGAACCTAATGATTTACATTTCATTTGGTTTAAAATATTATGACCGTGTGGAGAAATGGATCTTCCAGATAAGGTAATTTAATAAAAAAACCTCTGAATGCTGTTTATAACAGCCATAATCTTCTTCATGTGCTGTTGTGATAAAAGTAATCCTTTTGACTTGCTAATGTTAATGACCCTTAACTTTGTCGTGGGATATTCTAGTTAGATGCTGTTGTTTAATGGCAAGTAGAAATAGCAGGTTGTTTGTGAGGCATTATTGTTTTGGCAGTAAAGATAATATTGTTTTATGTCGTATTTTTACAGCTTCATGAAGTGTATGGCTGGTACTGTGTTTATCATTGGACACTGGAAAAATCTGTGAAGATATCATGCTAAGTCAAAGGGCAGAAGGTTTTGTTTAAGCATTGCATAAAAATGGAGCTATCTCAAAGGTGTTTACAGAGGTTAATGTGTTTAGCATTCACATCATTTGGTTGTGAAAACATGAATGTATTATTAATGTGCATTGTTCCCTGTGACAATTTGTTTTCAGAGTTAAAGCAAAAATGTAAATAGATTTTTTTAGTAATTGAATAATGCAGTCAATGAAGGCATCATGAATCAATTTTCCAAATTGATTGTTTGTGTTGCAGTTTTGGATTAGACCTCTCAAAGTTTAGCTTAATCTAACCAAATCAAATCTAAAATAAACAAGGTTGGCTAGAATTTACCAGTTTGCACAGGTGCACATGCATTTGATCATATGGTGAATTTATAGAGAGCCAGGGGCATGGCTCCAAATTACAGAACCAGATGCCTGGCTCCTTTCTCTGTGAGATGGAACAAAAGAGAGAAATATAGAAAAGCCACGAACCAGGAGATAGTTCTGTTCTATAATCTAAGGTTTAAAGCAAATACAAGATGTAAGAAAATTGGAGATACAGATTTGCTTGAGCCAATGTTACTTTTAAAAAGATATCTCCCTATTTTGTTCATGGTTTATCTACAAACTAAGCTCCTGGATCTTTATTTCCCCCCTACTTTCCTACAATTCTAACAAGAGAGAGATCCCCTCCAGCAAAACTCCTTTTCCTCTTCATCCCTCCCCCTTGATCTCTAGTGGCTTGTGAATCTATTATGACACTCTGCAGGAAACATGATCATGTAAATTCACACTCTTTCATCTTCTTTTTTAATTAAATTCACTTGTTTTGTTAGTGGCAACATAAAAATGTATTTGCTTCAGTTTATTAAAATCTTGCATTATGAATATGTATTTTAGATATACCTTCTTTCAATATTTTTGCAGATAAATTGCTTCCAGTAAAAAGAGAGGGAGAGAAGTAAAATGAAAAGGAGAAGGAGGTTCAATGGATGAGATACAGACCTTTTAATCCTCTAATTTGAATTTAGATCGTAGTGGGAAGTGGAAAGAGTGCAGGGTTCGGTTTTATCCTTGCTGGACAACATCTGATTTTAAAGAGTACCACACAGGATGCATGTAGAACTGGGCATAACTAAATGTACCAGAATTGATATGTTTGGTTTACTGATATCACTGAATGTGCCATCTTCAACAATTATCTTGAGTTTCTTTCCTCTAATTCTGTTCTTTACCCTCCTCCATTCTTGCACCTTCTACAGTCCACTAAAAATGGCCTGTATGACCTATTCCTCACCAAATCTCAGGGATTGTACTCTATCCTTATTGTCCTTGGGCTTTCAGTGGCTTTGATATATCCACCACTCCCTAGTTCTTTAAACTTGGTCCGAAGTGGCTTTGATGGAGCTTTCTGGTGACTCATCCCATCCCATCTTTCTCATTCTGTGGGTGCCCCTCAACCCCTCATCCTTTCCTCCCCCCAACACACACACTTCTCTCACTACACCCTATGTCTAGATCCTCTTATCCACAAGCATGTCTTTCAACTACAGTCTTTTTATTCTGATGACTCTCAGATCAATTTCTGTAATGATGATCTGTCTCCCTTTATCCAATCTAGAATATTGTTCTGTCTTTCCGATATCGCTTCATGGATGTCCAGTCACCATTTTAAATTCAACATATCCAAAACTGAGATCTTCCACCTCACTTTCCCCCTCCCTGCAGATATGTTTGAGGAAATAGTTCTCCTAGCTTTAGCCAACTTGTTGTCCCTATGTGCGTTTACCTGCAGAGGTAACCATTAAGCATTGATGACCAACCATTATCCATGGTCTAGCAGTACCTGATACAGATCCTGTCAATTCATGGCTGACTACACATTGAGACATTCCATAATGCAGCAATTCTGTAACATCAATCAGAATTCATAAATTGTATAGAAACAGATTACCCAAATAGTCACAGGGCTTTGGGGCACTTCCATAAGACAAATATTTACTCTCATTGATTTTAGAAAGAAGGATTCAGTGTACAGCAGCATTCAATGAATTTGTGATACAATAGTGAGCATATATATAATTTGTGAATAAAGAGGCATTTCTGTTGCTGATACACCCTTCTGACCATCCCACACACTGTATCCTCAGCATTTTGTATTGAAGAATAAAAAACATATTGAACATTTAATGAAACAGTGATCTAAAACCTCATTCATGAGAAGGTTCAGTGTACATCACACAACATGGATTGCACTGCAGATATAACTTTAGTTCTTGCAGGAAATATGATGTAATGGTTGCCCCGGGATGTAATAGATAAGCAAGTAACTAGAGTTGGTAAGAAATTTTTTGATGAACCATTTGTTAACCAAAGAAGGCTGAGATGTCGAAACCGAAACCATTTGTGAAGCAGGGATGGTTTCAACAAATCTCCTGATCTGAAACATTTTTGGAGAAAAACATATTGAAATTGTAAAAACAGAAATTTTGACATATTCTAACTTTTTTGTGTGTTTAAACAACTTTTTATTTTGAGATTATAGTAAATTTAGACTAAAAAGAAGGCTAAAAAAGGTTAAAATTGAAATTAAATGTTTTGAAATTATAGAAATAGGTGTTTTGATTGACCTGAACCATTTTTTTTCTGATTTAGATTTTGACTTTTGTCCTTATTTGGGTGAGGATAATTTTTAAATATCTCAAAAAATTTTCACAGTACAAGAAAAACCTTTTCTACCTGGCCCTACAAATTACCTCTCTTAGAGACTCGAGGGTAAACAAAGGAGAGTAACTTTTTAGGATATAAGATCAAGTTAACTTTAAAACCATATCAAAATTAGCTTTTTTAAAAAAAAATATATATATATATATGTACATTTCTAAAAAGGAATAAAAAAGCTACTTGTGCAAAAATTTTAGGTACCTTTCCCATAATTGATATTACTGAATGGTGAGTTCTCCCAATAGTCTCCCAATGGAAGAAGCAGAAATGTGAGACATTTAAAAGTAGTAAACTAAAGTGGAAACATCAATGAAGAATAAACTCACTGGAATGACCCTTTTTGGCAGAGAGGTGAAATACATGTGATCCAACAGGTATTTTTATCCATGAGAGGAATGAAGGGTCTATGAGCTTCATCCTAAGAGGTACTCTTAAGAAATTCTTTCCAAAACACTCAGCTTCCTGTTTTACCAGTTTTGTCTTTGTGCAGTTTGCTTTATATTTCCATAATGGGTCTCTTTCTCCCTTCTTGCTTTTCTTTTGTCCTACTGTCAAACTGAGAGGACATATCAAGTGGGGTCCTGTAAAGGTCTGTCCTGGGTCCAGTACTATTTGATATTTTCTTTAAGGACTTGGAGGACAGAGTGCAGAATATACTTATAAAATTTGCAGATGACAAGCAACTTCTCTGTTTTTATGCTGTAAAAAATACAGTCAGTAGGTTTTTTTAAAAACAGGTTTGACTCTGGGATAGTCTAGGTATATTTAATCCTGCATCAGCATGGGGGGATGGAGTAATGACCTTCTGAGGTCCCTTCCAGCCCTACATTTCTATGATTCTATTATTTCCATTTGTACACATCTGTTCCATGCTGTAGTACATATCTTATGATATTTATTCCTGTTAATATTGTTTGGTTTTGGTACAGCATACATTTTACTGAGCCTGAAAAATGCTCATGTTTAAACGTCAAGAATGTGCATATTGGAGTGCTGTGAACCAAATCTTGAAATCCCTTTTCCAGCATGTCTAATTAAAAATGTAATAAAAAGGCTGAGATGGCTTTGGGGATTGGTAAAGGAATATGAACATTTTTGTTTCTAGGTCAATAACAAATTTAGACAAAGTTGGTAGTGACCTATAAACTGTTGGCTGTAAGGTGACTTGATGGCTGCAGTCCAGTTGATAGTAGGCAAGTGTCCACATCACAAACCATCCACTACAATTAGAACTATTTACTAGCCTTACTGGCCATTTCATCAGAGATACCTACAAGTGAATGGTCATGGAGAATAAACTACATTTAGAGGCTGATCCCTCTGAATGGACATTGCTTCAGGCATCACGTGGAAACTTGGACTGCAATTGCTTTTCACAACCTGTTCTGTGGCTCACTAAAATACTTTGGTCCTCAGTGCTGTCAAGCCATCCCCCTTTCAAATACACTAAATTAACACACACACACACACACACAGAGTCAAGAGACTCTCCGATAACTCTAGCCATACAGTAATTGTGATCTACCAATTAAGCCAATAGATAAATGTGGCCATACCTTCAGTGGGCAGAAATGAGCACAGCTCTACTGAAGTCAATGGAATTGTGCTGGAATTGCACTGTAAAATGAAAATGTGCAATGCAATCACTCAGCCAGTACAAAAGAAAGATGATTTCCTATACTTAGAGCAACATTTAGATAAGCTTCCTGGAGCTCTATGAGATTTGTCATTGATATTATCACGTGCAAGGTGAGGGGGTAGATGAGTGTACAAACAGCCTTTTCCTTCCCTTTAATGCACTCAGCTAGGAGCAAGCTGGTATGATGTCTTTTGTTCTACTGAAACCTAGGGGAACAGATTAACTAGTGTGCCGTTCTTCACACCACTGCCCTAAGGTGACCTGGCCTGCTAGCTTGGGAGCATGGCTAGGGCCTGGCCTCCTCCATGTATCCTGCAGTCAGCAGAGCACTCTAAAAATCGCTGCAACCTGCTCTTTTTTAGAGCAGCAGTATGGTGACCTCCCATCCTGCCCCGTTGTGGTAGGATAGTTCAAGCATCTCCCAGCACTGCTGTTCTCCTCACTCAGTCACAGCCAGGACAAAGAAGAGAATTCTCCTATTGTAACTTGCCCAAATAATTGCAGTCCCTGTAAATAATGAGCCTAAGTACATGGTTTAAGAAATACTTTTTACTTTAATGTAACTGAACTTTAATTGACCTCATCACAATAAAAAAAAAATCAATCAGCTAGTCTGTAGGGAGGAGGTGGGAAGCTTAACACTTCTCTTTTAGTCATGTAGCTATGGCCACAGCTTTTAGTCATGATTAGTGCATCAGTCACTGATGCATCACTTTTAACATTTATTTTTATTTCAAGAAACTAAGTAGGAAGTATTAAAAGCCTTTCAATGTATGCTTTCAGTTAGAAAAAAAGAAAGGAAAAACTAAAACTGTCATTCATGGAGTACAACTAAATTCTATAATCCAGCAGAGGATATGTGTACAATGGGATATGGCCCATCTGTAACTGCTATTAGCAAATATCTCCAATGGCGAGAGATGGGACACTCTATAGGGAGGGCTCTGGTTATTAGAGAGAATTCTTTCCCAGGTGTCTGGCTGGTGGTGTCACCCACATGCTCATGGTCTCACTGATCACCATATTTGGGGTTGAGAAGGAATTTCCCCCCAGGTCAGATTGGAAGAGATCTTGGGAGTTTTTCATCTTTCTCTGCAGCATGGGACATGGGTCACTTATTGGTTTGAACTGAAGTAAATGGTGGATTGTCTGTAACATGAAGTCTTTAAATCAAGATTTGAGGACTTCAGTAACTCAGCCAGAGGTTAGGGAGGTGGTGAGGTTCTGTGGCCTGTGATGTATAGGGGGTTAGACTAGATGGTCATGGTGGTCCTGTCTGGCCATAAATTTTATGAGTTTATATCACAGATGGGGAAGCTGGAGATAGGAAGATAAGAGAAAAGTTTCTTAATAAAATGGGTGTGTAAAAATATTGTTTAACAAGTACTGAGATGATCATCACAACACAAACCGCAGATTTGAAATAAACTGCTCAAAGAATAGCTCAAAGAAGGCTGTTTTGCATTATAATATAATACAGATGTGATCCACAATGGAGAGGTGTATTCCAGAGCAGGAATAAAAAATATATATATAACCTCCCCAAAACCGAGTAAATATACAGACTAAGAGAGACATCAGGATGAAAAAAGAAGTGAGATAGGAGAGAAAACAATGAGGGACAAAAATTCAACAAAACAAAATTCAGAGAGTAAATAAGAAAAGATTTTGTAACGATGGTTAAAGTAGTCAAATATAGGTGTCTAACATAAGGCACTTAAACACAAAATTAGGCATTGAAGAAACTCAAGTAAATGGGAGATGGAAGTGCTCAATGTCTAAAAATCAGGACATTATTTACTTATCTAAATGTGGAATTAGATGCTAAATTTTAGGCTCCCATATTTGAAAACCTGGGCCACCCCGTTTTGTTTTGGCAATCTTCCGACCCAACTTCTGATGTTATCTTTCCTCCTTCCACCATACCATCCTTCTATAACCCTGACCCCAAACCTGTGAAATCTGTCTTTTTTGCAACTTGATCTTTGACCCTCTTCTCTTCTCTGGACTGATTTTTTTTTTCTCTCCCTCCTCCCACCATGCCCCAGTATGTACTGGTGATGCCTGTTCTCTTCTTGATGATTTTTCTTTCCTCCTCTGTTCCCTTTCATCTCCCAGACTGTCAACAGCTCCCCCCCTCCCCCAACCTTTGCTGAAATCCTGCAAATCTATCCTGGGGTCTCTGTAAATCTTGCAGTGTGTGATGAAGTATATATGATCTTCCAATAATAAATAATAATAGCTTGAAATTGCCAGAGTGGATGAGATATCACAGTGCATTTTATGGATCTTGTGGTGGTAGAAGTGACTTTTCTCCAGGGCAGGGAGAAGAAATATTTATCTGAACCAGCTGAACATTATAAAAGTATGGGTTTTATGTGTGTGTTTGGGTATTCAGATCCAGACTCATGTTAGGGGCATTGCTCCCCCCCCCCCCCAACCAGGTCAGCCATTTGTTAATATTTATTTTTAATCCTAATATATATGTTTTCTCTTAAAGGGCCTTAATATAACTGCAGTTGCACTAAAGGCCATGCCTATAATATGCCAGGCTCTGAGTAGGGTGACCAGATGACAAAGATGAAATATCGGGATGCGGGGCGGGGCAAAAAAAAAAAAAGCCGTCCCTGTCTCCCAACTCTCGGCTCCAACCCCCAATACACCACCAGCTCCCTCATCCCCTCGCTCCCGGGCCCAGCCTGGGCACCTCTCTGGCCGCGTGGAGCTTGGGGACCCACCCAGGCAGGGGGCGAACTAGGGAGCCGGGCCCGACGCCTCCCGGCAGGAGCGTGTCCACCCCACACGTGTCTCCACACACCCGGGCCCTGCCCGCTCCATGCTGCCCCCAGACCCACTGCGCTGCCCCGGGGGCTGCAGGGCTGGAGCAGCCTCCGCACTGCACTCCCGGTCCTAACCATGGCCCGTGTGCAAACCTGGGAGGGAGGAAGAATGCCGCGTGCTTGGGGAAGAGGCGGGGCCAGGGCGAGGGTTTGGGGAGGGATCCAATGGGGGAAGGAGGGGTCGGCGTCGGGGCGGGGGGGGCAAGAGCCCCTCTGGGCTCCGCCTGTGCACTGGAGCGGAGGGCAAAATTGCTTGTTTGTCCAGTGTCCCGACCGGGACAAACAAGCAAATATTGGAACAGTCTCAATAAAATCGGGACGTCTGGTCACCCTAACTTTGACTCCCTTGGGTGGATGTGTGAGGTGAGAGCATGAAACAACCCCACTCCCACACACACCTTGCAGGTCTTCATGGGGCACCAAGAGACTTAATCTTTTTATATGATGATGGTGGTGCTAGACATTCCAGTGGGGGCAGGGCCATACCAGCTATTGATCCAGAACTGGCCTGGGGGAATAAACACAATATACATGTCCTCTTGAAAAGGGTGTAGCAGTTGCCATTTCTGCTTGCATTCCCCAGGTGAAATTCACTCCTGTGGAAAGGGATAGCACAAGATTTATTGCCCCCTGCCCATAAGTAGAATTTATCTATTGCACAGGTTTTGTTCTACCCCTCTGCGCTGGGATAGATGTCACTCACCTCTTCCTCAGCTATGCCCCAGCTAACATTCTGCCTCATAAGTTCATCCCTGACAGAATGTCTCCAACTGCAAGCCCCTTTCTTTCCACCATGTAAACGTCTAGTGCAGCAACAGGAGTTCTAATAGCCTACAGGATAGCTTTGTATGTGTATATGAACCAAAGGCCAAGATTTGAAACCCTGCCAGCTCTTTGCTGCCCACAAAATGTGCATGGAAATATGTGTAGCCACAAATGCATTTACAAACAGGTAGCATGGAATTATTTGTGTATTCAATTAGCCAATCTGCATGCAAATGTGGATTTTTATGAGTCTGCTTGGCTGTGAGTGCAAATGAGCTGCCAGGTTTTTAAAATTTAAACTAAAATCATTAACTCTCTACTAATGCCAGATCCCAAAGCTAGGGGTGAATGGGGGGAGGGGGGAGAAGGGGGTGATGGTTGTATTTTTGGCATTTGGGAAGGCACAGGAAGTAAGAAGAGAGGCTTATAAATCTTGATTCACTATTGCCTTGCACCTGTACCAATTGGGTATAAAGTACTACCATCCTGACTGATAGCATTTCATGCCCACTTTGCACAGATATAAGTAAGTACATAAGGAGAAGTGCAATAGGAAATCATGACCATTGTCTGCTGTTTAGTGTTTGAAGAGATAACTTTGATGGCTGCAGCTAGATTGGACCCTGGTATAAGTGGGTACAATACCATTCAGTTAGATGGAGTTGTTCTCACTTAAACCAGGGCTAAATGTATTAGTAAAGGAGAGAGCTAACTAACAAGAACCCCTGAAGAGATCAGTAGCGTTACTGATATATGACAATCTGTATAGCCTCAAACCAGTAATACTAAAAATTTTATTAAAGTGAATGTTTAAAATGAAATATATACGAGTTAAGAGGAAAGGTACTGTACATCTGGAGTCAGGCTTCGGTTATGGGGGGTTACAGGTATTGTTTGCAAGGATGAAAAGATACATATGTGACGGGTTGGATCACAGAGACCCCCTTGGGAGCTGCCACCTAATGTACCAAGACTACTTTTATTCCTGTTTTTCCTGCCAGCTCAGGACTCCAGCACCCTGTCTTGCTGAGCCAGACACTTCCGTCTGCTCCAACACAGACCCAGGGTCTGAATCACTTGCCCCAAAGCTGCAAGTTTACCTGAAAACAGCTCACAAAAGTGTGCTTGTCTGTAGCACTCAGATGCCCAACTCCCAATGGGGTCTAAACCCAAATAAATCCGTTTTACACTGTATAAAGCTTATACAGGGTAAACTCATAAATTGTTCCCCCTCTATAACACTGATAGAGAGATATGCACAGTTGTTTGCTCCCCCAAGTATTAATACATACTCTGAGTTAATGAATAAAAAGTGATTTTATTAAATACAGAAAATAGGATTTAAGTTATCCAAGTAATAACAGACAGACCAAAGTAAGTCACCAAGCAAAATAAAATAAAATGCACAAATCTATGTCTAATCAAACTGAATACAGATAATCTCACCCTCAGAGATGCTTCAGTAAGCTTTTTCTCAGACTGGACACCTTCCAGGCCTGGGCACAATTCTTTCCCCTGGTACAGCTCTTGTTGCAGCTCAGGTGATAGCTAGGGGATTCTTCATGATGGCTCCTCTACTCCCCTGTTCTCTTCCACCCCTTTATATAACTTTTGCATAAGGCAGGAACCCTTTGTCCCTCTGGGTTTCCACCCCCTCCCCCACTGGAAAAGCACCCAGGTTAAAGATGGATTCCAGGTCAGGTGACATGATCACATGTCACTGCAAGACTTCATTACCCACTTGCCAGCACACACATATACAGGAAGACTAACAGGTAAACACAGCCATCTGCAGACAATGGTCCTGGTTAATGGGAGTCATCAAGATTCCAAACCACTATTAATGGCCCACACTTTGCATAATTACAATAGGCCCTCAGAGTTATATTTCATATTTCTAGTTTTAGATACAAGAGTGGTACATTTATACAAATAGGATGATCACACTAAGTAGATTATAAGCTTTGTAATGATACCTTACAAGAGACCTTTTGCATGAAGCATATTCCAGTTACATTATATTCGCTTATCTTATTTTTATAAAACTATATAGACTGCACAATGTCACAACATACATATCGCATAACTTGCATAGACCCAGACTGGGGTGCAAGGGTTTTTAAAGTGTTAGTGGATAAGTGGGCTTGGGTACGCCACCCATGGAATGAATAAGGAGTCCAAGTCAGTATTGGTGTAGCGGATAAGTACATGGGTGGAGTGCATCCCTTGGTCCATCAGGGAAGGAAGTGGATTATTTCCCTGGTCGGCGGTCTCAGTTACTCAGTGTGGTATTGACGGTGTCCTGTGATGTGTTCCGTATAAATGTCTCTGGACCACCTGATGGTGTCAGACACCATGAGCTGTCTCATGAGCCGGGTGTAGCGTCGACTGACTCCACATGCTCTCAGAACCGGCTCATTGTGGGGGGTCCCACGAGCCCAGGGCTCCCACGATCAGGGCGTGTATCTGGACCTGATAGTCCTGGGCTTTCAGGGTCTCGGCCAGCGGGGTGTACTTAGACACCTTCCATGCTCGGATCTCGTGGAGGGCCAGTGACCAGTTTTCAAAAGGCACCGTGACATCTACAATGAGGACCTTCTACTTTTCTGCATCTGTCATGACGATGTCGGGTCTCAGTCTGCTGTCTGTCCCGGGGATGGTGGAGTCGAGGGTGATCTTCCCCAGGGACGGCGGGATGGCTTTCACCAGCTGGATGGTGTGGCAGTGCCGCCAGGCTCCGGAGTGCTGTTTGCATCCACACAGGACGTGGGGCAGGGTCTCATTTGTGTAGCCGCACTTCCTGCAGCGCTTGTCCCGGTTGCCGTGGTGGATGGCTCTGTTGAGGGGAACGCAGTTGAGTCGGGCCCTGTGGACAAACCTCCAGTCAGCGAACCTGGTGAAGCTGCCCCCGGGGAGGAAGTGGTTGCTGGCGTCCCACTTGCCGGACACCTCGAACACCTTGCCCTGGTCTGGCTTCCACTTGAGGTTCTCGGCATAGTAGCAGCGGATGCCGTCTTTCAGGGATCTTTCCAGCATAGCTCTGGCGGTCAGGGTGACGATGGTGTGATCCAGGGCCTTTACACGTGGCACCAGTATTCCCAGCTCCTGGCGCTCCTCGCACCACTTCCAGCAGCAGCCAATCCTCTTACCCAGGCATCTCGAGGCGTTGTGGGCACGGGACCAAAGAAAGGACAGGTCTCCCCCGTCTCTCCCGAACTCAGCCTCGAGGGAGCCGCTGAAGTAAGTGGCGACGTCCTGCTTGGAGGGGGCCCTGGCAATGCATTTCCTGACCACGCCCCATATGGCCTCCTGTGCGATGCTCCTCACACAGACCAAAGTCTCTAGCCAGCAGACCCAAAAGCTCTCTCTAGCTTTTTTCCAGGGTCACACTGTGCTCCCGGGCTAATGCTTGGCTTTCCTGCTTTTTGCCTTTCTATCTCTCTCCAACCTCAATTTCTCCATGTACTGCCTCCCCTTACAAACATTCAGACATTACCCACAACAGTTCTCAGCAAAACTTCCTCCACCCACCAGTCCAAAACTCCTAGGTAGGTTCATGTATCTCTTTCTTTTGTAGGAGAGGGGAATGTGATCAATTTATCCTTATATTAATGTTAATTGAAGTGTGTGGTCATACCCATCAATCTCAATGAGGTTTAAATTCAACCCATAACAAAATTTCACTCAGCTCATAACAATATTAAATATCCATGCAAATAATAGGTTTCACATGCTAAAATGTTGAGATGTTTACATGCAATTGTGCATTGTACTTGCAACATTTTTTAATATTTTACTGTGCATTCATAGGGTCAGGAATAAATAAATTCCCCTCTCATTGGTAAATACATTTTGAAATTTCAATAAACATATTTATGCCCTATGGGCATACAACATCCATATCAAAGTGCTGCACCATATGGCCCAGTGTAAGCTGCACTTCACATTTTTGCACTAATTGAAATGACTGCTGCTTTAAAGGCATAGCATCAGGCATTAACACAAGGGGTTAATGAGCATATTGAAATTTTTTTTTCAAACTTAATGAGCTTTACTGAAAGCTGCTAAATATATTTTGGGAGATCTTCAAGGGATATTTGCATAGAAAATTAATATTCTGTGTGACTATTATAAAGAAACATAGAGAACAAAATACAGGTCTGAGAAAGAAGACAACATTTCAAATCTTCAGGGAAAAAAAGAATCTGAAAAGAGGACAAGTAAAAAATGCCCGAGAAAGCTAAACAAGCAAGAAGAAAATTAAATCACTGGATAACACCGGGGAATAAATAGAATACTAAGCAAATTAACAGGAGCGGGGTTCAAAAACTTCTTACCAAATAAATTCAACAAGAAAAAAGACCAAGGTTTCATGTCAAAAATGAGGGGTACCCAACAGTGTTTAAAACAAAAGAAAAAAAAAGGATCAAAGGGAAAAATCATGGCACTTTTTTTAGAGCATCCTACAGAGCTGTGTCTAAAACTAAGCTTCAGGCACAGCCAGAGGAAAAAGATGAGTTTTTGAAAGTCTGCCTTTGTCCATATTAGATAGGTAGTACTGAGAAACTGTTTGGATTAGGACATCACAAAGAAGGAGATCACCAGAGTAATTTCTAAATTTAAAAGTTACAAGCCCCCTGAAGAAATGAATGGCAGTCCCAGCTGAATTCTATAAAATATAGGCACTTTTCCCATGACAAAGGAAGAGAAGCCTTGTTACAAATCTCCACATCATATGGCGAGCATATCAGTAAGAAAGGGAGAAATTGCTCATGTTGGCTAATGCCCTAGGTGAATAATAATCAAATCATCTCCATTCTGGGACCTATTTTCAAACATGGGAGGCTCATATGTATGTACCTAAATATGGATCTATCTGTGTAATTTTATCCAAACAAGTTGGGAAACTGGGCCTTTTGTTAAGAAGGGGCATGTGAGGACTCTGCTAACACAGATCGGGTTTTCAACAGTGGCATGTGCGGAAGCTGGTTAGTACAGTGTGCACTAACAGGCTTCCTAGAGAAGATCATAGTGTACCTTATACTGTGTTGTCTCCAGTGTCTATTTATTTCCATTTTCCTTTCTCTCACCTTTCCCCACCTCTCTCTCTCTCTCCTTTTCTCCATGATGTGTGATATCTACCTCTTCTATATTTTCTCTTTTCTGTCTTTTCCTCATTCTTCCATCAGAATCTCTCTCAGTACTGTATTTCTGTTCTCTAGTTTATCCCATAAATCTTTCCCCCTCTCCTCTACCATCCCCATAACACATCCCCACACACATAGGGCTTGAAAATTTTACCATATACATACCAGCCAGAGGACTACACCCGCTAGCCAAAGGCTGTCATGAAAGATGGGGAGTCCCACTGCCCAGGCAGGAAGGGTTAAGTGCAGTGACTCTTCAAGTGAGAAATAGGTTGAGAAGCCAACCCACTCCCTTCCAAGGAGCTGTGAAAGGGTGTGGTGGTGTTGGTTTCTACCAGACTGCCATCCCTGAGCCCTGCATGGAGATCCATGCTGTTTATCACCTCTGGCTAGCAGGTGTCTAACAAATTTGAAAACCACCCTATCTGACTGCTGGAAAGCAAAAGAACACTCTCTGCCTTTTGACCCTGCCAGCACGTGCTGTAGATCCTCCTGGCTGTTCTGAAGCTGGTTGAATGGTGGTCTCAGTTATTATGTCAGCCTCCCAGCCTCTTGTTTGTCTTCTTGCCTTATAAATACCTTCATTGCCTGCCTCTAGTTTTGTTCATAGCTTTTCCATAGAATAGCAGAGTGAAATTGACCTAATTGGTTTTTGTATTATGCTTTCCACAGCAATGGGGGGGAGGAGAGGGGGAGAGGTATAGTAGCATTGAAAAATTACTAGTCCTTGATAATTTTCAGCCTTTTAGCAAAGCTCTGAGCAGCAGCAGAGGCACTTGAGATGTCTGTCTGCAGATTCAGGTAGACAGAACTTCAGAACTTTTCACTCCAGTCATGTTTTGTAGGTTATATTCACATTCAAAGGGATAAAACATTTTTAATGAAGATTTAGATTCTCCAAGAGTTGAAGGCACTTGCGTTGTAAAGCTTCTTACTTTTACATTTAGACACAACAAACTCTGTATCTTGGCAGGGCGTTAGACTAGATGACCCTGGTCCCTTCTAACCAGTAGCGTAGCTGGGCGGTGCAGGGGAAGCAGCCGCTTCCCCTCAGCACATTTTCCAAAAGCAGCGCCTTAGTTAGGAGTTACCATGGTGCCAGTGGGCGGGGCCCACGCTCCACTCTGAAGTTTGGCCTGCCGGGCCGGCGCTGGGCTCCTGCAGGCAAGGGGTGGCAGCACAGCTGGAGGAGCCATGGGGAGGGGGCGGCATGGCCAGAGGAGTGAGGGAGGGCGCAGCCGGAGGAGCCATGGGGGAGGCGGCGCGGCTGGAGGAGCGAGGGGGGGGCGCAGCATGGCAGCCCGCAGCGCGGCCGGAGGAGCCATGGTGGGGGCTGCAGGGGCGGCACGACACGGCCGGAGGAGCCATGGGGGGGGCTGCGGGGGCGGTACAGCACGGCCGGAGGAGCCATGGGGGGGGGGGGCACGGCGCGGCCGGAGGAGCCAGCCAAGACGGGGGGTGCGGAGCGGCCGGAGGAGGAGCCAAGGGGGCGTGGCCAGAGGAGGAAGCCAAGTGGGGGCACCTTTGTAATGTTTGTTCCCCCTGCTCTTAGAACCTAGCTATGCCACTGCTTCTAACCCCATGATTCTATGGTTTTACATTGGATGTGGGGCCAATTTTTCAATGGAGTACTGATCCTAAACAGTTGCTCTCAGTGTTAAGTAACTGCATGGAGAGGGAGGAGGAGAGAAGGAAGAATTGTCACCCTTGTGTGGTGTAGTTGCTCAGGATCAATGATTGCAGTAGTATTTATGAGGACTAGATGATTAATGCTGTGTTGGATCCTCAGGCTTTGATCCAACTGATTCTATAAGCCCCCTGTTCTCCGCAGAGCAGGTAGTCCCTACAGAACCAATCTCCACAATACAGGGGGAGTGCACATCCCCATTGTGACTCCCTTCTATGGTGCTTCCATTCTTGTACAGTACAACCATTGTGGCTCTGTTGCCAATGCACCTTCTGCTGCAACAGATGCAGGATTTGTTTCATGATCAAATTAAACCACTGAGAGGACAATAAAATGCATCAACTATTCTCATGCATTAATGATTTAAAAATACTTTTTTTCCCCTTATGTGATTATCTGCAAATACCTGGACACTTCTGGGTCCATACCAGTTGTTAAAATCAAATGAATAATTGCTATTCTGGAGGGAGAAAATTCACAGAATACTCTGCTAAGTCTTTTAAAATGGGCACAGAAAGCAATTACATGTTCTGAGGGGATAAGATCCAGATCAAATTTAGCAGGATATAGGAGTTAAATGGTGGCCTTTTGATACATACAATAACTGAGGATTAAGATAAAAGTAAGGGTCTCCCATTATCTATAATTGGTCATTTACAATTTTTTAAAATGAATGTGCTTCCTCATCTGCCACAATGGTGACAAGTGTGAACTGCTATTTTATCATGAAATAATGTGTCAATGTTTTCTTAGTGTCTCTGTGGTTAATTCTTCATCTCACTAGTGATTCTATCCTTTAAAGATTATATCTATATCTATCTATATCTATATCTATCTATCTATCTATCTATATATATATATATATATATATATAATCAACATTTGTTTATATATATATATCTATTGATATCTATAGATATAATCTTTAAATATAGATATCAATAGATATATATAAAAACAAATGTTGACTTTTTATCTGTTTGGAGAATGGAAGGGGTGGGGGAAACTTACTCATTGCTTCACATGCATTCCACTTACTTTGACTGGAGTGGGCTGGACCAAAACCCTTTGACAATGTAGGGACAACCTAAATTAATTTTTTAAAGCTAGATTTTGCTTATGGGATTCCTGACTACAGACTTCATGGAAAGAGTTCACAGAGGGTGTTTTAATATGGTTCCATGGTAAAGGAAAGGAAAAGAAAAAAAATCTGCCAAGCAGCGAATAAAATCTTTTTTTTCTTGTCTATAAAAATATGAGAAATGGAAAGAGTAGGTCATCATCCCCCATTTCTCACAAGTATACTAGGCAAAGGGCAGTTATTAATTTTAAGCCTGGCATTGCCTATAAGTTTACTTGTTTCGAGGGAATTCTCTATGCACAGAGCTCCCTCTCCCCACATGGATGAGGGATGAGTGTCAGCCACCTCTTTGGAACTGTCCTGCCCTTCCTCCCTGGAGAGGATTTTCCACTGCTGATTTCTGGGTACTGGAGTTGATAGGTTGGGAAAACAGGAATTGTTCACCGAGTAGCAAAAGGAGAGGAAAGTTTAGTTACAGGATGTAGTTCCCAGAAGCTATTTTAACTTATACATGGAAATCCCTCCACTCTGGGGAATCCCCTTTAAAAGGAGTAGCCTGGGCAGACAACAGCTGGGAAGTTACTGACATTGATGCTTCCAATGAAGTGCAAGTAAGCTGTGAAATAGCAAGACATTGTCCATCCTTATTGTGATGTTGCACTGCATGCGCTTTATAAAAATATGCTTGTAATGTGAAAATAATGTAACTGGAATATGCTTTATGGAAAAGGTCTCTTGTAAGGTATCATTACAAAGCTTATAATCTACTAAGTGTGTTCATCCTATTTGTATGTATGTATCATTCTTGTACCTAAAACTAGAAATATGAAGATAACTCTGAGGTCCTATTGTAATTATGCAAAGTGTGGGCCACTAATGGTGGTTTAAAATCTTGAGGGCTCCCATTAACCAGGACAATTGTTTGTGAATGGCTCCGTTTACTTGTAAGCCTTCCTGTGTTCCTGTGAGTCAGGCCGGAAAGAATGAAGAGTAGGGGTCTCACAGGACAAGTGACCATGTTACCTGGTACTGGACTCCATCTTAAATCTGGTGCTTTTTAGAAGGAGGGGTGGGGACCCAGAGGGGCAAAAGATTCCTCCTTGTGCCAAAGCCATAAACAGGGGTTGAACAGAACAAAGGAGGCTGCCAGTCATGAGAATCCCTTAGTTACCACCTGGGCTGGAACTAACAAGAACTGTACCAGGGAAAGGATTGGGCCCAGACTAAGAAGGACTCTAGTCTGTGAAAGAATCTTATTGGAACATCTCTGAGGGTGAGAGTAACCTGTATTCAGTTTCCTACTGTATTAGGCTTAGACTTGTGTGTTTTGTTTTATTTTGCTTGGTAACTTACTTTGTTCTGTCTGTTATTACTTGGAACCACTTAAATTCTAATTTTTATATTTAATAAAATCACTTTTGCTTATTAATAAACCCAGAGTAAGGAATTAATACCTGGTGGAGAAAACAGCTGTGCATATCTCACTATCAGTATTATAGAGGGTGGACAATTTATGAGTTTACCCTGTATAAGCTTTATACAGTAAAACAGATTCATTTGGGGTTTGGATCCCATTGGGAGCTGGGTGTCTGGATGCTAGAGACAGGAGCACTTGCTAAGTCGTTTTCAGTTAAATCTGCAGCTTTGGATGTGTGGGTCAGACCCTAGGTCTATGTTGCAGCAGGTTAGCGTATCTGGCTCAACAAGATAGGGTTCTGCAGGCCCAAACTGGCAGAGAAAATGGGCTCAGAGGTAGTCTCAGCACATCAGGTAACAGTCCCAAGGGGGTCTCTGTGACCAAACCCATCCCATTTATTCCCAGAAGTCTTCTCTGTTGTATGACTTTGTCTTGGGTTGCAATGATAGGAATTAAGTTACTCACATGGAAGTGACTATGCTAATACTTATGTTAAGCCCACCCAGTGTGAATTAGATGTTTCTGGAAGACTGATCAGAGTCAGACTGAACTGAGTGTTCGTGCAGTTATTAGAAAGTGCTATGCCTTCTCTCCTGAGTGTTCATTAAACATTACAGGTGACTGTAAGTAGCTGTACAATGAACATAATTTAAGAACTCTGAGTTTAAGGTATTAAAGGACATACAACCTCACTGCATCTCCCCAAGACATGTTACCAAGAGTGAATATGTGCATTAAGGATTGATCTGTCAGATAATGTTATCAGAACAGAAAGTGGCTGTAAAGAATTCAAGGGAAGGATGTCTGATGTCTGTTTTTGGTTGCCTCTGACTTTTGTAATAATCATTGTCACTCCACTCTCTTCTTTATTCCTCCTTATTACATCCAGTTTAGGGATCACATTCTGGCTCTACCTTTGTGTATGCAATATGATGGATGGTATTCCTGTAGGGGCACCTTCATTGTCCCAAAATCACAGGGATGGAATGGGGTTGCCATTCTTTCTGTGCCATTTAGTACAGGTCTTTTTACAGAATTTATTTTACTCCAGTACACATTTTGCAAAACATTATGTTGCCTGAGTTGTGGAAAGCCTTAATAAATCCTGAGCAATATACAGATGTAACAGGCTGTGCCACAGTGCTAAGCACTTGACTGGTAAGATTCACAGATGTCTTTCATTATGAGTCTTTGTCATCTTATTCGTCCACCCATAACACTGGTGTCATAGAATTGAATGTTTTATTAGCTTATGAGAAAGTTATTGAATAAATCACAGAAGCAGCAAAACCGACCTTGAAGAGTCAACAACAGTACCAAAATTATAATATAATATTGGCCAATGGGACATTTATTCTTAGTCCATCTGTCGTAGATACAAAAGCACATATGTTAAACCCTGGCTTAACATAAAATCACAGAGCCAAGTTGTGTGCAACCCCTGTATGGCAATGCTGGGGCGGCAGGGTGAACAAAAAACTTTCCCCTGGCTTTTGTGGCACAGAGGCTGGGAAGTCCCAGTACTCAGAGGAGAGAGGGGACTGCTTGGTGGTTCTCACCTCTGGGGAGCAGAATGCTGAAAAAGTGTCAGGGCTGTGGTCCTAACCCCCTCTACACCAGATCATATAATGGCACTAGCATAGCAGGAGGATGCAAATCTGCCATTCCAGCCTGATAGATGAGACAGAATACTTATCCTTTGTTTGTAAGCAGTAGAAATTGTGCCTCCTTCTGGCGCTCCTAAGGCAGGGCTGCTATAGATTTCTCCCTGTGGGTTTAAAAAAATCCTCACTCTCGCCAATATTACTTTGATGTTTATCAATTAGTAATTCTGTTTCTTGTACAGTGAGAATATTGAATCACTATTTTTCTCTACTTGTTTGCACATCTGGGTAATCTCCATAGCAACTGGTATGTGCCAGGTGTCTGTTCAAAAAGAATTCTATACTCCCAGCCTCTCACTAGATTCATTACCTTAATTGCCTAGCTAATACTAAACCAAAATGAGACTCAACTGAAAGATGAAAAAGACACACTTTTTGATTAAAATCTTCATAAGCAAAATCTGTATAATATGTAAATGACATCAAATATATAAATTAGTGAAGTGCGTAAAATGTGCGTTAATGTGCAGACAAACCCATAACTACCACCGAAAAGAGGAAAAACACACACCACAGCCCACATTCTGGAGAATTCAATAGGTTGTGATCTGGCCCATAATGAACTGATAACTAGCTTTCTGATTTCATCACCAGACTTGGGGTTTCTGGGAACTATAAGGTCAAAATCTTAGTTGTTATAAATCAATGTAGCTGAGCTCATTTTCACCCAGCTGAATATCTGGGCCTTTCTTTGTTTTGTTTCTTTTCTATACCTCTTCTAAGTAGATATCTAGAAAAAGAATTTTCCTTAAGATAGTATATAATAAATGGCAACTATTATTTTTAAGTGATGCTAAGAGAATATTAATGTTGCACAGTTAAGAACTCAAATGTCAGGAAACAATTGCAGTAAGATTGTACATCCATCTTAATTCTGCCCTCTTGTGTGTGAATTATGTATGTTGTATGAATCAAACTTAAATTTCGCTATCACATAAAATATATTTTATCCAACCTTTAGATAGATATGCATAGTGTGTTGTAATATTTTTCATTCTTGTACAGTTAGACATTTTTTATTGTCAATTACAAACCTGATAATTTTTAGTGACATAGTAAATTTTAAATATCACAACTTCTCTCATCTTGTTTGTCAGTACTCATGTACATTTTCTTTTCAACGATCAACACATCTTTCTTTAGATGCATTTCTGGGGGTAAGGTAATTCATTAGAACTAGTCAAAAATCCAATTTTTAAAATTTTGACAATTTAAAATTGTGGAGAATTTTAGGGTTTTTTTTTTTCAAAAAAAATTATGATTTTTAATATATATATATTGTATTGAGAAATAGTCTAAGATCATTTAATTAAAGGACCATATTTCACAATGGAGTTAAAGATTGAACAGTTTAACCTCTGAAAGGCAAAAAATGCTGAAATGAAGGTTACATGAACAATTTCAACATTCTCTTTTGGTAGATTTCTAATGAAATATCCTAGTTGAAAAAGACAAAAAAGACATCCTGTAGTATGGAAATATTAAACAACCAATAAACCTACATATCCCATGCACATTATGAGATCCACACACATTATCTTCATCAAGGTGATCAGATAGCAAGTGTGAAGAAATTGGAACACATTTTTTCCCATGCGGGGGAGGGTAGTAGTTGGGTATATAAGACAAAGGTTCTAATATCGGGATAGTCCCGATAATATTGGGATGTCTAGTTACCCTATCTTCATCAGATAATTCAATGGGATATTGACATTCCAAAATTCTGAATACTGGACAAAGTTGCTGCCTTTAACAGTAAGCATTTATCTTTTCTATGAGAAATCTCTGGAAATACTGAACTTAAATTTAAAGCATATAACTTGTTTGTAAAAGTGCCCTTTTGTTCCTAAATACTCCAAAATCAAGATTTCAGCTTTTGCCAAGGAACCTTTTTTTCTGTACTGAGCCCAAGAAATAAAGATCAAGGTTAGAAAAAAATGGGTTCCTGAAGTTAGGCTTTTAGGTCCATACTTAGGTATCAGAATAGTTAATAATAGCAAGTTAGATACTAAAATATAGATGTAACTGTAGGCTCCCATTAAAAAAAAAAATCTTGACCAGTGACGTTAAATGACAAGCTCTTATCATATCTTGCCAAGTTTTTGGAAAACCTCCAGATTTAGAGATGCTTTTCCTTGTACACTGACATTTCTAGACAGAGTATTTACCCTCATTCAAACTTCCCAGGTTATACACTTCTGCAAGAGACAAAGGGCTGCAGTCTGTAATCAGATCTGACATCTTTGAGTGCACAGATGCTAGTAACTGACCACAAACAGCCAGCAGAGAATGTCCCTGCTGGTGTAAACATGCAAGCTTAATTCTCTATGCCTCTGTCCCTCTGCCATTTAGCATAAGGAGCAGTTTTGGGGGGAAGAGAAACATGGCAGAAGAATTCTGCTCTGCCACACCTATCCTCCACTGGTGTATGGGCTCCATGAAAGGGCCCTAAGCCAGAGACAGATCTTAGAGAACAACTCTAAGTGGTGTTGAAACAGGGAACAGCTCTGGTGTAGGACAGAAGCTGACTCAATATTTTTGGTATCATTGCCCGTTATAATCTGCATTGATCAATTAGTCCATATGATGCCCCCTAACTATTTTTGGTCCCTTAGATTACCAGTGTTTGTCCAGCAGCAGAATTATCTGTGGACTTTTGAATGTTTGGATGAACGTCCAAATGAACAACTCCAGTTTGTTCTTACTCAGTTGTTCAAGCCATCTTTCCTGTACAATTAGACTATGAGACATTGTAGAAATTATTTAGAGAAGTGAGAAGTACTATTCCGAGGTCTTGTCTTTCTCAAGTTATTACATTAGATGCATTAATTTTTATTGGGAGTATCCTAATATCTACAGTAAGTGTAGTTTCACTACTACCCTTACATTTTACTTTACTGTTGTTCTTATTCATATCATTTTTTGCTTCACATGGTTCCAGGGAACTAACTAGCACAACTTGAAGTTGGGTTCACAATTAGAAGGCTGAGTTTGAAAAGAGTAATGCAATTTGACTGCACATCATAAATGAAATTGAAATGACTATTCTGATGCTCATCTGCACCCTAAATACAAATTAATGTAACATGTTACTGTGGATTTATGAAACCGCAAATAGTCAGCAAACTGATACTGTTACGCTCAATGTATATTTTAGAAAATTAAAAATATTCTTCTAATTATGTAATATGCCTGTGATTTGTTCTGGTTTAAATATGTAGTGTTTGCTTTCTCTTCACTTGGTAGACAAATGATTTTTCTTTCCCTAAGGGATTATCAATGCTCTAGCTGTCATCTGAATCTAACACTCTATCTTTCTTTCATAGATTCAAAATAATTCATAGACGCCAAATCCTGCTCACTTTAATGACATGAGAATTCTTGCCTATTCACATGAGTAAGATGGCCAGGATTTCCTCCTAGGACCTAGATATAGTTTGTAAAAGACTGTTCTACTTGATTTATGAAACATCTAACCTTTGCACAAATGTATGTGGCAGACTCATTTGAAAAAGCTTGTGTGGAGGATACCTCTCCCAGCAAAGAAAATGCAGGCCAGATTTTCAAAAGGACAATTTTTTGTCCACCTATTTTAGGCACTTCTGTGATTCCCATGACCATAGTATCTGATAAATCTTTAATGCAGAAAGCATCACAACACCCTGTGAACTAGGGAAGTGCTATTATTCCCATGTTACTTGCCCAAAGTCCCAGAGGAGGTCTGTGATAAAGCAAAGAATTGAACCCCAGTCTCTCAAGTCCCACACTAGCACCCTAACCACTGGACAAGCCTTTCTTTCACCTGAATTCTGCAAGCCTCTCAGAAATTGTAGGTGTACAAGCAGGTCACACACACAATTAAACCTTTGAAAACCTGCTCCCTAGTCACAGGGCCTCCCTCCTTTTTTTAATGTATTCAAATATATTTTTCCATTTTGTTTAATGGTTTGTTTATTTGGAGTTAGAGAACCTGCATTTTTGAATGGTAGAAAAGGATTAAGATTGCCCCACTGAAGTCAATAGGAGTTCTGTCACTGACTTCAGTGAGACCAGGAGTTGACACCCCCCCCCCCCCGCCCCCAAAGTAATTTTAAATTGAACCAATAGAGGATGCCTAATCAGGGCACCTGACTTGGTTTGAGCATCTCAGAAAATGGAGAAGAGGAGTGTAAGGGTTTGAAGAAGATAGGTCATGGTAAATCTCTTTTTGACTGGGGAAGGAGAGGTTTAGTAGGGATCTCAAAAAGAATGGACTGTACATTTTGATAAATATCTTTGCCTCTTCATTTGTCACTAATATTTCTGCCATATTACCAAAACTTGTTGCAATTTTCAATTTTAAATCTTTGGATGCTCTGTACACCCCATCCCTAGTAAAAAAGACTCACTTTGGTTTTGGTTTCTGTTTTGATTCCAGAACAATAGAGTATCCACAGCAGACAGCTGTGCTTAAATCAGTTCCTCCTGTCTTTCTCTTCCCTGTTGGGTCCAAATCTCCTATCTCGCGAGTGTTCAGTGCTTCCTCTGACTGAATGTATAGAAGAAACAGTAAGCAAATAATAATAATTATATATAAAGGGAAAAACATTCATCTGTAGGCACAAGGTGGCACAAGATGAGCCAGCCAGGAGGAGAGGGGAAGCAGGCAACTAAAAGCCAAACAAAGGAAGAAGTTTTTGCCATTGGTGCCAAGCTGCCAGAGAGACACAGCAGTGAGGGAGAAACAAGTAGCCATCTTGGCTGACCATGTGCAAGTAGAGAAAGAGAGAAACAGGCTTTAGCCTGCACTGAGGAAAGTTGCAAGATCAAAGTGGAAAGGGGGTGGAGGGAACCAAAACCAGTTTCCCTGTGGATGGTACAGCCTATGTGCAGGAGAGTGTGAAATTCAACAGTTGGGAAGTGAAATGGAAACTTTTGTGGGCCGTGTTGGTGAGTTTGAAAATCGGTGAATCATAGGTGGTGTACCTTGAACATTTTGAGCAATTTATAGTTTGCAATTCTATTCCAGATGGTTAACTGGTTTCAACCTTGGTAACAGTGATGGGTCTGAAGGCATGCAGACTGCTGTGTGACCTTTTGTCTCCAATTGTGCCTGGAACTGCTACGTACTCCACAATTACTGCATCAATGCAGGAACATTTTTTTCCTACCTCATCTCTGTTAATAGAACAACATCAGTGACATCAGGGAAGTGGAGACTCAATAGCAAAGTTTGCTGCCATGCTAAGGAAGTTGTCAGAGCATTATAAGTTCATTAAGTCATGTCCTGCATGGCCACTTTGTCTCTGGATTATGCAGCAACGAATCTGAGAAAAAGTGACTGCCTGTATCAGCGCCTACATTCAAGAAGGCTATTGAGATATCTTTTGCCATGGAAATGGCAGAGAAAGATTCTCTAGATGATCATTGGACATCTTCATATATTGTTTAGACAATTTGGTTTCTGTTACAGTTGGTGAGAAACAATGGGTCTCAATTCTGTTCTGATGAATTTCAGAGATTCCTACCTTCAAATGAAATTCAGCATATACGTCCTGCTTCATTGTATCCTGCTACAAACAAACTAGCAAAATTATTTGTACAGACACTTAAGCATGCCTTAAAAGTGAACAAGACTATTTTGAGTCCTCACCAGAAACTGAAGATGTCTTGCTTGTCTATAGAAACACACCACATGCTAATACCCAGGAGTTATCTGCATTTCTTTTGTTTTAAGTGATCTTTGTGTATCTGTTAGGATCTGCTAATTCCTGATGTTTCTTCATGTGTTGTCAAGTCTCAGGCTATGCAAATTGATTTGAGATTTGTCATTGTTCTTTTCAAGTATAAGACTTAGTGTGGCCTTACAACTATGGTTGTGGAGTAAAATGGATACCTGGAGAACTTGTAAAATGCATGGAACTTGTTTTGTTCATGGCAAAACTATCTGATGATACTTTATGGAAATGCCATATGGATCAGTTACAGCACTGACAAGTACCAGAATCTGGGGATGTTCCATTCCTCCAATTGAACCTCCCCCGGTTACAACTCCTAATTTTGATTACTTGAAAATAAACTTTGATACCAGATCCAGTTGATCCTTTACCACTGGCTGTTCCTGTTGTTAAATACACTGCTGCATCACCATCACCATGTTATCCTAAGAGAGCAAAAAGCAGTGGTGTGCCTGAACTTATAAATAGTTCAGCTAGTGTGTTGCTATTTCAAGGCAGAATAATTTCTTGCAATTTAAGAGTGTGTGCTAGTCCACCCTACACTTTTAGTTAGGTTACATAGTGTTTTATATAAGCCATGTAAATTATAATGTATATTTGGAAGTATTTTAAAATAAGGTGGAAGAGTGTAATCTCCTGCCCCTTTGGGTACTCTGTAATGGCCTTCCCCAGTGAAAAGCTTCACATTGGTTTTGATTTAGTTTGGTTTCTGTTTTGCTCCCAGAAGAACTATAAAGTCACCTCAACAAACAGCTGTGCTTAAGTCACTTCCCCCTGTCTCTACCTCCTTCTCTGTGATATCCAGATATAGCAGTATATGTTCTGTATCTTCGGCTTTTACTTCCCTGTTTCCTTGATTGAATACTGTGTCCCAGCAATCAGTAATTTCTCAAATGAATTATACAGGGGTAAATCCCCTGGCCTCCCCTGCAGCATACCAAGCCCTAAACACTGTGGACATTTCATGTTTCCATTGCACAATGGCAGCTAGTAGGGAGACAGATAGGCAGGGGATTCTGCATCCCTATATACCTCTTTTCAGAGGTGACTCTGTGTGGTGGTTTTGTGCTTAGGAGTAAAAAGGAAGGGAAATTGTGAGTGAGACTGTGAAGTGGTAATAACCTGTTCATTGGGTTCACACACAGCACAGATATACTCTAGACCAGGGATCGGCAACCTTTGGCCCGCACCCACCAAGGTAAGCACCTCAGGGGGCCGGGCCGGTTTGTTTACCCTGGCGAGCCACGTGCCAAAGGTTGCCTATCCCTGCACTAGACCCAAAAAGTCTGTTTAATGGGGGTTTAGCAAGCTATATTTACTACTCTTCTCCATAGCTGGCATGAGTAGCTTCAAAAGATTAATGGAGAACGTGACTGAAGAATGTGTAGGTTTCAGTAATACATTTTTTTCCTGAGCACAACCGGTTAACTTGGGGAGCACACCTAGAATATTTGTTTCTAAAACTTGGCATTAGAAGATCTGATCCTGCAGTCTTCTCTCCAGCAGAACTCCACCTGACATCCTCCTAAAGCACAATCCTGCCAAGAGCTCCTTCACATGCAGGGGGAAGCACATGTGCTGCTTTTTGTAGCATGCCTCCTTCACATGGCCACCTCCATGGGCTTGTGAATACAGTGGGCAAGCCAGGTCTCCATCTCCTCCTTGATCCTCTACATGAAGGTTGTTCTGTGCACCAGGGCCATGCAGGGCCAGCTATTTTGTCTGGCCTTTGCGTGAGGTGTGCATTGGAGAAAGGGTGGTCTCCCACTCTGCATCAGCACTAAGGGTAGGGACAGTATGTATTGATAGGCCAGGCATAGAATAACCTAATGTATTATAGTTTCATCAGATATAATTTAAAGTGAAGGAAGTGCTCAATAAAATGTTAATGAAATTCTAAACATTATGCAGACTTGGTATAGGCCTTCATGTTCAAGCTAAATGTTTTCTTCAAAAACAGCAATTAAAAAAAAAATCTTTATTTTTCCACTTTCATTTTTTATCTCCTGGCATAAATGAGGGACCCCTGTATAGTTTGTATTATGAGACTATGCAAAGCTAATTATTACCTTTCTGAAGCAATATATGAATTTCCCCACAAGTCAGTATCATGGAAAACATATCATGTAGCATCTAACAAATAGCCTTGAGGGCCTTCGTAATTACTGAAAGGGATATTAGAACTGACAGATTTGAGATGTATGCTACAGAATAAAGAGAAATTATTATAGGCTTGGTTAACAATTTGTTGTTTATATTTATACATGTTTGACAAATCAGACAACTATTGTATTACTAGAAATGATCTGTTTTTGTTACCTTTCAAGTGGTGATGGATGGTTCAAACCAGTGTGTTTTTCTTTGTAACAGGAGGGTATCTGACTTCCTGCAGAGAGAGATTTGTGAGTCTTTTGGAAGGATAAAGCTATCCGTTAAAGAGCTTCCAGTCCATTTACTGAGACAAGTGTCTCACCTGTAGTGCCCCAAAGTATTTCAGTTAAGTGTCCCAAGCACACTGGGAATAATGTTTAACCATTTGTTTCGGTATGCACACGGTAACGTTCTAGCAGATTTACTGATGTGTAAGCTTAAATGGATATGTATTTACAGCTTCAGAAATATGATCATTAATGAATAAATTAATGAAGTCTCCTGTGCAAAGCCAAAAACAAATGGACTTTGAGAGGGTTTTCTGCAGAGCTTGTAGGGAGGGGAACAGAAATCTCCTATGCATCCTTACCTCAGCCTATGGAGCGCCAATGGAATTCATCTTTGGCTGCTGCTGCTGCCTTGCAACTTACGCAGTTCCTGAGTTTTCCATCCAGAGCTCTTAGTTCTTCTGCCTTTTGCAGTCCTGCTGTGTGCCACAGCATATTGCCCCAGTTTTACAGAATCTCATGGGACAGCATTGGGCTTGTAGTTATGCACACATAACCCAACTGATTGGATTCTAGGAAACCTGTATTTGGCTTCATACGTAACTGTAGGAATATTACTAATTACTGCAGCTTTCAAAAAGATCATCTTTACATTACATTTGATAATTAATTGTTGTGGCTGTAGCTGGATTACTCTGCTATACAGACTATACTTTAAGTTCCGGTTGCAACATTCAGAGTCTCTTTCCAGGCACAGTTTTATTTCTCAAACAAGCAGAACACAAAAATAGTTCCTCAGCCCACCTTGTGCTCCAATTCCCAGGGGATTTTCACAGGCACCCCAGCTTCTGATTCCCAGTTCCCCTTCTTTATTGCTTGATGGCTTCAGAGAGAGTCCATGGACTATACCTTTTTACACTTTCTGAAGATCACTGCCCCCTCTGCTCTGCCCTTGGTTTCCTTGAGGTGTTAGGGATTCCATATGGCAGTTCCTCGCAACAGACTCTTTTAGGTCTTGCCTGGCATTGGCTGCTTCCTCTTAATCCATAAGGGTCTTCTGGGGAGACAGGAAGTACCCTCTAGAGAGCAGAGGTATTTGCCCTATGTGGGATGTGGGAGTCAAATGCCTGTGTTCTCTTGAGGAGGAACAGGTGACACACAACAGCATGAGAAGCATGAAAAGACTTAAGACTAGAGCTGGTTAGAAATTTTTCAACAAAACATTTTTTTACTGGAAAATGCCAACTCATCACAAATGAAACTTTTTGTGGAAACGTATCAGTTTTGACTTAACTCGCTTTGGGAAGGTTTCTGGGGTCTAGGAGTGAGGTCCACCCAATTTTTCATGAAATGGAATTCTTGTTCTCTGGCCAGCCCTTCTAAATAGCTTCCTGGGATGGATACTTGCAAGAACAGGTGGCTGCTATCCCACAGATCTGAAGCTGTGTAGGAGCAGAGCTCTACTCTTTGAAGCTTAAGAGTTCTGCATGACAGGTGCCTTCACAAGCTGTACAGTCCTTGAGTTATGCAAGAGCAGGTCCCACTCCCGTGGGACTTATGAGCTGAATGGTAGCTGTCTTGTCCTGGTCCATTTAACACAATGCTTTCAGCCCCTTCCTCCACCTATCTTCTTTCTATCTTTCAGGCCATTCCTCATTGTCTCTAAGATTTAAAAGCAAGAACATAACCATCAGCAGTGTGTTAGGATGGTATTTTCTGCTCCACCCTCAGTGGATTCTGTAAGGTAATTTTTTTTTGTTTGGTTGGTTGATGGATTCCCCTCATCCCATTCAGGTGAGGCATCTGTGGGGGAATAGGGCTTGCCAAAAATTGTGCTGTTATTGCTACTGAGAAAAATATGTATAAACAGTTGACTTATCCTGTGCTCTAAATGAAGAAAGACATTAATTCAAACAGCTTTTCTGTTGCTTGAAGTTCAACCTTCTTGCACACTTCATTGAGAAGGCATGGTCTCCAGGTTTAGTGAATCCAAAAACCCAAACCAGTAATATATATATATATATATATATATATATATATATATATATATATATATATATATATATATATATATATATATACTTGGTGCTTGAAAAGGGCCAATTTCACAAAGCTAAAAACAATTATGAGCCAAATCTTCCTAGAGGAAGAATTTAATCAGAAAAATGTGAATGATTATTGGAAATTGGTTAAGAACACTTTACTGGATGCCCCAAAAGCCACAATCAAGGAAGAAGACCGTGTTGTATAAGAAACTGTTTCATAAATGTTTCTGTTCTATATTTTTTTGGAGTGGGGGAAGCAGATGCTGTCTCATATAATGATGCTAACTCTGTAAATAACTTTGGAGGATATGAAAGAGCAGTTACTAAAGTTACCTATTTTAAAATCAATAGATCTAAATAACTTACATCCAGGAGTTTTAAAAGAGCTTGCTGAGGAGATCACTTGACCATTAATAATGATTTTCAATAAATCTTGGTACACTGGGGAAGTTCCAGAAGACTGGAACAAAGCTAATATTGTGCCAATATTTAAAAAAGAGTAAACAGGATGACCCAGGTAATTATAGGTCTGTCAGTAGGACATCAGTCCTGGGTAAGATAATGAAGCAGATGATATAGAACTCAATTAATGACGAATTAAAGGAGGGTAATATTATTAATGCCACTCAATATGGGTTTATCGAAGATAGATCTTGTCAAATTAATTTGATATCTTTTTTTGACAAGATTACAAGTTTGATAAAGCTAATAGTGTTGATGTAATATACGTAGACTTCTGTCAGGCATTTGACTTGGCACCATATGACATTTTGATTGAAAAACTAGAATGATATAAAATTAACATATGTTGTATGCAGTGTTGTTATAGCTATGTCAGTCCCAGGATAGTAAAGGGACAAAATGGGTGAGGTAATATCTTTTATTGGATCAACTTCTGTTGGTGAGGGAGGCCCACCTTGTATTTGGCTGTGACACTCTGAGTACATTTCTCAGACCCGAAGAAGAGCTCTATGTAAGTTTGAAAGCTTTTCTCTTACCAACATAAATGCTAGGTCTCCAAATATAATTGTAAATGAGGAATCATAGAACAGGTATGTTTGTAATTGGGTCCCTCAGGGGTCAGTTCTTGGTCCTATGCTATTTGACATTTTTATCAATGACTTGGGAAAAAAAACCATAAAACCATCACTGATGTTTGCAGATGACACAAAAATTGGAAGAGTGGTAAATAATGAAGAGGACAGGTCACTAATAGAGAGTGATTTCAATCACTTGGTAAACTGGGCCAAAGCAAACAATAAGTGTTTTAATATGGTTAAATGTAAATGTATATGTCACAGTTCAGGGCAACTGCACCTGTTTTCCCCTAAGTGGTCCAGCCAGAGCACCTGCTCTCATGCATTTCATTCCCCAGCCATTGCTTTCCTTGGGCCTGGGCTACACTGTGGGGGGGAGGGGATCAACCTAAGATATGCAACTTCAGCTTTGAGAATAGCGTAGCTGAAGTTGACGTATCTTAGGTCGGCTTATCTCACGTCCTCACGGTGCAGGGTCAACTGCCGCCGCTCCCCCATTGACTCCACTTCCGCCTCTCGCCACGGTGGAGTACAGGAGTCGACAGCAAAGCGATTGGGGATCAATTTATCGCGTCTACACTAGACACGATAAATCGATCCCCGATAGATCGATCATTACCTGCCAATCCGGCGGGTAGGGTAGACGTACCCTTGAGTGGAGACCTACATCTCACTCCCTTCTGACCAAGGTGTTTCCAGGTTGTACAGGTCCCTGCCTTCAGGGTGTTATTTCCAGCAGGGACTAGGATGCCCAAGAGCAACTGCTTGTTTTCTCTTCAGAGATGATTAACAGTGTGACTGCCCACCATTATAGTTACCACACCACTCTTTTTAAGCAAGCCTATTTTATTCTTAAGGTAAAAGAACTACAGAGAAAACATATTAAAAACAATAAAAGAACATGCACACATGCTAATAAGTTTGCCTGACATCACCCCAGCTTTCACATGGGCTCTGGCAGGAGAAGTCCTTCAAAAGCCCACAGAGGGAGTCTCTTCTATGATCACAAGTTCATAACGGCCTTATCCCAGAACTATCACCTATCCTTATGGGCCTCAGTAGACCCAGCCCTTCCAAGCCTTCCAAGATGGCCCTGTCCATCTGCCAGATCAGGAAGAAGGCCCTGAGCCAGTTTGAAACCAGACTATTTATCCAGTACTCCTTTCTTTGTCTGTGGGTCCCTGGAGAATCCAGTTTGAACTAGTATGTATATATTTCTCCAGGCTTCAAAGGGCGGATAATGGAGGAATTACATTAGTATCTCCCTCTTACTAGTGTAGGTATATACAATGTCACAATAACACATACACAACTGCATTTGTAACACAATGGACCCAAAGGTATTAAACCATATTCAATAAGGTTTAATTTAATTCAGTAAAATTTACCTTAATTCTGTAAGGTTTGTCCAGGATATTACAGGATATTGTCAGTCTGTCACAGTACATATCTAGGAACAAAGAATGTAGGCCATCCTGAATGAGTGATGCTATCCTCAGAAATAATGTCTCTGGAAAAGATTTGGGGTGGTGGTAATGGATATTTAGCTGAACATGAGATCCCTGTGTGATGCTGTAGACAAAAGGGCTAATATGATCCTTGGATGCATAAATAGGGGGATCTTGTGTAGGAGTAGGCAGGTTATTTTACCTCTGTTCTTGGCACCATTGTGACCTCTACTGGAATTCAAGAAGAATTTTGCAAAATTGGAGATGTTTCAGAGAAGAGCCATGTGAATGATTAAAGGATTGGAAAACATGCCTTAAAGTGATAGACTCAAGGAGCTCAATCTACTTAGCTTTTAACAAATTAAAGGTTAAGGGTTGACTTGATTACAATCTATAAATGCCTACATGGCAAATGAATATTTAATAAAGAGGTCTTCAATACTTAATAAAGGGCTTTTGAATGTTAATTAACCACTGGAACAATTTACCCAAGGTCTTGGCGGACTCTCCATCACTGGCAATTTTAAAATCACAATTGCATGCTTTTCTAAGAGATATGCCTTAGGAATTATTTTGGGGAAGTTCTATGACCTCTGTTATGCAGGAAGTCAGACAAGATGAGTACAGTGGTCTCTTCTGGCCTTGGAATCCATAAGCCACCTCCTGAGAACTGCCAGCTCCATTGTAGCTGGTGGTCATGTTACAGCTCGTCAAAAAAATTCTGATGAACAGTTTTCTGTCGGAAAATTCCATTTTGTTAAAATTGAAATATTTTTGGGGAATGTGTTGATTTTGATGGAAAGTGGTTGAAACACATAGTTTTTACTTTCTCATCTCATTGTGATAATGTTGAAACATTCCTGTTTATTTAGTTTTGACTTTGTTATTAATATTAATGTTCTATTATATTTACATATTACATGTAAATATATTCCAGCATTATTAAAACAATGTTTTTGTCAGAAATGTTTTGATTGTTCCATGTAGGGTTGGTGGTTTTTTTTAATGGGAAATTTAAGATTTCAGCTTTTCATTCTGATTTGAAATTAAAACAGATTTTGAAGTGTCAGGAATTCCCATGGAACTGAAATTCTGATTTCTGACCAGCTCTAATCCATGTTCTTGATGTGGTATAGAGGGAGATGTGGTCCTTTAGGTAATCATAACTGTGCTGAAGGAAGGTTTTGAATATGAGGCTCAGAAACTTGAATTGGATTTGGAATTGGGTGAGAAATCAGTGTAGAGTGTGGAGAGTTACTGTCCTCCTGCCTTCAGGGTGTAGCCCTGCAGAGGTTATTAAATGATATTATAAAATGGGTCAAACAATGAGCAGTTATCTATAATGCATGATACTGCATATTTCAGTGAAGTTGGGTGACATTAATTGGGAGTCCTTGCTGTATTATTTAGATCTAAAATGTTGCATAATACAAGGGGTCTTGCTGATAGTTATCATTGTGCCTAAAAGCTATAGAGGGAATGTATGTGGTGCATACTAATAAAATTTATCTTGACAGAAAAATAGACAAATTATAAAAAATGACACAAAACTGTGAAGAAATTTGACATATTAATGTGGTATTGTCTTATTACACTATTTACATTACTGTGTATTAGCAGCAAATTTTAGATGCTAAAATCGAGACAGCTAAGCTTTCAACAGTAAATAAAAGTAATGAGAAATTAGAGACAAAGAATTGTCAATTTGGCAAAAAAATGACCCGAATTGGCCTTGTGTAATTGTGTTTTCAAACCTGGATAATCAGGGAAATCAAACCATACAGAAATAATTCTGCTATAGAAATGTTGGCTGTGTATGCAAACAGGAGATGTCAGTCATGGAAATTGTGGCAAAGACAATTTTGAATTGAAAGCATAATTTTCCTTATCAAAATGTGAAGAAATGAGCTAAACAAGTCCTGTCACAATGTTTGAGAATTATGCCATTTTCTGCCGTCTCGTAAACTGCAGTGAGCTCACACCATAAAACAAAAACACAGAACCCCATTCTTCAGGCATTTTGCAGTTCCATTAGCAAAACAGAAACTTGGCCACTTGTCAGTGGTGCAAACACAGCTACTGTATATTGTACCTTTTCCTTCACGGCCCGTAATCTGCAAAGATGTATGCACATTCTTTACTTTACATATTGCAAGTGGTCCCCATGACTTTACAACGGACAGAAATCTCATCACAATGAGAATTAAAAGAGATTAGGTTTTGAGTGAAAGCAGTCTGGATTAGCCAATCTGTCAACTACCCAAAACAGCACCACTGGTCAGGATTTCTTAGTTGCTATGGTAGAGGAAAAGAAGTTTACTTCTCCACTACCACAATTGCTATGGTATAGGTCTTAAAACTTGTTATTTTCACCATTAGTGATGTTACATGTAGTCCAAAATCTGCCTTCCCATTAAAGTAATCTGAAACACAGTTGGACCCATTTTTTTCTGTAGGCACAAAAGTTAAATCAATCTCTTCTGCTGAAAGGAGAAAAGATGTGCTCTGATCTCAGAACTGCAGGAGATTACAGTGTAACTAAGAATAAGGTTTCAGAGTAGAAGCCATGTTAGTCTGTATCCGCAAAAAGAACAGGAGTCCTTGTGGCACCTTAGAGACTAATAGATTTATCTGAGCATAAACTTTCGTGGGCTATAGCCCACTTCATCTGATGCATGTAGTGGAAAATACAGTAGGAAGATATACATATATATACATACACAGAGAACATGAAACAATGGGTGTTACCATAAACACTATAAGGAGAGTGATCAGTTAAGGTGAGCTTTTATCAGCAGGAGAGAAAAAGAACTGTTTGTAGTAGTAATGAAAATGGCCCATTTCCAGCAATTGACAAGGAGATATGAGGAACTGTGTGTGTGTGTGGGGGGGGGGAGAATAAGCAAGGGGAAATAGTTTTACTTTGTGTAATGGCCCATCCACTCCCAATCTTTATTCAAGCCTAATTTAATGGTGTCCAATTTGCAAATTAATTCCAATTCAGCAATCTCTCATTGGAGTCTGTTTTTGAAGTTTTTTTTGTTGTAATATTGCGACTTTTAGGTCTGTAATCGAGTGGCCAGGGAGATTAAAGTGTTCTCCAACTGGTTTTTGAATGTTATAATTCTTGACGTCTGATTTCTATCCATTTATTGTTTTATGTAGAGACTGTCCGGTTTGGCCAATGTACATGGCAGAGGGGCATTGCTGGCACATGATGGCATATATCACATTGGTAGATGTGCAGGTGAACAAGCCTCTGATAGTGTGGCTAATGTGATTAGGTCCTATGATGGTATCCCCTGAATAGACATGTGGACAGAGTTGGCAACGGGCTATGTTGCAAGGATAGGTTCCTGGGTTAGTATTTTTGTTATGTGGTGGGTGGTTGCTGGTGAGTATTTGCTTCAGGTTTGGGAGCTGTCTGTAAGCAAGGACTGGCCTGTCTCCCAAGATCTATGAGAGTGATGGATTGTCCTTCAGGATAGGTTGTAGATCCTTGATGATGCGCTGGAGAGGTTTTCATTGGGGGCTGAAGGTGATGGCTAGTGGCGTTCTGTTACTTTCTTAGTTGGGCCTGTCCTGTAGTACATGACTTCTGGGTACACTTCTGGCTCTGTCAATCTGTTTTTTCTCTTCAGCAGGTGGGTATTGTAGTTTTAAGAATGCTTGATAGAGATCTTGTAGGTGTTTGTCTCTGTCTGAGGGGTTGAAACAAATGTGACTGTATCGTAGATCTTAGTTGTAGACAATGGATTGAGTGGTGTGGTCTGGATGAAAGCTGGAGGCATGTAGGTAAGTATAGCGGTCAGTAGGTTTCCAGTATAGGGTGGTGTTTATGTGGCCATCGTTTATTAGTACTGTAGTGTCCAGGAAGTGGATCTCTTGTGTGGAATGGTCCAGGCTGAGGTTGATGGTGGGGTGGAAATTGTTGAAATCATGATGGAATTCCTCAAGGGCTTCTTTTCCATGGGTCCAGATGATGAAGATGTCATCAACGTAGCGCAAGTAGAGAAGGGGCGTTAGGGGCCGAGAGCTGACGAAGCGTTGTTCTAAGTCAGCCATAAAAATGTTGGCATACTGTGGGGCCATGCGGGTACCCATAGCAGTGCCACTGATTTGAAGGTACGCATTGTCCCCAAATGTGAAATAGTTATGGGTGAGGACACAGTTCAGCCACCAGGTTTGCCGTGACATTATCGGGGATATTGTTTCTGATGGCTTGTAGTCCATCTTTGTGTGGAATGTTGGTGTAGAGGTCTTCTACATCCATAGTGGCTAGGATGGTGTTTTCATGAAGATCACTAATGGATTGTAGTTTCCTCAGGAAGTCAGTGGTGTCTCGAAGATAGCTACAAGTGCTGGTAGCGTAGGGCCTGAGGAGGGAGTCTACATAGCCAGACAATCCTGCTTTCAGGGTGCTAATGCCTGAGATGATGGGGCGTCCAGGATTTCCAGGTTTATGGATCTTGAGTAGCAGATAGAATACCCCTGCTCAGGGTTCTAGGGGTGTGTCTGTGTGGATTTGCTCTTGTGCTTTTTCAGGCAGTTTCTTGAGTAGATGGTGTAGTTTCTTTTGGTAACCCTCAGTGGGATCACAGAGTAATGGCTTGTAGAATGTGGTGTTGGAGAGCTGCCTAGCAGCCTCTTGTTCATATTCCAACCTATTCATGATGACAACAGCACCTCCTTTGTCAGCCTTTTTGATTATGATGTCAGAGTTATTTCTGAGGCTCTGGATGGCACTATGAATAAGAATAAGGTGTAATCTTCACCTCCTCCATCACCAAACCCATCCTAAAATCAAGACTCAGACAAAATATGAGTGGCTATATGGTAGTCTTGGTTACCATGATTTCCTGAGCCAACCTAGACCATGAGCCAACCTAGTCCAAAATAAATAAATAAATAAATAGACTTACTGCTCACATGGCAATTCTGAAATGCAGCATGGTGGGCTGTACAACACAACTATCCCTATGTTAACTCCATCCTGTATTCACAGAAGGTTAAAACAGTAAAAAGTATCATTTTTTTCAGAGTGAGATATCTCTTGTACTGTATCTTGTATCAGTTTCAAATTATATAGCTACATCTCTCCCCCCATCCCTTTCTTGATTCACTTTGCATTACAAAATGGATTAAGGCCACCAGTTCATTTCCAAACAGGTCACAAAATCAAATTGTATTCCAGCAGAAACATCTTTTGATCAATACCAGACTGGGACATTTTCAAGTCAGTGGCATAGAGGTGAAATGGCTCCATCTCATTACCAAGTTTCTAAGGCCACCCAAGTCCCCTCCCTTCTAATTCTGAAATACAAAAGTGTTTCCTCCATGTCCTGTGCTATTGGTTCCTCCCAGATTAGGAAATGTGTCTAGAAATGTTCTGCATGGATCTTCATATATCAAGAGTAGGAAAAATTATTCCCTGATTGGGTGAGGGTGGGGGGGATGGATTTAGGACTACTGCAAAAGATCACTTAAAAAATGTTCATAGATTATTGCTCTGGAGATTTGAAAGAGGTCTCTACACAAATATATAATTGTGGAACAAGATTCTGTACTCTTTACGATGCTGTAAAAGGACACAGGGGAAATCAAAATAAATGGAGGGGAAGCTTTTCCTTAAATCAGCTACAATAAATGCATTTGTTCAAGGAAAAAAACCACTAAAACTAAAAGCCATGTATGCCTGCTGTTGAAGAAAAGTCTGTTTGTACCTAATACATTGCAGGAAATTGCTCACAAATCTTTTATGCTTGAAAAATGTTGTCCTTGTAATCCTGCCAATGTCAGTGTTTCTCACAGAACGGACGCAAGCATGAACAGAATCTTCTATTTTTTTCCACCTCAAAATCAACCCCATTGTAAAACAAATTCCAAAAACGAAATCTGAGCTTCCTTTCAGGATTCTTAGAGGACTTTCACCCACAGCAGGGGCATTGAGAAAGTGGTAAAGCTGACCAGCTGAGAGGGTCACGACATCCCAGGGTAATGTCAAAAAGAACACGGTAGAGAATCAGAGAGAGCTCTAGATTCAGGTTTGTCTTAAGGAAGGAATATAAATGGATAAGGGCACTTACTGGAGGCTAGGAAGTTTCCTTTCCACCCCACTCATTTCTATAAATGATCTAATATTTCTCACCAACGGCTGCCCTGCTCTCTTCTCAATTCTAGGGCTGCCCAAAACATAACCAATAACATGACCTATTTGGGCTGTCTTCACCCTGTAATTGTAAAGTGAAAGCAAAGCTGATCAGATGCAGGTTCTTATTGCTGATGAACTCAAGCAACAATCATTTCTATTCCCCTGTTGAGCTGGATACAAATACAAGTAAATATTGTGGTTGTATGCTTTTATTTTTAAATTATGTAAATGTATATACAAATTAGCTGCATCCTTTGGGGTTGTGCAGTTTCAGCAGCCTTGCTTTATTTCTTTTCCCTAATGACTTCCTGCCTCTTTCTTTTTTATTTTGTTCAATTTTCTTAGTCTTTTCCCCAAAAAGATGTTCCGTTTTTCAGTGTTTACTGTGGGTGCGATTGTGATCTAGGCTGCACACATGCATAAAGGTGGGTGGGAGGCAGTATTTACTGCCCTAGAGGGATTATACATTTCATAGATCACAGTGCAGAGAGACATCAATCTCTATGAGGCTGCCACTCCTTTTCTCACTCCAGGGGGTGGAATGGATTGGCAGGGATGGGTGCAGCCAGCCCAACAGCTAAACCAGCAAAGAGGGGAATTAATCTGTACCAGGTTTAGGGTTGGCACAGATTACCCCCCTGGAGCAAGAGAAGAACAATATGGTCCCTGGTCTGCTACTGGGTCATCGTCATTAAGTATTACTGGGCCTGTGACAAAGCCACAATCTAGCCCTGTATCTGTATTTCTGTAGGTTCTTCCAGTTTGAAGATAGGGAGCAGGGGCAATAGTTGAGAGAGCTTGGCTGTTTAGCCATCCTCAAAGAGGACCAAATGAGAACCCTTAATCCTTTTGTGGGAACTGTTAGTTCCACCAGTTAGTTAGTTCTAACTGTTAGTTAGAACCACCAATTATCAATGAATAAAATATCACAATCTCAGATGATGTAAATAAGAGTAATCTATGTTTAAGTAAGAGATGAAATTGATATTTAGGGCTATTATAGCTGTGCTGTAATAAATACTGAGCAGAGGCTGGAGAGTCCTTTACAAATGTCTGAGCCACAGTATAATATTGTCAAGAAAACTGAAGGGATTGACCCATTTTATAATTTCAATTAACCTGAGGTACAAGCCAGCACATAAGACATCAGCAAAATCTAGAGAAGCAAGAACAAAAATTGCCAATTCAATTTTCCTTAGAAGAAAAACTATTTAGGGGGGTGTCCCACTCTCAATAACCCACCTTCCATTGGGCTCATCTGCCTGCAGCTGGAAGCTAATTCTGCAGGGCTTTTCTGTAAGCCGGTTCAGGTCACTGTATCATATTTGAAGTTACATATTTCCAGCTGTTGAGACCTTGGAAATAGTTTAAATATTTCCTTTCATGTAGAAAAAAATTTACCCTGTGAGGCAGACAAGACTCATCAATGGATAGATTTTCCCTGCAGCACACAGAACTTCTTTGTGGGCCTCAGCCCTTCTCCCCTGCCCCCTCAACCACTCCCGTCAGTTAACATACTGCACTAATAGCACTGGAATGTAGGTTAATCTCATGCTTTTACACACAAATGTAATCTTTTATATATTTTGTCTGGGAAACTACTATCTCGTTTACTGTCAGATACTACAAAAAAATAGCTACAGTATTTGCAATTAGTCATACTGGCTCAGTAACTGCCTTTGTATTGTTCTGCTCACTTCATTTTAGATACTGATCTTGGCAATTAAAATCTGTATCTGAAGCAATGTTTATGGGTATTTTCAGGACCTTGTATCAGAAAGGTTGCTTTTCATACTGCCTCCTCTGTATATATGAATCCAATTGGCGGGGGGGGGGGGGACCAACAACACGTGAACAAGTTAGCTATTATGTGTGGAAGTTCAGACAAATACATCAATGGTTTATCTGCAGGAGCATGCTGTATATGTTCTTTGTAAGTCTTTATGGTACAAGGAAATTTAATTTTCTCTTTATTAAGTCAGTATATGGATAGTATTAATTTGTTAGTTTCAGGCCTTTTGTAATACGATGGTAGAATGGGTACTAATGAAATTATTTGCAGAAGTGCTGAAAATAATCTGGTGTGTGCTTTTTTTAGTATCTCTCATTTTCGAACAATTTCCCCAATATTGTAATATTTCCCCAATATTGTAAAGCAAATATCATTAACATGTAAACAGGCAGATTAACAAATCTGTTATAACGTGTATGTTAGCACGTAGGCTGACAGGTCACATAATAACACTTTGCTGTTGTGTGTTTCTAGTTAAATACATGCCATAAGAATAATACTTGTAGCAATTTTCTTCCCATAAGTCTACTATTGAGCATGAGCCCCTATTTGGACAAACCACTACAAAATGAAACACACATCTAATTCTTCATTTCTCTTGCTGTTTCTAGCCATCAGGTTGTTCATGATTTTAGCAGCTGTTTCTTTTTTTCATTGCAAGGCAACTTAATGAACCAGTTTTTCCTCCTCTTCCTCTTCCCTCTCTGAGGAGCAAATGCATTCAGGAATGAGATCTTTGCTATACTTTGTAAATCAATTTTGCATGTTTCACCCAATGTTTCCACCACAGTTGTACAGCAGAACTTATAATCTCACTACATTATTTATGAGGACATTTAAATAATTTAAAAAATTGTAAGCTTGGAAAGGTGCAACCAGCGAAGAGGACCGACTTTGTTAGCTACAATGCAACACGGGTCTTTGACAAAGCTGCTGTATGCTGCGTCCTAGAAAATGTTATACAGAGCAGAAGGAAGATGGAACTTTGAACTACAGTAATAGTTTAAAGTTTGTTTTCGTCGGTATTTGCAGTAGCTAACATCAGTAAGCTAAAATTGGCATAAAAATGCAAGGATCTGGTATTTGTGATCCATATCAGAATAAATCTATTTGACTAGATTCACAGCTGGTGTAAATTGCTGTAAAGCCACAGAAGTTAATGGAGCTACAGTGATAGAGCTACAAGTAGCTTCTATAAACAGTGTCTATATCGTAAAAGACAGACTTTAAAAGGTATTTAGGCACCTAAATATGCATGTATTGGGATTTTCAAAAGTCCCTAGGTACCTAATTCCAATCTAAGTTAATGGCAGTTAGATGCCTAACCTGGTTAGGCAATTTTGAAAGTCCCACTGTGTGTCCCTTTTGATCTTTAGGCAGCCAAATACCATTAAAAATCTGCCCCTAAGAAAATTGATTGCTGTTTTACAGATCCAGATCAAATGTAAAACAGGATTAATTTGAATACTTTTGTGGTTCATTGTAAACAGTTCTGTGTAGTACACCTCTACCCCGATATAACATGACCCAATATAACACGAATTTGGATATAACGCGGTAAAGCAGTGCTCGGGGGCGGGGGAGGAGGGCTGCGCACTCCGGTGGATCAAAGCAAGTTCGATATAACGCAGTTTCACCTATAACACGATAAGATTTTTTGGCTCCTGAGGACAGCGTTATATCGGGGTAGAGGTGTACCTTGTCAGGCTGCATCTGTGCTAAAAAAGTTAGGGAATTCTCCCACTATTGGGCCAGCACTAGTGACAACAATATTGCATGCTTAAGGCCTGGAACTACATGGAAAATAGCACTGGTTTAACAAGATTGATTTAAAATCTAGTTAAACTGATGTACATCTCAAATGCAGATGCACTTAACCTGGATTAATTTTTACTTAAGATTTGATTTAGCTTTATTTGGCAATTCATAGAAGCTAGCTAAATAGATTTCAAGAAGGGTTAAACTGGTTTAATTATGTCTACATGAGGAGTTTGCACTAACTGAATTAGATCAATGTACATGGATTTAGTTAAACTAGTACAATTTTCTGGTACAGACTAGCCCTTAGTGCAGATTGTTCAAGAGCATTTTTACCACTGTGGAGAAATGCTCAGAGAAGTTATGGAGAACAATGGTATAATAACCTTGTGGTTTGTCTAGATCACTACATTTCCCATCAGTTTTAGTATTAGTAACAGTGGGAGAATTCCCTGCAATTAGGGTAGCCAAGTATGCATTTAAAAAGTACTGGATATTATCTTCATTTTGTATACAGCTGAGGGATTCTTCTCCCTATATAATACTAATAGAGATTTTAGTAGCTTTTCTTTTTTTTCATCTTCCCTTTTTTTTTTTTTTTTTTTTTTACCCATTGCAGATAAAAACAAATCCATATAATATTGGGTAGCTCTGCCAATTCAAAATAGTTCCTGAATATATTCATATAACTATTTACCATTTAGTTTTCAAATTTTAAATAAAACATTTTATCCTACTCTGGCTATTTGGCCATATCCTTTACCCCTTCTTGCTGTCTCACTTCTTCCATGTGTTGTGGAATCCTTCCGTTTAGCATCTCAATGTAACTGTTTAAAATTCATTATATTCACTATTTCCTCTACTAAATCTCCTGCCAGTTCTTATGAAGTACTGGATAGTCTGTATACTATGAAAACATCTTCTAATTTGTTTGTACCTCATCTTTCTTGTACCTGTTGTGTCCAATCTTTGTGATGTATGAGGAGGTGGGCTAATCAGCCTTTATTCTGCCACCCACTGATGGGAAACTTGATTGGATCCACCAGGGGCCAGATGGCTTTATGATACAAGGAGGAGTGAATTCAGGGATAGGCTCCTCCTCACCCTGGGTGCTCTGCTGCTCATTGGCCTGTTAAAGAGATGCAAGCTAATTGGCTATTGCGTTGTATACTAATTTATTTAAACCCTGGTCCAGGGTTTATCTGGTTGGTTTCTTGCGCCATTTTTAACTGAAATCACTCCTCTTCCCTATAGTTCTATAGTATAGGAAAGTGGTTCTCAACCTTTCCAGACTACTGTACCCCTTTCTGGGGTCTGAATTGTCTTGTCAAGTTTCACCTCACTTAAACTCAAGCTTCGGCATCAGCCCTGTGTGGCAAGACTTGGGCTTTCTGCCCTGGGCCCCAGTGAATCTAACACTGGCCCTGGCGACCCCAATAAAATGAACTTGCCCACAGTTTGACAACTGCTGATATAGTATATAGGACAGTATAAACAAGTCATTGTATGAAATTTTAGTTTGTACTGACTTTACTAGTGCTTTTTGTGTAGCCTATTGCAAAACTAGGCAAATAGCTAGATGAGTTGATATACCCCCTGGAAGACCTCTGTGTACCCTCAGGGTATAGGAACTATGTTTTTAAGTTGCTGTGGGTCTGACTGATTGCCCATTTACAGGGTCAGAAAGGCCATTTTCCCGTCAGGGTCAAATTGGCTTTGGCCTAGTTTCCCCCGCGTGTGTCTTGGTTCAAATGTGTACTTTTCATTTTGCTGTAATGTAAACACTTACTTTTTGTATGAGGACAAGTCAGACAGATTTTTGGAGTGATTTGAATGAGTCATGGGTGAAAGCTTGATTATTAGATGCTGCAAGTTGTTTCAAGCAATTAAGGCATCAGGAAAGATGATACTGAGACTTTGGTGGGAGAAAGACACAAAGGGGTTATCATCGCTGGTGGTGTTAATGGAGCAAAGAGGGGAAATGTTCATTAGGAGAATATGAAAGGAGACTAGGTTCAGAGGTGGGTAGAGTCCCTTTCGGAGAAATATATTTGAGGTCCCAACACTCAGAGGTGAAAGTAAGATGGTACGGCCCAGTACAGTGTACCGGCAAGAGCCAGTACACCGTGCCGGAACTGACTGGCTGGTGATTTAAAGGGCCCAAGGCTCCGCTGGAGCCCTGCTGCCACAGCGGGGCTCGGGTAGTGCTTTAAAGGGCCAAGGGCTCCGCCACTGCGAGGAGCCTCGGGCCCTTTAAATCCCCACCCAAGCCCTGCCGTCACTGTCCCGGGGCTCTGGCAGCAGGACTCGGGCGGCGTTTTAAAGGGCCCGGGGCTCCCCGCAGCGGTGGAGCCCCTGGCCCTTTAAAGTGCCACCCAAGCCCTGCTGCCGGAGCCCTGGGGTAGCAGCGGCAGGGCTCCCATAGTGATTTAAAGGGCCCGGAGCTCCACTGTGGTAGCAGCGGGAGCCCTGGGCCCTTTAAATCACTCCTGAGCCCCGGGGCTCCCAGCTGCCTCTGCAGCTGGGAGCTCCAGGGGTGATTTAAAGGGCCTGGGGAATTTAAAGGCCCCACCTCTTCTAGTTGAGACCACGCTCCCTGCTCAGGACTCTGGAGTACAGGTAAGTCCTTTAAATTACTCTCACCCCTGCCAACACCACTCTTATCTCTACCTGAAACTCGGTGTTGAAGACTTTTTTTTAGAAACACCCACCTGTTATGCAAGAGTGGGTCCCAGAGAGACAGGGGACCATCTAAACCAAAAAAAAAAACAAAAAACAAGATTTTGACATTTTCATCCAACTGGCAGGCCAGTGAAGTTAGTATCAAAAAGACCCAAAAGGCATATACCGTAAATGGAGGAAAAAAACAAACTATTCTGCCTATAAATAGCTGAGCTACGAAATGAGAGGGAATAACAATGCACAGATGGCTAGGAGCAGTATTTTTTTTCCCCCTTTTCTCTAAAGCAGCAGGTGTCTCCTGCTAGAAGCAGGATATTAAACCCGTTGGCTTGGTGCTCTGATCTAGTATGGAGAAGCATAGGTTATAGTATTATAAAACAATATTCACAAGAACATAAAGATAATCTCCTTGAATTCTTTACACCACTTTTACCAGTTATTTGCAGTTCTGAAAACACTCAATGTGTGTGGATAATACTGCTTCACATCCTAGTAAGTTTTGTAGAAAAACAGTCCAATATTCAAGTAAAGCTCACTCTCTTTCCTCTTTAAAGGTTTATCAATTTAGTCACTGAACACACCAAGAAAATGCTTACTGACTCCCCGCTTCATAGGCTATCATTGAATCAGTGACCAAAGATGCACTATTCAAGATTAAGTCTCGCATACACATCCAGCCTACCATTTAATATATTTCTTCAAAATTAGAGAAGATGGCTAGTCTTGGGGTGAAAGCTCTGGACTGGAACTCAGGAGGTCTGGCTTAAATTGCCTGATTCTGCCAACAGGCTTCCTGTGTGACCTTGGACAAGTCATTTAAGCCTTGATCCTTATGGGTACTTAGGTACCTAAATCAACTGAAATCAATCAGAGTTAGGTACCTAAATACTTTTGAGAATCTGGATCTTAATCCCTCTGTGCCTCAACTCTCTGCCTGTAAAGTGAGGATAATAATACTTCCTTTTTTCCCAGTTGCTTTGGATGAGGGACAGTCTCTTACACTAGGTGTATGTACAGTTCCTAATAGAGCAGGGCCCTGAGCATGGTTATAACTTCTAGGCTATACTATTAAACAAATAAATAATACGCTTGTTTGGTAGGACAATCCTAAAGCGTGTGAAATAGCATGCCAGGATCCTTCTTATGCCAAAATTTAAATGCTTTTCATTTGCATGCGTGGCGACTGCCATGGGACTTAGAAAATGTGTATGCTGTATTTTGTTATTAATTCATTTTAGCTTGGAGACCCCAGATGTTCTTCATTCCTCATCTGTCTTTCTCTGATTTTTTGATGAAGGGCTATTTGACACTGTTTAGAGACAGGGGACCTGCAGAAAAAGCTTAACAAATTTTAATTTCTATACCTTATTGCATACATGTTAATGTTCTGCAAAATACAAATTAGTTATAAAATATAAAGACTTTCTCCATAGCAAAACCAACAGAATATAAATCAAAGGGGCTGATTCAGGGAGGTGCTGAGCCCTTTGACTTCCATGGGTGTGGGATCTCACAGGGTGGGATACAAAATAATTAATTACATTTGATAACCATGAAAATGAGAGGTTGGTAGCACTGGCTGCACTCGGATGTAGTGAGGACATGGGAGATGCAAGCTTTACCACACAACTTGAACATGCCTTCATCCTGGTCAATAGTACTCATGCTATCCACAGCCTGGGCTTTGCTTGAGCAGAGACTGCCAAGTATATTAACTTGTGACTACTTTGTAATTCCTTATTTAGAAATAGAAATTGCTATAATCACAGATGTTAGAAATGGAAAGGACTTTTGTTCTGTCATTTGATTTATTGCCATCACAATACAAAGTCACAGCTTGAAATGACAGAGTTTGGTATTGGAATTGAAAGGGTATTGATTTAATTGTTCAGGTGGATGATGGACCCAGTTCACCTACATTTACTATATTACATTTTCCTATATTATAACTAACTGAGTTACATTCAAGTAAAATTGTTGTATATGTGAGGAAACTCAGGTTTAAAGATTGCTGGGCATAACACAATCCTTGGGACTGTCCCTGGTGCTTTCTGGCTGGATCTACATGGCCAAATTCACTCTGCAAATAGTGTTTGGTCTGGGATTAGAAAGACTTCTGTTGACTTCAGTGGGCTTTGGATCAGGCTCTAGATCATCATCCCCAGTTGTGGAAGTATGGCTTCTGCTTGTTACTCAGGTTCTTAACAGAGAAGTTTTGCTGAGTCTTCAGTTGCTGTTGGATGCCTAAGTTTCAATGGTTGCCAAAGGTCTTTCATCATTTGCTTGTGGCATAAAAGTTTGCATCCTGTTCTTTTGGATGTAGGCTGTGTCACAGACACCCATATTTTTGTCACCTCAAGGATTATTACTATAATAACCTTTATGCAGGAGTTTATGTAGGAAGCACACTGAACGAGTATTCCATATTGTCTAGGTGGTAATCTCATGGTTTTAAATGTCATAAAAACAGCAGTTCCTGTGAGATTTTATCAACCTCTGAATCAGAAAGTCAAACCTTTCTGGTTTGGGTTCTAAACTGAAACTAAAATTTGCAGATAGGAAGAGTCAAATCCAGCTTTCTCCATGACTTCTGAAATTTGAAGGTGGTTGAAAGCTTATTTAAGCTTATTTTATTTTTATTTTATTATTAAAAAATGAAGGCCAGATCCTCAGCTGGTATAGAGAGTCATAGCACCATAGAAGTCAGTGGATATACAACAACTGAGTATCTGATCCTGAGTAGTTTGTTTTAAAATAAAAATGTACAAAAACTAAACTTTCTAAAATATACATATTTTTTAAAAACTGTCAGTAGTGTATGCTTATTGTTTTCATGTCTTCTTTAGTCATGAAATTAAGATCAGTTGCCTTAGAGATGAGATAGCTCTTAGCTATTAGAGAGAGGGCATACAACAATGAGCTAAAAGGAAATATTAACTTAATTAGGTGTTCAGGGATATCTGAGTCACCAGCAAAATACTGTGTGTTCTGATAACAGAAGTTGCAGTACGGCCATGGGTGTCTCATTAGATGCTGTTTTCTTAAAATTAACACAGTATTTTCAAACTAGTTCTGAGATTATTCAAAGGCCAGTGTATTACATATACATATTTAGTTGTATGCCTGATGTATCGACATCAGATTCATTTAATATATTATGTTCTTATCTACACATATTCTACTGCACTTCAGATTTGGAAAGATAGGTCCAAAATTACAGCATGTTATGCATTTTTAAGTAGAAATTTGGATCTCATGTCTGGAATACTATCCTTCACTATCATTCTGTTTGTCTATTTAGGTTCCTATATTGCAACTCTCTGTGATATCTGAGTGCCTTGCAAATTCATTAGCATGCACACAAAGATCTCCCTCTCTGCCCCTTTACTCCTGTTACGTTAAACTTTTTTAGAAAGCTACACTTCTTGGCCAACTGAAATAGTCAGGGTCAAATATTCAAAGTAGTTTCATACCAGATTTTAAATCTTATATGTCCAAGTTTGTGAGGCCATAGTTTTGGGATCCAAATCATTGCATAGGCCAGTTAGTTAATAAGTTTGTTTACTCGGACGCACAGGTGTTTGAAGGTGCAATGTTGAAATGTTGGGGCATAAAGTTTCCAATGCTTACATTTCCATGTGCTCTAAAAACTTGGGCTTGAAGTTTAGGACACTCACACTTATTCCCATTGACTTCAATGGGATTACTCAAGTGAGGACATTCTCATCATTGTGATTAGGCTGGTATAACAAACAATAAATTAAAGGTTTTCCCAAAGCTTACATTTTCCAGTGTTGAAACTGGGAAGAGCAGAACTAATGCTGAGAGATGTTTAAAGTACTTCTGTAGCAGTAGAGCCTGTTTATTTCCTCTCCAGCAGAGGTTGGAGCTGCTTCAGAATACTTTTCCTATTGGAAATCACTCTGAGATGGGAAGAAGGTGGCGGGTTGAGCAGTTTGGAGAATGTCTGCTCAAAAGTCATCTTCCATGAAAGTCTGAAATTCTGTTTCCCATTTATTTTGTAATGTGCTGTGACTTACCCATTTCACACTATTTATAGTTTCAGAGATAATAGCCCTGTGTCATTTAGATGCACCGGCTTTTCCACTTGAGTTTTTGCAGTTTGTTTTCAACTGTCAGACTTGGATAGGGACTGCTAAATGTCTGCTTAGTCTGTTCTGATGTGGAAGTAATACAATGGTTGTGTGTATAAATATATAATTTATCTTTGGAGGTTGCTTTGTTAAGAGAATTGTTCAGATATTTCTGACCTGACTTTACCACAGCTACGATTTTTTTTATTGTCATAAACATTGTTGCAAATGAGAACAGATTCAGGTCCTTGAACTCTGAAAGCTGAAAAAAATGAGTTTATGTAGGTGAGTTAGATTATTCTCTTCTATGTACGGAAGAAACCAGAAGTCTGTTATGTTATGTTCACCATACAAGATGGGTAAAGTTTTAATACACAGTTTATTTTTATGTTCTTATAAATTATTGTTTTTTAAAATCCATTTTTGTCTGGATTTGTGCTTTAATATGAGATTTATGAAGTTGAATTGGTTTTAGAGGTGTAGGACAGATGATTTTTTGCCATGTGTCCAAGCCTTGTGTCTACTATCCAGATATTTACCCAGTGATGACAATCCCAAGTCTGCAAAAACTCATACAATTGTCTTAAAATCTGATGTTTTTTAAAAAATAATATATTGGGAGTTCTTTTTATTTTCCTTCTGGTTTCTTTAGGGTGCATTTACTTCACATGTTCCAGCTTTTCTTGGGAAACACATAGGCTAAAAACTTTTTTTTTAATGACAGCTGAGTTTCTCATGTGATCCCCTGATTCCCACAGGTGGGGAATCTAAGAGAAAGATATTGTGAGTCTCACAATAAAAACATGAGAGTTGCTAATAGAGCTGGTTGGGAATTTTTCAACTAAACGTGTTTTCATGAGAAAATGCTGATTCATCAAAGCAGAAACTGGAAAATTGTCAATTTTGATGAATTTCCCAATTCAAGTGGGAGGAATAAAGTTCTTGTCTCCCAATTTTCTTGTTATCCTTCTGAAGGTACTGATCCTGCAACTGATTCTATATATCCACACCCGTGCATCTGTGCAGAGGGTTGGTGAAGACAACCAGGCCCTGCTTCAGCACAGACATCTGCCCACATGGAGCTCGTTGCTCCAGTCAGCTAACTGAAGACTGTAGCTTTTTGTGTCGGCCAAATGCAAAGGCCTGGCTATCTTAAAAGCACGCTGGGAAGGGCTTCTATAAAAGGGTGATCTGTGCTGGTAAGTTTCAGTAGTGACCATTCAGTCACAAAGAAAAGTGCTTCTAGAGATGGCACAAAATTCCCACCTTTTAGAGGGCCAGAGAACAGGTTGAAAGCTATCCCCAGAATGTCAAGGTTGAAACCACTGTTTGAAGTAAAAAGTATGGGCTCAATCCTCAGATGGTGCTGGGCTGAGTAGTGGCTGGACTCAGAGGTGGAGGGGACAGATGAGGTGTTATGCTGTACATTAGACTTGGTCAGGCACTGGCTGGAGCACTTTATGCTCTAGGCCCACTTTTGCACACCCCTACCTCTCCCCTGCACTAGATTTACACCAGACATGGATTCTGCCAGACTGTGGGACATCCTCCATTGCTTATTGAAGGTAGCTTTAGGTCTCCTTTGGGCTACTGGACTCGTGCAAAAGTGACTTTTAGCAGGACAGGATTGAGGCATATGTTTCTGGAATAAATATTTAGCTGCAAGTTGTATATGAAATGTTTTCTGCATTTTGTATACCATCCCCACAGCACACCTTCTGAAACAAAACTTAGCCAGGAGGCATCTGTCAGACGTCCAGCCAAAGTCACAGACCTATTACGTTATCTGCACTGAATACTAATAAAACTGGAATTAAAGAGGCCTCCCCTCCACAGATTCTCAATATTGCCAGAAAATTGCTTGTAATGTAATTGCTGAAATGACTGTATCACCCCTGGTAATGACTAGCCAAATGTATTTTCCACATGTAAAATATGTGACTAACTCTAATAAGCGCAAATATTTCTCTGTCTGGTATTAATATAAATTATTTTGTGTACAACCAAAAGCAAAGATGTTATTTTCCATTATCCAAAGGTATCTTGTCAAATACGCATGTACAAACCAACACATATGTTATTGACAAAAATATGATCTGAAATTTGGGGGGGAGAGGGGGCACACTTTCTGCTAGTGTACATTGACACTGCTGCTTCGAGTATAGTGGAGCTGCATCGATTACATCAGGTGAGATTTTGACTCTGAGCATGCAATAACAAAATAATATCACTATGTGACCTCTTCTAGCAACACATCAAATAGCAACTATCTTTGTGTTTGCAGCACATTTCTGTATTTCCATAATGTACAATGTATACTGTGCATGAATATAAACAATTATTGGATGGAATAAAGAACATCTGGCCTATCAAATCTCAAAGCCTCTTCAACACTCCAGGATTCTCATCTCATTATATGTGGAGTGGTAGGCTATTACAGATATTTATGTTCTCTGTATATAAAATATCCATTAAAGACATATGTTTGAGTTCTTAACTTTTTTTAATATTCAGTTATTCTACTAAAAAGAACAGGAGTACTTGTGGCACCTTAGAGACTAACAAATTTATTAGAGCATAAGCTTTCATGGGCTACAGCCCATTTCTTCGGATGCATATAGAGTGGAACATATATTAAGGGGATATATATACACACATACAGAGAGCATGAACAGGTGGGAGTTGTCTTACCAACTTTGAGAGGCCAATTAAGTAAGAGAAAAAAAACTTTTGAAGTGATAATCAAGCTAGCCCAGTACAGACAGTTTGATAAGAAGTGTGAGAATACTTACAAGGGGAGATAGATTCAATGTTTGTAATGGCTCAGCCATTCCCAGTCCTTATTCAATCCTGAGTTGATTGTGTCTAGTTTGCATATCAATTCCAGCTCAGCAGTCTCTCGTTGAAGTCTGTTTTTGAAGTTTTTCTGTTGTAAGATAGCCACCCGCAGGTCTGTCATTGAATGGCCAGATAGGTTAAAATGTTCTCCCACTGGTTTTTGAGTATTATGATTCCTGATGTCAGATTTGTGTCCATTAATTCTTTTGCGTAGAGACTGTCCGGTTTGGCCAATGTACATGGCAGAGGGACATTGCTGGCACATGATGGCATATATCACATTGGTAGATGTGCAGGTGAACGAGCCCCTGATGGTATGGCTGATGTGATTAGGCCCTATGATGATGTCACTTGAATAGATATGTGGACAGAGTTGGCATCGGGCTTTGTTACATGGATAGGTTCCTGGGTCAGTGTTTTTGTTCAGTGATGTGTGGTTGCTGGTGAGTATTTGCTTTAGGTTGGGGGGTTGTCTGTAACTCCTGTTCTTTTTACGGATACAGACTAACACGGCTGCTACTCTGAAATCAGTTATTCTACTATTTTTTAGAGAGTCAGTAGTACTGAAAAGAATCATCACTATTATAATTTAGATGGAAATTGGCAAGGTTGATAGGCCCTAAATTTAGTCTCCTTTTTATATTTGTTTGCAAACTAAATGTAATTTTTATCAAAACAAATGTTTCAATTACATCATTATTTTCCATTTCAAAATTTTAAAAATGGTTGAAACAAGCACAAAAAATCTATTTCTGATAGACTCATATTATGTTATTGCAAGGTTTCTTACACTAGTGTGTATGCATGAGGGAAATGTTTAGTAAAGTAACACATTTTTTGAGTGGAGAAGATTCTACCTCACAAAAAACTACCACAATGGGCATCTTCTTTGCCAGCTTGAATTCAGAGGCCAAATATTGAACAGACCTGAAAAAATAACTGCATTCTTAAGCCTGCAGATGCCTGTTTGGAACAAGCTTGAAATACATTTGCGAGCTAGTATAGGAAGTTTGCACTGAAGCTGCTTGGACTCTTCTTGTTGTTTTTAACAGGAAGACACAGTGCTGTCAATCTGGCACCTTCCATGAACAAGAAATTCATTCAGAAATAAGGAAGAGAAAGAAAAAAGCAAGTAAATTTCCTTTTGAGTTTTCATGTTATAATAAATGATGGTGCATTATCAATTCTCTTTAAAATGATGGCACATCATGACATTCTTTTAAAATGTAAATAGCTGAAGCTTCTAGTTTCAGAAATTCTATTGTAAAGGTCAGCAGAGTGCTTTTTACAAAGAACAAATTGTTTAAGTTCCGCAAAGAACAAGAAAATGGTTAACCAAAGTTAACTTGAACTTTACAAGTACATTTATACAACACCATTTTTGAAAATTAGTCTCTTTTGCCAGCTTCCTAAGATCCCAGTTCTGAATTTCCCTTGGCAAATTCCTGAGGCCCTTACTCTAGTTTTATTCCATCATTACTCAGGCAAACTTAAGTCAATGGGAGTTTGCATGAGAGTGGCTGAATAAAGAATTTGGGACACTTGCTCCATTCTGAGTGCAGAGACAGCCTGCTCCCACAGAAGTGGGTAATGGTGCCTAAGATGCATGTATCTTTTGGAGCTCTACAAGATTCCATGTACTATAAGTGGTAGTGTAACAATGCGGTTCTGGCAGGACCCAACTGAGAGTGCCAATTCAGGACAAATTGCTTAAAACAGGGCAGTTACAGCCAGCCAGACAGCGAAGACTTTGGTCTCACCCCCCTGGCTAACCACAAGTCACACAAGCAATTCCCTTAGACAGTCCAGTTTCCCAGTATCACCACCAGTGCCGCTTGTTATGGGGACAAATGGTTATGAAAACCAATACCCCAATAAAAGAAAAAAGGTTCTCCTGATCCCATAGGACCAAGCTCCAGACCCAGGTCAATATACAAATTAGATCTTACCCACAAATCACACTGTTGCCAATCCTTTAGAATCTAAAGGTTTATTCATAAAAGGAAAAAGATAGAGATGAGAGTTAGAATTGGTTAAATGGAATCAATTACATACAGTAATGGCAAAGTTCTTGATTCAGGCTTGAAGCAGTGATAGAAACTGTAGGTTCAATTGAAGTCTCTGGAACATCCCCCGCTGGGATGGGTCATTCAGTCCTTTGTTCAGAGCTTCAGTTTGTAGCAAAGTTCCTCCAGAGGTATGAAGCAGGATTGAAGACAAGATGGAGGAGCTGCAGCAGCCTTTTATAGTCTTTTCCAGGTGTAAGAACATCTCTTTATTCTTACTGTGGAAAATTACAGCAAAATGGAGTTTGGAGTCACATGGGCCAGTTCCTGCATACTTTGCTGAGTCTCAAGGCATTTGCCTTCTCTCAATGGGTTCATTGTATAGCTGATTGGCCCTTAATGGGCCATCAAGCAGGCTAGGCAGAGCTAACACCAGCTTGTCTGGGACGACACCCAGAAGCATAGCATAAGTTTGAAATACAGACAGCATAGAGCCAATATTCATAACTTCATCTACAAAATTAATACACACATATAGACAGCATAATCATAACCAGCAGACCATAACCTTGTCTTAGACACTTCATTTGACCCCCTTTATACAAGATTTGGTGCCACTACAGGACTTTGGTTGCAACCATGTTCTATATAGTCCCAGATTATGTCAATAACGTCACAGGTAGGGAGCAGCAAGCCAAGCAGAGATGAGGATGAGGGAGCTAGATGGGTTTCTTCCGATTCTCCCCAATAAAAACCATAGGTGAAAATAGCAAAAGTTAATATAGTGCCTTAGCATCTTCCACCAGTTTGTTCCTCCATGCTGTGTGTGATCACTGGGCATGGTGCTCCGGGGCAGCTGCAGGTTGTGAGTCCCTGACAGCCCTACTCTAATCAATTCAAATTGGCTAGGAGCTAAGGGGAGAGCAGGAAGCCCCAGAGCCACTGGAGATGCCAGTGCTATACAGATGGTCCTCTGTTATCAACAGATCATTCAGTTCACACAGATATTTCAGGAGCCACACAATCCCTAGCTGTGAGAGACTATGTGAGAGGTGATGCAAACCTTGCCTCTTCTGACTGAAGAATGCATAGGAAATACCACTATCAACACAGGTGGTGTTTCCTGTGCCCTGCCTGGGTTATTCTCATTTAGGAGCAAGGGTTTCCAGAGTAAGGACTTCAGGATGTGGTTCACTATTAATGCTAAGACTAGAGAAATCAAATCCTGTGCTTCAGAGGGTAAGTTGACTGCTTGTGGAAGTCTATAGGGAGTATTTTCCACCATTTACCATATTGAACAAGCAGTTAGATTGTTAAGCCTAGGGAAATAATGATGATATACCATACTGCCAGATAAGACATCTCATCAGCAAGTCTGAGCCCTGGTTAGATGTATTGTGGGGCAAGAGGGAGGGTGTTTAAACTTCCTCTGAAACCTCAGAGGCCAATGTCCAGAGGATACCAGATTTGATAAGCCAATAGGTTAGTTCAAATACTATGCTCCTATCAAATATTGCAGGGGAAATGGAGACAATTCTGGACTATGCAGGATCCAGAAAATCTCTAACTTTCAGATGTTTAGAACACAAAAACAGCATTAGGCATTACTGAACATATCCTTTTGGGCTCTCACTTAATCAAAGTTAACATGAAATTTGTGATTAAAAGCTGTAACATAAGGACACCAATTTAAAAATGAAGAACTAAAGAGGAATGACTTGAGGTATTTTTGTGTGTGCTCGTGCATTTGACTATACTGTGTTAAAATTCTAAGGTATTATAATGACTTTCAATAGCAATATTTATCACTTACAGATTATTTTTTTAAAAGAAAATCCTCCACCCTATCATCTCTCCCTCCTCCCCATGAGCTAGTTTCTCACTAAAAGAAAGAAGAGAACTTTTTGTTCCTTAAAATAACATTGAAAGCATTTAGTCTGGCAATGCAGTAAGTGCTCTAATTAATATAATCAAAACTATAAGCCATTATTGCAAGCCTGAAATGGACAATTTAATGGACTGAGTTTTATGCAGTTTCTATTGAAAGTTGACCTCTTTGATTAATCTAAACTCAGAGTAAAACAGCACTGTCTGAGGATTGCATAAAAATTCTTTACCTGCATCTGGCAAACAAACTGTGGTCAAAAGATGGGGGTGGGGAGGGCAAAATAAAAGGTAAAGCAATAAAATGTCCTATGTTCCACAAGCTCAGAAAACTCTATCATACACGTTTATCCAGGTCAGTTACGTGACACAACTCCATATGAGTTAAAAAAAAAAAAGATTCTAAAGGAATAAAGAAGCCCACAATTGAAAGGAAATTCATGGTAATATTACATAGTGTAAGTGCAGCAATCCATCACCTCCTGGTTTGTTAGATCCATTACAGTTCTACTTAATCTTCAACTAAACAGTTATCAATTAAGCAAAAACCCATGAGCAACAATTCACATCAGAAGGAATATTTCATGCCTCAAGGGTAACTAGTGAGATACAAATTTGAAGGGCTGCAGTAATGCTTTTTATTTTAATTATTTTTACTTTTTTAGTCAAAATTTTGAATGTTAAGCAAGAGCAAGGTAGCTTCATATTAATCATATGAGATTGACCTCATAAGTACAGCAGTTTCATCAGTCACAAGTGTTAAAAAGTCATGAGATGGTCCTCAGAAAATAATGAGATTGACTTAAAAATCATGAGGTTTAAACAAACAAATGTAGGTGGGGGGTAGGGAGGAGTTTGAAATCCTAGCTCCAGTGAAATCGAAGGACATTTTTGCACTGACTTTAGAGGGGCCAGGACTTCAACCTGGGTTCTTTTTTTATTGGTCTTATGTTTTCTGAGCCTTTAGAGTACAATTAATTCCCACTTTCAAGCTTTACTAATGAAAACTAGGATTCTCACATGAACACTTCATTCCATAAGTAAGGCTTTAAAAAAACCAAAGCCAGCAAATATAGTGAGACTCGTGATCAAATTGCTAGCAACACTGGCATAGTCTTCTATTTTCTGGGACAATGGTGATTGCTCTTTCCTTACTGAAAATAACAAACAGGCCTGCATTTGGATGCCAGCCAATAGTAATATACTAAACTGGTGGCTGATGTTTCAAATACATTCTTGAGTAATTTTACTCATATGAGTAGTCTTATAGTTCATACATACTGTTCCTACAAACACTTACACACTTCAGAAACTTTGCTTCCTTGACTGGCTACATTTATGGAAGTGGTGTGACTAGCTCCCCTGCATTGCTTTGAAAATCTCAACTTTTTCTCTTTGTAGGCTGCTTAGGGAAAGGATGATGCATGATTTTGATGAACTTAAGCTATGCAAAATAATGATAATCTACACCATCACCAACAACCAATCACAAACCATGGACAATAGCTCTTCAACCATATCTAATATATTCAATAAATTTTGAAGCAAAGCGAGGCACAAGAATTTAACTGTGTAACTTCCATTACATCTCTGGTAATCCTGACATCAAATTCTTGATCTTTTTCCTATGAGAGTCTACTCGAGTTTTTATTGTTTTGGTTTGGTTTCTTTGTGGTGCAAATAAAGGAGTAGATAATGAGATGACAATTGGCCGCAAGCAAAGGGCAGCACAAGAGGGAGATTGTGACTTCTGGTTCCCTTGCAGCTCTGGGAAATATGACAGGAGTATGCTAAGACAAGTGTATGCCTGGGTGCACAGAATATTTTCTGAGGCACTGGTACAGCTACGTTGCTGGACCCATTGGCAGGACAGAGCACTTTTTCTCTCCAACGCTTCCTCTTGCCCACCTGCACATGAGGGATATGATCACAGCAGCTTGGTGAAGTATTTCCTCTGCTACACTACTACCTATGATGCAATTATCTGGCAAAAGGGAGTAAGGGTTTATGTCCCTAAAAATCCCTTGTGCCGGCATAGACAGGCCATCATATGACATTAACTGAGTACAATTAAGCATATGAGAAATACGACTGGCTTCTGGTCAATAAGGTCAAAGTGTTCGATTCTACCTGACCCTTATGTGGTGCGCAGTCAAGGGAAAGGCTGTGCAAGGAATCTTTCCCATGGCATGGCTCCATAGGAATGGGGCAAAATGTTAGTCCTTGTACTCATGGGAATCTATGGGTTGCTTCCTCCTTTATTCTCTGGGCATATGCAATGACCCAAAGGAGGCAAGGGAGGGAAGTGTTACTATGTTTTCACACACACACCAACATTCTCCTCCAGCCCCTTCATTTTTTGACAACTGAACATTTTTTCAGGCTTGTTTTATTAGGTTTTCTTCTCCTTGTCTTTCTTTCTTCCTCCCTCCCTCCCCCTCCTTTCCAGGGGACGTGGGGGAGGAGAAAAAGAAGGGGGAAAAAACATTTTTTTTGTTTTTTATTGAAAATCTGACCAGATTTTACATTTTCCACCAAAATAATTGATTCTTTTAAAAAGCCATTTTTGTCAAAATATTGTTCAAATGGTTCTCTCCACATAAACTTTACATATTACTATGAACTGAATTCAATGTAATTAGATACACACCAGATGTCCAGTTGAGAGTACACCTAACCTCTTTGAGCATTCCCAAAAGAATGGGTAATGAGATCTTCATGTCTTCTCGAATTTTATTTTAGAAGTATTATCATAAGATTGTAGCACTTAAAATCAATATATTTGTCTTTGGTTTAGATGTATAGAGTAGCTGGGGATTTAAAAGCTGAGTGCTTTTATTTATAGCATCATGTTGTACACGTCACTTATTATTTTCTTAATGAATAAAAATGAAGTTTGCACAATTATCTAGATTTACCAGGATTGATTGGGCTAGATGGGGAAAAAAATCAGATTCTAAAAGTGGCTGATTTAAGACCTGTTTCATAAACTGTCAAAATCTTGAGCAAATGTAGTTTGAAAATATTTTAGTCTCACCAATGGTTCTGGAAGTTGGGATGTCCTGGCATGAATGCCTCTGTCAATAATAGGATTTTCAATGATGATTAAAATCAAGGAGTTAATTCTTAAATACTGGTAACTGGAAATATTTTGCAATCAAATACATTATTTTATACTTCAGGTAACATTCATTGCATTTGTGCAAGTCTAATCTCAACAGAGCATCCTGCTAGTTAATTTAAATTTTAAAATGAATTCTTTAAGAGAAAACAAAAACACCGAGGGCCAAGTTCTGCTCTTAGTTACACCATTTGAAATTCAGAGTATCTCCATTCACTTAGTGCCGTTCCACTGAATTTACACTGGGGTAACTGAGGGCAGAATTTGGCCTATTTCCCCCAACTCAGAAACTACCATAAATTGGGAAAGAAAGCTGTCTCCATGTCAGTTTGTGCAGTTACTGCACAGTGCTTCAATAGCATCATAGAACTCCTGGAATTCCTATAATTGTCAAGTGACTTATGTTAATTGTTTGTTTGCTACCTTCCATCCCCCTCGAACTCCCCACCCCGATCTTCTATTTCTTGCTAAATTCCTGAAGAGACTGAGACTAGAAAGGGGTCTGTAAAGACAAAAGGTAAAGGTACAGGAAGAGTAGGGAATATATTTCAGCATCGCTATTTGATGTTAGTTTGCATTTACTTTCACTTACTTCCATGAAGCAGAAACCTTTATCATTTGTTCAATTATTATTATTATTTTACTAATTTAAGCACATAATGACTAATTCCTCACCAACTGATTGCAGGCACTGAGGGTGGGAGAGAGTGTGAGGTTGGGGTCAATGTGCTGTTGTGCTGCACCTTCATCTCCTTTTAACGAGGGCAGGCAAGGGAGCAATGCCACAGTAATAAAAACTTCTGTATTTTCTAAAAAAAGGTTATATTCTCTCAGATCGCCAGTGAAAGTGGATGAGAACTTCTTTGTGCTCTTATTTCTAACACAGAGTGGAGGGAAGCAAAGTGGGCAAAGACATGTGGAGGGAACAGGCAGTAACTGTTGCTCAAGGAGGATTCAGTCAAAAGTGTACAGGGTATAAACACTCTTCCCCCGGTGTTCCTGGTAAGTCAATACTCCCGCCTGATCTGCGCTTCCAATTCCTTGTTGCCCCCTTTTGTCTTCCCCTCAGAACTGAGTATAGTGGGGTTCCTTAAAGAGACCACGACCCCTGTTCTTCCCACCATCCAGTCAAAGCCCCACTCTATTCACCACAAAGCCACCGTCATGTGAATCAGAGAACAGTGCTATCCACTTATACTTCTTTATACTTATACTCTCTGACACTTTTGTCTAGAATTGACACCAGTCCCCTGGCATTCTCCTGTGGATTTAAAGAATCAGCACTCATCTCCTAATGTCTGCCATGGCTTATCATGTGTTAGTTCTGCTTGAGTGGATCTCTGCAACATATGGAGATGTGCATAGGGACATTTACTTGGTGCCTGGGATGGCCTTACCATGAGGCGAACTGAGGCGGCCACCTCAGGTGCCAGACCTTGCGGGGGGGGGGGCACTAGGACCCAGAGTGTAGAAAATTTTGTCTGCCTCTGGTGCATATGTATTCTTTCTGCTCTAGATGCACAGAGATGGTGGAGTGCTGTGCTGGAGGAAGAAGGGCACAAGAGACATAACAGGCAGGCAGGAGAAAAGGTGAGAGGGAATAACAGAAAGCTGCAGGGAGAGAGAGGAGGAGGAGCCTCTTATGTATCTCTCTAGCACCCCCGGGAGCCTGGACTGATTAACACCAGCTTCTTAGGGAGCTTCCTGTTTCCTGCTGCTTCCCTGAACCCACTTGAGGAGAACAGGCAGTCAACTGAAGTAGTAGGAGTCAGTTAGGCCTTTAAGACGCTGATATCTTCCCTCACTCAGGCCCTGCTAACAGCCTACTTATTTGTCCCCTTCAATTGAGTGTTGAGAGCCACTATAGCTGGAACAGAACAGCAGTCATGAGTGAAAGAAGAAAACACCCCTCTGGGACAGCATTCAGAAAAAGAAAGAAAGCAAAGGAAGCTCTTCTATCTAAGCAGGAAGGAGCTCTCCTGAGATACACAGACACAAATGTTAACAGTGAGCCTTCCGGCCCCAGAGAGGATGTGAGTGGTGAGGAAATGCCTGATCTTCCAGTTAGTCAGAGTGCAGGTGACCTGGCAGCTACTGCAGCATCCTTATCTCCATCTCAAATGGAAGTAACCATGCACATTCCTGAAGAAAAGTGTAGATCAGAGAAGAGTGTGGTGGAGGCGCAAGAAACAGCTGCTGCTGAGTTTAATTTCTTAAGTCTAGAATCCAGGACTGTGGACCCACTTGAGCAGTAGCATGAGGGACTTCCTTGTATTGCATGGGCTACAGCAAGTGAAAAACTTCATGTTCCCCAAAGACAATGAAAATAGAAGGTTCCATCCAACACATTACTGGTGTGAAATCCCCAATGGTGACAAAGTGGAGGGGCCCTGGCTTATGTACTCAAAAACCAGAATGTCGCATACTGTTTTTGTTGCAAACTCTTCCAGTCTAATGTTCCAGCCACATTGGGTTCTACAGGAACAACAGACTGGAAAAAATCTGGCTAGAAATCTGGCATGCCATGAGAAGGCAGCAAATCACCAGCATTCCATAGGTGGAAAGAGCTTGAGATGAGAATAAGGAATGGAAAAGCTGTCGTACGAAAGGAGACTAGAGGAGCTTGGGTTGTTTAGTCTGACAAAGCGAAGGCTGAGAGGGGATATGATTGCTATCTTTAAATATATTAGAGGGATTAATACAAGGGAGGGAGAAGAATTATTCCAGCTTAGTACTAACGTGGATACCAGAACGAATGGATACAAACTGGCCGTGGGGAAGTTCAGACTTGAAATTAGACGAAGGTTTCTGACCGTCAGAGGGGTGAAATATTGGAACGGCCTACCGAGGGAAACGGTGGGGGCGACGGACCTGTCTGGTTTTAAGATAAAGTTAGATAAGTTTATGGAGGGAATGGTTTAATGGTAAAACATAGTAGTCAAGGAAAGCCAAGCAATGGTGGGTAAATAGTATAATGGCTAACGGGGTCGGGCTGGAGACTCTTGCCTATATGCTCGGGGTCTTACTGATCGCCACATTTGGGGTCGGGAAGGAATTTTCCTCCAGGGCAGATTGGCTGAGCCTCTGGAGGTTTTTCGCCTTCCTCCGCAGCATGGGGCAGGGATCTCTAGCAGGAGGGTCTCTGCCGATTGCAGTCACTAAAAACAGGATTGGAGACTTCAACAGCAGAGTCCAGGGAAGGGGTAGGGACGGTTTTATGGCCTGCAGCATGCAGGGGGTCAGACCAGATGATCATAATGGTCCCTTCTGACCTTAAAGTCTATGAGTCTATGAGTCTATGAGTTAAAGGCCATCATAGATGATCAGCATCAAGAGAAGATTCCATCAGAGTCTCTTTACTAGCAAAATGTTCTCATTGCCATTGTGAGAATGCTTGCTACCCAAACCCTAGCACTGCGTGGCACTTCAGACCAGCTGTATCTGCCAAATAATGGAAACTTCCTTAAAATTGTGGAGCTGATGGCTGAGTTTGATGCTGTACTCCAGGAGCATCTAAGAAGAATCACCACCCAAGAAATGTACACACACCATTACCTTGGAAAAACAATTAAAAATGAGATCATACAGTTACTGGCAACAAAAGTCAAACAGAAGATTGTGGCAGATCTGAAGTCAGCAAGATGTTATTCTGGACTGCACACCTGACATCAGCCATACGGAACAAATGACTTTAATGGTGCGTTTTGTAACAACAACAGAACCTAGTGAAAATGTCCCTGTAATGGTGACTGTCAGAGAGCATTTTCTAGAATTTATTGACATTGATGATACTACAAGAGCTCATATGACAAATGTACTTCTTAAAAACGTTGGAAGAAATGGGAATTGCGATAGCTGACATGAGAGATCAGGGCTACGATAATGGTGCCAAAATGAGAGGAAAGAACAGAGGAGTGCAGACACGAATCCAAGAGTTAAACCCTCAACCTTTTTTGTCCCATGCAGTTCTCATTCATTGAACTTGGTGGTCAGTGATGCAGCATGAGCTTCGAGTGAGGCTGCCTAATTTTTTAATGTAATTCAAAGCATGTATGTATTTTTCTCTGCATCAACTCATCAAATTTTGAAGCAACATCTGGGAACATCCTCTCTGACACTGAAACCACTGAGTGCCACACGATGGGAAAGTCGAGTGGAGGCGATAAAGCCTATCAAACACCAAATTGGGAAGATAGATGATGCCATAGTTGCCATTATGGAGGAGAATGCTATGACAGGAACTGTTCATGGGAGAACAGAGGCAAAGGGAAATGGAATCACCAGAAACATACATAACTTCAAATTTCTGTGTGGCTTAGTGTTGTGGCATGACATACTGTTTGAAATAAATGTTGTAAGCAAGAGACTCCAAGGTGTTGACCTTGATATATCTGGAGCAATGGAACAACTGGACAAAGCAAAGTCATACCTACAGTCTTACTGGTCAGATGAGGGATTTCAAAATGTTCTGAAGTTGGCAGGGGAACTTCAAACTGAAGCTATTTTCCCACCCATTCAAGAATACAAGTCAGTGAAGAAGACATTTTGATTACGAGGCAAGGGATAATCCCATAAGAAACCCCAAACAATAATTCAAAGTTGAATTCTTTAACCAAGTGCTAGATTGTTCAATACAGTCAGTTGAAGAACGTTTCATGCAGCTCAAGGAACACAGCAGTATATTTGGGATGTTGTCTGATATTCCCAAACTCCTCACTATACCTGAAGAAGACCTACACCAGCAATGCAGGGCACTAGAGACAGTGTTGACACATCATGGCATGCACGATATTGATGCGAGTGATTTAGGTGCTGAACTGAAAGCCCTTTCAAGATACATTTCAGCAGGATCAACTCCAAAGGCTGTTTTGGAATATATGTGCACAAATAAGACGATCAGCAAACTGAAGTTAATAAAAACACATCAGTGCTCCACAATGACACAGGATAGGCTGGTCAGCCTTGCAACCATCTCAATAGAGCATGAGCTGGCCCAGACTGTGGACCTTCAGCAGGAAGCAATTCAAATCTTTGCAACTAAGAAGGCACAGAAAGCACCACTTTGATTATTTCAAACAGATAAAAATGCCAGTGTTTACTATGCAGACAAAAAAAGTTACATTTGCTGTTCAGGCTTTTGAAAGTTAAATGTTACTTAAAATTTTTGAACAAGGCATTTTAAGTTGTTAGTTCTCCTTTATTGGGGTAGGTAGCAGAGCAGTACCATGAGAGGAGTAGAACAAGAAGGCAGAATTGAGACCTTTCAAAGTTTTGGCCCCAGTGAGGGGCCAGGGGGGCGTCATTTGAGCTCCCCACCTCAGGTGCCAAGATGCTGTGGGCCGGCCCTGCTTGGTGCACTGCACAAAGGCTTAGGTTTTGTCCAAAATGAACGAATTTCACCAGAATGTATATTTTGGGTGCAGTGGGCCAGGTTGTGATCACTATTACACAAAGGTAAATCCAGAGCAACAGCACTAAAATCAATGGAGTTACTCTCGATGTAGACTGGTGTAAGTGAGATCAGAATCTGGCTCCTTGCTGTAAGTTTTCCATTCCTTCTCCTTTGTTATTCCCACACTGTGCTTTTGTTCTAGTTGTGTTTAAATAAATTCTTTCATCAGCATCTCTCTTTCTCTCTCTCTAATTCTCTTTTCTTACCTGACTTTCAATTGCTAGAGACATTCATAGAAGAAGACTGTGGGGCTCTTTATAAAACAACCTGTTTCTAATACATTCATCCTCCTCAGGAATATTTCAGCTATCTCACAAAGTAATCACTGGTATAAAGCAGATGTATATTCGTGAGTGTGCATATTATAGTACATTCACTGTCAAAGAAACACAACATAACTTTCAGCTCAATGCAGCTGAAATGACAAATACCCAGTGTTTTTAAATATACACTGGTCAATATAAGCTTATTGTGCAAATATAATTGAATCTAAATTTATTATGCAATCAGAGAAAATCATTTTGCTCTTTATGTGAGGGGGAAAAATCCCCAGAAAATTGGCCTTAAAATATTGCTCAGTATGAATTGTATTTGTTATAGAGTGAAATGAACAAAGCATAAGATTAGAGGAAAAAATGATTAGTTTTGATGGTGCTCTCTAATGACTGGTTTGTGTCTCAAACTTTATAGGTTAGAATGTAATTGTTGTAATGCTGTAGAAAATTTCTGGATGTATCATCAGAAGTATCTTATGCCTAATAATGTGTCCTAAATATTATTTTTATCACATTAAAATGTTTGTGTTGAGGGGTGAATTTCACCAGGTGCTCTCTGAGTAAGGCATGTGAACCATCTAAATTGGGCCTGAGGCCCTGAGACCTATTCTGAGGGTGTAAATCAGGCTTAGGCCCTGGTTCAGCAAGGTATGTAACCACATACCTAACGCAAAGCATGTCAGTGGTCCCATGGGAGTGCAGTTGAGTCTTGTAATTTTATCACGATTCACATGACATTTGATGTTCTTCTTAAAGCCCGTAGCTCCTGGAGTCATGCGACTTTACATGAGACTCTCAACTGTCAAATTTTCTGAAAGTAATTTTCTAGCTCCCATGGTTGCAGAGAAAAAAATTGAAAACAAGGTCCCTTTAAGTCTAAAAATCAGGAGGCATATAAACAGATCCCCAAATGTATTGTTTTTAACATATTTTTATGCTTATCTAAATCTCATGAGTTTGGGGGCCTCACTTTTGCATGCTCATTGTGGGTGATACCACTCACATGCTTAACATTAGACATGTAGTTAAGTACCTTAATAAATTGGGCCTTACGTGGTGTATAGGCCTTGTTGCAGGTCCCCCCTATGAACCAGTAAAACAGGGCAGTTGTCCCCAATGCGTCCCAAGTAATATGTGTTACTATTAATTTTCTACTTCTGTTCCTTTCTGTGCATTGGAGAGATGTACTGCCAGTGCCTTGTAATTTATATGAAAAAATATGCATCAGTGGGATATAGATTTTCCATTAATATAATCCATACTAACATTGCTTGAACTAAGCTGCCTCTAACCTCCAGGCAGCTGTTTTGCAATGTTTCTAGCCTCTAGAGGGAGACATTCTGATCTGATAACCAGAGAAAGAGGCAAGCTGAGATTCATCAAAGCAAAGCAAAAAAGTTAACCATAGTGGCAGTCATCGTGCTGTAGAGGATACTGGATCAGAATATTAATATGTAAAGTTTATTAAATGACGATTTTACAGTACTTTGTGGTTTCTGACATCAAAGTGAAAAATTGCTCTGTTTCAGAATAAAAGTAATATAGGTTTGAAGATGGTACTAACTAATAAATTATTTTGCACAACATTAAACCTCCAAATGCTTGCAGGAATATTTGATGCTACAGTACTTTTAAACAACTGTGATACAATTAATTTCTCAAACTACATGCACCAGGATCTAATAAGCATAAATGTACTACTCAGGCGATTGTACTGATAAAAAACATTTTTTTACAGTGCATCCTAATGTAGAGTGTAAATTTATTTCACAGGAATGGCCCATAAATTCTGCTCACGAACCTTACTATTTCCACTACTGGTGATTTATCATTTTGTATTATCATAAAATCATAGATATTAGGGTTAAGAATGACCTCTTGGTTCCTCTAGCCCTTCTCTCGTCATCTCTGCAGGATTGTATTCACACATTTTTACAGACTACCCCATTAGTTCTCTCTCTAGTGCACTGTGAAAACTTCCAGTGATTGCGATACTATGACCTCCGTTGGCAGGTTATTCCATTATCTAATTGACCTCACTGTTATAAAGGCTTTTTACTCTTTGGCCTCCATTTATACCTTTCTTAATTTTAGGCCATTACTTCTTGTTTTACCCATGAAGACAAATGAAAATAACCCCTTCCTTTTCTTTTGTATTAATTCCTCACAGGTACTCATAGATATTTATCATGTCACCCTTTGCTTTACTTTTCTCTAGTCTGTACCAATTCAGTGCTCTTAGCCTCTCTCCATAGGTCATGTTTTCTAAACCTTTCAGCATTTTTATTGCACTTCTCTCTACGTTAATGATGTCGTTTTTTTCATAGTACAGAGCCCAAAACTACACAAAGTGCTCCCAGTATGCCCTTACCAGCGTTTTATATTTTATATAGAAAAATAATAATAATACTTCCCACCTCAAAGCACTTTCCAGCTGAAGATTTTAAAGCATTTACAAACATATATGAATTGGCCACACCAAGACTCAAAGTAGGTATGTATTATGGTCTCCATTTTAAAGACAGGGAAACAAAAGCCCAGGGAAGGTTTCTTGATTTTCTCAGTCACACAGGGAATTTGCGATACTGACTACCAGTCATGTATGTTAACCTCAAAAGCCATCCTTTTACCTCCCGAGTCCTGCCTTTGTTCGTATATCACAATATAGAATTTGCCATACTGGAGGAAGCAATGTCACAACTCGTGTTCAGTTCATGGGTTCTACCATATCCAGCTTCTATTCTAAAGTGCTACTCCCTAAACCATATCCTCATGTGAAACACATGGATTCTTTCTTTTGAATTGAAACATCTGGCTATGGAACACTTGCAGAGCAGCCACAAAGCTCCACTCCCTGTGCAGCCCTCCTGTTGGGGTGGTGATGGTGGAATGGATCTGCACAACTGTAGACCCTTGAGACTTGACCTTTCCTGGCACACGATTGTTCCCTAAGCCCTCTATTTGCTACTGCCCATAGGGCTTGTGTAAAATAGGTATCTCCTGAGCAGCTCTCCCACATCAAGCCCCCTTTTAGTGCAGTGGAACGACACTTGCTGCATTGCATGGGGATTCACTAGGGCTGTGAAAGAGGCCTGCACTGAGGGCTATTTTGATAGGATGGAATAGTGGATGAACACAGACTGTGCTGCAAGAATGCATCCTTACCAGTAAATCTACCTATCTTAGGTTTAATACAGTGGTACCTGAGGACTGCTTCTGGGTATGAGTTTCATCCTCCCAATCTCTGCTTAGTTCTCTGCAGAAAGTACATTTACCTGGGCAGTGTGTGGGAGGAATGGGTGAATTTCTGTCCTCTGCATTAATTTGCATGGTGAACGTTTACTAAGCCTCAGGGGACACTTTTTGGAGGCCTGGGATCCAAATTTATGGATGAATCAAGGCCACAGTTTCACTTGTAATTACTACACTTGCATTTTTGTTTAATTTCAGGTGCCTAACTAGCTATTTTTTTTGTCACTCAGTTTCCTTGCACAATCATAGTAATTGCTTATGCAATTGTATGGGTACATTTTTGAACATTACTCCTGGGGGGATTCTGTGCCGATGCGGATCTGCAGAATTCATATGGCCCGCATTTTTCTGTGCCTCCCGTGCAGAAAAAATGCAAAAAAAAAAAAAAATCTTCTGGGGGACCCCACGCGCCTCTTCCCCAGCATCCCAGGCCGCACGTCTGAACCAGCATGCTTGGAGCAGCATCAAAGACTGGCTGGGCGGAGCGTAGTTCATGCCAGTGACTTACTCCTGGGGGGATTCTGGGAGCTGCACGCCCACAGCAGAACCGCCCCACCCCGGGCCATCCTTAGCCATATGCAGCATAGGCAGCTGCGTAGGGCACCAGTATGTCTGGGGCACCACTCTACCGGGAGCCCGGATGGACAGGAAGCAGTGGAGCATGTAAGAGCAGGGTTGGATCCTAGAGAGAGGCGAATGGGCTGCCTGCAGCACAGTCTGAGGGAGGGGATTGGCTGCTGGGATCTCTGGGAAGGGATGGAGGAAGGAACTCACCTGTGAGTATGATTCTCTCCCCAGCGTGAGGTGAGGCAGGCTGGGTGGCTCTGGCAGTATCCTTTGTTGCCCCTGATAATGTGCATTCTTCCTCCCCCATGGAGCACCCCCCCGTTTTCTCCCCTCCTCACCTCCCTCCCACGGAGCACCCCTCTCTCCAGCCTTCCCTCTGGCAGGGCTTGGTTGGGTAAAGCTGTTGGGGGAGGGGGTGAAGAGGGGGGACACTGGCTGGCTGCCTGCCGAGAAAGTGAAACTGAAAGTGACTCACTTCCTCCGTAGCCAGCCCAAGCAACAGGGACTGGATTGGAATGCTCACACACAGCTGGCTGCGCTGGGAATAGGGTGACCAGGTAGCATGTGAGAAAAATCAGGACGGGGGTTGGGGTAGGGTGACCATATGTCCTACTTTTATAGGGACAGTCCCAATTTTTGGGTCTTTTTCTTATATAGGCTCCTATTATCCCCCCCCCCCTCCTGTCCTGATTTTTCACACTTGCTGTCTGGTCACCCTAGCTGGGGAGCGCATCTTTCCCCAGGGTGGGCAGTGATGCATCTCATCCGGGGGAGCTACGCAGGGCAGGATGAACTGCTGTGGCTCCGTGGGTGTCCCGTCCCTGAGATCAGATGCTGGGCTAACTTCACCATGGTCCGTTGGGCTGGCGATGGTGCCCAGTGGCGTGTGATTGGACCTGAGGGTTTGCTGCTGCTGTTGCCACTCTGCACCCCAAGAGGTGGATTTTAGGGTCCTGCAGTTTTCCACCTATCTCCTCCTCTACTGCAGCTGTTGGACCAGCAGGCTGGGGGGTGAGCCAAGCATGAAAGCAGTACTGTGTTGCCATTTAGATTGTCATTTAACAACTTTGCCAAAAATGCTTGCTAACAATCCTGAATCCAATTTCAATATTTTAAAAATATATATATATCAATATCTTAGCCAAAAACAGAAAATTAAGTTGTTGACAATTATTTGTGACAAGTTTGGTTTGGGGCACGGAGTGGGCTTGTTTTCATTAGAGAAACAAAAAACGTTGACTGGCTTTCCTATAGCCATGTTACTGCTAAATAGAGCTCTCCAACAACTGTAATATGCTCATCTCCTTACTAGTGTATAGAGTGACCATATGTTGTACTAAGATTCTCTTGTGTTTTTTTTCCAGTGAGTCAATATAGCTTTTGCCAGCCCAGAGGCTGGGCAGCCAATGTCTTACATTTTCACAATGTTTTGTCCAATTTTCATAAAGTAAATACATGGTTAATATGAGTTAAAAAGGCCAGGGACACTTTCTCGTGAAGAATCTGTGCAGCAGATCATGCTGGAGCTGTGAAAATGTTAGGTTTTGATGGAACTTTAGAGGCAGTGATTTATCATGTATTTCTGGCAGTGCCCAAAATGTGCTGCTATTGCTAACATCTTTCCAAACAAAAATAAGGCACAATAGGACTTCTGCAACATTTCTGTGCTACCTTAATCTAGATGAGATGATTCTGTGCTGACTTCATTTTGGTCACTTGGTGCTTTACCTAGGAATAAAACTAGGGTTATATTTTCCCACTGCTTGGAAACCCAGCTTATTAAACTGGATAATGCCATTGATCTATTTACAGTATAAGGCTGATATAGAGTTGTAACTAACATTAAGACTGATGCCCACTATACATTTAAAACTAAAAAGTGGCTTTGTAAAAATGACATGGGTGGAGCGCCTTGTGAGGTGTCTTCACACTAGCTCAAGGTCACAGGCTCACGGCTATCCTATATTAGTTATTTTAAATAATATTTCTGATAATCTGACAATAATTTAAACAGTTATTTCTTTAAAAAAACACCCTTATAAGTTATGTTGTATCGAAAACTTTCCGGGTCACAAAAAAGAAAACAGAAAGATGAAATAGGATTAGCTATACAAGCACAGAAGGGTTCTATACTTAAGTTTGTACGTCATGAAAACAACAAAGTTGATCAAGATCATCAAGTAACTGCAGAAGAAAATGTTTATGCAGGCGAAGCTCAAGAAACACAACAATACATGGAACAATCATTTGAAACAGATGCAGATACAAAACAAGAAATTACAACAGTTGAAACTGTACTAGCATGGGATATTGATGACATTGGCACAATCTTTAAACAACGAATTACGTGCCATTATACTTGAGAAAGGCCCTGTGAGAATAAAAGGTCTTGAATATCCTAAAGACATTAGAGGTAGGAAATTCACAGAAAACAATTACTACAAAAGACCTTCTAACGGTGAAATCGTCAACAGACAGTGGCTTGTGTACTCTAAATGCAAGGATGCTGTATTTTGTTTCCCATTCAAGATTTTCAATAGTAGCAATTTTAAAATACCAACCATGGGTATTAATGATTGGAAAAATCTTAGTCACATATTACTGCAACATGAAAAAGCACAACACCACATTGAAAGTATGCACAAATGGTGTGAGATGAGTATAAGGTTAAAAAATCAGACAACTCTTGATGCCCAAAATCAAAGATTGCTGGAGTCAGAGACGCAGCATTGGCGTTGTGTTTTTGAACATTTATTATCTATTGTTGAATATCTATCAACAAACAATCTTGCTTTTAGAGGAAGCATTGAGAAATTATTCCAGCCCCAAAATGGCAATTTTGGGGGGCCTAGTACAATTACTGAGAAAATTTGACACAGTGATGAGTGAACATCTCCGAAGAGTAACTGAAAATGAAATACATGACCACTATTTGGGACCAAGAATTCAAAATGAACTGATCATGCTAATGAGTGATAAAGTGAAAGACAAAATTGTTTCATTGGTTACTTTGGCAAAATATTTTACCGTAATTCTAGGTTGCACTCCGGACACAAGTCATCAAGAACAGATGTCGTTAGTAGTGAGATTTGTCGACATTAGTGATTCAGCACAGATTACAGTTAAGAAATCATTTATCACATTTTTAGAAGTAGAAGACACTACAGGTTTTGGACTTTTTCAAGCTCTCCTTGATGAACTAAAACTAATGGGATTGTCCTTAATAAATATTAGAGGACAAGGCTATGATAATGGTGCCAATATGAAAGGATGTATTTCTGGTGTGCAAGCTAGATTGCTGGCAGAAAATCCACAAGCCTTTTTTGTTCCGGGGGCATGCCACAGCCTTAATTTGATTTTGTGTGATATGGCCAAGTCTTCTGTAGAAGGTATTTCTTTTTTTGGTTTGTTACAACGCATTTACGTGCTATTTTCAGCTTCCACTCAATGATGGCAAATATTCAAAGCACATGTCAATGGTATTACCATTAAGCCTCTATCTGAGACACGCTGGAAAAGCAGAGTAGAAAGTGCAAAAACGTTGAGATATCAATCTGAGGAAGTTTATGAAGCACTGGTTGCTATTTCGGAAGGAGCCAGAGATCCAAAAGCTAAAAGTGAAGCACAGTCATTGGCCTCTGAAATATCCAGCTTCAAGTTTCTAACATCTGTCGTAATCTGGTATGACATTCTTGTTAAAATCTCAAGTTTAAGCAAAATAATGCAGATTTCAATGATGCAGCTTGATTCAACGCTTACCTTACTAAACAACACACAAGACTTTTTAGAGAAATACAGAGAAAATGGGTTCAAAGAAGCACAGGTTACAGCAAGAAAGCTTGCACAGGCACTTGGTGTAGAACCAAAATTTCTATGTCTAAACGTGACACGAGTTTCAAGGAAAAAACGGCAAGTGGAATATGAAGGAGCAGATGAGCCCATAGACAATCCAGAAAAGAAATTTGAGGTTGATTTTTTTAATGTTGTGATAGATAAAGCAATATCTGCTGTTGATGAAAGGTTTAATACCTTACGAGTACACCATGAACAGTTTGGATTTTTGTATGACATAACTAAATTCAACGAAATAGGAAAACAAGAGCAGCAAATGACAAAGTGCAAGAACCTAAAGAGCCTCCTGAAGCACGGTGATAGTTTTGATTTAAATGGACTTGAACTGTACGAAGAATTGAGTACATTGTCATCAATGTTGCCACATGCAAAATCGGTGATGGGCAGTGTACAGTTTATTCATACCAGCAAACTTGTTGACATATATCCTAATATGTACATTGCCACTCGTATTCTACTGACAATTCCTGTAACAGTAGCATAAGGAGAATGGAGTTTATCAAAACTAAAGCTCATTAAAAATGATCTCCGTTCTACAAGAAGTCAGGAATGCTTGCCTGGTCTTGCTGTTCTTGCAATCGAACAAGACATCACTTTGTTTTTGTCATACAATGACATTCTGGCTTTTTTGGCTGCAAAATCAGTAATAAAGATTTATTTTAATTAAAAACAAATCCTTGTTTTAATACCTCTTCATTGAAATTTCCAATAAAATGTTGACAATTTTTAAAAATTATATTATTTGCATCATTCTGTCAATAAATCAGAATTTTTTCCATAGCACTACTTCTTTAGTGCAAGTATAGTCCATCAGCATTACAGTGTGCTTAATTAAGTTAAACTGTTTTTAATAAAGTTCATGTGGCAAATTTTCCAATACTGTAAGCTTATGTTTGTGTTGCTAAGAGCAAGTCGGGCATAGGGGCACCAGTTTAATAATCCCGCATAGGGAAACTGCATGGGGTGCAGTGGCAGTGGCGATAATGTGTGCAGGTTTGGGGGGGGTGGATTACCCGACAAATAGAGGCAAGGCATGAGGGGGAGGCACACGGGGTTACATGCCACTGCCCCTCCCCCCCAATTTCTGCAAATGCAGAGCTGCCCAGCATGGAGGCTGCATCTCGTCTGGGACTCCGCTGACTCTGCAGCTGAACGCAGCCTCCAGGGTCCTAGGTGCCAGTGGGGCTCCACTTCTGTGTGCTGGGAGTCTTCCTGTTTTCTGTGCAACAGTGAATTCCCGCAGTGGGGCTGGGTAACAGAGGATGAGGGGAAGAGGCAGTGGGGAAGGAAGGGGAATGGAATAGGGCAGGGGGAGGGGAGAGGAGGGGGTAGGAGAAGAAAAGGGGATAGGGAAATCATGGGGCAGAGAGGGATCCTGGCATGTGGCATCCCCTCTGCAGCAGCTGGGGCTCCCCCATTAAGCAGGCCCATCGAAGCCTCACCCTGACAAGCCCTACCCCCCTACACCTGGACTCCTCCCGAACCCCCACATCCAGAAACCCCCCCCAACCAAGCCCCATCTCCCCACATCCAGACCTCCCTGCTGAGCCCAACCACCGTCCCCTGGATCCCCTGCAGAGTCCCAACAAACCCTTGTGCATCCAGATCTCCCACTGAGTTGTCCACACCCAGATTGCCCCAAACAGAAACCTATCCCCTCACACTAAGCCACTCCACACTTGGATCCTGCTGGGCTGAACATGCCCACCCACACCTGGTACGCCTGGCACAGAGGAGCAGGGCCCCGGGGTGTTTCTTGTGTAGGCCCAGCCCTTGCACTGTGTCAGGGTCAGGTGCAGCCTCACTGCCCCATCCCTGTACTGGGGGATATGGGTGCTTCAGGGTGAGCTCCCACCTCAATGCAGCCAGTTGCCTGTGCTCCCCATTGCCATGCTGGAGCCACATTTATTTATTGACAAAATTTGCAGAATTTTAAAATATTGTGTGTATGATTTTTAAATTTTTGGTGCATAATTCCCTCGGGAGTAGAAAATGTGCTTTTAGTGTGTAGACTTTGGACTTTCATTTTCTATGATGTCTGCATCATTATGATAGCTAATACATGAACTTTGAGATAACCAAAATGACAGCTGAGGAGACTTTCTTTTTGTCTCACTTCAGAGAGAATTTGTAAGGGCTTGCATTCTTAAGTGTGAAGGTTCTACAGTATGTTTGAAGTGTGAAACTCAGTTCTAAGGATTCACAAATGGGGAGAAGCACATAGATGGCTTTATTCTTCACTGTCTTGCACCTTCTATAGTAATTTACACTTGTGCAAAGTAGGACAGATCCTCAGACCCATTAAAATCTTCTTCTTATCACTTCAGAGGTACAAAGTAGCTTTAAAGATGGCTTCAGTGCCAAGTAGAGGATTCCCACTTCATTTGGGGATCTCCGAGCAGTGCAGATTTATTGAGGTGGCTCCCATACAACCTTGCTACCAGTCCCTTAATGTAGAAGGACTGGATAAGAAAAGGGAGACTGTCTGGAGACTCTGGAGTTGACTGCTGGGCAACCTACTGGGGATATTGGAATCTGGGCAAAATGTAGAGCAGTCCTCAGTCTGCTTTATGTTATTCAAAGGACTGAATTGACCATCTCCAGGATCAGGGGATCAGAAACCTGACTTAAACCAACTTTTACTCTCCTTCCGCTTCTCAATAGCACTGAGCCTATCTCATCCACAACTGAAGATCTATCTCAGAGTATGCAAACTGGATGTAAAATGCTACCATTCTCACCTGATATCATTTTACACTCACTCTGCACAGGTGTAAATGATTGAGGAATCAAGCACTTAACAAACTTTAGCAAATGTGCACCCAATTCTCCCTACCTTGCACGGTCCTTTGCACCTGGGCAAATTGGGTATAATATGCAATCACCATGTGGATGGTATGTTTTTGTTTGGGTGTATTTTAGATCCACTTTGAATTTGCAAAGTGTAGATGACTACGTAAACTGTAAGGGGATAGAGAATCAAGCCAATATAGACATTTTTAATTGTTTGGATGATTTGATCGATGTGAAGCCATTGTAGTTGATGTGGTCATAGTGTGTATTTGAGAACTGTAAAATTTCAGCTAACTTTCTCCAAGGGGAATATAATTTTATTTAAAAGAAAAGGGCTTTTCCCCCTCCTCTGTTGAACAAGACCTGTGTCATGTGCCTGGGATTTCTCTATTTCTGTTCCAAATTCTTCAGCAGTGCTGAGTTATTTAAAAAATAATCAAAGACTTTTAAAAAAGTCATTGAACTTCTGTAATCAAAGGGATTCATTTGGGAGATTTTGTGCTCTCTCTGACTCTGTTTCTCTCTATTTTCTCTGACACCATACATCAGACCCCAAAATGAACATTGAACTGTCAAGACTGAAATAATATGAACACTTTTATACAAACACATTTTCTCTTTCCTCAGTCTGGTAGCGTTAATGGAAAATCCCTAAAGTGGATTTTCAGTCACTTCCATTAAATAGATGCGTTAATTCTTTGAATAGACATCAGACAGCATTTAAAGCTGAAATGTAAGAAACCAGGAGAAAATATATGTATTTTTTTATTTCTTACCAGCTTTTCTTCTTATGTAGTTAAGTAACTAGTTGAAAACTATTTAGATTAGTCGGAAGTATATGCCGGGAGACTATAAGATCACAGTCATGCCATGATTAAAAAAAAATGTTGCTGATATTACTGCAGGTGGAAATTTTGTAGAATAAGTTTTTGATAATATAGGGCAGGAGGGTGCTGCAGTTATTAATGATACTTCTGAAGATGAGATCAGCAGTGTTAATGCTGCATCTCTTTCCCAAAATATGAAAATTATTGCCATCCTGGAAAAAGCCTGGCAGGGATAATAGTACTTGCTATTGTGCTTGCATAGAGCTGGCGGAATAATGGAATAATGTAATTGAAAATAAATATTTGATGAAAACATTGCCAAAACTCACTTTGAATTATTTCACCAGCTCTACTCTTGCTAAAGATAAAATTGGAAATACTGTGACAATTTCTTGCTCCTTACATGCTGCCATGTTACTTCTATTAGTGTTCCATGTACTAATAATTTCTGTTGCAAATCACGCAAGATTCTCTCAGGGTCTCAACCTCTGGTCAGGGCCGGCTCCAGGGTTTTTGCCACCCCAAACAGCAAAAAAAAAAAAGGCGCAATCGCGATCTGCGGCACTTCGGCGGTGGCTCTACCGCCGCTGCTTCATTCTTCAACGGCAATTTGGCAGCAGGTCCTTCGCTCCGAGAGGGAGTGAGGGACCCGCTGCCAAATTGCCGCTGAAGAGCCAGGCATGCCGCCCCTCTCCATTGGCCACCCCAAGCACCTGCTTGCTGAGCTGGTGCCTGGAGCCGGCCCTGCCTCTGGTGGTGTTTCGGGCTGATTACACAGTCTAGATCAGGGATCTCAAACTCAAATCACCAAGAGGGCCACATGAGGACTAGTACATTAGCCCGAGGGCCGCATCACTGACACCTTTTCATATAAAGATACAAAAGCCCCCCTGTCTTCCCCCAGACCCACCCCTATTCCAACCCCTTTCCCAAAGTCCCCACCCGAACTCCATCCCCTCCCTGCCCCTATTCCAACCCCTTCCCCAAATCCCCACCCCTGTCCCTGTTCTGCGCCTCCTCCTCTGAGCGCTTAGCTCCCTGCTCCTCCCCGTCCCTCCTGGAACGCGCTAAGCGCCACCAAACAGCTGTTTGGAGGCAGGAAGCGTCTGGAGGTAGGCAGAGGAGCGGGGACGTGGCATACTGGGGGGAGGAGGGGCGGCGGGTGAGGAGAGCATGGTGACCACAGGAAATAACTCAGCGAATAGTCAACTGTGTGTTGCTGGTCGTAATTTTTGGTTTGATTTAGGTTTCCCCGGCACAGGTTGATACATAACTTCTGTCTTTTTTCAGATTGATTGTCAGGCAGTCTTGGTGAATCTGTCCGTAATCTATTGTATCTCTTCCAGAGTATGTGCCTCTAAAGCATAGGCGCTGACTCCTTGGGTGCTCCGGGGCTGGAGCACCCACAGGGAAAAATTAACGGGTGCTCTGCACCCACGGACAGCCAAGCTCCCCCTCCTCGTCTCCTTCTCCGCCCCCAAGCATGCTGTGTCCCTGCTCCTCCCCCTCCCCGCTGCCTAATAGCTGTTTGGCAGTGCTTAGGACTTTCCGTGAGGGAGGGGGAGGAGCGGGGATGCGGCATGCTCAGGAGAGGAGGTGGAGAAGAGGCAGGGCAGGGACCTGGGGGAAGGGGTGGAATGAGCGTGGGGCAAAGGCAGAGCAGGGGCAGGAAGGGCTCAGGACTAGGGGTGGGAAAAGGCGGGGTGGGATGGGGACTTTGGGGAAAGCGTAGAACGGGGGTGAGGCGAGGGCGGTGCAGGGGCGGTGAGGCGGTGCAGGAGCGGGGCCAGAAGGGTCGAGCACCCACCAGGCAGAGGGGAAGTCGGCGCCTATGCTCTAGAGCACAATCATCAGCATACAGCAGCTCATAGTTGTCTCAAAGGCCTTCGTGGAAGCACACAGCCCATTCAAATTCAATAATTTTCCATAGGATCGGAAACATATCCCGATATCAGCATTCAGGTCTCTTTTAGCATCATCAAGCATTGTGGCATAGAAGAGATTAAACAAGAGTGAATGTATTACACAGCCCTGGTTAATACCCTTTGTGATAGGAAATGGGTAAGACAGAACACGATCTATTCAGGCTCATCCGAGCAGTCCATCATGAAATAGCCTCAGAATGTTGATGATTTTTTTCTGGCCAATCAAACTTACTCAATAATTGCAAAATCCCAGGTCTACTGATAGTGTCAAATGCTTTAGTCAGGTCAGTAAAGACAGAGTAAAGGTCCTGTCGATGTTCTCTGCATTTCTCCTGCAGCTGAAGAGTTACAAATATCATGTCTGCTGTTCCTCTCATTGGCCTAAATCCACATTGTGACTCTGGCAGTACGTGTTTAGCGATGTTGTGTAGCAGATGCTCAAAGAGTACTCTTGTCAGAATCTTTCAGGGCTTGTGGGTAACAAGATACCACAATAGTTACCACAGTTGGACTTTTCACCTTTCCTCTTGCTTATGATGACTATGGTATCTTCGAAGTGTTGCAGTACATCGTCAGTACTCCATATATTGAGAGATAGTCCATGCAGTTGCTTCAGCAGGATCTCGCCTCCATCCTTGACTATTTCTGCCTACAGATCCAGAAGCCTGCAGTTCTCCATGGCATTGATTGCAGTGCTGACTTCATCATGGGATGGGGCTACTTCTTGCCTGATCCATGACTCTTATTAGTGCTTCATCTGTGATGTTGGAAAACGTGTGCAAAAGATCACTGAGAAGCTATCACCACCTAGGAAAGATTTCTCCATTATCAGTGAGTACTATAAGAAGACTCAAATACAATGTATAATTGTTGTACCAATTTCATAGAACACTGAACTCTTTTTACAGTGTGATGTCTTTGGCAGATACAGAAGAAAAAACAGTAGTGATGGTGCTAGCAAAGGGCTAATTCTGGTTTCAGAAATGTCTTCAGCATTGTCTGCCACATCCCTAACACGTTTCTCACTGACTTAGGGCAATGGTTTATGGATGATGTTCTGAGGTGCTGAAGGGTCTCTTCCTCTGCTTATGCTTTTCTGATATATTTCAGATGACATACCAAGGATCAATATCCTCAAAAAAGGATTCACTTCTTATACCTGGATCTAAGGGCTTGTCTATACTTACCGCGCTGGTTCGGCGGCAGGCAATCGAACTGCTGGGTTCGATTTATCGCGTCTTGTCTGGACGCGATAAATCGAACTCAGAAGTGCTCCCCGTCGACTCCGGTAATCCTGCTCGCGGCGAGGAGTACGCGGAGTCGACGGGGGAGCCTGCCTGCCGGGTCTGGACCGCGGTAAGTTCGAACTAAGGTACGTCGACTTCAGCTACGTTATTCACGTAGCTGAAGTTGCGTACCTTAGTTCGATTTGGGGGTTTAGCTGAAGTTGCGTACCTTAGTTCGATTTGGGGGTTTAGTGTAGACCAAGCCTAAGTCTCATAGGGGTAGAGGAGGAAGTTGTTTTCTGTAGATAGTGATCTCCAGGTGAAATTGTAGCAGAAGCAGAGAAAATCCTTTTATGCCCAGTCCTCTAGAACACCTTGAGTGTAACTGATGTTGAACTTGTTGATGCTTGCAGACCTGAGTGTTTACTTGAGTGCATGTGACTTGCTCTTCCACGCTGACTGCAGGATTGAGTGTTAACAGAGTGTTTTTTTACCCTTTTTATCACATTAATTGCAGAATTGAATGTTCTTAATTAGGTTTTCTTACTTCCAAGTGGTTAGGTAAGGGTTAACAAATGTTTTAGCAATTGCCATAGTTCATTGCTGGTTAAGCACTGGAATAAATTGCCTAGGGAGGTTGTGGAATCTCCATCATTGGAGATTTTTAAGAGCAGGTTAGACAAACACCTGTCAGGAATGATCTAGGTAATACTTAGTCCTGCCATGAGTGCAGGGGACTGGACTAGCTGACCTCTTGAGGTCCCTTCCAGTCCTATGATTCTATGATGGTTGCTAGTTTGAATGTAACGTTAAAGCTTGGCGCACCTGGGAAATATTTCACTGCAACTATCATAAGAAAATTATAAATAGTTAAATGGGAGTGAGGTGGATGAAGAAAAATCAGCCTGAGGAAGGAAAGTCAGATGGTGAATCCATCTCAGCCCACTGAACTCCCCAGTCAGTGTACAGTAGGACTTGTGTTGACTGTTAGAAATAGCTAGCTTATAGTCAGGGAAATGATTTTATGATTGTCTTTTGGTGTTAAATAAAGATTTGAAAGAAGATTGAGACCAGGGGTCTCAAACATGTGGTGTGTCAGTAACTACGACAACACACAGTTACAGAATTCTACCTTGTTAGTATACTGTCAAATGATGTTACTATAGACAAGGAATTGACAAGTCATATCAACAAAGCCAGTTTATCATTTGGCTGACTAACAAAGCAAAATGTTATTACGCTTCCAATAAAGTTAAAAGTCTATAAAGAGGTTGTCCTGTGTAAATTGTTGTATGTGTATGAGACCTGGACCTGCTATAGATATCATATTAAGGTTCTAGATAAGTTCCATTTATGACAGCTATATGCCATACTTTGCATGAAATGGCAGTATAAAATTACCAATAATGAGGTTCTGGAACATAGTCACTCCACACAGATTGAAGCATTACTTATCTCATAACAGTTACGCTGAGCTTGTCATGTGTTGAGGATAGTCGACACCAGAATGCCAAAACAGTTGCTGTATGGTGAACTAAAAGTGAGCAACCACATATGATGTGGCCAAAAGAAACAATTCAAGGACACCCTGAGTCAAGGACACACTTGAAACAGAGCTATATTGATGACAGCTGGGAGTTGTTGGCAATGGATAAATCACACTGGAAAGCAGTAGTCAACTGGGGAGTTACCCAGTTTGAGATTAACCGCCATTATGGTTCTTGAGGCAAAGAGGTTGAGTCGTAAACAGCAGCAGACTCAGCAGGCACACAGACTGTAATCCCTTCCTCAGCATCAAGCTACCTATGCACTTCATGCAGAAAGGACTAATGCTTACCCTTTGTTCTTTTTAGCCACAAGATGCAGTACCATCATCAGCATCATCTTCATTCACAAAGGACAACAACAACTGCTCATATGGTATTTGGAACATTACGTTTATTTTCTTACACAGGAAGTCTGTGGAATTCACCCAGCCTGGAATAAACCTACTCTGGTTCAGAAAATGATTGACAAGTGGGAGGGTAAAGCTAAGTTAACAATTATCAGATCCACACAGTGTGAGCTTGCCACACAAATGGATCCTCTGTTCAATGCTCTACAGCTTCCCCATGGCTTGAAAGGAGGCACTTTATAACTAAAGCAGGGCAAATAATTGATTTTTTTTCTGGCAGTTCTGAAAAACAAGCAAATAAACAAAATAGTTCATGTTGAACCAAATCCATTTTTTGCCAGAATTTTCCACAAAATGAAGACTCCCACTTTGGGTTGAAAGAAGCATTTCATTTGACCCAAAATGTTTTATTTTCAGACATTTTTAAAAGGCTAGATACATAAAATGGCTGGAGAAGGAGCCCCTCTTCCCTGTTTTGTGAATCTAGTCCTTCCACAAATATATTTATTTAACAGCAACTATTTGGTGAATGTTTTGTCAAATTTGAAAACAGTTGTGGGTTCACCAAAACTGCATTTTTTTGCCAATAAACTATATGTGCTTGACTTGATCTGTAAGAATAGGAACTATGGGTATGCAGGGAGGACAGGAGAATAACGGGCACAGTAGAATCTTCTAAGAAATAAGTCACAGTACTAGCAATGGCATCTGCTTCTGCCACTTACAGGTCCTTATTGCAGTCAGTGTTTTCTAGCAACCATTCTCTGACCACAGATTTTATTAGATACTGGTCTATAAAGAAAACTAGCGCATATAGGGTAGATTTGACATCTCTGTCTGTTCTCTTTGCATCTGATGTAAAGGAGCATGTCAGGATAGTGGAGAGGAATGGCCAGAGGGTACTTAGTCCTTAGGGACTATTGTCAGCTGGTAAAGGTTAGAGCAGCTCACAGGCTGTTCTACCAGCAACACAACTAGGAACTGACCAGAAAATCAGGGAAGCTGTAACCAACCTACTCATACATGTTCCTTCTGGTGCTTTGCCAGACATAAACTCAGTAAAAATGTGTGGCCATTTTTCTTTTTTATACATCAGCCTACCCCAAGGTTAAGCAATCTTTTCCAACAGAGATACACTTCTGCCTTGATGAACCCCTGTAAGACACTGCAAACCATCCATTTCCATGCTATCATTTAAATACGGGAAATAATAATAAAGTCATGCTGGCCTGATCTTGCCTGCTTAGCTTTTGTATTTCTAAGTTGTCCACTAACAGGTGCATATTATGAATTTATATTTAGCACAATAGGAGATATAACAGAGCTGAGATCTAGATGACTAACCAGATATTGTAGAGGATCTAACATGTTTTCAGGTGAATCTCACCAAGTTTACATCCCAAGTGTAGCCCTGCTAAAAATACACACTGATTATTTTTGTGTGTTTCTAAAATGCCCATTCCCACAGTATCTCGGAGCTTTTACATACATTTTTCATGGACAAAGACTGCTCCCTCCCAGAAGCCATAGCTCACCACCTTCTCATCTCCTCCTTTGTATCCTCATTTATTGAATCAGATGGTGCTGTCTAGAATACATTATATAGTCTGTCAGCAGTAAACTGCTCTTGAAAGCCCATTCATTGTTTGCCCTATGTGGTGCCCAGGTTCAATTTTATTTCTTCCTTCCCTTGACTGGATACCTGTATTTTCCAAATAGAAATACCAACTGGTGATAGCAGCTTGTTTTGTCCACGCTATCCGGTTGATTATATGCTGTCTGTCAGGGGTTAACAACTGTTTGTCTTCTCGCTTTGCCGCATGTGGCACCCAGCCAATGCCAATCAGTGATGAGGAGTAGGCTGGGTCATACCCCAAAGTCTGTGCTAGTCCCTGGAGTAACACTCAGCAAGTCAAACTGGGATTATGAACCCCTCCCCTTCTAATCAGGCACTGTAATGGCCCATGCCATTTACAGACATTTTAAAAAATCCCTAGGTTTATACTGACTTGAAAAAAGAAAAATTTTATTCAATATTTGCATTTTGACTGAGTGCACTTGGGGAATGCTTTTTTAATAATCTGATCCTATGGCCACAGAACCATAAAAAGTACAGTGGCGGTGAGGAGAAAAAATAGAGAGATTGCCTAGGGTCCCTCAAAGAAAGTAGATAATGTTACAAATTTATGCATGAGATTAACCATAAATGTATAAAATTCTTCCAACACAGAAGCTTGCAAGTATGCTCAGCAGCACTGGAGCTAAAGGTGGAGTTTAAGATTCAACTTTTATTGTCTTTGCTTTTGTGGGTATAAAATCCTTAACTGCTCCTTAATGTGGTTTTATAATGATTTAGTAATCCTCCCCAAAAGGAAAAACAGTTATGCTTATGCATAACAGTCAAATGTCTCCAAATGTTTTCACTGTTGTGGTGAGTAATTAGTCTTCTGTAGTCATAGCTAATTATACATACATGTAGCTACCAGTAAGAATTACTTTATCTGGCTTATAGTAATTAGGGGAGAACCCTGAACAAACAAAGCAAATTCACATAAGGATTTTTATCAGTTTGTAGATGTGTGAAATGTTACAAATAATTATTGATAAAATTAATTAATTTTGTTGAATCCTGGAAGCGAAGGACGTTTCACAAGCTGTGGTGCTATTGAATTTTGCGATTTGATTTAATTGATCTTTGTTGACTTAGTAGTTATTGGTGTTGTAGGTGTAAAAAGGACCACCTGTGTGCAAATGTGTGTGTGAGTAGCTTACAAACTCACAAAGCAAAATGGATGGGCTGTGAGAGCAACTGGCTGTTGGCTCAACAGAATGGTTATGAGGGTATATATTCTTAACAAGCCTAAGGTTTTGATTTAACAACATCTCTCACTTAAGAAATATAAAATGTTTAATGAGACATAAATTAATTAAACATTTTTAAATCCAGGGGTTTTATAGAAAAATAGTGTTATATAATAAAAACTGTGTAGCAACAGTGAACAGAGAGGCAGAATTCAGGCTGCACAGACAACCTGAATCCTGGAATTTGCACACAGAGTGCTTGACTTCATAACCTTAATAACATACTTTTAACAGTTTTTCTGGAAGTTGTTTTTGTGTGCAATTTCTTAGATTTTTTAAAAATATTAAACAAATTCTGTTCTGTGCAACTATGATGTCCCACATCCTTCCCCATGGGCACCCGGTGTGTAACCTAAACCATCAGCATTGTAGCACAAATCTGTGCCATTTAAGCTAGAGGGTTATAATTACTATAGCTGGCAGCAGGAGTAAGCTGATATCCTCAGTGGACCAGCCATTAGAGGAAGATACAACTGACAAAGTAGGTCACATATGTACGACCATTTTACAGAAAGCGTAAATAACTACCATTCGGAAAGTTCTTTCTGAGAGGCAGTATGGCTGAACCTACCTTATACATTCGTGTTCTATTCCTACTTGTGTAACCTCTGAAAAGGGTAGGAGTCCTTGTTCCATAGTGAAGGTTGTGAAAGGTGCAATGAACGTACAATAACTATGGATAACTAGCTTGAAAATGTCACTCTTAAAGCTCCAATTCTGCAAATTCTTTAAGCATTTGAGTTGTTCCATTGACGTCAGTGGGATCGTTCACACACTTAAGGCTAAGTGCATGCAGACATGTTTACAGGATTGGGGCCTAATATTCCAGCAAGAATAGGTTAACTGAAAATAACTTAACTAAAAGGAATAACCAGAGTATATATCCATATACAATTGTGAAACCTTTTAAACCTTTTCTCACTATCATTCTTCAATGCTTGGCTGAGACAGACAAACATAGATTTAGTGAAACATGGTTGGCAAAAAAGAGATGTTTCCTAAACAACATAACAATGTTAATGCAGCCCAAATCCCTGCTTCTTAAGTTACAGTACTGCTTCACCTTTTGGAGATGGAGGTTTTATAAGAGGCATGATTTTTTACTTAAAAATCAAGTTCACAGAAGAACAGGGAAAAAATCCAAACCAAACCTATTGTATCTAACAATCAGAAGTCAGTGGTGATTACTGTTCATGAATGCCAAAAAATATGCTTTTGGTAGCTGAACTGATGTCTACCATAAGTACCCTAATACATAAGTGTTTTATTAGTCAATATGCTATTGTGACTTTCCTTCCTAATGCATTCACATTTCATAAGCAGCATTAAAACCTTTTTCCCCTCGAAGGAGCAAACAGTAACTTTTCTTCTTCTTAAGTACAGATGATTAAATACAGAAGCAATTTTATAAATAAATTGGTTGCCAAGAGATATTTTGTAGTTTGGTTTTAGTCTCCCTGAAAACCCTAGTTTCAAAGAGAATTAATGTTTCTGATGAGTAGAACCTCTAAAAGATTCCTGAGGCCTAACTGAACTATGGGAGGCTACCCTTCTTCACCCTACAACTCTTTTCTGAGGTCTTAGTATGCAAAGAAGCCTGTGTTTATTATCAGTGGAATTAAGAGTGAGGTTGGAAGCAAGAGTGCAGTAGCCTGATATTCAGGGCAGCCTCACAATTGAAAGTTTTATAGAGAGGGAATATTATATTTGGTGTGTTGCCATACTGTGGGCTTAATCCTAAGGAGCGCCAGAGCAGTGCATGATTTATCTGAGGTAAAAGGTGTGGGGTGGCTTTATGTCACTTTTCCACATTTCCCTGGTCCTTGAGGGTTGCCTGACATCAGTTCACCCCATAGAAAAAACTCAGAACAGGTTGATGGCTGCTCTAAAGAGTATATCTACGTGGTAATGAGAGGTACGATTGCAGCTTAGGAATGGTGTACCTGTGCTAGCTTTAATCTAGCTAGCCTGGCTAAAACAGCAATGAATCTATGGCAGTGTGGGCTTCAGTGCAAGCTGTACAAACACTCTGGGGACCCTGGTTATGTGCTCACGTTGCTGAAGCACATGCTGCCATAGCTTCACTGCTATTTTGGAGGCAAGCTCGCCTGGTATGAAAGCCTGAAATCACATTTCCAGTTGCAGTATACCTTTTGACACACTAGCAAGTAACAGTTTCCCCATGAGCAATTATTCAGGCCAAGGATAGTGGGAGGGCAGTGTTTTCTTATGCACTTGCTGACTCAGGGCAGGAAGGAGGGAATGGCATAGATCTAGTTCTGCTGGCTCTCTGCCAGCCCATTTAGGGCAGTTGAAGATTTCCTTCTGTTGCCAGAGCAGCACAAGGAGGCATTAGAGTGGGTCAAAATATGGACCATCATGTTCTCATCCAACTCAGATCAGCTTATTTTATGTTTGGGGCACCCTTTGAATATAGATTGAAAAAGGAGCCATTTAACAGGGATGTGCATAGAACAGATTAATAAACCAAATCACCTTTGTTTTACTGAGCTGGATAGCACCTACCTCTTTTATTAAGGATACATGTCTAGCCCAGTATAATGTACAGAAAAACCAAGAACTTATCCACTGAAATCGTCTTGTTGCTTTTTTATGTTGAGGCTGCATTTTAGTGCATTTATATATTGTGTGGCAAAGTACCACCTTCTGCTCAGCAGGCTCAGTCCTTTTTAGCCTTGGAGACTCAGGCTTGGGCAAAGCAAATCCTCGTAGGTAGCACAGGGTCCGGCTATTCCTTCCCTCAGTCAGTCCCTTGTGCTTGTTTTCCTTCCCTTCTGGGGACAGAGTGCAGCCTTCCTTGCTGGAAGGGTTCAGAGCCTTGCTGCAACCTGCCTACTGGCAGCTTCTCTGCTTCTCTCACTCTCCCCCCCCCCCTCTTCCATACCGGGGAGGGTTTAAAAAGGTCTCAAGCAGTTGAAGCCAGCTGAACCTAATTAGTTCCCTGGTAACCCCTTTTCCAGGTGAATCTTATTTCCCCATGGTTATCTCCCCTCAGTGGATTGGGAGAGGCCTTTTAACCCCCTGGGACTAAGTATTACCTCCCCCCCCCCCCTTTGTAGCTGTTTGTTCTGGGTTTGCCACAATTGTTTTGTATAAAATCGATTTTTCTCTCTCCTCTACTTCCAGATCTCCTAGTGCCCGGTACTGTGATTTCACCCCAAGATTATTTTTTTCCTTTCATGCAGACCAGGGGACTGATACTCCACTTCATTACACCACTGTTATACAAGTGTAAGTGAGAAAAGTATCAGCCCCATGCATCTAAAACGTAAGCTACCTCCGGGCAGATCTTCAGCTGAAGTCTATGGAGCTCTGACCATTCATACCAGCTGAATATGTACCACTTTATGTTTTTCCGCCTCCGTTGTCTATGTGCCCCTCATACCCTTCAGTCTTGTCATAAATGTTGACTGGAGACTTTGCCGATGAACTTATACTACAATTTCCCATTCTGTGCCTCCACCCTCCCCACAAGACGTGCACATATATAATCAACCTGGCCGTTCTCGTGTCCTCACTCTGTTCCTATCATCTGCATTCTGAGTTAACGAAAGTTTATCTGAAGAACATTCTTAGTTGTTGGCTAAGTTGGCTAACTATAATAGATTAACCTAGACCTAACCTACCACATCTTGAATGACAATTTCAAGATTGAACTCTGCACAGCCAGGGAAATGGCAAGATTCAACTAAATGAAACCTTAAATGGAAAAAAAATATTCTGACTACATAGTTCAGATACTTATTACTTATCAAAGAAAAAAAGTAGGTCTAGACAAATTAAAAAGCAAACAAACAAGCAGGCCCCAACAACTCTGAAATGCCAAAGCCTGAAGAATTTGGCTGCTATTAAAAGGAATATCAAGTAGGAGGAAGAACCAAGAAAATATCAAGGCCAATGAGCAGCTGTTCAGTGCTACTGGAATTGAGGCTTTTAAAAAAGTTGTCCGACATCCAAGATTAGATCTCTGACACATATGTCTATAGACTACAACCAAAGTGTTAGTTTAGAGAAAGAGAAACAAAACTGCTTATCATCTGCATTGCACTGATAGTTCATCTCATGATATTGACAGCTATTTGAGAAAGACAACCAATAAATGCAAAAGAGCAAATAACAATAATAAATGGCATGGCATGGCAAAGAAAGCTCTGGATCCAGTACCATGTCCTCAGGCAAGAGCCGAAGGGCAACTCTCATTGGTAATAAATATAATTAACTGTCATATGTGGAAGGTAAACAAAGCAAGCAGAGAATTCAAGAAGCCCACAAGGTGTTGAATGTGCCCCTGGCATTTAAAGCTACCCTGGACAAAACACTAGAAAATAAACTATTGATAACTCTGTAACTGATATCACCTATCATGCATATTTTATAACTGTCTCTCTATCTTTCATCACAGTATACTGCAGATTTTCCAAATCTTTACAGGACTAAGGAAGAAAATCATAATAAATGTTATAAAAAGGAAATGAAAATACATTAACTTGAACAACAGTGTCCTAATAGGGGGATAGAGTAGATGCCCACAACATTAATATTGACTACTACTTTTGCCCCTGCAGTTTTGCATCACAATTCACTGTGGGCAGAAAAGATAGTGTTTAGACTTGCAAATCAAGTAGATATCAAAATGCTTTTATGTATGCATCCAAGGTGAAATTCATCCCTGTAGAGAGGCCCAGCAAATGCTTTATATGCCATTTAAATCCTAGTATTGCCTATTTTGTGGGCTTAAATGGGATTTCAGTGGGACATAAGTCTCATGCTGGCCCTCTGCAAAAGGGTGAATTTCATTTACAGAGAATTTCACCTACAGGTAATGTTGAGCACAAAATGATAGATACAAAGCATAGGGTTAAGCCCCTTTTAAAAAATGTCACATAATAGGTATGTGCTATCTATGATCCTACAACTCATTTAATCCCTGGTACATACTCTATATTGCCAGTAGATCAATCTTGGACTTAAATAACAATATTCTATTTTTTTTTCTGTTGAAAGTAGATTATTCTATTCACTGGAATCCTTGGCCACTTTTTTGCCATTTAAACTTCTTTTTGATAATAGAAATGAGAACTAAAATGGCTGTTATCTAAAAGAAAATGATGGAAAACATCCTTGACCCTGGAAAATTAGAATCTTGCTCTACACTACTGAGCAAGGAAAGAAGCATTTGTGGCTTCATTTAAGGGAAGTCAAATATAGGGGCATAGGGCCAAGTATGTCTCTAAGGGCTTGATAATAATGAGACAAATAATCAGAACAATGATTACAATAATATATATCAAATAACATTCCAGGATTCCAGGAAATATATATAAGCTCATTACTAATAGCAATTAGGACTCAAAATGATAACAATCCAGTGTGTCATCATTACAGGCCTTGCCAAAAACTCTCCTGCAAGAAATAAATAGCTACTTTGCAACTACTTATAGGCTATCCTGATTCCCCAATCTGTGAAAAGACTTCATGGAACCAGAGGTGGATTAAGAATTATTGGGGCCCTAGGCACAAAGAACATTATGCCACCACCACACTCTGGAGTGTAGAGAAGCCCAGAACAGGGGGCCATGGCCCCGTCCACATTTTACATGAGTGTAGCCTTGGGCAGGCGCAGAGGGGCAGTGGTATTGGCAGGGGCTGCTCTTCATGGCCAGGGAGCTGATAATATCATCAGCTCCCCTGCTGTGAAGTGCAGCCCCTGCTAGCAGTGCCAGCCTCTTCCCAGTGTAGGGAGGGCTAAGGTGGACCTTAGTCCCCCTCTCACCATGAGGCCCTGCCCCCTACGCCTCCTCTCCCCCTGAGGCCCCTAAGAGATACTCAGGGAGCCTGGGCTGCTGTGGGGAGCCACAAACCCTCCATCTGCCCTGGGTGGTGCACCCTGGGGGGTGGAAACATGGGCCAGGCCCCCTGCTCAGGACAAGTGGAGGGGCCAGGGATCCTCACAGTGGCCTGGCTCCCTGGGTAGCTCTGACCTGGCTCCAGCTTCCAGCCTGGCTAGGTAGCGTGGCCTGGGGGAATAGGAGGAGCAGGGGGCAGGGCCCTGGAGGAAAGAGGAAGTGCAGGGCGGGGTCATGGTTCCAGCGCTGGTGATGCTCTCCCCTTCCACACGGCTTCTGGCACTCCTGGGGCCCCCAAATTGGCCTGGTCCCCTAGACACAGGCCCCAAGGGCTCATGCATTAATTCATCACTGCATGGAACTATAGTTTTCTATCTCCCTGCCTTTGCAGCACTATTATTATACAGTGAGATAATATGGTGTAGACTCTCAGTCCTTGGTCTGACTTGAATCTTTGCTATGAGACCACAGATGTTCTCTGAATTAGGATATACCTGTAGGTAGCCTGTTATCATTTCAGCTAGTAGGCTATCACTGCAAGAGGACAACAAGTAATGTCTTTATGTTATCACACCATGACATTACTTGGTGCCAGGGGAAACAATGATCAAGCTGCCATTATAAATGAGCCTGAACAAATTTGTATTCTGCTGAGAAGGTGGGTTATCTTCTTTTTTGAGACTCTGGAAATGTATGTATTTCTTCAAAGATCCTTCCTGATGCTGCACAAAAATTGCATTTGGGTAATATAACCTTTATGAGATGCAGAAACACACCAAATTAGATACATTCAAGAAACAGCACCCAATGTAATTTACCTGTTTGCACAATTTAGTGCTACATCCATCAAGTAATATTACAGATTGCATATTTCTGATTCATTTGCCTTGTTATTGAAGCAAAAAGTCTAAATATTATTTGACAGTTATCAATCTTCTATTAAAAGTTTACTTTTATTAAAATTGTTCTTTGTTCAGCTCAGAATTTGATAGTTATTTAAGGGGTCTAGTATTATCTTAGAGATCAATTTAACTTCTTCCTGTCAAACAGCAACTAACTGGGGTGAACAAAATGGCTTGGATATAGTAAGAAACCTCTAGAAGGGAGAATTTTATCCACATTGAAAACTTTAAGACCATGATACATCAAAATATGAGTTTTAGTCCATCTTACTTAGCAAAGCACTACCTCTTTATACACCCCATCATGCAATCTTCCCCTCCCTTACTGCCCATCCATCTCTTCTTCCTCTGCCTATCTCAATCTCTCATACACACAGACCCACTCACCCACCCACCATTTCCACTCCACAGCAGATCAATCACTTATGGGGCAGATATTCACGTGGTCTAAATTGCCATAGTTCCATTGAAGTTAATGGAGCTATGACAATTTACATCAGGTGAACATCTGCTTTTATGAATAAAAGTTTAAACCTTGTTTCCTATAAATGTGTAACCAAACAAAATACAGTTTCCTGCCACTTTAAAGCACATCCATCTCTGTGCAGAGCTTTTCAGCACCCTAGCTGAAGGTAGAGAATCCAAACTAGAACTTTTATCAGTCTGTTCCAAAAATACCACCAAGAAACAGATGGCTCAGTTTTGCTTCAGTTAGAGCCGTAACTACTGATATGATGAGAATTTTGTCAGAGACAATTCTCCAAATAACCTGAGGCCATGGCGATTGACAGGCTTCAAGGTGCCAGAAGGCTCCTGGAGAATTTTAGGCTATCTTCTCAGAAGCTGAGAAGAAGAGAAAAAGACTAAGAAAAATTATGTAGAATCCACTAGCATGGACATAAAACCCTTCAGCACCCCACTGAGTTATTGGAAATATCTTCCCTTTGTCAGTGGGGGATAAGATATAAGTCCATCCCTAAGGACAAAGAGTCTAAAAGGATGGGTGTAATCGAGAGAAAGATTTATACCTCCACTTCTCTGCAAAAGTGCATCATGAACCGGCAGACATCGCTCTCTACATATGACTTTGTGAATTGGGTGGCGGCCATGCCTGAGTTCATGGATATGCTGCCAGAACCTTCCAGGGAAAAGTATATAGAATTCATTGTGGAAGTCTGTATGGTGGCCAAGACCTCATTGCAGTCAGCTCTGGATGCAGCAAATGCTGGGGCCAGAATTATGGCATCAGCTGTGACCATGAGGTGAGCCTCAGGGCTCCAGAATTCAGGCATTGCACTCGTTGTGCAACAGACCATTGAGGACTTACTGTTTGATGGCTGGGTTTTGTTTTCAGGGAGAAAAAAATGAAGAAACCCTGCCCTCTTTTAAATACTCCTGAGCTACTTTACATATTTTGGGACTATACACTACAGCTGTGACGAGACACTACTACAGCGGTCAGTAGCAACAGCAGCAATACCACCCACACATTTTTTTGGGACAGTCCTCCCTTCCTGTAAGGCAAGGGGACTACTCCCAGAAGGGCCACAGATCCTAGAGGAGAAGGTCCTCTGTTTCTGGGTTTAACAAGCCAGCTCCAGCAAGCTCCCATTTTGACTCGTGTCCACGTCAGCGATCCAGTGGTGACCTCTCCTTCTCTGTGCCCTCTGTTTGGGGACAGACTGGCTCATTTCTATAGTGTTTTGGACTCATTTACCATGAGGAGACAGGTCCTAAGCACCATCAGATTGGGTTATGCCATACTTTTCCTCTCCATCTCTCCTCCGCTACCTTTACCCTGCCTCTCTTCAGGGACCCCCTAACAAGACATTGCTCTTTGAGCAAGTTCATTCTCTACTGACTCTAGGCGCTGTAGAAAAAGTCCCCCTGCAGCACTGGGGACAGGGATTCTTCTTTCAGTATTTCCTGGTTCCCAAGCTCAAGGGAGAGATGAGAACTATCCTTGACTACCTCAGTCTTAACAAATATGCTAGATATATGAGATTCTGGATGGTCACACTGACAACTATCCTCCATGCCTTAAATCACAATGATGGGTTTGCTGCCCTGGTCTTTCAGGACTCTTATTTTCACATAGCAATCCTTCCAAGTCACAGGAGGTTCCTCAGGTTTTTCATAGCTGGCCAGTACTACCAGTACACTGAGCTGCCTTCTGGCTTGTCTTCTGCTTCCATGTTTTTTACCAAGTGTATGATTGTGATAATTGCATACTTCAGGAAGAGGGGAGTTCATATTTTCCCTGTATATAGATGATTGGTTACTGAAAGTCCAGAGAAGAAGTCATTTGTCATGTCCACTTCACACTATGCCTACTCAATCATCTAGGTCTCATCCTAAACTGTGGAAAGTCATTATTGGGAACGAGTTCATTGGTGCCCAGCTAGACTCTATTACTTAAAGAGCATTTCTACTGATGGAGTGATTCCAGGTAATTCACCACCTATGTCTGGAGATGAAGTCTCAACTTTCAACTACAGCCCGAGTATGCTTGAGATTGCTTTGCCATATGGTTGCATTCATGCATAGAGTCCAATATGCTGTCTGTGCTTATGCCCTTTTCACATGTGGCTGAGGTCAGTCTACCATCCAAATTGTCATCCCTTGGACAGATGGGTCTGACTTCCTCTGCCAATCCTGGGATGACTTATGGTGTGCAAGGGTATTCCTTTTGGTCAGTCCCCACCAGCCAGGCCTATTGTCACTGATACCTCCTTAACTGGTTGAGGAGTGTAACTGGGATCGCTGAAAGTTCAAGGCCTGTGGTCAAAACAGGAAGCTTTTCTGCATATCAGTGTGCTGGAGCCTCGTGACATCTACAATGCCTGTCAGGCACTTCAGGATTACATCAGGATTTCAGCAGTGCAAATCCTTATTGACATTGCCACCATGATATATTACATGAACAGACAGCAGGAAGCACACTCCAACGTGCTGTTCAGTATTGCATCAGGCCACTGTGGACAATCACTTACCTGGGATCCAGAATCACCTGGCAGATCACCTTAGCAGAAATTTCTCCCTGAATCACAGTGGTTTCTGAAGTGTAGCATTAAGTGGTCCATTTTTGCTGTTTGGGGCATCCTGACCATCGACCAGTTCATCATGAGAGATAACAGAAAATGCCAGCTGTTTCATTCCTGAGTGGTTCTCAGTCTGGGGTCCTTGACCAATGCTTTTCACCTGAGTTGGGAATTGGCACTCCTGTTTGATTTTCCTTCAATTCTGATAATCTTGCAGGTCTTTCTCAAGCCAAAATTGTACCATGCCAGGCTCATTCTCATTTTTCCAGTGTGGCCCAGACAATGCTGGTTTGCCAACCTCTTTGTGTTATTGGTTTGACCTCCCGTATCCCTTTCTCTTCACCACAACCTCCTGACTCATCATCACAGTTAGACTTTTCATCCAGCTCTGAGCTCCCTGCATCTCACAGTGTGGATGCTGGATGGTTAGATAAGGAGGAAGAGGAGGAACAATGTTTGACCAACAAGTCTTGCTCAATAGTAGGACTCCCTCCTCGAGGGGAACCTATTCGACCAACTGGAGGCAGTTGTTGATATTGTCGTTAGCCCAGGAAGTTCATCCAAAGCTGGCTAGTATCGAGGACATCTTGGAGTATCTGTTACATCTTCAGTCTTCTGGCCCTGTGCTTATTTCACTGAGAGTATCCCTGGCAGTGATTTTGGCATTTAATCTGCCCATCCATGGGAAGTTGGTGTTTTCCAATCCTTCCTGTCTTGTATCCAGCAGGGAGTTCAGCACAAAGGAAGGAAAAGAGATGACTAGAAGGAGATGCTTCAGAGAAAACCTCACTGCCTCCTCCAACTGCACAGGACTATGGACAAGACTAGAAGTAGCTGGGGTGAGTGTTTCAAACAGTGGGATAGTTAGCAACTGAGCAGGGGGAGGGGGAAACCCTTCACTTACAAAGTCTCTATTTAGCAGTGTATACTATTTTAGTTTCCCTCTTCCTCCTTTCTGTGTAAGCTCTTTCTTGTCCCCTCAGAGCCCCTTCTTCCATATTGTAATGGCTTCTTTCTACGAAACTGCTGTAATGAGCCTTAACTAGCCCTTCTATACCTACCTTATGGAGGGGTATCACACGTATCTCTGTAAATTCCCCACTTATATCTCTTCCTTTCCCTCACCCCCAACAAACAAACAAACAAACTCTCCAAAGTAAAGGGTACATTTCAGTATGGCCTATACAACCCAATACATTTGGATTTTCTAGGCCAAGTCATTTTTGATATATTATGAGCCAAAAAGTTAGACAAATTTCAACCTCAGATAATTTTTCAAAACACAGTAATTTTAAAATTCCTTTTCTAATTTTCACTGAAATTTCCAGCAAAATGCTACCATGCAATGAGCTGCAGTATTTGAATCTTCATGTTATTTTTGGGGGATAACCTGGTATGGGATTTGGGGAGTTGGTGTTTGGACAGTATCAGTCAGGGATTTTTTCACACTTAGAAATGCAACTCTTCTAGTACTATGTATTACTTTATGTACCCCAGTCAGAGTGCATGAGTTACAGGTAATCCACAAGAAGTGGTAACACGTTGGAATGCTAACAAGGAATGTTGGTATCAAGAGACAATGTTGTAATAGTATCAGGAGACCCACTGAAAGGTGATTGTGGGCTATACTTCTTTAAAATTAGATTCTTTAGAATAAAATGGTAATTCATTCCACATCCATACCACTACTCTTCATTTATTATGGGCACAGAAGGATGGATATTTGAATGTGAAGTGTACCTAAAATTTTCCAAGGAAGCTTAATCTTGGGAGAGTTCAAGACCCAATTTTCAGATTCTAGATCAGCTGCAAAGAAGCATCCAGACTTTTGATTACTTTTCAAAAAAAGGGTTACCTTCCCTTTGAGAGTCATATTGATAACTGTAGTGCTACTAACGTCATTTCATACTAGAGGTCAGACAGTTGAACCCAGTAGAATACTGAATAAAAGATAAATGAGTGGTATCTAACCAGAATCCAAAAGGCCAGGTCATGAAAGCTCTTATCTTGGTGTCCCAATGCACTCAAAGTGGGACTGAAATTCTAACTGTAGCAAAAAACTAGCATAACTCCATTAGGTTGTGAATATCCTGCTTCAGAAATATGTAGCACATTTTGCAAAAGATTTAAAGCATGTTATTCATTTCCAGCACCATGGAATTACTTTTCTTTCTATTACATTACATACTGACAGCATCTTAATATAAATCTTTTACCCCCTCAAGATTAAACTGTTTCCTCCTGAATGATTCTCACTTACTAATTTGGTCAAGGTTACAATCAAACTTGGCTCCTTTGGCACAAATGAGGACAAAATGAAAGTAGAAAGCTGAAAAATGCTGCGCTTTCTAGAAAAATCTTTCATGGGGGAAAAACATAATTTCATTTTAAATGGGTTTAATCACGGTTAAATAATGCTGGACCACCAGAATATTTGTTTAATTGAATAGAGACATAAGATGTAGCAAAGGTAATTTGTCAGGCAATGAAAATTCATATGTGATTAAATTTTACAGAGAGAGAGAGACACACACACACACACACACACACACAAAATATCTACCCTCCATCTTCTTCAGAGAATGCATATTATTTATCCTCTTGGCATTGGTATTAGATGTATTATCATGTGAAATGTCAGTAATATGTGCTGTTTGGATCATTTCACCAAGAGAAGCTGGGCTGTAAGAACAGTATGATGACTCTTATTCTCAATTCTCTGCCTTACATGGGTACTGCACAACTTGAAGATTAAATTTGCTAATTTTAGACTATTATTGATTTTTTTAAAAAGGTCTAATCCCTACAAAATAACAATGCCCCAGTGCCGGAAGGAAAAGTGAAATTTGTCAAAGGAAAGTTATGAACAAATTGGGGACTATATTGTCTTTTCCCTCCCCCCCAAAATGGAAAACAATTAGATTGTCTTTATGAGGATCTGGTCACAAAAAGTAATTAAACTGTTTCAGAAAAGTAATAAATATAAAATCTTATTTAATTAACAGCTATCAACTTTCTCCAAAAAGATTATTGATAATAACTTACACTAAGTTTGCATCCCCCTGAAAGTTTTGATGTTTTAATTTGGCTTAGTGGACTGGAAATGGGACATACATCATAGTTTTCTTCTGAAGTCTACCAATTCAAATCCACCTCAGGGCAACAATCCTACTGAGGAATTCACCTCTATGGACCTCTGCCCTCATATTCAGTCCCATTAGTAGGATGAGGACCCAGGTTAATACTGAATGCAAGTAGTCACCATCTGGCTAATAGCTTGAGTGAAGTTAATTTGGTGATTTTATAGTCCATTCCCTAATGGACAGGTTTCATATCACAGAAATCACTACTGAAGTAAATACTTCTTGTGATTGTTGGGATTCTCATCAGGGAGAACAAGGATATCATGGCATTAAGACTGAATTCCTCTACTCAGTTCCAAAAGTAGCCTCTCTAGGTGACTGAAATACAATGGCAGGACATTGTGATGGATCTTGCACTGCCCCTACATATAAATTGAGAATTTCAGTGTCCAAAGAGCTCAATCTAGCAACTTTCATGAGTGCTAAAAATAAGTAGAATTCCATACTGTGTTTTGTGCTGTAATGGAGTACACTAGTAATTTTGTCCTCTGTTACATGACTCAGTTGCCTTACATGATGGCAAAAGTTCCTAAGTACAGCTCCTAAGTACACTTTTCACATCAGTATAACTGCATTGGCAATCTGCACATGGAGACATTTAAGATTAAGGATGCTAGCTGACTACGGATGACTACAGAGGCACCAGGGAAAGAAGGAGAGCTGGAATCTCTGTGGGGAGGAGAGAGGCCGCTAGCCACTTTAGGCAGTAGACAGTGCTCCAACTCTGACTTAGGTCCCCTGTCCATTGAGGTCAAGAACCAGTATACTGTATTGGCAACAGGACAAAAGGAGCAGACCCCAATTGCTAAGGAGGAGAAGCCACCTTCTCCCAAGGGAGGATAACGGCCATCACACCCAAGAGGAAGGGATGTAGGGTGGATGGTAGTTAGGGATGCCTTTCTGAGGGGGACAGAGATATCCATCTGCCAACCTGACATAATGTCCTAGGAGGTGTGCTGTCTGCCGGGAGCTTGCATCTAGACATTACAAAAAGGTTGCCAAGGCTCATCCATCCCTCTGATTACTATCCCATGTGTCACATGCATATGGGTGCTAATAATACTGCTGCATATGACCCCGACAAAATGAACAGTGACTACAGGACTTTGGGAACAAGGGTGAAGGAGTTGGAGGCACAGGTTGTGTTCTTTTCCATTCTCGCGGATGAGGGCAAGGGCCCAAGCAGGGGACAGGAACATCCTGGAGACGAATGCATGGCTATACAGATGGTGTTGATGGGAAGGCTTTGGCTTTCTTGACCATGGTAGGTGTACCAGGTAGCAGACCTATTCACAGGAGATGGGGTCTACCTGACCAAGAAAGGGGAAAGTATCTTCATGTACCAACTCGCCAATCTACTGAGAAGGGCTTTAAACTAGGTTCAAAGGGGGTATATGACAAAAGCCCACAGGTAGGTATAAAGAAAGATGACCTTAACAGAAGGCTAAATGTTATGTGTGTGTTCTTGTGTGTGCATGTGAGTGGGGAATGGACAATTACAATAGTGTCATAGGGATAACAGTGGGGGAGGGAACCTGCTCAACATTTTAGATGTCTATTCACAAGTACAAGGAGCATGGGGAATAAATTGTCTTAGTCCATAAAATAAATTATGACTTAGTTGGCATCACAGAGACTTGGTGAGATAAATCTCATGATTGGGATATTGGTAGAGAGGGATATAGCTTGTTCAGGAAGGGCAGGCAAGGCAAAAAGGAAGGAGGTGTTGCATTAGACATCAAGATAGATAGATAGATAGATTTTGTTCTGAGGTCAAAAAGGAGGTGAGCGGTAGATCAGTTAAAAGTCTCTGGGTGAAGATAAAATGTATAAAAAATAGCCCCAGGGATGATGTCATTGTAGGAGTTAACTATAAACCACCAAATCAGGAGAAGGAGGAGGTGGATGAGGATTTTCTAGAACAAATAACCAAAATATCCAAAATATAAGACCTGGTAGTAATGGGAGACTTTATCCAGATATCTGTTGGAAAAGTAATACAGTAAAACACAAAATGTCCAGTAAGTTATTAGAATGTATTGGGAAAAAACCTTTTGTTTCTGAACAAGGAGGAAGTAACCCGAGGAACAGCCATGCTGACTAACAGGGAGGAATTGATTGTGAATCTGAAGGTTGAAAGCAATTTGGGTTAACGTGATCATGAAATTAGGAAAAGCTTTCAAACTCTAAGGATAGTTAATCTCTGGAACAAGCTTTCAAGGGCAGTTGTGGAATCACAATCATTGGACCTAGAGTACCAGGCTCTTTGCTAAGGCCAGTCTCTGCTGGATACCACAGGATAAGGGAGCTGGATGTCTCTGTGCTCTGTTAGAATAGCCTCAAGCAGTGACCCCATCCATTCCCAGCCCTAACATGCACATCTGTATTGGAGATTGGAGGGAGGGAGATGTAGGAGCCAGGTCTGATGACTATATGCTTGCTAGGGATTAGCTCATTCAAGGGCAGTCTCCAGTGGGGACTCTGGAGATGGATTATGATCCCTTTGTTTCACCTGATCAAATCTGAATCAAAAAGAGAATTTCTTGCATAGAATTCATTCTTCCATTTCCTCCGTTCCACTCTTATTTGCTGTGGTTTTCAAGTGTCTTGTTTTTTGTTTTTTTGTTTTGTTGGTTGGTTGGTTTTGCCTTGTCAAAGATTCTGCTTTGTTTTTTAGGGGCAAATGCAGGCTTGTCCTCTGCCATGAAGGTTCCTCTGGAAATAAATATGGTGCAGCTCTTACTCAGAAGAACAGCATTCCTGGGATGTGCACCACCTTCTATAGTTCAGACTCCAGGTCCGTAGGGTCTGATAGTGCAGAATGGTGCAGATCAGAGTGAGGCCTGAGGTCCTCTGCTGCTCAGCTCCTGTGGTCATCCCACTGTTCAAGTGGGGATATTTTGAGGCCATTTAGGGCCATTAAGGAAGGTGTAGGAGTGACTCCATGCCATTTTGAAAGTAGCTCCATAGTTGGTCTGCTCTTTGAGGAAGATCCCTTTCTCCATCTTGCAATTTGTAGAGACAACTAGTGCCTCACCTGCTGTTTAGATTGGGCACTGAGTCCTCAGGTTTGATCCAGAGTGGAAAAGGGGAGTATAGGGAAAAGATTTTCTTTTTTTTCTAAAATAGTATGTAGTCGGACATATTGGATATCTGTCTACATCTCTCGTGGTTACTGGAAACTATCATCACAAACCATTCATAAATAAAGCTGCCACCATATATTCCTAATTATGGAAAATTCTTTCCAATAAGCTCCAGCGAGAGTCTTTTTGGGTTAAACTTTGCAGACTAATTGTTTGAAGGTAACCTATATGTTCGTCACCTACACAGTTGTTTTTGTACACCACTTGTGAAAGCAGATGACGTCATTCATACACATAAAAAGCCTTATTTGGGGGTAACAAATCAATTGCTAACAGTTAATGTGCTTTTGAATTCTGTGCTTGTTTTCAGAAGTGAATATGTGTACTCAAGTAATTTGAATGTACTGAATTGTGCATTCACCATGAAAGTCAGGATGAGACTCACTTGAAAATGTCACCTATTATTATTAAATTCCTGTCCATATATTTTTATTTTTGCCTAATAATTATATGGCAGATAAGAAGAGAAGGAGAGTAATCAGAGAGCAACCTAATATTTGATCCCTGAAATTCAATATTTCTTAAATACACTAACTTCCTTTAAGGAGCGGATTTCTGGTTCTTTAATTACAAATTGAAAGGACATGTCTGGATAATGACTTATTAGCAGACAATTGAAATGATAATGTCTACCACCTTGTGCTGTGACCGCCATCGGACAACCGTTTTAAGCAGTGTGGGGCCTGGCCACTACTGGGAAGGGAGAGTTAAAATGAACACTTACATGTTGTAGAAAGTGGTATTGACGTTAAACTTATAAAGTACTCAATAATTCGTTGGGATGAAAGGTTCTGTATTAAATGTGAGATTGTTACCGTTGTTATAACTTCTGAGCTAAGGAAGACTAATTGAATAAAAAGCAACAGAGAGTCCTGTGGCACCTTTAAGACTACAGAAGTATTGGAGCATAAGCTTTCGTGAGTGAATACCCACTTCGTCAGACACATTCTGTTAGTCTTAAAGGTGCCACAGGACTCTCTGTTGCTTTTTACAGATCCAGATTAACACGGCTACCCCTCTGATAATTGAATAAAGACTGTTTAGATTCAGTAAAGATTCACCACCACTCACTCTCTAAGCCAGTGTATAAACCTTGTTACCTCCCCTATTTCTTTTTCCTTTGTGAATTATTTTGCTAATCCAAGTCTTAGCTAGATTAATTTCATTGACTAAAAAAAATTTCCCATGGCCATATAAAAGGAGTATCTGGTCCTATTGTATATTGTGCTTGGCACTGCATGAGAGAGAAACATTCTAGTGAACCTATTTCTTTTCTTACTCTTGTCACACGGTCTAGAGTGGCTCACTACTGTGAGTGCCCACCTCAGGGCACACTGTCAAAAACAGGGCAGACACCTCAACCGGTGGTTCTATAATTAGATTTCACCAAGCCAGTGACAAATGTGAACTCCTGGATCACTGTAACAGTCTTACCATGGAGTCACAGACAGTCCCCTTAGACTCTCCACTCTTATCTTGCCACCCATACAAACTGGACTTAGTGATAAATGGTCATTTACACCAAAAATCACACCATATTTAGACAGGTTTCAGAGTAGCAGCCGTGTTAGTCTGTATCCGCAAAAAGAAGAACAGGAGTACTTGTTAGTCTCTAAGGTGCCACAAGTACTCCTGTTCTTCTTTTTACCATATTTAGACTGCTTCCAGTCCCAAAAGACTAGTCACTTACACCAGATCAATTGATACCCTAGATCTTACACCAAAGATAATACCTCTAGCCAATCCTGTAATAAACCGTCTAAAGGTTTATTAACTAGGAAAAAGGAATAAGAGAGTTATTTACAGGTAAAAGCAAGCAAACATAAAGAATTATCATGTAAATCCTAAGAGTGACAGAATTGTAGCAATCTGTCAATTCAAAATGTTTTTCAGGGTGGACCCCGGAGGCCACAGGATCTCTGCATTTAGAGTCTCAGGCCCTGTTAGAGTTCAAACAGCTAAAAAGATTGAAAAATTTCTTGTGACTTTGTTTGGTCAGCTTCTGGTCCACAGGATGAGCTTTCTTGGAAGTAGCATTTTCCAGGTGCAATAGGGCCATTATCAAGTCCTTTGCATTGCAATGTTCCTAGATGATCCATCTGATTTTGACAGTAATTCTGGATGGGCTTGGGGTACAATCCCATGTCTGAGTTCACAAGTTCAGAGCAAACATTTTCAAAGTTATAAAGCAAAAATTACACATTTTCTTATAGCATGGAATACCGACGTTACAACTGAGATTGATGCATGCAGCAATTTACAAGCATTTCACAGAGTCTAAACACTAAATACGTTCTTATAAGACTAATACCTATTTTGAGCAAAACTAACATACAATTAACTGGTCTGGTCTCCGGCTATAAGTTTGTCAGTTCTCGGCTAGTACCTGCGGCCCGGGCAAGAGCTGACATCTGACCTGCCAGCATCACAACTGCAATAGAAAGCTGTTGGTTGTTTGTTTTTCAAATACCTGAAATCTTGCCACTTCAGTCAGCTATAGTGTTATAGTTAACACTGTTAAGCATCAGGGGTGAATCTGTAGTTAATTCTGGGGGTCCAGAGCCCTCTGGCAGTCACTCAACCTGGTCACATTATCCAGTTGAACCCTCTGCTCAGAGAGTTCTTAGAACCCTGGTGCTAGTTTCTGGGCAGCTATAAATTAGGCTTTGTTTTAGGTGTGACTTCTCAACTGATTCTTACAAATAACTTAAATGGAGAATTCATTCAAACATTGTTTTAAAGAGTTTTTAACTCAACCTATAACATGATTTCACACAGCTCATAACAGTATGCAGGTTAATGATGACCTGGGTACCAATGGTTATTTGCTTTGATAAGTTCAGTACCAATTGGTTCAACATTTTTATAGGCACCCAGAGTAAATATAGGGACTATTTAAGAAATCGAGGAAGTAAATAAATGTTCTTTCATTGCAGTAAAAATAGTTATGTGAGACTTATGTTATTCTAAAGTGTTCACTGACCTTCTGCTGAACATGATTGGGCAGGCCACTAGGTTCAGACTTACGTTCACCTGCCATTCTGCAATCTTGTGCATGCACCTAAGAACCTCACAATATTTTTTTTTGCTGTACAAATAAACAGTTGGTTATAAGAGTCATTCGAAATTCACTGGGTTGCTTGTGCTATCAAATTGTTATATTTTTCTTTTTCAGATTTCTTTTCTAATAATTGTTCTACAAATTGTCCAACTGTTAAAGTGACTGTGTGGAAACAGAAACATGGCTGGAGCACTTGGACATATGGATACATCTGATGAATTATCTGAGCACTGGACCATACTGTATACATACAGAGATTTTTGAACATGTTGTCACAGCAAATGCTGTTACGGAGACAAAAGTACTGAGTTTACTCTGGGGAAGCATATTGCTGATTTAGGAATGTAATGGCCCCTGACAAACCTATTCATAAGTGTTACATACAGTTGACACAGTAGCAGTAGTTCAGGAACATTTTCCCTAATTGCTTTTAGTGGTTGTTGACAGGTTTTGTTTTCTCAAACAAAATAAAAAAAAATAAGTCTATTATCCGAGTACATAGTAGACAAGAAGCCAATCATTTTGCCTTCTGCTGAAGTTTTTAAACTATATTTTTTTATCAGCTGTGGCTGTACTGGTAGGTAGTATATCTGAGTTTAGAATTACTGTAAATGAAGGTAGCTTACTGTTAAGCTCTTGGAAGTTGACAATATAGTTGTCTGAATTGCAAAAAAATATATTATCTGCGGAATTATGCCTTTTTATTCTGATATTCTGTTTGTCAAATTATCTTCATTTCTACAAATGCATTTGCTATTCAGAACTATTTGCTGAATAGTCTAGATCAGCAGTTTTTCAGCCTGTGGGTATTTGTGAACTGCTCAATGATTATTTCCTATTCATAATTTGTGGTGTGCAGCTGGTCATGCAAGATACATATCTTTGTTTGGATGACCCTTGATTTGAGGATTGAATGACTGACACCTTTTAAGCAAAGAAATAACAAGTAACAAATAATAACACCACCCTTGCAGAAGTAAGAGGCAGTTGCCAGGATTTGTAGGTCCATGGTGACCTACTTGGGAACAGTTAAGACATGACTTATTCAGAGCATTATATTTTTCTGTTTTAGCTCTTCAAATTCTCTGAATCATGGACTTCCGGCCATCCTTGAGTACATTACTAAAGTTCTGAATAGCGTCCTGGCTGAGCCTATTACTATTATAATAGTCTTCAGTTCTGAACCTCAGAATGCTGTATATAGTAGACTTGTTTGTGGAGTAAGGGTATTGCCTAATCTTTTACCTCTCCATCCTACCATCCTTCAAAACACAGAGGGTCGGCATTGTGGACTGCTCCCTAGACTGCCTCCTTCACTCCTTGAGTCTGCTGGAGTTCAGCAGAAGAGGTATTCTGGGGCACTAGAGCTGGTACAGAGGCAAACACCCTCCACACAGAAGTCCTTGTGCTTTGCTGGGTACCCAAGATCTTTAGGATTTGAGGACCCTTTCTTCTTTCTACAATTACCTGCAATCCCAAATGAGAGCTTTGCGGGAAACAGATTTTAGCCACACGTTTGGATAAAGATCATTTAAGTGTTGCATGAATTGCTCAACCATGCAATTAATGAGAGATAATGGGCCTCAATTTGTTTCCAAACAGCTCTGTTTTCCTCTAAACATAAGTGGCATTCTGTCACCCTGCTACAAATGCCTGACTGAAAGGTTTGAACACATTACAAAAAGCAGACAAAAGGGATATTAAAAGGAAGAGTTTGGGATGTTTTAAAGCTTTCCCTTAAGATAAATGATACTAGATGCAAGCAATTAGCACTGGGTCAATCTCTTACAAATGGCTGGGAGAGTTCTCAAAATATGAAATAGAATGTGGAAGGATGTGACACTGTCCACCAGAGGATGATGGCTTTTTGGTTTGTTTGTCATGAATTTCCATACAATAAATAATTAGCCTCTCTCTCTCTCTCTCTCTCTCTCCGTTCTTTTATCTAATGCAAGCTTTGTTCCTGGAATGAATATGGAGAGGTAATATGATAGAGAGAGAAACAAGCAGCCTTTTTCACCAAAAGACAAATAATTCAAATACATTAGCACTAAGTGGCCTGCACTTATTTATGATTATTTGAATTATACCACTACAAGTTGGAGACAGAGGGTGGCACAGAGAGATGGTTCCCCAAACTACACAATGCAAGATTTTGTTAAGGGGAGCCTTTATTTTATAAATGACTTGATGTCCTCACCTCATGACACTGCATTAAAAATTAATTAAATGCCATCATCTTCTGGAGACTGGTCTTGTGATAAAGACACTAGACTGGGACTCAAGTGACAGGGATTAAATTCCTGGCTTTGCCACAAATTCCTATGTGATTTTAGGCAAGTCTTTTGCCTTAGTTCCCCATCTAAGATAGTGACACTTCCTTTGTCTGTCTTGTGTATTTAAACTGTAAGGTCTTTGGGACAGGTACTGTCTCTTACTAAGTATGTATACTGCTTAACAAATGGCGTCTTCTAGGCACTAGTGTAGAATAATTAATAACAATATGCTAACTTCAAGATTTACTGTTGTTTATTACCAAGCGAGTCAACTGTTGCTTCATGAAGCTGAAAGAAATTCAGAGCATTATATTTTTCTGTTTTAGCTCTTCAAATTCTGCTCATGATTAACTTCATTTACAAAAAGTAATACAAGTATTACAAAAATGTTCAATTTCTTAAGAAAATTCAAGAAACATTAAACATAAAATCACTACGGTTTTTTTTAACACCTCTTTTTATCTTTGACTCTTTGATCTCTTTGTGTCAATTGAATGCTAAGCCAAGATCTGGAAAGTAACTTCACTTTGTTTAATGCAGTACTTTTCTCTAAGCTGCTTTTTCATTAGTAATTTGTGAGAGTGCACAATTCAGAGATATTTAATTCCTCTGTGACATTGTGAAAGATTCCTTGAAACTTAACAGAAGCCATCATGACTTTCATAATTAAGAAAGGGATCAAGGAAGGAATTTACAGCCCCCTACAGGATTTGAGGATAGGAAAAGTCTTTGGTGCCAAAGGTACCATATAGAACAATATTAAGACAAGAATTTCTTCCGAGTCTTCAGGGATGTTTAAAGAGAAGGGCAAGAGAAATCAGTCAGAGAAAATAATAGTGGCAGGTGACAGCAGAGAGGCAAGCAATATAATATTGTGTACCTAAAAGATTATTACTAAATAAACTACTGATGGCAAACATCTCAGGCTAGATTAAATTATTTATTGATTTAGATTTTCACTAGTCTGCAAAACAAACAAACAAAAAATCATATAACATTCTGAGTACATTTGACAATCTTTTAATAAATCAATAATAAACAGACAAAGATAAAATCAAGTAGTCCAGTGACAGCATAAATTAGACAGGAATGAATTAACCTTCTCAGCTAATCCCTATCAGAGTTACATACCACCTCTACCCTACCCTTCTCAGTTCCATATAGGTGTGGGGGAAAAGATGGTCCTGGCATTTAAACTTTTCAATTTCACAATCTGCAATTATAAGCAAATGGGATATTAGAATGTATACTTACTAGAACAGTGGTTCGCAACTTTCTAGACTAGTGTACCCCTTTCAAGAGTATGATTTGTCTTGTGTACCCCAGGTTTCATCTCACTTAAAAACTACTTGCTTACAAAACCAGACATAAAAATACAGAGCAACAGAGGGTCCTGTGGCACCTTTAAGACTAACAGAAGTATTGGGAGCATAAGCTTTCGTGGGTAAGAACCTCACTTCTTCAGATGCAAGTAAGGGAAATCTCCAGAGGCAGGTATAAATCAGTATTGAGATAATGAGGTTAGTTCAATCAGGGAGGGTGAGGTGTTCTGCCAGCAGTTGAGGTGTGAACACCAAGGGAGGAGAAGCTGCTTCTGTAGTTGGATAGCCATTCACAGTCTTTGTTTAATCCTGATCTGATGGTGTCAAATTTGCAAATGAACTGGAACTCAGCTGTTTCTCTTTCGAATCTGGTCCTGAAGTTTTTTTGCTGTAAGATGGCTACCTTTACATCTGCTATTGTGTGGCCAGGGAGGTTGAAGTGTTCTCCTACAGGTTTTTGTATGTTACCATTCCTGATATCTGACTTGTGTCCGTTTATCCTCTTGCGTAGTGACTGTCCAGTTTGGCCAATGTACAATACATGTGCATTGCTGGCATATGATGGCATATATAACATTGGTGGACGTGCAGGTGAATGAGCCGGTGATGTTGTAGCTGATCTGGTTAGGTCCTGTGATGGTGTTGCTGGTGTAGATATGTGGGCAGAGTTGGCATCGAGGTTTGTTGCATAGGTTGGTTCCTGAGTTAGAGTTGTTATGGTGCAGTGCGTGGTTGCTGGTGAGAATATGCTTAAGGTTGGCAGGTTGTCTGTGGGCGAGGACTGGCCTGCCTCCCAAGGTCTGTGAAAGTGAGGGATCATTGTCCAGGATGGGTTGTAGATCACTGACTAACACGGCTACCCCTCTGATACATAAAAATAAAAGTGTCATAGTACACTGTTACTGAAAAATTGCTCACTTTCTTATTTTTACCATACCATTATAAAATAAATCGATTGGAATATAAATTCCATACTTAACATTTCAGTGTGATACTTGAGCCTATTTTCACTTATGAGCCTTAGAATCATAGAATCATAGAATATCAGGGTTGGAAGGGACCTCAGGAGGTCATCTAGTCCAACCCCCTGCTCAAAGCAGGACCAATACTCAATTAAATCATCCCAGCCAGGGCTTTGTCAAGCCTGGCCTTAAATCTAAGGAAGGAGATTCCACCACCTCCCTAGGTAACCCATTCCAGTGCTTCACCATCCTCCCAGTGAAAAAGTTTTTCCTAATATCCAACCTAAACCTCCCCCACTGCAACTTGAGACCATTACTCCTTGTTCTGTCATCTGGTACCACTGAGAATAGTCTAGGTCCATCCTCTTTGGAATAACCCCCTTTCAGGTAGTTGAAAGCAGCTATCAAATCCCCCCTCATTCTTCTCTTCTGCAGACTAAACAATCCCAGTTCCCTCAGCCTCTCCTCATAAGTCATGTGCTCCAGCCCCCTAATCATTTTTGTTGCCCTCCGCTGGACTCTTTCCAATTTTTCCACATCCTTCTTGTAGTGTGGGGCCCAAAATTGGACACAGTACTCCAGATGAGGCCTCACCAATGTTGAATAGAGGGGAACGATCACGTCCCTCGATCTACTGGCACTGCCCCTACTTATACAGCCCAAAATGCCATTAGCCTTCTTGGCAACAAGGACAAACTGTTGACTCATATCCAGCTTCTCGTCCACTGTAACCCGTAGGTCCTTTTCTACAGAACTGCCGCCTAGCCATTCGGTCCCTAGTCTGTAACAGTCCATGGGATTCTTCTGTCCTAAGTGCAGGACTCTGCACTTGTCCTTGTTGAACCTCATCAGGTTTCTTTAGGCCCAATCCTCTAATTTGTCTAGGTCCCTCTGTATCCGATCCCTACCCTCTAGTGTATCTACCACGCCTCCCAGTTTAGTGTCATCTGCAAACTTGCTGAGGGTGCAATCCACACCATCCTCCAGATCATTAATGAAGCTATTGAACAAAACTGGCCCCAGGACAGACCCTTGAGGCACTTTGCTTGATACCAGCTGCCAAATACCGGGAGCCATTGATCACTACCTGTTGAGCCCGATGATCTAGCCAGCTTTCTATCCACCTTATAGTCCATTCATCCAGCCCATACTTCTTTAACTTGCTGACAAGAATACTGTGGGAAACCGTATCAAAAGCTTTGCTAAAGTCAAGGAATAACACATCCACTGCTTTCCCCTCATCCACAGACCCAGTTATCTCCTCATAGAAGGCAATTAGGTTAGTCAGGCATAACTTGCCCTTGGTGAATCCATGCTGACTGTTCCTGTTCACTTTTCTCTCCTCTAAGTGCTTCAGAATTGATTCCTTGAGGACCTGCTCCATGATTTTTCCAGGGACTGAGGTGAGGCTGACTGGCCTGTAGTTCCCCGGATCCTCCTTTTTCCCTTTTTTAAAGATGGGCACTACATTAGCCTTTTTCCAGTCATCCGGGACCTCCCCCGATCACCATGAGTTTTCAAAGATAATGGCCAATGGCTCTGCAATCACATCCACCAACTCCTTTAGCACCCTCGGATGCAGCGCATCCAGCCCCATGGACTTGTGCTCGTCCAGTTTTTCTAAATAGTCCCGAACCACTTCTTTCTCCACAGAGGGCTGGTCACCTTCTCCCCATACTGTGCTGCCCAGTGCAGCAGTCTGGGAGCTGACTTTGTTTGTGAAGACCGAGGCAAAAAAATCATTGAATACATTAGCTTTTTCCACATCCTCTGTCACTAGGTTCCCTCCCTCATTCAGTAAGGGGCCCACACTTTCCTTGACTTTCTTCTTGTTGCTAACATACCTGAAGAAACCCTTCTTGTTACTCTGAACATCTCTTGCTAGCTGCAACTCCAAGTGTGATTTGGCCTTCTTGATTTCACTCCTGCATGCCTGAGCAATATTTTTATACTCCTCCCTGATCATTTGTCCAATCTTCCACTTCTTGTAAGCTTCTTTTTTGCGTTTAAGATCAGCAAGGATTTCACTGTTAAGCCAAGCTGGTCGCCTGCCATATTTACTGTTCCTTCTACACATTGGGATGTTTTTTTCCTGCAACCTCAATAAGGATTCTTTAAAATACAGCCAGCTGTCCTGGACTCCTTTCCCCCTCATGTTATTCTCCCAGGGGATCCTGTCCATCAGTTTCCTGAGGGAGTCAAAGTCTGCTTTTCTGAAGTCCAGGGTCCGTATTCTGCTGCTCTCCTTTCTTCCTTGTGTCAGGATCCTGAACTCGACTATCTCATGGTCACTGCCTCCCAGGTTCCCATCCACTTTTGCTTCCCCTACTAATTCCTCAGAGTTTGTAAGCAACAGATCAAGAAGAGCTCTGCTCCTAGTTGGTTCCTCCAGCACTTGCACCAGGAAATTGTCCCCTACACATTCCAAAAACTTCCTGGATTATCTGTGCACCTCTGTATTGCTCTCCCAGCAGATATCAGGGTGATTAAAGTCTCCCATGAGAACCAGGGCCTGCGATCTAGTAACTTCTGCTAGTTGCCGGAAGAAAGCCTCGTCTACCTCATCCCCCTGGTCTGGTGGTCTATAGCAGACTCTAACCACGACATCACCCTTGTTGCTCACACTTCTCAACTTTATCCAGAGACTCTCAGGTTTTTCTGCAGTTTCATACTGGAGCTCTGAGCAGTCATACTCCTCTCTTACATACAATGCAACTCCCCCACCTTTTCTGCCCTGCCTGTCCTTCCTGAACAGTTTATATCCATCCATGACAGTGCTCCAGTCATGTGAGTTATCCCACCAAGTCTCTGTTATTCCAATTGCATCATAGTTCCTTGACTGTGCCAGGACTTCCAGTTCTCCTTGCTTGTTTCCCAAGCTTCTTGCATTTGTGTATAGGCACTTAAGATAACTCGCTGGTTGTCCTGCTTTCTCAGTCTGAGACAGGAGTCCTCCCCTCTTGCACTCTCCTGCTCGTGATTCCTCCCAGTATCCCATTTCCCCACTTACCTCAGGGCTTTGATCTCCTTCCCCTGGTGAACCTAGTTTAAAGCCCTCCTCACTAGGTTAGCCAGCCTGCTTGCGAAGATGCTCTTCCCTCTCTTTGTTAGGTGGAGCCCGTCTCTGCCTAGCACTCCTCCTTCTTGGAACACCATCCCATGGTCGAAGAATCCAAAGCCTTCTCTCTGAAACCACCTGCATAGCCATTTGTTGACTTCCACAATTCGACGGTCTCTACCCCGGCCTTTTCCTTGCACAGGGAGGATGGACGAGAACACCACTTGCGCCTCAAACTCCTTTATCCTTCTTCGCAGAGCCATGTAGTCTGCAGTGATCTGCTCAAGGTCATTCTTGGCAGTATCATTGGTGCCCACGTGGAGAAGCAGGAAGGGGTAGCGATCCGAGGGCTTGATGAGTCTCGGCAGTCTCTCCGTCACATCGTGAATCCTAGCTCCTGGCAAGCAGCAGACCTCTCGGTTTTCCTGGTCGGGGTGTCAGATAGATGAGTTAGTCCCCCTGAGGAGAGAGTCCCTGACCACCACCACCCTCCTCCTTCTCTTGGGAGCGGTGGTCGTGGAACCCCCATCCCTAGGACAGTGCATCTCATGCCTTCCAATCGGTGGAGTCTCCTTCTGCTCCCTTCCCTCAGATGTATCATCTAGTCCACTCTCCACATTAGTACCCGTGGAGAGAACATGAAAACGGTTGCTCACCTGTATTTCCATTGCTGGTACATGGACACTCCTCTTTCTTCTTCTGGAGGTCACATGCTGCCAAATTTCTTCACCGTCCCTCAGTCCCCTCTGCGCAACCTGCTCCGATTCTTCAGAACGTTGTGCCTGTAGAAGCATATCCTGACGTCTGTCCAGGAAATCTTCATTTTCTCGTATGCAACGCAGGGTCGATACTTGTTTCTCCAGACCTCGAACCTTCTCTTCCAATATGGAGACCAGCTTGCACTTTGTACAGACAAAGTCGTTTCTGTCCTGTGGAAGAAAGACAAACATGGCACAACCTGTGCAGGTTACAACAACTGAATGTTCACCTTCCATAATTTCTTCCTTCTAAGAGCTTCCTCAGCTGTTGCAGCAACTCACAGAAGCCCGCGAGATGTAAGCTTCAGCGCGCTCTCCCCAAGCAAACTCCCAGCAAACTCCCTCTGTTAGCCTCCGCTGTTCGCTGCTCAGCTGGTTTGCTGCTGACTGCCTTTTTATAACAGTCAGGCCCACTCAAGGCCTACCTGGAACAAAGCACTCCCAATTCATACTGTTCAAACAAACAATCAAACACATGGTCAAACTGACAAACTGTCCCCTGCAACAGACACTCAGATACTCACCAACACAGCCCCCCTAATGCAGCACTTAGCATACCTCCTCTCTGACAGATCCCAGGCAAACTCCCTCTGTTAGCCTCCGCTGTTTGTCTGAAGCCAAAGTCCTGTCACCCGGGGCTGAAGCACGTAACTTAGCTTCATGGGGCCTCCTGTAGTGTGGGGCCACAGGCAACTGCTTGTCACCCCCTAATGCTGGCCCTGCACTTGCCATCTCTCTAAACCCATCCCATGAAACGCTCATCTAGATGAGTTGATGTAACCCCTGGAAGACCTCTAAGTACTCTCAAGGGCCCTGGTTGAGAACCACTGTACTAAAGAACAAATCCAAAGAAATTATCATGGCACTGTCCATGTGAATCCGGTGATTGTACCATTTAGGATGTCATTTCATAGAAGGAATGCAGTAGAGTAATAAAAGATCCAGAATTGTGCTAGGATAACAAAGAAAATCTTCCAATCTTCCTTGGAAAATCCTAGCCAAGATAAATATCTGAATATGAGAGATCTGCAGAGAACATGGATGCTACAACCCTCCAAAGAGACTCAAGAAGAGGAGCGCGTCAACCACAGCTATGATAAACATGCCATAAAGCTTTCCCAGAGAAATGTGATTTTAAATGTAGGGTAAGTAACATCTTCAATAGTTTGCCAAAGGTAGTGACAGGAGGTACACTTCATTTTTAGACCAAATAACAAAAGCATAATACAAATTAAATCCCCAAGAATGGTGGACAGAAATAGATGCGTTGCTAATATGTCTTCCATTATTAAATATTACGAAGATGCTAGTTATAGAAACAAGTAATTTCTTTCCTTTTCTCTAAAATAAGGACTGATGGCAAACATCTCAGGCAAGATAAAATTATTTATTGATTTATATTTTCACTAGTCTACATTTTCAGTAGTCTTCCATTGAAGTCAATCGCAAAACTTCCAAGGATTCTAATGGAAATTGGATTCTCCCCAAAGTGGGACAAATTCTACTCTAGTATCAGGAGTAAGGCCCTCAGCTCAGTACTTCTGATGCCTTGATGAGCCAGGTAGGCTGCCTGATGGACCGTTCTGCCTGATTGGCTGAGTAAACCAGCAGGCCAATTCTTACCTAGCAGCATCAGTAGCTCACTGGCTGCTCAAAACACACATACATGGACTTTCTGCCTCCCTGTGTTCATCTCTCTAAACCCTGCATCTTCTTTGTTCCTCCACCACTCCAACCTTGTTCCCATCCTGTTCCAGCCCTGCTCCTGCCTTCTCTGACTCTTGGTAATTTAGTTCTGACCCTTGACTCTAAGGGCATGTCTACACTTGCCATTTAAAGAGGAGAAAGTCCTTTTTCTGTGCAAAAACCATGAGAGCGTCTACACTTGCCAATGACTTTTTGCAGTGAAACTTAGAAGTTCCACCGCAAAAAGCAAACCACCTCCACGAGAAGCATACAGCTCTTACCGGTGATGCTTTTGCGGTGATGTGCAAGTGAAGACACGTTCTTCCTATTTACAGAGCTTTTAGCCTCCGGAGGATATCCCACACTGCCTAGGTGACCATTCTAGCAAGCTAGATGTAAACAGACATCCACCCCTCCCCCTGTAAAGCCCCGGGAACTTTGAAACTCCCCTTCCTGGTTTCTTGGCAAGTACTCACCTATCTGGCCAGGTGACAATGCCTGCTCCACGGAGCAAACGATCTCCTGCTTGGAGCAATGCTGTGCTACTGGATCTGATTAGTGTTTGGGGAGAGGAGGCTGTGCAGGGACCCAGGATGCCCTGCAATCACACCCCTCCCCTTCCCACAAGACCCACCCTCAAACTAGAGAGAACTGCATTCTGAGATAGCTGCCCCAGAGTGCTGCTCTCATCCACAATGGAAGTGCTGCTAATGTAAACACTCTCTGATGCTTGAGGAATTAAGTGAGTACACAAACCAGCACTTTACTTTCCCAGGCCAATGGTTCCCTATCACTGGTGAAACTTACAGCACAAAAACTCTGCAAGTGTAGACATACCCTAACTCTTGCTCTGCCTCAACCCTTGGCTCTGGCATTCAGACTCTGACTTCAGTCCCGACCCTCAGCTCCAGTTCCTGACTCTGACTATGTCTCTGGCAATCAAACTCCAAACACTAGGCCTGATTCCCGCTCCGACCACTTGGCCTGATTGCCTACAACGTGGTCCGCTGACGTCTAGTTACTCTTGTGTAAACCTGGAGTGATTTTGGTACAACTGAGGTCAAATCTAGCCAAGTCTCCCCTAGATATGAGCCTGTAAACTTACCTGCTTCTTGCATCAATATGAGACACGCATTGTTTTCCATTCCTTTGTTCACACTAATGATTAATAAATCATCAATGTACAGTATTTGTGTAAAGCTTGTTGGAACTGGAAAACAAATTAGTGTCTGACCTGATTAAAAAGAAATGCATTGCACTAGAAAATAAATAGCTTCGACTTGTTAACATGTTCAGTTAAAAAAATATATACCCCAGTCTAAGACTAAACACATTTCTCTTAGTGAGAAGTCTCTCGCAAATGGACATAAGTGACTTAACATTAGTACACCAGCAGCTGATTTTACTTTATCAATGATTACATTATTGAACAGCTGTAATGTCTATTCATTATTCATTTATTTATTTATTTATTTGCACAAAAGAAGTCCCAGTATGCTCATGGCAACATAGATTTAATAATTTACTTTTAAATTATAAGGAAGATGAAATGGAGAATTTTGTACCTTCCCCCATCCATTTAAAAAACAACAACTGTGAATTCTTAGGTCAAGACTTTCAGATTTGAGCGCCTGACTTTAGGGTGCTCAATGTGAGATGCTTTTAAATGGCCTCGTCATTTTCTGACAGTCAGGTCCTTATAGATGTCTCAAGTTTAGCACCCATAAAACAAAATGCCCCAAATCACTAGTTATTCTTGGATTTAGTTCTTATAGAGCCACTGTGGGCCAAATATAACCTTAGTGTAAGGATTAACACCATTGAAATTAATGTATTTGCCTCTTCTTACACTAAGGTTGGCTTTGTTTCAGTAGGAGCTGTACAGTAGGACCCAGCTGTACAGTAGGACCCAGACTGGTACTTGCATTTTCTTTTATTTTCTTTTCATTGTAATCTTTTCCATTAAAAATGCAAGGGATCAGTTTCTTGTTGACCTAGAAATAAAATTAGAAGGGATAATGTGCCAGGAAGTATGTAACTGAGGGGTAACACTTTTATAAAAGGCCATCAGAAGAAAGGAATCACTGAGAATATATTGGGTCTCCTCTGCCTTTGTGTACTAAGGTTAATGGAGAGTGAAATTTGTTTCTTTGGGGATTTTCAGTGAACTGATCACTATCATTGACTTAATATCCATGATTTTGAGTTTTCTTTTCTTATTTCTTTGACACAGAGTAATGTTCATACACATTTTTCAAAATAGTCTCCCAGGTAGAATTTGTGTCATATCACAGTAGATGGGGAGAAAAAGGAAAATTGTGAGTAGGAGACAACACCTGAAAGTACCCCTGATGTGACAATAAGCAGTGCTATTCCATAGGCTTGTAGCCAGAGAGAGAGGAGGAGAGGGAACAGAAATATACTGGAGGGGGCGGGGGGGGGGGGGGCAGGGAAACAATACATACTGAAGGAGCACTGGTAACTGGGGAGGAAAGAAATGTTCTGAGTTAAAATAAAACACAACTTGTAGTAATTTAAAATGTTTGAAAGAGTTAATATTGTAAATTAAATTCATACAATCAAAATGGTGTTTTCTGCTGATTAGTATATTGCCTATAAAAGCAAAGGCTATTTTAGTGGATGATTTTGACTGTAATTCTGCAAGGCTGAGCAACAAAAAACACTCAGACATATGCTATTTTTGCCTTGCATTTTCTACATGAAAGTATTTCTTTTTCTTAGCGGAAGATATAAGGTAGTGGAGTTGCCATTCATTAAAGGGTTTCAGAATTTTCACCAGTCCCTATGTTTTAATAGTTTATATAGTAACCTTGTTGAAGGCAACAATATGTCATGGCACCTTAACATAACCAAGGAATAACTTCCCTGGTCAACTATAAACTATTCACAACATCCATGGTGAACATATTTTACATTTCTTATTGGTATTTTTCCTACATCATAACTGAAATACTTTTGGTATCTCCTTTGTTGCCATAGTATATCTGAATGGAGTTAGTTGAAATCTTGCACACAATAATTTTTCAGCAAAAAATGCATATTTGTTGATACCAAATTTGCATATTTGTTTTAATTTCATCTGTTTGTTTTGAAAAAAAAATCTGAAAAATTGTAAGTGGCCAGCTTTAACAAAAAAAAATTGATTTTTGGTTTGAAATAACTTTGTTTTAACATTTCTTTTAATTTTATTTTTAAAAATTCAATTTTTTTAAAAAAGCTCAATCAAAACAAAATATTTGTAATTTGTCAAACTAAATATTTTGTTTGACACAAACCAATATTTTTCTAAAATTTTCAATTTGCCAATTTTTTTTTTATTTTTGACCAAAGCAGATCAATTATTTTTTCTTTGCTGTTTGAAATTGCCAATGAACTGAAAAAATGTTGTTCACTCAGCTGTATTCCAGTAGCTCTTTCACCTAGATACGTAGACCCTAGAAAAAACTACTTAGATCTCCTTGGTAATCCAGTAATGGAATGCCTTTACTACTTAGAGTGTACGCTTCTTCGTGCAGGTATAGCTTTTTCATTATATGTCTGCACTGTGCCTAGCACAATGGAGCAATACTTGATGGGGTTTCTAGGCTCTACTACTATATAATTAAATAACATTAACTGTGTTGGCCTGCCAAGGTTTTGACTGAAGCATTCCCTGAATGTTTGGTAATTATTGATCAAAGTGCTGTTCAAAAAAGTTTTGGATTTAAAGTAAAACCATCATAAATTATCTTTTTATAATGTCTTTGTGAACAAGCACACACGATGTGATCTTTATCCAGAATACTTATGGCTCAGTCATTTCACCAGAAAAAAAGTGGCTACTTGTTTTCAAAACAAGTATAAACAGCTATAATAGAAATACTCTGGGTCTGAATTTCTATAAAATTTCACACGAAATACTGTACTTCTTTTGCATAACTCAGGCTTCAGTTGTCTCGGTATCACAGTCTATGTGCTGGGGAAAGTAGGAGCAGGAATTGCGAAAAGGGAAAAAAAAGATTTTTTTGCTTGTTTCTATGAGATTTCTTAAATCTGGCCTGATTTTCTTCTCATTTCCAGTAATTTTACTAGTGGTGTAACTCCATTGACTTCATTGAAGTTACTCCTAATTTCTATGTGTGCATCTTGGAGAAGAATTAAACCCAGCAAGTTTATATTGAAGATAGATTAATTGATTGAGATAAGAAAAACTGACCTTAATATATCCTTAATGTATTACATATCACATTTCCTAGCAAGTGCTCCCTACCAGCTTTCCTCTAGGATTGCTGTGAGGGAAATCCAAAACCTCTGTGCTCTGGATCTCCTGGGGTGTGTTAAGTTTCTGAAACCTCAGCAGTCTGCAACATTTGATCATTCTTTGACCTCTCTGGCACATTTACTGAGCACTGACTTTGTCTCAGCCTACCTGCCCTAGACCCCAGAACTAGTGGCAACCACTGAAATACCCCAGCTACTTAAACCTATCTCTCTCCCAGATCTCCATCTTTAAGGTGTGAAGCTTCTGGTTACAAATGATAGTTGTGAAGCAGTAAACACACACAGTTTGCACAGTCTAACACCTTTATGTAAAGGACAGATCATACAAATCAATTAACATTTGACATTTCAGTGTCCCTCACTTCCTAACTCTCTCTTCAGTTGTGAGTCCTGGGCGAACCATTTGGGTTCATGAAGGCAGGCAGGGTATCCCTACCTTATACAGGCTGTTACAGAGTTCGTGGTCTCTCATGGACTGCAGAAAATGCTTCTCCCCCGAGCAGATCAGCATTAGCCCTTTTAACACCTTCTGCTCCCCTCCCAGGTGACACCCTTGCCAGCTTCCCCAGTCAGGTGACTTTATTACCAAGGTGACTTCTCAACTGCTAACCAGTTTCCCTCTATAGGGACTGTCTTTTGTCTAGAGTGTACAGATTCCCAAGGAGTGTGTATGTTGAGAGTCAAAAAATTGTTATTCTTTTGCCACCAACCTTTGGAATTTTCAACCCAACAGGCAAACAGACCACAGAAAAGGCAAAAGTCTGCACATTCAAAATGGAGTTTGCAGCCTGAAACAGAAACATAGAATTCATAATATCAGCATAATTCATGCATACATAATTTGTATAGACATATTCCCAATTCATGACAATACCTAGCTTTCAAACTGAGCCCAAACTGCTGTTTTGATATTCAACAAAATAACATATTTTTATTTTCATTACTGTGTTCCAGAAACAAGACATTCAAAACTCTATTAGAAAATGTTATGATACTTCCAGCCCAATCATTGATAGGAAGTTGTGACACTGAGGGTACGTCTTCACTACCTGCCATATGGGCGGGTAGCAATCAATTTATCCGGGATCGATATATCGCATCTCGTTAAGACGCGATATATCGATCCCCGAACACGCTCACCGTCGACTCCGGAACTCCACCAGTGAACGGCAGTAGCGCAGTCGACAGGGGAGCCGCAGCCGTCGATCCCGTGCCGTGTGGACCCCAGGTAATTCGATCTAAGATACTTCGACTTCAGCTACGCTATTCGCGTAGCTGAAGTTGCGTATCTTAGATCGATTCCCCCCCCCCCAAGTGTAGACCAGCCCTGAGTCAGCAAGGGTTAAACAACCAGCAGGCTAAGTGACCCAAAATCAACGTTTATCGATATATTAGAAAAGTATTGAAACGGTAATGCAAGCCATTCTTTGTAGATAGTTATCAAAGCATTGTTAAATAGACAAGACTTCTGTATTGTTAGAGAATTAGAGGGAGACACTAATTGTATTTTTCTGTGTTTACCTATATCTGTTAGAAATTTAACAATGTGATCTAATTAGCTTGTAGATGCTAAACTTCTGTCTTGTCTATGGTATTTTATTACTATATTCTATTGATTCAGAGATCAAAAGGGGATATTAAGATTTAGATGAAACTTGAGGTGTAATAATATCATTCTCTTTATTTCTCTTTGAAGTTTGTAGTAAACTACCTATGAACCATTTGAATGGCTAATTGTTTTATGCTATCAATGCAACTAGTTATCAATGTATGCCTAGGAAACAGATTTGCTTCAAAGCAACAATGTATATTACCTATTCTTCCTTGGTAGGAGGTCCTGCTGTGACAAGAGACGTCTCAGCCTCCTTAGGAACTATAAAAAAGTTCCCTGGCCCGATTCCTTTTATCTCAGACCTGCTTAAACTTTATTAGGGGAAGTTCAAGCTGCAAGACTGAGGTCTCCAGGTATGTCCTGGATTACATGTGATATTTCTCATGGAAGACTTTGAACAAACTCTGCACATGGACTGCCTATACTATAACCCAAAGGTGGTCAATTATTTTTTGTCAAGATCCAGATTTCTTGGTCAAGGTATAGTCAAGGTCCAGACTCCGGAGGAAATATATATATATTTAAAAGTAATGATAATAAGTAAATAAAAATATTTTGGGGTCCATTCAAACATATCTGGAGGTTCGTATTTGGCCCATGGTCCACCTATTGACTACCCCTTCTATAACCTGTTAAACTGATTCTGGAAGGAATTTTTAAAAAATTTAGCAGCTCACAATCTCTGCTATGAAACTGCCCCAAGAACTTTATTCATATTTGAATATATGATGATCTTTTAACCACAGTAATTCTTTCTTTCCTTTCTAAAATAAATTTTAGATCAGTTAATAGGAATTAGCTGTAAGCATCAATTTAGGTCAGATCTGAAATATTCATTGACCTGGTGAGTAATATGTCTGATCTCTTGGGATTGGTATAACTTTATATATGGTGAATAAGATTTTAAGTAATCCTCAATATATTAGACTTGGCTGTCTGTGTGGGAGCCCAAGGCTGGATTGCTTAAAGGGAACTGTATTTTAACTTCTGGGTAACTGGTAAATTATTACAGAAACTGTTGTGTTGTTTTTTTTGCTGGCGTGGTGAATCTAATTATTAGAAGAAAACCACAAATTTGGGGAATCATCTGCCCTATTCTTTGCAGTTTGCCCCGATTGAGCATTCTCAGTACAGCCCCTACAGCGACCACGGTCACAGAAATATTGGAAAACTCATAAGAAAGATTGTTCTCAAGCGATTTCTTCTCCAATTATTGATAACTAAGTGTTTCATTTAATTCAGATAAGTTTCAACTATGCATCCTAATTTTTGATTGCCTATTGAAACTTTGCTTGAAGTTAGACCATGCTGACTATTTCATAGAATGATAAAGCTCTAAGAGCCATAGACCTCCTAATTTCTGGATCTTCACTTAACCCCAGTTGTAGGTAGCTGTATTGTTGAAAAGCATAATGAGAAGATGGAAAAGTATCTTTAGGTGGTGTCTTCAGTCAAACACAAATTATTGGACTCAATGCAGGGGTGATTCTGTGAAATTCTGTTGCCAGTGTTATAGATAATGTCAGACTAGATGATTTGCCCTTAATAGCTATGAATTTGAATGAATCTTGAATTTCATCTGCAAGTAAAGCAGATGTAATTCTTGGACTTTCCTGCTATGGTCTCTACGGGTATCAGTCACCGTGGTAATTTTACATCTTAGAATTTTGAGCATGCTATCTTCCCTCAAAATCTGCTTTAACTTTAGGATCTCTAGTGGCTGGGATCCTCGCTTTACATTGGCAGCCATTCTACAAAATGGAGCTCCAATCCTGAAAAGTCTTTACTCACATGAGCAGTCCTACTGATGTGTATGACATGTGTATTACATGACATGAGTAAATGCTGTAGAAGAGACAACCTTTTCATGCAAAATTCTACAAAACAACAGTTGTGAATATAGTACAGATTTTTGACCTGATCACAAGAGTTTTAAAGCAATAACCTGAATATATTTTATTTAATGTCAAATGTATAAAACTAGTGGGTTTTTTTAAATACCCGATGGCTTTTGTAAAACTCACACCTAAGACTGAGCTTCAGAAAATATATGAACGAAATCCTGAATAAAGAGCAAAACCAAACAAAAAAGGGCTTACATGTGGTATTTATTTCTGATGTTAAAGCAAATGTGGACACAATATTGGAAGATCACTACAAACAAAATAATGTAAAGTGTGGATTGATTTTGCACATAATCAACATGGATGATATTTACCAATTTGGATTAAATTCAAGCCATTCCACTGCACTGAAATGATCACTTCCAAAGCTATGTATTTGTTCCACTTTTTTCCTTTCTTCTGTTCTATTACAAGCACCGTTTACAGTTGTGCTCTTTTCATAGCTGAGGCATTTTCAAAAAGTGAACACCTTCAATATATTGTCTGTTACAAAAGCATTCTAAGTGATATGACACTTTTCAAAACACTGAGCCTATGAGGTTCTTTAATGGAGTTGAAAGTGAAGGTATTGTATTCACATATCAAGTTAACCTTCTAACTAAGTCAAGTATAAATAATCATGACAATTTTCAAAAGCCTTTAAGTTATATATTTAAAATGTAAATACTTAATATCTGTTTAATCCATGGCCTTTTGGTATCAGCAGCAAAAAGAGGCAGAGAGTTTTTATCAGAGGCTTTCTATCAATTACTTTGTCCATAGTTTTCACTACAAAACATACATCAAAACAATTGTTTTAAAGGACATTTATTGCTATACTTAAATTTCACTTAGAGTGAAATTAATTCCTGTGCAGAGGACCGACACCTCTTAAATCCTTGGAACAGGGCATCAGTGATGTATGGCCCCATTTGTTTGGACCCATGAGGTGAATTTAACTTATACATTTCTGTGAAGTTGTGACAACTACAATATTTGCCATTACCAAGTTATAAAACTAGCCATGTTTCTTCTTTCTAGTCTATACTGTGAGGCTATATGGTTAACATTTTAAAGCAGCAGCAATGGCTGGATATGGGTATCTCTAAACTCACTTTAAAGGGACATATTTCCAGAAGTCTGTACTAATATTACATCCAGAAAATGTGTGAATGAACATGAAAATGGATAGCCTTTACATGCAGACATGGTTAATTGCACACTAAATTGGGTACTTGTTTATGTGCCTGTGTACCTAATTTGTACATACATTTATCCTTTTGTCCACATAGTATCCTAACCTGCAGAATATTCCTCTAACATCATTCCTTACAACTGCCTGGAGTCCCATTGCACTCAACAGGATTTATTCTAGCAGTAAAGAAACACCACTACCTGATCCCATTGCATGATTAGGGCCATTCTTGGTACATTAAATTAAAGATCTGATTTTTTAAAATGTGGTCTTTATTAAAACATTGTTTCTCCTGGTCATGTACACATACTTGTGCTCTCTCATTGAGCTAGTGTGCGTATAAATAACAGTTTTCAGAGTAGCAGCCGTGTTAGTCTGTATCCACAAAAAGAACAGGAGTACTTGTGGCACCTTAGAGACTAAAAAATTTATTTGAGCATAAGCTTTCGTGGGCTACAGCCCACTTCATTGGATGCATGTAGTGGAAAATACAGTAGGAAGATACATATACACAGAGAACATGAAACAATGGGTGTTACCATACACACTATAAGGAGAGTCACACACTATAAGGAGGTAACACCCATTGTTTCATGTTCTCTGTGTATATACAGATCTTCCTACTGTATTTTCCACTACATGCATCCATTGAAGTGGGCTGTAGCCCACGAAAGCTTATGCTCAAATAAATTTGTTAGTCTCTAAGGTGCCACAAGTACTCCTATAAATAACAGTGTAGCTGCAGTGGCGTGGTAGCAGCCATGCTGAGTACAAACCTACTTGAAACATAGCATGAATATCACACCCTAATTCATAGTGTAGATATAGCCTGAGGGCATGTCTAGACTGCAGTTTGAGCCCAGGGTTAGTGGGACTTGAGTTAGCTCACCCCATGTTAGAAATCCCCAGGGCTTGAGCATCTACACTGATTGTTAACTCTCCATTAGGGATTTTCTAACCAGGGCTTGAACCTGAGGCTCTGGCATCCACACTGCAGTTCACGCACATCCAAGTTAAACCAACTATATCACAGACTGCCTACTGTCCTCCTGAAATGTGACTGTTCTAGCCCTTTGACCAAGTTGCATGGTGGGAAAACTGTATTGCCCGTCCTGCGCATTACGGGAAGTTTGAACAGCCCCCCCCCCCCCAACACAGTCTGCTGAGCAACATGGAGAAGACACTTTTCAAATAGCTTTCTCTTGCTTCCGCTCTCACTCTTGTCAGGAAACAAGCAGAGCTTCCTTGAGGTGCTGATGGACATTTTAGTGGTATTTTCTGATGCACCAAAGGCACTTGGCACAGCTTATAATGGAGCAGCAGGAGGAAGCAGAGGAGGAGGAGTAGCCATGCATGGCAGAGTTGCACTGGCCAATGCTGCTCAGTTCACTCAGTACAGCTGCTGATGCCCCCTACATAGACCAGTGCTTCTGGGTCAGGGCCACAAGCACGGACTGTGGGACCAAATCATCATGCAGATCTGGGATAACCAGCAGTAGATCCAGAGCTTTCGCACAAAAACAGCTATATTTCTGGAGCTTTATAAACAGCTTGCCCAAATCCTCTATCTTAAAGAGACATGCCTGAGGCCATCCTTCCCAGTCTAGAAGCAGGTTGTTCTCACCATCTGGAAGCTGCCTACCACAGACTACTACAGGTTCATTGACAACCAGTTTGGTGTTGGGTGCCAGTGTCATCAATGCTGTCCACATTACTGTGGCTTGCTGTGGTCTTCAAAAGCGTTGTGAAACCAGAGGTGAGCATTTCCCCCTACATGGACCTATGACAGTGAGGTGTTGCTGAATAGGCACACTCAGCCAGAAAGTGCACCTGCCACAGCGGAACTGGATACACCTGGGCAACAGAAACCAGGGATGCTTTGTGCTCCCACATTATGGACTTAGATGGCCCAGTGGAAGAGGGGGAATAGTACATTTATGAATGTGCTTTTGGGGCAGAAGAGGCTAACAGATGGGGGTGGTTCAGTGCTTGGGGAGGAGTGGGGGATTGATTGCCATAAAATGTAGTGATGTAAGCAGAGTCAGGATGAGCTCTACCCTGACATCTGGTGGTGAATTATGGCGAGTGTGGAAAAGAACTCCAGGGGCTGATCTTGTTTGCATAGGCACACCCACCCACCTGGCATGAGACAACAGCAACTGAAAGTGGTTACTTTGGATGGGGTGGGATCCCCAGTTTCTCTGTTATTGGGGCAGGAGGAATAAAGTGTTGTTACCCTGATTATGTGAATCAAGGACAATGAAACTGTTTTATGACAGAGGGTCTCACCATCACCTAAGTAGCACTCACTAGACAAGGGACATGGGTTCCAAAACCCAGTGAATTGAGAGAGATTGAGGACAGGTATACCTGATGATCCCCCTCTCCTCTTGAGGGCCTGAAACACCAATTGCATCACCTCCTCTCTCCACTGTTGAATAGCAGAGCTAATTTTGATGCTATTGAGAGTCTATTTACAGGCTGCTATGTGGAATTCACTTTGGGCCAATGGTGCACCAGCACTGGGGCTCCCCTACTACAAGCTGAAATCACTAAGAGCTGAAATTGCTAAAGTTACTAAGAGCTGAGATCACTGAGTGCTGTGTTAACCAGTGGGGGAGCCTGAAGCTATATTGCTAAGCGGCTGGCAGAGCGGAGCAGTTTGCGGGACAGATGGTGGAGCGGCGCAGTTTGTGGGACAGTTGGAACGGCCCATGGAACAGCAAGCGGAGCGGAGTTGAGCAGTTTGCGGGGCGGCTGGAGGAGCAGAGTGGAGTGGAGCGGAGCGGCTGGTAGAGCGGAGCAGTTCGTGGGGCGGCAGGAGCGGCTCACGGGACAGCTGGTGGAGTGGAGCAGCTCGTGGTGAAGGCTGCAGCGGAACCCCACGGAGAGGCAGGCAGTCGGCCTCGGACCACGTAAGGTGCCCCTTAACACCCTGCGTGTCCCCTTTTCTCCCCCCCCTTTCCACCCAGGCTGGGGGGGTAAAACCCTGCAGATCAACTTTTGAACTCTGGGGCTGCACTGACCAGGGGCAGAGACTTTTGGGTTGTTGGACTTTTGAGATTCTTGGGTTGCTGGACACAAGAAACTTTTGGGGTGTTGGACTTTGGGGACTCTGGGTGATTTTTGGGTTGCTGGATTCAAGAACCAAAGGGAAAGGACACTGTCCAATTTGCTGGGGTGGGTCTTTTGCTCATGGTCTGTGTTATGAATCCTGTTTGTGGTGTTTTTCCAATTTAATGCTGATGTCGTTTACCTCATGTTATTAAACATTTTCTGCTATACTCAGACTCCGTGCTTGCGAGAGGGGAAGTATTGCCTCTTAGAGGCGCCCAAGGGGTGGTATGTAATTGTCCCAGGTCACTGGGTGGGGGCTCGAGCCGGTTTTGCATTGCGTTATTGAAACGGAACCCCTAGATACAGAACCCGGCCCTTGTTGCTGCCAACTCAGATGGGCAGAAGGGTTACACTTATGTATGACATGACTTATGAAATGGGTGTGAGGGATAATTCACCGTATGGATTCATATAAGAAAGTGATTGAAATGTGAGTGCTGTACCCAACTGCATAGGGAAATAGTGTTTGCTTACTAATTCCTCATTGTTCCTGATCATGTGTTTAGCGTTATTATTTCAAATACCCCCCTATGGCTTCATGGTCCCTGGCTGCCATTTTCCTCTCTCTTCTTTCCCTGTTTTGCACGCACTTGGCACCAGAAGCATCCACAGGAGAGGTGGTCAATATGGAGTGCTGTATGGGGCTAAGTTGCCCTGCCCAGCTGCTCATGGGGCCTGATTGCATGAGCCATCCAGCCATAGAATTTTTCGAGTTGTTTCTGGACTGAGGGTATGTCACAGGGGAATCAGGCAATGAGGTGGGAGAGGCAGCAGGAGCCAATACTCTAGAGGCCAAGATTGAGATGAGCTGTTCAAACAGTTCTCTCTGCTGATCTTTATCCTCCTCCCTTAGCTGCCATTCCTATTTCAGGAAGTATGTAGCAAGTGCCTGCTCCTGTGCTGAAACCCTCTCTTTAAGCTGTGAAATGAGCCTCAGCTTTCCTCCTCCATCCCAGCATGCCTTTTCTCCAGTCTTAAGTTCCTCTTTTTCTGATACTGCTTGTTGGTTCTCTCCAGAACTTCAACCATAAGTCCATCACAGAAACATTTCCTCTTGGAATGGTCCATTATGGTACATTTGGCCAGGCTTGTTCTGCACTGTGGGTGAGTTGTGGAGGTACAGCAGCCAGTAGAGGTTGAGGGGCCTGCCATAGGAAAAGACAGAGAGGGTTATTGTCTCAGGTAGCTCAGTAGAGGAGCACAGAAATAATTCTTGTGGAATTTCAAGGATATAAAATGTTACATTTCAAAACTGAATTGCAATATATTGTGAAAGGGATGCTTCAGTCTACATAATCTTCCTGAACACAGCCTGGTTAATCGCAGTTAAATAGCTAAAGAAGTACAGAGACAATGGAAGTTAAAAAAATCTAAGCTATTTTTGTTTTATAAAAATTGCACTACTACTTGCATGGGGGCGGGGTCAGTAAATGGCAAAGATTTTTCAGGACTTTCAACATTTTGGAGGACATAACTGTTCTTGTGGTGCCCTATCGGCAAAGGGACATGTACAAGCTGGTGGTGGAAAACCAACAGTGTTTGCAACTGAAGCATTCAAATGAATTGTGACTGAACAGTGCATCTGTGAGTGGAGTGGGCTGATCAGCTACTGAGGTAATGGTGGAAAATATGTCCTTCCCTGCAATGTGACTACCAATCTGGAGTTCCTGTTTAAGGAAAAGTTGCAGCTATCAGCACCCAGAATTGAGTCACAATTCATGAGGGAATCAATAGGATGCTACGTTAGCTTCCATATGGCTTACCCTGTTATGGCTGCATGCAAGCAAGGAGTACTCCATAGCCTTCCTCCTCCATGCCCCCAGCATGTTTCTGGATAAAAATCCAAACCCCAGTTGTACTTGGGACACATGATTTTGTCACCTGTGGACTTCATGGACTACCTCTAACTGAAATGGACTAGATTTGGAAATGGAATGTATTTCCTCAAACATACACACACAGTGCTGGCTCCACAGATTGTTGAGTAGTTACAGAGTGGCAAATTTAAAGACATGGCAATCTAAGGTTATTATTTTTAAGAAGCTGGAATGTCCCTATCAAAAAAACAGTGTCTTGCCAATAAAAATATTCTTTAAAGATGTTCTTTACTGTTTGCATTTCCTGGTTGCCATTTTGAACTCCATGTGGTGGTGGGGTAGGGGAGGAGGGTTGCCAAGGGGCTGGGATACAATCTGCCATTAATGGATACATGCTGCTAGCTGGGGCTTCTCATAACTTTTGCATTGGTTTGTAGAGCAGAAATCCCTCCCATTATTATTAATAAACATTACAATGGAGTCAGAAGCTTACTGCGCTCAGGAGTGGCTTTGATCCCTTCCACAACTGCCGTAGGCCCGGCAGTGGGCTGTTGCTTGGGGGTTATATCAAGCAGCTCCTCTGAGTATGGACCCAGAATTTGCCACTGCACAGTTGCAGCAATTCCCAGCACCCAGTCAAACTCCTCATAAAACAGACACAATGTCAGCAAGTTTCCCATGGTGTAGTTCTGGTCCTTGATTTTTTGGTACTCACTCCTGAGCTGCTTAATATACTCCCTGCACTGGCCACTGGTATGAGCTTCTTCACCATCTGCTGGTATGCATGATCATTCCTAAATGATTTTACTAAAGTCAACAGTTTTGCTTACCTTGCACCAGAGATTCACGAAATGTGGCTGTCCTGTGACTATGAAGCAGTGCATTTTGAAAAAGGAATCATTCTGGCCATTCTCCATTTCAAACACAGCAGGCTCGCTAATGGTGTGTTTGCAGTTCGGTGGGCAGAAGACAATGGAAGGGTTAATGCTGACTCACTGAGTTGCTGCTAAAAGCAACAGAGGGTCCTGTGGCACCTTTGAGACTAACAGAAGTACTGGGAGCATAAGCTTTCGTGGGTAAGAACCTCACTTCTTCAGATGCAAGACAGTTGCTGCTGTACACCAAGGGGAGCCGTGTCTGTTTTCAGTTGAGTTGATTGGAGATTCTTGGGATAGGGAGGATAAAGAAAGTTGACCATGGGATTGTAGGATACTTTTGGTTGATCCCAAGCCCTAAGTCAATCAGGGCTGCATCTACATTGCAGAGCAATAGTGCTTGAACCCTACGTCCTGGCTTGACTCAGCTCGGACTTTCCATCCCCACACAGTCTTAGGGCCGAGCCCAAGTCTGAGCAATTTCTGTATAGACCGAAGAGGGATTTTGGGCACAAGCCTGAGTCTGAGCCAAGGCTTACATTGCCATGTAGCCAGACCATTTGAGAGTTTCCAGCCTAGAATTATTAACACCATGTATGAGAGAGAAAAAGGCAACCGTTAAGATTTTAAATATACATCTTATTGGGTATTTTTATGTTGGTGTTTTCTGAAAATAAATTAAAGTAGAGGTCAGTTTCAGAAAATCAAATGCACAGTATAAAATGAATATCAGGCAAATAATCCATGTAAAAGAGGGACTATACCTGGAGTTTTAAAACGGCAATGAAAATGCATTAGTGGTGTTTCTTTAAAAGGGTTTATATAAATTGTAAGGGGAAAGGGACTTTATTTTCAATGTTGTTTTCTTCGTGTTCAGTTTTTTTCTATAACAGCTGAGATTTTAAACACCACCTTGGAGATTTGGATGCTCAATTCTCATCAATTTTAATGGGAAGTGGGTGTCAAAATCCTTTGGGTGACTGAAAAGCTCATCCAGGATTTCCCTTTGTTCATGAGAACAGTCTCTAAAACCAACAAAGCACACAAAAGCCTTACCCTATTTGGAAATCTGTGAGCATGCCTGTTGGATCCCCACTACACTGAGTGGAGTGTAGAGTGTGGTTTGACTCCAGTTCAGGGTCCTGACTCTTGAAACATGGAAACAAAATTACCTTGCAGAAGCCATGAACAGTACAGACAGTTATCAAAGCTAGATTGTTTTCCCCACTTCTTTTGTAAAAATGTGATATTTTTGGCAAACGGAATGTCGGAGGCTAGAGAGGTAAAATGCTCTCAGATATACCTTGCAGAAACACTAACATCCTGAGTAAACCGGTCTAAAATTTAATTTACAATAAACTGTGAAGTGGAAGATGTAGCTGTCAATAATTTTTCTTTTCACAATTGACTAGGTCCCACTGAAGTTACTAGTGATTCAGCATCTATTGAAATCAATGAGAGATCTTCCATTAATTTCAGTGGTATTGATAAGGTCCTTATGTGATTAAGTGATACTTTGGGTTAATACACTAACCTTTCACTTCTGGCAATCTGAGTTCAAATTAAGGCTTAGATGTCAAGATAAATGGGAAAAAAGGCTGAATAAATTATTTGTGATGAGTGATTTGTCCAGCTCTAGTTTTAAGCTATTTTTATAGGATGTTACTGCTCATCTCAAAATGTCTATATATTGGTACAGAAATTTAGCAGAATACAACATGAATTAATATTTCACTACAGCTCTTTCCTAAGCAGGCCACCAGCTTCAAATGATCCTTTCACATCCAGCAGGGAATAAGGAGCACAAAAAAGAGAAAGACAGAAATATAATGAACTCTTCAAAACAGGGATGTGGTCTTCCTATGTATCTGTACAGCCCCTAGGATAATGGGGCCCTGATCCTGATTGAAGCTTTAGGGTGCTACTAAAATATAAATAAATTAATGAAACAATAGAAATTATTAATAATAATATGGGGCCTGGGGATAGTAAATGATATATTTTGGGGGAAGGCATCACATGACCAAGGTGTCTCATAGATTTTCCACTTAGAATGGTTGGGGATTGTGGGTAACAAACTTTTGCCCATTTTGTGTTCATGAAGGTCCTGATTCAGGAACCTGAAGTATGGCTTATAGTTAAGCCCACTTAAGTATGGACTTAACTATAAATATGTCCATAAATTCCATTGAGTTCAAATGTTGTTCATCAGTAAAGCCCTATATCTTTAATCTACTAAGTATTGATTTGGATATGAAAAATTAAGAATCAGGAAAGGCCATCTAACCATACATATCTAAATTTCAATGTCTTCCATTATAGAAACTATTATTTGTACTTTCCTTAGTTTATAAAATACAATCAGTGTATTCAAATGAGTAAACACTGTTTTGCTATTGCTTTGTTGAAATTACTTTGTTTTAAGTTAATGAACTTAAATCAATTCCTTTTTTTTTCAAGTATCTTTATAATTTATTGTGGAATGCTAAACTACCAGGATCATCAAGGACATTAATCTTTAATAGAAGGATAATGTAGTTGTCTTTCCAGAAAATTTTAATTAAAATGTACTCTTCAGTTGCTCGATGCCAGATAGAATTCATCATCTTAATGTTCAATTTATCATGTTTTGGCAAAAAAAAGGTAGCATTTCTGTGTAAATGAAATGCAAAGAAAATGTCTTCCCTCTTGAAGAGAAAAAGATGTTTCAAACAACTATTTTCAATCTGTGGTGGAATACTATAAGATAATATATTCCACTTTCCACTTTTAGTCAAGCAGTTTCATTCTTCACTTGACTGGGAAAGTCCTTGGAATCATTGTTGCTGTCTGTATCCAAAGTCTCTGTTTTTCTAAACCTACCATTTGGAAGACCTGGAATGAACATTGTGTTGTAAACAATTCTTCCCTACAGACTGGCATCAAACCAGTACACCCATAAACTCTCTCCTTCATATCAGCAACAGGCTCTATCAACATCCAAAGATCTTATTACTTCTATAAACAGTTGCTATCAGTCTGATAACCTTAAAATATACAGTCATATCGTAAAAACATTAAACTTCAAATCTCTGAGGGCCAGGCTGAAATTTGGAATATGCACATATGCAATTGAGTAAAGGGGAGTAAACCCCTGGGTGGGCTACTCAGACTTTGGATTAGCCTATGTATGAGGAAGGAAGTGCTGCAGACTTGCTTACTCCCCCACCACTGCAGGTGAGTAGGGAGGGATGTAGAATGAGCCAAGTCTTGACTCCACCCCTGACTTGTTGTTAAGTGTAGCTAAGATGGCATTCATGGTATGGGTGGAGGGAATATGCTGTATTGTTGACCAGCAGTGAATCATAATCCCACTGTGGTAAGAAGGAAGCAGGGGAGGAATGGTGGTGCCCTTGTGTTAAAATGCCTCCATGGGCTACACCTGTTGCTTATGCACCAGTCTTTGCTCAGGGTTGTGCCTAATATCTCATACCAGGCACTCAATTACTGTATCACAGGGATGGACATGGTATATAACCCTAGAAAGAGAGGTAGGGTGGTAGTGATGGTTCCCAAGTTTGTAAGGGACATGACTTGTAAGACTGATTTCCTTCTATGATCAGATAACTGGCTCTGTGGATATGGGGAAAGCAGTGGACGTGATATCTTGAATTTAGCAAAGCTTTTGATAGGGTCTCCCACAGTATTCTTGCCAGCCAGTTAAAAAAGTATGGATTGGATGAATGGACTATAAGGTGGATAGAAAGCTGGCCAGATCATTGGGCTCAACGAGTAGTGATCAAAGGCTCGATGTCTAGTTGGCAGCCGGTATCAAGCGGAGTGCCCCAAGGGTCGGTCCCGGGACCGGTTTTGTTCAATATCTTCATTAATGCTCTGGAGGATGGCGTGGACTGCACCCTCAGCAAGTTTTCAGATGACACTAAACTGGGAGGAGTTGTCGATAAGCCGGAGGGTAGGGATAGGATACAGAAGGACCTAGACAAATTAGAGGATTGGGCCAAAAGAAATCTGATGAGGTTCAACAAGGACAAGTGCAGAGTCCTGCACTTAGGATGGAAGAATCCCATGCACTGCCACAGACTAGGGACCGATTGGCTAGGCGGCAGTTCTGCAGAATAGGACCTGAGGATTACAGTGGATGAGAAGCTGGACATGAGTCAGCAGTGTGCCCTTGTTGCCAAGAAGACTAATGGCATATTGGACTGCATTAGTGGGAGCATTGCCAGCAGATCGAGGGAAGTGATTATTCCTCTCTATTCGGCACTGGTGAGGCCACATATGGAGTATTGCATCCAGTTTTGGGGGCCCCACTACAGAAAGGATGTGGACAAATTGGAGAGAGTCCAGCGGAGAGCCATAAAAATGATCAAGGGTCTGGGGAGAGTCTGAGGGAACTGAGCTTGTTTAGTCTGCAGAAGAGAACAGTGAGGGGGGATTTGATAGCAGCCTTCAACTACCTGAAGGGAGGTTCCAAAGAGGATGGATCTCAGCTGTTCTCAGGGGTAGCAGATGACAGAACAAGGAGCAATGGTCTCAAGTTGCAGTGGGGGAGGTCTAGGTTGGATATTAAGAAACACTATTTCACTAGGAGGGTGACGAAGCACTGGAATGGATTGCCTAGGGAGGTGGTGGAATCTCCATCCTTAGAGGTTTTTGACAAAGCCGTGACTGGGATGATTTAGTTGGGGGTTGGTCCTGCTTTGAGCAGGGGGTTGGACTAGATGACCTCCTGAGGTCTCTTCCAATCTTAATCTTTTATGATTCTATAATTCTATGACTTCTAGTAGCTGAAATGTGAATCTATTATCTTCTCAATAATCTATGGACCAGATCCTCAGATATTGTAAATCAATGTAGCTTCTAGCCTATAGTATCATCCAGTGTGGTACATATAGATTGGCATCATGTGTCCTTTATGACTTCAGGAATGTATTGGGTATTTTTGCCAGTGCAACCCATGTAATTATGATCAAACTCTAATTAGTAGTGAATGCAAGCTAACAGACCCCATACATAATGCAGCATTTGGTTACATGTACACATCGTAAAGAGTCAGGATATGTGAAATTAAGTTTGAATACATAACTAACTCTACATCCTTGCATGTATTCATTATAGGTGGTTTTAATTATGTGACCACATACTATTTTTCTAATAATCAGTATACACTTATCTAAATAACCCTGTTAATAAATTAAATGTATTAGAAAGAGTGCCTGGGAAACATTAAGATCTTAGTTACACTGCTGTAAATCCATTTACTTCAGTAGAGATATTTTGAATTTAGACCAGCATTTCTGAGAATAGAAGCTGGTTCTGTCTTTGTAAGGGGACTGTTGCCCCCTTACTAACATCCAGTGGGGTGTTTTGGTTGCTAGCTCCCAGCACTGAAAGGGGAAGGGTCGATGGCAAATCAGGAGCCTGAGACTGACAGTCCCCAGGGGCAATGGGGAGAGGCCAATGCTCCAGATCAGCCTGATTGACAGGGCGGGCAGGCTAATCAGAGAGTCAGGAGGCCAGAGGGGGTCCCGTCCTCCGTGTGAACTGGAATGGCCTGAGTCAGACAGAGTGGGGGCCGAGCTAAGGAGAGAGCAGGGGCCCGAGCTAAGCTGCTAGAAGCAGAGCTGCAGCCCCAAAGCCAGAGCACGGCCCAGAGAGAGCAGAGCTGCCCTGGGAACAGAGCTGTAGCAAGCAGAGCCAGAGGGGCCAGACAAGCAGCCAGGAAGCAGGTCAGAGCTGGGAGCAGAGTCACAGAAGCAGCCTGCAGAGCAGAGCTGTGCTGGGGGCAGAGCTGCAGCAACCAGAGCCAGAGAGGCCAGAGAAGCAGCCCAGGGAGCTGGAGGCAGAGCAGCAGCAGCAGCAGCCGTGCTGAGGCAGAGTGGAGCTGGAGCCGGGGCTGGAGCAGTCCGGAGCTGGGGCTGGAGCAGTCCGGAGCCGTGTGCAGTCCGAGTGCGGTGAGCAGCTGGGGAGAGTGAGGGGGACCCTGGGCAGTGGGCCCAGCACAGGGAGACGCCTCAGCCAAGAGGCCTTGCAAGCCAGACTTGCAGGGGGATCATAACCCCGACCGGGCTGGGGCGACGCTGGGAAGAAGGGTCCTGCCACCTAGAGCCTGAGAGCGTGTGGCCACCACCGGAGCAAGTGTCCAACCCACAGCGTCCCTGCAGCACAGACAGGGCCTGAGAAGCAGGCCTGGGACCTACAAGGAACAGACTGAACTGCCCTGACGTTCCAGAGACACTGTTTGTAATGTTCCCTGCCACAGAGCGGGGTGATGTGTTTTCCTTTAACCTTTCCCATTTTTCCTTATTCTTTTTTAAAATTAATTGTTAATTAAACAACTTGTATTTGCTTTAAATTGTATGAAATGATCAGTGGGTCAGGGAGGTGCCCAGTGCAGAGAGAGTACCCCGGAGTGGGGACACCCTAGCCCCTGTCCTGGGTGACCACCGCAGGGTTGGGGGTCGAGCCCCCCAGGAATCCTGGGCCCAGCCTTGTCGGGGTTTATGAGGACTCTGCCAGACAGGAGAGTGGAAGGGGAGTCCTCAAGGGCAGGGAGGCCTCTGGGTAAAGGAAGTGGGAGCGAGGACTCGGATCCTTTCGCTAGCCCACTTCACCGGGGTAGTGCAGAAGCCAGGAAAGTTCCCCACAATAGCGGGACCATTCCCCCGCTTACATCTTTATTGAAATCACCTGTTTATACCTCCAGCATGAGATGATAACGTTCTATTGTTTATCTGCAGGAATGGCAAAGGAGGGTATTTTGTTTCTTTTATATTTACAAACACAGGACCACTTTATTTGTAGCCACCACCTAAATTATGTAAATTGTAGGAAAAAATGTACTGGAACTTTATTTGGGGTAAATTTAAAATTGGTGATTCTTCCTTATTCTGATAGACTAAGCAGAGTCTACTTCCTTTATTTCACTATGTAAGCTTTCCACATAGCAACTATTTATTATTATAATGATTCACAATCCACAATATACTCAGGGTCTTGGAAGGGAAAGGTGGGGGGGGGGGCGGAAATAGAAAAGCTAATTGAAGGCCATGTACAATAGTGAATATAACAGCTCAATTCTTCAGATGATATAATTAATTCAATTTCAGGAGTTTGCAATTACTTAAGTTTCATAAAGGTATTAGGCTGCATCTCAGCCGTAATGTATTTTTATCAGTGTCTCAGCATAGCAGTGTTCATGCGGGGGAAGCAAGTGGAAAGCTCCAAATTACCATTTCCGTGCATTTCCAGGTCTTTATTCATCACCAACAGATGTGTCTATAGTTTGTAGATCCCCCAAATTGTTCAGCCCACTTAAGATTGTTATGCAGTTGAGAAGCACTATTCTTTGATTTATAAACTCAGTAATAGTCTGATTTGAGATAACAGAAACAAATTAAGTAGTGGGAGTCTGGGGGTTATTTACTTGTATTTTCTGTCAGAAAGCATGATTGTTGAAATTCAGTGCATCTGACAATGTAGAGTGTTATTTCTGTTGACAAAATTCAGAATGTCTTCAGGATGGCAAAAGACATATTTTAAATCTCCTGGAGACTGAGGAGTTACTGACGGGCCTTGTGCACCTCTTCCCCGGTGATGTGAGGAAGGGATGAGCTATGTCCATTGGTAACTCTCCAGCTTCCAACCAGATTTCAAATATATTTGTTGCAGAGTGTGTGTATGTATGTGTGTGTGTGTGTGTGTGTGTGTGTGTGTGTGTGTGTGTGTGTCACTTGGCCTGTAGTGAAGATGAGTCCTTGACCTCTCAATCCCCATGCACTAATCATCATCAATTAAAGCCTCCCAGCATTTAAACCATAACGTTCTGTCAGAAATATACTAATTTGATGAGGGGTACCCTTTTTGTTGTGTTATTGTGGATACTTCTAGGAAAAATAGAAATGTCAAACAACCCAAGCCTGAGTCTCCAAAGAAAGGTTAGGCAAAGTAAACCTAGCAGTTTCTCACACATAACTTTGCAGTTGTGAAGGACTTTCTAACTACCAAATTGGATCTTTAATTTCAAGATATACATGAGCTTTCTACAGATATGGGAGACGTCACAGCTTGTTTGACCTACCTAGATATTTAACCAAGAAAAACTGCCATAGAGCTGAAGGAGGTTAAAATGCAGAATGTTTCTTTAAGGCAAAGACTATCAAGTCTTGAGGAGAAACCAGAAGATACTGAAAACAGATCATACAATTTACGGTTCCTGGGGGTCCCTGAATGGCTGGAAGGGGGGGGGGAAACAAGCACCATGATCGGTTTTCCCCAAAACACACTCTTTGAGGTACTGGGGATTGGATTCCAGTTTGCCTACCCTGGAAATGGAAAGGGTTCGTCAAGTGGCTGGGGCCAGAAGGAGTGAGAACAATAATAACCCCAAGCCCATCATCTTTAAATTGCTGAAATTTGATGACAAAGTTAAGCTCATGTCTGCTGCTTGGCAAATTGAACTCTTCAATATAAGGCTTTTAAATTGTCTTTGTATCCAGACTTCTCTGTAAATTTAAGCAAGACGAGAGCAGCATTAAATGACATCAAACGAGCCCTCAGGGGATCAGATATTAAATACAGCCTTAAATATCCTGCAATCTTCATAATGAAGCTGACAGTCTCTGTGAAATATTTCAATACCCCATCGAATGCTTGGCAAGCACGACAGGAATTGAGTCCAGGGTAAGAGCATGATCCTCTCATAAAGGAAAAGAAAATAGAGAGTATAAGCCCTGAAGAAAAGGATTTGGAAAACTAGGCAACTCATCCACAAATCTATTTGTCATATTTGATAGTGTTATAGGGTACATTTAGTACTATTAGACAAGATATTTAGTGTAGCTTGATAATCAATGCTTTCAATATATTGATTACCCAACATAAGTATATCCATATATTCATATCTATATTACCTCCTTATTTCTAGTTATATTTATATTGATATACATCTGTTTATGTTTATAATATGTACATGAGGTTAATATATTCACAACTATTTACTTGTGTGGTATTTGTGACTACATGCATCACTTTATATGGGTATTTGCATATTTATTTTTATGTTTCTACCCATACTTAACATTTATATATTTATAACATATGTATGATAATATAATCATATTTATTTGTTTGCACGTATTATCATTTATGTCAGTTTATGTTTACCATTTAATTAGTCTACTGGCATGAATATTTATATATCATATACATATTTGCATTTTTATGCTATTACTTATCCATTAACATCTATGAAGCAATAGCTTTCATTCATTGATATATCTTGGCATATGTAGGTATTTTGATAAATATATGTATATTTCTGACAGACTCCTAATTAATTCATATTATGTGCGTCGGGTGGGTTCAGACATATACCATTTGGGATCTGAACATTCCCGTCTTGGAAGTCTGGGATATTAAGGATAAGATGGTGTATGTTTTGGTATGGTTTCATTTGGTTTGGGGTTTGTTTGTATGTAGAGGCTCTTGGAGACTATCAAACCAATGGGTGCCAATTAACAGCTAAACAACCACTGATTTTTCATGAACTCTATTAAGTTTTGCTCCTGGATCATATTTCTTAATGAATCCCTCTAAGAGAATCAAAACTTTGAGGCACTTAAAATCAAATGAATGCCATATAGCTTTCCTCCAGAAGACCCATTTAAAGAATGAAGATTCAGACAAAACTATAGATGGGATGTAAATGTCACTCCTCTTTCAACTCCAGAAGCAGGGGAGTAGCAACAATAATCCACAAAAGCCTAACTTTTCAATTGATTCTGTCATCATATCCAGAGAGAGTATACAATGTAATTGAAGGCATTTTCAATACTAAGAGATTAAATCGGGCAAGTGTATATAATCATAGTGGTGGGAACACCTTTTATTGCAGAAATAATGGATGTTATTTCCAACAAAGCTGATATTCCCGTGGTACTAGGAGGAGATTGGAAATCTGTCATGGATAATATCATAGACAAATCTCAGTGTTCTAGGCAAAAATCTCAGATCTTTGCAAACTGTTATCCCTACTGAAGGAGTTTGGATGAATGGAGTTTGGAGACAAAAGCATCCTATGAAGTATAACTATACATATTGGTTCATGCCTCCTAGTCCAGATTAATTTATTTTATGTTATCTAAAATGGTAGCTCCTGCATGTCTGGAGATGGAAGTTGGTAATATCATCATCTCTGATCATGCTCCAGTTCTCTTTATATAGATACTGGTCATAGTACTACAAGATTATCAAGATGGAAGTTAAACACACATCTACTTAGAGACCCTACATGTCTTTAGTTGCCAACCTCTAGAAGGAAAATACAAATAGTGTATTTATATCTACTACAACTTTATGGGAAGCATTGAAGGCTACTTGAAGGGGAGAATGCATAAAATTAGTATCTGAAAAGAAGAAAGAAAAGAATGAATTACTTAATCCTTTAACGGAGGTGGTTGATAAATTTGGAGTGAGGGAAGCAGAGATCACTCATAGCTGCTGATACCGGGAAGACACAATGTAAAGGTGTAGAGGCACATGACCGTCCCATGTGTCACCTCTGGGAGGAAACTTCCAGACCCACCACCCAATCCTGCTGGCTCCTGGGGGGCTGAGGCCACAAGAGTAGGGAACATGTGCCTCTGGGCCAGTGCCGGGGAGACTCACAGCACCACAGTATCTCCCCAGAGCTCCCACATCCTCAGAGACACGTTGGCAGAGGAAGGAGCACAAAGCATGCCCCTAACTTGGGGTAAACAGAGGGAACCTGTTTCTGGTGCCTTTCCCGGAGATCCCACATCCTGTGCCCGGCCCAGTGCTGTTTTACTCTCCTTGCCAGATTTATCTGTGTGTGCGGGGGTATCTTTATCCTTCTCCCACTAAGCCTCTCCCCCCACCCTAGACTGTTTCCTGCTCACTTGGCCCCTCTCCCTGGGGAGTGGAGAGGGCAGGACAAAGAGCTGCTTCTCACACCGGCTGAGGGTAGCCATTTCACAGGTGCTGCCTCTGTGCAGTGCGGTGGTTGCCTGAGAGAAATTCCAACTGGGGAGGTGGCAGAGTCCCACCCCTTCTTCTCCCTGCCCAGGCCCGGCTGCAAGGGACAGGGTCCAAGTGAGGTTGCCAACTTTCATTCTATAAATAAGCACCCCGACTTCCACAATAAGCCAAAAATCAAGCTAATCCTATTTCAAAACAAGGCCAAAACAAGCCAATCCCTAAGAACCACAACACTCTGTGTGACTAGATCCCCCTGGCATGCAGTCTGGGACTGTGGTGGGCCTGCTGTGCACCCCTGACTCTCTGCCCCACATGCCTCTGCTAGCCCCTGCTTCACCCTCCTTGCCCCTTGCCCCTGCTTTCCCCCCACACACACACCCCATTGCCCCTGTTTGCCAGGAGCTGATAAAAAAAAAAGAAGCAACAAGCTGCAAGCCAAAAACTAGCCAACAAGCAACTCACAAGCCAATTAAGCCAAAAACAAGCCCAATTTCTGATTCCTCAGCATGTTTCCAGCTCGCTCGGCCCCACTCCCCAAAGCCAGATGGGGAGCGGAGGGGCTGGGTTGCCGCTGCCTCCCCAGACGGCCTTTTGTGGGCCGCCGCCATGATGCACAGAGGCAACAATCTGGAGTGGCTACCCTGGTATGAGAAGCAGCTCCATCCTACCTCTTCCACTCCCTTCCCGGGCCCAGCTGCCAGGGAGAGGAGCCAAAGGAGCTGGAAATGTGCCGGGTGTGGAAGGTGCAGCAGGAGAGGGAAGTGGGGAAGCAGCCTTCCCACCCCACCGGTAGGCTGAACAGAGCAAGCCCTGCAGGGGCAACTTGACTCTCGCAAAAATCTGGGGGGCACCTGACCCCGGTGACCTCCCCATGATGCATAACCTCTGGGGGAAGCATAAGAACCCTCAGAATAATGAGCTTCTGCACTCTGTCATTACTTCTAAATACAAATACAATGAATGCATGTCCACCCATATTGAATTCATGCTTAATAGAGTAAAAAAGAGGCATTATGAATGGGAGGATAAAGCAGGCAAACTCCTGGTGAGGAAAGTTAAAATGACTTAATCCAATAACACTTCATCCTTTTTTGTATAGAACAATGGTCTTTCAGTACTAGAACTTGATAAAAAATAACAATTTAAAGACTTTTATGAATCCCTTTACACATCTTATGGTGAGTTGAATTCCAATCTATTTGAGCAACTCATGGAGGGATTATGCTTAAATACATTGTCACTACCTCAGACTGATTATCAGGAGAAAGGTATCTCTCTTGGCTCGCTCAGCGTTGGCAAAGCACCTGGATGCAGTGGCTTTCCAGAAGAATTTTATAAGACATTTATCAATCAATTAGTACTAATATTGTCAGAAGTCTATAAAGAAATATTTACAAAATAAATAATGTCATGGGACATGAGGAATACAATAAATTACCCAATTCTAAAAAAAAGACAAGATGGTCTTCAATGTGGCAATTAAGACCTCAGCTCTCTGTTGAACACAAATTATAAAATTCTGACAGATTCTTGCTTCACTTTTAAACACATTTCTCCATCAATCATTCATATAAACCAGATGGGTTTTATATGCAGCAGATTAGCACTGGACACTATTCAGAAAATTCTCCACTTAACTGCCAGGAATAAACAACTGATGCTCCAGCTGCTATACTATCATGAGATGCTGAAAAGTCCTTAATTTTAAGTGGAATGGTCATATCTACAAACAATCCTGAGAAAATTGGGATTTGGACCTAAATTTCTTACCTGGATTGATATTATTTACAAAGCATCCCTCGCCTCTGTTCTGACAAACTGTGTTATCTCCTCTACATTTTAAGGAGCACTTCAGGGATGCCCTCTATTCCCTCTACTATTTGATATAGCCATGGATTCTCTAGCAGAGTATATCAGGCAGACACCGTCCATTGAAGTAATTACCATTTGGGACAAAGAGTACAAGAATAGTCCATATGCGGATGATATTCTGCTCACTCTCAAAAATTCCTCCTTTTTGATTCTACTGCTACTATCAGCAATAAATTACTTTGGTGAGCTTTCAGGATTTCAGATAAACTAAAACAAGTCTCAAGTGATGGATATTTCTCATAGACTAAATCCATCTCAAACACAATCATTCTCCTTTTATTCATACATAGAAATAATGTACTTAGACATCAGGATTTGCTTTGATTTATCAAATATAGTCACTGCAGACTTGGATGTCATACTGAGACAAGTAGCAAAAAACATGAAGAAATGACATTCACTACCAATATCTTTATTGGGAAGGGTGGAAGCTGTTAAAATGAATGTAGGACCAAGATCAATGTACATGTTTAGCTCAATTCCACAGAAATTTCTTGCTTCAACTTTCACAAGAATAAATACAGTTGAACAACAATTCTTAGATAATACATAGTCACCATGGATATGCCACAAGATACTTAATAAATAATGGGCAAATGGAGAGGTAGGGGAATGGGATTACCTGAATTATATTTATATCACCTGGCTTTTCAATGTAATTGTTTTAATAAGATGGTTATGTCCCTCCAACTCTTCCCAAGCTCCAGTGTGGCTTGAGATTGAAAAAAAAAATGATTCACCCTTTTGACTCTTTCTCTTTCTGCACTTACATTTTTAGAACGGTTGCCTGCGCCTTTAAGGAAAAACACAATATTTACCTGCTCTTAAACTGTTCTTTGGAAAATCAAGTCCATTACCACTTCTGATCTCACCAACTCTCTTTCCACACCAATCTGGAATAATCCCTGATTTAAACTGGTTAACTCAAATCCACCTAGCTAACCAAGGGCATAATAACCATATAAGATATCAGTGAACAGATAACTTTAGCTTCTGTCACATATCTTCATGATAAATACCAGCTACGACGGAGCAAGATGCTTTCTACAATACGCTTTGACTCAAAATTACAAAGGAGCTGAGAAATTGTTGGCAGGCGACAAATAACACCTCACTTGAAGTACACCTTAAAAAGTATGTTAGCCAAATACATCTTGAAAAATAGGAGAAGGATAGATTGGGTTTCTGATGCGTCTCCTTTTTTGGAGGGGCTGGGGAATGCGGGGAGGAGGAGGCATTGTTAGAGAATTATTTATCTTATAACATTCAGTAGTATTTATCTAAAGATATCTCATATTGTGTTATTGTTAATCTGTAGTCCGGCGGTGGTTTTTTTTTTTTGTCTTTGTATTTGAATATGTCTGTATGGATAGGTTAAAACTTCTGAAAAATAAAATTAAAAAAATAGATATTGTATGTTTGAATTCTGTTACCTTCACCAGGGAGGGATAGTGAAGTTCTAAGGCTACAGAGGCAAGTACTCATAGTGTGTGCATTGCTCAGAGCTATTGGAGGGCATGGTGACCTGGTTCCTACCTGTTTCCTTGACCAATCCAAAGCTCTTAAGCATGTGCATAACTCTAAGCAGGAGTCAATGATATATGAGATGTACTTAAGCTCTTTGTAGGATGAGCCTAAGTTTCTGACCCAGGAAGTGGTAGTTCAAGTTGTCAAGGGTTTATGTGGTAGACAGGAACACCTTTTGTGCCGTAGACTATTATGTCTCCCTTGGGAACAGCTTCCCTCCTGGACATTAGACTTGCAGGCATTTCAGTCTTCCTTGTAATGGAATGATACCAAAGCCATCTGCTAAGGAATCTGATTGGGCATCCTAAGACTGGCTTCATACACAAGTGTGTTCAAACCACTAAAGGGTTTTCCACACAATTTCTGCATGCTGTTCAGCAAGTTCTATTTCTCATTAATGGAATTGCTGAACTGCAGTGGCAACAATTTTAAAATATGCACACACACAAACTGGCCAGTTGCAATTTGGATTCAGATTTAATGCTTGACCTCGGACTATGAGATAACTTTCACCTGGGTGAAGGGAAGTCCCATCACAGAAGGGTATTATTGAGAGAATAATCCATATGGAGAAGATGAGATGAGGAAGAAAATAACACAATAATAATTAATAATATCAGGGTTGGGTTAAACTGATGGAGGTAATAGCTGCCCTTATCTGGAACAGTAGCAGCCTCCATCCAAAACACAGGCATGTGTCACTGCCCAGAACAGGGGTTTGGCTGGGTACTGTTTAGTGAAGGTTTGTATGTCTGTGAAAGAGGCAGAGAGAGGAATACTGCAAGGAAGCACCAGACACAGACAAAGAAGTACTTGTAGCATTTCCCTGAGGAAGAACTAGAAGAAAGCTTTTGTGGTGACGGCTGGCTAGAAATAAGCTTGGAGCCCTGAGCAAAGCAATGGTCTCCTGTTTGATTCCTTCTGTCTTCAGGGAAACAGGACTTTTTAAAGGAACACAACTGTATCAAAGATCCTTGATTCATCATTAGTTTCTCTTTGTATCTGAAACAATCCACAGGATGCTCAGTTTGGGCCAACCACTCAGGTTAAAAGGGGGTAACCCTAACAATAATCATGCTTATTTCTCCGTTTATCTGCTTTAAAACTACAAGCATTAACCAACAACCATTATGCTGGCCAATGACTGAGAGAGGCTTTTTTTTTTCTGATTTCCTGAGCCTAAATGCCATCTTAAAGAGCATGGTGGTGAAAGCTAGAGTAATTGATTAAAGTTAATATATATTCCGGCCTTTGATCTAAAGTTGTGAAAACTTAGGCACCAAAACTAAAAATGCTTGCAAGTGCACATAATTATGAATGTTTGTAGTCCCAATGGAATATGCATAAAATGACTTGTGCGGAAGGGACAGCAGAATCAGGGCCTGAATTGATATGGAGCAAAGGGACATGGTTTGTTGTTTTAAATTGCATAACGGAACAGATGGCCTGATTTTCAGAAGTGCTGAGCACCTGCAGATCTCAGTGAAATGAATGAGCATGGTGAGCACTCAGCTGAGGTGATGTGGGATGTGGTGGTGGGACATGTGGAATCATGTTTCCTCTCCCTGCCTCCCATTTGCTGCTTGGCTTGTACTGAACATGCTCACACTGACTGAGCATGCTCAGTAACACTGCTGAAGCTGGCTGCCCTCATACCCGCCCTCTCCCACCACCCCCACTACTGTGAGACATGCGTTGTCTCTGACACGTGGCACCTCTGAAAATCAGACGAAAAGCCATTATTTCTTTCTTAAAGTCATTGAAATTCCCATATCTTGGACCTGCTAGTGAACACATTGCTCCTAGGGAACCTACAACACTTGAGGCTTCCATTGTAGATTAGCTTCCCAGAATGAGCTAATGTCCAGAGGCATTGTAGAGCTTGAAAAGGTTCATTGGCAAATCCGAGTTCTGAACAGGCAACAGTCATGTGAATTTTTTTATTTAAGATTTTATTATTTTAATATTTACAGTAGATGGTCACATGATGCTTGTTACATCATGCTTGACCTGTTTATTTTATTTTAATATTTATGAGGCAGAAGTAGTCAGAATTTTTCAGTCAATTTTTTTCTGACACAAAATGGGAAATTCTGCCATCAGAAAATACTGAGGATAAATGTTGTCATTTTCAGAGCAGCTCTAGTGAGCATAGAAGCTGTTAGCTCCTTGAGGCAGGGGCCATCTTTTAGTTCTGTGTTTATAACGTGCCTGGCATAATGTGTTCTTGGCTTATAAACTGGGGCTTCTGGACACTACTGCAGTAGAAATGAGAAATGATAAAATATTTGTTTTTAAATAAATAAATGGGTAACATTTTCAAACCTGGGGATGAAATCCTGGCCCAGTGAAGTCAATTGAAGATTTGTCATTGGCTTCAGTGAGGCCAGGCTTTCATCCTAGATGGCTAAAGTTAAACTCTGAAATCCATATTGAGGTAGCAAAATTCTAGGTGGCTGGATTCAGTGATGACAAGCTAGTTCCCTTTAACCTCAGTGGAAGCTGCAGAAGCTTACTGCCTCTAAGAATAAAGTCATTTTTACTGAGGTGCCTAGATGTAGGAGCCTAATCTTAGACATCAGGTTTGAAATTTTTGGACTTTATGAGTTGTTGTTTGTGAATGGTACGAAAGGTAATTAGACACTCAACTCCTATTGACATTCAATGAGAGTTGGGTGCCTAAGTCACTTAGGCACCTTTGAAAACCTGACTTGTCTTTATTTGTCCAGCTTCTATTTATTATCATTATTAATTAATGGTAGGATGATCACTGGGACTCACTCCTTCCAAGGAGAACATTCAAACTATCCTATGGCATTTCAGCAGTTCCCAGACTACTTTACAAAACCATGTACTTCTTTGTCCTTCACATATCTTTAAGATACGATTTCAACTGCAAGTTTCTGTTACAAAGATTTAATTTTCTAAAGTTGTTTCTTGGGGAAAAATCCCCAAGAAGAGTCACTTCTGAGTGCTCAACACATCATCTGACTTCAGTATAGGACCATATATTAGAAGAACTAATCATAAAAAGCGAAATCCTGGGGTCTTTCCTCAGTTTTCATTCAGGGCTTGGATCCAAATCCCACTGAAGTTAATGGAAAGTCTTCAGTGGGATTTGGATCAGGTCTTCAGTACTTATTTAGCTAAGTGACAAACTGAAAATATCTGTGTATAACGCAAGGGTTATGTGCACTTTACCTGCAATATGAAACTAAAGGCTAATAGAAAAGAATCTATGTCCTAAAAAAGAGAATTGCAGTGGGTGGCAGTAGAGAGAGAGAGTTGACACAAGGCAATAGCACAGGAAGGGGTTCCCGTTTCCCTTCTCACTAAAGAGAAATGGAAAAAGAAAGCAGCCAGGCCTTTGTATGTGTTTTTCTTTCTGCAATTTTACAGGTCATTAAGATGTAATAGTACCTTTAAATGGCACAAGCAGTAGGGGTTAAGAGAAGCTGGCTCATTGAAGTTTCAATAATTATGTACTGGCACTGAGTTCCTTAAAGAAATGGGTAAAGAGACAGTGGGGTGGTTGACCTCTTCTAAAAGCATGGCATGTGGCCTAAAGGGACTGCAAAAATAATTCTCTTGGGAGCCATGAAAGTTAATGTCTGGGGATTAAAATAAATCTCTTCACCGAATGAAAATGTGAATACTTTTTTTCACTTGCAGTTTGCACAGTCCATGCCATTGTTAACCTTGTTGAATATTTTAGCTTTAACATTTATTTTAATGACGTGCAATAAAATACTAACTATATGCAGAAAATTAAAAGTAATTTCTTTGAAATGTCTTATATAAAGCTTGTTTGTAGGTTCAAAGGAACTGTAAAAAGCAATCACCCAAACCTAGTTGTGATTATTATTTCTACTCCAGAAGTATCCCTAAGGCCTCAGGATCAGGGCCCCACTGTGCTTACAAACATATAGACAGTCATATGGTCCTGTGACTGTCTTTTTCTTTGTGCTACTTTACATTATTATTTTTTTCACAGAGCCTTGGGGTCCAATACTTTATGGCCCTGCACCTTCAGAAGCCATATACATCCATGCTAAGTGGATACACTGTTCTGATTTGGACCTTCTGCACTATTATAAATGTGTGCAGGGTAACAGAGAATCAAGCTCCTGGAGTTGTTCTGATGCCAATAATACAACATCTTATTGAAATCAGTGAGATAATTTTGCTGATTGCCAAGATTCGGTCCAAAGAGAATTCAGGAGAGTCCGTATGAAATTTTATATCTATATATATCATGCCAAATAGATCTACCAAAATTTCTCAAGGAAATAAACATTCAGTGACCCTGGGTATTTCTTCTCTGTTTATATCGTAAGCTCTGGGGTGTGGGCTTTCTCTTGTGTGTATGTATTTCACCTGTTACCCCCACATAAATGATTAATTTTCAGGACCTTTAAGTATTGTGTAAGATCCGAGCCTGCAGAGACACATATGATAGTCAATAGAAGAACAGGAGTACTTGTGGCACCTTAGAGACTAACAAATTTATTAGAGCATAAGCTTTCGTGGACTACAGCCCACTTCTTCGGATGCATATAGAATGGAACATATATTGAGGAGATATATATACACACATACAGAGAGCATAAACAGGTGGGAGTTGTCTTACCAACTCTGAGAGGCCAATTAATTAAGAGAAAAAAAACTTTTGAAGTGATAATCAAGCTAGCCCAGTACAGACAGCTTGATAATAAGTGTGAGAGTACTTACAAGGGGAGATAGAGTCAATGTTTGTAATGGCTCAGCCATTCCCAGTCCTTATTCAAACCGGAGTTGATTGTGTCTAGTTTGCATATCAATTCTAGCTCAGCAGTCTCTCTTTGGAGTCTGTTTTTGAAGTTTTTCTGTTGTAATATAGCCACCCGCAGGTCCAGTGATGGTGTTGCTGGTGTAGATATGTGGGCAGAGTTGGCATCGAGGTTTGTTGCATGGGTTGGTTCCTGAGTTAGAGTTGTTATGGTGTGGTGCGTGGTTGCTGGTGAGAATATGCTTAAGGTTAGCAGGTTGTCTGTGGGCGAGGACTGGCCTGCCTCCCAAGGTCTGTGAAAGTGAGGGATCATTGTCCAGGATGGGTTGTAGATCACTGATGATGCGTTGGAGAGGTTTAAGCTGAGGACTGTAGGTGATAGCCAGTGGAGTTCTGTTGGTTTCTCTTCTGGGCCTGTCTTGTAGCAGGAGGCTTCTGGGTACACGTCTGGCTCTGTTGATTTGTTTCTTTATTTCCTTGTGTGGGTATCGTAGTTTTGAGAATGCTTGGTGAAGATCTTGTAGGTGTTGGTCTCTGTCTGAGGGGTTGGAGCAGATGCGATTGTACCTCAGTGCTTGGCTGTAGACGATGGATCGTGTGGTGTGACCGGGGTGGAAGCTGGAGGCATGAAGGTAGGCGTAGCGGTCGGTGGGTTTTCGGTATAGGGTGGTGTTAATGTGGCCATCGCTTATTTGTACGGTGGTGTCCAGGAAGTATCCAGCTACACACTCAACCCAGCAGAAGAGTCTGTCCTATCTCGGGGACTCTCCTTTTGCCCCAGCACCCCCACGAACATGATACAGTTCTGTGGTGATCTGGAAGCCTACTTTCGCCGCCTCCGACTCAAAGAATACTTTCATGATAACACTGAACAGCGCACTGATACACAGATACCCTCCCACCAACAACACAGGATCAGCTACAACATCACCGGCTCATTCACCTGCACGTCCACCAATGTTATATATGCCATCATATGCCAGCAATGCCCCTCTGCTATGTACATTGGCCAAACTGGACAGTCACTACGCAAGAGGATAAATGGACACAAGTCAGATATCAGGAATGGCAATATACAAAAACCTGTAGGAGAACACTTCAACCTCCCTGGCCACACAATAGCAGATGTAAAGGTAGCCATCTTACAGCAAAAAAACTTCAGGACCAGACTCCAAAGAGAAACTGCTGAGCTCCAGTTCATTTGCAAATTTGACACCATCAGATCAGGATTAAACAAAGACTGTGAATGGCTATCCAACTATAGAAACAGTTTCTCCTCCCTTGGTGTTCACACCTCAACTGCTAGCAGAGCACCTCACCCTCCCTGATTGAACTAACCTCGTTATCTCCACACTGATATATACCTGCCTCTGGAGATTTCCATTACTTGCATCTGAAGAAGTGAGGTTCTTACCCACGAAAGCTTATGCTCCCAGTACTTCTGTTAGTCTCAAAGGTGCCACAGGACCCTCTGTTGCTTTTTACATAAGTAATTGTGAATATTATTTACAGAAAGTTTTGTCATTGTATTGCCTTTTTATTTAAAAAAGTAGGAAATTATCTCCAAAAACTGTTGTGAGAACATTGACACAGTGTTATTAAGAAACCAATAATTGGGAATGTTAGGTTTGCATGTACTACCTTAAACTACCTTAACTCTTCCCCCATTTTATATATGCATTATTCACTGTACAACCCTGATTAATTCTCTGTGCATAAGGCCCTTCATCTTCAGTTTTTATTTTGTTAGAAATTTCCCAGGAATTTGTCAGTGTTTATTACAAAAAAAAGGTGAAAATCTTTGCAAAAATTAACTTTATGGTTTTCTTTAAGGTTATCCTCGTTATCTCCATACTGATTTATACCTGCCTCTGGAGATTTCCATTACTTGCATCTGAAGAAGTGAGGTTCTTACCCACGAAAGCTTATGCTCCCAATACTTCTGTTAGTCTTAAAGGTGCCACAGGACCCTCTGTTACTTTTTACAGATTCAGACTAACATGGCTACCCCTCTGATACTTAAGACAACCTCACACTTAGTCTAATTTATGAATAAAAACATATCTACCTAAGGAATTGTGCAGGATTTTCTTAACATAATCAATATTTTCATGTACTTGAGTGGCCTAAATTCTGCTGAAAATTAGTTTAAAAAAAAAGCTTTTGTAATACTTGGGAATTTTTCAGTAAAAATCAGTAGAAACTAAAAACAAAGGGTGTTGCTGAAAGCATCCCTGTATTCACACCCTACATACTATCATAATAATCATTGTATAAAATATGCATTCTAAGTAATAACTTGAAAACTAATAACACACTGGTCTATAATATCATGGTGAAATGTATGTAGCAACATTATTTGTAAAGTTATGAAATCCCTTGGTATTATCTTATGAACACATGTTCAAAACCACACAGCCCTGCAAAAGATGTTAAACAGGTTTATCCCAAACCAAGGAATGTTGGTTTACCTCAATTTACTTTTAAGGCGTAAACAGGGTCCTTGAGACAGCAGGGAGAGGAGATGGTAGGAAATAAAGCAAATTTGTATTTCAGCAAAGAGAAGTGAGAAGAAAGCACATGGAGCATCCTTCACTACCAGATTCCATGTCACCTCCTTTACTGTTTGAATAAACTTTGCTTCAACAGAATAATCTTCAACAGAATCCACTTCAAGTATTCAAGTATTTATCTTTGAAAACTCATGGTGATCGAGCGAGGTCTCAGATGACTGAGAAAAGGCTAATGTAGTGCCCATCTTTAAAAAAGGGAAGAAGGAGAATCCAGGGAACTACAGGCCAGTCAGCCTCACCTCAGTCCCTGGAAAAATCATGGAGCAGGTCCTCAAGGAATCAATTCTGAAGCACTTAGAGGAGAGGAAAGTGATCAGGAACAGTCAGCATGGATTCACCAAGGGCAAGTCATGCTTGACTAACCTAATTGCCTTCTATGAGAAGATAACTGGGTCTGTGGATGAGGGGAAAGCAGTGGATGTGTTATTCCTTGACTTTAGCAAAGCTTTTGATATGGTCTCCCACAGTATTCTTGCCAGCAAGTTAAAGAAGTATGGGCTGGATGAATGGACTATAAGGTGGATAGAAAGCTGGCTAGATCATCGGGCTCAATGGGTAGTGATCAATGGATCCATGTCTATTTGGCAGCCAAGCGGAGTGCCCCAAGGTCGGTCCTTAGATATTAGAAAAATATTTTTCACTAGGAGGATGGTGAAGCACTGGAATGGGTTACCTAGGGAGGTGGTGGAATCTCCTTCCTTAGAGGTTTTTAAGGTCAGGCTTGACAAAGCCCTGGCTGGGATGATTTAGTTGGGGATTGGTCCTGCTTTGAGCAGGTGGTTGGACTAGATGACCCCCTGAGGTCCCTTCCAACCCTGATATTCTATGATTCTATGATTCACTGAACTATAAAAGAAAGGGCTAAAGAACTCCTAGTTATATCTCTCTGTCTGTCTGTCTTTCACCTAAGAAGACAAAGGGTAGGTCTATACTTACCTCCGGGTCTGGCGGTAAGCAATCAATCTTCTGGGATCAATTTATCATGTCTTGTCTAGTCTAGACGTGATAAATCGATCCCGGATCGATCCCGGAAGTGCTCGCCGTCGATGCCGGTACTCCTGCTCGGCGAGAGGAGTATGCGGCATCGACGGGGGAGCCTGACTGCCACGTCTGGACTCATGGTAAGTTCGAACTAAGGTACTTCGACTTCAGCTACGTTATTCACGTAGCTGAAGTTGCGTATCTTAGTTCGAAGTGGGGGGTTAGTGTGGACCAGAGCAAAGACACTAGAACCTTTGGGCCTATGGGAGAAATCCTGATGAAAGAAAAGTCAATCAGTCTTGTTGGAAGGCTTTGGGTGAGAAAGGCCATCTTAAACAAAGGCTTGTACCAAAACTTGCTAGATTAAGTTTTAGACTTTTAGAAGCATGTTTTCACTTTAATTTGCTTGTAACCATTTCTAACTTTATCGCCTAGACTTAAAATCATTAAAATTCTATCTATCTTTTTATTAATAAACGTGTGTTGTTTTTTAAATCTAATTCCATCCAATACTGTGTTTAAACTGAACTGTCTGGTAACACCAGTTACATAGCAAACTGTTGAGTATTGACTCTTTATAAGAGCAACAAGGCTTTAATATCTGAACTGCTCAGAAGAGGGCTGGACAGTACAGAACAAACATTTTGGGAATGGGAGTGCATTGGGGTCACCCTGCAAGTAATAGCCAAGTCTGGTGGAAGCCAATGTGTGACTGATGTGTTGCTGATGGGCTCCTGGGATCAGAGCTGCTGGACCAAGGCTGCAGCTATACCGAGACACTCAGGGTGTGATCTGCATGCTGGAAGGCTGTTTGTGAGCAGCCCTGGTTGGGAGCTATAACAGCACAACATTATGAAGGACCCAGGATTGCAGGGGAGGCTGTAGCAAAACCCCTACTGATATGGGTTGCACCCCAGAATGAGAGAAAGGTATCCTGTGTATCCATCTATCCTGTGTGCTGAATGAGGCAGGGATCTTGTTGAATGTGGTGGGGAGAATATGAGACCATATAATTAAAGAATGTATAAAAATGCATACACATGCAGAAGAGGGGCAAATTCTGGAAATTTCCAGCTTCTGAATGCTTAACTTTGCTTCCATAACACTTTTAATGTAATTTTTTCCTACACAATATAAATGTGTGTTTCAAAAATTTTTGTATTGATTTTGAATAGGAGCATTGTACTAAATGGTTTGATAGTAACATTTTTTGTTTGATACATAATGTGATATGTGGTGATCAGCGCTTACTCGTATTGCTTGCTCACAGAGACAAAGTCAAGGTTACCTATTGCCACCTTGGCATTTCCTGGCTTTTGAGTGACTGATCATGCAACCATAATAATATATTTTTGATGTACTATTAATTTCTGCTCGACAGAAAGTCTGAATTACTCCTTGTATATGTGACTGTGTTGTCCTCTTTGGGTGGCTCCCAAAAATAATAAAAACTCTTATATATATACACTTTGAGGTCAAAGAATAGATGTTTACCTCTCTCAAGAGAACTTCATTTCATTATTGATAAAATAACAATCATACATGCAATAAATGTATCAAATATTTGTTCTTTATAAACATGACCTTAAATGCCTATGTGTGTATATGTACTAAGTGTCAATGTCTTGATATTTTTACATCTGCTCCATAATTATAACTCAAGTCTTCCCCCCTTTCAGCTTTCCAGGAAGGGGTATTAGTTTTTTCCCCCCTTTCTTTTATTGTTGCATGAAGGTCCTAAGGTTACCTACAACTATAAAGTCAATAGTCAAAGCTATATATGTGATTTAGCTGTTGACCATGGTGTCAGGAAGCAAATGTCAATTTTTGACATTGGATTCTTTCTGTCCCTTATATACCCACTCCTTCTTATCTCAATTCTTTAAAAACTATGGGCCAGAAACATAGCAAGTGTAAGTTGTCACATCTCCACTGAAGTCAATGGAGCTACATCAGTTTACCTCACCTGAGGATCAGACCCATAAGTTCTTTAGACATTATTTTTTCTGAGTGTGAATCATTTGCAAAGCGATCCCAGTTTCTCCCAGTGTTCAAACAATAGTTTATACAAACAAATATCATGTGAGGGGTTATTTTCAAATTGTTATTTGCTTCGATTATTTGCTATTTGTAGAGTGTGATTGGTTGTTTTAGTTACATGTTAATATTTCTGCTCTGTGACCTGAAAAAAACAGCAGAACAATTAATGATGAATAAAGAATAACGCACATCTGTCCAAATAACCATCTGTTCTAAAAATGTATAGCACTTTTAGGGTGCACAAGCATTTTTACAATTAAACTAGATATCATATGAGTTCTCTCAAACAATTAACAATGTGATTCCTTGAGTAATCATGAACTGAACTCACCATTGGTCCTGCTTTGAGCAGGGGGTTGGACTAGATGACCTCCTGAGGGCTATTCCAACCCTGATATTCTATGATTCTATGATTCTATACTATTTGCCAGTCACTTTCTATGTCACATGACCAGCCCTAAAAATGAGGCACAATTAGGTTTCCCTTAATTCCCCCCACCAGTTCATCAGAGTTCCCTTGTAGGGTACGAGATGGAGTATGTATCAGGCTTCACGTTAATCCTAATTTAGAGATGACTCTAAATGGCTACTCCATTTATAATGGCACTCTTTAAAGAGATATTACATCTTAATATAGGTGAACTGTTCTTTTCATAATGCCTCTTATTATATGTGAAATGTTTTGGATGATATTATCTTAACCTCTATGAAACACTTCTCAGCACTTGATATGAGGGACTGTAAATCAAAAGTGTACAAAGAGTATTTTTTTCCACTTCAGAGAAGCTGAGAGGATTTGGAAGAAAAAATCATAGCCGGAAATATTTAAAAAAAGCATTTTTTAATTGGGAAAGACAGTAACCTAAGGAAATAGATCTGGGCAAATTAAGACCTGAGAATTTATTTTCCTAGAAACAAGGATTAGTTCTCATTAGACTGGTTTGGTGAAGCCACCTCAGGTTACTTTTTAATTAAAAAAAATTGTGGCAGCTCTCCTGTGTAAGATGTGTGTGGCAGATTAAACAATCTGCTGTAGGAGAAGATTTCTTAAAGTTTTTTTTTTTTCATTAGACTTTAGATCTATTCCTTTATATGCAGAAGAAATGCACTGTATAGGGAGCTGTATACAAGCTTCAAACTTGAGGACCGGACAAAAAGTAAGAAAGAAGCAAAGGTGTGTCTACAAATCTGGAACCCCAAGTTCTTGAGTAGGATAAGCATGCATGACACAGTCAGTTACCCAGATCTTGAGCTACGGTGCAAACCCTGTGTGCTGCACCCCAAAATCCACTGTGAGGTTCATCCCACTCTAGGAAGATCCTCTGGTGGCTTATGAATGGCATGTCAGCTTTTACGTCAACCCCTCCCCCTGCACGTACGGAGGAGGTATGTCTGGGATAAATGAGGTGTGTTGAGACTTCTCAGCACTAGTTGCTGAATTGGCCACTCAGTGTCATTAGTAGCCAGTGTAAATTAGAGCAGCCCTTAAGTTTAGCAGCATTGGCTCACAATGAACAGCCAGCACAGGATTAGAGGGGGAGAACAAAAGTGGCTTAAAATCACCTTAGTGTGCGTTTTCCCCATCGCTGGCTGCCTGTGCACCCCTTGACCCTGGCTGCAGATCGGGGCCAGCAGTGGCATTTGGTTCTTTGTGGCTTTGCTTGAAGCAACTACCATCTTTTTTATGCAGGATTTGTGCAGATTGGGTAGGTAGGTTCATGGAATGGTCACTAAGGATAGGACTGAAGTCAATGCTTTTGACTCAGCCTCTACTTCATGAAATATAGATATCCCTGGGAATGCTGCATTTTGAGAGCCTGTCTTTGTGTTGGCTTAGATGTCTAAGCATCATGTTTGAAATGCCTAACCTCCCTCAACCACTGCTTCAAATGCAGATGAAGTTAATCCAGTCCTTCAGCAGTGGTTATACTGAGTGTTGTACAGCTTAGTGTATGCATGATATTTGGGATGAAACTGTAAAAATTATCACCACTGAAATACAGCCACCTCTTGGGTGAAGGGTGGTAGTTAAGTGATGCAGAGCATTCTCCATAACAACATGTGTAAATGGGTGCAGGTGGAGAACATTTTTGGCTAAGAAAACCTAGTCAAATCCCCATTTTTCAAAAATTGTATGCAATATTTAATGACCATATAGTAGTGCAAGTAGGACATTGTTTTTTAAAGTCTCCCACAGCGGGCGATGGGAAGAAAGGCCCAAGATAAATGTAAGATATATGTAGAAAAAGAGTATTTTTAAACAGAACTGCTTTTTACTGATGTAAACAATGAAATAGTGTTTGTGGTCAATTGAAATAATTTATTACAAATACACTTCTTTCAAATATATGTAACTTCAGCTTCTAAGAAGAATAACATATGAATATAGTCCTCATAAATTCTTATATTTTGCCACCAGGTGGACAGAGAACTTCAATTTTTTTTCCATGAAAGAGGTGGTACATATGACTTTAAAAAAGTAACTTATTCCAGATGTAATCTTTTTTTATAGCTCCAAGCAGTCCTTCTATAAACAACTTTACCCTTTCCCAGGAGCAATATGTATAAAAACTTCTTTGTTTATTCATAATTTAAATGTTTAAACTGAATCATGTTGAGAGAACATGAGCCATTGATATTATTTATATTAAATCTAGCTAATCACATTGCATTATAATTAGCTTTTACGTAGGATGGAGACAGTTTACAAAAATTGTGCTGGAAGTAGGAGTTCATGTGGTTTTTTTATGATCTCCAAATGGCTTTATCAAGACTCCAGTGTGGAGAATGATGTCATCCTCGGGATCCCGAAAAATAAATCATTATTAAAGATACATAAAGAGTGCTCAGATTAGAAAAATGCATCCATTAGAAAATTAGATAGGTTGCTTTATCTTCATTAGATCCCCCTAATGTTCCAGTACAAGGTTTTTGATAATGAAACAGTCTCTTTAGTTGGTGCAATGCATAATGTTAAGACATGGCTAATAACCCAACTCAGTTTTTTAAAATATTAATTTTTGAATTGTCTTACAATAAGAAAAAACAACGAGATGTCCATGTTCATCTCCGATGATTTAATCACAATTGTCATGTTTGAATTATGACTATTATAGTGCAAGCAGTGTTAACCACTTTCATTTAATTGCTATTTTCAGGAGTGTTTAACTCATTAAAGATATTCCTGTGGGCTGAAAGAGAATACCAACCCTTGATCAAGGAAAGATATATTTTGTACAATTTGATATTTTAAAAAAATACTCAAGTCAGTTTGGATTTTTTTTCTTTGAATAAATAAACCTTTTTTTTTTTAATACATTATTTGTGTTTAGGTCTAGGGGCAAAAAAAGATCATTTCAAAAACATGAAAGCTATAATAGGCCCCTTCCAAACCTGCAAGCTACAGATCACCTACAGAAGGACTCCTACATGGTCAAGAGGAAGTTGGCTACATGTAATGAAAGAGGCACTCGTCTCTTTCCAAATATGTTGGAGAAGACACACACACACAGCCTCTCACACTCTCCTTTGCATACTGGGTCTCAGGGGAACACTCCAATCAGGCATTAAAGAACTGATTTTAGCCTTTCCATTTACTTCTTTGGGCTCTGATTCAGGTCATAGGGGCCAGATTTAAAATTTTTTAGGGGCCTAAAGATGTAAATAGCTATTCAGTGGGACTTAAAAAAGTATTTTTCAGTAGAAGTTAGGTACCTCATCTAATTTTGATATTAGATATCTAAATACTTTGGAAAAAGTTGGCCCCACATTCTTTATAATACAGCTTTCTTATTTCAAGATTTGATTCTGTTGTTAAGCGGTCAGATAATAAGACTCAATCAATTTATTATCAAAGATTAGTCAAAGCTTAATCAGCACAATATAGGAAGGCAAATACCTTTCTGATCAGGGAAGGATTTCCACAGCCTGCTCCATTTTAACTATCTTTCAGAACCTCACCAATTTATACATCGTGGTTGTTTACAAAAAAAAAACACACCACCAAAGAAAATTCCATTCTTGTGCCCTGTGGAGTTCTTTTCGTGGCATCTCCATTTACATAACTGATAAGCTAAAAGAAGAACAGGAGGACTTGTGGCACCTTAGAGACTAACAAATTTATTAGAGCATAAGCTTATGCTCTAATAAATTTGTTAGTCTCTAAGGTGCCACAAGTCCTCCTGTTCTTCTTTTTGCGGATACAGACTAACACGGCTGCTACTCTGAAACCTTTCATTATGATAAGCTAAAGACATATGTCACAAGTAAGTATCTTGTCAGTCACAAAACACCTGTAACAAGAAGCATTCCATGTCTTGGTTTCATGGACATCTGGACATTTTCTAAGAGCCAGTGGGTCAGAGCAAGTGATCACACACAGCCCATCATTCAACAGCACACTAAGATTTAACCCGACTGCAAAAGATTATAAATACAAAGCATACTGGGATTTTGATCATTTACAAAGGATCATGGGAGTCTGGTTCATCTGCTAACAGCCTGTTTTTTTTCCTACTTATTTATGTGCGCACACACACACACGGTATATGTTTTTATAACTGAAAAAAAACATTAAAACAATGATTATTCTGAATGATGAAATAAATAACTTTATTCCCTGCCAGACCCCCGTGCCCTTTTCCTAAGGTTCTGCCCCAGCAGTACCCCACTCTCTGGGTTTCTCCTCCTAGGGGAACCCCCAAACCTCTATCCCCACCTTGCCTCAGTGGCTACTGCCAGTCATCATCTAGCCCCTGCTCACTGGGGCAGACTGCAGTCTGTAAACCACTCACCACTGGCAAGGGGTTAGGACCTGCTGCCTTTGCCTATCCCCGGGCTATATCTCTGCAGCCCCAGCACCTCTGTAGGCCTTCAACAAGGCCTGCAGCCTGGGGTTTTACCAGACTGGAGCGCCCAAGCTCCCTTGCCCTATTCCCCAGCCCTGCTCCAGTTCAGGTACCTTCCTCTCAGGCAGCTAGCCCTTCTCCCTCCAGGGCCGGAGAGAAAGACTCCCCCAGCTCCTGGCCCCCAGCCCTCTTATAAGGGCTGGCTGGGCCCTGATTAAGCTGGCCACAGCTGTGCTGCTTCCCAAATCAGCCTAGCTTGGCTGCTTTTAACCCCTGTTCTCCAGGAGTGGGGCAGCCTCCCCACAACCATGCACCAATGACCAGTGCTGTTATGGGAGTGATGATGATGATGATGAATGATCTGGCCCATAGTATATAGAGCCCTTCATCAGAATATCTCAAAAAAACTGTTTAATGTTTCCATCTATAAAATGGGTATAATAATAAAGTACTTCTTACCTTTAATAAAGGGAGGTTAAGTGATGTGCACAAGATCACACAGAAACCAGAACCGGAAAGTAGAATACAATCCAGGCCTCTTCTATCCCAATCCCCTATTTGTAACTCTAGGCCATGATACAATAAAATGCATTTTGACTTTATGGGTACAAATATGTACACATCATGGGGTAAATTCTGTCATCCATACTCAAGAAAAACTCCCATGGACTCAAATAGGAATTTAGTTGAATAAGGATTACAGAACTGGACCTTAAGGGAATGTAGCTTACTGAAATAAAGGATGTGAGGGAAACGGCAGAAAAAATGCTACTAATATCATCTGAATGACATTATTAGGTAACTATAATTGTATGACTGGATCTCTGTCATATCCTTTTGCTGTGTTCTAAATAATGTTAGCCTGTCTTTTAACACTCATGAAAGAAAATGTTTTGCATTGTCAACACATTTGTTTGCTATTCATAATGGATGATAGCTAAAAATATAATGATCTGTCAAACAGAACTGGCCCTCCAGAGCAGGTAAGCAGAGGGAAATGGTGTTGTGACAATGAATGCATCGTAATTCAAGTCATTTGCTTTTCTGCAATCAATTATCTTTTAGACCCACCCATACAATTTACTAATGTTAAAGCAAAAAGAACGTAAGCTTAATTCTGTTCTTATTTACACTGGTGTGAAACCTTTGTAACTCCACTGACATCAACCTTTTTTCCTGATTTACATTGGTTTAAATTAGGGCCCAATAAGCAGAAAATAAGTCAAGTGCTTTAAATACATTTAGGTAGCATGGCCTAGTAGAACACTAAACTGGGCCTCAGACTTGGGGTCTGTTCCTAGCTCTGCCGTTGCCCTGAAAGGGACCTTGGGCCAGTCACTTCACCGTTTCCTGCCTCAGTGTCCCCATTTGTAAAATGGGGATAATTATACTTACCTTCCTTTTGTAAATTGCTTTGATATCTACTGATTTCCTAAATAAGAGTGAGATATTATTACTCTATGCTCATTAAAGGGTTTATTCTCCCCAGATGAGTTCTATCCAGTTCCAGTCCAAGAATCTACTGCTTGCTCTCCGAAGCAGGGATGGATTAAATCAATCCTGGAAATGGATTGATATTAATTAAAAGGTATATTTTTAATTATGCTTCTTAACAAAAAATGAAGCTGGAACATTTTCACAAATCAAGTCTTGTGAATCTGCTTTTCATAGCTTTTTTAACCAAATATTTGTGTGCCAAAACATCAGTAGTCTTTGGGTTCTACAACCATATAAAAATACACCTATGTGTTAATTTTGTGATATATGGGTCCATTCACACCCCCAGTGGTAATATAAAACTTATTCTCAAAATGCAGAAAAATTATTTTAAAGTTTATAGATATATACCAAAAGCAAATATAGAACATATTTACTGGATGAATAAATACAACCCATCACATTTGGTGTCAGTGGGATAACCTCTGTAAATAACAATATGCAGGATTGGGCCCTTATTTTGTTATGGAGGGCCTGACTCTAATCTCATGTATACCTGCTTTACATCTGTGTAACTCCATTGCCAGCAGTGAAGTTATACCAATGTCAAGCAAAAGTAAAGCAGGGCAAAAGTTGGTCTGGAGACTTAATTCTCCTCCCTCCTAATATGACATAAATTCCATTCCTGTGTTAATTCAGAGTCCCACTGAGCAAGGATCAACCATAAGGATCAGGTAGGTGTACCACACACCAGTTTCTGCAGGCGCTAGTGGATCTCAAATCATGCTGTCTTTTATGTCCATTCCCTCTGACATTTTGTTAAATGTTTCAAAACCAATTTAAAAGAATGATCCTTTGAAAACAATGTTTGTTTTTTATTTCTCCTTTGAGATTTTTTTTCTCTCTCCTTACTGGCATTTAATGCAATTCCTGACTGGCTTCTGATCATTTCCTAATTAATTCTAAGACAGCTGTAACTACAAAGCTGCTCATGGGAACTTTCAGTTCCTTTTACTTCCAGGAGGAATTTTAATGAATAGGGTATTCCCACAGAGTCACTTTAGGATCAGATCCAATACTTGGTAAATTAATCAGGATTTCTTAGTGGGACTGGATCTGATCCTAATGTAAGATTGTGGGTGGGGAATCCACTGATAACAAATTTGGGTTCTCCACAGAGTCCTATCAATGCGTCTATGCTGCACACTCCTTATGGCGGAGTATAGAATACATACACTCAGACCTCCCTAGCAAAGGTATAAATAGTAGTGTAGATGATGAGGTACAGCTTAGGTGGGTAAAGACACCTCTGAACCTTAGGGTATATTCCCTAGATGGCTCTCTATGTGTCCAAGCTGTGCATCCTCTGGCTACACGGCTATTTTTAGCAGAATAGGATCCTGGTGCCTTCTCGCTGCTGGAGTTTTTCCCTGCCACAGCGACAGGGTCCAGCAGTGGGGAAAAGCTCTGGAAGGAGAGATGCAGAGGGGAAAGGCTCCAGCAGTAGGAGCTATTAAAGCCTTTCCCTGCTGCCTCACCTCTTCCAGAGCCTTTCACTGACACATGTAGGTCTATGTGGCTGTGGATGCAGCCTAGAGCCCTGCATGGATACAAAATGTATATCTGCAGATATAAAGTTCCTGTTAGAGCCCTGCAGCTTGGCAGATATCCACTTTGTATCTGTGGATATAAATTTTGTATCTGTGCAGGCCTCCACGTGCAGGCTGCTTATCACTGTAAGCATGTAGCTATGTGTGCACTAAACACCTCTGCCAGTGGTGTATAATGTAGAGGTATTAATAGGATTCAAGCATGTCTTTATTCTACTCACCAAAGCAGTGTCTCACTGCCTACACTGCTGTTTATACCCATGCTAGGGGGATGTGCAGTGTATGTACTCTAACTGCCACCATAAGGTGTGTGCAGTGCAGACATAGCCAAAGTGATAACCAGTGTCTGTTAATGAAGACTGATTTCTTAGAAGGGCCAGCTCTCATCCCACTGTAACTCTGTGACCAAAATAAGGTCAAATATTCATTTACTACTCAGTTAAATGAGAGTTGGAACTTACCTTTTCTTATAAAATGGAGATAGTTTCTATCCCAAAGGGAAATGTTAATAAAGAAAGGCAGTTAATCAAGAAAGGCTATACCTTGAGTATAACAAAAGGACCTAGACAAAAGGACCAAAACAGATCTTTGTACCAGAAAGAATTGAATATGTTTGGCCAAATTGTCTGCTGATGTATCTTCATTGATTACTGTGCAGAAAGAAAATATCTTTATTGGTCCTCATCACACGATGTGCTTCAGAAATGGCTTATAATCCCTTCTATATGGCAGGAACCAGTTTCTACTGACGCCAGAGATTACTGTTATACTGTCAATATTATTTCTGTTAATCAGTTTAGGGACCTTCTATTTCTACTGGCAACTAATCTTGGATCTATCAAGCAGGGCTGAAGTAGCAGGGTTCAGAGGTGATCTGCCTATCTCTTATGTGGTTTGCACAGTTCTTTTTGTGTTTCAACCATGGCCTGCTGCAAAGACATCTGTAAAATCAACCCAGAGATGGTTGTCATCTTTTATGTGCCCGTCTTCACTGTAGGAGCTTCTTCCCCTTAAATTTTCTTCTCTCATCCATTCTGCTTCCTAGAAATTCCTCTTCCCCCATACCATACCTCCACAACCCAGATGACAGATTGACTGAAACAGTGCAAAGATGCATTTCTTAGAGGGCTAGAGAATTACAGTATTTCTGAGAAGTGTTAATGGCATTAGTTATTTTAAAATTGGCTCATTTAAAATGCAGTGTTGTCACAACTCAGTTGCTTAACAAGTTAGCATATAAATAACACTAGTGGTCATAGTTTAGTTGCTACTGTTCTTTGAGAGACGTATATAAACATATTTTGGTGAGGCTGCCTCTATAGAGATGCAGTATATTGATTTACAAACAAAAGATTAGGATATTGACATGGCAGCTTAATTTCTTCAACTGTGGTCCTTAGGGATTGTAGCCAGTTTGCAGAGCTGGAACAGGCCCTAGATTGCTCTATTCCATGGGTGGGTAAACTTTTTGGCCTGAGGGCCACATTGAGTTTCCAAAATTGTATGGAGGGCCGGTTAGGTATGGGGAGGCTGTGTCTCCCCAAACAGCCAGGCATGGCCCAGCCCCCCCTCGCCTCCCATCCCCCCCACCATGCTTCTCGCCCCCTGCTGGCTCCCCCGGGACTCCTACCCCATCCACCTCCCTGTCCCCTGACCACCCCCGGACGTCCCACCCCTAACTGCCCCCTGCTGCCCCATCCAACCCCCCTCTCATTCCCTCCCCCTGACCACCCTTCCCCCAACTCCCCTGCCCTCTATTCACCCCTGCCCCCTTACCACGCTGCCTGAAGCACCAGTGGCTGGTGGCGCTACAGCCACGCTGCCCAGAGCTCTGCAACTGCACTGCTGAGGCTACGGGGGAGGGAGGACAGTGGAGCAGGGGCCGGGGACTAGCCTCTTGGGCCGGGAGCTCAGGGGCCGGGCAGGAGTGTCACATGGACCGGATGTGGCCCACGGGCCATAGTTTGCCCACCTTTGCTCTATCCTGTGCCAGGAATCAATGTGGTATAGCTCTGACCTAAGAATCAGGAAGTCTTAAATGGCTCCCTGACTGTTCTTCCACCCTTCTTTACTGCACTGAGCTGCTGCTTGGTATAGCAGAGAATGTGAGCCAATAATCAATGTGTGTAGTGTAATGCTATTGGGAATCTCCAGATGGCACTATTACAGATGGGTGTAAAAGTTCTATTTAATTGTATGCATAGCCAGTTAGAATGAACAGACATATTTGTTGTTAAGTGTGGTGCAGTTCTCTCTTAGAAACTAGCAAATACAGAAGTAAAGCTTGTTCCCCTCCTGAATCTCTCTGGACGATTTCTTAGATGCACAACTGATAGCTACAGGGTATACTCATACAAACAAAATGATAGATTAGATTAGATTAGATTAGATTAGATTAGATTAGATTAGATTAGATTAATAAAAAAATGTGTGTCTGAGAAAGGGGGTATGTGCTGAACATTTTTTTTCCCCCTGAGAACAGTTTGAAATACTAGATGCAATATCCTTCATTTTAAATTTGAAAAAAAATTCATAATGTGTGTGTTTTCCATTGTAAAGTCTCTTGGGGACAGGAACTCTAATTATGAGTGGAAATAGTATTTTGCTTTCACTTGCTACATGACATTAAGACCATACAGAAATCACACAAAACAAATGAGTTCCAAATAACCTGGGACAAATACAACTACAGCAACACTGTATACATTGTATAACAGTTCATTTAGGGACTATAGTGCTATCTCTGTTAGGTACGAATATATAGTAGTAACTCACCATCCCCAGAAAGGAATGTAATTGTGACCAAAAGGTTGGGTTGTCTTAACTTTCTCTTGTGATTTATGCAAACCATCTTTATCAATAGAATGACCACAAAATGCAAATAAATCTTTGGGGAAAAAAATTTCTTCTTGATTGCTGTAAGATCATACTTGGACAGACTCACAAGTCCTTTTGGAAGTTGTCAGGGTTTTACTCATCACAAGCTACTGTGACCAGTATATTGTCCAAGTGGCACTGAGTACCAGAAATGCTTTTTAATACCTTGTCCATGGCTCTCTGCCAAATAGCCAGCGTGGCCACTGTTCCAAACACTTATCTGTTATATTGAAATAAGCTATTGTGTGCATTAATTTTGAGGTGGTAGTTCTCATAATCTGCATTTGTGGGTAGGCTTGGGCTAGATCAGTCTTGGAGAAATGTTTGCTACTAGCTAATGAAACAAATAAATTCTCTGTTCTAGGAAAAGGATACTGATCTGCATGCAATATTTGGTAAATGGAAAGACAACTCACCACAGATACAGACAGCCCCATTCCTCTTTGTTACTGGGACTATAGGTGTACTCCAATTAAACTTGAATATAATTCTAGTGTCCTGTAAATGCTGAAGTTCTGCCTCTATTTTTGACTGTATTGGAAATGATACTGACAAGATTCACAAAATTGCTTTCTCTTCAAGCACAGCTTTTGCTTTCAGATATTTTAAGGCTTCAGTATCATCCTAATTTACCTCGACCAAGAGTTCAGCTAATGCTTGTTTTGGGCTCAAGTTGATATCTTTTTTGAGGCCTGTAGACACTTTATGCTTTACCACTCAGGCTAAATCTCTCTCAGCCATTCTTTACCAAATACAATGATACATGACTCTATTGCTCCACATCACAGAAGTTTAGCATATGCTGTTTACAGCTATGTTACCTTCATGCCAAGAGAAGTAAGAATTCCCCCTGTATATGTTTTAGGAGCACTGAGGTTTTCCGAAACCTCACCCCTTTAAGTAGTTTCTAAATATTCTGCTATTAAACTACAGAAAAAGACACTTAATCAAGGTCCATTTTAAGTCTTACTCCTTCCAATTATAAAGAAATCCAAATGACAATTCATTTATCTTTAGGGCTGGTTGGAACATTTTCAACAAAATATGCTGTTTTCTTGAAGCCAGAATGTTTCATGAAGATGTATCAGTTTTGATGAAGTTTTAGACCAAAAGGTTTCTGAGGTCAATGGTTGACTCTGGTCACTTCTTATCAGAGACAGAGGGAGAGCCAAATTGAAAAATCTGATGTTTTTAATCTGGAAATGGACTTTTTGGCACAATTCTGTTTTGCAAAAACATTCAAAGGGCTTGGTTTTTGTTCCAATGAGGAACTCAAACAAATTATGAAAACTCAGAGGTTGTTAAATGAAACTGTCATCCTCCAGCCAGCTCTATTAATTGTATGCTAAATTAAACAGCTGCAGAGATGCTATAGCATTTTCAGTGTACTCCATGTTGTGACCTGATGTCCTCTTACGATGTGGTGGTTGTTGCTTTTTGCACTGACCTGCATATTTTCCATGTGTGCTCCAAGGTCTGCAGTTTCTTCCAGGTTTGTCTTTGAACCAACAGTCATTTTCATTGTGAGACTGTTTCCCAGGATAAAAACAGTCTTTAATTGCTTTCCATGTTGTGCTTTCTGCTTGACCCAAGTTTATTTATTAGGTGCACAAACCACATGATGCTCTTGTAGGTTTCTGATATCTCTTTAGTAGCAGTCTCCATTGACACAGCAATTTCTAGGACAGCCTCAGTCATCAACTGGTTTGGAGTTGTTTCATTTTGCATACCACACATTAAGCGGTCCCTTAATGCCTCATTTAAACTTTCTCCAAACAGTACTCTGACAATTACCTTTATTCAGCCACATATTTGGGAAAAGAGCTGGTTGAAACTTGGAATTTCCATTCCATGGGAAATACTGACATTAAAAAAAATTGTTCCTAATTGAAATGAAAAGTTGAAATTTCAAATTTTTCCAGAAAACAAAAATTTCTAAATACATTTCATTTTGACTTATTTATATTCATTTTATTTTATTTTTATTTTAAATGTTATTGTATATCACTTTAAAATTGGATTAATAATTATTTGAAAATTATAATATAATAGAAAATTAAATTAATTAATAGCATAACAGTCTCGTGGTTAAGGCATTTAAAGGCTGCCCTAGAGAATTAGATTCTAACCCTACCCTCTGCTTCAGAGATCCTAAGTGGGCAAGTCCCTTGAGCCAAATTTTTCAGAGGTGCTCACTGCTTGTGCCTTTCTCATTTCCTAGGTGCCTGGCTTGAGCCACTGCAGTCTGATTTTCAGAAGCTCTGTGGCAGAAGCAGATACAACTGGAACTGATGTCAATGGGTGCTGTGCTTTGAACATGTTAAGTCCTATGTAAAACTAAGTACTCTGAAAAATCAGGTTCTCAGTGTCCCAGATTGAGCACTCAACATTAGTTGATACTTTTGACCTTACTGTGTTTGTGCCTGTGTTCCCCACCTGTGAAATGGGGTGTTATGAACATTAATGTTTCCAGAAGCATTCAGATACTGTTGTGATGAGTGGCATAGAAAAGCCACGTGGAAATTAAAAATGTTGTATTCAGAGTAGTGTTTGAATAGTATGCAGTGAATAAGAGCTGGGGTCATACATTGAATAGTGAGTAGAAAACAAAATATTGAATAGGTGCTCATTAATTGAGCACCATCCACTCTGTTCATTGAATGAGGCAATGGTCCTGTGGGAAAAGTAATATGTGATCATGATATTAAAGACTGAATCATACTGCATATGCACAAGGGGAACAAATTAAAGTTGCACAGGCAACAGTATTTCTGGCATTTCCTAATTGCTGAGTGTTGATTTTGCAACCTTAATACTGTCCTTTTAACTTAGGTTTGTGTGTATGTACGTAATTCAGCCTATGCACAGTGCCTAGCATCATGAGACCCTGATCTGGCTGAGAAATCTTGGTTTCCCAGTAATATAAAAATAAATTGATAATAATAAAAAAAAGGAAGTTGTGTTGATCTGGAATTCTTTACAAAGATAATTTATTTGTGGCAAGTTACGTTTTCTTAGAGTACCCATAAGCATGCACCTAGCTCAGGTTCACATTTCCCTCTCTGACTCATAGACAAACATACAGTATATAAAAATAGCCAGAATCAACATTGAGATGTTGATGTACAGATGATTGTACAGATGATTTCTGTACATTTCATCTCAGAACTGCCTCTCCTTTGTCTGCTTCCCTGCCATTCTCAGCTGTGCCTTCTTCACTGATGTACTGACGGAAGAAGAGGAGACATCCAGCAAGGGGAGAGGCAGTACGGAACCTGCTTCTGACTGTACCGATTGGACTAACAGATTTATATTGGCCTTTGTTATCTTGAGGCAAGAACGTCAGGTTTACTTGGAAAAAAATATATTAAACTTTGTTTGTTCCTGGGAGTCTAGCTGGGCTGGCTGTAATGGAGTAAGGAAGTCATATTCCCCCCACTGCTTGTCTCTTGTGATATTTATGAGAAGGGAGTTGGTTTAAATGGGAAACAAACTGGACAGATTTCCTACTTCCTCTTCTTAGTCCCCCTCGCACTTTGTGATGACACATGGCCCCAGCTCATAGCATTTATCCCAGGCTAGAGAAGAAATAGTGGGTTGGGGTGGGACTTCTTGGTTGGCTTCCATGCTAGTTTGCAAGCCCAAACATCTGCCTTCATCTTGTCCAGCTGCCATAAGGTTTTGTAGTTTGAAATTTTCACCGTTGCTAATGCAGATGCATAGATGTTGATTCGGCATCGAGCTGTACTATGGTAAACAATGGGAGAATCTCAAAAGTCTTGGAGGTTCGGTTGAGTTTGGATATTTAAACAAATCTTTGCCAAATGTGTAAGAACTTCCTTGGCCTGGGAAGCAGGCTGGAAACTCTCAAGGTTTGATGTGCTTTTCAGTGGAGTAGAAGAAAATGGTAAGATTAGAGAGATGAATAAGAGAGTTCCTTAAATCAGGATAGCAAAGGGGGAGGGAGAAGGATGAAGAACAGGAAATAGTTAAGTACAAAGAATTGTGCAGTACCTGAGAAGAAGAGGATAGTATTTAAATAGAGTACTTGAGGTACACCCAAATGATAGGAATGATAGGAAAATAGGGAACAACTACTCTTAACTAACAGAGTTAACATTAGTACATCATCTCATGTACAATGATAGAATAACAATTTCATTCAAACACCGATGGCATCTTTTGAACAGCACAGATATTTTACTATCATATCCTTTTGCAGACCTAGGTATAGAGAGATCCAAAATGGAGAATTAATAGGAAATAAAAAAAATATTAGGGCTGTTGATTAATTGCAGTTAACTCAAGCAATTCATTCAAACATTTAATCACAATTAATCACAGATTTAATTGCACTATTAAACAATAGAATACCAATTGAAATTTATTAAATATTTTGGATGTTTTTCATATATATTGTATTCTGTGTTGTGATTGAAATCAAAGTGTATATTATTTTTTATTACAAATATTTGCACTGTAAAAAGATAAACAAAAGAAATAGTATTTTTCAATTCACCTCATACAAGTACTGTAGTGAAATCTCTTGGTCATGAAAGTGCAACTTACAAATGTAGATTTTTTTTTTTGTTACATAACTGCACGCAAAAACAAAACAATGTAAAACTTCGGAGCCTACAAGTCCACTCAGTCCTACTTCTCGTCATCCAATCACTAAGCCAAATAAGTTTGTTTACATTTACAGGAGATAATGCTGCCCTCTTCTTATTCACAATGTCACCAGACAGTGAGAACAGGCGTTCGCATGGCACTTTTGTAGCCAACATTGCAAGGTATTTATATGCCAGATATGCTAAACATTCATATGCCCCTTCATGATTCAGCCATCATTCCAGAGGACATGCTTCCATGCTGATGGCACTCGTTAAAAAAAAATGTGTTAATTAAACTTGTGACTGAACTCCTTGGGGGAGAATTGTATGTCGCCTGCTCTGTTTTACCCATATTCTGCCATATATTTCATGTTAAAGCAGTCTCGGTTGATGACCCAGCACATGTTGTTCATTTTAAGAACACTTTCACTGCAGATTTCACAAAACACAAAGAAGGTACCAATGTGAGATTTCTAAAGATAGCTACAGCACTCGACCCAAGATTTAAGAATCTGAAGTGCCTTCCAAAATCTGAGAGGGAGGAGGTGTAGACCATGCTTTCAGAAGTCTTAAAAGAGCAGCACTCCAATGCGGAAACTACCGAACCTGAACCTCCAAAAAAGAAAATCAACCTTGTGCTGGTGGCATCTGACTCAGATGATGAAAATGAACGTGCATCGATCTGCACTGCTTTGGATTCTTATCGAGCAGAACCCGTCATCAGCATGAACGCATGTCTCCTGGAATGGTGATTGAAGCATGAAGGGACATATCAATCTTTAGTGCATCTGGCATGTAAATATCTTGCAATTCCAGCTACAACAGTGCCATGAGAATGCCTGTTCTCACTGTCAGGTGACATTATAAACAAGAACTGGGCAGTATTATCTCCTGCAGATGGAAACAAACTTGTTTGTCTGAGCGATTGGCTTAACAAGAAGTAGGACTGAGTGGACTTGCAGGCTCTAAAATTTTATATTCTTTTATTTTTGAATGCAGTTTTTTTGTACATAATTCTACATTTGTAAGTTCAACTTTCATGATAAATAGATTGCACTACAGTACTTGTATTAGGTGAATTGAAAAATACTATTTTTGTTTTTTTTAACAGTGCAAATATTTGTAATAAAAAATAAATATAAAGTAAGCACTGTACATTTTGTATTCTGTGTTGTAATTGAAATCAATATCTTTGAAAATGTAGAAAACATCCAAAAATATTTAAATGGTATTCTATTATTGTTTAACAGTGTGATTAATCACAATTAATTTTTTTAATCGCTTGACAGCCCTAAAATATATCCTTCCCGCTCTTAAGGAAAAGGTGTAATATGCACCCAAAGATCACCGGGGGGGGGGGGAATGGGAGGAATGCTTGGGGAGGACAGTAGTTCTATTTATACTATAAGACATTGTTTCCCAAACTTGGGACGCTGCTTGTTCAGGGAAAGCCCCTGGCGGGCTGGGCCGGTTGGTTTACCTGCTGCATCCGCAGGTCCGGCCGATCGCGGCTCCCACTGGCTACAGTTCGCTGCTCCAGGCCAATGGGAGCTGCTGGATGCGGCGGCCAGTACCTCCCTTGGCCCGCGCCACTTCCCACAGCTCCCATTGGCCTGGAGCAGCGAACCGCGGCCAGTGGGAGCCGGGATCGGCCAGACCTGCGGACGTGGCAGGTAAACAAACCGGCCCGGCCTGCCAGGGGCTTTCCCTACACAAGTGGCGTCCCAAGTTTGGGAAACACTGCTACAAGAGATAAAAATTCCAGTTGAAGAATAACCATCAAAATAGCTGAAAGAATGTTTGAGAAAGACAAAAAATTCAGAGAAATGAAGTAATATAATGCAACCATTACTATCCATCTGCACACAAAAAAGTAATATACTAGCTACAGACTTCAACTTATAACCCCTCTGGCTATCGAACACTAAGGTCCTGAGCAATTGTATCACTAGAACAATTAAGAACGCAGACAAGCTTTTGGCCAGGATACCCCAGAGTGAGCTACGCCACTGCAATAAATGAGCTATTGAGAATAAAAATGAATATTACCAGACACAGTCTAGAATTTGTTAACATTAAGAAGGTTCTTGGTTCTGTGGGAAAGGATTATTAAAAGCCTTGCAAAGGCAAGACATGGGCACAGGTATTCTGTAAGAAAAATCTATTTTTTTCATGAGCCAATTGGAAAAGAGAAGTAGCTTATTATTAAAATATCAGAAGGAGATGGACAACGTAGAGGGAATTCAGAGATGACCAATAAAAAGGATCAAGTGGCTGGAGAGACTGGATAAAGAACTGAGGCCTTTCTTCTCACTCAGTCAGGTAACATGAAGATACTATCTGCTCTGCCACCTCTTAAAGGAGGACTATCACAGGGCTGATATTGCAATCACTGCAGTAGCTATTGCAATGGCTCGATTTTTACCTGCTCTGTTACCCTTACAGGCCCTGCCTGGGGTATAGGGATTTGCTTTTACCACTCACAGCATTGGCTTTGGATCTGCAGAGCCAAGGTTTCCTTCATATGTCCCTATTCCCCAATAATATGTCCATAAGCTCAATTACCATAGGGGATGGTGGAGAAATAGAGACCATAGGTAGTTCTCTGCTGTATATCAGTAAGTACATTTCAGTCGGTGCTAAAGCAAACACCTCCTGGGAGCAGAGAGTAGTCAATATTTCATATTTTATTCAATATAACAGGACCTTTATTTTATGAAGTGAATGAAGGCTGAGGAGACAATGTGGCTAAGATTCAGCCATGCTTAGTAGCCATTAACCTTCTTATATTTTTGCTTAATTCAATTACATCTTTTGTTAACAACATAACATATTTGATTGAAAATATGATTGCTAAAGCATTGCAAATAACAATTAAATGTATAATAACGATGTACCTCTTACAGAAATATTAATTCCCAACAAGGGCCAGATACAAGGGCCAGATTCAAAGGATACTGAAGTCTATGGAAAGACTCCCATTGTTGTCAATGTGCTTTGCATCAGGCCCCAAGTGATTTAAAAAAAAAATACTATGTGATTAATTATAAATGAATGCTAGAAATCTATACAAGCCATTTCACATGATAGCTCTGAAATATTTAATAAACATATATTAGATATTAATTAATCACAGTGGTCACACTTAAAAGGTCTATTCTTTTTAGAGAGATACTGCCCGTTCTAACAGTGACCCGCATTTTAAATATAGGGAATCGTTTTCACATTGGGAGCATCTTTCTAAGTGAAAGAAACTTTTTATTGCAATCTCTGGACTTCCATGTTGACCATTATTTCAAAGAGAAACACTGAGTCAAACACATATTGAATTGTATTGAAAACCCTTGATACTCGCCCCATTCTGGCCTCCTTATACTGAGCATAAAGGGCTGGAGTTATGTAAAGAAACTCTAAAAGCCCTGGCGGGAAGAGAGCAGTAATGCTACCTTCGAAAGATCCCCTTAAAAGCCTTGGGGTAGGGGACATTCCAGGAGGGGGGGCTAGAGCTGGGAGAACTTTATTGGGGGTGAGACCTCAGCACACAATGGTGCGGAGATTTCAGGCAGTGCTTCAATCTACAGACAGCTGGGGACAAACTACAATAATTGTGGCACCTGGAACTTGGAGGGAGGAACACAGGTTGCAGGAGAGAAGAGTTTGGAGGATGCACCAGGAAGCCGTCTCTCTGCACATGGCTTGAATGCTAGCTGTAGTTGCAGCACCTCTGTAAATAGTTCTCTTAATAGAGAGCCAATTTAATTTTAGAAATATGGAGGGCTCTCATGTTATTACCCAGCATGTGGTACATGAAATGATAATTTAGATGAGCTCCCTGAATTGTCTAATTTATGCTGGAGGCCACAGAGCAGACCAGGAGCCAGAGGCCATAAAGTTGGCTTAAAGACCCCCGCCACACACACACACACACACACACGACTTTGAGTTCTTTGCTGCTCCTCGTAGATGCTCAGCACAGAATCTCACTTCTAGTATTTAACATTCAACTAACTTTATATTAGAGAGAATTATTTTACTCTAATCTTTTCAGTTTATAGTGAAAAAACAAATGCAACACCACATTTTCCTATCAACTCTTGCTTCATAAAGGGTCACAGCTGTTCAGCTTCAGGCTCCCGATGTAACACTGATAATGCAGACAAAATTCCATCTTCTGTTTTGTATTTCAGGACAAGTGACACCATGCCAACTTCTTTTTTCCCCTGCTCTCCCATGGCATTGACTTCTTCTCCACTCTGGAGGCCAAACATCTAGGAAGCTGAAGGAGATCTAATAACTTTTTGTTTAATTCCTCTGATTAAAATTCATAATCAAACCAGCAGCACAGGGGTTTTCAAAGCTGATATAGTTTTCAGAATGCTACTGATGTGTGACTTCTGACTCCGTTTTTTTCATCATAAAGTGATTTGTACTGAAATTCACCAAGATTTTTTATTTTCAGACCAGCTCAGTTCATAAGATATGTGTTTCCTACCTCTGAAAAATCAATGTAAACACAAGCTCTGACAGCCTGTTATCAATGTTTCACAGAACCTAAAATCAACCTAAAAGATAACCTTCCAAACTCAGAACAAAATACATAGTCTCAAATTTGCCTGTCAATCTTTCTCAAAGGAGACAAAAGATAGAAAAGTGTCTTTAAGATGTGATGGACTGCTATGATTCATTTCTAGAATTGTGTTTCCCTTTGGATGGATCTTTCATCAGAACAGGATAAAGCTTTCTGCTATCTTGTTTGACAGTGAAGCCCACATTTCACACACCTTGCTGCAAGGTTTACGTAGTTTAAATTACTCTGTGATCTCTACACTGTTTCTCTCATGGGACTATTTAAAGGTGGACCTTACTCAAAGGAATGGGGGGAAATAAAGCATTTAAAACTACTTTTTCTCATTGTAGAACATTGGTTCCATCCCCTTTACCTATTTGGCACATGGGAAATGCAGTTTCAAATTATCCAAAAGGGAGCTTCCAATGGTTCAGAGAATTCATAGTCTGTAGACTACTGTAGCAGTATTTAGTATGTATATAAAAATTCTTCACTGTACATCCAATGAAAACTATTTAGGGTCAGATTCTTCAGTGCCTTCCAATGGATACCAAAGGAGAACAGTGTGCAAGGAAACTTTCACATACACCTGAGACAATGCTCAGGGTCAAACAGTCCCTGTATCCTCGGAAGGAAAATCACTACTATTGTTATGAATCCACAGAGCTGGGATGAGAATCCGCTCTGTCTTCACATCAGTCTACAAGGTACACCAAGAAGAAAAAACTGCGCTATCATAAAGGATGAAGCAGGCTGTGCATTCCCTCTGAACACTGGGAAGTTTGTGTGCCTCCTGAGGGACAGGGTTTGGCCAGTTTTCTTAGGTGATCATTAATTGTTTTGAGGGTAAAGTCCTGACATTAGTACCAGTGAACACAGGTTTTCTTGGCACTAGTAGCGTGCAAACTGCATCCTGTATGAGCAAAACAGCACTGAATGTTGAAAATTAAAATATTTATTCTACCGAAACCCATTATTTTTGTCATGTTTTAACCTCTGTGAGTATTTTCTCTCCCATATGTAACAACATTCTGACCTGTTGAATTCAAAGGTAAGCTACACAGCTTCACAGTCAGCAGGGGTCAGGAAGGAATTTTACCTCCCATTGACTTCATTGCATGTGGCCAGCTGTGCATTATGGAGTAGGGATGTAGGGCATCTGCAGTGCAATGGCCCCACACCTGGACAAAGAGACTCTCCTGCCGAGTTCTTGTAGTGGGAGCTAGAGGAGAGGTTTGTCTGAGGAACAGAGCTTTAGAGTGGCATGTGTGTGGGAAATTAATATGTTGGAGCTGAGTTGAGGGTACTGAGAAGTCACAGGATGATTGCCATGATGATGTTTCCATAGTGTCAGAGGAAAGAATCTACAGCTTAAGATGCCCAACATGAGGAGATATTGGCAGATGGTTGGGGAGAGTGGCAAAACACAAAGGGCCAATTCATGCTGTCCCAGCAGCACATGTAGGGGCTATGTCATGGAAATAGGAAGATCTCATGGGCATGGCCAAAATGTATCTCTATATGCTGTTTGCCAGGGCCCAGAAAAGGGCATGGAAAGTTATAATTTACACCAAGAACTGGGCAGGCAAGTCCACAGGCTCTAAGAACAGAACATGCTAAAGTAGTTTAAAGCCACTTACACAGAAATAGAGTAATATGAGCATCAGGTCAGGCTAAGTGTCCCCTTCTACCAAAATAAAAGCAAACACTCTCATTTGTCCTTTTTTTTTTTCTTTTTTCTTTTTTGCAGTACAGTATTTCTCTGTTTGATGTTTAGGAATTTCTTTTTCAGACTATATTAGTCTAACTCAACTAATCTAGTAGCTGCAGTTCTCCACTTGTTTCATTGCTATTGATACAGTATGCAATCATCAGATTTAAATACCCATTAAGCTAACATTTGAATCCTGCTACGGCACAAAGCAAAATAAAACATCAGATCCTCAATTTTCTTCTCACTGCTGGAGCTTCTGGCAATCCCACGAGAGCTGCTAACGTGATGAATAAACATGTATTGAATTGGTTCATTAGGGTGAAACTATAGATCTTTCCTGATGTTTCCTTTATTCTTTGGGGAAAGAAGGAGTTTTATATTTGGTTGTTACAGCTGTGATACTGCAAAGCAAAACACAAATGCCATACAATAAAATGCTACTGCTTATGGAAAATGCAAAAATAGAGAACAAAAAAGATAAACTGGATGCAAATTGAATGCTTTATCTTGCTGATTGCCATGCATATTTACTTGCAAAGGAAATTCTTTCATAAGTTATGAAGTGAAGTTACAATGACTTGTTAGAAACACTCTCATCAAAATCACAGCTCAGTAATTACAGACTCAAGAGGACTGCTAATGTATAATATTTACTCTATACTGGAATTAGAGACAATAATAAAGCACCTCTAAAATTTTCTAGCAGACTTCTTTTAAGGATCTCAAAACATGTTACTAGCAACTAGGAATTGAGCCTCCCTCCCCCAACCCCCACACCCACCCCAGTAAACAGATGTTTGTCCCTGCATTTTCAAAGGTGGGGAAAGTGATTTGATGACATGTTAAAATGTTCTGCTCTGTACAGTCAGTATATAATAATGTCACCTCAACAGGTCTACTCCCTGCGTGTACTCTGTCACACATGCTACTTTAGTATCTAATGACAATTTTTACTACTTTTTTCTTCTGTTAGCTCAGCACATACAGAACTGTAATAATATATTTGTATTTATATTACAGTAGTGCCTAGAGATTCCAACTGAGATTGCAGGCCCATGCTTTAGGTGCTTTACAATCACACAGTTAGAGTTAGTTCCTGTCCCACAGAGCATATCATCTAAATAGACAAGACAAGAGTGTGGACTGGGGAGGTGACTGGACTTGCCCAGGTCACCCAGAAGGTCAGTGGCAAGACTGGGACGCAGCCCAATGACCAAGAGGTATTCTAGTCTTTCCCGTGCTTCATTAACAGAACTGTTTACTAATTTCAAATCAGTTACCCCTGTATAAACTCACAAAAGGCAAAGAGGACAAAATTTACTAATGTACTGAAGGAATAAATGGGAAAATAATTTGAAGACAATCCTTTGCACAAATTCCACTGAGGGCATAATATGGCCTATAGAACCTTTGTTACAAGTGAAGAAAGCATCGAGGAGGGGGTGGGGACAACCCAACTTAACTTTTAGATCCCTCTGAGTATTATAAAACACATTACTATCACCACCACTGCTAGCCATTTATGCTAAGGCTCCTAGGCTGACCAGGGGTATATGAGCTGATATTAAAAATGTCAGCAGCATATTTATGGTAAGGGTCTCAACATTGTTAATACCAGTGGATCTGAACATTTTCATAATATAAACAAGATATATATGGATGTGTTCCTCTAATTCCCCCCATGTCCTCAGATAATCCTTACTGGTGGATTCCAGCAATGTTGATATTGTGATATGTGTAATAGAATGGCTGCAACAATGCCTGTGTGGACTGTGATCTCATTAGATCCCATAATTGATTGTAAATTCTTTAGGCTATGTCAGCATTGTAATGGAAATTCTTTAGACTGGTGTTGGTGATTCAGTAGATGACATTCTTCTCTTTTGAGTCAGTTGTTGAACGGATGCCCCACCATAATATACGGGGGTATTATGCTGCATGAAGTGCTTTTGTTCACATGAGACGCAAAACTGAGGTTTAATAACTTGAAGACTCCATGTTTCTTTTTCATAAAAGTAGGGCCATTATATAAAGTGTTCTAGACAAATTCCATCCCAGGTAATTACTGTATGGCCACCTAAATTCCCCCATACATCCTGTTGCAGAAACACAAAGATCTTCACATTTTTGCCTTAAATTCTGTCGTTATACAGTTGCCATGTTTCATTCAACAGTGTTAGATAAAATAACAACTATTTATAGTTTGTATGGTATAACAGATTGAGAAAGCACCTTGTGATTTTTTCTGGATAAAAGGTGCTATATAAATATGATATTGCCATTGAGTGTTTCCACTTTAAAAATTGTTTGCCACTAATACACAGGGAAAAAAAACCACTAACTCAGGAAACTGCTTACAAAAGCAAACAATATATGCTGATATTGATGGCCTTAGTTTTCCGCTTCTGAAATTGATATAGCACATAAAGGACTGGAGTGGAATACAGAACATCTGATCATTGCAGTTTAATGCTAAAAGATCATTAAGATTTTCATTGCCTCTGTACAGTCTGTGCCATGCATCTGAAGAAGTGGGGTTTTTACCCACGAAAGCTTATGCCCAAATAAATCTGTTAGTCTTTTAGGTGCCACCGAACTCCTCGTTGTTTTTGTGGATACAGACTAACATGGCTACCCCTCTGATACTCTGTACAGTCTGTTTATTTATGAAAATATGCACAGATCGTCTTATCTGGAAAGAAAACACAATATCAATATCAAGACTGGTATAAAAACTCATGGTTTTATAAGTTTGTGAAAAAGCAAAACAGAAATCATTCTTGCTTTGAATTTCTCCCAAAATGGAAAGACAGTTATTGCACAAGAAAAACTGTCTTTTCAAAGTCAAAAGACATATCTCTGCAAAACTAGAGAAATTGTGACTGGGACAAATTCATAATTTATCCCAAGAACCATTGAAAAATCATCTTTACCAGCTGTGACAGAGTGCTAGTCATAGTACCCTGATCACTGACATTACTGTGGCAGAGAAGAGGCAGCTGCCTCAGCTGGGAGCAATTAAACATTTTCTGCTGGGATATTATAAACACCAGGGTGGCACTAGCTGGGCTAATAATGATACAATTTGCAGTAATTGGGAGGCTCTAATGGGAAGGAACAGAAAACGGGGGGAGTTTGGAGAGAAGCAGCGTAGAAGTCTTCTCCTGCTATATACTTGTATCATGTTTTGTTGGCTGGTGAACTGAGGAATAAAGGTGCATATGGTGAAAGGGAAACAGCCTGTGTGAGTGAGGGACCATAGAAGCAGGCTAGGCAGTGAGGCACAGCAAATAGCTTAAGAAATATCCTGTGACAGCAGCAAAAAATGTGAAGTTTAAAGCTGGATTTAAAAATGGTGCATACTTTTCCTAATTCAAATATTAGTGAAGATTGGCACAAGATGTGGTATCCTGTTACTGTTCTTCTCATCTTGCTATCAGAATATCTCATTTAACGTCTTCATTGGTAGATTAAGACCTTCTTTTCTGTTTCTTTCCTCCCTGATGCGTGTACTCTCCCCCATCCCCACACTTCAAACGGGGAAAATATGCTGCCTCTTGTATTCATCTGGACAACTTCAAGGGATCTGAACACTGTGAAATTAGGTGAAACATTCAAAAAGTGGTTCTAAAAACACATGCTCCAAACTTAGATGTGAAAAGCCCCTGTGTGCAGCTGAATCAAGGCCTCTTTCAAAAAATTGCTGTATAGATTTACACCCCCAGTTAAAATAGATGGCTGTGATGAAAATTTTCACTAATTTCATCAATAGCCTGCTCTGAATAGATAGCTGGGTTTGGTAATGACCTTTAATGACTGTTCCCATCTGGAATAAAAAGTCGTCTTCTGAGAATGTTGGTGTTCAGAGTTTCAGATTCCAAACAAGTTGCAATTTTTGGTCCTTGGTGTTATTCATATGGCATTAGTGGTGCAGCTTCACTGGAATGTGTCAACAGGGGACTCACTCAGATGCTGCTGAATTGCGAATAGTGAATGGTGTAAATAGCAAACAGTACTTTAAATAGGGCTGATAGTTTTTGAAACAAGTATGATCATAAACAGATAGTTAAGGGGTAATGCCTCTTTTACCTGTAAAGGGTTAAGAAGTTCACCTAGCCTAGCTGACATCTGACCAGAGGAACCAATGGGAGGACAAGATGGTTCAAAAGGAAGGAGGGAAGTTCCCTTTGTCTGGGTCAGTTTCACTTTTGACCGGAGTGGAAAAGTTCCAGAATTCAGTCTCTTATTAAGTAGTGAGTACTAGTGAAGGAAATAAATAGGTTTATGTTTATTTCTTTGTAACTTGTCTTGTGCAATTAGAGGAATAATCAAATTGGGTATTCATTTGTGTACTAAGTTTTTGCCCAGGGGAACATCCTCTGTGTTTTAATCTGTTGCCTGTGAGAGTAGCTGGTATGCTAATCTCTCCCAGAGGGTTTTCTTTTACCTTTCTTTTCTTTAATTAAAAGCCTTTTTTTAAAAAAAACTAATTGATTTTTCCTTGTTTTAAGATCCAAGGGGGTTGGATCTAAATCCACCAAAAGTTGGTGGGAGAAAGGAGGGGGGAGGTTAATTTCTCCTTGTTTTAAAATCCAAGGGGTTTTGGATCAGTGTTCACCAGGAAATTGGTAAAAAAAGTCTCTCAAGGCTACCCAGGGAAAGGAATTAGTGCTTGGGAGTGGTGGCAGCCAGACCAGATCTAAGCTGTTAACTGAGCTTAGAGCTTCTCATGCAGGTCCCCACATCGGTACTCTAAAGTTCAGAGTGGGGGAAGGAACCTTGACAAGTATCCAAAAGTAAGTGTCACTAATAGGAATTACCGTGGTAAAGTTTTTCCCAGAAGATGTCAAGGACCACATTTCTCATCAAAAATTTCAAATAATAATCCGTCACTACAGTCCCTGGAGGAGATAATGAACAACATGGGGGACCTGAAAAAGATTTTAGTCTGCCTTGTAGTTTATTGGTGGTGTTCTGCAGTGGTGCATCTGAGACCTAAGTTGACTTTCCTGACCTTGTATTTCACTCTGTGTCCAGGAAAAGCCTTGAAACACAGATGAGGCAACAAGTCTGCCCTTTGGATAAAGGTGCATACTCTGATATTGCATGTTGACTAGCAGTGAAATTGAGCATTTGGGGTGAAATTTACCTGTGCCAAGAGCCCATATAAGGCTTATGCACCAGTTAAGTCCTACATACGCTATAAAAATAGGACTTGAGTGATTCATAGGCTTTGTTCAGGGCTTTAGTTCACAATCTTGAAAGACTCTCACCCAGCTGTGACTTTACACACTGTGAGTAGTCCCATTAACTTCAATGTCAATTACACTGCATAGCCAAGCTCATGCATAAATCACTGAGGACCATAAGCCTGTACTCTTCCTGCCACCTAGGGAGGCTTAATATTGTTAGAGATAGCATGGAGCAGAGGTCTGTCTCCAGCTGAATTGCAACAAGAGGAGGAAGGTTCTTTGTACCTGTTTCCCTAGCAGGACCAGCCAGAGTCCACCCCTTAGTGTTTTAAAATATATTGTACTGGGCTCCCACCCTGTCAAGTGTTCAGCAATGGCCAGCATCTGTAGGAATCTCAGAAATGACAACTATAACTGAGCAGAAGGCTTTCTTTTCAAATGCTTTCCATGCAGTATTAATGTTGAGAAGTGCTTCTTACCATAGGAACTTTCAGATTGTCAAGCAGCAAAAAATAGATGGAGGTCTCCTTTCCGGATTGCATGTCCCACATTGGTGTGGTACAGTTCCTTTTAGACAAATTAGTGGAAAGAGAAAATCTTGGCAGCCTTTCGACAGAAAAATGTTTTGTGTTATCGCTGGGCTTGAAGAAAAAACACACACACGCACACACCCGGAATGGTATTTCTGAGGTGTAGTAAAACCACACTTGAAACACAACAGTCTTTTCCAGGGATATAAAACATATTCATGTCAACAGGAAGGCTCTCAGTTAGTTTCAATCGAGCCAATATTGAGGAGAAGAAAAAAATTTAACACAGTGCTCGTGTTAAATGGTGGCACAAGCAGTAACTAATCTGTGCTTGGTAACTGGGGAGAAAAAGAAGCAATTTCAAAGATGATAAGCATGAAATGAGAACAAAAATGACAAGGAGTGCAGTAAAAGACAGTGACAGCTAGAGCTGGAAGTAGAAAAAGAGTTAGAAAAGAGGTTTTGATGACAGTCCACCAATAAAAACAACTCAGCATGTCATCTTTTCCTCTAGAAAAGCAAATGATCTTTCAAGAGAAGATGAGGGCTTTCAGATCAAGGACTTGGTGCTTCAGCCCTCTCTCAGGCAGCATTTCCACTGAAGTCAGGCCTGAAATGTGCTATGTACGTTTTAGAGATGTTATGAGGTCTTCTGTTGTCTATCCAGCCACTTGGTGGCACAATGCAGTTTGGGAGGCAGCGCATGTTTCACTATTGGGGAAAATAAACACAGGTCTCACAAAGGGCTAATGTCAGAGGAAGAGCAGATAAGCCCAGCTAACCCATCTTTGCTAAAAGCAGAGGGATAGTTCCCCCTCCGCTCTTTCTCTTGTTCCCTTTGGACTCCATCTTCCCACCTTTTGACTCTTCACAAGTTGGTGAAATAAGAACAGTAGAATTTAAGAATCATCAGATGAGAGAATTTGAAGTGGGAACAGCAGAAGGAACTGGTGCCTGACTGGGGAGTTTATTAGACTCCAAGGCTTTCTTACTCGTGGAGAGAGCAGTAGGATGATCTGACGGGGAGTTAAAAAAACGAGAATTGTTCAAGACGGGAGTCTCCTATCTGCCTCATTTCTTCTACAAGATCTGTCCTCAGCTACTCTGCATCCCTTCCAGTGGGCAGAGAACAAAAGGAGAACCTTCCATCTCCTGTTTTCCATTCCCTCTGGAAAGAAAGACCTTACCACTGGTTTCTTCCCACTTAGCCAGAATCTAGAGGAAGCAGAATGGCCTTGACAGTTCCGTCTCCCAGCTTGAAACTAGTGGGTGTGTAAGTTAAATAGCTCTGGTAAAACTGATTATTGGGAATGTGTGAAATGTTCCCCTACAAAGCTCCACACTGTGAAAAACATGGATTTACTTTCAGATGCATGTATTACCTTGTTTCCGTTCTCTTCTTTGTGCCATTTCCCATCACGCAAATTGATGCAAGTTGATTTCAGCAAATGACCTGCATACCCTTGATGATGTGCAGCCAGCAAAATTGATGAGATTTTCCCCCCTCTGACTTTGATCTACTTTAACCCCCACTTATCACTGCCTCCAACTCTTTTTTTAAGTGTTTCAGTTAACCAGACCTAAGGGTCATCTGTTTGGATCCCACTCTGAATACTAAGCAATGTCCTGTGAAGATATTCAAAGTAGATTCTTTCCCCCTTTTGGTGTATTACTGGTATAATTTTAAATAAGTCAGTCTTCACTAGGCAGGAAAAGATGGATAAAATGATAAAATACGGTTACAGAATCTAATTAGCAATGGGCTATAGGTACACATTTGTTTACAAAATAGAAGAGTAAAATTGAACCAAACTCAAAAGTATAACAATAAGAAACTATAAGAATCATCACAGGAATACAAACCTACATTCATATTCAGTTGTATGTCTTTTATTTTACTCCTAATAATTATTACTCCTAATATTGATCTTGAGAATTGGAGAAATTATCCCTCTGACACATCAACAGTCAATTTTGTAGTTTGGCCACTCCCTAGAAGGGACAACTAATTCACTCTAAAATCTCAGCCCTTCAGGCCACTCCCTGGACAAACATAGGGCTTTGCTTCCATTCAAAGGAAAGTCTTTACCCAGACTGCTCTACTACCTTCCTTTTTCCTTCAGGAAAACTTCTAGAATGTGCATTTCTTTGGCAACTGACAAGCTGCCAATGTAACATTCTCTGGCATATGCCCATTAGCTTCACAGAAGGAATCAGTGTTGTTGTCTCGATTGACAATGGAAATTAATTAGGATCACAAACCTGCATGACTCAGCTGTTACTGAACTTCCAAAACCCAAGTATGATTATCCCAAAACAGAAGTAGCATTCATAAATGCAGCAGCAATGCAATCTACAGTCGCAAAAACATAATAGTGGTCAAGGCTGTTATTTTCCCAGTGTGCTCATGCAAAGGGATAAGGGGGCATATTTCACTTTTTTATTTGCTGGTGTACATTACCTGGGTTGCTTTTGAAATCATGGGGAAGCTAAAAAGCAGTATGGAGCCTTCAAAAGTAGGTATGGATTGGGAATGGGCAGAACCTCAATTTATATCCCCAGAACATTTTAGTGAGCCAATACGATCTGTCACAGGGTGAAGTCCTCCATTATTGGCTAGGAGCAGAAGCAGATCACTTTCCCCCCAAGAGCTAGGGGAGAGAAACAATGAGTGAACTGATGCTCAATTGAACACACTTCACTCCCTGGCCTGCACTTGGAGCAGCACAGGTATGTGCTTCCCCTTACTCAGGGACTGTATGACAGACTGTAATGTTTGCTCCTGGTGTGCAAAAAATAGCTTCTGTGCTAAGGAGTAAATCCTTGCTTTCAAGATAAGATGTTCTGGATTTCAGAGAGATGCACTGAAATGCAGATATCTTAAAAATAACCAAGGCTAAAAATCAAATGACATCAACTCAGGAAACTTCATAAATTCAGAAGGAAATGATCTGCTGGTTTGTTTGTTAAAAAAGAGGGGGGCAATCGACAAACGGCACAGAAGGAACAAGAGCAGATGAGGTCCTGAGGAAATGATGGTTATTTATCTGACAGAGATTTACTAAGAGGGCTAAAAGATACAGTAACACTCACTGCAATTCTATCAACTTTGATCTGTCAAAAGTGATTAATGTGATCCAAGGCAAAAACAAACCCAGCTGGATTTTTGACAATGTGTAACCTCTCTGACCCACAGTGATCCAAGTAATGACCAAAATACCTGAGGTGGTACAACTTAGCTGCTCGAGGACCTAATCTTGTGACAAATTGGGAACTCTTGGTTCCCACTGAAATCAAGGGAATTCGAGGTAACTCAGGGCCAGATCCTTATAGGATCCTCCCATGGGATTGGGCAGGAAGGGATAGAAATGGGCAAAGCCTCAACTCACTTCTCATGGAAGTTAGGTGCCTATATACTTTTGAGAATCTGGGCTTCAGTGCCTTGCAGGATTGGGCCTCCTTTTATTAATGATGGCTTTTTGACTAGTAAAAAGCAATAGCTGTCTAACCATGCAACAAAAATACTTCCACATTTAAAAATAAAATTCTTGACTTGATTATGGACAGCAGCATAATATAGTTTGAGTGTTAACCAAGTAATGAAATATCATGGGAAATACTTCCTTACCTATTTCAACATATCTTAAATTCTGCAACTCAGTAGAAGTTCATCTCAGATGGACCATTATGCACCAGTTATAGATATCATTTAGTATCGGAGTATCAGACAACTTTGAATTCGGTCCCTATTATGGTAGTTGCTGTTCAAACCTATTAAAAAGACATACTAATTAAGGGACTATGCTCTTTCCTTCATTAGCACATGGTCACACAGGGACACCAGTGCTATGTTCCACTGGCTTACCAGAACCACTGACTACAATGAAGAAACTTTCCCCATCCCCAGCTTGTCCCTCTGTCCCAGGAGTGCTTCTTGAGTGTGAAAGCTCTTGGGAACAAGATGAAAGGCAGGTTGACTCAGGTGAGCATGTCCTCAAGCAGTTTCTGGATTTCACGCAGTACAAGCAGCCTCCTTCCCCATTGACAAAACACAATGAATCTGAAACCCAACGTAATTTTGAGGTTTGGTGCAAGTCTCTCTCACATCTCTGCTGAGGACACCTGTATTGTATTTCCAGAACTGCCACTTTCAAGTCATTTAATTTCCGTTTCTCAGTTACCCTACTTGTAAAATGGGATAAAGAGTTATCTGTGTCACAGGAATGTTTACATCCTAATCAGTGTTTGTACTATATTTTGAGACCCTCAGATGTGTAAATGCATAGTTATCATTGCTATTTGTGTCATTTTCATGCTAATTTTCACACAATCTTCAAATGTATGTACTTTGTGCTGGAGATGTTCACCTGTCTCCAGCTCTTGCCTGAAAAATCCTTATACAAGTTGATCCCTGGACTCAAGCAGGACTATTTACAGGAGCAAGGGTTCCAGGATCAGGGACAAAATATCTTGGCCCAGATTCTACTATATGATTCTGTCCATAAAGGGCAACCTGATAATTTCCTCACACTAGGGAACTTCCCACTGGTTTAAAGCTTATGGAGCTAGTGGCGTCAGCTCCAGTGTCAGCTGTACCCACTCTGACCTAGGGTACATAGTGAGAGAGAAAACTGTGGGCCAGGCAGGTGGGATGCATATCAGATCAAAGCTCCACTGTGCTAGATCTCACATGGAATAAATGAGAGCAGTCCCCACGCTGAAGACAGGCAGAGGGTTAAATAAAGGAGCTCAGAAGCAGTGGAGAATTGAGTTCGTAACAAAAAACCTGTATTTGGAAAGATGAAATCTGAATATAGAATCACTTTCACATCCCTTGTAACTATGCCTGGCCTGATCCTGTGAGACACTCAGTACCCTCAACTACTATTGACTTCACTGAATTATTTTCATGACATGCAGTGGAGGGCCTCTGAGACAGTAGGCAAAGGGGTCTTTTCAGGATATCAGCAAATAGTGCCTTTTATTAGTAGGAGCTCAACATTTATAAATAGTAAATTATAATTTCTTTTCAAAAACTGTACAATATAATAATATTGTGAACAATTCTATATTCTGGTGAGTGTTCTGACCTTGACAGCTCCTGTTACCATCATCAAACACTATAGACGTATGTATGTCAAGGCTTAAATTCAATAAAATATCTCCCAAGGATTGATTCTATTTTGTTGAGTTATATGGGGGAATATTATACATTTTAGCTTCCTTTAATGCTACATTGGCATACTACAGTTATGGATCAAGTAACAAATGTTATTTACATGATTTTTAAATGCATTTTTCAAAGAAAAATCAGGCAGCATATCTTTCATTTAAATTACACAATCAGTATTCATCAGTGTACACAGATGAGTTTGTGCATTATTCAGTTGGCAGAGAGTGTGCAAACTTTAAAAGAAGCAGAAATCAAGGAAGATAGGATGATGGTGGCAGAGACAAACAAGGGAGGATGTTAATATGGGGAGGGCAGATGCAGATGGCTGTCTCTTTTGCACAATTATATTGACCCAGCATTTCCAGATTATAATTAGAGAGGAGCCTGAACCAAAATTCCAGCTCCAAACACCATTTGTTTTATGTCCCTCTTTGGGTGGTGAGAGAAGTGAAGAATCTGAATCTAGACCCAGTTCTAGATTTCACACCTGGCTTCTTGCTCCATAAATTGGTCTACCTGTAATACCGGGTCCATCCACTCTTCAAACTTACACTCATAGCATAGCATGATACTTAACATTTATATAGTATGCTTTGCCAATGTATCTCAAAACACGTTAGTCATTAAGTAGATAAGCCTCAGTACACCCTGTTTGATAGGTAAGTACTAATATACTCAATTCATGGAGTGGAGGCCAGATTCTCTGCCCTGATCTGCTCCCTTTGCATCGCTCTGTGACCCAAAGAGAGTGAAAATCTGTCTCCAGTCTCCTCTGAGGGAATACAATGTATGTGAGTCCTCAGAAGCCTGGGTTGCCCAAGCTGACTCCTATACCACCTTTCACTCAGCCCCTGGTGCAGGGGATGGGAGTGGAGAAGGATGAGTTGGTGGTAGCGAGAGTGGTTGAAGCACAATTCTCTCTAGCAATCCTCAGCTGGCATATGACTCAGTAACCAGCTGACACAATTTAGAGCTGCTCCCAAGCTGCTTTAACCTGGGCCCAGAGCAGAAAGAGAATCAGGAATAACTCGGTCCCTGACAGCTTCTCCCCCACCACCCTCACCTCACCACACCCTCCTCCTATGTCCAAGGTGAGCTGGATTCAGCAGACAATTAGGCCTTGTGTGATTTATGACACAGGAAGGTTAAAATTTCAAAAGTGTGCACTGATTTCATGTGCCTCAAATTTTGCATTCCTAATTACAGCTAATGCTGACTTTTTTCAAGGGTGTTGAGCACCCCAGCTCTAGTAGACATCATTGAGAGCTGGGGCAGCTGTTCAGTAATTCTGAAAATCAGGTCTTAAATATCTCAAACATTAGTGGATCCCTTTGAGAACTTCATCTTAAGTAACTTATTGTAGGTCATAAGCTGACCTACTGGTCAGGAAAAACATGGAACTCAGAAGATCTGATTAATGTTCCCTGCTATCCTATTAGGTCTTTCCAAAGCACCCATAAATGGAAGTATCTAAGCTTTGACCACATTTACTCCATGTTTGTACTAATGCAACTTATTATTTACATCATTCATAGCCAATAATTTAATTGACAAAACTATGACATGATAAAAAGCCACCATAGACTTCTGCACATATAATCTGTTGCAGCAGGGCAAGCGGTTTTAAGTCTGTTGTGTGAATCTCTCACTTTTCAGTGCTACTGAAGCTCAGCAAATTTCAAAAGTTGAGGACAGAACTTCATCATTCTGTTAATGCTTATATTTATCAGAGCATAATTATGAGAACTTTTCACACCACTTGCATTGACAAAGTGAGGTAACAATCCCAAACTTAATAATAGTGCATAGCAGAGAACAGCACCGTTTAAAATACAAACAGACAAGTAAATCCTTAAGTTTTCTTCCCAGGAGCTTTTGTCACAGATCTGGTTGACCCTTTGAGAAAGATATAGGTTGGACTTCTGTAGGTGAATTCAGCTGTGATGTTTCTTTTCATATGACATTCTTTCTGCAGTTTTCTTTCAGGGAAAGTATCTGCCATGCTTCCCTGAATGGTATGGTAAGAGACAATCAATATCTTAACAAAAATCTGAGGGAACATAGTGCTCTTTGTCAGTTGTGGTGTCTTTTGATACTGTTGGAAAGTATTTGTCTTCTGCCTGAAACTTGACCCTGTCATTCCATTACAATGAATGACTTCTTTAATCCTTCTTTTCTGAGCTCAGCTATATATGTGAAGAGCTTTCAGATGCATGAAACAGGAAAAAAAAACATATCCTAGACTTTCATAGATTGGAGTCTACAAAGCATAGTCAAACATATGATCATATATATGGTTCTTTCTAACAAGCACTGTATTCTTATTTTTACTTTGGTACTTCTTGTCCTCTTGATCCTGTTCATAGTTATTTCCTTGTCATAGGCATATCAATTTATTATTAATCCAAGGGAATCTACTGTGTGTAGATTTAATTTCAAAGATTGATCTAAAATAAAGTACTGAATGAAATAGTTCATATTTACCCATACGTGTATATAGGGGGGTAATCATTTTTCCAGGCTTTCAGAAAACTCAACAAAAGTTTACTCAGGGAACAAAAAGAAAATCTCAACAGCATAGTTTGTTTTACCTCCTGCTCAGATGCATCTTTAAAGATTGTAATTTCCAGAATACTGTGCCCACCTCAAATGTCAGGTTTTGATGAATCAAAAGGCTGGGGAGGGGAAGAAGCATTTAAAATAAAGATATTATAAATATTAAGGTATGAAAAATACACATTTTTAAAAAAAATCATCGCCACATATAGTAGTCATGTTAACCAGACAATGCTGTAAAGAGTTTAATGGTGGATGTATTGTGATATAAGCTAAGAAAGACAGAACTAATTCCAGCAAAGGTTTGTAAGAGACTTTATTTAAGTGCAGCTATGTTCATGTGGCAAATGTGGCTAACTTACCACATTTTTGGTATCTTAAAAGTCTAGGCCAAAATTTTCAAAGCTAAATGTATAAAGTTATGCTTCTGCATAAAAGTAGCTTGATAAAAGTAGTCAGAAATGCTACATATCCTACTTAATTCAGTGGGAGCTATAGATACTCAGCACCACTGAAACCAAACCATTTTTAATTACACATCTATATTATACACAGGACATGAGCATTCCCCCCCTTAGTTAATTTTTGGTTCTAATTGAGTTTTCCTAGTTCAGTCTTGCCCTCTTATAGGATTTTTTTTTTTTTTTTTTTAGCATCCCTCAGTGGGCTTGGCCCTTTCACAGTTGCTGCCCTAAAGTTGTCATTTTGTAACTGGCTACTGCTTGTTGCATCTTCCCCTTTTCTAGCTAGTAAGTACTCTTAATATAACTGAGATGCTTTCCTTTTCATTTTGCTGAAGTACCAGACCTTCTCAACTAAATACCTAAATATGGATTTAGGACATTACCTCTGGGTACCCAGATTAACTAAAGGCAAAACTTTCTATAGAAGTGAAATCTGCTCTGATGTATACATTTCCTGAACCGGTTTATTCACTAACAAAGGTCACAATTCAAAGGCCATATCTCGCTTACAAGACTGATAAGATTATGCAGTATATGTGTTTATATGTCAGGAAATAGAACCACATTCTTTTTCTACATTTTACTTATTAAGATGGAAGACACTAAGAAATTCCAGTTTCCACTATAAATTATTTATCAAACCATGAAAGATATTACATCCAAAACTACATTACAAGAATATTAAAGTTGCAAAGTCAAGCATTCAGAAGTTAGGAAATGATAAAATTATGGTTGCCTGTGCAAACAATTCAGCCCTCTTGTATGTATGCATCATGATATGGTCTTGAATTACATGCTCACATGCAATTGTTTCAACAGAACCCCTGTATTTGCTGTATGGTAGTTTTTCAATATTTCTTTTTAACTTCCTCATTCAGTGTATGACCCCAGGCCTTATTTAATGCACACAATCCAAATCCTGTAATGAATACAACATTATTTTCCTCCTGGGTGCTTTTACGGTGCTGTCACCATAATATCATCACCATAATATCATTGTGGTATTATTTCCTTTTTAGAGCTGGGGGATGGAGGCCCACAGATATTAAGGCAAAAATTGTCAAAAGTATCCATTAATTTGGGGTGCCCAATTTGAGATACCTAGAGCCTGATTAAGTACTATGAAGAAAGTACTTTACAGTACACTCCCATTTATCCAAAACCCTATTATCCAAATCCCTTCTCCCTCTCTCCCCCCGCACATGTGATATATGCTGCAGAAGGCATGTATTTCATGCTGGGGGGAAAGGAAGGGATTAGCATACTGCAGAGATTTGGATAATAGAGTAAAGACACATCCCAAATCAGGACTGTAAGGAAGAGGCAGAGGAGGGCAAGACCATGGCCATGTGGGAGGCTACCCCGCTGCTGAATGGATCCTGCGGCAGTGCAGGGAGCCCTCTGTAGACCCATTGTTATGGGTTTTAGTGACAAGGGCCATGACAGTGGACCTGAAGAGGGCTCCCTGTGCTGCCAAAGGGACAGTGACACCTGATCCTTACAGGCGCAAGGTCCAGAGGGGAGGCTGCGGTACTGGCAGGGCAGAGGCTCCAGAACTGGTGGGACAGAGCAGAAACCCTCAGCCAGGACTGCAAAGAGGAAGAGGAAGATGAGCCCCCAGCCATGCTGAATGGCTCCCATCTTCTTGATTATCCAAAATCCTGATTATCCATGTAAAATATTTGGTGGTTCCCCCCCCCCATGCTATTTGGATAATCAGGAGTGTACTATGTTCAAAAAGGCCTCTCCCATTGACTTCAGTGGTGAGCACTTTGTACTTCAAAAAACCAGAACCCAACGATCTGAAGGTGGACACCCAAAACTGAGTTGCATACTACTAGTGACCATCTGAGAAAAGTTTGGTTTAAGAGACTTGCCCAGCATCACACAGGATTTCTGTGGCAATGGCAGAGATAGAGTTCAATTCTCGGCAGTATTCAACTGCGTTAATTCTGAGACTGCACTTTCTTGTCCTGCAGTCCCCTGCTTCATTCACTCAGCACCTTCCAACTTCTGCAACAAATGAGGCAGTGGCACAATAAACAGCCTCTTTCACTACACAACCCTGATTCATCCCCAAAGCACTTTCCATCTTGTGCAATGAATGAAGCAGGGGACCTGGGGTTGGGGGATGGAGAGAAGTATGTGATCCTATAATTAAAGAATGCATCAAGATGGTCTGAATTAAAGTTGTATGTGCAATCTTAAATCTGGCATTTCCTAACTTTGAGTGCTTGATTTTGCAACCTTAATGTTATTGTAATGTGGCTTTTTGGATGCAATTTCCTCATTTAAAAAAAGAAAAACAACATGAGGGGAGGGATAGCTCAGTGGTTTGAGCTTTGGCCTGCTGAACCCACAATTGTGAGTTCAATCCTTGAGGGGGGCCACTTAGGGATCTGGGGCAAAATCAGTACTTGGTCCTGCTAGTGAAGGCAGGGGGCTGGACTCAATGACCTTTCAAGGTCCCTTCCAGTTCTAGGAGATAGGATATCTCCATATATTATTAAATTTTCCAGTGGTGAAGCACTGGAATGGGTTACCTAGGGAGGTGGTGGAATCTCCTTCCTTAGAGGTTTTTAAGGTCAGGCTTGACAAAGCCCTGGCTGGGATGATTTAGTTGGGAATTGGTCCTGCTTTGAGCAGGGGGTTGGACTAGATGACCTTCTGAGGTCCCTTCCAACCCTGATATTCTATGATTCTATGACAGCAATTCCATCATGTGGCTTCATATTGACCCCCTACATGAGTCATTAGCAAGGTCTGGGCCTTCAGATCCACAGTACAGACCTCTAATGCTTGAGCTAATGAAGTAACAGGTAGCAGTACTATGCTGTTAATCTATATGTGAACCAGGCTTTATAGGGGGATGAGACATACTGTTTGCCAGTGGATGTCACAGCTATTTACCAAAAGTAGAGTCATATAGAGACTCAGGACTTCTTGATTCAATTCCAGGTTTTGGAGGGGAGTGTATTCTTATGGGTTATAGATCCTTCTGACCCTATTACACTGTCCTATCTCTGTTCCCCTGCCAAATTTCAACTCCCTGATCCATAGCATGAAGGTACAAGAGCTTATTAATGAAATAGTTTCATTGTTTTGCCCATATTGAAAAAAATATATTTATTTTACCCTAATTTTATTCTCTGAATCTAAACAATTTCAGCCTGAGTCAGAACCCCATTCTCAGCCAGAATGGTTAAAGTCAGGTGAAGTTATAAGCACATGTAAACAGGATCTTATAATGAAAACTGTCAAGCAACCTTGACATAGGCAATGCAGCCAGCTCTGCTTATAATAGAGACTATATTTGAATGTACATTAACCTCTGTTGCATACAAACTTAAAGTTGAACTTTTAAACTTTTGTTGGAATCTCCTAGTTATTTGACTGCTTGATTTCATATCCTTAACCATGGGATGGTACCCATTTATGGAAATTTTCAGTATGGGATAATAATATGCTGGGGTTTATGCCCTCCCCCCTAATATATGTAAAGAGAGGACACTATGTGCAGGTCTACAATTCCTGCACAGAGATGCTAAGCTGCATCTGTGTCATAGTTTCCCATCTTAGGCCCCACAAGGTGCTTAGTGGGTTTGGGGTGCTAAGTGGGGTTGGCTGGGAACAGGGCTGAGGGGAATGCACATCATTCCCCCTCCTTCCCCATGGAAAAACTGGAAAAAGTATGGCTCTCCCTCTGTTGAGGGAATTCCAGGAGCTAGAGACTTGCAGGAGGTCACTGAAATGCAGAGCTGCATAATAACCCTCTTGTGAATGGTCCTGGACACTGTCACATCTGCTGATATCTTTACAGATCCATGTAGATCCACAGAGTTTCCATGTGGACCCTGTGGCAATGGCTCCTCCCCGATGAAGTAATGTGGGGAATGCTCCAGGATGGTATCCTGGCTAATTGTTCGTCCAGAAGCACTCTCCTGTTGGTTCTGCCTACCCGCCCAGATAAATTGTGAGGATTAATTATTTTGAGTCCAATTCTGCCACCCATATTGTGAATAGCAGTATACTCTCTCAAGTATTCCTATTGAAGTCCAGGGAACTATTTTCATAATGACCCTACTCAGAAGTCACAATTAGGCCCTGAATGTATGTAAAAGCACTGACAAATTGAAGCTCTAAGGATCGTTAGCTCAGTATTTTCTAGAGAAGGAAGTTAATATGCGGCTCCTTGTATAGGCACCAACTCCGGGGCTGGGGCTGGAGTTACAGGTGCCAACTTTCCAATATGAAGGGGGGTGCTCACTGCTCAACCCCAGCTCTGTCACAGGTCCTGCCCACACTCCACCCCTTCCTATCCCCTCCCCTGAGCCTGCCATGCCCTCGTTCCTCTCACACACACACACACACCCGAGCCTCCTGCACGCCAGCAAACAGCTGATTGGGCGGTGCAGGGAGGGAAGGGGGAGGTGCTGATCGGCGGGGCTGCCGGAGGGCGAGAGGCACTGGGAGCGGGGGTGGGGGGCTGCTGACATATTACTGTGACTCTTTGGCAATGTCCATTGGTAAATTCTGGCTCCTTCTCAGGCTCAGATTAGCCACCCCTATTGTAAGTATTGCTTATTTATAGTAATATGTCTTAATAAGATTGACTGTAACTGAAAGAACTTATTAGTGTCTGTCTGGAAAGGACACTGGCTGTTGCAGTGCTGAAGTGAATTTGTTTGCCGTAGGGCCTATCAAATATGTGCACAGCTGCATATGATTTAGCAATTAGCAATGTCCAAAACATCTAACTCTGTCAAATTTTTTACATGGTGCTAATTTTACATAGGACCAAAAAGAATCTTGCATGAGAGAAAATGGATCTAACAAAATGCATTACAATTATGTTAGCTTATAAAAGGTGATTTTAAAACCAAATGGGAAAAGGGCTAAATATGCTGAAGCCTGCTAAATGAATGGGAAAAAATAAATAGGTTAGTGAGTTAATCCTTTGGTGCTGGCCTTTTCAGAAGGCTGATTGGGGATGAAGGGAGAGGGGGGAAATTTTGCTTCATCATTATCTAAGTCTTTGAAAAATTTGGTTAGAAATCTCAAGAATATGCATTCGGTTGAGATTCCTTGCACTTTTGTTTCTTGTCATAGCTAAGAGTGTATCACAAAGCAGTCTCTTGTGGTATCTCAATAGTGCTGGTTCCGGCTCCGTTTGCAAAGCTTGATGTGAAAAATATATTAAAATATTTTCGCAAGGTCAGGCCTACTCAACCTGACTGCCATTTATGTGTGCGTGCACAACTTGACATGTGCAAACAAACAAAAAGATAGGTATGCAATTGTATGTGCTAATGGTATAATTTACTCATTCAAATCCCTTCTCTTTCAAGAAGATAGTAATAAGCCAGCACAGCAGCATTTGGCTTCCTCCGACATTTTAGGCTACTTTGCAGTCAGGCTTTAGAGCAGATGATAGTGGTGACTGAATCGATGGATGATCTCATTGCCATAGGTGATAAATCTGTGGTAATAGTGATGGAGCCGCCTTTGACACTGGCTGATCATAAAGTGTGGCTGACTCACTACAAAACTTTGCAGTGGTGGAGCAGTTCACACGTAAACTGTTGTGAAGTGGTAAGTACAGCTTGCTTTGAGTGAGAATGAGAGTGGGGCAAAGGGACCTTTATAGATTTGGGTAAGGCAGGAAAGGATCCATGTATTGTGGGAACAGGGCTGGAGGACTATTGAACTCAGGACCCAGTACGTGCCCCTTACTGCTGTCCAGACTGCAAACTAGCGCAGGGCTGTGCCACAGCCCGAGGCATGTTCATACCCATATCCCTCAGGTGTGCTATAATTCTTGCCCCCAGCACACCTCGAAACCCATGCTTCGGGGTGGGGGAGGGGAGGTGTTGTGCATGGTAGGGGGGGTTCTGGCACAGTCGCATGCATGGGCCTGTGTCCAGTTGCCAGTGTAGGCATAGCCTATGTCGGATGTTCTTATTCCAGTGTGGTGGATCACATAGGGGCATAATAGGGAAGCTCTTGCTCCTCCCTGAACATTCTCACCTGTGGAGCCCCATAGGATTCAATCAAGTTAATACAACAGTATTTATTGTTTTTACTGGAATAGTGACTTTTTTTCTTATACCCACCCCTCCGACACCCCCCCCCCCCAATGTTCTATTACAGCATGGCAGTTTTCAGAGGCTTCTGTTAATTTTGTGGTGAACGAGTTGCAGCTTTGTGTATAAAGAATAGGAGTACTTGTGGCACCTTAGAGACTAACAAATTTATTAGAGCATAAGCTTTCGTGGGCTACAGCCCACTCCTTCGGATGCATATAGAATGGAACATATATTGAGGAGATATATATACACACATACAGAGAGCATGAACAGGTGGGAGTTGTCTTACCAACTCTGAGAGGCCAATTAAGTAAGTGAAAAAAACCTTTTGAAGTGATAATCAAGGTAGCCCAGTACAGACAGTTTGATAAGAAGTGTGAGAATACTTACAAGGGGAGATAGATTCAATGTTTGTAATGGCTCAGCCATTCCCAGTCCTTATTCAATCCTGAGTTGATTGTATCTAGTTTGCATATCAATTCCAGCTCAGCAGTCTCTCGTTGGAGTCTGTTTTTGAAGTTTTTCTGTTGTAAGATAGCCACCCGCAGGTCTGTCATTGAATGACCACATGCTGGCACATGACGGCATATATCACATTGGTAGATGTGCAGGTGAACGAGCCCCTGATGGTGTGGCTGATGTGATTAGGTCCTATGACGTATGAAAGTCTCATTTTCATGCATGCTGGCATGGTGGCAAGATTTTCTGTTGATGGGGTAACATCGTCAGGTTTTTACTTTTAGATCTACGTGGAAACTTTTTAAACTATTTCATTATTTGGAATACAATAGGGGACATTTCTTCATTGAAAGCAAATATTTTTAGATCAAAGTGAAAGGCAGGAAATAACATCAACTTTTTGATCCAATATAATTCTTATACCCTGGATCTGACTTTCCTCTTGATATTGCTTTCTGAATGAGAAAGGCAAAAGGTGCAAAAAGGGAGAAAGAAATTAATTTAAAAGGATTTAAGAGTTCTTTCCATTATGATTCACAGCTACTTCTGGTACATTGCTGCTGGACACCATCGCACTCTACCTCCAAAGCTATAGATTGCTTCTTTCAGAGGACAAACTGTAATTACAAAAATGAGATAAAGCATAAGGCTAATTAGCCTAACTCTTAATGATAAAGGTATTTAACATGATCTAGTCTTGGTTAGAAAATTGGCAATACATTACATCTTTTATTGTATGAAAATTGGCTTTATGACCCTCTTAGCACTACATTCAGCTCATTTAAGTTAAAACTTCAGTACTCACTTTTTTATTAGCTATTGTAAATTTGGTGTACATAATATCATGCTTAAGTCAGAGTTTTAATACAAATTTTCTTTTTATAATAGAAGGCTGTCAAAAAAAGCAAAAAAAATCATTATTTAGGCTTGTGTAAGCAAAGGCAATGAAGCCTACACATATTGCATTTGCTCATCTTTGTATCTATTTTATTTGTCATATATTGAATTCAATCAGGTTCAAGAGTTAAAATGTGTATAATTGCATCTTGTACTGTATGGTTGGTTAAAAATATTGAAGGCAAAAAGAAAAGACTGGACCCTTTTTCTCCTCTCTTTTGCACAGTGGTAAATCAGGAGTAATTCCATTGAAGACAATAGAATTATACTGGAGTAAAAAGCTAATGTGACAAGAGCACAATAAGAATATGGAGTATTAACAGGTTATATGCATAGGTGTGTGTGTGGGAGGGGTGCTTATCTATATCAAATATTTGGGATATAAAAATTATTCCATCCATTTTATTGTGTGGTATTCTACTTGTCTCTCTGACTTTTGTCCTAGGTGTGCATTTCCCTCACCTTGGGGCACATGCTAACTCTTCACATATAAATCATCTGGAAAGTAAAGCATTTGCCCAAAACTGAATAAGTTACCACATGCACTGCGTTACCACCAAATGTTCCACTCCAGGCAAGAGTTGCATGGGCAATAATCCTGTGGATCTATTGTGAACTCCATGCACAGATCTGCATAGATCCTCCTAAGGGCCATCCCCTTCACCAGCTGTTGAGCTTTCTCTTTCTTAAGCAGAATGGCTCTTTATGAAATATTCTACCTTGGCTTATGGTCCTTGGACCTTAGCCAACCTGTCCTAAATCAGAAAGTGGTAAATAAGATTCTGTGTTTGTACAGCACCTACCACAATGGGGGCCATGACTAAGGCTCCTAGTTGCTATCATAATACAAATTATAAATAATATAGAAAGCAAATCTGAAAACTACAGAACTTGCTATAAAAAGTAAGGAATTTATAGAAAACTGTACATTTTCTATATCTAATCTTTAACCCACCCTATAGAATTCTATAGCATGGTTATAATTCTCTATTAACTTCCATATGACAACTTAAAATTTCTGTAGAAAAGATTTCATTCTTTAAATACAGTAGGACTTGCACATCGAGAGTTAGCTACTAAGTCCAATTTGAGTAACCCATGCAGTTATTAGGGAAACATGCTAATGAAGGGTTGCTACTCCATAACTTCATAGCTCTGCCCTCATATTGATGTCCTCCTCCCTAAAACCCTAGAATACGGTCTCCTATGTGCCTGAAACCCAAGGAGGTACATACAGTGAACTTCCACCTGCTCCAGGGTTTGTCTACCATGGTTTTCTTCCCTTTTTCCTATTAACTGGAAGGCCATGTGTGGTTCTTTGTTACTTTCCACTGCTGTCCATGGTTTCAGTTTGCCTGGGTTTCAGCAAAGTAGTTTTGATTTTCAGTTCATGTGGGCTTGCCCGTGTTGAGTTTTGCTTTGAAATTCAGGCTGGAATGCACCCAAAAATCTCAAAACAAAACTACTGAGTTTTGCCTGGTTTCATTCCAAACACACAAATCCCAAGGGAAGGGAAGGGATTTGTTCAAAACTCAGCTCATGTTTGCTTGATACGCCTCCAAACCTGACATCAAATCTTGGACATGGTTATTACTTATTACTTGTCAAGCATTGCCAACATGCTTAGCACTATAGAAGACGTGACATGAATACATTCCCTGCCTCCAACAAGCTTGCTCTCTAAAGGATATTTTTGTTGAGATGCTGATCTATAGCTACACCTGATGCTTTTTGCCTATTTTTTGTTTTGTTAACAAAATTGCGCAACACCTCTAGTTATGATCAGTTATAACCAGTGGCATGAGGGAGGTTGCAGCATAGATATCACTGGTCACACCCTGCCAGGACTGTGATTTGAACTTTACAGCTGAGCCTTGCACAATTATGTGAACATCTGTGTTTATTACTTTTATATTTTCCCCTGCTTTTCAAACATGAATGTGTGTTGCCTATTGTGTGCTCAGTTGAACAAAGCCACCATTTTAAAACATCTTTTCATATTCACCGCAGAATGAAATCATTTTCTTTTCTCATCAAACAAGCTACATAATTAGAGCCCTTTATAGCTATCTGTATCAAACAATGAGTATATTAATTGCTGAGGGTTGGACTACACTAGCGAGCATGTAAGCAAAATTTTGTAAACGTGATTACATTGTTCAAAATGTAATGAACAGGAATGGCATTTCTGTAGACAATGAACCCTTCTCTCCAGAACCAAAAGCAAAGCTTTTTGATTTTCATTATAGATAGAAAGTTGTTTATCCTCAAGGGAGATTTTCCTTTTCTGTAGCTCCAGTTTTCCTCTTTAGATTCAAAGGGCCTGATTCTGATCTGTCTTACATGGATTTTACACCAGTGTAAGTCAAATGATTTCAATGGAGTTAATCTAGATTTATGTCATCATAATTGAGAGATTATTTTAGCCCAAAGACTTTTCAGCAACCTTTATGAGTTGGAGAGTATTCAGTGTTCCTTTCTCTCTGTCGTGGTTTTTTAACATGTAAAGAAGAGATGAATATCAGCATTTAAGTGTGTGTTAACAACCAGTTACCATATTATTGATCATTACCACATCAGGGTTTCTGCAGTGCTTTTGATGTGTATCAGGCTTTTGTACCTGAATGAGAAAGTATCTGTTAATTAAATATAGAGGTCTGGATTGTGCTTTTTAATGTTGCCAGACTGTAGATATGCTGTTACGTAGAATTGCTTCTGGAGATTAGGGTTGCATGAGGCAGCAGCAGCTCTACCCTATCATACTTTAAAGTATGCAATATGTGCTCCCCTCTGTGAACAGTCTAGCCCTAATGGCCAGTGATTAATAAGGACAAGGTCATGAACCCACCCTGACCCCATCAGTGTCTAGCATTGCTAATAGCAAGAGTATGCAACTGATCCCCAGCCAGGCACTAGACAGCACCTGTGAAGAGGCACAGTGTGCTTTGTTACCCACTCAATCTGTCCCTATAGTATCTGACTTGTATGCATATTGCAATCTCCAAAAAATACAGCTCTTATTCTTCCTTTTTGCAGGCTGAATAAATTAGGCATCTGGATATTAATAATGTTCCCTAGAGATCAGAGTGAAGGACTGGGGCTCTGGAACTCTTTAGTTACCAACTCGGTCACTGTGATGTTGGGTGAACCCCTTATGGATTGGTTTTTCAGTGATGCTGAGCTTCCAGTGAAGTCACTTCAATTTAGTCAGACCCAGGTCATCTCTCAAAAACGGTCTTAACAAAATGGATTAACTTTGTGAGGCCCTCAGATGCTGTGGGGATGTGGACCAGAAAAATAGCTAGATATATTTATGCTCCCTGTTTCAAAGAGCTGGAGCCAAAGGTTTTACTACTTTGAATGGTTTCATGGCTAACACAGCAGGGTAGTCAGCTCCTATAGTAGGGATCTGCAGAGGCAATGTCATGAAGGAGAGCATAGAAGTTTCTGTTTCATTTGCCCCATCTCAGTTTTCATCTTTTCTACTCCTCAGGAAGTGTGGTGATTAAAATAGTCAAAGACCAGCCCAGTGACAGTACAGTGTGAGGCTGCACAAATAACTGAATTTTGGGTTTGCTGGCGGCTGTGAATAACAACAAATACTTGGCAAATCAAAAAGTCAAAAAATATTTGTTTCAGTTCAAAGAAAATGTTTCATTTTGATCTTTGCTTTTTACTTTTCAAATTTCTTTTAAAATCGAAGGAAATATTGAAAAGAAAAGTCATTTTGAATTGAAAAATGAAAATGTCTTTTATAAAATGTCAAAATAAAATGTTTTGATTTAGGAGATTTTCCCCCCCAAAATCAGGTTGAGTAATTTGACACACATTCATGAAATGTTTGTTGACCCAAATCTGCTGCAGTATAGATGTCATAGAGGCAATTTATATGTGCACAGATAAAGTCCATGAATATCCTAAAACTTAAAACTGGACTGCTGCAAAATTCACGAAGGCAAGCAAAATTCTTCACGAGAAAGAATGTGCAGCATTAGATGAAACTCAGGCAAAAATATCGGGGATTTTTTTTGAGTCTATGCCGGATCAGAGGGGAATTTACCATCAATTTGCAAGATTCTTGAGCTCTGCTGCAAAATTTCTTGAGGAAGAACCCACCAGCTCTAATTGACCCTTTTATCACTCCAAGATACAGGCTGTGTAAGGCAGTGATTGTGAAATTGTGATCCAGGGACAATTGGTAGGTCACATAGTGTTGACTCAACCTCATTACTTCCATGAGTTTTGAAAGATATCCACACTTTTTATTGCAAAAGAAGAGTGTGGAGGCCTTTAAAAGCAGCTGGAAACAAGTTGAGATGCTTCTGCTTAGTAGCCACTACTTCATGAGAGCAGCTGCTACAGATGCTGCCCTCAGTGACACATACTGAAGGGTTAATAAATAAACATTCTGCTAACATGATTTTTCTATGAAAGCAATTGCTGTGGTTGCCACAGGGGTGTTGCCTGATCCTGAGGATATTCATGAGGCTGTTACAGGGAGGAATGTGGTCCACGACAGCTGCTCTATAAAAGTTTGAGAGCCCCTGCTGTAGGGTATGAAACCAATGGAGTTATGCTCCCACCTCTTCATTAACTCCATAATTCATCTGTTGACATTTGGTTTACTATTCTTGTCACGGAAACAAATGGGGTTTGCTTACTGTAGAGCAGCATGACATTCCAGAATGGAAACTTGTACAAGTAACTGCTGTAAAAAATTGTGAAAATTGATCATGTTCACTGGTAGTGATTTAATACCATAATCAAGTTTCAGTTTAATCACTTTCATGTAGTAAATCAGTTATAAAATATGACATTTATATCCAATTTCAGGTATCACAATATGTCAATTTAACAGAAAATGTTAGTAGATTTATTGTGAGATTATATTCTGGCAATAAACACCTGATTAATTATCACTTTCCTTTTTGGAGATGTTTTCTGTGTCAGATATTACAGTACATATATTCATATGGGACTAATCAACACCCAAAGACTTCTCATTGACACTGCACGCTTTTTCCTTGTTGTGTGTAAGATGATCAGTACAGTCAAATATATTTTTTTAAACTATTTGAGAGAGAGTATGGAATCAATGTTACTAAATTCAACTTCTAGCTGTGCCCTTGACTCTTCAGCCTTGTCTACATCAGGGAATGTTTACCAAAATAAATAAACAAATAAATAAAGTTATATGGGAAGATAGCAATGGAAGCAACCTCCTGTTTCATCAAGTCCCCACAATTGCCATTGCAGGCAAGCCTGTCACATAATCTCTTTAATACATTTATCAATTTTTTTTATTTATTAAATGTATTAAGAATAGTTAAGTTGTGTACCCAACCCCCTGCTCCTATTGGAAGCCTGTTCTAGAACCTCACTCTTGTGACAATTAGAAATTTCCTAATATCTGCCTAAATTTAGATATGACAAATTTAGTGTAGGTGGTTCTCTAGGTCTGGTAGCCATTTTCAATACCACATCAATAATAACTGGTCTGAACAATTTTTAGCTGAGATGCTGAAAGTGGCTGCTGGAGCTGGAATGCAGCTAAGTGTGTATTTGAAGAACCAGGGCTATGTGACTGGAAAGTAAATCCTCTGGACTTGTATATGTTTTTTTAATAGAGCTAGTTAGAAAAAATGAAATTTTGATGAAAAAAATATTACCAAAATGTGTACAAAATACATCAAAATTCCTGTGAAAATAATCAATGAGCACCAGTTTCTAGTAGAAATTATTTCTTCTGACTGTGGTAAGTCAGGACAGAATTATGTTCTGTGCCAATCTACAGAAGTCAGTGAGGTATCATAGGGTACATGTGAGAGCATAATGTGGACCTTTATATTTTAACAAAAAAAATCAGCCCTTCCAACTCCCTTTCTGTCCTCCTGACTCACATGCACATGTTGCTCATAGGTTGTTGTGACTGATTTTCATTGGAGATGGGTGAACTAGTTCAGACACAATGACATCTGATCTGAATCTTCTTCCAAAACTCAAAATGAACACTTTAGGTCTGAAACCATTAAGATAATATTCCCCATCATTATATCTCCTTTTTATTTGTCTTTGTAATTTCTGGTTTTGGTTAGGATCTGGAAAAAAATTGATTAAATACAGTAAAAGATTATTCTTGGGGTATTTTTGACCTGATTCGAAGCAGGAAGTACCTGGAATATATTCAAAAGTCCCGTTCGTGGAAAATTTCAGCTCAGTTGTGCAGTAAGGTCTGGAAAGCACAGATAATACCGCCAACTCACATGATTTTTATCATGAATCATACAATATTTGATTTTTAAGTAAAAGCCCCACCTCCTGGAGATATGCTTGGGTGAGAACCTTGGTTTTCATTGGCTTTAAAAAAATATTCCTTTTTTCTTTGTAGTTCATGATTTTTTGGTGCATGAGAAAGTTTGGGGTTGACAATACTGTAGAGATAGTGACGATTTTTGTGGCCATCCACAATGTACTGAAAATCTGAATTTTGAGGTTCATATCAGCCTCTATTGTCCTCTGTTTCTCTTTATATTGCCCAGGTCATTCATGACTTAGCTCCAGTTAAGGCCATTTCCCTAGTGGTGGAGGAATACGTTCTTACAAGATTCTCTCTATGCCAATGACTTTATGATATTTAATACCTCTGTGCTGTTTTCTCCTTTTTGACTAGTTAGGAAAAATATTTGTACAGGTTTTATATTTATAAAAGAGACTGTTGCACTTGTAAAAGTATTTTTCATCAAAAGTGTTCAGAGACTTTTTAACATCAGGACTCACTGCACATAAACCACATTGACAGAAAAGCACATAAAGGCTCAGTAAAGCATTACAGCTTACCATGATAGACTGTTATAGCCCATATAAGTGGTTCACAGACTTTTTTTTACAAAACCATCCCTTGTGATGGATTTGGAAATGGATGCTCCCAACTGGATTTTACTCTTACTGACACTGGTATAATTCCACTCAAGACAATGGAGTTACTTGAGTGTAAAACAGGTATAAGAAAAAGGAGACTACTCTGTGTCTCAGCATGCCAAAGGAAGATCTATGTTTCATGAATCCTAAATCTTCCCTTTCTCCCCTACTTCTTCATTTCACAATTTGTCTCACGGTTTTTGGCTTTACAGTCCCTAGGGACTCTAGCCACGATCAGAGTACTGAAGTACTAAGAACTGTACATATGAACATAAGAACATAAGAACAGCCGTACCAGGTCAGACCAAAGGTCCATCTAGCCCAGTATCCTGTCTACCGACAGTGGCCAATGCCAGGTGCCCCAGAGGGAGTGGGCCAACAGGCAATGATCAAGTGATCTCTCTCCTGCCATCCATCTCCATCCTCTGACAAACAGAGGCTAGGAACACCATTCCTTACCCATCCTGGCTAATAGCCATTAATGGACTTAACCACCATGAATTTATCCAGTTCTCTTTTAAACGCTGTTATAGTCCTAGCCTTCACAACCTTCTCAGGTAAGGAGTAGTAAACGTGTAGTAAGAGACAGTCCCTGCCCCTAAAGGTATGTCTACATTGCAGTTAGACACCTGCAGCCGGCTTTGCCAGCTGACTCGGGCTACGGGGCTGTTTAATTGTGGTGCAGATGTTCAGACTTGCACTTCCGCCAAGCTTTGGGACCCTCCTATCTTGCAGGGTCCTGGAGCCTGGGCTCCAGCCGAATCCCAAACACCTACATCACAATTAAACAATATTAACTGTCCAAGACCTGTGAGCCTGAGTCAACTGGCCTGGGCCAGCCATCAATGTCTAACTGCCATGTGGAAATACCCAAAGAGTCTAAGACTAGACAAATAAAGAATGAGAGTAAATAAATATTACTACCCTCATTCTGCACAAGAACTGAGGCAAACCGAGATTAAATGACTTGTTGAAATCACACAGAAGGCTGGATTAACTGGGAACCTAGGTATCCTAAGTTTGTTTAGCGCCTTAATTGCACAAGCCATCATTCTTCTCCCTCTCTCTTTACCTGCTGCCATTACTGGAAGAATTTTAAAGATAATTTACTATTACCTTAGCCTTTCTTTTTATATCCCTTCCCAAATCCCTGGTCTTAAGGCCCTGTCTATCTTTTACTTGTGTCTGTGACAAATGTGGGGGTGCTCTTTAATAATTAATACTATATCTGGATTTCTTACTAGCATGGTGCTTCCATACCATACGGGGGTGGGTATTTCCTCCTAGGGTTCTGTCTGGGTAGCAGAATCAAGGGAAAGGCTGGTAAAGAGACAATGCTAGAGCAAGTAGCTTTAATGGCTGGTGCCCGCTGTCCTGAGGAGCACCCAAACCAGTTTGAACAGGGTAGATCAGAGAATCAGACAGACATTTAAGAGGCTCTTTGCTATCTCGTAGAATGGGTTAGGGTGCTACTGTTTCTGTAACTTAAAGGAAAAACCTGTCCTATATACGTAGGATTTGGGATGTTTTTAAATCCCTGGTTTTTTGAGTGCTTTATTGCAACTGCTAAATAAATACTTAATGTGAAAAAGACATTGGTCACTGTCAATGTTTGCAAAAGGAAGAATACAGGTGCTCAAACTGTGATGGACCTGCAGGGTGACAAGCTGTTGTACACATGGGTCCTAATCTAAGAGTAGGAGAACTGAGGAATTACCCCCTAAAACAGGTGAGGCAAGAGGCTAACATGTGAGGGGTACACTCGGGAGAAATGTACAAAAGGGTACAAAAAGGAGACAGAGGTATAACTAGTGCTACAACCACAACAGCAACACTTACTTCAGTGTGGGTGATAAGTGGGGGGGGAAATAATTCTGACTCAAAAGATTGGTCCCAATTCCACCTGTTATAATCCTATTACTCTGTGAAGTGATGAATTATATAGGAGTAATCTACCTTTTATTCTGGCATTTACTAACAAAGAGTCTCTCTAAAACAAAATACACAACATAGGATAACATGAAGTTTGCAAAACAGATGCTTAGGTTTTTTTGGTCACTTAAAAATGGAACACAAATATTTTTGGAAAAGGAGCAATTTTAGGTTAAAATCACTGGTTGCCAGAAAATCTGGTGCCCTTAAAGTTAATTACTGAGGGTAAGTAGTGGAACATTTCTATTGTCTAGAAATTGATTGGTTGCTCATCGCTAATAATGTTGACAAAGATGCACTAATATGGTGGGAAAAAATAGATTACAATAGAAGACAATAATATTTTTTTCCATGACCATTATCATTCCTGTTCCCATGAAGGTAGTATTTTTAACTTTCAAGCCCTTCTGTCAGTTGAGATCAATGGAAGTTCCACTCATTGATGGCTAAAGGTTTAACTTAAATGTGTTTTTAAGTGGACACTTATTTCTGACTGAAATAGACCTATTTTGGTTTAGTTGAATCTGGTCCTAATCAATATAAACTAAATTCTTATAAACCACCCTTAAATCAAAATCAGAGTATCCACACAAGGGTTTACACTGGTTTAACTACCTGGGTTGACATTGATGCTTTAAGTTAAACTGGTACAACTTTCTCAAGGAGACAAATCTTTAGCTTCACCAAAGTGTTGAAAATGAATTTCTTGCTGTCCAAAATTATTTAAAGTTTAGTGAAGTAAAATATCATTGCAGTCCATAACTTTATGAAATGAGGTTTCAGTACATCAGATTTATGCGTTATAATCTGAGTTACCCTGGATATATCAGGGGAACATAAAAATACACACTTTCCTGAATAAGTAACCATTTCTTCCCATCAGATATAAAACTAAACTCAGCTCTTACCCACCAAGGAGGAGAAAAACAGTGAGGGTTTGGCATGATTCAGAATAAGAATCATGCCACCAATAACTTCACAAATACCAGAAAGCACATCTGAGACACAAAACACTCTCTCTGCTTATGGTTAAAACCAATAGGGTTCTATAGAACTGAATAGAGAAAGGGAATCCTTTCCATAGTATTTTTTTAAACATCCTGTTGAATTCTAGGTCCATGATATAATTAAGTTCTTCATGATATCTGTCTGTCTTTCTCCAGTATAATATTTTTTTTCTAATAAAGAAGTTTTCTGTAAGCGTCTGCCTGAACCTATGCCTCAAATTAAAATCCAATAATTTTGCATGACTAGTTAAGGGCTCTGGCCCCTCCAAATCTTGCTGGAAATCCAATACTCTGTATGTATAGTCTTCTTCCTAGAATTATTTATATGAAATTCCTTTTTTCAACAACATATGTTCTTTCATGCATCTAAGAGTAATCTACAAATGTCCACCTTGTCTTTATAATTAAGACTCTTTTTTTCCTATGGGTATGAAGATTTCTAAAAGATGCTTCCAGCTCCAAGGAAAGAGGATGAGCGCCTCAGTAGATGAATGGCTCCTAGAGACAGCAGCTGCAGTTCCAGGAGGAGCTATTTTAAGTGCTCCCTCACCCTGTCCCAGGAAACACTATTAGCAGGAGGGTAGATGAGGACTGCAGATGAAGAACAGCTCCTGGCATCAACTGTAATTCCAGCAGGAGTTGCTGGGATTTGTAGGCAATGGGCTTAAATTATAGCAAGGGAGGTTCAGGTTGGACATTAGGAAAAACTTCCTAACTGTCAGGATGGTTAAGCACTAGAATAAATTGCCCAGGGAGGTTGTGGAATGTCCATCATTGGAGATCCTTAAAAGCAGGTTAGACAAACACCTGTCAGGGATGGGCTAGATAATACTTAGTCCTGCCATGAGTGTAGGGGACTGGACTAGATGATCCCTCGAGGTCCCTTCCAGTCCTATGAGTCTATGTTGGGTGAGTAAAAACTCACTGGACAAAATAATGAAAAAAATAATTTCGATAAAACCAAATCAAACTTTCTAGAAAATAACGCAGTCCTCATTCAATAAAACTGGATATCTCTGTGCATTGTTTTCAGCTAGGACTAGAAGAAGCAATATATATATATATATATATATATATATATATATATATTGCACTTCCATAGTAACTTTCACTCAACCATCTCAAAATGCTTTTAAAACAATTAATTATGCCTCATAAAATCCCAGTGCTATGAATAGATGGTATTTTCCTCATTGTATAAATGGAAAACTGAGGCAGAGAGATGTTAAATCACTGGACCATAATTACACAGAAAGCAATGGCAGAGATGGAAATATAACCCAGAACTCCTGACTCCTAGTTCTGTGTACTGGTCACTGGATCACTTTCATTGAGAAAGGAACCAAATGTAGGAGTGGGCTGATAAAGTTTGCGGATGACACAAAGTTGGGAGGTATTGCCAATTTGGAGAAGGATCAGGATATCCTGCAGGGAGATTTGGATGACCTTGTAAACTGGAGTAATAGTAATAGGATGAAATTTAATAGTGAGAAGTGTAAGGTTATGCATTTAGGGATAAATAACAAGAATTTTAGTTATAAGCTAGGGATGCATCGGTTGGAAGTAACGGAAGAGGAGAAGGACCTCGGAGTCCTGGTTGATCGCAGGATGACTATGAGTCGGCAATGTGACGTGGCCGTGAAAAAAGCTAATGCGGTCTTGGGATGCATTAGGCGAGGTATTTCCAGTAGGAAAGGAGGTGCTGGTTCCGTTATACAAGGCACTGGTGAGACCTCATTTGGAGTACTGTGTACAGTTCTGGTCTCCCATGTTTAAAAAAGATGAAATCAAACTGGAATGGGTACAGAGAAGGGCCACTAGGATGATCCGAGGAATGGAAAATCTGTCGTATGAAAGGAGACTCGAGGAGCTCGGTTTGTTTGCCCTAAACAAAAGAAGGCTGAGGGGGGATATGATTGCTCTCTTTAAATATATCAGAGGGATAAATACCAGGGAGGGAGAGGAATTATTTCAGCTCAGTATTAATGTGGACACGAGAATGAATGGATATAAACTGGCCGTCGGGAAGTTTAGGCTTGAAATTAGACGAAGGTTTCTAACCATCAGAGGGGTGAAGTTTTGGAACAGCCTTCCGAGGGAAACAGTGGGGGCGAAAGACCTCTCTGGCTTTAAGATTAAGCTTGATAAGTTTATGGAGGGGATGGTTTGATGGGATAAAGTGATTTTAGTCAATAGGTCAATAACGTGGCATCGCTGGTAATTAGCAACAATGGTCAATGATGGGATATTAAAAGTTACTACAGAGAACTTTTTCCAGAGGATCTGGCTAGAGAATCTTGCCCGCATGCTCGGGGTTCAGCTGATCGCCATATTTGGGGTCGGGAAGGAATTTTCCTCCAGGATAGATTGGCAGAGGCCCTGGAGGTTTTTCACCTTCCTCCGCAGCATGGGGCAGGGGTCGCTTGCTGGAGGATTCTCAGTGATTTGAAGTCTTTAAATCATGATTTGGGGACTTGAACAGCTGAGTCAAGGGAGAGAATTCTTCCAGGAGTGGGTGGGTCAGCTTTTGTGGCCCACATCATGCGGGAGGTCAGACTAGATGATCATAATGGTCCCTTCTGACCTTAGAGTCTATGAGTCTATGAGTAAGGCATCTCTGCCCCTCATCCCTTCCACACACGCATCCAGACTGAACAAAAGTACTGTTCTATAAAATTTATGGGAAATGCTATCCTAGTGAGATTTCCATTCTATTGTTTATACTTGTAATGTGAACTTTTAGATATTTATCTGAACTGCACCCCCAAATATTTTCAGGGTTGCCAATCTCAAGTCATGTCATAGCAATTGGTTAAAAAATTATTCAAGAAACCAGAAGTCACAGCTCCACATGATAAACAGTGTTCTCTCAACTGTTCTCCTTCACTCCCTTCTTTCACTCTTATCCCATGTAATCTGGATGCTAGGAGCACAGAATTTGAAATCTGCCAGTTTCCTGGCAGCTGATTAAAAAGCATTGAGATAATCTCTGCTGACTTGATGACCCTTACAATAGAGTTGGCTCACATGATTTGGTCAAGACTGTGGAGAAGGAGATATAAGCTACCAGCCGGGGAGGGGAGAGAGGGCAGAAACTAGACTTTGGGAAAACTCTGGTGTGGGAGACAAAAAGTTCCCTGGGCATCTGGCAGGAAAGATGTAGAGCCGATTAGCATCCAGAGACTATAGGAGAAAGAAACAGGCACAAGAAGAGATGAAAATTCAAGCAGAACCAGTTCAGAAGTACCATAACTTCTCAGTGGAGATCTTCAACAGATGGTAAACATATGTCCTAATTTACACTGAGACTTGCATGTCTCTTTTGGTGACTTAGGGTCTTCGTCAGATTGCCGAGCAAAATTTTTCTGTTCTATTTTGATTTTTGAGAGCAATCCCATTAAAATGAGTGTACAATTATGTGTTCAGTATTAATTATTCAATAAATTTTATTTTGTGTTATGTCTGAATCTTATCTTGCCATTAATTTTAATGTGAACCAAATCCGGGCAGAGCTGTCATTTTAACTAGGACAGCTGTTAACTGTGACAGCAAGTAAAACTTTATTCTTCTGTAGAATTGTAGATATCATTTTGTAATTAAGAATTGCAGATTTAAAGGGGTGATCACAATTTGCAATTTTTTAACATGAATCCTCTGTGTTTAATGCTGTGTGCTTACGGTCTGGTTTGGGAGTTCTATATATTCCAAAATATTCATATTATTAAAGCTAAATCATTTAAGTTAAGTCTTATTGAAGTAGTGGTTTACTGTCTTGTCCTATGCAGCATGCATACTGGTCTTGTGTTTGAAGATGAGTGTGCTATAGAGGGATTGGTAATTTTCTAGCAAGTTTTGTAGTCACTGCTTCATAGAAATTATACAATCTATTTTGGAAACTAGAGTAGGATTATGATTATCTTCATTTACTCACATTTTAATTTGTTAGTTTCAGCAGCATAAGTGTTATAAGACTAAGCAAAAACAAAAGCTCAAGATTTTCAAAAGTAACTAGCTATTTGTGGGGGGGGGGGACGAGGATTCCTTGTGGCACCTTAGAGACTAACAGATTTATTTGGGCATAAGCTTTCGTGGGCTAGAACCCACTTCATCAGACGTATGAACTAAAAAATACAGGAGCAAGTATAAATACAGGAAAGGATGGGGGTGCTTTACCAAGTGTTAGATCAGTCTAACAAGATAAATCAATTAACAGCAGGATACCAAGGGAGGAAAAATAACTTTTGAAGAGGTAAGAGAGAGGCCCATTACAGACAGTTGAAAAGAAGGTGTGAGTAACCGAAGGGAGAAATTAGTATTGGGGAAATTAAGTTTAGGTTTTGTAATGACCCAACCACTCCCAGTCTTTATTCAGATATCTAGTTTGCAAATTAATTCCAGTTCTGCAGCTTCACGTTGGAGTCTGTTTCTGAAGTTTTTTTGTTGAAGAATTGCCACTTTGAGGTCTGTTACTGAATGACCAGAGAGATTGAAGTGTTCTCCTACTGGTTTTTGAATGTTATGATTCCTGATGTCAGATCTGTGTCCATTTATTCTTTTGCGTAGAGACTGTCCGGTTTGGCCAATGGACATGGCAGAGGGGCATTGCTGGCACATGATGGCATATATCACATTGGTAGATGCATGGGTGAATGAGCCCCGAATGGTGTGGCTGATGCGGTTAGGTCCTATGATGGTGTCCCTTGAATAGATATGTGGACAGAGTTGGCACCAGGGTTTGTAGCAAGGTTTGGTTCCTGGGTTGGTGGTTTTGTTGTGTGGTGTGCAGTTGCTGGTGAGTATTTGCTTCAGGTTGGGGGGCTGTCTATAAGTGAGGACTGGCCTGTCTCCCAAGGTCTGTGAGAGTGAGGGATCATCCTTCAGGATGGGTTGTAGATCCTTGATGATGCGCTGGAGAGGTTTTAGTTGGGGGCTGTAGGTGACGGCTAGTGGTGTTCTGTTACTTTCTTTGTTGGGCCTGTCTTGTAATAGGTGACTTCTTGGTACCCTTCTGGCTCTGTCAATCTGTTTTTTCACTTCACCAGGTGGGTATTGCAGTTTTAAGAACACTTGATAGAGATTCTGTAGGTTTTTGTCTCTGTCTAAGGGATCGGAGCAAATGCTGTTGTATCTTAGAGCTTGGCAGTAGACAATGGATCATGTGAAGTGGTCTGGATGAAAGCTGGAGGCATGTAGGTAAGTATAGCGGTCAGTAGGTTTCCGGTATAGGGTGGTTTTTATGTGACCATCACTTATTAGCACTGTAGTGTCTAGGAAGCGGACCTCTTGTGTGGACTGTTCCAGGCTGAGGTTGATGGTAGGGTGAAAATTGTTGAACCTTAAAGGGCCTGAAAAGGAAGGTGGCTCTCGCTGGATTTGTCCATAACCACTAATCATTTTTACAAAGGTTGTCCAAAACTATTTTTTAGAGGAAGCACAGGTGGTTAAAATTATTTTACAGGGCCAGATTCTGTCTTCAGAGATGTGTACAACTCTCATTATCATGTTAGTGAGAACTGCAACTTGCACTCTCGGAAGGCATAATTTGGCTCATAAAGTGGGCAACCAAAGTGCCATCTTCCTTAATACTGTGGCCATTCTTATTTCAGTACACTGGAAAATTTCAGACACTTCAGTGGTGGTTCAGAGTCCTGACATGCCATCTGCCCTTCATTAATTCTAAAGCTGCTAATAGAGCTGGGAACAGGAAATACAACTGGTTATAGCAGCGCCCAAGACAGACAAGTTAGTTAAATGCATCTCCTGTGGAATTACCATCATAGTGACATGAGATATAGAATGAGTCCTAAAGAATTACCGGAAGAGAGAAACAGGAGTCAGGTGAACTAGCTGCAGCAAGTAAAAAAAAAAATCATGGAAAGACTTCAAAGATGTTCCTACTGTGATTTTGTAGATTCATAGGCTAGTGTCAGGTTTCAGAGTAACAGCTGTGTTAGTCTGTATCCGCAAAAAGAAGAACAGGAGTACTTGTGGCACCTTAGAGACTAACAAATTTATTAGAGCATAAGCTTTCGTGGGCTACAGCCCACTTCTTCGGATGCATATAGAATGGAACATATATTGAGGAGATATATATACACACATACAGAGAGCATAAACAGGTGGGAGTTGTCTTACCAACTCTGAGAGGCCAATTAATTAAGAGAAAAAAAACTTTTGAAGTGATAATCAAGCTAGCCGAGTACAGACAGTTTGATAATAAGTGTGAGAGTACTTACAAGGGGAGATAGTCAATGTCTGTAATGGCTCAGCCATTCCCAGTCCTTATTCAAACCGGAGTTGATTGTGTCTAGTTTGCATATCAATTCTAGCTCACCAGTCTCTCTTTGGAGTCTGTTTTTGAAGTTTTTCTGTTGTAATATAGCCACCCGCAGGTCTGTCACTGAATGACCAGACAGGTTAAAGGTTTATCCGGTTTGAATAAGGACTGGGAATGGCTGAGCCATTACAGACATTGACTATCTCCCCTTGTAAGTACTCTCACACTTATTATCAAACTGTCTGTACTCGGCTAGCTTGATTATCACTTCAAAAGTTTTTTTTCTCTTAATTAATTGGCCTCTCAGAGTTGGTAAGACAACTCCCACCTGTTTATGCTCTCTGTATGTGTGTATATATATCTCCTCAATATATGTTCCATTCTATATGCATCCGAAGAAGTGGGCTGTAGCCCACGAAAGCTTATGCTCTAATAAATTTGTTAGTCTCTAAGGTGCCACAAGTACTCCTGTTCTTCTTTTTATAGGCTAGTGTGATCATCAAGTCTGTCTTCCTGTATAACACAGGACATAAAATCCCCCCCCCAAAATTCCTAGGGAATATCTTTTAGAAAAACACCCAATCTTGATTTAAAAACTGTCAGTGCTGGAGAATCCATCATGGCCTTTGATAAATTGTTCCAATGGTTAATTACTCTTCCCATTAAAACTTTACACCTTATTTCCAGTGTTATGTAAGATATAGAGTTCAGTATCACAGTTCCTTTTTGCCCAGTGACTGTGTAATGGTGCTAGACAGTCTGAGATAGCAACACTCCAACACTTCTAAAGCTGGGTGTGGACAAACAAACCCTAAATATACTATTGAGTGAGAAACATGCTGGCTCCTTATTCAGAAGGAGCTGCTGTTGAAGAACCTAGAAAATATGTATGCCTTAACAGTCGCTGATGCATGAAAAGCAACAAACACTTCTATCTACCTTAAGGACCACTGCAATCAGTGGGGGAAAGCCATCTTGATTTTTGTTACTGTTGCAATAAACCTGTAGACATCTGTCACATATGTGTATCTGAGATACTCTAATCTCATGCCCATTCAGCACTTGCTCCTATTAAAAAACTGGAACCTTGAATATATGTCTGTGATTAGAACTAAATGGAAGGGGAGCCATGAGGGGTCATGGCTGTGATTCAAACACTTTCATGTATATTTCTGCTAATGAGGACGGACACATAATGTTGTAGCTAATGTGCTATGAGTGTGAGTCTTCAAGAGGAGTGTCAAGAGTAAATTTAATTAAAAGATGTTACAATAAGTAGTTTACAAGGGCAAAAGAGATTATAGGAAATATAAAAATCTAGATCATATCATATAGAAACTACATGTTTGCAAACTAATGTGTATACTGGCAATTCTATTACAAAACACATCAGAAGAAAGTTGTGACAATTATTGAACTTATCCCTCCCCTCCCCCCCATCTCCTCCCACAGCAGTTCTAGAGGACAAAATCTCCATGAGGATCTCCTCCCAGTTATCCCCCATATCATCCCAATGGGGGCAGGCTTCCTTTCCCTCTTGCAGTAAAGACAGTGAGGCATGTATCTAATGTTAGTAAGTTCCAGGAGATCCACTGGGGAGTAGAGGCCATCCACACAGAGGCCTTGTATCTTTGCACCAACGCTGACTGCTAGCATGGCACCAATAGACAGAAGCTACAATGGATTCCCCATGACTGTAGCTGAGTGTGGGACCCTCTGGTGGAGATCCTCCTCAGGCTTTTTGGGGCAGTCTCAGTGGAGTTGGGGTGGAGGGGATGCACAATGTGAATTCTACTCTGTGAGCAACCCCACTGAGACCTTGTTCCACAGTATAGATCCCAGCCCATAAGATAGACTTCTGGAGATTCCAGAGGAGACAGGATGGTGCCATAGAAGTTACAAGCTAGAAGGAGCTCTGTGTGTGAAGGATTTGGATGTGGAGATTATCTAGGTTTTTATGCCCAACTCCTGCTTCTGTTGCCAGGAATCTGCCTAAGCCACATCATTATCAATGAGTAGCCTAAGTGTAGTTACTCATTGATAAAACATGTATAGTTTCTATTTGTTTCTGACACACAGGTCTGAAAATCACCTATATGCCAAGTTCCACACACTAGTAGTGGCACACATTTATGATAGAAAAGAGTCTAGTCGAAGTTCTGGTGCCCTGATCTGATGCTCTACTCACTAGTAGAACTTCATCCCTTAAAAATCACTACTGCTAAAAACACACCAACTAACACATACACATGTATCTCTGTGAATTCAGGATTTAGTGAGAGTCATTTTTTTGATTCCCCAAGGAATTGGGAAACATAAACTTGCTATTACCCAACATGAATATGCTCAGGACATTCCAAGAGGATGCTGAACAATAGGTGTATCTTCACTTAGAATCCTTCACAATAATCATTGCTCAACAGGGAATCCTATTCCTGTAAGGATTCTGTTTCATTCTTGTACCATAAATGGTAGAAGAAACCTACCCATGACATGACAACAATGGGCCAGTGGGAAGTAGGGTGCTTGTCCCAGCTGGATGATGGTGTTGAGAAATCAGTTTGTCCTCTGGTCAATTTACTTTTGGAATTAAAACTTTTATGAACATCAGTCTTCATTACCAAATGTATCATGATAACATGTATATATTGGCCATTTTCAGAGATATAAATAAATTGAAGTGAATCAAAAGGAGTCTATACTAATATAATGTATGCCACCTTCTGGCCCTATGAGTCTGTGATTTACACACCTTAGATTCTTCAGATCAAATAGACTGCCTTTGACCTCTGTTCACATGCTAATGAGTACCTTACATAGTCTTACATTTCATCTCTAGATTTGGCCCACTGAGCATAACAGAAACAAAGTTGGTATACCTACCACCCTGAAGGAGCAGGAGATGAAACTAACAGAAAGGAGGAAAAACTGGTTTAATTTAAAGTAGGAATTGACTAACAGAGCCTGAATTGCTATAATTTAGGGCTTGTCTACAAGGTGGGGTATTGTGCTCTATGGGGATATGATTTCTAAAGCATGTTAACATGCTGCACATTAATTGGTCCACATAGACCCTGCTGGTGCACGCCAAAGGTTTCCTAGTGCATTTTAATGTAGTGCTATAGTACTATGTTAAAGCTCACTTGGGAACCTTTAGTGCTCACCAGAACAGTCTACACAGACCAATTAACGTGCAATATGTTAGTGTGCTTTAGAAATCACACTCCTGCAGAACACATTACTGCACTATGTAAACAACCCTACAAGTGAGGGGCCCAGAAGTGTGTTTCAATGATCTGTATATAGACCCAACATTTATGACAATTATAATCAGATTAGAATGTCAATTTAGTACAACAGTGTATGGTGATTCAATTCTGATATATTATGTTCTCATGATACATTTTACCACTTCCTACAAACAGCTACTTTATATGTACATTTCAGTAATGTTCTCCCATGATAGCATCTTGTATTCATATTAGGGACTTTTCTAAATTCATAGGAAAGCTCATTTCATCCTGCAGGGCCAAAATATGAGGATAAATTGCAACCTATTTTGGTTCATTTTTCTCTAATCAGAAGCTGAGTGATTTATAACTTTTTGCATCAGGAACAATGATTCATTTTAGTCTCTATATAATAGCTTGAAAAAATAGAAGTATTTGGATATCTTTGTTTAGAAGCAGTAGCTTCTGTTAAATTGAATTAATTTTCCCTGTCGCTTTAAATAGAAACCAGCTACTGTTTAAGGAAAGGAAGACAAGAGAGACACAACACTGACCGTCTTAATGAAACTGATAATAACGTGAAAAGGATAAGTGTGGTGAACTTGGCAGCAAAGAGGAGAGAGAATGGACTTTTTATGGCAATGAACTTTTTTGAAATCTTTCACTGAGGTAAGAACTGATTATTAAATGTAATTAATAAAGACTTTTATGCTTGAAAAAGTATCATAGCCTTTTCATCTGGTTTTGGCTACTGAAGAAGGGCATCTTCTACTAACAATTGCTTGGTAATGCCCCAATCCTGCTAACGCTTTATACTTATGGTTAACTGTGTGCATATATTTAGTCCCAACGATGACAATGGGATTACTCATATATGTAAAGTAAAGTATGTGTATAAATGTTTGTAGGATCGGCATTTTATGACCCCAAACTAGCAAACCAGTAAAGCACATATTTAACTTTAAGCATGTGCTCTGGATCAGGGTCTGTATGTACCACCACATATTGAGAAGTTAGGTCCATAACATTTTACCCACTTCTCAAAAATCCTCCTACCACATCAGGAAAGATTTTAAAGTGAAAAGTTCAGAACCCTACTGAACCTGGAAATGTCTGATAGAATTTCCTAGGGGATGGTTCTTATAGGTTTTCTGAGACACATTATTTAACTCGAACGAAAACTATGTCCCTGCTACAGACGTCTACAGGGTGATTCAAAAAACCTATAGGTTGGTTATAGTTCTTTATTAAACTCTAAAGAGCTGTAATTCTTACACATCCCTATGCATTTCTCTAAACCTTTTAGTTTTATCTCTTTCAAAATCTATAGACATTTTCCATAAGGATTGTGCCTGGTAATTGTACCTTGTGGGCTATATTCACAAAGAAACTTAGTCGTGTTGATGCTGCGCATTGCCGTGCCTAACTTTTAGGTGCCTAGAAAATCACTGTGATTCATAAAATCTGAGTTAGGCACCTAGGCATCCTCGCACAGTGAATGGGGAGAGATAGGTGCTCAGAATGGGATTCTGAAGCAAGAATATTAGGCAGTTCCTGCCCTAAAATGGCATCTCCCATTACCTAGGCACAGAGGTGTGTGCTAAGCCTTGTTCTGCTCACAAATATAGGTGCACTCACATGGGAGGCCCAGGATCCAGTCCCCCTGTTCCAGTTATTTTTTTTTAATTATTTATCCAAGGGGCACAGCTTCACCAAGAGAGACTGAGACAGTGCCCCATCTCACAATATCCTGTTTCCCATTGGTTAGAACACTCACCTGAGAAGTGGTAGATCCCCGTTCAGATCCATTCCCCTACTTCAGGTGGAGGGGGGACTTGAACTGGGGGTCTCCCATATCCCAGGGTTAATATTTTCCCTCCAGCCCTTTCTGCAAGCTTGCTTATAGAGTCCCAATCTAGTAGGTGATCTCTAAATGCTACAGGATCAGGTCCCACAGGTGCTTTAGAAAGAAAAGCACTTATCTTCCCCCACTATGTGCATCCATCTGGTGCTTAGGTGTCTGGAAGACTGGCATGGGGCTGCAGTGAGCATGTGCAGAGGCAGAAGTATAGTTGCCTAGGGAGCTTTTACTGCAAAAATTTAGGCACTGAGTGAATTTAGGCACCGATAGGTTTCGGTGGCAGCTATGTGGGAATTTTGTGAATCCCAAAGTGGCAGATAGTCTCCTAAGTGTTCCATGAATCTAGCCCTTCAAAAGCTACCCAGCATACTATTCCACCTGCACTTGATTTTGCTCATCTGTGATCAGGTCAAGAAAACAGCATAAAACAAAGCCATAAAGAAGTTAAGATAATGTGCCACATTCTTTTGACCCTAAAAGAAATGTCCTATACCAGGGATCAGCAACCTTTGGCACGTGGCCCACCAGAGTAAGCACTCTGGCGGGCGGGGCCAGTTTGTTTACCTGATGTGTCTGCAGGTTCGGCCGATCGCGGCTTCAACTGGCTGTGGTTCGCCATTCTAGGCCAATGGGGATGGGGGAAGCGGCACGGGCCGAGGGATGTGCTGGCCACGGCTTCCCTCAGTCCCCATTGGCCTGGAGAGGTGAACTGTGGCCAGTGGGAGCCGCGATCAGCTGAACCTGCAGACGCAGCAGGTAAACAAACTGGCCCGGCCTGCCAAGGTGCTTACCCTGGTGAGTCGCATGCCAAAGGTGGCCGATCCCTGTCCTATACCATTAAATGAAGATGAAATCAATAGAATTCTGTAGAAATTGCTAAATGATGTCCTTTCTATATTTAACCAATTTATATAATTTTATCACATGGTTATTGTTGTCTAATAAGTCCTTCAGAATGGTTAAAAAATTTTAAAATGTTGCCATTCTATAAAATTCCATAGGATGCTTTCATAAGAATCACTAATCTCTGTTCAGATAGTTTTCAAGGTACACTGACAGCTAAACAGTCATATTTTGTAAACTATTCTTTCTTAACTTCAAATAATGGTAATTAGTAGTGTATTAATATTAACAGATTATTACAAAGGAAATAATTTTAAAAATCTGATTTACAGTACTTCAACTATTTTTGCTCTTTGTTTACTTTTTTGTATTTCATTCAATTTGGACTTAAAAATAGTACTAGTTTAACTTTTCTAAATATTTTCACTTGCAGGTTCATAGCGCTGCAGCTTTTGGATTTCAGTTTTCTTTAAAAACTGTTTTCATGGCACTTGTTAAAACATTTTCTTATCATTTCTGTTGGACTTAGGTTTTACCAAAGCTGGGTTTTACAAGATTTAAATTGTCCCAAATTTTATTAAATTAAATGCCATTAAATTTAATGCAAAATTTAAGTTTACATTGTCCTTTTAAATATCCATCCTTCATATTCATGTACAACTCCTGCATTGCTCAGCTCCATGAGAAGCACTATCATATAAATAATTCCAGGGGCAGATTTAAGGGTCAGATCATGGTCAGCAAACACGCAACATGGGGCCCAATGGTCACATCACATCATGTCACATGACCTGAAGTAGAGCGCTATGTAGCTTGAAAGATTGTTTCCTTCACCAACATAAGTTGGTCCATTAAAAGACATTACCTCAACCACCTTCTCATGTCACCTTAGGCTTTTTTAAACATAAACATTTCACAAAAACACACAAATAAAAATCATGGGCCTAAAGAAAAATGGAATCTTACCCAAATTGTGTTGACTCATGCATGGCCAATTACTGGAACCATGGAGACACTTTTCATTGGCAGATTGTTCTGTGATGCTGTCCAGCTCCAACCGTGCTGCTTCATCTTTCTCAATTGCAAGGAGAACAAGATCATTAAGCCATGTCTGTGATAGTGTTGAATGCGCGTTGTTTTTGACATGTCTTAATGAGTTCATTACAAGTTCAACATTAGCTACTCCAACTGGTATGGAGAGAAATAGCTGATACAATGTTTCCATTTCTGGTAAAACATCAAAAGAACTCGACAATATGAAATTCAAGTATCTTTGGATTCCAAAAGACAAATTGAATACCTCTGTGTCTTTTGTAAAATAATACATATTGAAAGATATAGTCTCATGAACCAAGTCTAAAGAAAAATGAGTATTTTCCCATGAGTTTAAAGTTATATTTTGAAGTCTCCGGGGATGTAGGAAACCTAAATAGAATATCTACCTCTTGAAATCCTCCACACTGAGATTTTAGCTCAATGATCATATTGTCTAAGTCCTCAAAATATTTTCTTCAATAGTTATCCTTTGCTTCTAACACAGAATCATGTCCAGATTCATCATTTATGCTGTGTACACGTCTCTTTCTGTGGCTTGGAAAGTTTGCATTTTCAAAATCCATTGCTTCCTAACTGTTCTGAGATTTTAACTATTTCCTCACACTTTTCTTCTGATTTGAGTTTCCTGAGATCATTCACTGTGCTCTCAAATGTCCAGAGAACTTAGAACAGGTCCACTTTCTTTGACAGAAGTATTCCAGACTCTGCAGACTTGATAACGGGTATGTCTACACTACGGGATTAATCCGAATTTAGATAATTCGGATTTGAGAAACAGGTTGTATAAAGTCGAAATGAATGCGGCCACACTAGCACATTAATTCGGTGGTGTGCATCCAAGTACTGGGGCTAGCGTCGATTTCTGCACCGTTGCACTGTGGGTAGCAATTCCATAGCTATCCCATAGTTCCCGCAGTCTCCCGCGCCCATTGGGATTGTGGGTTAAGATCCCAGTGCCTGATGGGACAAAAAACATCGTCGCAGGTGGTTCTGGGTACAGCCTCACTTCCTCCCTCCCTCCCTCCCTCCCTGCATGAAAGCAACGGACGGCAGACAACCATTTTCGCGCCTTTTTTCCTGGGTGGGTGAACACTGCAGACTCCATACCACGGCAAGCATGGAGCCCGCTGAGCTCAAGACAGCACTCATGAATATTGTAAACACCTCGCGCGTTCTCGTGGAGTTTATGCTCAGCCAGGACCAGAAAAACGAGGAGAGGAGGCAGCGGCAGCGGCAGCGCAGCGACAAGCATGATGAGGACATGGACACGGACACGGATACAGAATTCAGTGAAACCACAGGCCCCGGTGCTTTGGAGATCATGTTGTTAATGGGGCAGATTCTAAACATGGAACGCCGATTCTGGGCAAGAGAAACAAGCACAGACTGGTGGGACCGCATAGTGTTGCAGGTGTGGGACGATTCCCAGTGGCTGCGGAACTTTCGCATGCGTAAGGGCACTTTCATGGAACTTTGTGACTTGCTGTCCCCTGCCTTGAAACGCCAGAATACCAAGATGAGAGCAGCCCTCACAGTTGAGAAGCGCGTGGCGATAGCCCTGTGGAAGCTTGCAACGCCAGACAGCTACCGGTCAGTCGGGAATCAATTTGGAGTGGGAAAATCTACTGTGGGGGCTGCTGTGATGCAAGTAGCCAAAGCAATCACTCAGGTGCTGCTACGAAAGTTTGTGACTCTGGGAAATGTGCAGGCTATAGTGGATGGTTTTGCTGCAATGGGATTCCCTAACTGTGGTGGGGCGATAGACGGAACCCATATCCCTATCTTGGCACCGGAGCACCAAGCCACCGAGTACATAAACCGCAAGGGGTACTTTTCAATGGTGCTGCAAGCACTTGTGGATCACAAGGGACGTTTCACCAACATCAATGCGGGCTGGGCGGGAAGGGTTCATGACGCTCGCGTCTTCAGGAACACAACTCTGTTTAAAGGGCTGCAGCAAGGGACTTACTTTCCGGACCAGAAAATAACCGTTGGGGATGTTGAAATGCCCATAGTTATTCTTGGGGACCCAGCCTACCCCTTAATGCCATGGCTCATGAAGCCATACACAGGCAGCCTGGACAGGAGTCAGGAGCTGTTTAACTACAGGCTAAGCAAGTGCAGAATGGTGGTAGAATGTGCATTTGGCCGTTTAAAAGGTCGCTGGCGTTCATTATTGACTCGCTCTGACCTCAGCCAAAGAAATCTCCCCATTGTTATTTCTGCTTGCTGTGTGCTCCACAATCTCTGTGAAAGTAAGGGGGAGACCTTTATGGCGGGGTGGGAGGCTGAGGCAAATCGCCTGGCTGCTGATTACGCGCAGCCAGACACCAGGGCGATTAGAAGAGCACACCATGAAGCGGTGTGCATCAGAGAAGCTTTAAAAACCAGTTTCATGGCTGGCCAGGCTACAGTGTGAAATATCTGTTTGTTTCTCCTTCATGAAAACCCGCCCCCTTTATTGACTGATTTTCTGTAAGGAACCCACCCTGCCCCTTCCCCCAGCTTTCTTTCAAACCAAATAAAGTCACTATCATTTAAAAATCATTTATTCTTTATTAATAGATTAGAAAAAGAGGGAGGGAACCCGGGTGGTATTTGGGAGGAGGATTACTGGGAAGGAAAAAGCCACAAAGAAAAGGTTAAAAAAATGACAGCCTTTTGCTTGGGCTGTCTACTGGGGTGGAATGGGAAGGTGTACGGAGCCTCCCCCCCCCCACCCCCCCCGCGTTCTTACACGTCTGGGTGAGGAGGATACGGAACATGGGGAGGGGGGAGGGTGGAACAGGGGCTGAAGCGGCAGTCTGTTTTCCAGCAGCCGTTCCTGAACCTCCACCAGACGCTGGAGCAGCCCCAGTGTTGCTTCCTTCATCCTCTGGTCTTCCTGACGCCACCTCTCATCTCGAGCGTCTCTCCTCTCCTCACGTTGGTCTCTCCTCTCCTCACGTTGGTCCCTCATGTCCTCACGTTGGTCCCTCCTCCACTCACGTTCACTGACTTCTTTCCTATACTTTGAAACTGTTTCCTTCCACTCATTCAGATGAGCTCTGTCACTTCTGCTGGATTCCATAATTTCCGAAAACATCTCTTCTCGCGTCTTCTTCTTACGACGCCTTATCTGTGATAACCTTCGGGATGGAGGAGGGAGGCTTGAGGAATTTGCAGCTGCTGTAGGGAGGGGAAAAAAGAGAGAATTGTTTTAAAAGCTACATTTTGCAGAACAATGCTTATACTCTTTCACGGTGACCAACACTGTTCACATTACATAGCACATGTGATTTCTGTGCAAGGTCGCATTTTGCCTCTTAATGCTGAGTGCCTGTGGCTTTGCTGCTAGAGATCACAGGTCTGGGCAACAGAATTCTGCTTGCATGCGGCCATGGTAAGCCATTCTCTTACAGCTTCTGCGCCCTACTTTCCCACATACCAAGCATAGCTTGTAGAGTGCTGCAGAAGCCTGGCCAATCTCAGCCAGTTGGGGGGGGGGCAGTGTGGTGGGACTTGTCTGGGCCCCTTCAGGCAAGTAGAGTGCTGCGGTTTTTCTGTTAACATTCAGCAGCACCAGAAAACAAACTAACCACGGTACCCCTCCCCCCCACCGCGTGGCTGGTATCAGGGAAGATCCCTACAGGCACCAAACTAACCCCCCCCCCCCACCGCCGCCGCCCCCCTCCCCCCCGCCATGAATTCTCTGGGATGATCACGGTACCCCTCCCCCCACCGCGTGGCTGGTATCAGGGAAGATCCCTACAGGCACCAAACTAACCCCCCCCCCGCCGCCGCCCCCCCCCCTCGCCATGAATTCTCTGGGATGATCACAGTACCCCTCCCCCCACCGCGTGGCTGGTAACAGGGAAGATCCCTGCTAGCCAAACGCGAAAAACTCAGGGCCAATTTCCCATCTGCGCTTGGCTAACTGCAGGGAAGGATTTATTTTCCGCCACAGGCAAACAGCCCAGTAGGAACGGCCACCTCTGTCCCCTTAATTAAGTTCCCGTATTTCAACCAGGTTACCAGGAGTGATATCACTCTCCTGAGGATTACACAACAAGATAAAGAACGGATGTTGCTTGAATGCCAGCAAACACCGGGACCATACGCTGCCAGGCTTTGTCAGGCAATGATACCAGATTACTTGCTGCAAGCATGGCGTGGTCAAGTGTCCTACCATGGAGGAGGGAATAAAGATGCACTGCCCAGAAACCTTCTGGCAAGGCTTTCGGAGTACCTCCAGGAGAGCTTCATTGAGATGTCCCTGGAGGATTTCCGCTCCATCCCCAGACACGTTAACAGACTTTTCCAGTAGCTACAGACTTTTCCAGTAGCTGAACTGACCGCGAATGCAAAGTCAGGCAAAGTAATCATTAAAAACCGTTTGCTTTTAAAACAAGTTTTATATTTTAAAAGGTAAACTCACCTGAGGTGCCTTCCATGGGGTCAGAGTCTTGGGTACTGGCTTGGGAGGCTTGGGAGGCTTGGGAGGGTACTTCAGTCGGGGTGATAAAAAGATCCTGGCTGTTGGGGAGAATGGAGTGCTGTGTGCTCTCTGCAAGCTCATCCTCCTCCTCCTCTACCCCATCGGCAGAATCCTCAGGCGTCGAGACTATCTCCGACCCAGAATCCACGAACACAGGTGGGTTAGTGGTGGCAGCCCCCCCTAGAATTGCATGCAGCTCGGCGTAGAAGCGGCATGTCCGCGGCTCTGACCCAGAGCGACCGTTTGCCTCCTTTGTTTTCTGATAGGCTTGTCTGAGCTCCTTGACTTTCACGCGGCACTGATCTGAGTCCCTATTGTGGCCTCTCTCCATCATGCCCTTGGAGATTTTTTCAAAAATTTTTGCATTTCGTCTTTTAGAACGAAGTTCTGCAAGCACTAAATCCTCTCCCCATACAGCGATCAGATCCAGTACCTCCCTCACGGTCCATGCTGGTGCTCTTTTTCGATTATCAGCCTGCATGGTTACCTGTGCTGATGAGGTATCTGTGGTCACCTGTGCTCTCCACGCTGTGCAAACAGGAAATGAAATTCAAATGTTCGCGGGGCTTTTCCTGTCTACCTGGCCAGTGCATCCGAGTTCAGATTGCTGTCCAGAGCGGTCACAATGATGCACTGTGGGATAGCTCCCGGAGGCCAATACCATCGAATTGCGGCCACACTAACCCTAATTCGAATTGTTAAAATCGATTTTGGCACTACTCCGCTCGTTGGGGTGGAGTACAGAAATCGATTTAAAGGGCCCTTTACATCGAATTAACTAGCGTCGTTGTGTGGACGGTTACAGGGTTAATTCGAATTAAAGCTGATAAATCCGAATTAAAGTCGTAGTGTAGACCAGGCCTGAGATACTATACAACCATAATAGATTAAGGTAGAGCATCCACTCCACAAAAAGAGGTTGCTTTTTGCTCAATGTGTGTTCTCCCTGCTCCTGCATTCAGTGACAGTTTCATCTTCTAGGCATTCAATTATACTCTGAAAATGTACTATCATTGTCTCAGTGGCTTTCATTTGAGCTGCTCATCTAGTCTTTCAGAGTGCTTTTAGGTGTAAAGGCCTCCTTTGTTCTTCAGAAACCTGTTCAATTTAATCTGTTGCATCAGTCATGTCAACTTCTTCAGGGGCCTTAATTGCATCATCAAGTTCCTCTTCTTTTGGCAAAACTGTACTCTCTTGAGCAAGAATTTGCAGATCAAAATTATTTTTCTACTTAGTCATTAGTTTTTCCCATGGGAAAAATCTGAAAAATATGTATATATTTCCTGCAAAATTGCAAAGAAAACCTTCATGTCTGGACTGGCTTTATCTTCAGGAATACGCACCAAAACTAAGATAATTTGATGTGCTGAACAATGAGTATGTGGTGCATACACTTTGTTTCCCTTGCTTGAAACATATTCTCTCATTTTTGTTTGGAATCCTACATGAGTTCCAGTTCATAACACTGGCCCCATCATATCTCTATCCAGACGTATTTGGGGTCTTTCAGAATAAAACGGTTGACTGGTCATACAAGGATGCAGCATCTGCCTCACTTACTGCCACAAAGCTTAAAAAAATGTTCTTTTATATCTACTTTTCCTTTGATATGATCAATTTTAACAAAGCTAAGCAGAATGGGCATTTGACCAATGTGGCTAATATCTGTGGTTGCATCTGAAATGACAGGGCGAAAAACGTATTTGCAGCTAAGTGTGCACTCCTGGTTTCTGATGCTGAAAGACTTGTAAGTTCAGCAGTAATTGTCTTGCTCAAGTATTTGATTCTTTTGGTGTTACTGATATGTTGGGCAAAAGTTGTATTATGTCTGGCAAGTAGGTTAATGATGCTCAAATAAATACCACTATTGTTGCTCTCCAACACTTTATGATGGTAGTGGGAAGGAGAGACCTAAGCTAGCTAAAGCGAGCAATATTTTTATTACTTCTTGCTGTTTCCTGATGTTTTCATACACTTGTTTGTCAAAACATGCATTGATAGTATGACCCTTCATGAACTATAGAGCTGCCATATGTCACTGTTTATGTTGTTTGCTCCTCCAACGAACAGACATTGACTTTAGTATATTCTTCCAGTCGTTGAAACCTGTTATCCAAGTTTATTTTCTGTATCCAAGTGTGGTGGGGGGAACGATTCACAGGTGCAGCGCCTCCTGCTGGTTGTCCAGGGAATTAGCTCCTTCCAGCCCAGCGCACCCTCTGCAGGCCGGTGTCTTGCCTGCTGCTGGCCCCATGTCCCTCCCAGACCCCGGTGCCCTTTGCCCAGGGGTTCTGTCCACCACAGTACCCCCTCACTATGGGTCTCCCCTCCCAGGGGAACCCCCAAACCCGACCTTGCCTCAGTGGCTACTGCCAGTCTCCATTTAGCCCCCGCTCCCTGGGGCAGGCTGCGGTCTATAAACCCCTCATCATCGGCAAGGGGGGTTGGACCAGCTGCCTCTGCCTATTCCTGGGCTGCCCCTCTGCAGCCCTAGTACCCTTTTGTGGGCCCTTAACTCGGCCTGCAGCCTGGGGCTTTGCTAGGCTGGAGCTCCCCAGCTCCCTCTGCCCTTCCCCAGCACCGCTCCACCCTAGGTACCTTCCTCAGCTTCCCAGGCAGCCAGGTCCTTTAGTGTCTCCTTTAGTCTCTGGCCCTCAGCCCTCTTATAGGGCCAGCTGGGCCCTGATTAAGCTGGCCACAACTTTGGCTGCTTTCCCAATCAGCCTAGCTTCAGCTGTTCTTAGTCCCTTTCCCTGCTGCAGCCCTCTCCAGAACTGCTTTCAACACCTGTTCTCCAGGAGTGGCGCAGCTGCCCCACTACAGGGAGAGGTCAGTCTGCTTGGGCTGCCCTGCTGGCTGGAGCTCTCCCTCTCTGACTGCTTTGGGCTGTTGCTGCTGGCTGAAGCTCTCTCCTTCCCTGGAGGACTACTGCTGCTGCCGGTGTGGAGAGGGGGCCTTGCCGGCCTGCCGGCCCCCCAACTCCACCTTCATCCTTCCAGGGGGAGAAGAAAGGACCCATCCCCGCCACCACCCGCCTTCCTGCCTGGGTCCTTACCTAGCTGGCTACTGCCTGCTTGCTGCTGTTGCTCCTGGGCCTGCTGCCTCGTCAAGGAGGAGGAAGACCACTGCGAGGAACTGTGTCGGGGGTTGAGTACTATTACTGGACTGAGTGACTCTAACATCTGCGCTCCTGGGGTGGTGGTAGCCTTTGCTACTGTAAGGGGCCGGGGGAGAGGCACGGAGCCCTCCCCCTAGCCCAGCTCCCCCCCACCACCTTCTACCAACAATACTGCCGCCCCCTCCACCAACCCCGCTAACCATCGACACCTGTTGCTCGCCCCTTGACGGGGCCACTTGCCTAGTTCCCACCGACACCTGGGACTGTATGCAGCAGCAAGTAGAGACTGAGCCTCTCAAGCGCTCGTGGACGCATTTGCACCCCGTCCTCTTGGACTTGGCAGGGGAAGGGCTCTGTCATCGCCCTGGTGGCCCGGCTACTGCTGCTTCCGCCCCTCCTCGTCCTGCCGTAGTGCCCGCTCAGGCCGCAGGGACAGCCTTCCCGTCGCGCCCAGATGAGCGGACGGGCCTCGCCTCCATCGGCTGCAGTTTGGCGGGGCCCATGGAGGAGAGGGCGGCAAGACTCCTGCCGGCCGAGGGAGAGGGCCTGCCCCAGGGGGAGGTTTCCCTTCCCCCCACTGTCCCACCCTTGCTGCCCTTGCTGCCCTGAGCCCCAGAACCATCTCCCTTGCCCCCTGGCCCTGCCCCTGCTGACCAGCCCTCCACCTCCACTTTCTCCTCGGAGGGCTGGGCGCTCATCTGGGGGAGGGGAGGCCCCCAAAAAGATGATGAAGGGGGCCGAGGCTGCTAAGAAATTGCTTGCACTTATGTAACTGTTATGAAGAAAACAAATCTGTATGTAGAATATTGTTTTCAGTGATGATGTATCCATTTCTGTAATGAAATGTTTTAATAATAAACATAACTGCAAGTGTTTGCAGATAAAGCAACATTTGTCAAATGGTTTAGGTAGGCCTTAGTCTAGTATGAAAACTATTAAGATCAGAAAAAAAATCAAGACCGTATTAGTTGGCTAGTCAAAGAAAATAAAACTGATTAGAATTACTGAGGAATAACGTCAGTCATGAAATAAAAAAATCCCCGCTGCCCATCATTATTTCCCAGTGAGAGGCTCTTTGAGAGGAGTTTGTTGATATAATTAAGGTTTGGGTGTAAGAAAAGGTAAAACTAATACAGAGTATATTTCTTTGCTTTACTTATATACATTCATTTAAAATATTATCTTCCCAAGGACATTCTTTTGTTAGAAGACAAGAACATTCCTAATACCACATACATCTTTTTACACATAGAGGAACAAAAAGGGATTTCATCTAATCACAGCCTTAACAATCAATTGTAATTCTCTCACAAATAACAATGAAATTATTGTTGGTATTATTTGAGTCCAGTCACAATGCTGTTTCCACCATATCTTCCAGGAGTTCAGTTGTTAGCTGTCACCCTTGACTATTATTCATCTAAGACCCCAGTTCAGTTACCCATTGAACGTTCCCAGTATGACCAAGGCAAAGAATCTTTTTTATTTTGAATAGTGTTTTGTTGGATTGGTTTTCAAGGGTATATTTTACATCAGCTCCATTATGAGTAGACAGGCATAGTGGTAAAACTCACTCAGAAAAATATGATTTGGACAATAAGCATTTTTCTCTCCAGGTATCTGTTAAAGTTTGTCCGCTTTGCCCATTTTATAAAAGGAATTTCAGAAAGGAAAATAAGTGTAAGAGTAAAAAAATTATGAAACCAAAATTACAAAATGTTCAAACATTATTTTTCTTGCAATGTTGTGGTTTAATTATTATAATGTATTTGTTTAATTATGACCAGATGGTGATACTTTACCTTACTCCACAAGTATCCCCACTGATGAAATAAAAGACCATGTTGCATTGTGGGAGATGTATTCTTGCCAGTGAGCCTAACCCATAAGGCATTGCAGCATCATAGGAAAATTCAGTTTAATACTGAACTGATACATAACATTTTGATTGTCAATTTCCATCATAAAATTTAGCTACATTGTAACAAAAATGATTTTGAAGAAGCTGCATTTTCTGCTGAAAATTCCTGACCAATTCTAACTCTCAGCACATCTGAAAATCAGGCTACAGATTTAGGAGCCAACTTTTTGCTCATATTTTTGAAAATTGTGGCCAGATTGTTTTGTTTATTTATAAAATTCTGTGTTGCTATGTATGTCTTTTCCAATTTATTCATATAGTTAGTTTCAAAAATATAGTACATTTTCATAATATCTGATTTTACCTGTATGTTGCATTAAGCTGCACTTAACTGTACACAAGAAAAGGCAGCAAAAGATGTAAAATATAAAGACATCTTTTAAGATGGTTATAAAAAGTGAATATAAAATATATCTAGGACAGATTGGGCTAGATTCACAAAGGATGTAGGTGCCTAACTCCCAGCATTAGGCCCCACAAGGATTAAAAAAACCTCCACTAACCTGCTGCCAAACCCTGTGGGCACCTAAACTGACTTGGCATCTAGTTTGTTGGAGTGAAAGATCCCTACAAGCCTATGTTTCTTCCTAATCACTGAGCTAAAAGTTACAAGGGAGATCCTCTTCCTCCTCAGCCCCCAACCTGGCATCATGCAAAAATGTTTAGGACCCAACACCAAGGCCGGGTTTGCAGCTAAGAATCCCAGGCAAAGGGAGACACCAACCGCCAGCCCAGATTAAGGCACCAAACAACCTGAGAGGCTCAGGACTTCACACACACCTGTTGGTTTTGCATCACCCATTGGCTAGATTAGATGAGGAGATGCCTAGCATGCTGGCTTTTGTGAATCCCATTCTGAGGAGCCTGTATGTCCCCGTTCATTGAGCAGGGAGCCTAGATGCCTAAGTCAGGTTTTCGCAAAAAGAACAGGAGTACTTGTGGCACCTTAGAGACTAACAAATTTATTAGAGCATGAAGTCAGGTTTTGTGAATCCAGTGATTTTCTAGGCACCTAAAACCTCCACTTCACCTAAATTCCTTTGTGAATGTAGTCTGTAGCTAGTATGTCACTCAATGGGTTTGTTTGATAGGTGTTTGTAATTGTGTACTTTTTTCTTGAATAATGGTGTTCAATTATTTGAAAAGACTTGGGTTCTTTGACAGAAATCTTCATTTGATATTGTACTTGTTTAGACATTTCCTAAAGGCTCGGTGTACATACACACACACACACACAACCCAATTGTACTTGAAACTGCTTTTGACTTCCATAAACCATTACATGAATTGCATCAATCTTTCAGATGGACATTTTTTTTTTAGTTAATACCATTTTGTTCTGAGGGGGAAAGGAGCTTTAAAATTAATTAATTTAAAACACAGGGAGTTAAGTTTTTGCAAATTTTGCAGTATAGTGTGTACCATGTAGCCTTGAATTTCACTTGATAATACTGCTAAAAACACAGCTGTCAAACTTTTTAAATCTGACTACAGAAATAAAACTGATGTTTTTAATTCATACATTGGAAGAATGACACTAAAACACAAATGTCTTCATATAGTAACACCAATTTTGGCTGCTTCCACACATAAAAATAATAAAATAAAACCTTTCTCAACTCTGCTTCAATAGCTGACCTTCTATTGGATTTCCATTAACTGTGTGGATGAATCCATATTTGATTAATACATTTTTGTGGAGGTGTTTCAAAGGAATGCCAACCATTTCAGCTGCATACTATGTATTTCTTCTTGTATGTTCTTACAGCTTGTGTATTGTATCAGTTTGAGAAGATTGTTTTACAAGTTAAGTAACTTCTAATGTTTTTAATCTGTAAAACACAATGTCCTAATTTCCTACTTCCTTATAAAAGATTCTTCTGATGGAAGGGAAAAGAACACCACACAAGCTCTGGTAATGACGAAGTTAAAAGTAGTGCTCAAATAGCCAACCTCTCATGTAATATGGGTGGTGGGGGGTTAGCAGGTGCCTTGGCCGGGCATGCATTGTCTCATTAGCAACATGCAGTTGAACTGCTGCTGGGGAAAGTGATATATAAAGGAGCACAGAAGGGCTTATCAGGCAAAGTCTGTTTGAGGGGAGTGGAGAATGGTGAATAACACAAAAAGTAACTTATTGTTAAACCTGGTGACTTTCTCTGATGTTATTTGTGGAGTTATATTATTTGTTGATTGTGAGCATGGGGATGCTTCAGGATTTCTTTGTAAAAGTCTTGAAAAGTTTCAAGAGGTTTCAGCACCAATCATTTGTCTGGAAATTCATAGCTTATTTCCTGTTTCTTATTGTTATACCTCAGTTTAAAAGGCTTGAGACATCCAGTGAGGGAAGAGGAACAATATCGTATGTTTAGATGACTATCGTACTATGAGTAATGAATAGTCAGTAGCTGAAACAAACTGGTTACAAACAATTTACAGGCAGCAATTTCATTGCTAAATGATTTAGCATGTTCTTAGAGTTAAGAAATATGTTCTGGGACACTGGGATTGGTTTGCAGACAAGAGAAAAAAAGGCTCATTGAGTTGTATGATTTAATTTGTAAATGAACAATTAGACCACCTCCAGAGTTGAAAGAACCACAAGCAGATTGTTGCTTCTTCTCTGATATAAGTTATACCTCAAACTGTTTCCTCTGGATGACAGCTGATAGAAGCTCTTTTGTCTCTGAGTCCTTGTCTGCATGAGGAAAAAAGTGAGTTCTTACTTTGTCAGCTAATTTGAAGTAAAAGTCTAATGAAGATGAGACAGTGTGTAGCAGGTGTGGTGGAAAATCCCTAGAAGTGGGGGGGCCACCTGTGCTTGAACTGTGTCTTGGCTCTGTCTCCTTCGCCTTACTCACCCTTATGGCCAGTAGAAGTGGGAAGACCACGGCCTGCTGTCCCCCTCCCCCAACCCCTAGTTTTCACAAAATGCCCCTAGTTTTCACAAAAGTTACCTAGTCAAGCTAAAGACCATGATGGATTCTAGGGTTTATCTTGACCTGCTAACTCATGTGAAAAATACATGCTGCCTTGTTCTTTACTAGATTTTACCTGACATTAAGTACCGAAAGTTAGCTAATGCAAAATAAGAATGCACCTTTGCGCCTAGTGAAGATGTACCCTCAGCCTACACTGGGCAAAATGTTTATAGATTTAACTTGTATTTATTTGATGTCAATAAAGTTATGCACATGTCTTTAATTATGGCTATGTCTACATTACCACTTTTGTCTGTGGGGAAAATATACATTTGTTGGGGGTGGTTTAATTATGCCGGTGGGAGAGCTCTCTTCCCATCACCATAGAGTGGCTACACAGGAGACCTTACAGCGACACAGCTGCAGTGATACAGCTGTGCCACTGTAAGGTCTGTGGTGTCGCCGTAGACTAAGCATATACCCCTGGCCTGTTCAGCCCAGGTAACACTGACCATTCTTTGATACATAGTGAAGTATGATGAAGTGATAATAAAATATGGATAAGATATAGCTCACTCACAGTTTTATTTTAATGACAGTGTTTACTGATATTTTTAATGTTCCTCAATTTTAATAGATGCAGGAAAAAGTCAATCCACCTAAATTAACATGACTTTAAGAGGAATATACATAGTACAGGTCTTCACCTCAAGTCCCTGAAATATATTTTGCTTCACATCTGAAGTTGTTTTTTGAGATGTTTATGCTATGAAGAGTGTAGCTTAATTTCTTCACTCATTAAATGAATTCTAAATATGTGTTGATATTAATTCTAATCGGGAGTGCTTAGTGATAACTAGTTATGAATACATATTTATAAGGTCAGCAATAGGCCAAAGGTGCAGGCAAAATGTAGTTTAGAGTCACTCGTATATGATATTTTGTGATTACTCAGCTGCAAAGTAAGTACATGAATTTAAAAGAAGCCATTTAGCCTACTTTATCAACCACTGATTTAAACCTAGTTGGTTCTATTTATCTAGCATATAGAAATGTTGGTCAACTCTCAGGTCTCTCGTTTTAGCACTGGTGTTATTCTGTCTGCTCCTGCTTTCACTGACATTAATGGGAAGTGTACCATTCACTTTTGTAGGAAGAGGATTGGGCCTTAGTTGTAAAGTATGGTATGCATTTCCTTAATTTATGGCTCAGAATTTGTTTTGACTTTTGTAACTTCTTTTGGGAAAATTCACCATCAAATTCTCACCAGAGAAAAGAGTCTGTAATTGCTAGCTCTTTTCATCATTTAGAATTCAGGGATCAGATTCAACTTTCAGTTACCCCAGTGTAAAGCTAGTGTAGTTAGCCTGTCTTACATTAGTATTAAGAGAAGACTTTGGTCCTTTCCATTTTAAGGGCATCTGCTTGCCAAGTCTATATTCCTGATAATCTATTTTTCCCTTTTATGAACAAGCACATAATCAGTGTATTTCCAAGCATTAATTAAAGTGTCTAGCACAATTTGATCTGACTTTAATTATCTTGTGTTTACACTTTTAAAATGTCATAATTGTTCCATGTGGCTAACCCTCTTGCCAACCTGTTCCACCTGCTTCTTCTGTTTACACATTATGAAGCATATCACTGAGCTCTTTCCAAGCAACAAATAATACAATTAAAACACTTCACTGCATCAGTGAAATAAGAAAATGCAGTAAATGCTAATAATATTCTGCACTTTTGTTTTGTTTCCCATCTCAGAATGTCAGAGCACTTTTTTAAACTTAATTCATTTTTACACTAGCCCTGTATGGTTAAATGACTTGCCTAAGATTACAAGCAAAGTCTATGCCAAACCTTGGAACAAGCCCTACATCCCTGGTCCTCTAATCCTACTCTTTAGAAACAAGTCACTTGAATCATGGCCTCACAACAAGGTCAAGATATCAAAACCAAACTGTGATTTAAGTATACCCTAAGTGCAAACAAACAATACCGTTCAGACCAAATACAATTTAAATATATATTTTTATAAAGGATTTGTTCCATTCAGCAAACTCTCTCATCAGGTCCCTGACTATCTTGATTTTGTTACTACAATCTTCTCTTCTGCCCTCCCACGGGGATCCAGACCACCCCATTCCAAACAAAATGCAGCTGCTGAAAACTCTTACTACTTCTTAGAAAAGTATAGCCAGGTCAATCTTGAATCATCTCCACAAAACAAAATTCAAGTGGCTTGTCTTCAAGGCCCTCCCTAATTCTACATCTGCCTACTCATCCAGCTCCTCAGTATGTTATGTTGTATCCCCCTTCACCATTTAATCTGTTAATGAAACCAACCTTGATGCACTGTTTGTTGTCTCCGTCCCAAACTATATCTGTTTTTGTCTCTTTTACAGTGTAAGTTCTTTATTTCTGGGCCTGAGCATTTCTTTTTCCATAGAGTGAGTAATTCATTTTGGAGTGTTAATGTATTAATAATTGCTGCTACTTTGAATTTGCGTATTGCCTATTTTGTTATAACTGATGTGCACTCGGATTTGCAACAATACATTATGGAAATACATCAAAATATTATATTGTATAAATCCACCAAACATTTTTACTAGTATATTTACTTTATTTTTTTATTTGTTTTATTATTTTTTTCCAGATACAATAAATATACCAAAATATCAGATTCCTCATAATACACCACATGAGTAAACAGGGTTAGGATAAAGGCAGGAGAGGGGAAGCAATATAATACATTAAGCATTGGTCTCTAAAAGCCAGCCCAAATCACTTTGAATGTTTTGGGCATTCCCTTTCTATGGAATGCCAGTTGTTCATTAGCTGCAGGATCAGCCATATCACTGAGCCAGGTATCAATGTTTGGTGAGAATTGACTTTTCCAGTTTTGCAGAACTGATTTTTTAGCACCCAAAACTGCACATTGGAACTGTGCCGCCTTGCTACCAAGTAACCTTCAATTATCAGGAATATATCCAAGAACAAAACTTAAGGGGAAGGGTTCCAACTTAGCATCCAATATCAAATTGGTCCTGTGACCCATTTCATACCAGAAATTCAGGATACAGGGGCACTCCCAAAACATATGAGCTAATGTAGCACCAAATTTTACATTTTTAACCATGGCCAGCATTGATAAGACCCATTCAAATTAGCCTATGTGGGGATCAGAATATTCAAAAAAGTGTATTTTAGTGAATAAGTGATAGTCTCCGGTCTGTAGTTGCTTTTTTTAATATTAGCTATAATTGTATTCCATTGGATTGGAGATAGTTGTGTATCCAAATATCTGTTTCAAACAACTCTCAAGTTATCAGTCTTTGCCAGAGTTTTTTGGCCAGATCATGAAAGGATGCTGCTGGTCAAGTAAATCCAGGAAGTTTTCTCCAGAATAATAGAATTTCTGGAGGTTCTGGAGCTCCTGGTGTATCTAGTCCAAATAGATAAATAAGCCTTAACTGGAGATATTTCCATGCTTTGGAGCAGGGCAAAGCAAATTGTTGCTGAAGATCTACAAATGGTTTTAATTTATCATTGTCAATTAGCTGGCAAACAGACATAATTCCTCTCTCCAACCAATCCCTCCACATCCAGGTTTTGCCACCAATTTTAAGGATAGGATTGCTCCACACGATCACATCTACATGGAAGGATGGATGGAAGCAAAACTTTCTGGCCAAGTTTGACCAAGCTTGCCTCACAGCCATTATTGCGGGCACTCTGGAGCCATCAAATCTATAATTATTTGATCCTACAGTGCCTGAAAGGAGGAGAGGGTATATCAATTCCCATTCAATCTAAAATTAAGGTGAGGTTTCTGTGATCATATCTAAGACCCACAAAGATGCCTGGATTAACAAAAAGGAGATATGCTATTTTTTTCAAATTAAGAAAATGAAATCCAGCCAGAGACAAGGGAAGCTGTAATTTTGTTTGGATAGAGTCTAGATTTCTTACCCTATACCCCCTAAGGAACATTCTGAAAATATTGAGTATCTTAAGATAAGAGGTGAGGAATAGAAAGAGCTTTACAGCTTATTTTACAGTAGATGGGAGTGTTTGGTCATTCTTGGCCTCATTGACTGTATTTAATAATCTAGGTATTAAAGTTTCACAGAATTTTGTAAAATTCACTTGGGAACCTGTCTGTGCCAAGAGTCTTTCCAACCTTCATTTCTTTTATAGCCTGAGGCATTTCTGTGATTTTTAGAGGGGCATCTAATAGTTCCTTCTGAGAGTCAGAGATCTGTGGCAGAGACAATCCACTAAAGAAGTTTTCTAAAGCATCTTTACTGATTCCCTCTTCATCTAAATACAGTTTTGAATAAAACTGTTGAAGATTGTTTATAATATCTGACTGTGTTGTATATAATTTATTGCTACTATCATGAACAGCAGCAATCTTATTTCTGTTAGCCTTCTGCTTAAGTCTATATGCCAACAGATAGCCAGCTCTCTTGCCAGATTCTCAGTAGTTTTGCTTCAAACAGAATAAAGCAAACAGCCTTTTGAGTCACAACTTTGTTGATTTAATATCTTAGATGATTTAGGATTCTGAGTTTCTCAGTGTGGAGGACAGAAGCATAGTCTATATCCAAGATCTTAATTTCTTTCACAAGGATATCAATTCTATGTTAGCTCCAGTTTTTTTTAAAAGGTGTCTTAAGAGATGATACAGCCTCTGACAAAGGCTTTAAAGACTTCCCAAAGTGTGGCAGCTGATGAAGCAGTGGAGGCATTTGTTTTTTGTTGTTGTTGTTGTTTTTGTTTTTAATTCCTGATGGATAGAGTTAAAAAATGATGCTGTATCAAAAAGGACATGTGTTTATCTCCGCATTTTAATTAGGGTTATATCCCCTGGGATCTAAAAGACACATGTAGAGGAGCAAGGTAAGATATTGCAATGGTACCAATATCACAATCAGTGTCAGAATTTATCAAGTCTTGTAACATTAAGAAATAGTCTAACCTTGAACATGTTGAATGAACGTCAGAAAAGGAAAGGAGGGGCGGGAAATTCTGTAGTCTCTGGCTGTAGGATTTCCCAATCTTCACACATCATGTAAACCTAAACCAGGATTGTATGAATGATATACCTGACACATATTAGTGTTTCCATGTGGCAATGGAGAAGATTTATTAAGGACTGGTCTAGAGTTTTGTTAAAATCTCCAGCTATAATAATAGGATAGAGGCCTATACCATTTATAATTATAATCATCCTGGTTTGGCCTGTAAAGCTTGACAAGGACAATTATAGAATTGCCATTTTCAGCCTATAGGACAGTAAATCTGCCTTCGCTGTCAGACTTTGTACTCAAAATATTAGCACTCAACTTTTTATGTATTAGTATAGCAATGCACCTCACTTTAGAATTAAAGCCACTAGACACTGAAAGGTCTACTCAATATCTATTCACTTTATAAGCTTTAAGTTCTATCAGATGTGTCTCCTGAAGAATGGGAATGTTACCATTCACTTTTTAAAACATTGACTATATATATACATATATTGTTTAATAGGGTTATTAAACTCTTTTATGCCAGGAGACACATTTAATTATTGGAGCCAACATTGTTAAAATGTACTGGATAAAATATAAAGTCGCTTTGTGAATAAATGAGACATTGCAGATTTTCTTGTGCGGCATACAGTTCTTGCATATGTAAGCAGCAAATGTTATATAATCCAAGGGTAGGTGTCACTTCCTGATAAACACTATAAAGAAGTGGGAATAAATTCCCAGTGTGGGAGGGCAATTGGAAGGGGATAGGAAGGGGAATTGAATAAGGTGGGTTTTTTTGTTTTTTTTGTTTGTTTGTTTTTTTAAAAGGGAAAAGATAGTGGAAAGAGAAATACGTAATTACCATATAATCAAAGAATTCATTAAACAGTCCAAAAATACACACTTGACACAGAGGGCGGGGGGAGGGAGGGTAGCTGGATCAAGTGAAACTTGGAGATCCTCACAGCCCTGGAGACTCAAAGATTACAACCCTAGGGATCACCTATTACCAATAGATGGTGATTCTTTTGGACTAATGTATCAAGATTCTAACAGAGCAATGATAAAAAAAATACTAATCAATTGATTGATTTTACACTGGTACTTCTTTCTTGTGAGTCAAGGTAATAGGCAGTAAATTGATAATAACCCTTCAGCCCCAGTGAGAGTTAATTTTCTTTTTTTCCCTTCTCTCATCCATCATAGAGATACAATATCAGATCTCAGAGAGCAATACATAAATTCCATAACGTTGCGTCATTCCATAGATATCTCCACTTGTGAGGGAGAAGTGTGCAGATTTTTTTAGGTATTGTTCTGCCTCCTGAGGGGAACAGAATGATACTATCTTCTTGCCATTCTTAATATGGAGCAATGCTGGGGGGTTTAATTACATACTTGAAATCCATCGTCCTGGCCAATTGTTTTGCTTGGTTAAAAGCTTCCTTCATTGCAACCACATCACAGGCTTAATCTCAAAAAAGCAGTATTTTAATTGCTGGTTCTCCCCATAACAGTTCTTTTCCCCCTCGCCCCCACTTCATTTCTGTAATACAAGCTCTGTCATAAACATACAGCTAAGGGTAGCATAAAATCCCTCTTTACTCTGTAAACGGTTAATTCCTCTTTTACCTGTAAAGGGTTAAGAAGCTCAGATAACCTGGGTGGCACCTGACCAAAAGGACCAATAAGGGGAGAAGATACTTTCAAATCTGTGGGGGAAGGTTTTTTTGTCTGTGTCTCCTGGAGTCAACAAGGAAACAGGGCAGGGAAAATACATCTCCCTAAGCCATATCTGAACTAAGCATCTAGTCTTGCAAAAATAGTAAGTAATAGCAAAGAAATGTGTTAGATTACCTTTTCTTTTAGCTTGTGAATTTTCCCTGTGCTAAGAGGGAGGTTTATCCCTGTTTTTGTAACTTTAAAGTTTTGCCTAGAGGGAAAATCCTCTGTGTTTTTGAGTCTTCTGTTATTCTGTAAAGTACTTACCATCCTGATTTTACAGAGTTGATTCTTTTACCTTTTCTTTAATTAAAATTATTCTTTTAAGAACCCAATTGATTTTTCATTGTTCTTAAGATCTAAGGGTTTGGGTCTGTGTTCGCCTGTACCAATTGGTGAGGATATTATTCTCAAGCCTTCCCCAGGAAAGGGGGTGTAGGGCTTGGGAGAATATTTTGGGGGAATAGGACTCCAAGTGGTCCTTTCCCTGATTCTTTGTCTAAATCACTTGGTGGTGGCAGCACACTGTTCAAGGCAAGGTGGAATTTGTGCCTTGGGAAAGTTTTTAACCTAAGCTGGTAAAAATAAGCTTAGGGGGGTCTTTCATGTGGGTCTCCACATATGTACCCCAGAGTTCAGAGTGGGGAAGGTACCCTGACAAGCTCCTTAATGGTAAACTTCAGGAACTTCACAATGAATGTTCTAAGGCCGATCTCCTGGAGCTGGCTTGTAGGTAAGGGCCAAGAGTGTCCAAAATCTAGCAGATCTAACTACTTAATTAGCAGTTTGAGAACAAATTCAGAAGGTTTACCTTTCTGTGTTCCCTCGGGGACACCCACAATCCTGATGTTACATCTCTGTGAGTGTCCTTCCAGACCAATTTGCTTTGTCTTAATAGTCTTGAGATCATTAAAGTTCTCTATAACCTCTAATTTGTTCTCATCTTCCACTTCATAAATTCTGTGTCTTGCTTCACCTATCTGTCTGGATAGAGCTTGTAGTGCATTCTCAATCTCAGTCATGGTGGTTGTTAGGTTGCAAGTGTAGATTTAATTTCAACACTATCGTTACCATGGTTCTTACTCTTGGTAAAACGGTGGCAGGAGATAAATCAATGGAGACACGGCTGGCTGCTCAATAGGTGGCTGGCACAAACAGTACAATACAAGAGTGCCGTCACTTAAATCTTCATTTTATTTTAGTCTCAAGCACTTACAAGTCCGCAACAGGTTAGTAAAACACCCTAAAAATCAATAATTACCGAAGTCTTCGAGTAGTACAACAACAACCATCTTTTAGCTGCCGCTGGGGACCTTAAACAGTGTCCCTGAAGTGTCTCTAAAGAGTCACTTTCTCTCCTTGGTTAGTGTAACAATAACATGTCAATAAAAATATTTGTGGAAGCAAACAACTTCAAAGTTTAAGCAAGAGGTTTCCCCAAAACATTCATTAGAGAGATGTGTTTTTGCACAGTCCACATGTCTTGAGGGCCCTGATACACAAATCCCAAAGGGCAGATATAGATAAACTTCCTGGTTTTTTTCCAAAAGACATACCTCAGCAATTTTGACAGATCTTATCAGGAAGGACAGAGGGTCAGGCTCTCCCTTTGATCCCCTCCCCTCCTGGCTTCTTGCTTCGATGTGTTAAGGCCATTCTAGAGACCTGCTAAGACCTACTGATTTAGCTGCTTTGGGCAATAAGCATGATAATCGATATTGCAGTTATTGGAACTGGTCCAGGTTTCTTGTTGGTCCTCCAAGATCTCCCTATTCTAGGGTGACCAGATAGCAACTGTGAAAAAACGGGACAGGGGTGGGGGGTAATAGGCGCTTATATAAGAAAAAGCCCCAAAAAACAGGATTGTCCCTTTAAAAGTGGGACATCTGGTCACCCTACCCTATACAGTATCTGTGGCCACCTGTTGTAGTACATCAGCTGTGTTCCATCAGGCTCATGCATCATTTTGTTTGTGGAAGGTGAGGGGGCAGGTCTCCCCTGTTTTTATTTAGTACTTTCAGATTCAGAGAAGAAGATGTAGCGCTAGATGGCTTCTTGGGGGTTTCAGCGGTTGGACACAATATTTCTGGGCACTGGATGGTGGAATTTAGGGAACAATGTTTGGGGATTCCCCATGGGCCACCTCAGAGCTCAGCAGTATGCATCTACCTCAGACACACAGCACTCTGGTGTCCCTCTTATATACTTTAAAGATAGTGTCCAAATAACTAATGGTATCAAGTAATTCTCTCAAAACATGAGCCACACTAGCTTTAACTTACTTCCATTAACAAAATAAAGGTAGGGATGCAAATAAAAATGGTGTAGAATAGGCAAAGAAAAGGGATTTTTTTTTCATTTCATGAAGAAGAATGGTATGCAATATTCAAATAGCACAAAACAGAAAACAATTTGGATGGAAAGGGAAGAATCTTGTGACGGTGGTGGTTTTTTACAAAAATCTTGGGTGCTTGGGATTTATGAAACGTGTTCACATTTGACAATCCTTTTTACTTGTACTTTGAATTGTGAGGGTTTCAATGGTGATTCAATTTAAAAGAAACAAAATTTTTATTAATCGCTTAAAGGTACTCTCCCATTTACTATATATATTAGTAAAGTGTTCGTATGATGTTCCAGTGTTCTAGGAATTTCATTCATGATACCTGGATAGTTTTCAAACAGCATTGTCTTCCACACAAAATTAAATTTAGTCAAAACCCCAAGTTTCCAGTGAAAGTGTCCGCTTTTGATGGAAAATCTTCAACTTTTCATAACAAACTAAAACATCTGAACATTTAAAAAAATCTTGGATTTTGGGTGAAAACCGAAAACTTTTGGCTGAAAAAAAAAAAGTTTTGAAATGTCATGAGGGTGACTCATGGATAAAGTATTAATGGTACATCATGCCCCATTCTCCCCTATTTGCTGGGCCTCCTAGCTGGACTACATATGTCATGGTGCACCATGGCTATAGGACTCCTATGATGTCTCTGCAAGAGGGAAGAACATAGTGCATCATGTGAGATGTAGTCTGGTGAAGGAGCATTGAAGATAATAGGGAAATAAGATACTCAAACTACAACTACCAAAAGGCACCGTAATGGCATTTCTAAATTGAAAGTTTGCAGTTTTCAGACCAAAAAAAATCAGTTTTATTTTTTTATTTTTTTTGCAAAAAGTATTTTATTCTGTGGGAATTCCCTCCCCAATTTTATGTCAAGCTCTACACCTAAAATGTTGTGTGTGTGTGTGTGTGTGTTGGTTTTTTTTCATTTTCAGGAATCAAAATGTGTAGGATATAATAAAATGCTTGTGCAAGATGCATTGCCATACTGAGTAGAATTCACTTTGTTTATCAGGACCAAAGAAGTCAGTGGAATGAGTGTTAAATGTGATGAATAGTGTGTGGAGAGAAGAGAAAAGTCAAAAAGCTGTTCTTTTGCTTATTCAGATGCCTGTTCCTGAGGGGGGAAAAAATCCTCCAATCCCAGAAATATATATGTGTTGCTGTTGGGTCAGAAGCTGGGAGGAGTAACACAAGCAACCATTTTTTCAATGTACCATATTCTTTTGTATGAGTATTTTGTGGCCCCAAAATGCCCTAAAAGTATTGTAGTTTTTTAATTTTAAAATATGGTCACTGTATATATTAGAGATAGAGGAACCTCTGTCTGTAAGCACCCTACAAGTGGATGTGTATGTATTGTTCATTAGAATTATTCTCTCTCTTCCTCTCCTTGTGTTCTCAGGCTCTATGCATGTGCTTTTCCAGCAACTTGATTTTTCACCTTATTTTACTTTCTTTTTCTTTTCATCCTCTCCAAAGCAGAATGCAAATACAGCAAGGTTCATGTCAAACTTCCAGACCCGGGATGTTCGAATGGGTTTGAAATGAGGCAAAATGAGTGTCCCCATCTCTGACTTCCAGTTTATAAGAAAAAGCATGATGAACAGCTAGAAAAAATCCAACAGCCAAACAGTTTTCAAAGTGATATTTTGTATCGAAAAGGATGGTACAGAATTGACAATTAGCAACTCTTGTTTATTTGGCAAGTTTAATTCTATGTTGGTGCATATGGAAGAAAAATACTATAACAGGAACTATGTACTTAACAACAGTTTAGGAGATGCATAAGTTATTTTCATAGATCTGAAAAAGCAGGTTTTATGGTTCGAATGTCTGGATTAAATAGCTTAACATTTTAATAGTAATTTGAAAAAAAACAGAGGAATTTGCAAAACTGTAAAAGAAGCTAATGAGAAGACGGAATTACAAAATATAATTCACACCATCTGGGACGCCTACACAGCATTGTCTGCTAGATTCAGATTGATTATGTTTGTGGAAGGTGCTGAATTGGCAGCACTGGGTAATATATAGTCACTATCCATCCTGAGGTCCTCAGTGTATCCAAAGGAGAGTGATAGTGAGGTCTGGAGCAATGCGGCCTCTGTGTTGAGCCAACAGTATGCCTCAATCCTATCCTACAGTGATCAACTGTAAGGTGAGAAGGATAGTCCAGTCTTCTGTGTCTCTGCCACCATCATTGTGGTAGTGCTTTCCAGGGTGTGGACCCTCGTTATTTTCTTAGACATATTGTCTTCACCAAAACAACTCATTTCATTTTACCCGTGTTTGATGATCATTGAACATTCTGAAAAAAGATAACTTTTTGTGGCATTAGAAAATTTAGATTGTGTTTTATATGGCATGTATGAATGCAAAATAAAAACGTTTTAAACAATTGTAACTCATCCTTTGTCAATGCTCTTGAGTTACAAGTCTTTCTTTTAGATCATATCCCATCACACATAAGGTCAATGCTGCTGGAAAATCATTTCACTATGAGTGGCTATTGTTCCAGACATGGTCTAAATCCACAGAGTACTGAAACACATACATTGTTGTAACCACCCACTCCCCCACAACCAAAGAAATTCAAATTTAGATCAGCTGCAAAAAATCAAAATGTGCAAAGTGATATGGCATCTAGTGCTAAGAGAACCTCAAAAGGTTCAAAGAGCAGGTAAAATGTGGACATTATTTTTGGCTGGAAATAATCCAAGAACAGATTTATTTATTTTTTGTCATACAGATATTTCAGCACTTCATGTGCCATGTGAAAATGAATAAGTGTACCAAAATGAAAGAAAAAATGGTACCAAATCAAATATTTCAGACTTGCAATATTTAGTTTAGGTTTTCATATAAAAATGGGGAAAAGGTGCATGGTTGAATGTGTTGTAGTTCACATGTAGGTAGATGTTATAACAATAGGTGCTACCAAAAGAGAAAGTAAATATATGTCCCTAGTGCATTAAAGCCTTTAACCTGAAAATCCTTGTATGACACATTTATTGTAGTTACAATTATTTTATTTATTACTGTAGTTCCTAGCAGCTCTGGTCATGGACCAGAACCCCATTGTGCTAGGTACTGCACAAACTGAACAAAAAGACAATCCCTGCCCCAGAGATAAAGGAATCCTAGTTTGTGCCCTAATGTAAGGGCAAGAGGCTACATGTCAATAAAAGCAATATGTATAATCCTCTACATTGAACAGAAGTAAATCTTAACCCCCTTCTCCATCTTCTGCCTTCCTCACAAGGCAAAAAAGAGGCATGGGAGGTGAGTTGAGAATGAACATAATATATGGGCCTGTTTGATTCCCTTCAGAATGTCTTCTGTTTATCATGGCCCCATCACTGTACTAACTCAGCTCCCCCAGGTCTTTAAAAATAATGATAAGAAATGAGGGGCTGAGCTATGTGCTCAAGTCTTTTGGGTTTCACTTCTGCTATGGGGCACAGGACCATTGAAAGCTGAGCAGTGGAGCTTTCTTAATGCAGCATCAGGTTTCCCTGCCCTCCCTTACTCTGCACCCACAGGGTAAGATCAAGCTCTCCATTATCTCTTAGTTCCTATAATTTCCTTGTTCTTTGTCAAAACCTCAGCAGTTGAAGTTCTTTGTTTAAAAATGAACAAATAAATTGTCGACGCTGTCTTAATTGTAATAAGATCCAGTCTTTGCTCGATCCTAAATTAAGTCGATGAGAACTAGAGACAGCTGCTTGTCCACTAAATTGAAACTTCTGTATGATTTTGAAATTATAGGGGTTTTGTTTTAAATGACATGAGTGTAAATCTAATTGTAGTTATGCATGATTTTCAAATAATATATTTATTTTCTGTGTGGCTACGCAGCCGCGCTGCCATCAGAGACCCTTATTCTGCAGAATGTACATCATTCTAATGCAAGTGCTATAAAAGGAGGGTGCATGCTAACATCAAAACTGCATATCAGAGTGTGCATAGACAAAAGTTATGAGTTGATTTCCAGTTTGTAGATTTAGAGATTTGGCCAGTACCAGTCACAATGGTTTGCTCACCACTTGTTTCCAATTTTCCAGTCCCCATAATGAAGAGGAGATAGAAGATTGGAGGAGACACTGACAGTGGTATTGAAAGATAAATGATTGAGGGAAGTGATGGCGGTCCTCAAGAGTCATGCTGAGTTAACAGCTCACTCTTACCTCAACCTGCAGTTTCTTTGCCTCCTTTCATTCCCTCTTCAATCCAGATATGAATTTAGCTGTCAGAACCCCCTGAAGGTTCCATAAACTGTGGGTGAGCACTCATGTTAAAGTCATTTCTTTTAAACTTTCCAGCTCCTGGGTTAAACCCAGACAGCTATGATAAGGATTCCTACTATAAAAACAATGCGGAGGAAAATTTGTTGGTGACTCTTTCATACTGGGGTCAGTCAGCAGCAGCAATTCCATGAAATCTGCTAATGGCTCACTATGGGGGAAAGGGAAAATGTTATTGCCTGCAAACTGTGTTACCATAAACCAATACAGAAAAACTTTTTAAACAGAAAGATTTTGATGGAAACCCACTGAATTTCACTGTTCCATGGTAGTAAGTTTTAAGCTTTCAAAAACAGCTTCTCTGATATATACTGTCTGTGTTTCCATGTGTATAAGCTTGAGCTACTAATTAATATGTGACTGATGCAGCAATCTGATGTAGGAGGAACACTGGTTGCCAAACATTAAAGGAAAAATACCCCACATACTATACCTACCATTCCTTGTTTCTCTAACAGTCACTTTCATTCCCCTTTGTCTTCTTCACATTGTTCACCTGTAACTCATTCTTTTTCCTTGAGCCATGTTCTTGTCCACTACTCACTTAGGCTCCCCTTTCTGAGGTTTTCTTCTCTTTATTCCTCCACCCTTCTGTCTTTCTAAGTCATTGCACTCCTTTCATAGGATCATAGAATATCAGGGTTGGATGGGACATCTAGTCTAACCCCCTGCTTAAAGCAGGACTAATCTCCAGACAGATTTTTACCCTAGTTCCCTAAATGACCCCCTCAAGGATTGAACTCACAACCCTGGGTTTAGCAGGCCAATGCTCAAACCACTGAGCTATCCCTCCCTCCCACTCATGGGTCCCTTCCCTGCACTATCTTCCACCGGCTCCAATTTCCATGTCAGCTCTTTAGGCAGCTTAGAATAGGTTCCTTTTCAACAGTTGCCCCAGTTCAGTATGAGTTCCCAGCCATAGAGTTTCCAGCTGGCACTCTCTCTACCTGTCTAACACTCCAAGTCAGCTCTCATCCTAGCTGTCCCCCAGCTCAAGAGAAGGGGGCACCTTCTGCATAACTCTTATGTTAAGGAGGGCTCCTCAGAGCTGATATAGTCAGTATGTCAGGCTGGCAGAAATTGCCAGAAGCACATAGGCCCAGATCCTCAAATGTATTTAGGCACATAAGTCCCATTGATTTCAATGGGAGTTAAGCACTTACATACATTTGAGGATCTGGGTTGCACCGACAACAGTGTCCCAAAATAAGGACTGGGATGGATCTTTGGTCTTTATACCATTATACATTATACATAGCATTTGTATGGTTTTCCCAGTGTTCTTCTTACAGCCTTTGCCTCGCTAACATTTTTTCAGTGAAATTCAGAGCCCGTATGTAAAGGACCAGCAGTGGGTGTCCAACACACTAGCCATACACTGTAGCTCTGTGAAAAGATGTCCATTGAAAAGATCAGAAATAGAAGTTAAAATTTGCTTCTCCGTGGTCTTAATCTAGCACTTCAGTGCTGATGAGACTAAGAGAGCCCTGCCAGCTAACAGGAGGACAGATATAAAATTATCTCCTGAGCTTATTTTACAAGTTATCTCCTCAAAGGGCTGGAGAATTTGTATGACATATGTCTGTTCGATTTCTGTCTGTGCCAGAGTCAGCACCTTGGTTTTAGGTTCTTTGGAATGGAAACCAATCAGAGCCCACTTCTTCCCTATCAGCTATCATTTATTTTAATTACGTCAGTAGCTCCATAACTTTTCATTTTGCTTTACAGAGATTTTTAAAGACATGCTTCCCTGCCCAAGCAGTGTACATCAGAGACAGATAGATGAAGAAGATAAAAAGGAAGGTGTAGGCAAAGAAGGAATGTGGGTTAAAACAAATAAAGGTATGAGTCATATTATATTCTGAGTGAAGTGTATGTCTGATTTTAATAAAATGGCACTGAGATAGGGCAAAGAAGGAACAGCAGATAACACAGAAGTTGGCAATGATAAGTAAGATATGAATTTTGAGAAGTGCTCTGAATGAAGAGAGATGTCATTCCAGGTGTGGAAAAGGGCATGGCGATGACAGTTGATGGAGAAGACAAAGGGAGGGACTAAGTGGGAAGAGTGGAGAAAGTTCAAGGGCTGAAAAAGGAGTGTTGGAATGCAATAGAGGAAGGGTCAGAGCCTTAACAGAGAGGACAAGGGATTTAAACTTTATGCAGAAAGTGCCAAGGAGTTAGAGAAGAGCAATACAAGGATGGTGTGGTCAAAATGGCAATGGAGGGAGATTATGTCATTTATGACTAGGTAGAGGTTAGAGAGGTGTGGGTCACAGCATCCCAATAGAGGGAGCCATTATATGAACCATGCTTTGGGGACAGAGATGGAAAGGAAGGGGAGGAATTATATATTGTGAAGCAACATGATTTGGCAAGAGCTGGGGTGTTGGAGAGAAAGCAAAGCAGGAGTTAATGGTATCTCCAAAAGTTTGAGCTTCAGTGATAAGGACAGTAGAGTGGTTAATGGTGAAAGAGATGGGGCAGGGGAGAAGAGTTAGGAGAAAAGATGAGCAATTCAGGTTTTGCAATGTTTATTTTGATTAAGTGATAGGAATATCCAAGAAGACTGAACAGAGAGAGATGACGATAAATGCAAGCTTGGATAGAGATCAAGGGTGGTTGGTGGATTTGAGGCCCTACTAGGTATGTGGTGAAAGAAAAAATATGGGAGCAGATGAGGTCACCTAGAAAGGGGAAAGGATGAAGAAAGTCCACCAAAGACAATGCTGGAGTAATAGAGTCATAGATATTCACATAAGAAGAGGATCACAAGGAGAAGAGGGTGCTCAGCATTGTCCAATCATGAAGCAGGTCCTCCAGGAATCCATTTTGAAGCACTTGGAGTAGAGGAAGGTGATCACGAACAGTCAACATGGATTCACCAAGGGCAAGTTATGCCTGACCAACCTGATTGCCTTCTATGATGAGATAACTTGCTCTGTGGATATGGGGAAAGAGGTGGATGTGATATACCTTGACTTTAGCAAAGCTTTCGATATGGTCTCCCACAGTATTCTTGCCAGCAATTTAAAAAGGTGTGGATTAGATGAATGAACTATAAGGTGGATAGAAAACTGGCCAGATCATTGGGCTCAATGGTTAGTGATCAATGGCTGAAGGTCTAGTTGGCAGCCAGTATCAAGCGGAATGCCCCAGGGGTCGGTCCTGGGGCCAGTTTTGTTCAACATCTTCATTAATGATCTGGAGGATGGGATGAATGACACTCTCAGAAAGTTTGCAGATGATACTAAACTGGGGGGAGAGGTAGATAAGCTGGAGGGTAGGGATAGGGTCCAGAATGACCGAGGCAAATTGGAAGATTGGGCCAAAAGAAATCTGATGAGGTTCAACAAGGACAAGTGCTGAGTCCTGCACTTAAGACGGAAGAATCCCATGCACTGGTACAGGCTGGGGACCGACTGGCTAAGTGGCAGTTCTGCAGAAAAGGACTTGGGGATTACAGTGGACGAGAAGTTGGATATGAGTCAACAGTGTGCCCTTGTTGCCAAGAAGTCTAATGGCATATTGGGCTGCATTAGTAGGAGCATTGCCAGCAGATCGAGGGAAGTGATAATTCCCCTTTATTTGGCACTGGTGAGGCCACATCTGGAGTATTGCATGCAGTTTTGGTCCCCCCCACTACAGAAAGGATGTGGACAAATTGGAGAAAGTCCAGCAGAGGGCAATGAAAATGATTAGAGGGCTGGGGCACATGACTTACGAGGAGAGGCTGAGGGAACTGGGGTTATGTAGTCTGCAGAAGCAAAGAGTGAGAGGGAATTTGATGGCAGCCTTCAACTACCTGAAGGGGGGATCCAAAGAGGATGGAGCTAGGCTGTTCTAGGTGGTGCCAGATGACAGAACAAGGAGCAATGGTCTCAAATTGCAGTGGGGGAGGTCTAGGTTGTATATTAGGAAAAACTATTTCACTATGAGGGTGGTGAAACACTGGAATGGATTAGGAGGTGGTAGAATCTTGACAAAGCCCTGGCTGGGATGATTTAGTTGGGGTTGGTCCTGCTTTGAGCAGGGGATTGGACTAGATGACCTCCTGAGGTCTCTTCCAACTCTAATCTTCTATGATTCTATGAAAGGCAACAGAGAGATTGAGGAGAAGGATGATGTAGAAGAGTCCCATAGACTTGACAAAGAAGAGGGCACTAGTTACATAGTCAAGTTCCATCTTGCCACTATATCTTCAGGTGCTTGACTTATGATGAGACCCATTTCCACTTATTGTCAGAGGAGCTTGGAGACATCTGAAGGTGAATGCTCAAAACAGGTGACCAGCTTTTGTCCAAACATGAGCATTTCTTTCACACAGACTAGTTTTAATAACGCCCCTCATACCAAACATATTACAGTTACCGACAAGTTCTTTATAATAGTGACATTATTTTGGAAGAACATGCAGACGTTCCCTTCAGCAATCTTACATTTTTAAGCATATAAAAATTAAAATAAATAAGAAAAAGCATTGGCTATGGAAGTCCCTGTGTACCCACTGTGAAAAATCTCATGGTGCGGAACCACTGATCTCCTTCTGAAGATGTTACATAGCTGGTGGGTTAAAAAACCAGAAAAGATTGTACAGATTAATTGCTGGTTGTGGACTTTAGTGTTAATGTGAATGCTAGGCAAATTTGATCATCTCTGAAATACACATGTGTGGAGTGGTTATAAGGATTGTATAGGTATTATTTTAGGATGGTTACATGTCTCACAAATGATGAAGTTGTGAGTGAATGAATTGCATACCAACTTTATACCACACAACTATGAGTTAAGCATGCATTACAGAAAGTATTTAGGAGTTTTTTTGTATTCCTTGTTCTATCAAGTCAGATGCCCTTAGTTACCATTAATCCTGTACAAGTCTTAGAGGGAGCCATGAAACCCAAATAGCATTTTTAGCTGTAAAAAAAATCTAATCCCATTGGTTAGCTGGAAAACATCACTTTCTAATGATTTAAAGCTCTATATTTTAATCTTGCAGAGTCAAGAGATATCAGACTTCTTGCCATCTGAAGCTCTTTTCATACATCCTCCAATTGTAATATTCAAACTTATATCCAAGTCTGTTGATGTTTTTCTAAGGGTACTTTACATTTTGTTTTTTACCTGCATGTAAATCACTGCTTTAATCTCATGAACAGTTTCTCTTGGATAGTTTCCCACACTGGAGCCATTCAGATACAACATTTTCTCTTTGGTAGCAGAAATACTAAGTAAAGTACACAGATTTGATTGATCTGGACATAAAACTAAGCAAGTGCCAAAAGAAGTGGAAATGGATGATAATACAATTGCCCCAAGAAGCAGATTTAGAGTGGAGTATACTTATGAGATAAGCAGGGCCGGCTTTAGGCACCAGCAAAACAAGCTGGTGCTTGGGGCAGCACATTTTTAGGGGCGGCATTCTGGCGCGGGCCATGCCGCCCCTAAAAATGTGCCCCGGCCGCCCTAACTCACCTCCGCTGCTGCCGCTCGCACGCCGCTGCTCGCCCTCCCTCCCAGGCTCTCAAACCCGGGAGGGAGGAGGAGATCCAAGCGGCCGCGGCGCGCGAAACAGCTGATTCGCGCGCCGCGGCCGCTCGGGATCTCCCCCTCCCTCCCGGGTTTGAGAGCCTGGGAGGGAGGGCGAGCAGCGGCGCACGAATCAGCTGTTTTGCGCGCCGTGCCCGCTCGGGATCTCCTCCTCCCTCCCAGGTCTGAGAGCCTGGGGGGAGGAGGCAGGGCTGGGGATTTGGGGAAGGGGCAGAGTTGATGCGGGGCCAGGGGTGGGGTAAGAAAAAAACGGGGGGGGAGGGGACAGCCAAAATTGTTTTTGCTTGGGGCGGCAAAAATCCTAGAGCCGGCCCTGGAGATAAGATCCCACAAATACCATATCTGAGGAATATTTCAATCTTGATATTGTAATGAGGATGATTTCCATTTGTGCCATTTCCATTTCCGTTACAATAATTGCCTCACTGGGAAGTTAAAGATGTCAAGTTCTGTAATTGTTACTTATCTTTGACACCTGAGCATGACACTAGAATTGCCATTGTCCAAATATTCCATGAAATACTATTATTAATCACAGGCCAAATCCTGCTCTCACTGAATTTCTGGGGCCCCATTACCTGCTGGTGTAAATAGATTAAACTCAGTGGAGCTGTGCTTATTTACACTACCAGATGATTTGGTCCAGGTGGCATTTTGCCACCCAGTTCTTCAGGAAATTGCAACACCCTGTGTTTAAAATATTTAGGCCTGACTCGCCTATCATTCACACCAGTGGAGCTCCATTGAGACTGATGAGGTTAGAACCCATTTGTAAGTGAGGGGACAATCAGGCCCACTTTTTAAAAAAATTTGCATTAATTCCCATTAGAGAGGGTCCAGTCAGATTTGGAGAAATGAATGTTTGGAGTCTCATAGGTAGCAAGGAATAAACAGTTAAGTTTGCATTTGGGAGGGTGGGGGGAGTAGATACATATATTCTACTTGGGCCTGTGACATTGGGAAGAGCCTTTCATTGCTGAGCTCCGATTAGATTTTACAGCTTAATCTCCACTGCTTTGGATCATATATAGACATCTGCAAAGGTGGTATAAAGCACTACCATTCTGATCTGGTAGCATTTCATACTCCTTTGGCATTGGTATAAAGAACTGCACAATGTGTAAGGCAGTGGAGAAATGCTTTCAGTCTTACCACTAGTGAATTGCACACACTCTATACCTTGAGATGATTCTCCTTTTGTGCAGAGTTTGTATAGCTGAAGTTAAACTGGCTTGCTCTGGAAGGTGTAAACAGCTGGGGGAGGGATAGCTCAGTGGTTTGAGCATTGGCCTGCTAAGCCCAGGGTTGTGAGTTTAATCCTTAAGGGAGTCACTTAGGAATCTGGGGCAAAATCAGTACTTGGTCCTGCTAGTGGAGGCAGGAGGCTGGACTCAATGAACTTTCAAGGTCCCTTCCAGTTCTAAGAAATAGGATATCTCCATTGGAGGGGGAAAAAAAAACCTGGGAGAAGGATGGTTAAGAAAAAAAATACACACACCATATATTTTCAGTCTGGGTACCTTGGTAAAGTTATTGTAAGTGACTGGTATAAACTACCACTGCAACGAAGCAGCTGTAGCTGCAAAGGCAAAGTTGTTGCATGGGAACCTCCCTTGGCAACATCATAGATCAAGGCCACCTTCTGTCTCTGCTCATCTGATGGTATCTTGCAGCAAGTCGTTGCTTTTCATGCTCCCTTCCTTGCACTGCCTTTTTTTGTGTAAATTAATTGTGTGGATTGTAGATGATGGAAAATGCATTCTCTTCGCCTTTATGGAATATGGATGGTCACCTTCCCAGAACACGTTTGTACAGAGTCAGTGTGTGTTATTGTAGCTGTATTAGTCTGAGGATATTATAGAGACCAGGTTAATGAGATAATATGTTTTATTGGACCAACTTCTGCAGGTGAAAAAGATATGATTTCAGTTTTCTTCAGATCTTTGTGTAAGCTCAAAAGCTTATCTCTTTCACCAGCAGACGTTGTTCCAATAAAACATATTACCTCACCCATCTTATGCTCAGGCTTTGGGCAGACAGGAAGTAGGAGACAGAAGAGAAGGTGGCAAAGCAGTTGAGGTGATTGCTAGCAAAATAAGTGGGCAAGTGTCACTTTGCAGGCTAGTAGGACAGTATAGTACTAGCACAGACTTTAGGTATCTTTTATTACAGTGGCTGTAGTATGGGAATGAGGACTTTTCCACTCAGTATTTGCTTTACTTGGCATTTGCCTGTGTCTGTTTTCACATAGTCAACTGAAATTCTTTTTTACTCATGTACTTTACAAGATCTCCCAGTAGCAGTGATGGGTCCATTAGTTCATGGATTAAAAATGCACCTGTGAGCCACAGAGACAAGGGAATAAATAGAAATAAATAGTGTTATGTAACATAATGGTAGTATAAAACAGACACCAAAGCAGATGTTTTTTTCTCCAATAATAACTTATTTTGTTGACTACTAGGTCCCTACTAACTCTCCCAAATGCAAGGTTGCCCTATTATAAGAACTTTTTTTCTCAGCATGTCTTTCTGGAGATTGTCCTTTAAATTTGCCAGAGCTAAGCAGCTGAAGCCCTAAGTAGCCATTTTGCAACTGCTTTGGCTTGCTGCATGTCTCTCTCCTTCAGCTGGGCAAGGATCTTTAAGACTGTTATCTTTTTCCTTTATTATTCCTTTGGAGATAATACAGTCTTACAGGGTGTAGTTGCTGATTGCTCAAAGGAGCTCCTGGCAGCATCTGTGCATTTTTTGTTGTAAAAACTACTGGAGAATAAGGCTGGTATAATTGTAGTCAGTTGCACCAGAATTGCCTGCAACAGTTTTCACATATGTCCACCAGACTCAATCTCCAAGGGCTTATGTTCTCCAAGGGAACAAAGGGAGGAATAAATGGTAAATTTTCAGAATGGAGAGGGGTAACTAGTGGTGTTCCCCAAGGGTCAGTCCTAGGACCAACCCTATTCAACTTATTCATAAATGATCTGGAGAAAGGGATAAACAGTGAGGTGGCAAAGTTTGCAGACAGTACTAAACTGCTCAAGATAGTTAAGACCAAAGACAACTGTGAAGAACTTCAAAAAGATCTCATAAAACTAAATGATTGGGCAACAAAATGGCAAATGAAATTTAATGTAGATAAATGTAAAGTAATGCACATTGGAAAAAAAACCCCAACTATACATATAATATGATGGGGGGGTAATTTAGCTACAACTAATCAGGAAAGAGATCTTGGAGTCATTGTGGATAGTTCTCTGAAGATGTCCATGGAGTGTGCAGTGGCAGTCAAAAAAGCAAACAGGATGTTAGGAACCATTTAAAAAGGGATAGAGAATGAGATGGAGAATATCTTATTGCCCTTATATTAATTCATGGTATGCCCACATCTTGAATACTGCATACAGATGTGGTCTCCTCATCTCAAAAAACATATACTGGTATTAGAAAAGATTCAGAGAAGGGCAACTAAAATGATTAGTGGTTTGGAATGGGTCCCCTTTGAGAAGAGATTAAAGAGTCTAGGACTTTTCAGCTTGGAAAAGAGGAGACTAAGGGGCGATATGATAGAGGTATGTAAAATCATGAGTGGTGTGAAGAAAGTGAATAAGGGAAAGTTATTTACTTTTTCCCACAATATAAGAACTAGGGGCCACCAAATGAAAGTAATGGGCAGCAGGTTTAAAACAAATAAAGGGAATTTCTTCTTCACACAGCGCACAGTCAACCTGTGGAACTCCTTGCCTGAGGAGGTTGTGAAGGCTAGGACTATAACAGGGTTTAAAAGAGAACTAGATAAATTCATGGAGGTTAAGTCCATTAATGGCTATTAGCCAGGATGGGTAAGGAATGGTGTCCCTAGCCTCTGTTTGTCCGAGGATGGAGAGGGGGGGAAGGAGAGAGTTCACTTGATCATTACCTGTTAGGTTCACTCCCTCTGGGGCATTGGCCACTGTCAGTAGACAGGATACTGGGCTGGATGAACCTTTGGTCTGACCCAGTATGGCCATTCTTATGTTCTTATTTTTAACTTTGGAGGTATATTTGATTGATAAAAAGTTATGTAATTCTGAAAGTTTCATCTAGACATGGGGCTGGGTTTTTATTGCATGGTTATATCAACTGTCTTAGCTACATGGAAAATGGATTTAATTACAATAAAGTCTTCCAAGTGGAAGAGACAATAAAGATTCCTGTCCTTTAACACTTTGCTGCTCTGTGGATATTGAACCTTTAGGCACCCTTCAAAGTATGTACCATTTTGAAGGATTCTACTATTCCTAGTATGCTTTCAAAATTGTAGAAATATTTGTGTGCCCACTCTAAATTTATGAGGCCTGTTAATGTGTATGGTTCATCCGTTTTGGTAAGTTTTATGTTTCTGATCATGAACAGAGTGCTGACACTGAAGAGGTCACCTTAAAGGAAAGAAATACAGGAACATAGGAATTGCCAGTTTAGCTAAGTGGTCTATCTAGTTCATTACCCTTTCTCTGGCATTTGCTGATGCTTCGGAAACCGTACATTGGACACTTATGGAATAACCAGCCCCTGGGGGAAGCTTCTTCCTAACCCCAAGCATTCAGTGACCAGTTAAAATGCATTTGTTGGTTTTGTTTGAAATATGAGCTTGTGTAGCAGGTGGGGAGAGACAGCAGTGGAATCCCTATGTGCAATTTTCACTATTTCAGAAATTGTAGTAGAGGCAGCATCTCAACTTTGACTCTTTTCTGGCTACTAACCTGAGTCAGCATTATGGCAGCAGCTAATTCTCCTGACTTCTTATTATGCACCAAGTTGTTTTCCCTCTTTCATGTGCAGCTGATAAGCTGCTCCTTTCAAAAACTAGTCTCTAGAGTATGTGGCCACGTTGTAAACAGCACGCACATCATTCACTAAGTTCAATGATACTTCTAGATTCTGCTTACTTAAGAGATGCATCAGCAGTTTGCTTTAGTAGTGGTCTTAGGTCATGCTCATCTCATCATATATATATATACATATATGTACTAAGTAGTACTAAGTCATCAAAGGAATAAAGGATTACCACAGGGGTCCTAGGCACAGATTGTGTAGACATGGATTTTAGAAACAAAGGCCATGACTAGACTAGGAATAAAAAGGCATGTTTTAAAATGTGTTGGGGGAAAATGTTTTAACTAAATTTTTTAAAGGCTTCTGGCCAGAGCAAGTTTTTGTTTTTTTAAATCTGTTAGCTGGTCATATTAGCCCAAGCAGGCAGAACTAAAATGTAGTGCTGGTGAAACAAGTGCTGCTTCTATAGCTGTGGAACGAAGAGTCACGGGAAATATAAGTGACAGCTTCACTTAAGTTACAATGGACTTAGTGTGCTTTCTTCTGAACATGGAACTTCATAAAAAAGCCATTTGCAATAATGGAAAATATATATTAGATGCTGACTATTTGTGATGTGATAAGTGTGTAATGAGGGGAGGGAAATTCATCTGAAGTGGTTAACAAGCTAACATGTTCTATATATTTAAAACTCTACCTAAAATATTGTCAGAAATTAGACATGTAGGAAGCACCACAGCAGCTCATCTCAAGCTGCCTAAAACAGTAGCTACTTTGCCATTGGTGGTGGTGGTGATTGTTGCTAGAGGCACCTGCCATTTTCATTATTTTTTAGGTATAGATAATTTTAAAATGTAAGTGGTGTAAATGCCAAGAGGCTGTAGTGCTGATCGTCCTCATTCCATGACCTGAAGTGCAGATTTTTTGCTTTTTACTCAGAGATCTCTCTCATCTGTGTAAAAAAATTTGGGGACCTAATCTGCGAATGTTTGCTCATATGATTAGGCCTTGCAAGTAATGTCGTTATCTTCACATGAATAAGAGTTTATAGGCATGAGCCTGAGATCTAGGAGGTGGCTCTCTGATTCAGCTCTTCAGATGCTTCTGTTCAGTCTCACAAGTTACTTGTTCTCTAAATTTTATTTTTGTTTTTTTGGGGGGCGGGGCGTGAAGGAGGAGGGTCACTGGTGCTCTTACTGTCCATCTCTTTTCCTTCTGAAATTATCAGTACACACAAGTAAACCCCTAAGTTCCAGTGAGCTTCTCTGTCTCTGCCATAGTAACACCTGAAACCTTCCTTTCTTTCTGACTTCATTTTTTATTCACTGTTTAAATGTACAGTGCTACATTGGATGCAATTTGAGAAGAATGCATGATTTTTAAGGGAAATGCTCATAATATAATACAGAATGTAAGTGAAATAACTGAAAAATAGTCGGAAATTGGCTGAATGGAGAGAGAATCTGACCCTAAACCTTTCTGATACATTTGCAAAATGGGTTTTAGTGTTACCACTGCTTTTCTGATATTTGGCCAGTTCTATTATCTGCCAAAAATAGCTCTTCACCTTATTGCTAGTCCAAGTTCAGTCCAGATTTCATTTATCTATAACACAAAAATAAAACACTACACAGTGTCTGTGGAATTGCTTATGTTTCTTCTACATCTCAGTAAAATCTCTACTCCATAAACCCAATGCAATAGGATTCTAGTTTGGAACAAAGCTCAGCCTAAGGGCCCATTTCTTTCCTTCAGATGCATGTGCATGACTCCTATTGATTTCATTGGGATCAGCCTGTGCTCATCCAAGCACAAAATTTGGCCCTGAATGGAAAATCTAATGGCACAATCTTAAAGGGGATATTTGATGGCTGCAACAATGATAACTGTGGTCCCACTGCCAAAGGCTGTGCAAGTTAGTCTGGTTCATCAACCAACCCTGAGTTACAGTGACATGTTCAGACTTGTGGTTCTTTAATAGTGTTCCTTTCTCCTTTTGTATCATTGGGAAAGTAGCTGGGGAAAGAACACTAAAATTACGTGGCTGGTGTGTATAGCTAGATGGGATCAAAACGCCTCAACTTCTTACTGAAAAAGTGGCTCTAGGGCAAAATGAGGCATCCTACTGAAATAATGGAGCTTCACTCAGAGTACAACACATCATTGCTAAAGAACTGCACTGGCTGCCTGGGAATTCTTGGGTAGAAGTGGAAGGATTGTATTTAAAGCTTTAAACCCCTAAATGCTTGTACACCAAATTACCTGAGACAGTTTCTTTCTCTATTATGTCATTCTTCTGGAATTGTAAGCAGGTGCTTGAGCTGGAGTCTATATGGGAGGAAATTGCTGGCCAGGTGTTATCTGTCATGGCCTCTCAACTCTGGAGTTCTCTTCCCCCTTGATCATTATGATTTGTTCATCTTCTTGACATTCTGCAAAGCTCTTGTTTTTCTTCAGGGATTTAGGGAAGAGAGAGACTGACGGATGGGTGGTTGGGAAGGTGGGTATTTGTGTTCCTCTGATGGTAGATGATTCTCAGATTGTGTGCTGTCAGCACTATTTATTTTGAATTCTACTTTAATATAATTAATTTTAAAAAGGTATTAAGAGCACGGGTGTAGATATGTATTGATGCTTTCCTAAATTAACCTATTAGAACCAAAATTTGTCTCATGGGTCCTATACTTCTAATAACTTATGTGGATTTCTCATAATTTGTGATTTTGGTCAGGAAGACATGAGATTTACACCTTCTGTTGCTAGAAGGCTCTGAGTGGCCATAATTTTCAATATGGTGACAGCTGTGATATCCTGGATGGTTGCAGATTTGTTATAATATGTTCTGAAGAACAGTATTATCAAATGACCTGAGGAGAGCTAATGTGATGCCAATTTTTTAAAAGGGCTCAAGAGGAGACCCTGGCAATTACAGACTGACTTCAGTACCGGGCAAACAGGTTGAAACTATAGTAAAGAACAAAATAGTCAGACACATAGATGAACATAATTTGTTGGGGAATAGTCAACCTGAGAGAAATCATGTAAAGGGAAATCATGCCTCACCAATCTAGAATTCTGTGATGGGGTCAACAAGCATGGTGACAAGAGGGATCCAGTGGATATAGTGTATTTAGATTTTCAGAAAGCCTTTGACAAGTTCCTTCACAAAAGGTTCTTAAGCAAAATAATCAGTCATGGGACAAGAGGGAAGGTTTCCTCATGGATTGGTAACTGGTTAAAAGATAGGAAACAAAAGGGTAGGAATAAATGGTCAGTTTTCCAAATGGAGAGAAGTAAATAGTGGTGTCCCACAGGGGTCTGTACCCGACCCAGTCCTATTTAACGTATTCATAAATTATCTGGGAAAAGGGGTAAACAGTGAGGTCGCAAAATTTGCAGATGATACAGAACTACTCACAATAATTAAGTCCCAGGCAGACTGCAAAGAGCTACAAAAGGATCTCTCAAAACTGGGTGACTGGGCAACAAAATGGCAGATTAAATTCAATGTTGATAAATGCAAAGTAATGCACATTGGAAAACATAACCCCAACTATACTTATAAAATGATGAGGTCTAAATTAGCTGTTACCACTCAAGAAAGAGATCTTGGAGTCATTGTGGATAGTTCTCTGAAAACATCCACTCAATGTGCAGAGGCAGTCAAAAAAGCGAACAGAATGTTGGAAATCATTAAGAAAGGGATAGACAATAAGACAGAAAATATCATATTGCCTCTATATAAATCCTGGTATACCTACATCTTGAGTACTGTGTGAAGATGTGATCACCCCATCTCAAAAAAAGATATATTGGAATTGGAAAAGGTTCAGAAAAGGGCAACAAAAATTATTAGGGGTATGGAATGGCTGCCGTATGTGGAGAGATTAAAAAGACTGGGACTTTTCAGCTTGGAAAAGAGATGAGTAAGGGCGGAGATGATTGCGGTCTATAAACTCATGACTGGTGTAGAAAAAGTAGATAAGGAAGTGTTGTTTACTACTTCTCATAACACAAGAACTAGGGGTCACCAAATGAAATTAATACACAGCAGGTTTAAAACAAACAAAAGGAAGTATTTTTTCACACAACGCATGGTTAACCTGTGGAACTCTTTGCCAGAGGATGTTGTGAAGGCCAAGACTATAACAGGGTTCAAACAAGAACTAGAGAAGTTCAAGGATGATAGGTCCATCAATGGCTATTAGCCAGATGGACAGGGATGTTGTCCCTAGGCTCTGTTTGCCAGAAGCTGGGAATGGGCGACAGGGGATGGATCACTTGATGATTACCAGTCCTATTCATTCCCTCTGGGGCACCTGACATTGGCCACTGTTGGAAGACAGGATACTGGGTTAGATGGACCTTTAGTCTGACCCAGTATAGTCGTTCTTATCTTTAAAAGTTATTTTATAAAAGCATTATGTCCCATTATGTCCTTATTTCAACTCAACAGACTTTATGTTCATTTTGTTATGAATGGCTGTCAAATCATGGGACAAAATTCATCCATGGCATAGCTCCATTGACTTCAATTGAATTACAGCAGAGATTAATCTGGACATACTTTTTTTCTGCCATTGCCATAGGAAAGTAGGATTAAAGTATGGGGAAGCTATTATAAATAAAGATGAAGAGAAAGTTGATCTGATGTGCAGATGCTATGAAACCATGTCTAAGATCTATGAGAAACTAGCACCTAAATCAGGAAAGGCAACTAGTCTCATCAGTGTCATTGCACAGCTTTTCAATCTGGCCAGTAGCTTGGCAGGTAGCATATGATTTGAATGAAATAAAATTTGGGGCTAACCAAAGCAATAATTATGCAAATGAGCCTACTATGTGGAATCTGAAAGGAGAGCTAAATGTAATGAAGTTGCTTGATATTAATGTTGTTTATGTAGAGCAGTGGTTCCCAAACTTTTTCTGCCGCTTGTGCAGGGAAAGCCCCTGGAGGCCCAGGCCAGTTTGTGTACCTGCTGCATCCACAGGTTCGGCCGATCACGGCTCCCAGTGGCCGTGGTTCACTGCTCCAGGCCAATGGGAGCTGCTGGAAGTGGCGCGGGCCAAGGGACATACTGGCCGCCGCTTCCAGCAGCTCCCATTGGCCTGGAGCAGTGAACCGCGGTCAGTGGGAGCCACGATCGGCCGAACCTGCGGATGCGGCAGTTAAACAAACCGGCCTGGCCCTGCACAAGCGGCGGAACAAGTTTGGGAACCACTGATGTAGAGGCTTCCATCAGATCTGGGCCCCATTTCGCTGGGCACTATATACATGGATAGAGTCAAATTTTCAAAGGAGCTTGACACTGACAATTGGGGACAGGTTTTCAAGACAGTTGACTCCTATTTAGGCACCAAAACAAGTGGCCAGACTTTCCAAAGAACTCAACACATTGGGTGCTGAATGATTTAGAAAATTTGGCTCCATTTATGATTACATGCTCTTTCCCTCCCCGCCCTCCCACCCCCCAACGTGGTCCTGAGCTTTTTTTTATATATCTGGGCCATAATAAATGACACTCCTGCCCCAATGAGCTCACAAACTTAATAAGACATCACCGAGTGGAGGTATTACAAGAACAATGCTGCTACAGCAGTATGTAATGCCAGGCTGCGTTAAGCCTCAGAGAATGTGAGCAACCTGTGCAATAGTAAATGAGAAATGACAACATTGAGGTTCTGATTTAAAACCTAAGCTAATGTTCTTCACTTTAGAACATTAATGAAAAAAGGAGGGAATAAAGGTACAATGCAGAACTGCATATATTTTATGTGCTTTGTACATGCCAAAAAAAATTCTGACTCTGCTGTATACAAATCCAGATGGCAAAACTTAAATACTCAGTCTTGTCCTTAACTCACCTAAATATGTCATCCAACAGGTTCTATTTAACTAAAGAATTAATTGAGAATTGTATTTCTCATACAGAGATAAAATGACTCTGGATTGCTATAGAGACAGCAAAACCTTTGGTGAATTAACAAACAGACAGTGTTTATAATGAGCACTGTTGCTAACTAATGGAAATATGATGCATAGTTTACAAATGATCAGATAAAATGGATGCATCCATGTTCTGTAAATGATAAATAAAAATTCTTCAATTATCTCCAAACTAGTAACAGCTAGCAGCTATTCAGCTGTCCTTGGACACAGGAAATGAAATGCATTCAACAGGTTTGTGTTCTTTTATGATATAATGGGGCACCTTTGAGTCTCCTCACCTGGAAATGAGATCATGTTACATCTCCTAAGTTAAAAGGAGGCATTCTTGCACTCAGCAGGCCATCTTTCTCAGCTATGGTATTTTGACACTGCAGATGCCAGGCTTTCACAACCCGTCTGTGGTCACTCTGGAGTGTCCCAAAGATCCATTTGTTCTACTTCTTCCAGGGATGGTACAGTGACTTTTATGTCCCACATATGAGGAGCTTCTGGAAAGCGAAGGGTTGGGGTTATTTGTCCGTTCCTTCTTTTGCATACCAAACTGTAGAGTAGAGGATGCCAGAAGAAAAAATCTTGGTTTCATTCCACTTCTCCTGGCCCATTTAAAGCATACTCCATTACCTTCTGGAGTACACTAGTTTCAGGTCAAAATATTTTTGTAAAGCCTAAATTTAGGCTACTAAATCTGTATTTAGGACTTTGCTTGACTGATTTTCAAAGCAACTACAACTGAATTAATCTCATAATTCCCATGGAAGGGACATTCCTTATATTCTCAAGAACGTCATTCCTTATATTCTGTTTTCCTGAAGCCTGTATAGTCATATATGCCAATGTAAAAGTGGATGTAAAATGCTACCAAATGATATTTTTATTCCCGCTTCCCTGTGGTGCCTATGTCTAAACAAGGTGTACATGGAGTTAATTAGGGCCATCTTTTCTATTTGATGTCCACACAGTATTTGTGATGCCAAATAGCCATACGTTTCACTCTCAGCCACCAAAGCACATGTATTTGACTAATATAAATTTGAACAATGAGGATCAATGTAACAACTTACAGACTTGTGTCAAAATTCTATGGCTCTTATGTCTGCGAATGGCTACCACATGCTCATATTGGTGGGGTCACTTGTGGTGTGGAATAAGCAGTTTGTGTCCTCAGCCATGCATAGATTGGGTATACACAGGAAATGACACTGGACATCCTGCAGGTTTGTATCCAAATATAAAGGTTTGTATGCTGCCTCATAGCGCCCCCACAACCTCCTGCAGCCATTGACTTCTCTCAGTGAAACCTGCATCTGAGACTTCAATGAGGAGGTCAGAGAGCAAGCAGTCTAATTAAGGCAACTTAGGTCATCAGTGAATCACAAGACTATTTTGGTGTCCATTGTGTATCACAGAGTAGTTGTTCCCAAGCTCTGTCAGTTTCTTCGTGTCGTACTTTTTTTTTCATCCTGACATAAATGCTCTGCTGAATGGAGGGGTTAATAGCAGCTATGCAATGGTAGGGGAACTTTACTGAGTACTAAAAATGTGCTTGGCTTCTGCAAGCACATTGGGACAGGAAACCTGCTTTCCTTTGTTGTTGTTTTCTCTTGATTGCACAGCACAGTTCTTCATGAATTTTACCTATGTGCTCTCCTCTGTACAGAGCAAGGGAGTGGAGCAAATAGACCATAGAAATTTAGTTGTTTAAAAAAAATGCTTGCTGAGATGAAGATTTCAGTTCCCAGAGTTTCATGTCCTCTAATAAGCCTGTGCTAAGAGATGACTGCTGAAGCATGACCTGCACGTTCCTTTAGGTCATCATAGCTGAATGATCTCTGCACAGACTATTCAACTTTCAGATTATGCATTGGACAAGTGAATACTGTCTTTGAAACCATGTCAGTTAAAAAGGTTAAAAGTTTCTCTCTTTGATTAAAACTCATATGTCCTTAGATTTAGATTCCTACCCAGTACCATCAAGTATTCTGTATTCATCACAAGCAACTGAAGATTTTTTAATAAAGTTAGGAAGCAGTCTTTCTTAGTATAATCTTATCCCTCAGCCTAATGTAAGTTTGTCCATTTTGGGTGTTGTTGTTACTGCTTCTAAGCTTGTTGGTATGAAGGTTTTGTATAAGCACAACATTGCTAATACTGTAATTCAGTTTCAACTATTTTGAAAAATTTATTTTCATTTTCAACCATCTAAAAGATGCATATGCATCCTTGTTACTTTTCATATGCCCACATAATCCCTATCCGCATGAAAATGTGCACTTAGATGTGATAACATCAGCTGTTTTCCTACGCAATAGTTAATAAAACCACGTCATAAAACTGAAAATATTTATTTATTTATTTTACCATTTATGTATTCACCTAAAGCTCCCTTAGACTACTTTGGCCCATTGTAGTGGTAAATGACAAATGAAATTATGACACCCTTTTTTCATTGGTGCGTGTTAACCAAACTAGTACTAAAGCTGTACATTTATCTGTTACGTTCACTGCCAACCATCTCAGTAAGCAGTTCTAAAAAAAAAAGCAAGAGAGACGAGATAAATTATTAATATTTTATTTTATGGCGGTAATAAAAATCATTAAAATAACAAACTGTGATACTTATTTATATTTATTTCTCCCTTCCCAACCTATAAAAAAAGTTCCTTGGTTTATTTGTCAAATTAAAAAAGTATTTTTAAGGCTGCTCTATAGAGTAGTTTTGCAGTCTCAGCATAATGTAGTGTTTAGATATAAATTATGTCAGTGCATTTACAACTGCCTTTAAGTTGGGCATTAACAGGGCTCCATTCATGTACATTAGGATAAATAAGCATAAGAAGTGGTTACAAAAATAGTAGAAGTACAGTAGGATGGCTGTTTGGCTAGAAATAGAAAATACTTAAATATAATGAAAGCCACTTAATGGTTTTTATATGTCCATCAAATGGTTTTGCAGATTTGCCACTTGAGACAATGCAGGTTTAGAAAAGCTTGCTAGCATTTGTCTTTTGATCTCAGGAAGAATGGCTACATTGAAAGCTGCCTATAGCTGTCTTTTCAATATTGTTCATGCGTGTACGTCCACGTGCATATATGAGTACATGTAGTACATAAACATTTTGGTTTGGTTGATTTCGCCAGAACTGACATCAGTCTTTGAGAGTCCTGAGTAGAAGAAAGACATTTACTTTAACTACTTTTGTCTTTTTCTTATTGCTATAGATTTTTCAATAGTCTTGCAGACTTGGACAGCTAAAAGAGAAACGAGAGGAAGCGAGCTTGACAGACAGATTGCTCTCCTACACTGGAGAGTATAAACCAAATAGTATGTGGTGTTTTAATGGGATATAGCACCTTTTATCTACAGGTCATTAGTTCGAATTTAGGCCAGGATGATAGTGACCCAAAGTAATTTTTATCAGACAATTTCTCAGTGACCTTTAAGTTGGTGTTTTCAGCCCATTTTCTTACAAGCAGGGTTCTAATTCAAGATGGTCAGTAAGTGCCATCCTTAATGGCAGTCTGAAAAAGGCTAAGGTTTACGTGGGCATGGAGTGAGAGCTACCCTCTCAACCCTAAAATTTGTTCCTCAAGGTTACATTTGAAGTGCATTGGCTGAGAAGTGACTGTGTACCTTGCACTGCCACTGCCTATGCTATAATCTTTTTGTGTGTGGCTGAAAGATTTCAATCTCTAATCCTGTCATTCTAACACTATTTCTCCCCCTTCCCAAAAAAATAAATTCAGTTAAAACTTTAAAAAGTCAACTCAGCCCAATCTATATTAAATAAATGGATTAGTCTCAGTCCAGTTCATAATGGATAGTTGTCGATGTCAGAAAGTCACCATCCCAATTGGCATTAATTATGACCCTTTTTAAATGACTCAGCAGAGTTCATACATCAAATGGCTTTGAAAATTGACTTGTGCTCTCTGCCCTAGATCTGAGCTGAGACACATTAATGGGGTACTGGGGGAAGCTTGCCCAGTTGCTACCAGTGTTGACTAAGGGCCAGATTCCATTACTCTTACAAGGAAATTGATGGGATTGCATGCAGCTTAAAATGCCACTCAGTGTAAGGAAGAATGGCCAATCTGACTTTGAGTAAATTGTACTTGATGTCCATCTTCTCTTACATGTATTTAATTCATGTACAAACAGTATATTACAATTTGTTATTGAAACAATCTACAGAAAAAATCAATACAAGATTGAGAAGCATCAACGTACTAAACTGAACAAATGAGATGTGTATAAGCACAAGGGGCCAGTTTCTGATGCCCTCATTTTGAGAAATACCTTATTTCCCTGGTGGTCCTTTTGAATTCAGCTGTACTCCCAATGCACTAAGTGAGTAAGGGTGTCAGAATGTCTGTCTATATACACAACAATTTTATTTGTAATGTACTTAGAAATGACGGTGACTTTGGATTCCATTGTTTGGAGAGAAATAGAGAGAATCTCCCAGGAAAGTTTAGGAAATGTCAGTTCTTAGTCCTTTGCTTAGGTACCGTTGGTCCATTTTAAGGAAGTGTAACCCATGTTGCTGTCTAGCAAACACCTCTCTGCCATAATAGTGGAACATGATTTGATTAGACATCCCTCTCATTAGAACAGTGTGTATAGAATGTTTAGACATTCAAGTAGGATGCTATTACATTTTAAAACTGTGTCTGAGTCACAAAGATGCTGATTCAAGCAACTCCATACTGTTCTAAAACAAAACAGTATAATTTGAGACAGAACTCATAAAAATGCATGTCTTAATTATGCAGAAAAGCAGAAAGATAAACACAAATAAGAAGCTTGCAAGAGAACCCCCGTTAGCTGTGTACCAATTTATTTGTGTTCCTTGGTAAAGTATAACTTGAACACTGATGAATCTGTCGAGCCCACACTGGTGATTAATACACTTTTGTGAAGACCAGTGGCCCAAAATGACTTTCCACAGTAGAACAAGATTAATTCTCTATTCAGGGTGGAAGATCACATACAGTAAACATGTAGTGATGATGAGGCATGAGTAAGGGAAGAACTGAGGGATTATCTTTATCATCACTGTTGACAGCTCATCCATGTACTTCTTAAAAATAGATTTAAAGCTATAGTCAGCATTTAGGTGACCAAAGTTGCTGCACAATAACTTTTTCTTATATTTAAATAGTTCCCATGCTCATCTTAATGGTGATTATTTTGCGTTAGGTCTGCATCTGTTTTGCTCTCTAATTTTCTGCAACCAGAATCTTTTGAAAATATGCATTAGAGCTGGGTTTGGCCTTTATATTTTTCAAGCTGAGTCAGCACTTTAGGAAATTATGTCCACTGAATCACTGCAATTGGAGATGGAAAATGTACTTGATCATTTGTGTTAATTCATTTTATGGAGAGGTCTGAATTCCATTTTGAATTATGCTCCTTGGGCTGCATTGCAAATAGAGGATCAATCAACATGTGTTAAATAACTATTAAATGCAAAATTTGCTCCAAAGACCTCTATCCATTCTAGTGCAATGTTACTTTTATAAATGAAGGGCTCGATCCAAAGGCCACTGAAGTCAAAAAATCCATTGATTTCAGTGGGCTTTGGATCAGGCACTTAATGAACAAAAAAAAGAGTTAAAGCTCTCATAGTAACATTAGTTCATCACATTACATCATAAATGTATATCCAAAGCTATCCAGCAGATAAGTTCATTGTGTTTATGGCTCAAATGCAACTCCACATGTTATTAACAATGTATTATGGGTAAGCTCATTAATAACATATCGTTATCACACTCTTGTTTGGGACAAGAAACCATTTGGAACTTGATAACATTTGACAAGAGAGAGAAAGAGAGGTTTTTTTTTTATAACTTTACATCTGCGTCATTTGATTCCTTTATATTGGATGTAATGTAGGTATGTAAACTAATATTAATGAATGGTAAAATGTACTATATGTTGGGTTATTGATTTCATGTTCCACTTTAATACTTTTTCTAGCAGAGAATGTTTATACAGATACTTGTCCCATAAAATTATCATGGATGTTATTGCTTTTCTTCCTAGATATGAAGCCAAATTCTGGCACTAAGATAAAACAAATAAATGCTAATATGAGCAATGGTCTATGTATCTTATATAGAACTTGATCTTGTGAGGTAGTGCCCAGTTGCCTCAATTCTGTGACACAGCAGAAGATACTCAGTACTTTGCATGCCCATGCCCATAGTGCATATCCTAGCACATTTAAAAAGTATGGGTGAACTTGTTCAGGTTAAAATAACATCCAACTTAAACCTTGAGCAGAACTCAAATCGTGTCCGGAATCAGGGCCTATAACAGAGCCATTCTCCAGGCAGCCTAACATGTGCATCTGGCCTGTAGTATCTACCTGATTGGCTATTCTGCCTGACTGGTAGGAAGTGTCAGCAGCCCAGCTCTTAGACCCAACAGCAACAGCTCAGTGGCTGATCAAAGCATTCACCCACAGCTGTGATAGCTCTGGCTCCGGCCTTGCACTATTCCAGGTAACAGACCCTCAGCCCTGATGCATGACTTCTGATTTTGGCTCTGACCCTTGGCTCTGGCATTTAGCCTCTGAATCTGGCTATGACCCATGGCTCTGATTCTCGACTATCGACTCCTGCTCTAACCACTTGGCCTGACTCCTGCTCTAACCACTGGAGAAAACTGCCCATGTCCTGGTCATTACAAATGGAACCTTTCATGAAGGTTCAAAATATTCGGAGTATTTTTTCCTCCTTATTGTTCATTTTCATGTACATCTAGCCAGGTTTAGAAGTGAAGTCTAAAATACAAGAAGAGGGATTTCCAATCGGACTGAGAACAGGGAAAATCTTGGCAATCTCAGAGAAGTACCTGTTTGGTCCCCTGAAATTTATAGCCCAGTCTTGTAGGGAGACATTGATAGGTTGGATAAGGTTCGCGTCAGGATCCTAAAATGAAAGCGCTTTTCAACCCCCTCACCTTTTATGGTTTGCTCTTTGTTTTTGTATTTTTGTGTTGAAAAGGGATTCACAAATGTATGTTTCTGGACACTTTTGGTGACGATATTAATTATTTCTATAGCTATTCCACAGAAATCCAGCATAAGCTGCTTACAATTTTAAACCACAAGGGTTTAATGCCTGGAACTAATAGTAAGAAGACAGTACAGCTATCAATAACATTAAGATGAACATGGATGGGTCATTGATGAGGGCTATAATTCACAGACTAAGACCCTGTCAATGGTGAAACAAGGACAGTGGGAAACTATTTTACTTCAGATAGTAAATCTATCAACACCTTAAGTTATATAGAGAAAAATAATACAATTGAACAAAAGGGAGAGAGATATTCAGAGTATGAGGGGAAATTATTGTTAGAAGAATTTAAGTAGTATATTCAATGAGTTATGCAGATTCAATATTAGACTAGGACAGATATATGAGATGGGGAAATACTTCATGATCTTCCTAAACATTTTTATTAGTTTGTAAAACATTGCAGATGTTTTGGAATGAGCTCTTAAAAAATGAAATCCTGTTTGCCCTATATGAATGCTAAAGATCTCACTTTTGATATGAATAGGGTTTTTATTTTATTTCATTTTATGTGTCTCCTTAGCTAAATTTTCCCTTCCTCTATTGTTTAGCAGTGTGTTGTCTCCTGGTTGGTTTCCATCATCCACCTTGATGGTGCTGATACAGTAGTTGGGATATAAAAGAGATCAGGATACTTTGGGATTAAATGAATTATACAAATGGAATATATTATTTTATTTGAATGTTGTTTTAAAACTCTGTCATCTTAACATAAAATTACTTCAAACCCAGTAAAAATGTAATATTTGTATTAGTTTGATTTATGTTTGTAGCATAATATAAAATTCAAAATTTTGCTGGTCACAAATTTGGCTGGCAAATGAATGGGGTTTTTTAGTCTGTAGCTGTGCTCTGTCATAGGTCTCTTTCTCCCTTTGTATGTGTGTGTGTGTGTGTGTGTGTCTTCCACTCCACCTTGAGACCTCTTCTGTGTTGCCAGCAGCCTTCTCTCTATCAACCTCTTCTCCCTATTTCTGCTGTTCCATCTGCACACATGAATTGTAATGACTGTGAGAACTGTCAGAGTTATATTAGACACTGAAGTTTCCTCTGGTGCTTCTGAGAACAATCTGAAACAATATAAGAATTCCTACTGAGCTCAATGATGTGAAGGGTACAATAATACTCCAACTTACCTATGAATCACATCCCCTCCTTAGCGCATTTGTTGCACTTTATGGCAATATTGATATGCATATGTAAGCGGATAAACAGACGAATGATACTCTGTTAATATGAAATCATAAAATTGGACTGGAAATAGATTGCTCAGGATAGCACATCTTTCCTCATAAAAAAGATCTCTTGAACTGTAGTATAAAAAATACATAAAACAGTGAAGTTCCAACAGGAAGCTGAGAGACACTCACATGCCATGCTGATGGGCTTCAGCATAAGAACCTTGGTAGGTACATAAAGAGGAGAACATTCATTGTTCACCCTGTATACAAGAGCTTTTCAGCATTGTATGTTCCAGGGTAACCTCCAAGAATAATTACATCCAAATGGTATATGCCTACACACCTTTGAATGGAATACATAAAAGCCCTTTGTCATCTACTAGTATGTACAGCATACAGTACAACAAACACAAGGCAAACTGGATTTGGCTTTTAAAAAGCTCAAGCATGACTGCTGCATCTTGTACAAGGATCTGTATGCTTGCAAAGACTTTACATCAGATCCTGGTTGGAAGCTGGCATTTTCAAAGGTCATGAAGCTCCTCGGCACTAGTCAATTACTGAGCAAAGGGTACCACTGACAGTTTTAACACTGGCTGAATTAGCTGAGCACTTGCTGAGACAATCAAAGCTTTTGACCAAAACCCACCTGACACACTCTACAAGATTTCTGCCAAAAGTTTCAAAAATCAGACCAACACCAGCCGTAAAAACATTTTTTTGCTGCATTTGCAAGGTTTTTTTAAAAAAAGGAGAAAATCACAATAAATGATGAGAAAACAAGTGTGTTCTCTATTGGTTTGCACCTTGTAAAGTTACTTACAGCTGTGTGACCATTCTGACCTGGTGGTATTTTATCAGTTCCTTGCACAGGTGAACTATGGAGCCTAAGCACTGATGAAAACATCCAACATTTCCAGTACTGTATATTGCTGTGGGGCGCTGGCTCAGAGGGCTCTGGTATGCTACTTACAATCTTTTAATGGAGAGTGTACCATAATTTCAAGGGGCAAAAGCAAGACAAAATATTCTTTTAAGGAAGACGGGGGCAGAAGAGGGGGAAAGAATGAAGGAGAGAAAAGGCCCAGTACTGGGATTTAGTTTGTAGCACTGGATGTGATTGCAAGGAAACATTATCAGCTAATACAATACTCATATACAGATCATTGTGTGGTATTTATTTGTTTGCACTAGAGATAGAATTTTCCTGCTTCCCCTTTTCACTATTATCAAACTTACAGTAGCACTTTTTCTTTTTACTTATCTATGTTTCACCACCAACCAGTCAGCCGTATGAGAATATTGTTTCTATCATCTTTTCCATCTGAGTTGTATAGCTGACGTAGACTGACACAGAGGCTGATTCTGTGTTCTAAAAGCTAATTCTTGGTTATTAATTAGCCATGGCTATGAAACACCAGCTCCTTTATATCCATGAGTACCCCCATAATATTAAACATAATTTACATTTTGTTTGAAACATTCCATGATAATATGCACATGCATGTTTTCACTAGTTTATTAAACGTAGATATTGCATGCATATATATTCTTATTATTTGCATTCTAGTAACACTTAGCGGCTCAACTGGCTCTAGGAATCCATTGTGCTGTGTTCTGTGCATGTACAAAGTAAAACTTTCCTTGCCTGTAAGAGTTGACATAATCTTACGCTCTTTCTCTTTTTATACACACACATCCATGTACACACTCACACAAATAGATACATATATATACACACACACATTGTAATGTTGTTTTAAGTATAATAATTATCTAGAAGATGGTAACCATTTGTTGGCGTCCTCAGACAGTGGGTGATATAAAAAGTTCATTCAATTGCTAGACAGATTTACTGGGTATAGATATATTCCCCATTTTAAGCACAGAGACTATCTCTAAAAACAGAATGGTTTTTTTTAAGTCCACCCGCAATGTCTATACATTTATCTATAACTATTCATATAAGTAAAAATTAAAATTATATAAAATAAAAAATGACATTTTTGAAAGCACTCAAGCTAGTGAATCTGTCTATGAAGCAAACTTCTTGTGGGCATGAAGTATTTTAAATGTGTGAACACAAAGAGGCAGGGAGGGGATAGGGTAGACCAAAAGATAAAACCAGAACTGCTGCAAAAGTTTTTCATAGATGTCAGAATTCACCTGAAATCAAAGTGAGTCTGAATTCTATTTTTTTTTCACAAACTTCTGCCCATCTTCATCTTGAACCTGGGGTGATGGTGTTCAGACAGCTCTTTACATCCTATGTGATTCACCCCTCCCAGGTATTCCCCTCTCTGAATTATTTGTCTTCAAGAGGGAGCTAGATGTCAAGCTGTCTGGAGTGGCTCACAACCATGTGTGCCAACCTCAGGGCAGACTGTTACACAATAGGACATGAACCCCAAACTGGTTGAGTGTTCTATAATTATATATCACCAACCAAGTATCACATGTGAACTCCTTAAGCACTATAACAGCCTTGATGTGGAATCAGACAGTCCCCTTTGGGCACTCCAGTCTATCTTGCCACCTAGGCTAGCTATGCTTTGTGATAGATGACCCCTTATACCAAAAATCACAAGGGGGGAACTCAGAAAGAAAACTCAGAGGATGAGCGTGGGCTGAGAAGTGAAGTCTTCAGGGGAAGCCCCCCTCGTTGTAAGCCTGTATTACAATATGATAATTTGTAAGGAAAGAATAAATACACATGTTGGTGAAAGGATAACAACCTGGTGTGTGTTTGTGATTGTGAGACCATGCAAACTGGCCAGGCAATGGAGTACATGAGGTAGTGAAGAGGTACCCTGTGACAGTCCTTTAGGGCTACCCCAAACTAAGTAGCTTGGGATTCCTTTGCTTAAGCTTAGAAATACTGCCCTTTGCAAATTGCAGGCAGCATAATGATACAGTTCCTTCTGTTCATACATATTTATTCCCTTCTCCCAGAGTTCAAACTGTGATGAGATAAGAGTTTGTGCATGTCCCCTCTTTGTGGGTGTGGGAGGAACAATGGACCAAGTCTTTTGTCCATTGATGTTCCACAATAGTTTGTCCAGTGTCTATAGGCCGTCTTTGGCTGGCCAGGAAATGACCTCTTGGAGTAAACTAGTATTTCACACTTGGTAATGCTTCTCTCCTGACTGTCAGGGTTTCCAGTTTCATAGCAAACGCTTTTATAGTACAAAGCAAACACTTTAATATTACCTTATAACACGGGCTCAGATATCATAAGTGAGATCAATACTTGCAGATACTCATGAGCATTTCATAAAGTCCAAACACTAAACGTATTCATACAAACTTTATATTTATTTTAACAATGGTAACACACAGGTGTGCCAGACTGGTTTCCAGCTATACACTTGTCAGTGTTCAGTGAGGCCTAGAGGCCTGGGCATGAGCTGGCGTCTGGTCTGCCAGCATCACACCAAGCTCTACCCTCCTCCCATGCAGTCTTCCTGAGTTGCTGGCTCAGTACTTGCTCTTTGGGGGCAATGGGACACTTCCCTCTCAGGGTCTTTGGGTAATAACTGGTTATCAGGTACTGCTCACAGTTCTTGCAATCTTTGGAAGAGGGTCATAATGTGCACCCCTCTACCTCCGACCCTCTTACAGGGCAGCAGAAGAACAAGGACACATTTCAAATCACACCTTTAGCTGGTGAGGATTGAGCGCTGACCATGGCAGAGATGCCCTGTAGTCCTCAGTGCACAGTTGCTAGGGAACACATCCCCTCTAAGACATCAAATGTTAAGGATGGTGGAATTCAAGATGAGGCAGAAGGCAGGGGCTACTTAGGATGAAGGGGTTTTACTGGAGGTTTGAGTTCATGCAGTGGCTGGGTTAACTCATTTGTTTATTCCATTGTCATTGTCTTTTAAATGGATTTTGAGTTCAGTTATTAAAATCAATAGGGATTGGAATAAACCATTAGAAATGATATCTGAGGATTTAAGAACTTGGAGCAAAAACAAAATCTTTATTTCTGGGGGGTTTGGTGCGAAATGTTTCTGAACATATTAGTGCTCAGTTGTCCCTCCCCTTTACCTTACCTTGGCCTCTCAGTTTCTTAGGTGTCTTCTGAATCAGCCCTGCCTGTGCCTCTGGTGCAGCTACTATTTCAACTGCAGAGCAGGGGACAGATCCAGTTCTCACTCACATTGGCATATACTCTATACATCACACTTGGAACAAAAGCCTTATGCACTTAAGTCATTTTGATGTGTTGGCTGTTCTCTCTGAGTCTGCTGATCCATAAGACATGAACTGAATCCCTTCACTGACGTTGTATGGAAACACAGACATCATGATGACCTCCATAGATATCTATCTCATATACTGACCCACCCCTGCAACAAAAAGTTATTGGAGCGGGCCTACAGTGCAGGTCGCTATTAACACAGGACACTGCCCTTAGGGTTACTGAGTACCCTTGAATGTTTAAATCTCTGACAGCTATCACTTCACTGCAGGGTAGACATATGTAGCCATTCCCAGCTGACATATTTATTCAGGATCACATCAGATCAGCCAACTACGCTTCAAAAAATCTGTCTCTCCTTACACAGCAAGCCTATAGACTCATCTTCAAATTTGAGAAGAGCAAGCTATCTCACACTCAATTGATTGCTCATTTGGCAGTTGTCACAGACACAGTAAAAAGTACAGCACCCGTGATGGAGAAATGATTCTGGAAGCTCCATTCAGTGATCATCCGGGTGGTGTCCAGCACGAAACATGCATTTCTACTTTGCCCTCTTAAGGGTGATGGCATCCAGTAATGAGGCATTCTCATGAGTAAAGTGGACAATGGAGTACTTGAAAAGAGTCATACTGAATAAATGGCTGAGACAACAGCTCTTTATGCATCATTAAGTCAGGGCTCTAGACAATGTGAAAGATGCTTTGAAGTGGTGGCTGATAAATCAAAGAACAGCAGCCATGTCTGGTACTAGACTCAAAGATTGGGAAAGGATGGGAGGGACATCTCAATTCAAGGCATTTGTTCCAAAGAAGAGGGGGGGAAACTGCACATTTTTCCTGGTACTCAGCAGTCTGACATGTCCGTCTGAAAATGCAGTCTGTTTTGAAAGAGCAACACATCCTAATGACAGATAGCATTAAACCAGTGGCATCCAAACAGGAAATATGGGAACTGGAAGGATATGCAAACTCCAGAAAGAAATGATGCTGTTGCAGTGGGCAAAGAAAAACAACCTTTACTCAACTAGTAATACAAAGAAAGAAACATAAAACATTAGACTTGCTTGGGTGAGTCATCAATGTTTCCAGCTAAGGGAAACATATTTAAACCAGTTGGTTTAGTGGATAGCAAAGTCTCTGGGATATTCTAAGATCAACCTCTGTGCATCAGCGGTCAGCCACAATGCATTGACTTATTTCTAATGGGAGTACAACCAAACAATAGCTCATGCTTGCAATCTCAAGAATAGTCCAAAAGCCTGCTCTACACATTTGACAGAGTACAGTTTGTCTAGTGCCTCTTTTCTATTGCCAATGATAAAATGAGAAGTTGTCCCACACTGTCTATAACCACCATAGGTTTTCTGAAACAGTGAAAACATATTTCCATCCATCCCTTCAGGTCCGAGATAGATCTGATATTTCCTTGAAGGTATTTGAGTACTTCTATCGGGACTACAATATTTGATTATGATTATTATTTTTAAAAAATAATCCTGCCTATTGAGTAGGAAACTATGAGGAAAAAAGTTCCAGGGAAGGTTTTATACACTTTGTGGATTTCAAAAGCCTCTATCCAAAATCTCCAGTTTTGGAAAAAAGTCACCTACTTTGTAAAGAGAAATCATGCCTCACCAATCTATTAGAATGCTTTTAGGGGGTCAACAAACATGTGTACAAGGGTGATCCAGTGGATAGAGTGAACTTGAATACTCAGAAAGCCTTCAGTAAGGTCCCTGTTCCAAGGCTCTTAAGCAAAGTAGCTCTATCCACACCTCTACACAAGGGCTGGGAGCAAGCTCAGTGTAGAGTTCTTACTCCAGCTTTACTTTAATTGGGGAGGCCTCCACTGGGGGTATCCTGATGGCGTTGTTCCTATCCCCTAAAGCCTCCAGAGCAGCTGACAAACAATCCCTACGAGTTTACTTTAGACCTAACAGCAGCACATTTCTCCAACCTTTCATATAGGAAAAACAGAATTATAAAATTACTGCATTCAGAAAACATTTTTTTCAGCACCTTGATAATACATACAGTCAATCAGACAAAAAATTGTCCAACACTGACTGACATCAAACATAACTCACTATTCAGTTAAGCATTTGGTTTATCAATCACTCGTGAACCACGTGTATTGTGTTAACTCAGATCATAATTGCCTTCTTGCCAAATGCTATGCCAGATTTTTGACTACATAAATGGATATGTGTGATGTGCTATCATTCCCTCTCTGCCAATTTAACTGCCTTCTCTTTTGAAGAAAAGAATGATAGGAAGAGTTTGAACACATTTTCGTGAATTTATATGAAAGTCATTAAAAGTAGCTATGTTTGCTAGGAGAGTGCATAGGTTTAATAGAGTAGAAGTCAAAGCTATATCATATTAATCAGAAAAGTAACTATTGGAATGACATGGTCAACAAAGGTCAGGAGCATCGGACAAGAAGAAAAACAAGCAGCTCTAGTGGCAATACAAAGAACAGTCCATAATAGTAGAGGCACAAGCCATTGCTTTCCACCCTCAGAGTAATAGGAAATCAGACTCCACAGAGAAAAAAACTATGCAAGAAAAATGAACTTTTCTGTACTCAAACTCATCACTTTTTTCCAAAAATTAAATAATTAACAATAAATCTCAACTGGATATACAGATTGTTACATACATAGTTTGCTAAATAATCCTGGTAAAACTGATTACTTAATGAGTAGGACATATGGCAATGATGGTCTGATGATTGGAAATGTCTAAAGACAGCATATTATTATAACACTTTATTCTGTACATTAAAAACTGACAAAATATTGATGGATAATGCTGCACATTGAAAGGTTTGGGAGACATGCCACTACCCACCAATCCTCTTGGGGAAAATCTGAACCAAAAGAAAAAAGACTGAACATAACATATTAGGCCAAATCCTGACCATGCATTGAACTGTCAAGGAACAAAGCCAAACCAGTTAGGAGTCGTATCTTCAGTGAGTGGAGAAATTAGCAGCAGCTGTAGAACTGTTTTACTTTAACCAATACCAACCCCTGTTCCTAGTTTTGGAATCCCTGACTCCATGCTGCCTTATGGATCCAGGCAACTTGGACCAGTCTGATAACTCTGAAATAGAGTTACCAGCTTGTGAGCGGGCTCCACTGGGGATGGAAGTAGAGAGGGACAGCAGAGTCTCCTGCAATCTCAATGGTATGCCCACCCACAAGTACTGTTTTTTTTTTCAGGATTCTGAGTGAACACTGATCCCTAAAACCCTCTGATTTTCCTTTGTTTTCCTTCTAAAATTTCCTCTGTGGGTGTATACTGCAGCCTTGGGAATGCAGTAAACTTCTGTGGGATCTGGGCAGTTGAGGAGGAGGGTTGGAGTTAGTGCCAGTTGAAATTTTTCCATCTAAACAGTTTTTTTAATTGAGAATTGGGGGGGGAGGTGACTAAATTGCTTTGTCAAGTGTCAGCTTTTTGAGGAAAACCTCCATTTTCCATTTGAAAAAGGACACCCCAAAACCCAAATATTTAGTTTAAAAAGCAAAATATTTGAATTCAGACATGCTACCACACTGCCTCATGGGAGTTGTATCTTGGTTTCCTCATATTCTTATTCTTCTCTCTGGGCCTAGCTTCCCAGTTGGACTACATCTCCCATGATGACACCTGGCGAAAGAGTCCCATGTTGCACAACCTCCCCTCATTAAGAGGGAAGACCATAGTGCATTATGAGATATATAATCCAAGTAGGGAGTCCAGCCCATGGGGGGAAAGGAAGTATGACATACCTAAACCATGATGTGGTCCAATGAGGCACCATAGCATATTTTTGAATTGTACAATTCCTGAATTGTAGTATTTTGGGTGGGGATTTTTTGTGTCTCCCTCGTGTCCCGCTCCGCTCTTCCCCCCCTCCCCAGTCACAATTTTCCTCAGGGAAAAGAAACATTTTCCCATCCAACTAGTCAATGTACAAACAGGGCTGGTTGAGAAGGCAGGAAACTCTCTCTTTTTGGGTGCCATAGTTCCAGATTACAGAGTAGCTGAGGAACTTGTATGCACTCCCTGCCCTGTTGGTCTGATTCTTATCAACACATGGCAGTCTGGCACATAGTTCCTCTTCGTGAGAGTGAAGGGCCCGAGCACTTTGCAGGATATGACCTATAAATATTCATTCAGTAGAAGAACTGGTAAATGTGTTTTTAAAAAGGACTTGATGCTGGAGGAAGGGACAGAGGAAATGAAGAGAGAAAATTTCATCAACAAATAATGAGCCAGAAGAAGAACGAAGGATAAACAGACATTAGCCACGGTATAAAAACACATCCCTACCATGAATGAAAGCACAAACATAACGGGAAAAATACATATGCAATTATGAACCAATAATTTGAAGAACCACATTTCAAAATGTAGAAATGTACAGTGTACTTGAAATGGAAAAAAATTATCCAGCATCATTAAGCAGACATTTACAAGAAAAATCCTGAAATCAAAACAGAAACTAAGAGGCAGATTAAAAACAGCCAAAGGCTTTTATATCTTATTACCATTGACATTGAATAGAGGGTAGGACTTCATGTTTTAAAACTCTGTTTGTTAAGGCTATATCACCACTACTTGGGATAGGCTTGTACAATGTCTTCTGTTCCAGGGATTGTTTTCAGCATAAAGTAATTTTTAGGCTAATTTCCTTTTAGTCAAGTTACTTTGTAGTTCTTTTTTCTATGTTGTCTTTATTTTAAAATGAATTGCACTATCCCCTGTTATGTTGCTTGAAAGAAAAATGCCAAAGGTTGAGGTGTTTTAATCAAATGGATATCAGTGATGACATTCAGATCTCAATCTGAACAAAGTGGCAAAGTTTGGGACTGTTCTGGCCAGAACCATCTCTAGTTTTAACATGTTATTTATGTAATAGACAATTAAAGAATCAAGTTGGTAACTGGATGCATAGCCACTTGACTATATGAGAATGAGATTGAGTAATACAATTAAAAAATCAACACTTCACCTAAATGAAAGTGCCATAAAATAGCCCTAAAATTCAACTGCAAAGCAATTAACATACTAGATTTATCATAGAATCATAGGACTGGAACAGACTTTGAGAGGTCATCTAGTTCAGTTCCCTGCACTCATGGCAGGACTGAGTATTATCTAGACCAAGGATCGGCAACGTTTGGCACGTGGCTCGCCAGGGTAAGCACCCTGGCGGGCTGGGCTGGTTTGTTAACCTGCCGTGTCCACAGGTTCGGCCAATTGCAGCTCCCACTGGCCGCGGTTCGCCTCTCTAGGGGCTGTGGGAAGCGGCGGCCAGCACATCCCTCGGCCCATGCCGCTTCCCGCAGCCCCCATTGGCCTGGAGCAGGGAACTGCGGCCAGTGAGAGCCACGATCGGCCGAACCTGCAGATGCAGCAGGTAAACAAACCGGCCCAGGCCGCCAGGGTGCTTACCCTGGTGAGCCCCGTGCCAAACGTTGCCGATCCCTGACTAGATCATCCCTGACAGGCGTTTGTCTAACTTGCTCTTAATAATCTCCAATGATGAAGATTCCACAACCTCCCTAGGCAATTTATTCCAAAGCTCAACCACCCTGACAGTTAGGAAATTTTTCCTAACCTAAACCTCCCTTGCTGCAATTTAAGCCCATTGCCTCTTGTCCTATCCTCATCCTTTAAGAAGAACAATTCCCCCCCCCTCCTTGTAACCTTTTAAGTATCTTTTATGTACTTGAAAACTGTTATCATGTCTCTTCTCAGTCTTCTCTTCTCCAGACTAAACAAACCCAATTTTTTTCAATCTTCCCTCATAGATTATGTTCCTAGAACTTTAATAATGTTTGTTGCTCTTCTCTGGACTTTCTCCAATTTGTCCACATCTTTCCTGAAATGTGGTGCCCAGAACTGGACACAATACTCCAGTTGAAGCCTAATCAGCACGGAGTAGAGTAGAATTACTTCTCATGTCTTGCTTACAACACTCCTGCTAATACATCACAGAATGATGTTTGCGTTTTTTGCAACAGTGTTACACTGTTGACTCATAGTTAGCTTATGGTCCACTATGACCCCCAGATCCCTTTCCGCAGTACTCCTTCCTAGGAAGTCATGTCCACTTCTGTATATGTGCAACTGGTTGTTCCTTCCTAAGTGAAATACTTTGCATTTGTCCTTGTGAATTTCATCCTATTTACTTCAGACCATTTCTCCAGTTTGTCCAGATCATTTTGAATTTTAATCCTATCCTCCAAAGCACTTGCAACCCCTCCCAGCTTGCTATCATCCGCAAACTTTATAAGTGTAGTCTCTCTGTCATTATCTAAATCATTGATGAAGATATTGAACAGAACCGGACCCAGAACTGATCCCTGCGCGACCCCACTCGTTATGCCCTTCCACCATGACTGTGAACCACTACTCTCTGAGAACGGTTTTCCAACCAGTTATGCATCCACCTTATAGTAGCTCCATCTAGATTGCATTTCCCTAGTTTGTTTATGCAAACTTAACTGCAGAACCAAATAGTGTAACATCTAGTTTAGTGTCCGTATAATAAGTGTCAGACTTAAATCAAGAAAAAATATACATGTTTAGTGTTGAAGTTTAAACTCTTAATTTCTTTATTTTCTGAAGCTCACTAGCCTGACTTGATGGTGAACTTTCAGCTCAGATTTTCAGTCTTTTGTGCATTTTTCTCTATAAAGAAGCCTTTAAAATTTTGAAATGTCTAGTAATTGATAAAATAACAGCCATTTAAATGCAAATGAATACCATATGTAAAAACTCCGGTAGAATTATGAAGGCTGAATAATTTTTCTCTTTGTACTTCATATCAGTAAACGCCAATGGACAATTGTTAACTGCAGAACAAAATAGTGTAACATCTAGGATTAAGGTTCAGCTGTATCTAGAGAAAAAATGTGACTTTGAACATCTTCCTCCTTTTGATACAGTGTGGTATGTAATGGCTGACAATTCACACAGCCATACCCCACTGTTCAAGCCAAACTGAGGAAGTCTTTTACTCTAATGATCAAGGGGAGCAGGAAGGTGAATTGCAACCATACATTCTGAGGGCATGAAAATTTGTTCATTTTTTGTATTGATGTTTCATTCAATCATAGTACCCGTTTGCTTTTGCAATTTTGTTTTTTTGCCATACCTGTCATGTAGTTGTCGACCCACATGTCATCCTGTAAAATGTGCACTCAACAAGGTCCCTTAACTTCTCCCTTTAATCTCATGGGCTTTCTCCTTTAAGAATTTGATGTGTGGTAGTATTCCTGGACCTTTCTCTCCATAGTCTTTACTTATTTCCTGTCATTCATCTTCCCTCAAGTTTCTTATCTAGACTATTTTAAAAACATTCGGTTTTCTCTGTCTGAGTCCATTCAGAGCACTTACAACAGACTAGTAAAAATAATTAGTAAAGTAGTAAATAACCTAGCAGTAGCATTCATGGAATTTTTTAGGAGTTCAGATATGTGCATGGTTTTCTTTTTATAAGAGACAATCTTAGCTCTTCAAAAAACAAGAGTAGAGATACATTTGAACTCCTAAGATTTCCTCTGAGATAGTGTCAGCACTGATGATAAATGGGTTTGCTGCTTTCAATAGTGCTAGTGAATGCAAACACCCAGATACTCGCTTGATTCAGGAGGTAAAAAAAGGCTTTTTGCTATATTTACTATTAATTTTTAAAGTGAATTTAATCTTGGTAAAAAGTTCCCGATTGAGCTCTCCAGAAACTGAAGATCTCCATTTTAATAGTTCCATGTATTTGTATTACAGTAGCACCTAAAGGGGTGCCAACCTATACAAGGGCCACAGGCACCGGCTTCCTCCGAGCCCTCGGGGTACTCAACCCCCGCTCCACCCCCGTCCACCACCTTCACCCAAGCCCCCACCCCTACCCCGCCTCTTCCTGCCCCCTCTCCACTCCAGGCCCCATCCCCACAGCTTCCCTCAAGTTCCCACCCCCACCCCACCTCTTCCTGCCCAATTCCGCACCTGTGATAAATAAAGTGGGGGGATAGCTCCCTTTGATGGATACCCAGCCAGCCACTTAGCTGTAAAATCCCTCTTGGTAGCTGTTCTTTACTTGCTTTACCTGTAAAGGGAAAAAAAGTGGGCACCTGACCAAAAGAGCTAGTGGGAAGGTAGAACTTTTTAAAATTGGGAAAGAAACTTCCCCTTTGTCTGTTCTCTTTGGGCTGGAGGGTCAGAGCAGCCATGCTATAAGCAGCTAAGCCAGGTATGATCATAAGTCATCAGATCATGCCTAGAACTACTTCTCTGAACTCCAGTGTGTAAGTAGATCAGAATGTTAACTAGATGCAATTAGGGTTATTTCTTTTATTTCTTATTGGCTTGTGGACTCCTCTGTGCTAACCCCAGAGGCTTTTGGTTGCTTGTAACCAAAATCCCCAAGAAAGCTATTTTGGGTGCTTGATTTTTGGAATAGCTCTTTTAAAATATAGCAAAAGACTAAGTTCCAGATGTATTTTCTTTCTTTTTGTTTTTAACAAAATTTACCTTTTTTTAATAACAGGATTGGATTTTTAGTGTCCTAAGAGGTTTGTGCATGTTGTTTGATTAGCTGGTAGCCAAAGCTAATTTCCTTTGTTTCCTTTTTCAGCTCTTCCCCAGAGGGGGGGTGAAAGGGCTTGAGGGCACCCCACAGGGAGGAATTCCCAAGTGTTCCTTTCTCGGTTCAAAGGGGGTTTTGTTGCATTTGGGTGGTGGCAGCGTTTACCAAGCCACGGTCAGAGAAAAGCTGTAACCTTGGGAGTTTAATACAAGCCTGGAGTGGCAAGTATTATTTTTTAAAATCTTTGCAGGCCCCACTTCTGCACTTGGAGTTACAGAATTGGGATTCAGTCTTGACAGCCCCCTCCTCCAAGTGTGTCCCCTCCCCGCTCCTCCCCCCCCCCCCAGCACCTTCTGCAAGCTGTGAAACAGCTGATTGTGGCGGGTGGGAGGTGCTGGGAGGGAGGGACAGGAGTTGATTGGAGGGGCTGCTGGCAGACAGGAGGTGCTGGGAGGAAGGCGGGGGGGGGGGAGCTGGCTGTCGGTGGGTGCTCAGCATCCACTATTTTTTTTCCGTGTGTGCTCCAGCCCTGAATCACCCATGGAGTTGGCATCTATGACAAGGGCCCAATTGTACAAGGCATTTTATATATTTATATAAGAAACAGGTCCTGCCTGGACAAGATTAATATCTGAACAGAAAAACCAGGCAAATGGTGGGAAAAGTGAAATATAATCATCCTCATTGCATCAATGGAAAACTGAAGCACAGTGAGACTAAACAGGTTTCAGAGTGGTAGCCGTGTAGTCTGTAATAGCAAAAACAACAAGGAGTCCTTGTGGCACCTTAGAGATAATCTCCCTGGTCACTCAATAACAGACCTAAAAGTGGCAATTCTTCAACACAAATAAATTTGTTAGTCTCTAAGGTGCCACAAGGACTCCTCGTTGTTTTTAGTGAGACTAAAGTGGCTTGCCCAGTTTCACACAGGAAGTCTGTGGCAGAACCAGGAACTGAACTCAAATCTTTTGAAGCTTTAAGCACAAATCATCCTTCCTCACTTATCAAAATAGACATAGCAGAAGTGCAGACTTGCTCACAGTGCCCTGCCAGCATGCTTCAGAATTGCGGCTTGGGATAATATAAAAGGGCAATTGCAGGACCAGTCACAAGTAACTGGGTGTAAGTAACTTGCCTAATTTCTTTATGAGCACGATTGGGAAGGTAAATGGATCAGTAGTCTAGAGACAGGGTGTCTGTACTAGCTGAGATAAAGGTGCTATTTACAATGGACAAGATAAGTTTGGAAAGTAAGATGAGGCAAAGAGTAGGTTGTGCATGCACAGTGTGTGGACAGGGCATGCTGTATAGGGATTGGTTCCTGCAGAGTGACCAAGCCAATCTGGAAGTGTGTAATGCAATGTATAATTAAGAATGTGTGTGTTATTGGTGTTGGTAAAAATGTATATAAGGAAAAGGTTTGCTGTGTAATTTTGGGTGTGTGGTATGCCCTATATCCATCCCCTATGCTTGAGTCTAATCAACTCTATATAACTTTGCTGTATGCCAAATAAATGAACCTGAGTGACGAGACTAGAGTCAAATTGAGTTCTTGGGGAACCAAGTGGAAAAGGTCTCAGGGGAAACCCCAACAGTAATATGTACTAATGACAACTTTAATGGAGCCACCCAGGTGTACCTACTTACTGTAAGAATGTAACTGCATTATTGTGTTCCTGCAAACATTATCTTTTCTTATCACGTGATCTCCCTCTTCCACTCCCCCATTTCTTTGCCATTATTTGTTGCTCTCATTCATGGGACCATGTCCAAAATTAGATTACAAGCTTTTTGGGGCATGGGTTATGTGTTTGTATTTGTTCTGTAAAGCAACTAGCACTTTTTGGGGCACAATATAAGCTATTATAAAAATAATCATTATTATTAACAAAGTCAGTGTGGGTTACTCAAGCAAGTGCTTACCAACATGAAAGCAAAGATTGCACAATCAGGTCTTTCAAGATTTTGTGGTAGAACTTTCATATAGAAGACAAAATACAGATCACCAAATTGTACACAGTTCAGTTCCACAGTAGCATGGTAATGAAGCATAGCCAAATTATTTTGTGATCGTGCTGGTGTTATAATAAGGAAAGTGGGTGGGATTTTTGAGGAGGGCAGAGGGTGTAGGATGCAATTGACTTGAAATGAGAATTGGGTGCCTAAATCTTGTAGACCACTTTGAAAATTTCATCCAGTGACTTTTATAGAGCTGGTTGAGAATTTTCTTTCTCAGAAAATGTTGATTTCTTGAAACTGAAACTTTTCACAGAAGTGTACCAGTTCTGATTAAACTTTCATTGAGGAAGGTTCTCAGGTCCAGGAAAGAAGTACAGGTCAAAACCAAAGAGAGCTCCACACTAGAATAGTCATTAGACTGCCGATTAAGACACTGGCTGTGGATGTGGGATATCCAGGTTCAAGATTCTGCCTGATTAAGACAAAAGAATTGAAACTGGTCTCCCACATTCCAAGTGAGTGCCCTAATTATTGGCTATTCTGTAGTGACTTTGTTTGTTTTGTGCAAAGTACTTTGAAAGATCTCAGTTTAATCCTGAAAAATTGAATCGTTTTTTGAAATCTCAAAGTTTTCCTGGATGGGAAAACTGTTTCTCACCCAGCTCTACTTTTATATTGTATTTTCTATTTCTCTATTGTAATGTGGAACTGTTCTCCTTTTTATAGTCATTTCTAGTTCTAATTGTAGGGGCTTTTGTAAACTGCAAGATGTGTAATATGATATAGAAAATATCCATCTTTACAATACTAAAAAGTGAGCCCAGAAACAAAACCAAAATCCCAAATCCACCAGCTGGTTATTCTCTCCTTTGAGCTCCTTAGTCCATTTGATCTTCATTTTGTCTTTTGCATTCTAAGCTTTTGGGACACAGACTGTCTTAATTTTGTGTCTTGTACTGTGCTAAATATGTTATCACAGTTTAACAAATAAAAAAATAATATGCATGCAAAATATTATGACATAATTAATCAAATTATTTGATGAATGTTATTTAACCAGGCCTTATGACAGGCAACACTCATTAGTTAAGTCCTAATTATATCAAAGATAGAAGAAGCTACGTTATAAAAGTCTCCTATGAACAGGCATCTGTTATTGTTTTTGAGATTCAAGGACAAAGACAGAAACTTTTAATGACAGGGAAGAGAGGTTGCTGCTTTCTTCTAATTTGGCACAGATCGAAAGATTAGACAGCTGGTTCAAATAACAGATTGCACAAATACTGTAAGGATACAAGAGCAGGTCCTCACGGTGATGATGTATCTGTTGCAAAGAGCGATACAGTCTCTATCTTTGTATTAAGCAAAAGTAATTGCTTTAATCAAAATAAGTTTAAACAGAGAAAACACACAGCTGGCACACACACACAGATCTCCAAGTCCAACATTGCACTGATCTTGGTTTAAAATGATAAGTATTTCTACAGCAGAAAGGCAACAGGTGCTCAACGTGTTGTTCACATCCATTGCTTTCTGAAGCAATGAAACTAAGAAGGAGGTGTTTATACTTCCTCCAAAAGTAGCACCATGTCATAGATTCGTAGATTCTAGGACTGGAAGGGACCTCGAGAGGTCATCGAGTCCAGTCCCCTGCCCGCATGGCAGGACCAAATACTGTCTAGACCATCCCTGATAGACATTTATCTAACCTACTCTTAAATATCTCCAGAGATGGAGATTCCACAACCTCTCTAGGCAATTTATTCCAGTGTTTAACCACCCTGACAGTTAGGAACTTTTTCCTAATGTCCAACCTAGACCTCCCTTGCTGCAGTTTAAGCCCATTGCTTCTTGTTCTATCCTTAGAGGCTAAGGTGAACAAGTTTTCTCCCTCCTCCTTATGACACCCTTTTAGATACCTGAAAACTGCTATCATGTCCCCTCTCAGTCTTCTCTTTTCCAAACTAAACAAACCCAATTCTTTCAGCCTTCCTTCATAGGTCATGTTCTCAAGACATTTAATCATTCTTGTTGCTCTTCTCTGGACCCTTTCCAATTTCTCCACATCTTTCTTGAAATGCGGTGCCCAGAACTGGACACAATCCTCCAGCTGAGGCCTAACCAGAGCAGAGTAGAGCGGAAGAATTACTTCTCGTGTCTTGCTCACAACACACCTGTTAATACATCCCAGAATCATGTTTGCTTTGTTTGCAACAGCATCACACTGTTGACTCATGACTGGGGCCTTGTGTGGGTATCCAAGCAGGGAGATGGAGAGTGTCCTGCACAAGGGCCAGTCACAATGGTAGTCCCTGTGCTTGTGTGTGTGTGTGTGTGTGTGTGAATGTGCTCCTCCCTCTGTGTACCCCTTGGGAGTGCACACTTCCCTAAAAGGGGAAGGCAGGGCAGGCCATAGCTGCCTATATACTGCTCAAAGAAGGGGCTAAGCTCATAGGAATGAACTAATTACACAGCCTCCATATTCACCAGAGAGCTCAAGGAGGGATTGTGCTTCTCAAAGACATAAGCCCTCTCAGGGCACCATTTGGAGCCATGAAGCGCTATATTTGTCCCTAGTCCAGGCTATGCCTTTCTGACACAATCTAGGCATACGACTACTCTAACTATAGGCTATATACCTTGTAAACCAGGGGTCAGCAACCTCTGGCACGTGGCTTGCCAGGATAAGCACCCTGGTGGGCCGGGCCAGTTTGTTTACCTGCCGCGTCGGCAGGTTCGGCCGATCGCGACTCCCACTGGCTGCGGTTCGCCGTCCCAGGCCAATGGGGGCGGCGGGAAGCAGCGTGGGCCGAAAGATCATAGAATCATAGAATATCAGGGTTGGAAGGGACCTCAAGAGGTCATCTAGTCCAACCCGCTGCTCAAAGCAGGACCAATTCCCAACTAAATCATCCCACCCAGGGCTTTGTCAAGCCGGGCCTTAAAAATCTCCAAGGAAGGAGACTCCACCACCTCCCTAGGTAACGCATTCCAGTGCTTCACCACCCTCCTAGTGAAATAGTGTTTCCTAATATCCAACCTGGACCTCCCCCACTGCAACTTGAGACCATTGCTCCTTGTTCTGTCATCTGCCACCACTGAGAACAGCCGAGCTCCATCCTCTTTGGAAGGTAGTTGAAGGCTGCTATCAAATCCCCCCTCATTCTTCTCTTCTGGAGACTAAACAATCCCAGTTCCCTCAGCCTCTCCTCATAAGTCATGTGCTCCAGACCCCTAATCATTTTTGTTGCCCTCCGCTGGACTCTTTCCAATTTTTCCACATCCTTCTTGTAGTGTGGGGCCCAAAACTGGACACAGTATTCCAGATGAGGCCTCACCAATGTCAAATAAAGGGGAACGATCACGTTCCTCGTTCTGCTGGCAATGCCCCTACTTATACAGCCCAAAATGCCGTTAGCCTTCTTGGGAACAAGAGCACACTGTTGACTCATATCCAGCTTCTCGTCCACTGTGACCCTAGGTCTTTTTCTGCAGAACTGCTACCTAGCCATTCGGTCCCTAGTCTGTAGCAGTGCATGGGATTCTTCCGTCCTAAGTGCAGGACTCTGCACTTGTCCTTGTTGAACCTCATCAGGTTTTTAAAAAATAAAAAGATTTTCCTCCCAGCTCCAACATCCATTCTCACAAGCAGATGTTTTGAAGCCAGCCTCAGAACCTAAACTCAGTCTTCCTGCATCCATGCAATCCACTCTATTCATAGATAGCAGGGTGGTTTCTGTGAAAGATGAAGTGGTTAGTAGTGCCTGGTGGCAAAGAAAAAGGCAGTCTCTAAAGTGCCAGAAAATTTAATTTTATCCAGTATTCAGTGACTAACCAGTGCAGTGTGCAGAGTACCAGGATGATGTGCATCACATCATCTAGTGTTGCTCAGCAGAACAGATGGGCTGCTACTTTTGAACCAGTTGGAACTTTTTCACAGCTGGTGTTGTTCATAGGAACAGTGCACTGCAGTAGCCAAGACTGGCTGTCACAAACCTGATCACAGTAGCCACATCATCATCCAGTGAGATGGAGTCTTGTCTCCTGGCCAGTTACAGACAGAAGAAAACCAGCCCAGCAGCTGTTGCTGTTTGTGAATCCAATGATTATTTCATTATTTATCCTCTTCCTCCTTCTGCCCCCAAACTTGGCTTCTTGCTAAAATAGTGTAGGCATCTAACTCCATCGGAAGGTTTGCAGCTGAAAATCCCAACCAAAGGGAGGTGTCTCCTTTTAGCCCAGATTTAGGCACTGATCTCACTGAGAGCTCATGCTCCCCTGGGCTAGGCATCTTCTCTTGGCTAACTTAGACAAAGAGCCACCTGGCATGCTGGCATTTGTAAATCCCATACTGAGGTGCCTGTCTCTCCCCATTCATTGTGCAGGAAGCCTAGGTGGCGAACTCAGGCTTTGTAAATCCAAGTGATTTTCTTGGCACCTAAAAGTTAGATGTCGCAATGCTCAGTGTCACCATGCATAAGTTCCATCGTGAATCTAGCCATTAATCGTTCTATGCCTCAGTTCTCCATCTGTAAAAAGGGATAACAGCACTTTCTGAGCTCTTGAAGGTGTTGTGAGATTAAATACAAAGAAGATTGTGAGGCACTTCAACACTCTGGTAATGGATGCCAAATAAGAATGTAAGATAGACAGGAATAATCGAGTGTCCTTTCAGTGAGACTTGACTTTTATTTTTTCTTGCTGCTTTTCTTAATCTAAAATAAATCATTGATACCCTTTTGCATATGGAAAAACTAGCATTATCTATAGACTGGTGTTTGGTTTGAGAGAGAGGCTGAATAAACTGGAGGATCATGAAAGATTATCCCTCTGCTGTATGTGCCCCAAATAAAGCAATAGCACATGAACATTGGGACTTAAGACTGAGATACTGGAATGACATCACATTTGTTCCCAGTAAAACCATTAACCCAATGTCACTGCTGCAAATCCTTTTAAATTAAGAAAAGCAACTTTAAACTCTGAGTGACTCCTCAAGGAACTGACAACACAAAGCACAGCCCAAACCCGCTTTATTAAAGACTGTCCTATCCAGCACAGTTTGTTTTACATCAAAAGTGTTCTCAGCTGAAAAGATCACTAACATATCACAGTATATAATAGCACCAAAATACAGCAAGACGTGTCCTGCACAGCTTGCTTTACAATATATTCATCTTAAAGAAGTGCTTAGTCTGTCTTACTTCTTCCTTACAGCTTACCTTATCATTACTTCATTACAATCAGATGTTTTTAGTGATACTGCCCTAGATGAAGTTGATAGCCAATGCATAATTGGCACAGTAACAGGCTATTTTGCTTTGAAAATCATTAGATTAAAAAAAAAATCTGCACCTACCTGTGCTATGTAATAGCTTTCAATAATATAGCCAGCATTATGGTGAGACTGAAAAGGGATTTTAACACTAGAAGGCAGACTTAAAATATCAGGAGTCTAATTCTCCTTCGTAGCACCACGAACCAATTATCACATCTGGGGTACAGTTTACATTTGGCAAAAATTTTGCAAGTTTTATCTAATCACCTCATGTTATACCAAAAAAAGGTGTTCCTTTATAGTCTGGGGGGGATAATGCCATGCACAAGGCCTACGTACCTTTCGGGTGCAATTTGACCAAGATCCCTCCAAAAAGATGTGGCCAAAGCCAAATCGCATACATTATCCCCTTCAAAGACCAGCATAGTGAAAAGGTTGTGTTACAGCTGGTCAAGGTAGGCTTATCTTGAACTTAGTTATTCTGTACATTGGACCACAATAGATTAATATTGATCTTCTTGATCATTGACAAATTCTGGGTATCTGTGGCAGATGTACAGGTGATTAATATGTCATATGCCCCATATTGTTTACTTCACATTAATTCAAGTATACATTTGTGTGTTTGTGGGTGTATGAATGTATTAAAATGTGGATGAAATTTCAGAGAAAAATCTAAATACTAAAATAATGCCACTAACTCCTATTTTGTTCATATGGTATTATTGTTATTTTCATACGTTCATTATTTGTACTCTGACCCCCACTTCTTACTTCCAAGAGTTTTGTGGATAGTCTGGAACAAAAATTTGATCTAAATAATTATTTTAGCTCCCGATTCAGAACAAACATATATGCATAAAATCAGTGGGACTTAAGAACATGCATAAGCACATTCCTGAATTGAAGCCTCTATGTTCTTCTGTTTCTGTTTCTGTTTTTACTTGTACCTTGCTTCTCTATTCATACTGGTCTATGCTATTGGCACACAGATCTATCCCTCACCATTCTGACATACTAAGTTGTATTTAATCAGCATTTAAAAGAATAAAAAATATCATCACCTTGGGTATATTACGTGCTGATAGTGGAGGTACTGCCTTCAAAAGTGGGTGGCCGGAGACTGGTGGGCTGCAGGCTGCGGAGTTCATGCGAGTTTGTGGCACAGGAGGACTATTTTTTTTTATCTCACTCCCATCCCGCCCCACAATACCCACTCTATTTTTATCCCGCTCCCGCTATTGTGACAGTGGGTCCTGTGGGACCCGTGGGATCCCAGTTTCTTCATGCCCCCAGGTGGATGTACCCCAGGTTGCGCACCACTGCCTTAGAGTGTATGTGCTGTATTTTAATCTAAACTGTGTAAAGAGTGCATACAATGATGATGAATGCAATTGTAAATATGCACTAGGATAACAATAGCACTAGAGATGGATGAGACAAATAATGCATTTGCTGAAGAGCATGCATGTGATAAACTGTATCTAATGAGCCAAATGTTTCCAAATAGCAAATGAAAGACATTTGGGGGTGCACAGAGAGGTCAAGAGTTAATGGCAGAAGTTAGATGGAGATTTACAGGTGTCCTGAGAGAATTGCAGACAATCAACTCCGTCAGTTCTGATCTAACTGACTCTCTGATTTTTCCAGTCATTCCTCACTTGTTTGAGGAATTTTTATAAGCAGGTTGCTGCTTTCAGAGGGGAAAAAAATCTCCTTATTCTCACTGTTGTCAAACTTCCACACCTACAAAAAATATTAGAAAATCCCTTTGCAAAGAATGTGTTTATTTTTTTGACACAGGAGGATGGGGGAGGGGAGTCAGAGGAGAACGTCTCTGTCAGATAAATGCTTATTTCATCTCCTCTTGTTTTGACATCCATCTCTGAGTAGGCCATTGCATCATGTCTGCCTTTTTTCAGGGGGTATAATGCTTGAATTCTCCTGTCTGATATCCATACTTAAAAAAACAAAAACAAATCTCAGTTCTCTTATCCTCTTAGCTTGCTCTTGTGAAGCTGATACTGACCCACTGCTCTGCCCTTTGCAGAGAACTTTTAAGCCCTATTACTTTCTCACTAATTTCTTATGACCAGCTTGGTTCTATTCTCTTTGTTTTTTTTTTCCAATCTGAAACCAGTCTCATTGTTTTACAAATAGGATGCCTGAATATGAATATTATTTGAATCTGAATATATTGGTATTCAACCATCTTTAGTATAGTCTTCACATACTGTATTCAATGTGTGATGGTGATTTTCCATTTACATTCCTGAAGTGCAAGAATAATGTATATTTTTTTGCCGGCATAGCTATTTTTGTTAAAGTAAGTGTGTGTGTGTTTTTCGGGGAGGGGGGGGAGAATCATATCACTAGTTGATATAACTATGCCAGCAAAAACTCATGACCTTTTTCCAGTATAGCTTATTTCATTTGGGCAACCGGTATAAGCTATAGTGGGAAAAAAAACCGTTTTGCCAGTATAAGTTGTATGTTCACAAGGGACATTGGTACAGCTGTAGTGGCAAACCTTTTCTAGTGTAGATAAGGCCTGGATCTGCATAAAACCAGCAGCTAACAAACTTACGTCATCTATAAAATATCTATATTGATAGAATCTCTGACAAATACTTTTGCACAGCATTTTTCACAGTATAAGTGACTGGACTTAAGCCAAGAATGACAATTTCCTGTAAAGTATAAATAGTTACATTTTAAATGCTTTAATTTTAATTGATTCATGAAAGCTGAATGCTGGTTAGATGACAATGTAAGTTTTTTAGGGTCAAATTCTCAGAAACACTAATTACTGGAATTTGTGCTTACAGTTGACACCAATATTGTTCAATTCATTATGCAGCTTCTATAACAAAACCCATTGGCAGTGATACTACTCAGAGAGCTGTCATTCAATATGGCATCAGGCACTTGATCTCCATTAGGATGAGGAGTCAGGAAAGTTGACCTAGCAATGAATCTGTGAAAACCTTTGTGTTTAGAGGTCCCAGAACTTCTCAGAACTGTTTAAGTCCCTCTTAAAAACAGCTGCAGAGTTGCAATCTATTGTGCAACATGTTGAACAAGTTAACTCCCATCAATTTTTATGAGATCCGTATCCATCATAGTAAGTATTACTGCCAGTACTGAGGAGCCACTAGTCCAAGCTCTTACACTGAAGACAATATCCTGTAAGGTGAAAGCACCCTAACTTCTATTAAAATTAATGCCTTTGTTCTGGCTGAATGTCTGGCACCTTCCTCTCCATTCCTGATAGTGCAGCTGCCCAAAGCCTGCCCCCCTCCCATTAAAAGTGATCTTCATCAGAAGGCAAATGGGGGTTTGTGTGAAGAGAAAATACAGCCTGTGGCTTTATTAGCTCCCCACCCAGAATAGGAGATGATGCCTGAGTCTTTCCGGTCCCACGTCTTGCTAGCTTTCTGGTAACGAGGTTGTTACACTTTCCCTCCTATGAAAATCCTGAGAATCTCTTACACATGGGTACCTTGGGGAAACATTGGAAAGTTCCCCATAAAAATGTCCTATTTCTCTTGTAAATCACAACATCCAGACACATCAGTATTTTTTTACATGTTATTTATCTCTAATCCATCAAATCTGGGAGAATAATATTGCAGCAATGTCAGGAATTTCAACTGTAATTGTTCAAAAATCCTGAATTGCATAAAATCATGAGAATTTTAAATATTATCTATTCTTCTGCCTTTTATTTCTGAGCTTTTAGGGTATACTCTGGCCATGTTTTTAAGCTTTTTTTTTCTGCAACCATGAGGGATAGAAACTTCCTTTTCCTCTAAATGAAAGCTGAGATTCTCAAATAATCACTTGAATCCAGGAGCTGGGCTTTAAGAAGAACACAAAATATTATGAGATTCACAATACGATTGTGAGAATTGGTAACACTTCAACAAGATCTAAAGTGTGTCTCTCATCCTCTGTTAATTTGATCTTACAATAGTATTGACATGTGCACTAGGGGTTCTATTAATCTAAATCAGTCCCAGAAATTCCACAAAAACAAGGAGTCTGGTGGCACCTTAAAGACTAACAGATTTATTTGGGCATAAGCTTTCAAGGGTAAAAAACCCACTTCTTCAGATGCATGGAGTGAAAATTACAGATACAGGCATAAATATATCTTGGCACATGAAGAGAAGGGAGTTATCTTACAAGTGGAGAATCAATGTTGAAGGCCAATTTAGTCGGGGTGGATGTTGTCCACTCCCAATAATTGATGAGGAGGTTTCAATACCAAGAGAGGGAAAATTGCTTTTGTAGTGAGCAAAAGTGTAGCAGCCTCAACATTAAGGAATCAAAGAGAGCTGTTGTGTTCTAAAAATGTATCCTATCTCAAAAGCCATTCTCAACTTCACTGCAGCACTTCCTCCCTAGCAATCTCCTTTTCTCTGGCCTGGCTTCCTGCTACAGATTTAAAGAACCAGTACAAGGGAACTTATCCTCACAGCTTACTGCTGATCCCTCCTGTTGTTTCCACAGGATACCATACAGTGTATGACTTCAGCATAGAAATAATGGAGATGTTTTGAGCCAAAATGTAAAGTATGGTAAGAAATGCAAGCAAGGAAGAAGTCATTGGCCTGAGATAGTGCACTATGTCAGTAAAAAGGAATAGTAGCCATGAGGTTGTTCTGTCCCACAAAGCTTCAGTTTATAATGTGTCATCTTGGAGACACCTATGCCAGACTATTTCCCCCTCATCTTTGTTTGATTAGTTTCTCAGTGAAATATTATCATAAATAGAAATGCAACAACCTGCCTCAGTAAAATCAGCTTGACATTTGTTGTAAATGTAGTACTAGCTAGCACCTGTAATATGGCCAGTAGCATTGTCTGCTGGCATTATTAACTTTATTCCTGCAATATATCTCTATAGTGGAAATATTGTCACAGGACTGCCAAACAGTCCTCTTGAGTAGAGCTGGTGGGAAATTTTTTTACAACCCTTTTTTTTTTTCCACTGCAAAATGATGATGCATCAAAACTGAAACTTTTCTCAAAAATATATCTGTTTAAACTAAACTTTTGTCAGGGAAGAGTTCTTAGGTCTGGAATGGGGGGTGGGGGAAGGGGTGTAGGACTCACCACCCCACAATAACCCAGTGGTTAGAGCAATCACCTGGGATGTGGGAGACCCCTCGTTCAAGTCTCTGCTCCAAATCTGGCATTTTGAAAGATCTGTTTTGTTCCAATTTGAAACAAAAATAATTTTAAAATCCTAAAAATTTTCACAAAACGGAATTCTTGTTTTCTAGCCAACCTTAGTCTTGAGTTCATTGTACATTTGACTGAAATAACTAGTATTAGGAAGAAATGCCATATTGTTAAAGCTCTTAAAAACAACACATCCAAATCCATGACTTCATGCAAACACAAATGGCCAAATATACAAAAACAGTGGGTTGGGCACAACTCTCAGTTGTCCAAATTACTTCTAAGCATCCCTCAAAATGGTTTAACCATGTTGTTAACATATAATATGTCAATTTGTATTCCTTGCCAAAAATAAATAAATAATATTTAGGCTACACATTCAAGGACACAAAACATCTGGAAATGCTGAGTTTAGGTTGACTGTTTAAACCTATCTCTGTTCCTTCAGTGAGAGTTAGGATATGGTCTTCAAAGCTTTTCATCTAGTCCATCCGGTTGACGCTTTCTCCCCAACCAGCTGACACATCTGTTGCTGTATTCTGTCAGGTCACATCTTCATTTCCATTCCCTATATATGGATCCTTCTGCTTCCCTGTCTGCGGCCTGATTCAACATGCCCAGAAGTGAGGGGGCAGACTACCATTTACTTTAATAGTCATTGGAATGAGGCCCTGGTGCCTCCTCACTTCTTCCTTTTTCCCTAACCTCAGTCCCCGCCTATACTTCATCTAGCTCTTCCTACTGGATCATAATGCCGCATGTATGTCACTAACATCTCCTTCCCCTTTTGTCCTCTTCTGTTCCTAAATTTAAAAAAATAAAAAAATTAGGAATGAAGGAGCAATTTCATGATACTTGTTTGGATGATCAGATAAAATTTTAAGGGTGTGTGACAATTTTCATGTTAATTTTCTTGCCACTACATAAACAGGTTCACACTTTATCAAGCAAAATCACTTTCTTCTAACACTGATCATGGAACAAAATTAAAATAAGAAAAACAGTATAATCCCTAACACTATTCTATGCCATTGTTTCTCTGCTTCATTAACAGTTTATTTTTGTTTGATTTTTTTTTACATTGAATATAGCATATGCCTTTTTTTCCCATTTAGCCAATTTCAGTTTCCTCTTGGTAAATTTTGCATTAACCATGCACAGCCTAAATAAGCAGCCTTTGTGTAGGTGACATACCCAGAGGTTGGCGGGGAGATGTGTGTGTATGGAATTGTCCCCGTAACCTGGAGTGAAAGCATGTAACAACTCTGCAGTCATTCTGTGGTTGTTACTTGTGTCTGTGCACTGCTGCCACTTGCCCTACAAACTGGATTTGTGGTTAATGGATCTACATTGTTCATGGACTCACTGGCTAGACCCTGCCGGTCTCCATCTCTCCCATGAACCCACTTCTGTGCTCCTATGGCATTAGCAACTACAGAATAGCACTTCCTGGCTCTCAGGAGATATGGAGCCACACCCTGGATTACATGTGTTTTGCCTTTCCCCTGTGCAGTGGGACCAGCCGTTGTGTGACCATTTGAAAGGAGGCAGTTTACCCTATGAGAGCAATTACAAGATTTGTATTCAGTTCAAACGCTACTGTTATGCAGGACTAGATTTTGTTCTTGATGATATTGAACCTATTTTCTTTGCATTTGGGTTCCAGCGATGTCATGTGAAGAATTACTAGTTGTGTGCTATCGATTTAAAATGTAATAATATGTTTGAAGCGTCACTTCTAAAACCACAGCGAAAACTGATGCTTCCTCCAAAACTGATGGTAACAGATATTGTGTGCGTCCAAGGGTTGAAGGTGAAGGGCTCAATCCTGCTTCCACTAAAATCTATATCAAAACTTTGATTTATGTTTGTGGGAGCAGCCTCACAACACAAAATTCTACCCTGCCCTCAGAAACATTTGTGCAATTTCCACTGCTGTGTATGAGAGTTACATGAATGTATCCGAGACAGAACATGGCCTAAGAAAACTGAATAGAATAGTGCATCATCAGCACAGCAAAGGGCTCTAAGTACATTTTACTTTGTAGTGTTTATGTAGATGAACTGCAAAATTTTATTACAGTCTAGCAAATAGAACAGGAGTACTTGTGGCACTTTAGAGACTAACAGATTTATTAGAGCATAAGCTTTTGTGGACTACAGCCCATATGCATATGCATCCGAAGAAGTGGGCTGTAGTCCACGAAAGCTTATGCTCTAATAAATCTGTTAGTCTCTAAGGTGCCACAAGTACTCCTGTTCTATTTGCGGATACAGACTAACACGGCTGCTACTCTGAAACCAGTCTAGCAAATGTACCCAATATGCCCCATGACCCAAATCTTGGGATTTAGCACACATTCTACTGCTGAAGCCTCTGGAAGCTGCTTTGTTACCTGATTACTCAACCCACCTGCACCCCACCATTTAGTTTTTAGAAGGTTGTTTAACAGATAACTAGACATAGAAGCTGGTTGAAAATATTTCAGCGGAACAGTGTTCTGTTGGAAAATGCATTTTCACTGAAAAAGAAACTTTTGCGTTAACATGATGATTCCAATGAAATTTTTGATGGGGGGATAAAGTCAAACTGATGTCTTTTACCTTTCACTTCAATTTGATAATATTGAAATGATTTGTCTGTTATTTTAATACACACAAAATATTAAATTATACATTTAATATGATAACATTTTGACATCAACATGAAACATGTTTACCTTATTGAAATGAAGTATTACTGGGCTGAGTTTTTTTCCCATTCCACAAGAAATTTCGTGCAGAAGAGAAACTCTCTTTGCTGACAAGTTCTAATACAAACCTGTCCTGTTTAGTCTAGATTGTGTCAGATAGGCACAGCCCATAGTAAGAGGCAGCTGCACTTCCTCAAGGGTAATGCAAGAAAAGCTAGTGCCTCACGCTGCACAGTCTGTCTCTGAGTGCTCTGCTGTGAAGGGGATGGTGCATGAGCTGCTCAAGCTTTCTGGTGTAACAAGCCCCCTCCATGCCAGGCCCTAGAAATGCACCAAAGATGGTTTTCTCAACTTCAAATTTTGATCATGCTTCAGATTTTGTGTAGAGATTAAGCATGCAACATTTCAGCTCCTTGAAAAAATGTTAACTAAAGATACGGGAAGTGAAAATGGGATTTCTAAAGGAATTTGTGTCAGAACCTTAGTTTTCTCAGAAATATACTTGGTTTATATTCCATTACCTTCAAACAGCTGTTTTTTCCCCAGTCCCTTAAAATGTACAGTGACTATAGCTTAAAAGTCTCCGAAACACAGATGGAACTAGTAATTTCTACACTTGTTATAATATCTTATTTGTTTGTACTATACAAATTGCAGAATGGCTCAAATATCCATTTATAGGTGCCTACAAGACTAGCTAAAGGTTATTTCATTTGTACTGTACAGTTTATATTCCCTATAGATGATCACTTTCCCCCACCCCTTTTCCTGGACACACTGCACTCTACATCTTTCTCTCATCACAAACTCCTAGCCCTGTTTTTGCCTAAAACCCTTTTCCTCCTGCTGAAATCGCTGCTCTCCTTACTCTGGACGGCACTTTATATATATAATTAGGGCAGTTAATTAATCGCAGTTAACTCACGTGATTAACTCAAAAAAATTAATCACGGTTAAAAATATTAATCGTGATTAATCACAGTTATCATCGCACTGTTAAACAATAGAATACCAACTGAAATGTATTAAATATTTTGGATGTTTTCCTACATTTTCATATATATTGATTTCAGTTACAACACAGAATACAAAGTGTATATTATTATTTTTATTACAAATATTTGCACTAGAAAATGATAAACAAAAGAAATAGTATTTTTCAGTTCACCTTATACAACTACTGTTGTACAATCTCTTTGTCGTGAAAGTGCAATTTACAAATTATTACAAATTTGTAATAAAAAATAAATATAAAATGAGCACTGTACACTGTATTCTGTGTTGTAATTGAAATCAATATATTTGACAACGTAGAAAACATCCAAAAATATTTAAATAAATCGTATTCTATTATTGTTTAACAGCGCAATTAATCACGATTTATTTTTTAATTGCTTGACAGCCCCAATATATATATATATATATATATAAAGCCAGTGCATTTCATATATATATAAAATGTTTACAGAAAAATTTGAACTAAAGAAGTTTGAGCAACTCGGAAACCTTTTAAAGTAAAAGTGGAGTCATCTGAAACCTTGCTAACAATTTCTGCTGTGCAAACCCTCTCTTTCAGGAAGGAAGCATTTAGTTGCCACAATTAAAGATTTATTGCATTGAATCCTCTGCTGTGAATCCCAGACTGGGATCACTTTTATTTCCTACCACAATAGACTCTAGTAATAATCATTATTTTCTCTCTTCCCTCTTTCCTATTCTTTCCTCTTTGCATATTACTGTTCTCTTCTTCCCTTTGAACACTCCTGTTATCATATTCTATCTCTGTTTAGGTATATAGAAAGCATAACTCCTTAAAAAAATGCCAGGTACATTCAAATCTAATGGCAGATTGCCCAGAAAGATATTTAAAGAAAAAGAATAAATTAAGTAGAGGAATCAACTTAGAGAGTATAGTTTACGAGTGGTAGCCGTGTTAGTCTGTATCAGCAAAAAGAATGAGGAGTACTTGTGGCACCTTAGAAACTAACACATTTATTTGGGCATAAGCTTTTGTGGGCTAAAACCCACTTCATCAGATGCATGCAGTGGAAAATACAGTAGGAAGATAGATAGATAGATTGATTAGATATTAGTCTCATTAGAGTTGGTATGGCAACCCCCATTTTTTCATTTTATACACACACACACAGAACATGAAAAAATGGGGGTTGCCATACCAACTCTAATGAGACTAATCAATTAAGGTGGGCTATTATCAGCAGGAGAAAAAAAACTTTTGTAGTGATAATCAGGATGGCCCATTTCAAACAGTTGACAAGAAGGTGTGAGTAACGGGGGGGGGGGGAATTAGCATGGGGAAATAGTTTTTACTTTGTGTAATGACCCATCCACTCCCAGTCCTTATTCAAGCCCAATTTAATGGTGTCCAGTTTGCAAATTAATTCCAGTTCTGCAGTTTCTCGTTGGAGTCTGTTTTTGAAGTTTTTTTGTTGAAGAACTGCAACTTTTAGGTCTGTAACTGAGTGACCAGGGAGGTTGAAGTATTCTCTGACTGTTTTTTGAATGTTATAATTCTTGATGTCTGATTTGTGTCCATTTATTCTTTTGCGTAGAGACTGTCCAGTTTGGCCAATGTACATGGCAGCGGAGCATTGCTGGCACATGATGGCATATATCCCATTGATAGATGTGCAGGTGAACGAACCTCTGATGGTGTGGCTGATGTGATTAGGTCCTATGATGGTGTCCCTTGAATAGATATGTGGACAGAGTTGGCACCTGGGTTTGTTGCAGGGTTTGGTGTTTTTGTTATGTAGTGTGTAGTTGCTGGTGAGTATTTGCTTCAGATTGTGGGGCTGTCTGTGAGCAAGGACTGGCCTGTCTCCCAAGCTCTGTGAGAGTGAGGAATCGTCCTTCAGGATAGGTTTTAGATCCTTCCTTAATTAGTCTCGTTAGAGTTGATATGGCAACCCCCATTTTTTCATCTTCTCTGTGTATATATATATCTTCCTACTATATTTTCCACTGCATGCATTTGATGAAGTGGGCTTTAGCCCACAAAAGCTTATGCCCAAACAAATGTGTTAGTCTCTAAGGTGCCACAAGGACTCCTCTTCTTCTAAATTAATAAATGCTATTTGAACTTCTTCAATCTTTTTTCATTTTATTTCATCCTTTATTAAATTTTGAAATGTGGAGTTGGATTCTTAAAAGGGGAAATAGATGGATTATACAATTGTAAACATTAGAGAAGGGAAGGACCTACTAGGCCATCTACTCTGTCTCACTTCCAAAGCTAAATTGATCACTATGGTCTGTATATTTTCATATGCTTTGTCCAGCCCACTTTTAAATGAATTCTGAATAGGGCTTCTTTTGGGAGAGAGTTCTTCATCAAACACAGATCACTAAAGGGAAAATGCTCTTGACATTCAAACTAAATTTACCATTGCTAAATTTCATACTGCATAATTCTCATTTTTGTTTTACCAAATTAAGGACATTTCTCATGATCCCACCCCTTTTAATAAATTAATAAAATAAATTGTATTGAATGTCTATAGTGATCATGTCTAGTTTTCATTCACAGAGAAAACATGTACAGAAAAGACAGTAATACAACTGGATCCTCTGAAGTACTATTTTCTGTATTTTTTTAAAGCATGTTAGCTGTATTTTGTTAAACACAAAGAGAATATCTGTAATTCCAGCATCTGATCGAGGTTGGACCAGACACTGTAGTAAGAGCGGATTTTTTTTTTAAATGAACACAAAGGATTTCTTCTTCTATGAGCAAAGTAAGAAATGGAGCTAGTCTTACAATGAATCCTTTAGACTCTGCATAAGTCTCATTGATTTTTAGTGGGAGTTACTTCACCTATTGAGGAGAGGATAGTCACCTTTGTATGTTCAGCAACAAAGAAGCAGCCTCCATTTCTGTGTTACTAGTGACAAATGATAGTTGGTTTCTTAGTACAAAAGAAGAGAACTCTTTTAATAGAGGCTGTTTATACTCAGAATCCTGATGCTGTCAAATTTGATGAGCTAAAATCTACCACCCCCACTTTCTCTATTGCTGGTGTCATTGCAGGCTTGTAGAAAATGAAGCAAAGGATAAAGTGTGAATCTCAGTATACAAAGAAGAGAAAATCAAGGCTTAGTCCTCAAAGATGGACAGCAATTCAGGAGAACACTGCAAATGTTACCATTTTTGGCCCTAAACCATTTAAGACAAATCCTACAGAAATGAGAAATGACCAAGAGGAGATCCTGTATGGTATCAGCATCAATATCCCACGATGTTATAAGCCAGTATGTTCAGGAATTGCTCAAACAAATATAAAGGATGCAAGTTTCTTCACATTGTCCATAATAAGTTTTCTTAAGAAATAAAAGGTAAAGAAAAGCAATGAAGATACTGTCGTATTGTATTGAGAGAACAGTGATTTATTTGGTCTGGTATGTTGACTCCCAGAACAGCCCAATGCATCAACCCACACGTGCGACAACAGGAACAGGCAGACACTGCCATTACAGGTTTCAGAGGGGTAGCCGTGTTAGTCTGTATCAGCAAAAAGAACAAGGAGTACTTGTAGCACCTTAGAGACTAACACATTTATTTGAGCATAAGCTTTCGTGGGCTAAAACCCACTTCATCGGATGTACCCGATGAAGTGGGTTTTAGCCCACGAAAGCTTATGCTCAAATAAATTAGTCTCTGAGGTGCCACAAGTACTCCTCGTTCTTCTTACTGCCATTACAATTGTTGGCTATCTATTGAGAATAATGTGCACACACTCACATGGCAGCAGAAGCCTGGAAACACTCAATCTCCTATGACACAGCTCTGCTGTGAGGATGTGACCCTAAGAAACCCTCAGTGCCAACTGGCAAAGGGTTCACTATTCTGTAACAGCAACTCTTATCAGGCCTGTAGGGTGACCAGATATCCCGATTTTATAGGGACAGTCCCGATTTTTGGGTCTTTTTCTTATATAGGATCCTATTGCCCCCCACCCCCTGTCCTGATTTTGCACACTTGCTGTCTGGTCACCCTAGGCCTGACAAGCTCAGTACATCTACCAAACTGCTTTCATAGTATTTACCCACGAAGGGTCATGTAATATGATGTATGTATGGGTGATATTTAAAAAGTTGTATGTACATATTGAAATATATATTTTAAGCTCTGTCCCCCAGGCAGGGTTAACAAACCGTTTTTTCCTAGACAAAGGAATGTTGATTTATCTGTCTGCCTAGATGAATTAAGCATTGTAAGGCAATGCAATGGAAACACCATTTACAGATGTTGACCGACCGTGGGGTGTGATATCAACAGGGGAGAGCACACCAAAGTCTGAACTCTAGGGGGTCATACTGTCTCTGGTAACAAAGACAATTAACTCTGGGAAACATAAGGAGAAGCAAAAGGACATTCTGGTATCTATTTCACTGAGGAACATGCTTGGCAGATGGGGGGTGACAGGTGAATGTTTTGGATCTTTGACTGAAAACTAGCAAGCTCTGCAGAAAAAGTTTAGATGGGAGACTAAAATGTAACTTTCACAAACTATAATCCTTTCATTAAAAGTCTAGTAAAAGCATGTTATGCTTTTGCTTTATTTGTAACCTGTTGTTCTTATTACCCTTGTTCACTTTCTCTTAAAATCTTTACTTTCATTAATACAATTTACATTTGTTTTCAGCATAAGTAGATTACAGTGCTATGTTGTTACATTAGAGCTGATACTCAGTTGAATCAATCAAGCTGATGTGTGTTACTATTCCTTTGTGAGTAGCAAACCTGGTAATTATTGTACTGACAGGGGCTGGACATGTCAGGAGGATGCTTCTGAGGTGTTCAAGGACTAGGGATTTACCAAGTGTTTACCTGCAAGGCAAAGTGGGGGCTGGCAGATCCCAGAGGAGAGTGCTTGAGTGGCTGAAGGGCTGGCAGTGTAAGGGAGCTGACATCAAACTACCACAAGAAAGATTCACTTTCACTAGAGACAGGAGGATAGCACAGTGACCCACAGTCCTGGACACCCCAAGAAAGTGTCACAGAACATGAGGGCAAAGGTAACCTATAATCCCCTATAGGTTCCTTACCAATTAGATGCTAGGAATTACAGGTTGTCCCATCTTAGTGATTCTGGTCCATCTCTTAGCTTTTGTGCTTAAAGGATAGTTGGCAGATGCTGTGGGATTGGAAATGTTCCCCTACTCCTGCTGTTCCGTGTTGGGGCAGTGCGTCCTATTTCTGTTCTTGGGAGAATTAGGGTAGACCACAGAAGCTGATGGTGAATGGTCAATTGGCACTTCTAGAAAACAAGGGGGGAAACAGTTGAGTCAAGGTTAGAGGCAGTCCCAGGGTTCAGATATAGGAAGATGATTGAAGGAGGATGGGAGCACTTATTGAGAGGGCAGAGATGTGATGGATGTTTGGAAAATGAATCTTAGTCCATTTTTGCAAATCACTCATAGATTTCAAGGCCAGAAAGGACCATTACAATCATTGAATCTCACCTCCTTTATAACACAGGCAATGGAATTATCCTTACCTGCCATATATTAGAATACTCTTAAACCCAATAGCTTGTAGTTGAACTAGAACATATATTTGAGAAAGACATTCAGTAATCACAGTAGGGCTCCAAGGGATGGAGAATTTACCCCATCCCTTGGTGATGTGTTCTAATGATTAATTACTGTTTAATGATTAATTACCTCACTGTTGAGAATTTATCTTTTTTCCACTAGGAATGAATTTTCCAGGCATTTGATCTAGTTATGCCTTTGTGTGCCTTATTAAAAAGCCCTCTAATACCTGATGTTTTCTCCCTGTGTAAATACTGATAGACCATGATCAAGTCACCTCTTACTCTTTTCTTTGATAAGCTAAATTGCCTTAGGGATCAGTGTATTCATGAATCCGGGCTGGTGTTCTTGAATCCACCTGGATTTCAGGTGGATTTTTGGTTCTTTGTGAAAATTTAATGTAACCCTGATGCATAACTTTAGTGCTCCTAACAGGGTATTCTTGAAAAACCTCCATACTGTTATAATGGCTTTTAATTTTCTCCTTTAGGCAGTTTCTATCGAATTTCTTCATTCTCCTTTTTTATGTTTTATACCATGGAATCATCTCTTCACCACCGAGAGGGTGATGGTGAAACATGAAGACGTGTCATGCTCTAAACCAGTCTCATTGGTTCAAATTCATCTCAGTGTAAACTCCATTGAAGCTGATGAAGTTACGTCATGGTTGCATTGGATTAGACACAAGGTCAAATACATTGGAGAGACAGTTTTCAAATAGCTCATTCTCAGGAAAGTGTTACCCATAACATCCATGGCCAACGCTCATTTATACTCTCCCACTTCTCCAGAAAGAAAGGAGGGAGAGGTCTGTCATGAAACTGTCCATGATAGAGTGCTCCCTTTAGGCTATGAGGAAAGTGGGTGAATATGAGTCCAATAGCCCCCACACTCAAGTGGGTGCAGTGGGGTGTCTTTCTATTGGGCTGATGCTCAACCCTATGTCCAAGACCTCTTGACCATTTTATCTCCTCTCGGGGTCCCAGGTGAGACCACAAAACAGGCTGCAGTCAGCAAATGGGAATTAAAAAAAAAAGGTAAAGAAAAATCTGTAAGCAGCTCTCTCCAGGAAATGGGTCTCTCTTACTTCAGGGGAACCCTTCAGAATCCACTGGGGTTCCAATGCAAGTCTTTCTTTTTTTCTCTTCAGGGATTCTGCACCCTCTTTCGGTCCTGAGTGGAGTTCCTTCCTTTTAAATCCCCCTGCAATCCTAGCATATGCGGGTGTGGTGGGGCAGAGCCAAACCAGCCCAAAATAGCTCATTAACCCCTTCAATAGTAACATGAGGTTCAGTGGCAAAGATATTGTCTTCAGGATTGGGTGCTACTGTTTCTCATGAAAAGAAAGTCATTCTTCCCAGCCCAGTGAAGCACCTGGAAACTATAATGACAGGTCCCAGTATATTATCCGCTGGTTAGTGTCTTTCATAGTGTGCAAGCACCTGAGCAGAGTGTGATCTGTGACTAAAGGAAAGCAGTTGCCCTGTAAATAATACTGTAGGGAGTCCACTGCCCATTTTACCACCAGCTCTTCCTTCTCTATGAAAGAGCATATCTTTTCTCCAGGAAACAGCTTCCAGCCTATATAAAGTACCAAATGTTCTTCTCTCTCAATCTCCTGCGAAAGGACTGCCTCTAGTCCTCTATCTGAGGCATCAGTTTTCAGGATAAATTGTTTTGAAACGTCCAGATTAAAAAAGGCAGGCTCTAGACATAAACACTCCATGCAAAGTCTTGAAGGCCTTATCACAGGCCTCTGACCACTGGACCTTCCTAGGACATCTGTTCTTCAAGAGGTCAATGAATGGGTCTGCAATGGAGGCAAATCTTGGCATGCATTGCCAACAGAATCCCAACAGACCAAAGAAGCACATGTTTATTCATCATCAACATTGGCTAGTCTCTCAACACTTGGACTTTGTTGACATTGGCCTGAAGATGCCCCCCTCCTACGATTGCTGATGTTGCACTGTTTGCTGCTGCTGTTGGATGGCCAGCTGCTGCAACAACTGTTGCAGATGTTGCTGCTATTGGGCAGCCTCTTGCTGCTGGTTCTCCGTAACCCACTTTAATAATCAATCCAGATCCATTCTTAAGCAATATCCCTTCCCCTTATACCAGGGATGATCAATATGCCTGCATTCTCCACCAATTGTCAACCAATCTGTCTGTGGTAGGGCACCCCCATTAGCCTACATAGGGAGTGCATACATGTGAGTCCAATTACTCCACCCCGCCCCCACTCCAGACAGTGCTGTGGGGTATTTTTCTAGTGGGCCAGCACTTAACCCTCTGGCTGAGGCCTCTCAACTGTCTCATCCCCTTTCATGGTCCCAGGTGAAACCACAAAATCGCGTACAGTCAGCAAACCGGGTTAAGCAAAAGAAAGGTAAAGAAAAGCCTGTAAGGAGCTTCTTCCATGATATTGGCCTCTCTTACTTCAGAGGGGCCCTAGGATATCACTGCTACATTCGAGTTCAATGCAGTTCAAGTACGAGTAGGGTGACCAGACAGCAAGTGTGAAAAATCGGGACAGCGGCTGGGGGGTAATAGAAGCCTATATAAGAAAAAGACCCAAAAATCGGGACTGTCCCTATACAATCGGGACATCTGGTCACTCTAAGTACGAGCCTCAGTCCTTTTTTTGCCTTTCATCTCAAGGGTTCTGCACTCTCATTCAGGATGGCAGGGGCTCTGTCCAGGGCTGGAGAAGCTCAACGGGGTTTCCGCATCTGAGTGGCATTCCCTCTTTTTAACTCTTTGTGCAGTCCTGGCATGATTTACAGGTGCGTGGGGGAGGGTTGTTGAGAACGCCAACCCAAAGCAACTTCTTAATCCCTTCAATACTAATCTGGAGTTTATATACCCCATTACAGGGTCATTGTGACTCCTTTGTGTCAGTTCATAACCCTTTGTGGAGGATGCAACCTACAGGGTGAGAATTAGTCTGGCATTTGTCCTTTTCTTAAAGCATCGTGGTAAGTTTTGAATTTAGGAATATGCATAACTTTTTAAACAATCTTTAAATTTTTCTATATTTTGCATTTCATGAGTTATCTAATCTGAATGCCTCTGTCTTACATATTGCACAGGAAAGTTACTTTAAGCATTTTACACTTAAAAATCGACTCTACCAATGGGATGTGAATCTTTTTGAATATAGTCCCTAATTGTTTTTTTGTAACAAAAGGCACTTAAATGTATAATTCAAATGCAAGTAGGTGGCTATATTAAGAGAGCAATTCCATCATAATTATTCTATGTTAGAATGTTAATGCTACTATCTTTTAGCATTTCCCAGAATTTTCTCAATTGCTCCATCCATTAACATCTTTCTAAAAGCCATAAATATTCTTTAAGAAAGCAAAATGCCATCTAGAAGCCTGTAATTGCTATCATAAAAATAAAAACAATCCATACAGCATTATCAGCTAATGTTCTTAAAATCAAAATGTTTGACATCCAAAGTGTACTTCCCGGTGGCAAAACATTCAAGGTGTTCTTTATTAAACAAAGTCTTATTTCTGCTGATGCAGGAAGTGTGTGATTTCAGGAGGGTGATACTAAGCGAAGGGACATTTGGCATGGTTTTCATAACACTCTTGAAGTGAGATGTGAGAGGGTGAGCCCTGTGAATATAAAGTTTTTAAAGCCTTTTATATTTTAGAAAGCCATTAAAACATTTCAATTTTTAAAGGCTTTATAAAACTATATACAGAGATTTTAAAGAGGCTTGAAGGACCCTGTTTGGAAACATCAAAGCAGATGTCCTGACATTTTCATATGGTGGCAAAGGAACAAAGGCAGGGAAGCACACGTGCTCAGATGCCTCTAATTATCATATTGTAAGCGAAAGTGCTGAAAGCTTCACATTTCAGTGAAGTGTGGCGGGGTTATACAATATAAGTGTTGATAGGTACCTGTAACTTAGACTTGATAGATTGTGACATTAAAAGCAACAGCAGCACACCTCTTGCCTTCAGGCAAGAATTGTATGTGAATTTCAGGCATGTTCCAAAGGGTTTTATAAATGTTGCATACAATATGTCACGAGAGGCTCATTCAGTGGCACTTGACAGTTCAAAGTGTTCCTCCAGTTTTATAAATACGAGTGTGCTTCTGAATGTAAGATCCAAATACTTTCCCACTTCTAAACCATTCAGAATTACCAACAAAATTAGGGAGCTATTATCTGAGCTTGTTCCTTTCTCTCTCCTTTTGCTTTAAGAAGTGCTGTCAGATTAAATTTGCTCTACATTTTAATTTTGACCCTTTTTTTTTTTCTTCCATAAAGGACAAATAGCCATGTTCCCGTACTTTAAAATAAATCCAAACTCCTCCTCATGAAGCTGACAGAAAATTGGCTATAGAGAACGTCAATTTTCATTGTCCGTGCAGAGAGAATCTATATAATCTATCTCTCCACCCAAATCACAATCAATTCCCTCTCACTGTACCTTATTTCTGTTTATTGCCTCACTATCAGTTTGCCCCCAATCAGTTTTTGAGAACTAATGTGTCTCACCCTGTCACAGGGTGGCACTGACCATTTAAGAAGGAAGAGACCAGTGCACATGTGAATCAGCAGCAGACAGGTTCCCAACCGGGGTTGAAAAAAGGCACCTGGGCCATAGGAATGGGAAGAAACTGAGACAGTGGAGGGTTCGGTCAGGGAAAGCTCAGATGAGAGCTGACTGGGAGTGAGAGATGGCAGCTGAGAGCTGCCAGAGCCAGGACAGAGTAGATAGTTCCTGTGGGAAGACTGAAGGCAGGAAAGCAGCAAGAGACATTTCCTGGCTGGCATCACAAGCCAGGGCTGAAATCCAAAGAACACCAGAGGGAGCTGACTTTTAGGTGGGAAACCTGGAGTCAAGGGCCAGTGAGGGCTGAAGGCAGGAGTGCAGTGGAGGAGTTTACCCTCTTATGTCTCCTGGGTGGAGAAGACTAAGGGCCAGGGTGAGTGAGGAATGTTCCCTTGGTGAAGATAAACTCCCAGAAGAGAAGCAGGAGGTGTAGGTGGTTCCTGCTACGAAGAATGAGATTGCACTCCAGCTGGAACGGCTGGAGTAGCTGTTCTGGTAAAAGGACAGGAGAGGATTGATAAAGAGCATGTATTGTGTGCTATGTTGATGGACTTCAGAAATAAACTAGCCACAAGGAGGCTATTGTTGAGTCAAGAGAGAACGCCATGGAGTCTCTGGGGTGCCTACCGGGCAAAATGAGGTAGGTGTGCTGCTTCTGCCCTAGCCTGCCACTGGAGGGTACTCCAGGAGGGGCCACCTTATAACACACCCAGACAGGTCATAATAAATTAACCCCCAGATCACGTTCCCCTCACTGTCAAAATGAATTCTCCCTCACCAAAACAGTCAAGTCCATCCTCCACTGAAACTCCATTCTGTTATAGCCTTTGTTATAACACTGGTCTACAATTTTTGAGAAGTTGTCTGCTTCAGAGATAAAATGTGCTATTTATTATGTATTTTGATGTGCTGAATTCAAATATGACAATTAAAACAACTGATTGGCTACTGTTTCTAAGATATTTATGTTTTTACATTTTATGTCCATGTATATTGTGTAGATAGAGTTTTAATCATAAATTGTAAACCTAGGTCTTTTCATGTGTTTATGGTTGCTTTACATGATAATATTTCACCTGTCCTGTTTATGTAACACTTTAAAATCAGCAAAAGGGTTATATAAAATATATTATGAAAGAAAAGGCAAAAAACTATTATGTACATAGTTTAGTCCTATTCAGTGTCTACTCGGCGCTTCTTGGCTTGTCTCTTGTATTCATTAAATGGAGCATCTCTTGTCACTGTCCAGCAATAGTCTGCAAGCATTGATGGGCTCCATTTGCCCTGATAGCGTTTCTCCATTGTTGCAATGTCCTGGTGAAATCGCTCGCCGTGCTCGTCGCTCACTGTTCCGCAGTTCGGTGGAAAAAAAATCTAGTTGAGAGTGCAAAAAATGTATCTTTAGTGACATGTTGCAACCAAGGCTTTTGTATGCCTTGAGGAGGTTTTCCACCAACAACCTGTAGTTGTCTGCCTTGTTGTTTCTGAGAAAATTTATTGCCACTAACTGGAAGGCTTTCCATGCCGTCTTTTCCTTCCCACGCAGTGCATGGTCAAATGCATCATCTCGAAGAAGTTCACGAATCTGAGGACCAACAAGGACACCTTCCTTTATCTTAGCTTCACTTAACCTTGAAAATTTTCCACAGAGGTACTTGAAAGCTGCTTGTGTTTTGTCAATGACCTTGACAAAGTTCTTCATCAGACCCAGCTTGATGTGTAAGGGCGGTAACAAAATCTTCCTTGATTCAACAAGTGGTGGATGCTGAACACTTTTCCTCCCAGACTCCAATGACTGTCAGAGAGGCCAATCTTTCTTGATGTAGTGGGAATCTCTTGCACGACTATCCCATTCGCAGAGAAAACAGCAGTACTTTGTGTATCCAGTCTGCAGACCAAGCAAGAGAGCAACAACCTTCAAATCACCACAAAGCTGCCACTGATGTTGGTCATAGTTTATGCACCTCAAAAGTTGTTTCATGTTGTCATAGGTTTCCTTCATATGGACTGCATGACCAACTGGAATTGATGGCAAAACATTGCCATTATGCAGTAAAACAGCTTTAAGACTTGTCTTCGATGAATCAATGAACAGTCTCCACTCATCTGGATCGTGAACGATATTGAGGGCTGCCATCACACCATCGATGTTGTTGCAGGCTACCAGGTCACCTTCCATGAAGAAGAATGGGACAAGATCCTTTAGACGGTCACGGAACATGGAAACCCTAACATCACCTGCCAGGAGATTCCACTGCTGTAGTCTGGAGCCCAACAGCTCTGCTTTACTCTTGGGTAGTTCCAAATCCTTGACAAGGTCATTCAGTTCACCTTGTGTTATGAGGTGTGGTTCAGAGGAGGAGGATAAGAGAAAATGTGGGTCCTGTGACATTGATGGTTCAGGACCAGAAGTTTCATCCTCTTCCTCTTCCTTGTCTGACTCAAGTGAGAATGACTCTGGTGCATCAGGAACCGGCAGTCCTTCTCCGTGGGGTACTGGGCGTATAGCTGATGGAATGTTTGGATAATGCACAGACCACTTTTTCTTCTTTGACACACCTTTCCCAACTGGAGGCACCATGCAGAAGTAACAATTGCTGGTATGATCTGTTGGCTCTCGCCAAATCATTGGCACTGCAAAAGGCATAGATTTCCTTTTCCTGTTCAACCACTGGCGAAGATTTATTGCACAAGTGTTGCAGCATATGTGTGGGGCCCACCTCTTGTCCTGATCTCCAATTTTGCAGCCAAAATAAAGGTGATAGGCTTTCTTAACCATAGTGGTTATACTGCGCTTTTGTAATGCAAAAGTCACTTCACCACAAACATAGCAGAAGTTATCTGCACTGTTCACACAAGTACGAGGCATCTCTGCTCACTTTGGCTAAACAGAAATGTGTCCCTTTGCAAAATCAAACACTGACAAATAAGAGAGCACGACACTGTATGATTTCTAGAGCTGATATACGGCAATTTGTTCAGCAGAGTGATGTAAGCTTTGTTATGATTGCATCATCCATGACTTCTAGGAATAACATGATGCAATTCATATCATGTATGACACAATACCAGCTTCAGATTGCATCATTCATTGTTTTGCCTAAAAAGCAAGTACTGTCCAAACCCAGTCATAGATTTATTCATAGATCCAGTCAAAGATGTATTTTAGTCATTTCTGGTTTAAATTGAGATCCCTTCCCTTTATAACTCACTTATCCTCTGCCATTCCCAAGTCAAAGGTCGTATCTACTGACCCAATAGCATATCTTGAAAACTAGAGCCAATCAACAATTTTAAGCATCATTTTTGTTCTCAGTGACCCAGAATTAGTAAAGTTTGACTACATTTATTTCAGAAGCATTTTGGCTGTAGAGCAGTGTAACCATGGCTGTCTCCAGCTTCCAGGTATTTTCAGGTTGCCATGCCAGTATTCTCTTCCCTTAAACTCCAACACTTCTACATACCAGGATCTTTCCTGAATACTTCTCCTTCTACCAGCACCCTATCTGGGCTCCTCCTGGTCTTCGCCAACTGCCCATTCAAATGTCCTCTCCAGTATTCCCCTTCCCTGTCTCCCTCATGGCCCAGTGGCACCGAGTCTACAACTACTGTGGTGGCTGCAGGGTGCCACCTGATGGTCGTGATTCATCCACGTCCTAGCCTGGTCTACTCCTAAAACTTACGTTAACCTACATTGCTCAGGACTGTGAAAAATACCACTCCCAGTGCAACATAATCAGGTTGACCTTAACCCCCACCGTAGACACTGCTAGTCAATGGAGGAATTATTCTGTTGACCTAGATACTGTCTTTTGAGGGGGTGGATTTACTACAGTAATAGAGAAACCCTTTCCATGGCTGTAGCAAGTATCTATACAATAGTGCTGTAGCACTTGCATTGTAGAAATATCTCTAATCAGATGATGGTGGCTAGTCTGAATCTGTCTCCTTCTGGTGCGTTGGTGCAAGGGGGAGGACACTAGGACAATCCTCAGCAGCACACCCTGTTGACAGCTGCAGATATATGCATTTACAAAGAGATAAAAGTGACATGATTCCAGATCTATATTTAACTAGTTCTGAAGTGAGATACACTTGAGGCATAAGAATAAATTGTCTCCATAGTCATAGTTCTGAAGTACTGTTAATTAAAAGCAACTTGATACCTTTTAGTGTGAAATTTGTTTTGGGGTTTAGACTCACTAGGGTATGAAGATGAGTAACACTTATGCCTGGAGACCCTTAGAATTTTTAGATAATTAAGGGCTGAATCCTGCATTATGGGGAAAGCTGTCTGCAAGGTGTAGAGTGCCCTCAAAAGAGGGGCTCAGCCACTCATTAGATTGGATCATTTATGAGTGTGTTGTTAGCTTTCCTTTCCCTTCTCTTTAATATTCTTACATTTAAATATAGTGATTTTTATCCTGAAGGATCCCAAAGCACTTATGAACTATATAGCAATTACCAGGTACTTTAAAAAAGTTAATTCAATCTCAATATAATCCTGTTTAAAAGACTTTTTATATTCTAGCTGCCTTGTGGGGCTTGTACAATTACTGCATATTGTATTTAAAAGCCTTATCCTGCATTCCTTGCACACCTATAACTCCCACTGAAGTCATCAGGAGATGTGGCATTCACAAGGAACGCAGAATCATAGTTGAGTGTATATTTACTGCTAGCAGACCTAGCCTGGTAATACTTAGATTTGCCTTGAAAAGTTATTGTAAAGTTCTAAATCCCTCAACAATAATATTACACTAAAGAAGTAAATGTGTAAGACAAACAGTAAAGTACCAGGTCTCTAAATAAACCATCTCACCTGTTGCCCAGGTTATTCCCCAAAAAGATACCTCACCAGGTAGAGTTAATTGATGGTATGACTTTATTAAATAAACTAACAAGAGGTATAAAGGAGATGAATTAATATAGTCTTTTCAGCAAATTATGACTGTAGCCACAGAGCCTGACCACACCCCTTCTCCCAAGGGTTGATAGACCAGAGATACCCTCCGCTTCATGCAGCCTTGTGCATGCAGCTTGTACCAAGCATGCCGTTTCACATAATGAGTCTTCAAGTTGCCAATGAGAGAAACTAGCGGTGATCTCTGTCAATGAGTTCCTCTGTAGGCAGCACACTGAATCCCACGTTTCTGAGGAGATGTTTCTTTCCACCTATCTTCCCACCAAAGACCCAAATAAATATACCCCCTGAGAAGACAAAGTCCACCCCAAAAGTTGTGGCATAATGTAGTTGAACCATGTGGAAACCTGAAATGAATTCTGGGTTGATCTGAACAGAGAAAAAAGCATGGTGATAAGTTACTGTAGCAACAACAACATCATACACTAAACGCCAATATGATATCCCAAGGCTAAGGACTAAGTGCTTGTCCTGCTCCTTTCGGATGTGGGTGGGTGGAATGCAAAATCTCTCTGCAGCAAGAGGGCAGCCTACATGGCTCTTTGCTCCTCTTCCACCTTAGCCTAAGGCAGGGGACAACTACTTCCCAGCCCATAGGAGTCAGAGAAGAAAGCTTAGGCATGCCTGACATGAAGGTGGTATACTATTGGTCAGGAGGGGCAAGGAGGTTACCATCCAGGCTACCCACCCCGCCCTCCCAATCAAACCTAGCTCATCCTGTGAATATGCATAGAGAACAAAGGACGGGAGGGGAGGGACAGGATGGCTGAGCTCATTTTGCAGAATAAATTGGGGGTGGAGATATATAATGCTGGCCAGTCTTAGGGTACAGTTATAGTGCAATCAGTGGTGTGACTGCAGCATATGCAGACATACTCCAAGTAGCTGGAATTTAGCTAGCTCAAATGACAATATTAATGAAGCTGCAGCAGTTCAGGCTGTACAAGCTCGCCTGGAACTCTGGGTATGTACTTGAGTGGCTAGCCCATGCCCCAAATAGAAAATCCCAAGGGAATGTTTGACATCACAGAACTCTTTTTTTCATTCACTGCTGCAAAAAGCAAGAGAAAGCTCCCTCCCCAGCCCTTGTACAATATGTGGATTTGGTTGAATAATGTGGCAAAACACATTACAAAATAAATATTTATTCTGAAATGCCTAAGTGAGAAAGAAAATGCATGACAAAGCTACTGTGTTTCTTCATATAATTTCTCTACAATTTGCTAGCTATTATAATGTTTTGAAATATTTAGCATTTTCTCAGCATGAGGACAGTGGCAAGGGAAAAAAAATACTTGATCATTGTGAAATCCCAGACAATTTTCATATGAAATGTGATTTCATGTTAATGTAAGAAAATCACTGCAGTTGCTAGAGACAGAGGTTGTAATAACCATTTCAATCACACTGGAAAATAGATCCTGTTAAACCAAGTTGATTTTTTTTTAAGTTTGGTGATAAAGGTAGTAGTGATGATGTAATATACGTATCAGAGTAGCAGCCATGTTAGTCTGTATCTGCAAAAAGAACAGGAGTACTTGTGGCACCTTAGAGACTAAGGTGCCACAAGTACTCCTGTTCTTTTTGTGTAATATACGTAGGCTTCTTTATATAAATACAGACAACGTTAAAACAAACACCATAGCTAAATGTAAATGTATACATCTAGGAACAAAGAATATAGGTCATACTTACACAATGGGGAATTCTATTCTGGGACACAGTGACTCTGAAAAAGAATTGCAGGTCATGAAAGATAATCAGCTGACAATGACCTCCCAGTGCTACTCTGTGGCCAAAAGGACTAATGCTGTCCTGGGATGAATCTTGGTAGACGTTAGAGAGATTATTTTGCCCCTTTATTTGGCACTTATGCAACTGCTGGTGGAATTCTGTGTCCACAATTCAAGAAGGATGTTGAGAAACTGGAAATGGTTCAGAGAAGAGACACAAGAATGATTAAAGAATTAGAAAACATGCTTTAATAGTGATAGACTCTAGGAGGTCAATTTATCTAGCTTAACACAGAGAAGGTTAATTTGTGATTTGGTTACAGCCTGTAAGTACCTACATGGGGAATAAATATTTAATGATGAGCACTTCTGTCTAGCAGATAAAAGTATAACATGATCCGAGGGCTGGAAGTTAAAACTAGATAAATTCAGACTGGACATAACATGTACATTTTTAAGAAGTGAGGGTAATGACAGTAGGATAGTATGTTTTGAATAACGATATTCTCCAGTAAATGGCTCATATAAAGAACAAGGAACTTGTTAGTGCAAGCAGCCGGGGGAGTTATCCTGCAGCTCAAGTGTTTGAAACGTGTATTGGAGCTGAAGGACAAGCATTCTGGTCTTCGTTTCCCCCGAATAACTGTTAAAATATCCAATAATCATCTGTCTGCAGCACATAGACTCCCTCAATAGTCTGTTTTAGCTCCAATGTACATGTGAAGCCTTATGGCAAGGTCATTTCTAAACATAAGGTAGAGTGCAACTAGTATTCCGTTGATGCAGAAATATACAATATGCACTGTATGTTATTTGTTCCATGGACCCTGAAGGTTTTGTTTTTCTACTCTGGAGAAATGTTTGAACAACAGTATCAGCTGGATGTGCCAGATCTATCTCAGATAGTGATGAGTGCTATGGAGAGGAACTTAATAACTCTATATTCAGAGGAGGGTATGAAGGATATTCAGTAAATAGTACAATGGGTCACACATTGTATGAGGAGGCTAAAACAAAATATTGAACAGCTACCTATTCAGTGAGCACCATCCATCCTATGGCACTGAATGAGGCTGGGGTCCTATGGGAAAAATAGCATGCGGTCATGTATTTAAAGATTGTATCATAATGCATACACACTACAGCACCAAATTAGGGTTGCACAAGCAACCTTAATTATGGCATTTCCTATTTTTAAAATGCTTGACTTTGCAATGTTAGCATTCTATTAATGTTGGATTTTTCACGGTAATTTAGATCTGCAGTTACACAGCACTGTTAGAAAGAAAGCGAACTCATCCTACATACAGTGCTGCCAATATAGCATTGACCAACTTTGAAACAGGAAGAAGTATACATTGCTCTAATATCAATATAACCTGCCTGTTAGAGCTTGTCAGATACTAGAAAAAGGGTGTATGAACATTCATCTGAATTCTGAATGGCTGCTCAGTTCAGCCATGTTCATGCCTCATTTCCCCCCTCCCCTTCCCCAGTGAACATCTGAACAAAGACAAATTTATTCAAACACTTGGGGAATGGCTATTGCTCATTCAAACACATGTATTAAAATAAAAACTGAAGGCATATGTAAATGAATAAGAACACTTCTGTTATTTATTCATGGTTAATCTTTGTTCTCTATTCATTTCTCTGGGTTAAAAAAAGTTTGCCATCCAATCAGGAAGCAAAAACAAAGCTAGGAGACTTAGGTGATTGTTCATATATAGTGAAAAATGAAAAGCAAATTTCAAAATAAATCATGTGACATAAATAAAGAATACTCAAAGTAAAAGGATTGTGATTATCTACAGGCTGAAAATTGTTCATCCAAACTATTGGTTGTGAACTTCACCATCATACACACAGGCCGAGTAGATAGAGTAGTGGAATGGCACTCAGGAGTTCTGGGTTCCATTCCTGGCTCTGCTTCTAGCCAGCATGGTGACCACTTCACCTCCCTATACCTCAGTTTCCCTATTTATATAGTGATATAATGATACTTTGTAAAACATTTTGAGATTTACTGTTGAAAAGCATTTTATAAGAGCGCTGTGGTCATGGTATTATTGCTCAGGCCTTGTGTCAGCCTTTTGCATGATGCTAAATTTAATCCTCCATGAATACTTAGAAATAACAAATACATTTGCAGTAGTCAAGATTCAGTCAAGAATGACAAGCAGGGGTACATTGATTGACTAAATTATTTGCAACAAATCATTTGATCATCTCACCTGTCTCACTTGTATAATGCTATAAGGATTGGTGACATTTTATTCTATTTTTAACTTTAGCTTTAAATACCACACACATTGGAACTAGGAAGCTGAAAACCTCCATATTTTTGAATAAAGGATCAATGGTTAAGAGAAAATAAACAAATCTCTATTGGTTATAGGGTGGGCACACCAATTTAAATAATGAAATGACATGGTGTGAAAACAGTTACATTCAGATCCTAGACAAAGGATGGCCCAGTGGGTAGGGCATTGGCCTAGGAGCTGGGGAACCTTCATTCAAGTTTCTTATTCACCATAGATTTCCTGTATTATCTTGGAAAAGTCACTTCACCTCTCTGTTACTCAGTTTCTCATCTGCGCAATGGGGTAATAATTCTTTCCTACCATGCACTGAAGATAATGAGGTGCTCAAATGCTACATTAATGGGGTCCACATAAGCAACTCATACAGAGTTAGTTTGCTGAATGTGAGAGAATGTGCTGTAAGTGCTTATAGTGAAAGCAAGGTCCACCTAAAGGACAGACTGCCGTAACCTAATTATTGCTATAATTTATTATTACTGTTTAAATCAGATCTGGAATACTATTGGCCACATGTTCAGCATTCATTTGATCATTGGGTATGCTTATAGATTTGCCAATCATTGTCAGTCCATGTTTACAAAGATGGATTATATGGAGAAATCTGAAATAACAAAGTACATCCATTTATTTCTCATGTCAGTGGATTCTTCCTCAATGAAACAAATCCTTAAGAAAAGAAGTAGATAGGACAAAAAATATCTATATACCAATGGTAATCTCTAGCGTCATTCTAGTGCCACCCAATGTGCAAAATAGATTTGTTAAAACATTATTTTTTATTAGGCAATGTATAAAGCAAACACAGATGCTCATATGTTCATCATTTTTTGGATTGAAGAGTGATTTTTCCTTACATCTTGTGCAATTTTTATGTTTAAAATAACCCCCCACCAACACACATACACTACATGCATTTTCTAGATTATACATATGAAATGTAGCTCTCAGCAGTGTTTTCTCGATAACATATTTTTGATGGCTGCTTTTTAGCAAACTAAATGATTAGTTCAGTTGAATGACAGTGTGACAACAACAAACTTCTGCCAATTTAGTGGCTTGAGATATAACTGGAGAGTACTTAAGAATCACAGTAACTATCAAAATTGTTTACAGAATATAACAGAAATGTGTGTTGAGAATTCATTCTTGTGTCTTGTCAGCCTTCTAAAAATCTTTTTATTTAAAATTATATATGCTGGTTATATATATATGCTGGTTTATAGTTCTCTGTCATGTTGTTATAGTGTAACATGGGTATAAAAGTAGCATATTAGGACTATACCAATGTGTAGTTCTCCTTATCTATAAAGTAAAACAATATAATTCATTAAAACAACAACAACTAGCAGCATAACATCACATGTGTGCTTACCGAGTTAAACTGTTCCCTCTAATGTTAATCATGATTTAACACAAACACATCTGTAAAATTGCTGCTAGTGGGCAGGTTCACAGCTAGTCCAGAAAATGTGTCCCTGTTGTGTAGTATTTATACAAGCTAGGCAACAAATGCTCAGCGAACCCAAAGCAATCCACAGGGTGAGGGCTGGAAAATCTATTCCATTCCCACTTCTGCAAAAGCCCTTGCAGTGGTAGGCTGCAAGATACTGGACCTGAAAATCCCATCATTCTGATTTCCATCTTGCTACCCCCTTCCTCACCTCGCTCCCACACACAGCAGCTCACTGCTTGAGGAGTGCTAGAGGTTACAGGCCAAATCCCCCAGTCCAACAGCTATGCTTGGGGCAAGACCAGGGCAAAGGTGGCTTAAAGCCACCTTTATGGGTCTCTCGCTCCTGGGGCTGATTTGCATTGGCTCGTACCTACAACACAAGACTCAACAAACCTTCAGTAGTGGTCAAAGGCATCAAAGGCCCATACTGTCAGCCAGGAATTGCTAGGACAGGCCACAGGGATGATCAGGCCATGCTCTCTTGTCCCCTGGCCACCCCCCATGTAGCAGAAGCCCTTCTGCAGATGCTTTGTGCTGCTCTGGCACTAAGGTCAGCTTACCCAGCCTCTTAGGGTCTGTCTACACTGCAGTGGAGAGGTGTGACCGCACCATGTATAGACATACCTGAGCTAGCTTTCATCATTCTAGCTAGCTCTCATAACAGCAGCAAAGCTATGACAGCACAGGCAGCTGTTGCCTGTGGATGTACCCAGGGTCCTGGGTGGGCGGGATTAGCTCATGCATCTACCCATTGAGGGAGAAAGAGAAGCAAGAAGGTAATCAGACAGCCATGATTTTAAGGTCAAATATCTTGTGCCTGGACAAGGCTTGAAGTGAATGTATTATCCTGACATGACTGAGCAGTTGGGAATCCCAGCATTCATTTCTGGCCCTGATGGCATGCGTAATATTGTTGCTTAACTTTCTCACCAGTCTTTGGTCAAGCTGTGCTTTTGCAGGGACACTAATTCAGGACTGAACACAGCGAATTCCAGACTTAGGACCATTTTCAATTCCTGCCTTAACCCCTTCCTGACATGCTGCTAATTACTGGCAGGGCTCAGCTGGGTGTCTGAGGGCTGCAGTGGAAAAGCTCACCTGTGCAGATGGTGCCAGGTAGTTGTCCTGCAGGTTCACCTTGACCCTGAACAGGGGGTTAGGCGTGGTCTTGCCATCTCCACTGATGGCCTTGGAGAGTTCCAGTAGGGACCATTTGACATTGAGCCTGAAGGCCTCTTCCATCATTCTATTCATCTTGACGGTGTAGGCCATCCATTACAGCTGCACCTGAGGGGAGAAACAAGCCACCTGAGAAAGGCAGTGTAGACAAGGAGAAGCCACCAGAGCAAGGGGCAGCCAGGGTAAAAGACAGTCAATGCTGCAGAACTGTGCTCCTGGCTCTGGCCACTGGCCCTTCTGGCTGCAAAAGTGACCTTCGCTATGTGACCCAAGTAGCTCCTCGGTCCACCTCGGAGAGGTGGAAACTGCTCCCATCCATCTCAGTGGGGATTAGCACCGAAGACTAGTGCTAAGTTAAATGACACCAGAGTTAACTATTTCACTGCCACTCATCTGGGTAGAAGCAACCAGGGAATGTCCTACTCTGTTGTCAAAAGTAGTGCCACATGCGGGGGCACTGAGGCAGGGTAAAATGGGGCAGCTAGATGCTGGCATGATTTGCTGGGGCCAACTCAACCTCCTCCTTCCTAATCTAATGTCACCTCATGCCATGCCCAGAGGGGCCCTATGTCCACAATTTGCTGCAGAAAGAAACTGAGAGTCATAGAATTTAAGCCATAAGGGCCTCCTGTATATCACAGACCATTACATTTCACCCAGCACCCTTATACTGAGTTAGATAGAAGTACCTCAGTCTTCATAAGACTAAACTGTTGGGTACTACAGGGAGAAAATGGGCAAGACTGACGAGCCAGCCATGTCCAAACCCTCTGCGATGACAGGGAACTGATTAGGTGAGGCATGCCCAGATGATCTCAGAAGGCAATCTGTGCCCCATTCTGCAGAGGATCCTAAAAACGCCAAGGTCCTTGACAATCTAACCTGCAGGAAAAATTCCTTCCTGACCTCAAATCTGGTGATTGGTTGGGCATTGATCATACAAGTTAGACCCACTGGCCAGGCGGCTAGAGAGACAGAGGATTCTCTGGACCACATCAGAGCACTGGCTACCCCGTCAGGTGTCCCATCTCTGGCTGTGGCCAAGCTCTGATTCTTCAGAGGAAGGCAGAAAAAAAACCCAGAATACCTCTATAACCTGGGCCCTGACCGTTCAGTGCTGCTGGGAAGGTGGTGATGCTGGAGGGAGGCAAGTGAATGGAGTTGGGTAGGTAGATGGGTGGGCAGGGACAGCTGTTGGAGAAGAGGGGAAGTTGCAGATGTCAGAAGAAGGTCTCTGCCATAGTGCAGATCTAAAGTATGTACAGGTCCTTACACAGATCTCCTGACAGAATCAAAACGAAGCACAGCATGCTGGGACCTGCACCCAGAGGCAGACAGAGCATTGTCTGCTGGGAGCTGCCTGGCCTTACCTCGGCACTACCATGTTTGAAGACTTCATAAGTTTGCTGCATGATGTTGGTGACCTCCTCGTGAATACCCATCAGCGTCTGCTGCACCCAGGCACGTTGCTCCTTCTGGTCCTCCTCAAACTCCAAGTTGTTGTAGAACTGCTTGCCGGTGATCTGCACCAGCAGCGCCTCGCTGAACTGCTGGGCACTGCGAGCGATGGCTAGGGTGGCTGCCTTGTATTCGTTCACAATTGTCTGCACCTGAGGGCCAGTGGCAGCAAGGAAGGCAGCACTCTGATCAGGTATCTTAGGGCCCCAGGGTTTGACAGAGGTGAAACTGACCACTTACGGTGCCACCCGGGCGAGGCAGACATGAGGCTGAGGGGTAGGAGGCTCTCCCTTTGCTTTCCACTTGGATCCTGGGGGCAAAGAGGGTTCCATGTCTCTACTTCTTCCTCACTCCCTAACGGGGGGGGGGGTGTCATCTGCCATGCTGGATTCTCTGCTCCCTACCTCTATAGATGCGTATTAAGCAGAGAACACCTGTGTTCTGAGTTTCTCCCACTAAACCTAAGCCTAGGCAGACTGAGCAGAGTACAGATCAATGGGACGCCGGCAGCTGGAGACCCCTTAAGCATCTGCCAATTGAGATCTCTGTGGAGGAAAGATGGAGCTTTGGGGCTGTCTAGTCAGCAATGGAGGCCAGAGGAAAGCTCACCTTGCTGGCATGCAGTTGGCACTCACAGATGAAGGCAGAGCTGGCTCCTTTCAGCAACCACTGCAGCTTCTTCAAGCCAGACTGGATCTTCTTGTTCAGGTATCAGATCTGCTCCTTGAACAAGGCCCTCTCCTCTGGGGACAGCATAGCAATGATCCTAAGGGGGCACGGAGGGCGAGACAAGTAAGGTTTCCAGCCCCATCAGCAATTCAGGTCTTGCAGACCCCCTCCTATGTAGTGCATTCCTCCCACCAACCCACAGAATGGGACTGTCTCCAGACAGGTCAATGGTGAGTCCCCAAAAAGGATAGGAGGCTGGGAAAAACAGGTCGACAAAGCAAGGTGCAGCAAAGTGGCCATAGAATCATATAATATCAGGGTTGGAAGGGACCTCAGGAGGTCATCTAGTCCAACCCCCTGCTCAAAGCAGGACCAACACCAACTAAATCATCCCAGCCAGGGCTTTGTCAAGCCTGACCTTAAAAACCTCTAAGGAAGGAGATTCCGCCACCTCCCTAGGTAACCCATTCCAGTGCTTCACCACTCTCCTAGTGAAAAAGTTTCTCCTAATATCCAACCTAAACTTCCCGCACTGCAACTTGAGACCATTACTCCTTGTTCTGTCATCTGCTACCACTGAGAACAGTCTAGATCTATCCTCTTTGGAACCCCCTTTCAGGTAGTTGAAAGCAGCTATCAAAGCCCTCCCCCCCCTCGTCTTCTCTTCTGCAGACTAAATAATCCCAGTTCCCTCAGCCTCGCTTCATAAATCATGTGCTCCAGCCCCCTAATCATTTTTGTTGCCCTCCGCTGGACTCTTTCCAATTTTTCCACATCCTTCTTGTAGTGTGGGGCTCAAAACTGGACACAGTACTCCAGATGAGGCCTCACCAATGCTGAATAGAGTGGCCGAATAGAGATCCATGCTCAGTCTGGCACAGGCTGGTGTGATCAGTCTGGCTCCATGGATCGGGCCCTTGATAGGTATGTGCAGCAGGATACCCTCAGGGACCAACCACTGGACTTGGATTTAGGAAACCTGGGTTATATTTCCAGGTCTACTGCTGGCCTGCTGGGTGACCTTGGGCAAGTCACTTCCCCTTCCCAGGCATCTGTTTCCCCCATCTGTAAAATGGGACTAATGGTACTGACCTCCTTTGTAAAGCACTTTGAGAGGTACTGATGAAAAGAGCTAGGGATTAATATTACAGATCTGCTGAAAAGATGTTCCAAAGGGAGCCGTCACTGTCCTCAGTCACTAGGGACAGGCCAAGATGTTAACAAGCTAAAAGATGCAGCTGGCACGGTCTGGGAGGTGATCGGAAAGACAGATCAGGCCAGGCTGAGACCAGACGCCAGTCTGCCAGGACAGTTTGGGGGGCTGGAATTCCCACCCGGGAGGATGGGGATCACCCAGTTACATCTGTTGCAACCCAGCTGAGTCCTGAGTGCCACGAGCCAGCATGACACAAACACTGCCTCTTTGGTCATGTTAAAAATACACTTGCCAAAACGAATCCGTTTCAAGCAACACTTTCTCTGCAGAAAAACACCCCAATATCACACTTTTAAAAATACCGAAGCAAAGCAAAGAAAAACCCTTTCCACATCCCCACCCCTGACAGTTTAGTCATGAGACAGCTCACTCATTCCCTAGCATTTCTTCAACTGATGGTGGTACCAGACCAGTAGTGGTGAAGACTGATTCACTGTGCATCCCCCACACAATCTCCCCCCAAAACACACACACTCCCCCAACCGATGGGCCTTGGCTCTTCTCTGGAGGGACCTGCTCTAGCAGGGAGCGGGAGTTCTGGCTGCCAACATGGGGCCAATCAGCATCAATTATCCTGGTAGGTTTTGTGATGGGGACATCTGTTCTGCTAAGAACTGGATTCATATCCCATCCCCCTACAATTCATTTCACATGGGGACCACCAAACAGGCGGTGACATTGTGCAGTCTATATGGTTTTATAAAAATTTAATAAGTGAATATAATGTAACTGAAATATGCTTCATGCAAAAGGTCTCATTACAAAGCTTATAATCTACTGTGTGTGATCATCCTATTTGTATAAATGTACCACTCTTGTACCTGAAACTAAAATACAAAATATAATTCTGAGGGTCTATTGTAATTATGTAAAGTGTGGGCCATTAATGGTGGTTTGGAATTTTGATGACTCCCATTAACTAGGACCATTGTCTGCAAATGGCTCTGTTTTACCTGTAAGTCTTCCTGTATATGTGTGTGCTGGCAAGTGGGTAATGAAGTCTTGCAGTGACATGTAATCATGTCACCCGAACTGGAATCCATCTTTAACCTGGTGCTTTTCCAGTGAGGGGGGATGGAAACCCAGAGGGACAAAGGGTTCCCGCCTTAAAGGGGTGGAACAGAACAAAGGAGAGAGAAGCCATCATGAAGAATCCCCTAGCTACCACCTGAGCTGGAACAAGAGCTGTACCAGGGGGAAAGAATTGTCCCCATGCCTGGAAGGTGTCCAGTCTGAGGGGGAAAAAAACTTACTGAAGCACCTCTAAGGGTGAGATTATACGTATTCAGTTTGATTAGACATAGATGTGTGCATTTTATTTTATTTTGCTTGGTGACTTACTTTGTTCTGTCTGTTACTACTTGGAACCACTTAAATCCTACTTTCTGTATTTAATAAAAATCACTTTTTACTTATTAATTAACTCAGAGTATGTATTAATACCTGGGGGAGCAAACAACTGTTCATATCTCTTTATCAGTGTTATAGAGGGCGAACAATTTATGAGTTTACCCTGCAGAAGCTTTATACAGGGTAAAACGGATTTATTTGGGTTTAGACCCCATTGGGAGTTGGGCATCTGAGTGCTAAAGACAAGCACACTTCTGTGAGCTGTTTTCAGGTAAACCTGCAGCTTTGGGGCAAGTAATTCAGACCATGGGTCTTTGTTGGAACAGACGGGAGTGTCTGGCTCAGCAACACAGGGTGCTGGGGTCCCAAGCTGGCAGGGAAAACAGGAGCAGAGGCAGTCTTGGCACACTAGGTGGCAGCTCCCAAGGGGGTTTCTGTGATCCAACCCGTTACATGGACATCGCATGGAAATGACTTTCAGTCACTACCAACCTGTGGCTGGACAGAAACCAAGATCCTATAGGTAAGCGGGGGAATGGTCCCGCTATTGTGGGGAACTTTCCTGGCTTGTACACTACCCTGGTGAAGTGGGCTAGCGAAAGGATCCGAGTCCTTGCTCCCAGTCCCTTTACCCAGAGGCCTACCTGACTGAGGGCTCCCCTTCCATCTTCTGTGTGGCAGAGTCCTCGTAACCCCAACAAGGCTGGGCCCAGGGTTCCTGGGGGACTCGACCCCCAACCTTGTCATAGTCACTTAAGGCAGAGGCTAGGGTGTCCCCACTCCGGGGTGCTCTCTCTGCACTGGATGCTTCCCTGACCCACTGATCATTACATACAATTCAAAGCAAATACAATGTATTAAACAATCAATTTTAAAAGAATAAGGAAAAAATGGGAAAGGTTAAAGGAAAACACATCACCCCACCCTGTGGCACGGGGACATCACAACCAGTGTCTCTGGAATGTAAGGGAAGTTCAGTCTGTTCCTCACAAGTCCCAGGCCTCCTTCTCAGGCCCTGGCTGTGCTGCGGGGATGCTGCGGGTTGGACACTTGCTCTGGCGGTGGCCACACGCTCTCAGGCTCTAAGTGACAGGACCCTTCTTCCCAGCATTACCACCATCCCATCAGGGTTACAATCCCCCTCCAAGTCTGGCTTGCAAGGCATCTTGGCTCGGGCCATCTCCCTGCGCTGACCCACTGCCCAGGGTCCACCCTCGCCCTCCCCAGCGGTTCACCGCACCCGGCTCCAGACTGCTGCAGCTGTAGCCCTAAGGATTAATTTGCTGGTCTGTATAAATATATTTTTATATAAATTTAATTTTAATGTATTAGGCTTATGAATTTTATATTAAAAGTAAGTTTGGCTGTAATGCAAAAAACCTATCTACAGGCCAAAAACCCTGTATGTTAAGCTAATGCAAAGTTAACACATTTTGGAACCCTTACCCAAAACACCCACGCAAATGTCTAAAAACCTTTGCCTGAACCAATAACAATAAAGGGTGGAAAAAGGGGATTTTTGCCCACAAATCTAACAAGTACACCACAAATGTGTACATACCTGTCATCCATACGCACATACATGCTATCCTATGGGGTAAGTGTATCCTAACATTTCCGGGGGAGGGGGGAGGATAAAATTTAAGCATTAAAAAAAGGATTTCCAACTAATGCCCTATAAAAGGCGAGGCAGCTCACCATTAGGCAGGCAATCTACCCACCTATCTGCTCCTGTCTACACTTCATTACCTCCACCTTCAACTACGTATCGATGCTACCCATCTACAACGGCTATTAACTATTAATAGGCCGTACTTTATTTCTTTTCAAACTGTAAGTTTAAGGTAACTAAACTAAGCTTGCATTTATTTCAGTTCAAGCTTAATAGGTTAAGCCAAAAAATAAACAGCTCTGCATTTAGCTTCCGCTGCCAAAGGTGTAAAAACGCCCAAGGCATTGCCACTGTATCTAGGTTATTAAAACAAAGTGTAAGTATTAACCCGTTTGAGCTCATAAATATTGTATTATCATATGTATCTTTAAAATAACATTAATACAAGTGTAACTCTGTAATTCTAACTGTTTTACTATTTGCTTACTATTTCATTAATTTTAATAAAAGGTCTTTATAACTATATCTGTCTCAGTGTAAGCTTCCTGTCATACCCCCAAAGTTCCTTTTATAAACTATGGAAAGCCTAATTCAGGACAAACTTTATCTTCTAAAGCAAGCCAAAACCCATACTAATTAATATCCATAATAATAATTAATATTATTAATTAATTAAAAATTACGTAAATAAAATAAATAAATTAAATCAACACTACTAACACACCCCAAATCAGACTACTGGCTGGCGAGCCAGCCAGGAGTTTTGAGGAGTGTGAGAGAAATTTTTAGGGGTTCCAGGCATCCTTGGACCCTTGAGAAATCTCACCTGAGGCATAAGTAAATGGTTAAAATCACAGAAATTTGCAAACCCTTCTCGCTAACAAAAAGTGGTAAGCTTAACTTCCTGTGACTGCCGTCCCAGTATTTCTGGTTGTATATTGTGGTTTTAACTTTTATTGACTTATAAATTTAATTGTAAGGTTTTTAAATATAATACTGCAAAATAAAGTAATGAAGTTTTTAATTAAAGTAATATTATTTAAAGTAATACGCGCGTTTAAGGGGTTTTGTAAAGGTTGAAGTTATAACAAATGGTACCAATAAAATATTAGCAGTAGCATTGGATCTGATGGCCCACACTCGTGGTGGCAGGGAAGTTAACAAAGCAAGGTATTAATTGCCGCCAAAAAGGCCGCAATCAGTCAGAATTGAAACAGTTCAAAGACACCTTATCTCAGTCCCCTTAACTCTCCCAGACTGCACCTCTAATCCGTCTGCCTGAGTATTCCCCCAGTATTTGGCAGGTCCTGACAGAGGGGAAAAACCTCTTGATTTGCTACAAGCCATCGAGGAAAAAAAGGGAACGTACCCCCATCTCTCTATTTTATTTACTTGGAACTTATTGAATGAAGTGTACAAACCCGTTAAGGGGTGTTATTTCCTGTTGTTTTGGTGAAGGGATGCCTTCCGTGTCAGAGTAAAGCAACAGAGTATTCATTCTAGTTTATTGAATAAGCTAGTAACGTTGTAGAATTAAAATGAATTCTCTATTTCGTATTAAAAGTAAAGCAAGGGCAGAAGTAAAGTCTGTTGAAGTTGCCCATAGTCTGGCTTTAAAAAACTTTGCCAGAAGATATATTCAGGAACATGGAGGAGGTTTAGAACAGCTAAGAAACAGCAAAATAATTTCTGAGCAAAATAACCCATGGGGTTTTGTAAACTTGTAGTACGCTGGGGAAAAAATTAAATAAAAAAAATAAAGTTACTCAGGGAAACTCAACAAATGCTGGCGGCCTATAGAGCAAATCGTGGTCGAATGTTGAAAAAAAATAAAGAATTAAAAAGGGAAAAAAATATGATAAAGAAAAATAAAAAATCAATTCCCATCCCTAATGGTATGGTGGAACCAACAGAGGTAAAAAACCTATTGAGCCAACAACTAAAAGTAAAACAAGCGAAGTTGAAGATCAAGTCTAAAAAGCCACAAGGAAAGTCAAAAGAGAAAGTTGGCAGTGCAAAAGTTACTGGCAGTCTGCAAATAAAAGAAGAAAGTCTTAAGGTGGTTCCACAGGAGGTGAAGGTAAGTGTCATAAAAAAGGGGGCTAGTAATGCAAAAAAGATGATAAGCAAAGCAAAGAAGGGAAAATCCTCTCCTTTGTTAGTGCCAGCCCCTGACAATGAAAAGGCAGTGCCTTTAGAAACTGTCATTGTTAGGAATTTAAAAAACGCAGTGTCACAAGTGACTCAAGTAGCTAGTGCATGTAATGTAGTAATCTCTAAGTTACAACAAAAAAGCTACAACAACCAGGGAATAAAATTCCTGCTCCTCCACCCAATATTACATTAGCACCATATAGAGTAAAAAAATTCAGTCCTTTTGGGTGAACATTTATTGGCATTTGGGCAATCAACATTGCCTAAACCCCAAAAATTTTGTAGACCCCCTACACCCCCTTGGTATATGCTGGTATCACCTGGTGTACTGGTAAAACGCCCTACTACACCAGACCTTAGCGAACTAAAAAATGTCCTGTGTCAATGTGGAGACGCCCTAAATATGAAACAAAGGTTTTATGAAAAATTATCCTACATATCCAGAATTATCTCCAGTGGAAAGTTCTAATGGTTCAAATAAGAAAAATGTAAATTTAGGTAAAAAAGTCAAAATAAAAATTATAAATTCAAACTCAGATAAAAGCCCAAATCCAAATCCAAAAAAAGAAGCTTCAGGTTCTAATTCTAATTGTCTTGTAGCAGTTGTTACAAATATTAAAACCTTAGACCTAGTAGCTAAGCAAGTAGAAATAATGAAGAATTCTTCAGTTGCAGTGCATGCACAACGTGTGCAAGAGACAGCAAAAGGGTTTAGCTTACCAAGGAAAGATTAGGTTAAAATCTTACAACTCACAGTAAATCAAGCCTTGTGAAGTACTTGGATACCCGAGTATAAAATAGAAAAAAAACTTTTAAAAAAACAGTAGCCCTATTAAAACATAATCAGCACCCAGGGCAAGCTGAAGTGGCAATTCTGTCTAACCTAAAACAAAAAATGAATAAAACTCCACATCAGTTTCATCTGCGGTTAAGTGCAGCCTGGCAAAGTCATATAAAAAAAAAAACAACCAAAAAACCCCCCCACAAATAAGCCACAGTACATCAGTTTGCTGGTTCAAAACCATTTTTCGTAACTGGGGAAGAGAGTTAACATGCACATAACTAATAATATTCCTTTAAAAAAGCATTAGCCTTACTGGCTAAGGGATATGTACCAGAAGGCTATAAATTAGGTAGGCGTGAAGCCCCTGTTACAGTACTTCAGAAAACACAAACTAATCCCACGGTGAAAATTGAGGAATCTTGACCTCAACCAGGGTTAGGACGAGGGGCTCCTAAATTCCCTAGGTATCAACTTTGGCAAAATAACCCTAACCCACGTAATAACCCTGAACCTTCGAGTGGCCAGGTCCCTCGACAGGGTTATGCGTTTAAATCCTATGTAGGGGCCCGGAACCATGCTCCTTTCTTTCCAAATGCTGGACAGAACAATTCACGTCTGTAGAGACCTAAATCACCGCCTCTGCACAAAACTGAGGACCCAGTTGTAAGGATGTTTAGGACAGTGCCGCAAACGCTTAAAGTTCAACCAGGGAATATCAGGGAACTCCATGCCTGTGTAAATAAGCTAATAATAAAAGGCCAAGGCCCAGCACCCTTAAACCGTCCAGTCGCCTCCATTAATCCATCCCCTTTTCCCCAGTGGACAGCCACTCCTCCAGAATTGGCTGCCTTTAAAAAGATTAAAAAAACCTAAATTATTTATCTGCATATGCTGCATAACGTCAAACAACCCCAAGTGTAGTCATAACCCCTTTAGGCAGGAATGCAAGTGGAAAACCCACAATATCTGCAGTGGTGGGGGCCTCAACAAAAAAAGGAGCAATTAGTATTATCCATGTCAAGGATCCTAGATCCTCTCCTCTGCCATCAGGTGTACTAAAAAACTTGCAACTTTTGCAAGCAATCCCCCTATTGTTTTGGGAGGGGGGGGGGGAATTCTCAGCCCAAAAACAGTATCCTTATCCAGAACAAGCAAATCCATACATAAAAAAGACTATCAAGTCTTTGCTAACACAGGAAGTACTACATAAATGTACTTCCACTGCTAATTCCCCTATTTGGCCTGTCAAGAAACCAAATGGTTCGTGACGTCTCACAATAAATTACAAACGCCTAAATCAGGTCACACCCACTTGTGCCCCCACAGTGGCCAAAATGCCAAATCTAATCAAATCCTTTGATCCAAAGGCTGTGTGGTTTACTGTATTAAACATCAGTAACAGCTTTTGAACATTGCCATTGGCCCTCATTTCACAGTGCCATTTTGCATTTAGTTTTCAAGAAGTGCAACCTTCTTACACATGGTTACCCCAGGGATATAAAAATTCTCCAGCTTTATTCCATGCACAAATAAGGCAGGTACTGTCACAATTTTCTAAACCAAATGTTCTATTTCAATATGTAAATAACCTGTGTTTAGCAACACAGACAAAAAAGGAGCATTTAAAAAAAATTTAACAAGCTCCTGCGAATTCTAAAGGAAGCAGGGTTAAAGTGCAATCCAGCCAAGGCCCAGCTAATGGCCAATTGTATCTCTTTCTTGGGCCTCACCCTAACAAAGTGGGGTAAAACCCCAGCGCAACAAAAGGTAAATGCAATCCAAACATTGCCTTAACAACGGAACCCAATGGCTTTAAAATCCTTTTTAGGTTTAACTGGATACCACAGAAATGTTATCCCCAATTTTGCTTCTATTGCAGGTCCCTTGTACCAACTACTAAAAAAAGTTGTCCAATAAAAATGTTCTAAGCAACACACAAAATCAGTATCCCAGCTAAAACAGGCCATTGTCAAGGCTCCGGTGTTAATCACTCCAAATCCTAAAATACCCTATCATCTGGAGGTAGCAGTAAGTGTTAATGCGTTAGCGGCTGTGGCCTCACAAGAAAGGCATGGAAAAATCAGACCTGTGGCCTATGCCTCACATTTAATGTCATCAATTAAACTTAAATATAACAATTGTGAAAAGTATCTATTGGCAACCAGTTGGGCCATACAACACTTTTCTTTTCTAATTGGCCTCAGCCCAACCATATTACACTCATCGCACACTCCCCTTCAGTTTTTACTGTCCAATAGGGTAAAAAACGGGCAAGTCTCAAATGTTTGCCTAGCCCACTGGGCATTACTACTGCAAGAAAAAAATATTGCAGTCAAACCTATTAAAACACCATCCTTGTTACCAACTAACTGCTCTATTGTATCAAAAAAAGCCACACATGTGTCCCAATTTAATTGATTAAATCTACGGGAGAAAAAAAAAGCTCTTCCAACCTTTAATCCAGAAAACAAATTCCATTAATAGGAATCATTTCTTTATTAATGGTTCTAGTTATTACCATCAAGGCAAACCCTATACCGGGTTTGGAATCTATGCAGTTCCTCCCAAGAGGAAAAAAAAGCCTGGGAGAAGGCATATTCATGCACTCCACATTCGGCTAAATTAGCTGCAGTGGCTTGTGTGTTGGAGTACTGTGTGCAGTTCTCCATCACCACCACATACCAAAATATCTGTCTGTTTTCAAACTCTGCATGGGTATGCAATTCTCTCATAAAGTTTCTACCATCTTAGAAAATAAATGGGTTTACATCTTCTAATGGCACACCTATTAGGTATGCATCGCTAATAAAATATATCCATTGGTTAGCAGTAATTACTGTTCCAGGGCAGCCAATTAAGGTAAACAAAGTAAAAGCTCACTAAAAATTAAACCCTTATGCTATAAAAAATAAAAAGGCTAATAAATTGGCCCCAAAAGAAGCCCAATCAGGAAAATTAAAAGAAAAAAAAAGTATTGTTACTACCCCTAGTCCTAAATGTCCTATAGCTGCAACTAAATTGGTACAACCCAATATACCAAATTTTAAAAATATGCAAAAATTAAATAAGAACATAGTAAAAGTAATCCTAAAGCTTTCCAAAACTGGGGGGAAAAAAGGGTCATTAACAATAAACCCTTTTACAAAAAACATAAGCAACAGTTACAGGTAGTAAATAAAGTTCTCATGTATACAGGAGGTCCTTCCCCTGTGTGGGTAGTTCCAGCTCACCTACAAAGGGAAATAATATACATGGTCCATAATACTCCTACAAAAGAACATGAGGAAGTGGACAAAACTGTCCAACGTCTTGCATCTGTAAAATGGTGGCCACTTCTTAAAATAAATGTGCAACAATATTGTAAAAATTGTCTGGCATGTCCCCAAGCTAATCCTACTCCATCCAAAAAAAAATGCACCACTAAAATCCCAGGTGTATAAAGGTCCTTGGATGGCTTTGCAGATTGACTTTGTAGATCCTTTGCCAAGGATTCAAATTGGTAACCAATATCTATTGGCAATTATTAATCCTTTCTCAAAATGGGTAAAGGCATTTCCTCTTAAAGCCAATACCGCAAAAGCCACTGCCAGGATCCTAGTAAAGCAAGTCTTCTCTCGCTGGGAAATCCCTGCAAAGGTAAAATCGGACCAGAAATCACATTTCACGGGACAGTTCTTTAGGAACTGTCTTAAATTAATAAAAGTCCCGCAAAAACTACATATCCCATACAGACCACAGTCGCCTGGGATGGTAAAACAAACCAATCAAACTATAAAAGTAATGTTAAGAAAACTAATTGCTGCCAATAAACATAACTGGAACACCCTCATGCCTTTAATTTTAATGGCATTGAGGGCGACACCAGCTGCATCTACTAATAAAACACCTTTTAAAGTAATAACAGGCCAAACAATGCAATTACCAAAACATTTAATTTGACACACTAGTGGCACTCAATTAAAGGAAATAAAAATAAATACCGACCTGCAAAATCTGCAAAAACATTAAAATCAAATCCACTTGCAGGTAGCTGCCAAACTGGAAAAATCCAAATGTAAGGCAAAGGCTTACTTTAACAAAAACCAAAAAGAAAATACTTAAAAGGTAAAAAAACAAGTAATGTTGTTATCATATAAGTCACCAAAACATGGGTTGTGTAACCAATAAATCAAACCTTTCCAAATCATCAATGAACTCAGTATATAAAATTAAAACAACAAAAGAAAAGCATAATAAAAACAAAATTTACCATGCTAACCAGTTAAAGCTGTATCAATCGTCCAGGTCACAGAAGCAACTTCCTCCTCAAAACTTAAGTAAACAACATCAAACAAAATCGCAACAACTGGAGCCCAGCAAATTGCAACCATAAAATTAACATTAATATTTCTAACTTATTACACCCTTATTGTTGCTCTAAGGGTAGAACTAAGCCAAAATCCTAAATCTAAAACTAAACTATTGCAACCCCAGAAAACCAAACAACGCAATCGTGCTCAATTGCCTGAGCACAAGCAACAAAACATACAAACAAACAAAAAAATAAAATACTATTTTACTCAACCCAAAACTTAACAACCCAATTAAACAGGTTAAAAAAAATTAAAGAAAAGGATGTTATTTTTAAATATCAATTGGTGGAAATAACTTCATTGCCCTCTAGTGGTTGGAAAAAAATGTGGCCTTAAATAAAAATTCTAAGGGGGGAAAATGTAAAACAACAACAACAAATTCAACTTCCCTAAAACATGGTATACTTATAAAACTTAAGAAAATAAAGCTAGCTGTAATAATTTAATAACAGGGGAAAGTTTAACCTTATATATAAGCTTAAATATAAGGACCAAAGGCAATATAAGGTAGTCATTATAGCTACCTTTCAAACCAAAACAGAAAGCAAAAAATATGTACAAAATATAACATTTCATAGAATCATAGAATCATAGAATATCAGAGTTGGAAGGGACCTCAAGAGGTCATCTAGTCCAACCCCCTGCTCAAAGCAGGACCAATTCCCAGCTAAATCATCCTAGCCAGGGCTTTGTCAAGCCGGGACTTAAAAACCTCCAAGGAAGGAGACTCCACCACCTCCCTAGGTAACGCATTCCAGTGTTTCACCACCCTCCTAGTGAAATAGTTTTTCCTGATATCCAACCTGGACCTCCCCCACTGCAACTTGAGACCATTGCTCCTTGTTCTGTCGTCTGCCACCGAGAACAGCCGAGCTCCATCCTCTTTGGAACCCCCCTTCAGGTAGTTGAAGGCTGCTATCAAATCCCCCCTCATTCTTCTCTTCTGGAGACTAAACAATCCCAGTTCCCTCAGCCTCTCCTCATAAGTCATGTGCTCCAGACCCCTAATCATTTTTGTTGCCCTCCGCTGGACTCTTTCCAATTTTTCCACATCCTTCTTGTAGTGTGGGGCCCAAAACTGGACACAGTATTCCAGATGAGGCCTCACCAATGTCGAATAAAGGGGAACGATCACGTCCCTCGATCTGCTGGCAATGCCCCTACTTATACAGCCCAAAATGCCGTTAGCCTTCTTGGCAACAAGAGCACACTGTTGACTCATATCCAGCTTCTCGTCCACTGTGACCCCTAGGTCCTTTTCTGCAGAACTGCTACCTAGCCATTCGGTCCCTAATCTGTAGCAGTGCATGGGATTCTTCCGTCCTAAGTGCAGGACTCTGCACTTGTCCTTGTTGAACCTCATCAGGTTTTTTTCGGCCCAATCTTCTAATTTGTCTAGGTCCCTCTGTATCCGATCCCTACCCTCTAGTGTATCTACCACGCCTCCTAGTTTAGTGTCATCTGCAAACTTGCTGAGAGTGCAGTCCAGACCATCCTCCAGATCATTAATAAAGATATTAAACAAAACCGGCCCCAGGACCGACCCTTGGGGCACTCCGCTTGAAACTTAAGTTTAAGGTTCAAAACTCAGTTATTAACTATAATTATAATCATTCAATACCAAATACTGTAAATTGTCCAGTGTTAAACCCAGGACCTGCTAGTGGTCTTACCACAAGGCCCATAATAGGAAAAATAATTAATCAAGTTCAAGTTATGCATATTCCTGTAGTACTAAATTTGTCCAATTGGTATTTAGGAAAATTTAGCTATTGTCAGCATACTGAAGTGGCTTCTTTTTTCTCAGTACAATTTGTAAATAAAATTGTAGCTGATCAGCAACAAGTGCAAAATATTGTTCTGTTAAAAAAAATAATAAAATCCCTAAGTCACATACCCCTAGGAGAAAGCATAGCTTAAATCTCCTTAAAGGTTTAGAATCCCTAACAAAACTATTTGGTTCAGAAATGTCAATTTAAAACCAAGCGAATATTTAAAAAATCCGCAAGCATATAAATTATGTGTTTAAAAAAAAAAGCTAACCAAGTGGTCAATCCAATGTTACAGAAAATAAAGAAATTGCCACACACAAAAAATTTACTGTTGTTTATAATATGCATAACATAACCCAATTATTTAATAAAACTCAACAACAACAAAAATCAATCAGCAAAGAAATCAACATTTGGAAAAAAAATTATATGCTCTGCATATAAAAAATACGTCGTAAGTACAATTACTAATTCATTATAATCCTTAAAATTAAAAGAAGTTCCTAACTTAATTAAAAATAAGCAACTGTTAAGTTGGTACTGTCCTAAATGTTTTCAAAAGCTGAAAAAGGAAAAATCCACTTGTTTAAATTAATGCCAGCATTTGTCAGTGGGTGCTATAAAAAAAATAAAATCTGTAACACCTCACCCTAACCAAAACAGTTGTTCTCTTTCAAAAATTTTTATAATAACACAATCTTTGTATGTCTCATTCACGGTCTGATTACCAGTGTTTAACCCAAACAAGAATGTGTACAGGCAATTGGCTGCTATCCATTCTATAGGTCACCTCAAAAATAACATCTACAGGGAACGCATTAATGCACCTCCCCTGGTAGTCTATCACACTCCAACTCAAACCTAAAAAGTGCCACAAATGGCCTGTTGTTCTAAAAAAGGGCCTCAGTATATCTGTAAGTGTAATGTGTTTAAAACAAGCACTGTTTTGTGTGAACTACAAAAAAAAATTACAAAATTCATCATTGTCATGCCTAGTAAGGCTAACCACGTAAAAAACACCAATAAAAAGGGTAACCTATGCTAAACGTAACCAATTTTGCATGGTTATCAACCAAAAGAGGTACCTATATAGTCCCTTAAAGTGTCCTGTCACAAATTTCTGTTTTACCCCAAAGCAACCCACTGTAATAGGAAATCAAACTATTTCCCCTCTTCCCACTTTTAAAAACATCACCATTATTCAGTCCAACCCTGCTTATCAGAATTTAACTATCCAAAGCACACCCACCTTTCTAGCCTATATTCCCCCACTAGGGTTACAGCTAAAATCATTAATGGCTTGTAAAAAAAAACAAAAAAAAAACAAAAAAAAAAACTCACCTCATCCAAATTACTAACCATATAAACAAAGCCCAACAAGTTATTACCCAGTTAATAAATAAAGGTAATAAACCTGCAACAACTCCCAAAGAAAATTTTAAATTAAAAGGGTAGGTAATTATCCAAAAAATTGCAATTAAAATTAATTTCCTTATTTTAGGTTACCTGCAGTATAAATTCAACAAACCCAAGCCAACCTAGGCAAATGCCTAGGCAAACACCTAAACAAATGCATAAATAGGCACCACATGGTAATAAACATAAATATGTATACATGGTGCCCATCCCAAATACATACCAAAATCTGCTCAGGTATAAAACTGGCGCTAAAATGGGCCCCACAAATACTAAATCCTATCTATGTAACGGGGTTTCTTGGTGCAAACCACCCAGTCAAAGGGGGGCGTGTAGCCCTAAGGATTAATTTGGTGGTCTGTATAAATATATTTTTTTTATAAATGTAAGTATTTAATGTATTAGGCTTATAAAGCTTATATTAAAAGTAAGTTTGGCTGTAATGCAAAAAACCTACCTACAGGCCAAAAACCCTGTATGTTAAGCTAATGCAAAGTTAACACATTTTGGAACCCTTACCCAAAACACCCACGCAAATATCTAAAAACCTTTGCCTGAACCAATTACAATAAAGGGTGGGAAAAGGGGATTTTTGCCCACAAATCTAACAAGTACCCCACAAATGCGTACATACCTGCCATCCATACGCACATACACGCTATCCTATGGGGTAAGTGTACCCTAACATTTCCGTGGGGGGGGAAATAAAATTTAAGCATAAAAAAAAAGGATTTCCAACTAATGCCCTATAAAAGGCAAGGCAGCCCGCCATTGGGCAGGCAATCTACCCACCTATCTGCTCCTCTCTACTCTTCATTGCCTCCACCTTCAACTACGTATCGATGCTACCCATCTACAACGGCTATTAACTATTAATAGGCCGTACTTTATTTCTTTTCAAACTGTAAGTTTAAGGTAACTGAACTAAGCTTGCATTTAGTTCAGTTCAAGCTTAATAGGTTAAGCCAAAAAATAAACAGCTCTGCATTTAGCTTCCACTGCCCAAGGTGTAAAAACGCCTAAGGCATTGCCACTGTAACCGCCAACACCAGGTTATTAAAACAAGGTGTAAGTATTAACCCCGTTTGAGCTCATAAATATTGTATTATCATATGTATCTTTAAAATAACATTAATACAAGTGTAACTCTGTAATTCTAACTGTTTTACTATTTGCTTACTATTTCATTAATTTTAATAAAAGGTCTTTATAACTATATCTGTCTCAGTGTAAGCTTCCTGTCATACCCCCAAAGTTCCTTTTATAAACTATGGAAAGCCTAATTCAGGACAAACTTTATCTTCTAATCAAACAAATTGGCAAGCCAAAACCCATACTAATCAATATCTGTAATTATTAATATTATTAATTAAATAAAATTAAATTAAGTAAATACATTAAATCAGCACTACTAACACACCCCAAATCAGGCTACACAGCCCCACCACTCTGTCTCAGCTCCAGCTCCACTCTGCCTCAGATGGCTGCAGCTGCTGCTCTACCTCCAGCCCCCGGGGCTGCTTCTCTGGCCCCTCCGGCTCTGGTTGCTGCAGCTCTGCTCCCAGCACAGGTCTGCTCTGTGGGCTGTGTAACAGAGCACAGACTCACCCCTGCGGCACCTCCTGCTGGTCATCCTCGGGAATTAGCTCTTCGACCCAGGAGTGCCCTCTGCAGGCCAGTGGTCCACTTGCCGTTGGCCCCCATGTTCCTCCCAGGACCCCAGTGCCCTTATCTCAGGGTTCTTCCTCCTGCAGTACCCCCCAGTCTTACTGGGTTTCCCCACCCCAGGGGAACCCCCACCCCCTATCCCCACATCACCTCAGTCATAGCGACTGCCAGTCTCTGTTTAGCCCCCACGCCCTGGGGCGGACTGCAGTCTATCAGCCGATCATCACAGGCAACAAGGGGTTTGGACTGGCTGCCTTTACCCACCTCCAGCTGCCCCTCTGCAAGCCCAATACCTAGGAGGCCTAGAACTAGGCTTCCCCGCGCCTAAGGCCTTTCCCCAGCCCTGCCTCCCGCTAGGTCCCCGGGGTGAGTTCCCCAGCAGCCAGGCCTCTCTCCCTCTCAAGTCAGAGTGAAACTGCTTCCTCTGGCTTCCCTGGCCTTCTTATAAGGCCCCCTCTGCAACAGCCCCCCCCCCCCGGTTTTGCCCTTTGCTGCCTACCCCATTTGTCCCTTGCAGCCTTTTGCCCCTCCCCAGCTTCAGGTTGTTTGCCTACCCCGCCCTTTTCCCTCTGCATCTTGGTTTGTTTGTCCCACCCCAGCCCTACAGTTAGCCCCTTTAGTTTCTCTGCCCCACTCCCAGCCTGGTTGCTCCCCTTCCTTTGCGGCCCCCTTGCTCTGATTGGCCCCTCCCTTCGTGTGCCCATGCCCCCTCCCATGCGCTTGTGCCCCCCCTATTTTGGTTGATCACTGCACCCTCCTGATGTTCTTGTAACCTTCCCTCCCCTAGTGCAGCTAGAGGAGCCGGATTTCCATCTTATGTCAGTGACTGACCCCCCCCCCCCAAGTCCTTGATAGCCCCCCTATCTGCCCCCCAGCCATTTCAGCGCCCTCCTCCCCTGCCTGCAGCCTAGCAGGGAGGAGTGGTTGACCTGCTTCCCCTTCCCCGCACCTTTCTCCGGTGTTTTTTTCCCCTCCCTCCCTGCTCATTATGGCGGGAGACACGGCAGGTGGGATTCCTGGGATAGACCCCGCCCCCCCTCCCCCACCTGCCCCCCCAACACCCTTCCTAGGCTCCCTCAACCGCCGCTGCTGAAACATCTGCCACCGCCCCCGCTGGGGCGCCAGCAGCGGTGGGTAATGGGGGTGATCTCCGCTGCTGCCACATCCCTCGCCCCCTCCGATTCTGGGGGAGCCCCCCCAGCCAGCAGAAAAGGCCAGGGGAAAAAGAAAGGTAAGAGCCCCGCCAAGAAAACTAGGCCCTCCATGGCAGGGGCTGCCCCCACTGCCACAGCCCCCTGCGGCGCCTCTCCCCACTGTTCCCTCCACCAGCTCCACGGGTGCCCCTCCCCCGACCCCCAGGGCATACGCCCAGGTGACAGCAGCCCCCCCGCCTGCCGCTACGTCATCTCTCCCGACCACTGCCTCTGCTACAATCTATAGCAGCCGGGGCCCCTTCTCCACCTTGACCAGGAAGCACGGTGTCCGTTGGCTCCTGGTGCCCGCCTCACCCCAGGTGGAGACCTACGTGCGGGCGTTGGCGAGGGTGGTGGGGCCCACGGCCATTGTGGAGGCCTCCAAAATGTATGGCAAGATTGTCTTCTTCCTTGCCTCGGAGGCCGCCGCCCAGGAGGTGGTGGAGAAGGGCCTGGCGGTGTGGGGCGTGTTCGTCCCCCTGGAGCCGCTGGAGGACCTGGGTGTCCATGTGGTTCTAACCTCCGTTCCTCCCTTCCTGCCTAATGCCGCCCTGCTGCCCGCCCTTTCTACCCTGGGGAAACCCATTTCTGTTGTTAGCATTCTCCCGCTGTGCTGCAAAGACCTCGCCCTCCCACCCCCCGCCCGGCGCCTGGAGCCGTCCCTCCTCCTTCTCAGCCCACCACTGCTCCCGCTCAGGCTCAAGGGGTACCTCCCCCAGTGTGCCCAGACGAGCAGGAGAGCCCCGCCTCCGCTGCCTGCAATCTGGCGAGGCCTGTGGAGGAGGGTGTGGCGGGAGTATCACCGGGCTTGGGAGAGGGCCCGCCCCAGGGGGATTCTTCCTTCCTCGTGTCACCCCACCGTTACCTCCTCAAGTCCCCGAGCCGTCATCCCTGCCCCCGTCCCAACCCCTGTCAACCTGCCCGCAGGCGATGCCATGGAGGGCTGGACCCTAGTATAGGGAAAGCGGGGCAAGAGGAAGGCTCAAGCTCCGCTCCTGCCACCTGATGCGGAGGCCCCGGAAGACCAGGAAGGGGGCCACAGGCTCCGAACCTTCTGCCTTGCCCACGGGTACGTTCCATCCACCAGTGCCAGCTGGGGAAGACGTGGCAGCACCGGAGGGTTACCGGGGTATCCTTCGTTAGCATGGGACAACCGAGTTCCTTTCCAGCTGGGGGCCCCACTGAAGATTATCCACCTCCTGATGCCGTGGCTGTCACACCTGCCGTTGAGCCTGAGCCCGGCATCACTGGGGACCCCCTCCCTACCCCTCAGACCCCTGAGCCTGACCGAGGGGAGCCACCTCCAGGCAGTCCAGCTCCTGGGGCCCAGGATCCCGCCACCGTCCCTCTCCCCGACCCTACTCCTGACCCCTACTCCTGACCCTGTCCCTATCCCCCCCACCTTCCATGATGTCATTGCCGCCCTGGGACCATCTCCTTCCCTTTCCCGGAGGATGATCCCCAGGGAGCGGCCTTTGTGTTTCCCAGTCCCAACCCACTAGGGGTTGCTATCTTCCCTCCGCCGCCCCCCACTGAGCCGGGGTCTGAGGCGGGCAATGTGGCGCCGGCCCATCGGGCGCCACATCGAGGGTCTGCCCCTTGCATGCCCGTCTCGGTGGGCCACAGGGCTGTGCCACGGGCCCCATCGGAGGATGATCAGAAGCCAGTGACCCCCACCCCACCATACACTGCAAGAAGAGCTGCGGGAGTTTTTAGAAGACATCTGTGGCTCCCACAATAAGGTGCCACTCGCTCTCCAGCGATGAGGGGATTTTCATCAGATCCTCCGGGCCGCGAGAGCCCTCATGCGGGAGGGTAAAAGGACCGGGGAGCAGGGTGCCGCGGCTTACCAGCGGGTCCGCAGCTTCCGTGACTCCTTGCTCACCTTTGGGGTGGGTCACGGTTTGCTGCACGGCCCAATGGGGACTGTGAGCGTCCCTGCCGGCGAGGATCCCCCCCAGCCCTCCTCATGGCACCTATCCCCTTTATAACAGTGAACACCCAGGGCTGTAGGGTGGGTCTCTGCGGGAGCCAGGTGCTCTCCTTCCTTCGGGAGGTGGGGGTACTCTGTGGTTTTCCTGTAGGAGACCCATACGGATCCGGCCACCGAAGACAGCTGGCGGCTGGAGTGGGGGGACAGGGTCTACTTTAGCCATCTCACAGTTCGTACGGCTGGAGTGGTTATCCTTTTCTCCCCCAACCTACGGCCTGAGGTGCTGGGGGTCCCCAAGGCTGTGCCGAGCCACCTGCTGCACCTCCGGGTCCGTATGGAGGGGCTCATGGTCAACCTTGTTAACATCTATGCCCTGACATCGGGCCCGGAGCGGCTGAGGTTTTATCATCAGGCATTCGCCTTCCTCAGCTCCTTGGATTTTCGTGAGTGCCTGGTCTTGGGCGGGGACTTTAACGCCACCCTCGAGGAGTGGGACCGCTCGGGGACCGAGCAGAGCCCGGCCGCCGCAGACGTCCTCCGGGAGATTGTCGAACATCACTCCCTGGTGGACGTCTGGCACGACCACCACCCGGACAATGTCTCGACGTTTACCTATGTCTGAGTGGAAGCCCATCGGTCGTGCCACTCCCGGTTGCACCGCATCTACTTGTCACGCTTCCACCTTTCATGGGCCCACTCCTCCAACATCTGGCCGGCCCCTTTTTCAGATCACCATCTAGTCACTGTGACGGCCTCTCTCTGTGAGGAGAGGCCGAGGCCAGCCTATTGGCATTTTAACAACAACTTGCTGGAGGATGTGGGCTTTGTGGCATCTTTCTGGGAGTTCTGGCTGGTCTGGCAAGGGCAGCAGCATGACTTTCCTTCGGCACGCCGGTGGTGTGACCCGGGGAAGGTGTGCGCCTGGCTCTTCTGCCATGACTACACCCGGGGCACCAGCCAACGGAGGGATGCGGCGATAGAGCAGTTGGAATGAGAGGTCTTAAAGCTAGAGAAGCGTTTGGCTGCGAGCCCTGAGGATCCATCCCTTTGCGGAGCGTGCAAGGAGAAGCGGGAGGAGCTCCGGGCCCTCGAAGATCATCGGACCTGGGGTGCTTTTGTTCAATCCCACATCCACCTCCTTCGGGAGATGGATCGTGGCTTCTGCTTCTTCTATGCCCTGGAGAAAAGGAGGGGGGCCAAGAAGCATGTCACCTGCCTCCTGGCAGAGGATGGCACCCCCCTCACGGATCCGGCGGAGATGTGTGAGAGGGTTAGAACCTTCTACACAATCTTTTCTCCCCGGATCCGACCAATCCTACTGCTTGCAGAGTGCTCTGGGACAGACTCCTGACGGTCAGCACGGGCAATTGGGACCAGTTGGAGCTGCCTCTCTCTCTGGCCAAGTTCTCGGAAGCCTTCCGCCGCATGCCCACCAATAAATCTCCGGGCATGGACAGGCTGACCGTGGAGTTCTACCACGTGTTCTGGGACATCCTTGGCCCAGACCTAGTCACCGTCTGGGCTGAGTCGTTGCAGAACAGGGTCCTCCCTCTTTCGTGCAGGCGAGCCGTGCTCACCTTATTGCCGAAGAAGGGGGACCTCCACAACTTACGGAATTGGCGTCCCGTCTCACTCCTCAGCATGGACTACAAAATCGTAGCGAAGGCCATCTCGCTGTGGCTGGGGTCCGTGCTGGAGGACGTGATCCACCCAAACCAGACCTACACCATCCCAGGCCGTACCATCTTTGATAACCTGTATCTGGTCCAGGATCTCTTGGAGCTTGGGTGTAGGGATGGTCTGTCATTCGCCCTCCTGTCCCTGGATCAGGAAAAGGCGTTCGACAGGGTGGACCACGGGTATCTCCTGGGCACTCTGCGAGCGTTAGGCTTTGGACCCCAGTTTGTGGGTTTTCTCCAGGTGCTGTATGCTTCTGCAGAGTGTCTGGTCAGGCTCAACTGGACCCTGACCGAGCCAGTCAGCTTCGGGCAGGGAATGTGGCAGGGGTGCCCCCTCTCAGGCCAGCTGTACACTCTGGCAATCGAGCCCTTCCTCTGTCTCCTCTGAAGGAGGTTGACAGTGTTGGTGCTTCAGGAGCTGGAGCTGCAGCTGGTCCTTTCGGCGTACGCCGACGATGTGCTCCTCATGATCCAGGACCCGGGTGACTTGGTGCGGGTGGAGGCTTCCCAGACCATGTACTTGGCAGCCTTCTCCGCCTGGGTCAACTGGGTCAAGAGCTCTAGCCTGGTGGTCGGGGATGGGTGGCAAGCGAGCTCCTTCCCACCCGCGTTTCAGGCCATCCGGTGGAGCGTGGGTCCGCTGCTCTATCTCGGTGTTTACCTTTCTGCCACGCATCCATCTCCGCCGGAGAACTGGCATGGTTTACAAGGCAGGGTGACGGAGCGGCTCCAGAAATGGACAGGACTGCTCCGGTGCCTCTCCCTTCGAGGGAGGGCACTGGTAATCAATCAACTAGTCCTGTCCATGCTCTGGTACCGGCTCAACACCCTGGTCCCAGCCCGGGGCTTACTGGCCAACCTCCGGATGGCGATTCTGGAGTTCTTTTGGCCAGGATTGCACTGGGTCTCTGCAGGGGTCCTCCATCTGCCCCTGGAGGAGGGAGGGCAGGGCCTGAAGTGCCTACGCACTCAAATCCATGTCTTCCGCCTCCAGGCCCTGCAGAGGCTCCTTTATGGTGCAGGTAGTCCAACGTGGAGAGTACTGGCGCAAACCTTCCTGCGCCACTTCCGAGGTCTCCGATACGACTGGCAGCTCCTTTATCTCCATCCGAGAGGTCTTCCACAAGACCTCTCCAGGCTACCGGACCTGGAAACTGTTCTCAGCGACCAGGTCTGTGGCTGCCACCAGAAGGGCAGATCTCCTCGCTGAGCCCCTGCTACACAATCCCCAGCTCCGTGTGCAGGTGGCAGAGTCCCCCTCAGTGCACCAGAGGTTGGTCCTGGCAGAAGTCACCAGAGTCGGAGACCACCTGGATTACGACCGGGGAGACTGGCTGGATGCCCTGATGCTCACTTGGCGTATGAGGCTCTCCAGGCCTTGTACTCCCCGGCGCATACTTCAGGAGGTGAGGGCCACTTTGCCACCTGATGCTCAGGCCTACCTCCACCAGGTCCTGCACGAGGGCACGCCCCACCCACCCACCACCCCAAGCCCTCCGGACCTTTTCATCGGGCCCCTGCCCCGTGGACCCAACCGGCTCCCCCGCCCCTTCTCCGTGAGCCGGCTACACGATCTGCAGCCAGTCCGCTTCCAAACCGCACCAATGAAACACCTATACACGCTCGTGCTCCACACCCTTCACTTCTTCACCCTCGTGTCCCGCCCCAACACAAAGTGGCAGGACCTCCTGCCACCTCTAGACGGTGAGAAGCCCCGGTGGGCCAGCCTATACTCCACCCTGGTCCCGAGGCCCGGGGATATTAGCTGGCGGCTCCTTCATGGGTCCGTGAGCACGGGCGTGTATTTGGCGTGGTTTACCCCTGTCCCAGACACCTGCCCTTTCTGCGGTGTGAGGGAGAGCCTGGCGCACATTTACTTGGAGTGCGCCAGGTTGCAGACCCTATACCGGCTCCTCACAAATATTCTGTTACGTTTCTGGCTGCACTTTTCCCCTCACCTCCTTCTCTATGCACTCCCTATCTGTGGCCCCACAAAGTCACAGGACCTCCTGGTCAACCTCCTCCTGGCCCTGTCTAAAACGGCCATCTATAAAACCAGGGAGAGGAGGTTGGCCAATGGAGACTCCTGTGACTGTGGGGCCTGTTTCCGATCCTCTGTCCGTTCACGTATCCGGGCAGAGTTCCTCTGGGCGGGGTCCACTGGCTTCCTTGATGCCTTTGGGGAGCAGTGCACGCTGTCTGGGGTTCTCCCCATTGTTCCTGAGGACTGTCAGTCTCAGGGTCCTGATTTCTCATTGACCCTTCCCTTTCTTTTAGTACTGGGAGCTAGCCAACGCCCCCCGCCCCCGTGTTTTAGTAAGGGGCCAACAGTCCCCTTATATAGAGATGAAGGGCTTCATAGCCCACTTCTCAATCCCAGAGCCAGCTAGTCCGTCAATTTGGGAGTGGATTGGAACTGATACCCTGATCTAAACCAAATGTGAAAACCCCAATTTTGAATTTTTAAAGACACCTCTCATTTGGAAAAGAGATTCGACCCTCTGCCATGAGGCCTCTCAGAAACCCAGCAGTTACAGAGAGCCGGGGGAGCTGATTTATGTATATAAAAAATTGTGCATCACTGACTGTGTCCCTCTCCCTCACTATGCATGGCACTTGTCTTCTCAGGCCATAAGCTGTTCAGAGCAGAGGCTGTGTTTTTCTGTGTGTTTGTCCAGCACCTAGCACAACTGGGCCCTGATCGTAAGTCCAGCCTCTAGGAATTGCTGAAATAGAGAGACTAGAGGGTTATACACTTGACTGTTTAAGTAGGCTGAGCTGTACACCTAGCTGGACCCTGGTGCCCACTGTGGCTGGGCCCTTTGAATAGATATTAGAGGAAATCAGGCTTCTCTGGTTTTCCAATTGTCACCAAAAACACTGAAATTCTGAACAGAGTGAGGGGCTAGCTGGAGCTGTGGGGACAAGAGGCCTGGCACAGGGAGGGCTGGCCATCATGGAGGGGCAAAGGGCCTGGCTGAGACAGGGCTAGCCGGAGTGGGGTGAACAGCCCACTAACCCTCACCCTGAGGTCACTGCCTCACTCCTGTATCCAGAATGACTCTGCTCCCCTCCCCAAGCCTCTGTGAGGTCACCACCTCACCCTTGTATCCTGAGTAACCAAATTGCAATTTGAGTGAAATCTGATTTTCCCCCAAATCAATCGGGTCCTGCTCACTGATGCCTAGAACAACAGGTATGTGACAGGCTCTGTGTCCCACTCCCAATCATCTGCTGAACAGCACAGCCAATGCCATACAGAGCTTAGGCCCTGCCTAGGAAAGCTGAGAGGGATCCGACCTGGAGGCTGCTGAGAGGGCAGGGATGGCAAACCTGTTATAGTCCTGGGCAACCAGGAGCAGATTCTCACGGAGGTTTCGCAGATCCTCCTTCCTGTCGTAAACTTCCAGTCTCAAAGAGCAGCCTCTCCCAGTAATGGATTTCCACAAATAATTTCAACATGTTGCCAGCTTAAAGGGCCCGAGGGGGGCAACAGCAGGGTTCGTTGCCCGGTGTGCGCCGCACCAATAGACACACCAGGGGTGGAGAAGCAAACCAAGTTTATTCAAGAGCTTTGAATAGGCACGAGGAGACCAACATGTTTTAAATTAAGCGCAGCACATATAACCAAGGGTTTTTTTTTTAATATTTCAAGCAGTTTTTGTAAGCTTTTGTTTTGTTACTTTTTCCCCTACCCCTCCTTCCCCTTCCTCCTTGAGCAGTTACAGCAGACACACATTGTGGCTTATTAGAACAGTTTCCATTTGTTTGCTTATTTTTGGCCTTTGCAGGCTAAGACGTAGAGGCTTTTTCCTCCCCCTTCCTTATTTCTACTGTGTTTGTAAGCGAAACTATAGCTGTCTGCTAGAAAAGCTGACCCTTACATTTCTGCTACAGCATGTAAGCAGTTAGCATAGAAGTAGGTGAAAGTTTACAAGATGGAGTTTTGTAGTTTACTTAGACCCAGAGCAGGGAGGTTTTATCGACACTTATGGCCTTTCACTCCCCCGAGTTACCTGGTAGCTATGCCTAGTGACACGAACAATCCCTTCTTTGAGAACACTCAACAAACCTTTGGCAGAGTTTTCTCATACTTTAACGACAAAAATGTGATTAAGGTGCATGCAATTGGGATTATCAATGAGAGAATATAAAGGAACTTTTGGGGAATGGGAGGTACAAATTTTACGTATGAGCACTTTACAGCAAGCAAGCAAAAGGAAAAGGACAAATCAATGACTTTTTTTAAAAAATCAAAAAAATCTGATTTTTGTTATTTAAATCAGATTTTTGAGGAATAAAACCTATCTAAAGATAGTTTTAATTAAGATCCATGATGAAATGTAATGTAATAGGGATTATAAATTCTAGTTCTATAATATGAGACAATATATTTATGTCATGTTTTAGAAAAGTTTTGTAAATGAGTTCCAATAGTTCATGGATTAGGGACCCAATCTTATGGGGTTTCACAGGCTTCTGTATAGATTATTTCAGTTAATCTTTCTATCTACCCAATGGGACTCAGTGCTCAGTCTAAAAGATACCATCAGAGATGCTTAGTTTTGCAGTTCTCAAACTGTGGATTTGTGTCTCCAGAGGTAACGTGCTTGTTAACAGCAAAAATGTTTCAAAATAAATAATATATAGACATGAGAAATAACAGACCTCAACTCTAATGTCCCTCTGCAAATTTGTGTACAGATTTTGTGTACAAATTTGTGTACCTCTCTTTAAAAGTGAAAAGTTTCAAAAAGTTCAATGAATAGAAGATTGTTGGGGGCGGAATAGATCTGGACAAGGAGAAGAAGTCTGGAGATAAATGTGAGAAGCGAGGGACATATGCTTTTTTGCTAAAATATTATGTTTGCTGTTGAAGAAAAAAATCTAGAATACTTAACATTGTTGTTTTAGTTAAATAAAACAATTTAAATGTCTGTCTAGTGATGTTCTCCTCCTAATACAGCCGGGCAAGAAAATCCTCCAAATATTAATAATACTGTGCTGATGGAGGTGCTCTCTTTCAGAGGAGATGCAGGGAGTTGTGTCCCTTTAAGATCATTAAAGGTCCCATGGTACCACCCCCAGAAAAAGAGGTAACTTACCAGTAAAGGACAGTTACCTGTTCCGTAACTGGCATTCTTTGAGATGTGTTGCTCCAGTCTATTCCACAGTAGGTGTGCGTGCTCGCCACATGCACTGGTGCCGGAAGTTTTTTTCCTTAGCAGTACCCATAGGAGGAGAGCACTGCTGCGACCCCTGGAGTGGCGCCTCTATATCGCGCTATAAGAGGAGCTGCACACTCCCCCCCACCCTCGGTTCCTTCTTGCCAGACAACTCCGACAGAGGGGAAGAAGGGCAGGATGTGGAATAGACAGGAGCAACACATCTCGAAGAACGCCAGTTATGGAACAGGTAACTGTCCTTTCTTCTTCGAGTGATGGCTCCTGTGTATTTCACAGTAGGTGACTCCAAGCTATATCTGATGGAGGTGGGTAGGAGTTTAAAGGCTAGCAGGAGGGAGTACCGCCCTACAAAATGCGGCATCATCCCATGCTTGGGAGATGATCGCATGGTGCGAGGAAAAAGTGTGGACAGAGGACCACATGGCAGCCCTCCATATGTCCTGGATAGGGACGTGGGCTACATAGGCGGCCGACGAGGCTTGCACTCTCGTAGAATGCGTCTTTACGATAGGTGGCAGGGGAACCCCTGCCAAGTCGTAACATGTGCGTATGCACAAGGTGATCCAGCAGGAAAGGCGCTGGGTGGAGACTGGTTGCCCTCTCATACGCTCGGCCGACGCAACGAACAGTTGCGAGGATTTCCTGAACAGCCTGGTTCGGTCCAGGTAAAAGACCAGCGCCCTACATACATCTAGCATGTGTAGGCGGCATTCCTCGTTGGAGGAATGGGGCTTAGGACAGAGTACCGGTAGGAAAATGTCCTGATCCACATGGAAGGCAGAGACCACCTTGGGGAGAAATGCAGGGTGTGGGCGAAGCTGGACTTTATCCCTATGGAAGACCGTATACGGGGGTTTCGAGGTCAAGGCCCTAAGCTCCAAGACCCGACGGGCTGAGGTGATAGCCACCAAGAATGCCACTTTCCATGACAGGTGGGACCAGGAACACGTGGCCAAGGGCTCAAAGGGAGGATCTGTGAGGCAGGATAGCACTAGGTTCAGATCCCATTGCGGGACCAGGGCCCTGGCATACAGAAATGTACAGCCTAGTCCCTTTAAAAAGCGGGAGGGTGAAAGGAGGGTGAAAGGCTGCACCGGAGGGTGAAAGGCTGAAAAGGCCGCTAAATAGAGGCCGGAGCTAGACCTTGGGTCCTAAGGGACAGGAGGTAATCTAGAATCAGTTGGAGGGATGCGGATGACAGGGATGCGCCCTGCTCCCCCGCCCACCTAGAAAACCTAAACCATTTGGCAAGGTAGGTCCGTCGTGTAGACGGCTTTCTGCTCTTCAGCAGAATTCATCTGACATCCTCCAAACACCTTCCCTCCTCCTCGTTTAACCATGGAGCAACCACGCTGTCAAGTGAAGCACGGCCAGGTTGGGATGGAGAAGGCATCCTTTCTCCTGGGAGAGGAGATCCGGGCTGAGTGGCAGCCTCCGCGGGGGGGCTGCTAACAGTTGCAGAAGGGTCCCGTACCAGTGCTGGCGGGCCCAATCCGGGGCTATGAGGATAACCCTCAACCTGTCTGCCTTTACTTTCTGCAGGACCTTGCCTATCAGTGGGAAGGGTGGAAAGGCATAGAACAGTTGGTCTGACCACCGGAGGAGGAATGCGTCCGAGATCACCCCCCTTTCTGCCCCTGCCCCGGAGCAGAACAGGGGGCAGTGCCTGTTCTGGGCGGTAGCAAAGAGGTCAACCCGGGGAGCTCCCCTCTCTCAAAAGAGCTGTTGGGTGACTTCCCAGTGGAGTGACCACTCGTATTGGTGGGAAAACACCCTGCTGAGGTGATCAGCTCGCACATTGTGTGCGCCAGGTAGGTGGAAGGCCTATAGGGAGATATCATGGGCTATGCAAAACTCCCATAGGTCCAGGGCTTCCCGGCACAGAGCCGAGGAGTGCGTTTCTCCCTGCCTGTTGATGTAATACATCGTGGCCATGTTGTCCATGAGGACTCTGACTGCCTTCCCGCGAAGGTGCAAACTAAACGCTATGCATGCCAGGCATACTGCCCTGCGCTCCCTGATGTTTATGTGCAGAGACAATTGCAAGATCGACCATCTGCCTTGAGTTTGAAAGTCTCCTATATGGGCTCCCCAGCCCAGGTCCGAGGCATCCGACACCAGGTCTAGTGAGGGAGGGGTTTCTCAGAAGGGGATCCCATTTAGCATATTGCTCAGGAGGGACCACCATTGCTGAGCGGCCACCATGTTGGGTGGCATCGTGACCACCTTGTCCAGGCTGTCCCTGGACTAGGAATAGTGGGAGGCCAACCAGAGTTGGAGGGGCCTCATTCTGAGTCAGGCATGTCGCACCACAGACGTGCATGCTGCCATGTGACCTAGGATTTGAAGGCACACCCTTGCCGTCGTCATGGGGAAGGCCATGACCGAGGCTACGAGACTTTTTAGTGTCTCGAACCTGTCCCCGGGAAGAGAGGCTGTGGCTTCTAGGGAGTCTAGCAGAGCTCCTATGAAGTGTATGCCCTGAACCGGTACTAGCATGGACTTGGCCTCGTTCACCACTAGGCCCAGACTTGCGCATGTGGACAGCAGGAATTGCATCTGGGCCTGTACCTGGGAGTTGCCCTTGAGAAGCCAATCATCCAGGTAAGGGAAAATTTGCCAGTTCCTCTGGGAGGAGGTCCATCGTGTAGACGGTTTTTGCTCTTCAGCAGAATTCATCTGACCTCCTCCAAACACCTTCCCTCCTCCTCGTTCAGCCACCACTGCCATGTATTTGGTAAAAACCCTGGGGGCTGTGGAAAGGCCAAAAGGAAGGACCGCAAACTGGTAATGGTCCTGCCTCACCCGGAAGCAGAGGAAGTGCCTGTGATCCTCGAAAATATGGATGTGGAAATACGCATCCTGGAGGTCCAGGGATGCAAACCAATCCCCTGGGTCCAAGTTGGGGATGATGGAGGTCAGGGATACCATGTGGAACTTGTAATGGACCATAAACCTGTTGAGGTTCTGTAGGTCCAGAATGGGCCGGAGCCCGCCTTTAGCCTTTGGGATCAGGAAATACTGGGACTAAAACCCCTTGCTATGAAAGTCTACTGGTACCCTCTCTACCGCACCCAGGTCGAGGAGGCATGCCACCTCTTGGTTTAGAAGGGGGGTATGTTCTGGGTCCCCGAGGTCCTCCCAGGGCAGGGGTAGTGGAGGGGGGGTGAGGGGAACTGCAACATGTAGCCCCTGGAAATCGTGCTGAGGACCCACTGGTCCGACGTTATACGGGACCACTGCACTCGGAATGCAGATAAACGGTTGCAGAACACAAACTTTATTAACTGGGGGGTGTCCGTGGCAACAGGCCTGGTGGCCCCCCGCAAAGAGTCAAAACCGCCTCTTCCCCTACCTCTTGCCGTTCGAGGGGCCTGGTCGCGGGGCCGAGCGGGACTGACCCTGAGACCTGCATCTCTGCTTCCTTGGTCGCTTAGGAGAGGGTTCATATCTGCCCCTAGCGGGAGGAGCGGAGGTCTGCGGCCTAGGTGTGTCCTTCGCTGGCGGGATATATAGGCCCAGAGTTTGCAGGGTGGTACAGGAGTCTTTCAGGTGAACATCAGTTTGGTCCGCAAACAACGCTTTCCCGTTGAAGGGAAGGTCCTGCATCAGAGACTGGGACTCTGCAGACAGACCAGACAGGAGAAGCCATGACACCCTTCGCATGGATATGGCCGAGGCCATAGAATGGGCTGCCATATCGGCCGTGTCCGAGGCAGCCTGGAGGGCTGCTTTTGCCACTGCTGCCCCTTCCACAACCAGAGCCTTGAACTCTTTTTTGTCCTGCTCTGGGAGAAGAGGCTCGAACTTTGGTAAAGACCCCTACAAATTAAAATCATAGCAGCTCAACAGGGCTTGGTGGTTGGCCACCCTAAGTTGAAAGCTGGTGGAAGAATAAACCTTCCTGCCAAAAGAATCAAGTCTCCTGGCGTCTTTGTCCTTGGGGGTGGGTGCGGGCTGACCATGGCATTCCCGATGGTTGACTGACTCCACCACCAAAGAGTTAGGTGCCGGGTGAGAGTACAGGTACTCATGTCCATTAGCTGGAACAAAGTACTTTCTCTCCACTTTCTTGGAGATGGGCACCAAGGAAGCTGGGGTCTACCACAGGGCAGTCGATATGTTGGCTACCCCTTGGTGGAGAGGTAGGGCCACACGGCCCGGTGCTGAGGACAGCACATTGAAAAGGGGTTTGACGGCTCCTCCATCTCCTCAGCCTGGAGTTGGAGATTCGAGGCTACCCTTTTGAGGAGCTCCTGGTGAGCTTTAAAGTCCTCTTGTATAATAGACGGAGGGGCCGTTATGGTCTCCTCCAGTGCTGGCGAGGGGGCCGGTTCAGCTCCCAGGGCATCGGGAGATGCCGGTGGTTCAACTCCCAAGACCGAGTCCGGGCCCAGTGCCGCCGGTTCGGTGCCCGTCGACTTTTGACTCTGTCGAGGGGGGGACACTGAATGGGCCTGGGACGCTCTGGCTACCAAGCAGGGTCTCATCTGGGCAGGCAATTGCGGCCACGGTGCCCATTGACACCATTGGCCCTGCCACGGTGCCCCTTGCCACTGACCGGCTTGGGTTCTGAGCAGTTCAGGCTGCTCTTGGGGGCCGGTGCGGCTTGGGGACGGGTGGCTGGGTGCCGAGGTCGAGGTTGCCGTTGACCTCACAGTGTCGTAGGAGCGGCGGGAGCATCTATGGTCATGGCGGTGCCAACCCCGAGATCTGGACCTCAACGATGATGAGGAGCGGTACTTGACCGAAGTGCTGCTCTCATAGTCGTCCCGGCGATCATAGCTACGATGCTTCAGTGCCAGTAACGCTCGAGGGAAGCTCCGACCATGGTGTCTGGCGGAGCAGGCACTCGAGCCCAAGCGTCTATAACTATGGCGTCGGGATCTGTTCCTATAGCTCCGATTCAAAAAGGAGCGTCGACGCCACTTGTCTTGGTGCCTGTGCTCCCGGTGGGGAGTGGAGGACCCTCGAGACTCCCACACAGGCAAGTCAGCCAGTCTGAGTGGGGTGGAGGGCTGATGTGAGCTATGTGAGGACCTCATTGAATGGGGCGGTGCACGTCCTCGGAGCACGGGCTATATCTTGCCGGGGAGGGCTGGTGTGCTCCCAACGGCGGCTTCCCTCGGGACCGGGGGCCCGTCTCGAGCAGTGCACCTGGCACTGGAAGGGAGAAGATGTCACACGCGGCCTGTGCAGCCTCCGGCGTCGACAGCATTCTCACCGCGGGAGAGGCACACACAGACGGGACTGTGCTACTCCGCTCAGCACGAGTCAGAGGTCTGGGTCCTGAGGGGGATCGTGGGCTACCCAACTCAGGTCTGGCCTCACCCCTGTCCTTTTGTTGGCACCGCTGAGTCTTCCCTTGCTTCTTAGCGTGTGAGCGGTGCTAGCTAGTGGAGGGTGCCTCGCTCCACACCAAGGATGCGGTACCTGGTGCCGAGTCCGATCGGCGCGCCGGTGCTGGGGCCAACGCAGATTCCATTAGCAGGGCCCAGAGCTGGATATCTCTCTCACGTTTAGTGCGAGGCTTGAACGACCTACAGATTTTACAGCGATCAGTTACGTGAGTCTCACCCAAGCAGCGAAGACACTGATTGTGCGGGTCGCTTCTTGGCATAGAACTGTGACAGGAGTCGCACGACTTGAAGCCTGGGGCACGGGGCATGACCCGCACCAGGCTACTAACTAAGAAGTTATCCAACTATTGGAGAAGCTGAGTACTACTAAGGCTACTAGAAGAGCTACAGCAAAGCTGGAGCACAAAGTTCTGACTACCTTCACTGGTGGCAAGAAGGAACTGAGGGTGGGGGGGAGTGTGCAGCTCCCCTTATAGCACGATATAGAGGCACAACGCCAGGGGTCTCAGCGGTGCCCCCCTCCTATGGGTACTGCTAAGGGAAAAACTTACGGCACTGGTGCACGTGGCGAGCACGCACATCTACTGTTGAATACATAGGAGCAATCACTAGAAGAAGAACTGGAGTTCTCCCTACTCATGCTCCCCATGCATCCCCTCTCGCCCTGCTTGTTCCCCTCTACATAACTGGACTCTCAAGGGGTAACAAAAGAAACGGAGGAAGGTGGAGGCTGCATAACCCCTATACAGCCCCAATTGTGATGCCCCAAGAAAGCGCTCTTGAGGTCCCCGCCAGCTCTACTTGCTAGGGAGTTCCAACGCTGTGCAGACCCCAGCACAAAAGCGGGAATATGCAGAGGGCTCTGTGTAGAAAAGTGGTGTCCTGGCCAAATGCCAACTTGGGTGATTCCTCCTGTAATTTCAGCCGGCAACAGGCTTCTCCTTTGCGTCCTGTTTTAAACTGCTGAGCAGCAATACAGTTAAACAGCACCTATGTCCCACACCAGAGGCAGCTGCATTTCAATGCTGGGTTAACTACCCCTGTGCAACACTGGTGTGTGACTGGCAAACTCCTGCAATGCTCCCAAGGGAAACTGCCTTTCCATGGTATGTTAAGCGATCATTGCAAGTCTATAGCTTGTAAAGTGCTTTGAGATCCTTCAGGATGAGAAATATGAGCAGGAGGTATTTCTACAATCAGTTCCTGCGTACCAAAAAGACCTATGTTCCATGGCTGATGCAGCCCATGATTGTATGACTAACACCTAATGCAGGGCAGAGAAACATGAGCCACAAGGTGTTTGCCAGACAGAGGAGAGGTGAGCCCCAGAATGCCAAGCCCTGAGCTGGACAGGTAAGAAAGGCAGAGGTGATTTTCAGACCTAGATTTGGCAGTTTGAAGCCTGCACATACTGGAGGTTTTGTGATTGATGCTGGAAATGCTGTTTTGTTGTTACACAACGTATAATTAAACCTGTCAAAGGAACTCACTGACAGAGAATGTTATTGAGGCAAATAGTCAAAAACAGACGAGGTAGTTAGATGAATGAAAACAACATCTTCCATGACAATTGCTTGGGCAGAAATTCCAAGTCTTCAAGGTACAGGAAGTAAGGTGGTCCCCGGCTGAACAGCGGGATGGTGTCGAACATACACACTCACACACACACACTCCCCCAAGCAACACAGGATAGCGTTGGCCTGAAAGGGGGTGGCATGTTACACCTTGAAGCAAAAGGTATTGTCCCTATCAGAGGCAGGGATATCAGACGAGATGAACCATTTATCTGGGCTGGTGCTGTGTGAAGGCAGGGATGCTAAACTACAAGGACGAGTGATCTGACCTGATGCATCAGGAATGCAGGGATACTGGGCTAGATGGGTACATTGGTTTCTCTAGTGCCCAGGAGTCAGCTGGGTTTTCAGTCCTGCCCTCTCTCTCTGACAAGCAGACTTTGGGATAAAGGAGCTTTCTTATGTCTCTCCAAGAGCCACCTCTGCAGCTGATTATGAGGCAGTGCTAACAGGCCCCCAAGGAGAGCTCTGTCCCATTTGACAGATAGAAAAGGCCCCTGACATGGGGGCATGAGACAGGGAGAGATGGACAGCTGGAACAAGGATCTTGCCATGGACGTGCGATACTAATTTAGGGGTTTCTCGATGAACCAGCGCAGAGGCCGCAGCCCCTGCGCCAGGCCCAAATAATGGCACATGTGTGGCAGCAGGAACGGCAGCTTCTTGCTCGGCTCTTTGTTGACCAGGGAGAGCTCTCTGTTGAACAGCAGGTAGACATCCACAGCTTTCTTGTCAAAGGTGAGCTTAATGGCTTAGGGGAGGAAACAGGCCAGCTGAGCCCCAGAGGGGTGTGAGGCATTGGGCCAAAGCCACTAGCCCATGCAATGCAACAACTGCACCAGCAACCCACTCCCCATCCAGGGGCTGGTCCCCCCACTTCATCTGGAAGATGCACTCGTTGACATAACCTGGGCGCTGTTAACAACACTCCCTTACTCCCCAACTAACCAGTCTGGGAGTAGCCCTCCCACAGCTCACAAGAAGCCGGTCTAGGAGCATGCACCCCCTAACTGCCATGTCTGAGAACTGCTCCCACTCAGAAGCACCTGGTCCAGAGGGTGTTCCTCACTGACACCCCAATCTTGGAGCTGCCCCCTGCTTCCCCATTCCAGGAGCTTCCAAACTTCCCAGCTATCCAGTCAATAGCTGGCTAGGAGTTTGGCATCTGTGTCTGGAAAGGTTAATCGTCTTCAGGACACAGTGCTCTGACAGGGCCTGCCCTGCCGCCTTGGCACCATACCTCTCGTGCGGACAGGTGATGGAAGATGTCCTGGATCCCCATGCCATGCTCCACATCCCTCACCATCTCGAAGGCCGAGGTGATCAGGTTTTGGGTCATCACCTCCAGGTCTTTGACACCAGAGTGGAACCTCGCGTCACAGGGCAGTGGGGATTGTCAGCGAGAAGGGAAAAGGTGTTGTAGGACAGTAAACAGAGGCACAAACTCGCCACCACCTTGCTGGAACAACACTGCTGGCTAGGAGCAGGGAGCCCCAACTGGCCAGGACATAGTGACAGCTCTTGTACACACACACGCACACACACAGGGCCGGCTCCAGCTTTTTTGCCGCCCCGAGTGGTGAAGAAGAAAAAAAAAAGAAAGAAAAAGAAAAACCCGATTGAGCTGCTGCCCAAGAGGAAGAGAGGAAGTGAAGGACCCACCGCTGAATTGCCGCCAAAGACCCGGACAAGCTGCCCCAATAACAGACAGAGTGCCGCCCCTTCCTTTGCTGGTGCCTGGAGCCAGCCCTGCACACACACACAACAAGCCATGTCTCCACTTTTCCAAGCATGCCTACCACTCACAGTCTCCCCTCTTCCTGGAAGCTGACAGCAGGGAACAAGAGGGACAGTCACCCTCTGCAACATACCGGCCCCACCCAGGAGTTAACTAACTCTCCACTCTCATTCACTGTCCCTTGCTCTGTGACAGCGGATCCATCTGTAACCTCCTGCCCTCTCTACCTGACAATACGGGAGGGAGTGCCTCTGTGACACAGAGCTGATTGCACAGCCCCTTTCTTCCACTGCTCGCCACGAGGGTAGGAAACGGGCCCAATCTGTCACTACCAAGTCAGGTCCCTGCCAATGCTCTTAGTCACCGGTGCCTATCCAGGCCTGACCCATGCAGCTGGCACCATCCTTAGCAGTCTCAGCACAGAGGAAGGGAGCACACTGGGCTGACCCCATTCCCACTGCGAGAGCTGTCAGAGGGGGAAGACTCTGCCACCAGGCCCTGTGAGCAGAAGGCCCCTCTCCCCGGTTAAAATCCTCATGCAAAAATGTGTTCTTCACATCCAGGATCCCACCCTTCATGTTCCGCAGGGTGTGCAGGTGCTTCTGAAAGGTTTTCTCTATCTCCAGCAGGTTCCGGGTCATCTGGGGACACCGGTGTCCAAAGAAACAGGGCAATGGGGTTTGCTTCCCATCCTCCCAGTGGGCAAAGTGCTGCTGGCAGTCGCAAACCTATTGGCAAGTGCACTGCAGTGTTATCGGGTTTGTCTTCCCATTGCTCTGCATGAATCCCACCCTCATCCCCATTGACCTGTTACCTCAGCAGACACATTTCTAGGCTGTGGGAGCACCTAGTGGCTGCTGGGAGATGTAGTTCAACCCCACCCCATCTTGGCAGAGCAGCCACCCACCTTGATATTATTATTGTTATCTATATAATAAAACTCCAGGATTGTCACCCGTCTGTGTTTCACTCTGGAGCCTTGAATGTCTGTTGAGTCAGTGAGGAGGGATGGAAACACCTACAAGCATGCTTGGGAGCTCTTTCTGTTCAGAATATCACTAGGTTCAATCATCACTGGGTTTTGCCGTCTGTTACCACCCAATTTTTAAGGTCCCAGCTATTTTGACTTTATGAATTACACCCGTGCAAAGCAAGGCATATATCTATGCCATGCCAAGAGTCCGTGGTATCAGAGATAACTCAACCAAACAACTGTCAGGGAAGGTCTAGTTATTACGTAGTCCCACCTTGAGTGCAGGGGACCGGACTAGATGACCTGTCCAGATCCCTTCCAGCCCTACAATTCTATGATTCAACCATCACCCTTACTTTACAGCTAATTTGCATGCAACAATTTAATTGGCTGTATGAGACACATACTGGATTACTTGTCCCAACTGCCACACCCATGTAACAGCACGGGCTTTCAGCTACTCATTTGTCTTGTCCTAGCACCAAGGAGCCCCAGGCTCGTCCTAGGACCCCATTGTGCTTAGGTGCTGTGCAACCATAGACTACAAAAGACAGTTCCTGTCCCAAAGATCTTACAATGTAAAGTCAAAGGCTTGGTCTACACTAGGAAATTAAGTCAATATGACATTCAGAGGTGTGAAAAATCCAAACCTCTGAGCACCAAAATTAAACCGACCTAACCCCAGTGAAGCCAGAATTCTCCCTTCAACCTAGCTACTACCTCTCGGTGAGGAGAAGTGCCTACACCAATTGGAGAACCCCTTCACTGAAGCACTGCTGCAGAGTTTGAAGTGTAGACACACGCACAGCTGACCTGGGGCTGCCTGCACCCCAGCAGCCTGAGTCTGCAGAACAATGCGGGAGCCCTGAATGCATGCAGGGCAGCATGACATGATGTGATGACGTTGCATGTGTTGCGGGGAAGGAGCGTCTGCCAATGTTCTCCACACATCACCACCAGAATGGGGCACTGTAATGAAATCTACCTGGAGCAGCAGGGACGATCAGACACTCTGAAAACTCCAGCTGATGCAGAAGGCTGTGTTCCCACCACCACCCAGGGCTGTCTACCTCCTGGGTGGGGCTCTCCACTGTCACACAGGGTTGTGTACCTCCCCACAGCTCCCTACATCATGTTGGGCTGAACGCTATTGTGCTTTCAGTGTGAGGAGTGTTTGATGCCAGGCACTGAGCTGTTAACGATCCCTACACAGCTCCTGGTATTTGTTTCAGGCACTGTACAAAACACTGAGCGCCAAACTGCTCTGTCATGGAAACAGATGGATTTGTCCTGGTGCGTGAGAGCAGCTGTTGGCTCAAAGCAAATGAACACCAGTAATTGTCAGGCTGAGATGCAGCCTCCTCTCACAACGATGCCAGGGTGCCAATGCTGCAATGAGATTATCATCCCACAGGGCAATGCCAGGCCATGTCCCTAGTCCTGTCACCGCAATGGAGGAATCATGTGCCACTTCCACATACCTCCAGGAGGCAGGGCCATCCTTACCCATAGGCAAAGTAGGTAGCTGTGTAGTGAACAATTTCCTGGTGCCCTGCGCAGCTGCGTACTGCTCCAGCCCCTGCTCCGGCTCTTCCCCAGGGCCAACACCCCTACTCTGCCCCAGCCCCGCTTCTTCCTGCCCCACCCTGCCCCTGCTCCGCCCCAGCCCCAGCCCCGCCCCCACTCCCCTGAAGATTGCAGCCAGGCCCGACCCTGCACTCACCGCATGGTAAGTGGAGTGACCCAGCCCCAGCCTGCTCCGCTCCCCTGGCTCCCAGCCGTGCTGCCAGCGAGTGCTGGGGGACGGTTGCCCTCCCCCCCAGCCTGGGAGCCAGGGAAGCGGAGCAAGCTGGGGCCGGGTCACTCCACTTCCCACAGGAAGTGGCCAGCCCCCCTCCCCCCTGTCCACCACGGAGGCCTGGGACCAGCCCCACCTCCTCCCGTGGAGGCTTGGTGCAGGGCCCCACACAGCTCCCCTGCATAGGCCTGGGGCCAGCCCCCCCGCACTCTCCCCCGTGGAGGCCTGGGGCCCTACACAGCCCCCCCATCCTCCCCCACAGGGGGGCTGCATAGGGTACCAAAATAGCTAGGGACGGCCCTGCCAGGAGGTCTTTACAGTGCTGAACAAGGGCTAGTCTGGTCCAGAACCCAGCCTTTCTCGGAAAGCCTGTTAGAAGTGCTGAAGGAGAAAATGTTTGTCATGCCCAACAACTGCCTCAGAGGCAGGCACCGAGATAGGGAGTAGATTCTCCTAGGTGGGCATGTTATCTCCGTTGCTTCTCAGAGTCAGCAGCATGTTTATCATCCAGAGCCTTGCAGAAAAGGCAGAGCAGCGCTCTGGGGACAGAAGGCAGTGCCCTGCTGGCACAAGGGATAGGAATGTCTCCAAGAGTTTCCTAGCTCTGGGGTCTGGGACATGAATCCCAGGGCAGGATTTTGCAAATGCATATTATTTGAATTAAGAATCAGCCCCCAAAGGGCACATCAAGCCTGCAGACCCTCTTTCTGCTCCCCCTCCCAAGAGAGCCCCAGGAAAGGATGGAAGAGCTCACAGCCTTTGAGATGCCCCAGAATCTCTTCCCACTGACAGGGAGACAGTGCTGTAGGAAGACACAGGGAGATTATCTTACCCAGGAGCTCTGGGGAGATCACAGACCCTGAGAGCAAAGCTCAAGTACATAATCCCCATTCAGCTGTATTTGCCAGGTTTCGGTGCTGCTTGGGTGTTAATGTCTTTGTCATACAAAATATTGATCCAGCTCTACAAACCTGAAGCAGACAAGTAACACTTAGACTTAATTGTGAAGGACCAGGCCCACACTTAAACCTGACATCCCTAATCATAATGATAGATTCTGGTTTTTACAGCTCAGGAGACTCAGGGAAGGGAGGCTGGAGCCCAGGGCCAGCTCTACTGTTTTTGCCGCCCTAAGCAGCGCGCCAAATTGCCACCGCGGATGGCGGGGGCAGTCCGTGCGCCGTTAGGGCGGCATGCGCATTTCTGAGGCGGCGACAATTTGGCGGCAGCTTCTGTCTTCAGCCGGAAGACAGAAGCTACCGCCGAATTGCCGCTGCGGGCAGCTGAACATAGAAGATGCCACCGAATTGCTGCCACCACGGAAACGTGCGTGCCGCCCTAAAGGCACACGGACTGCCCTCGCCGTCCACGGCAGCAATTCGGTGCACTGCTTGGGGACAAAAACACACTGCCGCCCCTTGCAGATTGCCGCCCCAAGCACCTGCTTGGAAGGCTGGTGCCTGGAGCCGGCCCTGGGTACAAACAGCCCCGCGGGGAATGCCTTATTTTTCTTTCTTAGCAACAATCAGGAAGAACAAAGAGGAAGGAGGCAGGGGAGAGATTCTCTGTTAATTTGGAGAAGTCCAAAAGCTCCATCGGTTTGAGGATCACGGTTCTGGAGTTGGGGGACGTGGCCATATACTTTTGCGCTTTCAGTAGAGACACAGTGTTGAAATTCATAGGGAGCCCTGAACAAAAATCTGACACTTCTCCGCTACTGTAAGAAACTGACTCCTGCAGGTGAAGTTAGGAAGAGACCAAAGGCAGGAAAGGGGTCTGTGGTGGTGTGTGTTGGGGAGGGCTATGAAGTGGAGGTGAGATCTGTTACAGCTGGCTTCCTGGAGATGAAAAACTCTTCCTGATTTCTGGGAAAAGGCGGCACCACAATGTGGAGATGGAACGAGAGAATAAGATTCCATGGCTGGAAGCCAGAATGAAACAAATTAAAAGACTAGAAAGAAAGTGCACATTTTTAACAGTGAGGGTAATTAAACATTGAATCAATTTACCCCGGGAGATGGTGGATTCTCCATCATCTGAAATCTTTAAATCAAGACTGGGTGTCTCTTCTCTACATCAACCACAAGATATGGGCTGGGAGGGTGCAGGAATCCCAAGTATCATTCTCTGGCCTTTGTTAATGCAGGAATTCAGATTAGATGATCACTAGCTCTTCGCACCTTAGGATCTATGAATCAAAGAATCTATTAATATCTCATGGGGGGGGGGAAGCTGGGATGGGTTCCTTGGCAGTTAGGGACTCCAATTCTGTTCAAAATCAATGTATGCTTGGCATCTAACTCCCCTAGGCTCCTTCGGAAATCCCAGCTGAAATTCCATCCTGGGTTGACAGTTAATCCGCACTTAAAATTCAAGAGAGAGCTTGGACATCTAAATCCCTTAGGCGGTTTCGGAAATCACAATATGGATGCTCAGTCTGCATTAATTTTAATGGGAATCAGGCATCTAATTCACTTAGGCTGATTTCAAAATCTCAGCCTGTGATTTCGAGTCATAAGGAACTATAAACTGCATTGAAATTAAATGGTTCCACGTCACCTAAAACCGAGAACAAAATAGCAGAGCTGCCTCAGGCCCTGCTGGGTTGATCTGAAAAGAAAATGTAATAAAAATGGGGCATACCCTGGGCTGAAAGCAACCGGGCTTGTGATCATGTGCTGCCATCTGGTGGCCATTTCGTTTCAATTTGACAGCTGCAGGAATTAATGAAAAATTGGGCAGGAGTTTTCCACCACAGTTTTACTATCAAATATAAAGTCACATCCTCATTTCAACCTGGGCATTGGAATGTTGTTTGGACATACTGCTACTTATGTGTTTCAAAGACACACAAAAATCTCTGTCACACACACAAACTCATAAAATCTCTCTCTTTCCCTCTCTCTCACAGACATCAAATTCATACATATGTGAACTCACAATTGACGCACACAAAGCCACTCACACCCAGAATCACAAATATACCAAAGTTTCTCTTACATAGATCAAACACCCACACAATCACTCACACACGTCAGATTTTCTCATTCACACACACACAAAATGACACACTCATGCACACACAAGCTAGCACACATACCAAACTCACCCACATGCAGATCAAACACGCACTCTCAAAGACTCAAACACAACTCTCCTCTCTCTCTCTCACACACACACACACTTATCTGCTGCAACCTGGTTATTTTTGGCCTCTTTAGTATCAGAAATATTTGAAAATCTGCCCCATTTCCCCTGACTCAAAATAACCATTGCCAGACCCTTTCACCTCACAAAAACCTCAAGAAACGTGCCATTGTGAGGCTGAGGTTGGGGTTGCCAAAGAGACCTATAGGATCTAGGTGGCCAAACTTCACTGAAATTCAACAGGACATGGGTTCCTAACTCCCTTTGGTTCCTTTGAAAATCCCAGGCTAAATCCATTCATGTCTGTGTGGTGCTGAGATACTGCAGGGTTTGGATGGGGGCAGAGGGGAGGAGGGAGAGAACAGCACCTTTTAAAATATTTTCAAAGGAGCCCAAAGGAATTAGTTGCTCAACTCCCAGTGGAATTCAAGGAAAATTGGGCTACTAACTCCCTCAGAAATCTTTGACCATTCCAGCCTAAAACTGCCTGCATTGGGTATTTCTCTGGCCATATTATCACAGTATCTACCCACCTCACAATCTTCACTTTGTGGGTCCACACAACACTTGTGAGAGGTGGGAAAGTGCTGTTACCCCCATTTTACAGCTGGGTATCTGAGGCACAGAGAGGGAGATTTTTAAAGGGCTCTAGGTACCTAGTGGGATTTTTCAGAAGTGCCTTGGTGCCAAACAGCCTTTGAAATCAATGGGATTTAGGGGCCCTGGGTGCATCTGAAAATCCCACTGGGCAACCCTTTAAAAACGGCCCTGAGTGATTTGCCCAAAACCACCCAGAATGCCTGTGGTGGAGGAAGGACACGAACCCAGGCCTTGGCTAGCATTAGAGCCACTGGTCCCTGTGAAAATGATGCCCATGGGAGCCAACTGAGGTCACTCAATCAGGGTGAAACGCACCCCAAACAGGGCAGACAAACCCCCAAAGCTGGTGGATATGTTGCACTTAAAGTACTGCACAAGATCTTTTCAGGGGGAATAAGGCAAAATGCCACATTTATTAGTAATACATGTATTCATTAACACTGTATCATATGCATATGATTTATATTACACTCATGCACTCACATACACACACAAACACACTCCGTCTTGTTGTTGTTACCAATTAGTTGCTCCCCTTAACTTCACTGGCCAGGTGAGTTAGATGGGGGAGGGGGTGGAGCCGGGCTTCTGCCGATCCGGATCGATGCTCCCATGTTGACAAGACGAGACCCGGGGTCCTCTGCAAGACACCTCACTTTTATAGTATCGGGGATAGCCGTGTTAGTCTGTATCTACAAAAACAACAAGGAGTCTGGAGGCACCTTAAAGACTAAGGCCTTGGCTACACTGGCAATTCACAGCGCTGCACTTGCTGCACTCAGGGGTGTGAAAAAACACCCCCCCTGAGCGCAGCGAGTGCAGCGCTGTAAAGCGCCAGTGTAATCAGTGCCTGCAGCGCTGCACGCTCGCTCACAGCACTGCAAGCTATTCCCCTCAGAGAGGTGGAGCACTCGCAGCACTGCGAGAGAGCTCTTGCAGCGCTGGCGGCGTGACTACACTCGCGCTTCACAGCGTTGCCGCGGCAGTGCTGCCACGGCAGCACTGTGAATCCGCGAATGTAGCCAAGGCCTAACAGATTTATTTGGGCATAAGCTTTCGTGAGTAAAAACCTCACTTTTTCGGATGCATAGAGTGAAAGTTACAGATGCAGGCATTATATACTGACACACATGGGGTAGGTCTACACTTACCTCCAGGTCCGGCGGTAAGCAATCGATCTTTTGGGATTGATCCTGGAAGTGCTCGCTGTTGACGCCGGTACTCCAGCTCGGCGAGAGGAGTACGCAGCATCAACGGGGGAGCCTGCCTGCCGCGTCTGGGCCCGCGGTAAGTTCAAACTAAGGTACTTCGAATTCAGCTATGTTATTAACGTAGCTGAATTTGCATACCTTAGTTCGAAGTGGGGGGTTAGTGTGGACCAGGCCCATATGGAGAGCAGGGAGTTACTTCACAAATGGAGAACCAGTATTGACAGGGCCAATTCAATCAGGGTGGATGTAGTCCATTCCCAATAATAGATGAGGAGGTGTCAATTCCAGGGGAGGAAAAGCTGCTTCTGTAATGAGCCAGCCACTCCCAGTCCCTGTTCAAGCCCAGATTAATGGTGTTAAATTTGCAAATGAATTTTAGTTCTGCTGTTTCTATTTGAAGTCTGTTTCTGAAGTTTTTTTGTTCAATGATAGTGACTTTTAAATCTGTAATAGAATGACCAGGGAGATTGAAGTGTTCACTTACTGGCTTATGTATGTTACCATTCCTGATGTCCGATTTGTGTCCATTTATTCTTTTGCGGAGGGACTGTCCGGTTTGGCCAATGTACATGGCAGAGGGGCATTGCTGGCACATGATGGCATATATAACATTAGTGGATGTGCAGATGAATGAGCCCTTGATGGTGTGGCTGATGTGGTTGGTCCTCTGATGGTGTCGCCAGAGTAGATATGGGGACAGAGTAGGCAACGAGGTTTGCTACAGGGATTGGTTCCTGGGTTGGTGTTTCTGTGGTGTGGTGTGTAGTTGCTGGTGAGTATTTGCTTCAGGTTGGGGGGTTGTCTGTAAGCGAGGACTGGCCTGCCTCCCAAGGTCTGTGAGAGTGAGGGATCATTTTCCAGGATAGGTTGTAGATCGTGGATAATGCGCTGGAGAGGTTTTAGCTGGGGGCTGTATGTGATGGCCAGTGGTGTTCTGTTATTGTCCTTGTTGGGCCTGTCCTGTAGTAGGTAATTTCTGGGTACCTGTCTTGCTCTGTCAATCTGTTTCCTAACTTCCCCAGGTGGGTATTGTAGTTTTACGAATGCTTGATAAAGATCTTGTAGGTGTTTGTCTCTGTCTGAGGGGTTAGAGCAAATTCGGTTGTATCTTAGGGCTTGGCTGTAGACAATGGATCGTGTGATGTGTCTTGGATGGAAGCTGGAGGCATGTAGGTACGCATAGCGGTCAGTAGGTTTCCGGTATAGGGTGGAGTTTATGTGACCATCACTTATTTGCACTGTAATGTCCAGGAAGTGGATCTCTTGTGTGGACTGGTCCAGGCTGAGGTTGATGGTGGGGTGGAAATTGTTGAAGTCCAGGTGGAATTCTTCAAGGGCCTCCTTTCCGTGGGTCCCTATGATGAAGATGTCATCAATGTAGCGCAAGTAGAGGAGGGGCACTAGGGGACGAGAGCTGAGGAAGCGATGTTCTAAGTCAGCCATAAAAATGTTGGCATACTGTGGGGCCATGCGGGTACCCATAGCAGTGCCACTGACTTGAAGGTATAAGTTGTCCCCAAATCTGAAGTGGTTGTGGGTGAGGACAAAGTCACAAAGTTCAGCCACCAGGCGTGCTGTGGCCTCATCAGGGATACTGTTCCTGACAGCTTGTAGTCCATCCTCATGTGGAATATTGGTGTAAAGTGCTTTTACATCCATGGTGGCCAGGATGGTGTTTTCAGGAAGAACACCAATGCATTGTAGTTTCCTCAGGAAGTCGGTGGTGTCTCAAAAATAGCTTGGAGTGCTGGTAGAGTAGGGTCTGAGGAGAGAGTCCAAATAGCCAGATAATCCTGCTGTAAGAGTGCCAATGCCTGAGATGATGGGGCGTCCAGGGTTTCCGGGTTTATGGATCTTAGGTAGCAGATAGAATACCTCTGGTCAGGGTTCTGGGGGTGTGTCCATGTAGATTTGTTCCCGTACTGCAGCTGGGAATTTCTTGAGCAGATGGTGTAGTTTCTTTTGGTATTCCTCAGTGGGATCAGAGGATAGTGGCCTGTAGAATGTGGTCTTGGAGAGTTGCCTGGCAGCCTCCTGTTCATAATCCGACCTGTTCATTATGACTACAGCACCGCCTTTGTCAGCCCCTTTGATAGCAGCTTCCCTCTCATGCAAATCTATACCAGATTCAAAATCTGTGTCTATGTCCATTGGTCCTTTGTGCTGCTTTCTTCTGGGTGTTGTCCCAATGCTGCAAAGAGGGTGTTTCCAAAAGAAGGTGCTTGCTTCTAACCCCAAGGCCGTCAGTATGTCTGTTTGTCTTTAATGAGCCCACTTGACACATTTTATTGTCCTTGGGTCTGGCTCCCAGCCCCTCTCCAATGGTTGAGGCTGTCTGGAGGTGCTGCCTTCCATGCCTTGCTCATCCACACCTCATTCATTCAACAGGGCAATTGATTAAGGGAGGGGGGGAGATCTTGTTCTACTGCTAGTAAAAAGATATTTTTCTTCTATCTTATTCTATCCTTAGGGGCTATAACATTATACCAAGGGCAATGCAAAGTTTCTATATGAGGCTTTGATACAAAGTTTCCATATACCAAGGCTCATCAATACAAGGTTTCTATATGAGGCTTTGATACAAAGTTTCATGAAAACAGAGGTCACACGTGGGTAGACCCACTACAAGGTTATACGAAGAGGCACAATGTAAAGTCATATGAAAATTATCAGAGATTTATCTACAGGTATTCCAATATTTAGATTTACCAAGCCAGCACAAAACAGCTTCTGTATTACCTCAGTGGTTACTCAGAAATCCAAACAATGCAGTTCCCTTAAAGTACCCAGACTCAGGCCTCCATCCAGACACACGTCAAACGTATGATGGCAATTTCTGAAAATCTTATTTCATCATATAAAAGTAAAGGTTCTTCCAATCCCAAAGTATCAGCCACCCACACAGGTCAATTTAGAACTTGAATATTACCCAAAATACATGCTTATAATCAATCCTTATTAACTAAACTAAATTTTATTTAAAAAAAAAGAAGAGATTTAGTGTTGGTTAAAAAATCAATTTACATACAGACTTGAATTTAATTCTTGAGGTTCAGATACATAGAGTCATTGAGCTTTGTAAATGCAGACAGTTCTTTTCAGATCAGTCCAGAGCTACTAAGTCAATGTCCATTATGGGGCACCGGGAATTCTGGGATCTCATTCTTTGTGGATTGCAACTTTCCCCATGAGCATCCAAGCAGATATGAGATGAAAAAGGATCCTGTCCCAGGGTCTTTATACATTTCCAGAAGCTGCTTGGCCATTCAGTCCTGGGTAAAATACTCTTTTGATGTGACTCCTTGTTTTCCTAACATCACTGGCAATTAGCATAGGGTAATCTATCCATTAAACAGTTCATATACAGGTTACCACAACCTTCAAAGAGACATATTGACAATAATACTATTTCAATAAAGTTTCAACATAAATGTTAATATTCCATTTGGATCTTGAGTCAAAGCGATAGTAACAGACAAGAATTGTTTGTTTACATCACAAAACTTGAGTAAACACCTATTCAGGGAGGGATTGTTCAGTGGTTTGAGCATCATCCTGCTAAACCAAGGGTTGTGAGTTCAATCCTTGAGGGGACGACTTAGGGATCTGGGGCAAAATCAGTACTTGGTTCTGCTAGTGAAGGCAGGGGGCTGGACTCAATGACCTTTTAGGGTCCCCTCCAGTTCTATGAGATAGGTATATCTCCATATATTATATTATTCTAGTGCTCTAACAATGCGGGTTTGCACTTCAAAATTCTAACTAGCATTGAATAATTCCAATTATCACTTGCATACTATTCTCACGTGCCTCTACAGTTCGATTCTGGGTCACTTAGCCTGCAGGATTTTGTTTAACTCTTTAACTGCCATGTGTCATACTTTCAATGGGATATTATATTCATAACGTCACAGTCCCTTCTTCCTCATCGCAGCTGGTGTTGTTCAGATATTCCCAAGGAATCGCCTCATGTTGGGTGCATATGTCTACACTGTGATTGTACAGTTCTGAGAAGGCAGCTGAGGTCAGCAAGCTGAGGCATCTACAGGGTCCTAGGCTGGTGTGTGTGTCACATGCTGTGTCTGAGAATTAAAAAAAAAAAAAAAATCAGGCAGAGATGAGCCAAGCACCCACTGCATCTGAGTGCCTGGTTGCTACATGTGTTAGAAATTCACCTCACCCACCTGAGAATCATGGAGCTGAAAATCCCCTTGGTCTTTCTTCATTTGCACTGTAAGTTTCTGCTCAGAACACTCTGGACTCTTCCAAGCCAGCTGCTTCGCTTGTAGGACATTGAACTAGAAGTGACTGAAAACATATTTGATTCAGTTCACAGCTCTGTTTGATTCAGAGTTACAGCACCTATATATGGGAAACAGAGGCTGCCAATGGGACAAACTTTGTGTCTGATCTATTTAAATAGTCATATTGCCCTGGGGTTCATTGTTAGCGTTTCTTGCCTCTTTTCAAGACTGGGGAAGATTCTAGGTAGAGAGTGAGATAATGGATGGGACAATAGATGGATGGAAGTGTGCTTCAGAGGGAAGGATAGGGAGATTGCACATAGGGAAGAATGGTCAGATAGGTAGAGAGGCAAAGTAACACACTCTCACCTACATTTTAACTGTTCTTTTGTTTCCCTCCAGTCTCCTGCTGCGAAGCCCAAGTGGATCAGAATCCCAGGTCATTGGTTACTGGGGAAGGGGAGGTCTCCACACTGTCCTGCGCTTTCACCAGCAAGTACCAAACCTTCCACTAGTACCAGCAGCTCCCTGGGCGAGGCCTGACCCACCTGCTGGCCGTGAGCCCTCAGGAGAACGCTACCGAGCAGCAGTTCGTGGGGCAGCCCCTGGAAGATGGGAAACACAGCTCTCTGCACATCACCAACTTCCAGCTGGGGGACTCAGGCAGCTACTTCTGTGCAGTGAGAGCACAGTGACACAGACAGAGCTGGGCTCAGGGCAAAACCCCTCATCCTCTGACAGGCAGCTGGGCCGAGGAGCTGCAGGGACAGATCCCCAGCTGGTGTAAAGTGACTGTTGCTCCACAGGAGTCACTGAATTAGACCCCTAGCTGGTGCAAATCAGCAATATCTTCATTTACATCTCTGGGCCAGATCCTGATCTGGTGCGACTCAGATGCTCACTATTGTAGCTAATGGGACAGATCCTCAGGGGGTGTAAATCAGCTGTAACTCCATTGGAGTAGAGGGGTGAAGCGGTGCCCGGTTCTCAGGGCCGGCTCTACCATTTTTGCTGCCCCAAGCAACAAAAAAAAAAAACCCGAACTGCAGAAGCACAAAAAAAAAAAAAAAGATTGGACTGTGCCACGAAGAATAGACGGAATGCTGCCTCTTAGCATGTACCGCCCCAGGCACGTGCTTCCTCTGCTGCTGCCTGGAGCCGGCCCTGCTGGAGCCAAGCAGAAGGGACTGGCTGGTTTAGGGGACAGGGGAATGGGACACAGGGCCTTTCCCATCCGGCTCACTGGTTCCACTCATTCCCATCTCCCAGCCACCAAGATGGTTTCAGTTTGTCCCTAGTGGGCTGTATGTCTCTGGCCCACCTTTTGGCAGTCTGGACAAGATACCAAGAACTGAACAGGCCACACAGACAGAACTCCCTCCTCCTCCCCAGAGCAGTCTGACAGCAGGGCTGACACAAGGAGGAGGGAAATCATCTTGCCAATACCCAGGTAGTCCCCATCCTGGGGATATCCAGAGGAGTAGCTAATCTGGGATCTTTCACCAGTTGCTGCATTCCCTTTACATCCTCCTGCTGGTTCTGCAGGACACAGACATTGAGCTGTCCCACTACCCACCTGTTATGCATTTGAGCTGCATGCAGGTAACAATCCTTCCATCCAGTCATACATGAGATACAGTCGTGGAGAGATTGTCTGCTGGATACCATGTAACCCTCAAAAATCCGGTCCAGGGAAATGTCTTGGCAACACATCTGGATAATTTTGTTGCTCATCTAAGGAGAAATGATTCAAGGCTCAGCACAGCTCTGCCTTGACCTCTTAAAGTAAACAGACTCTTCCTGGGCAACAATTCTTAGCAATAAAGAGACTAGCTCTCCATGAGATTCAATGGCAACACACATCAGAACGATAGGAAGGAATTATTTTGGGCAGAGGATAATTAACCTGAGGAACTCGCTGCCACCAGATGTAACTGAGGCAGAGAGCTTGGTTAAGTTCAAAGCCAGATGAGACTAAGAATAGTCCCTAGGTGGGCTATATCGCATCCTTGCTCTAACTAAGTAGACCCCATTCTCCTCCCAGAGATGGGAATAGAACCCAGGAGTCCTGGCTCCCAGCCCCCTGCTCTAACCACTAAACCCCACTCCCCTGCCACAGCCAGAGATAGAACCCAGTAGTCCTGGCTCCCAGCCCCTCCTTGCTCTAACCCAATAACCCTTCCCTCCCTCCCCCCACCTTTAGGAAGAGGGCTGTGATTCTCTCTCTGGTATTGTAGTATGGGAGTTGACCCATATGACGCGACAAGGCTGATGAGGTGGGGAAGCTTGTCAGGGATGTTTTTGGGACCCAGTGTGGATAGCTCCTGGAACAGCTCTTTCAGGATGGAAAAGAATTGGAAGTTCGACTGCACTTGCTCAAACCCATCCTGCAAAGCAATCACCAGGGGGAGAGAAAAAACTCAGACCCTGAAGTGAAAATCCAAAGGGTCATCTCATCTGCGTTTCTAGCAGGCAGTCTAATCCTGAGGAACAAGGTGACTCAGAGTCTATTAGGCTCCGAGTGAAAGCAGGACGCTCTGCCTGCAGGGCTCCAAGGTCCAAGTTAAACTCTCAAGGCCTTTTCGGTTCCTGCATCAAAGTAAAACTGCATTCACTCACCAGGGCTTGAGGGGCATTGGCAGAGCTGTATGTGAGCAGAGCCCCAGACTAGAACAATAGCAGTGCATGTACAGATTGGTGTCAAGTATCAGAGGGGTAGCCGTGTTAGTCTGAATCTGTAAAAAGCAACAGAGGGTCCTGTGGCACCTTTGAGACTAACAGAAGTACTGGGAGCATAAGCTTTCGTGGGTAAGACCCTCACTTCTTCAGATGCAAGTAATGGAAATCTCCAGAGGCAGGTATAAATCAGTATGGAGATAACAATTACTTCAGGACCAGACTCCAAAGAGAAACTGCTGAGCTCCAGTTCATTTGCAAATTTGACACCATCAGCTCAGGATTAAACAAAGACTGTGAATGGCTATCCAACTACAGAAGCAGTTTCTCCTCCCTTGGTGTTCACACCTCAACTGCTAGCAGAGCCCCTCACACTCCCTGAGTGAACTAACCTCGTTATCTCCATACTGATTTATACCTGCCTCTGGAAATTTCCATTACTTGAATCTGAAGAAGTGAGGTTCTTACCCACGAAAGCTTATGCTCCCAATACTTCTGTTAGTCTCAAAGGTGCCACAGGACCCTCTGTTGCTTTGTACAGATTGGGTTTACTGTAGGGATTCCCTCCCTTTCATGAGCCTTGGACGCCAACATTTGGCACAAGTTTTTACAACAGGGTGGCCAAAGGGGGACACAGCTCGGGTCCACTCCTCTCAGGGCTCCCCACTCAGCCTTGCCCTCTCTCCAACCCTTCCTGTATCTGTCTGGCAAGGCTTTGGAAGGGTGCCATATAGGAGGACTTGGAGAGCACCAGGATAGACTCGATGTGCGTCACTCCCTGCTTGCAGAGCTGTTTGCTGATTTCAGACAGGTCAGTGCAGCAGTTCCTCCAGAACTCAATCTCCTCCAGCGGCCCCATGCTCTCCCTGCTCTCCCCCACCTCCTTCACTCTCAATACCTCCTTGATCTGGCAAGTCCAGTGGATCCTGGAAGCTGGAACAAAAAGTCAGACTAGGCTAAAGGAATTAGGGGTTTAGACATCGCTGATTTTAATGGGCACCAAATACCTTTCAGGCTCTGGGCTTTAGTGTCCAGTCCTGTCTCACAGGATATGAGAATCAGTCAAGGTTACTGGTTGAGGATTTTCCTCTCTCAGTTTCTCCGCCCCAGCATAATAGATACATTCCACTGCAGCACATGTGGTGCTGAATAATGGACCCCGGTGGAATATGGTTAGAGCAAAAGAATGGGGAGTCTGAACTCTGGGGTTCTGTTTGCAGCTCTGGGTATCTTGGGATGTACCTATATGCAAATGGGGCCCACCTTGTCCAGACAAGAAGTTCTGTTCACTTCACGGCACCACTTGCGTTAGGAACAATAGCGGAATTTAGCCACTGATGAGCCAAGTCCTAGCATAGTTTTCGCTTTATTCCTTATAATCAAGAAATATTGCATAAATCATAGAATATTAGGGTTGGAAGAGACCTCAGGAGGTCATCTAGTCCAATCCCCTGCTCAAAGCAGGACCAACACCAACAAAATCAAAGCCTGGCTTTGTCAAGCCAGGCTTTAAAAACCTTTAAGGATGGAGATTCCACCATCTCCCTAGGTAACCCATTCCAGTGCTTCACCACCCTCCTAGTGAAATAGTGTTTCCTAATATCCAACCTAGACCTCCCACACTGCAACTAATTCAATCTACAGCTTTTTACTTGTCCTGAGCGATCCATTCAATTGAATTTGTGTATACAGTAACAGAAGAATCAAACCAAGTCCCTCTAACCCAGTATCCTGTCTCTGACAATGGCCAATATCAGATGCTACATAGGAAGGTGCAAAAATCCCTCTAAATAGTCAATTATGGAATAATCTCTCCACAGAGGAAGTTTCTGTGTCCTGAAGCATGAGATTGTATAGCTCTTATACATTTTTAAGCTATTTAATGTAACTGTAGAGGTTCTTATTAGCCATAGAAATGCCAAATCCTTTTTAAATTCAGCAAAACTTAATGGACCAAATGAGATACTGTGGCAGTGAGTTCCACAGTTGAATTACACGTTGTGTACATACAGTGCCCAATAGGTTACTGCTTAGTTTCACTGGATGTCTCTTCTCTCAGCATAGGTATCGTCTACACTACAGCATCATAGCTGCTGCACTGTTTCCATGACACTATAGATAATGTAGACAGGCTGTAATACAGAACCAGGTAAAACACTACATACAATGTACTTGAGGAAAGCCACAGCCACCCTAGATTTATCATCAAAACACATGTACATATATAATAAATGAGCCTTGCTGGCGTTACGGCTGCCTGCTGGTTGCTTGGGATAAGGGTGGAGGTAAACAGGCTGTGGGAGGGAGGGAGATGAGGGCAAGAAGGGGAGCTGATGAGAGCCACACAGATGGGGAGCTTAATCACTTAACTGCTTTTTTCTTGGTTTGCATTGGTGGGATACGCAGTCTAGCAGCCAGGACTAAAAGATAACGTTTTTTGTGTGGGATAGAAGGAGTACATGCTCATCATTATAATTAACTTGAAGTTATTAATTATTATTAATTATTTCAATTAGAGTAGTGCCTACAGGCTTTTAAAAGTTGCTTTGGAATTTCTCTCAATTTGAATTCACAGCTAAAAAACCAGCAGGCTTGACTCTTGCAGAGTGATGTAGCAATCTGCTCACTCAAACAGACCCACCAGAGGTTCTGCATTTCTAGAGCATGTGCCCTAGTCACAGAATCAGGTAAGTGAGAGATGGAAAGCTCTATTAGGCCAGGTGCTATCTTGTCCAGGTCCATTCATCACCATGCATTTTTGACAAGTTTCCATGCCCCATTTAGGGCTTATGTCCCACCTTCCCACCCCGTTTCCGTTGGCGCCGAAGTTTGGCATCGTTGGCCATTTTGAAAATTTTGTGTGGTGTTTGACTAGGGGAAGTGTTGTGTGTGTTTGTGCTTGGATACATTGAAAGAAAAAGGTTGAAAGAAGAGAGTGAGAGAGTTTAAAGATGAAAAAAAGAAAGTTTGAGTAAGTTTTAGAGAAAAAAAGGAAAGAAAGGTTATTGGATGTGATTGAGTAAGGAGAGAGGCTGGTAAAGGCAGGTTATTCAAGAATAGAAAGAGAGGAAAAAATAAAGCAGTTAGAGAGTCTGTGTTACTGAACACATGCAGAGTGAAACATCCTACCCCAGCAACCGTTGGTAGTGAAATGATAGCTGTTCTGGGTGGCAAGCCTGGCAAACTAGCCTCTCCTTTCGGTGGACCAATCAGAGGTTCTTTTACAGCTAGGTCACAGAATGCACTTTTTAAACCAATCCTGTAGTCCCAAGATTTTAAACAAGAGCCTTTTAGAAATGAACTATTGCACAGTGGGTTATTTGAAAAACTCTAACCAATGAGCATTTGGCCATGTGTATAAAAACACGTATTTTTGCGAGCGGGGCTTTAAAACTGGGAGCCTAGACACAAAGACATGTCCATGTACAAGATGCCTACAGAAGCCAAGAAGCCGGAATTTCCCCTGGGTGTACCAGTACGTGTTCAGAAGAGAAGGCCTCTTTACGCTTATTTTGCTAACGAGGCAGGACCGCTGCAGAACCCCGTGTTTCATCCTGAAATTGAACCAAAGAAAGAGGAAGACTTTATGGAGCCACAGCCATTTGTAAAAGAGAAAGGATAACGTGCGAAAAAAATTGTCGGATTTGGAGAAAGCCAAATTACAAATGTTTTATAAATATCGATGGTTAAATATTTTTGTTTTTTATAGATAGGAATGGAAGAAGAGCCTGTATACGAGGACATGGCAATGGAAGGACCACCGGAGGATAGCGATGTTGATGTAACCCTTCTGCCCATCTAAGTTGGCAGCAACAAGGGCCGGGTTCTGTATCTAGGGGTTCCGTTTCAATAACGCAATGCAAAACCGGCTCGAGCCCCCACCCAGTGACCTGGGACAATTACATACCACCCCCTGGGCACCTCTAAGAGGCAATACTTCCCCTCTCGCAAGCACGGAGTCTGAGTGTAACAGAAAATGTTTAATAACATGAGGTAAACAACATCAGCATTAAATGGGAAAAACACCACAACTAGAGTTTTTAGACCAAACCATGAGCGAAGACCCACCCCAGCAAATTGGGCCGTGTCCTCTCCCATTGGTTCTTGAAACCAGCGACCCAAGAATCACCAAAGTCCCAAAAGTCCACCAATCCCAAGGTCTCTTGGGTCCAACAACCCAAGAATCACAAAAGTCCCAAAAGTCCGACAACCCCCCAAAGTCTCTGTCCATGATCAGTGCAGCCCCAGAGTTCAAAGGGGGGGGGGTGAGCAGGGTGTTAAGGGGCACCTTACGTGATCCGAGGCCACCCGGCTGCTTCTCCGTGGGGTTCCACCACAGCCTTCACCACGAACTGCTCCACTCCACCCGCAGTCCCACGAACTGCTCTGGCAGCTGCTCCGCTCCGCTCCGCTCACCGACCTGTGAGCCGTGCCGCGCCGCGCCGCTCCGCTCCGCTCACCGACCTGTGAGCCGCTCCGCTCCGCTCACCGACCTGTGAGCTGCTCCGCTCCGCTCCAGCCGTCCCTTGGGCCACTCCCACAAGGCTCTGCTCTGCTCTGCTAGCTGCTCCTCCAGCCGCTCCGCTCCGCTCACCCCCGCTAAGCTAAGTTAGCTTCAGGCTCCCCCACTAGTTAACACAGCCTCAGTGATCTCAGCTCTTAAATAGCTTTAGCTCTTTTGTGATTTCAGCTCTTAGTGATTTCAGCTAGTAGTAGGGGAGCCCCAGTGCTGGTGCACTATTGACCCAAAGTGAACTCAGCTCAGCAGTCTGTAACTAGACTCCTAAGGGAATCAAAGTTAGCTCTGACATTCAACAGTGGAGAGAGGAGGTAGTGCAATTGGTGTTTCAACCCCCTCAGGGAGGGGGCCACACCATCAGGTACAAATACCTGTCCCCATCCTCTCTCAATTCACTGGGTTTTGTAACCCATGCCCCTTGGCAAGCAAATGCTACTTGGGTAATGGTGAATGACTCACTCAGTCCTTCTGTCATACAACAGTTCCACTGGCCTTGATTCACAGAATCAGGGTAACAAAACTTTATTCTTCCTGCCCCAATAACAGAGAAACTGGGGATCCCACACCAGCCAAAGTAACCACTTTGAGTTGCTGTGGTTTCATGCCAGGCGAGTGGGTGTGCCTATGCAAACAAGATCAGCCCCTGGAGTTCTTTTCCACCCTCGCCATAATTCACCACCAGATGTCAGGGTAGAGCTCATCCTGACTCTGCTTACATCTTCCCCCCAGCCGAAAATTTGTCGTCCCGACAAATCACACTCCCTATTATAACAACTCACTGGTTCCCTCCAAAGGGCCTCAGATAGCCCACTTTAGCTTCCACAAGCCTGTGTGCTAAACATATTGGTTCCTCACTAGTTACCCCAGGTGCATCATAAGTCAACCGTTTTACTGGTCTTATTACCCTGTCTCGTCTATTGAGAATCTCTGTTGCTGTGGTGGGCGGGACAGCCTCTTGACCGATGGATGGAGAGGTTTTCTTTGAGGGTCCCTCGGCTACTGGCATAGGCCCCTGCATTTCTAGTTCTAACAGTGGAGGGTCCAAGGTGCCCAGGACATCCTCCATCTGTATGTCTCCACTGTCCAATAACCTGGGTGTGTCATCACATGGGGGTCCCACCAGTGGCTCAGGGGTGTCAGGAATGGGCCTAAATACTTCTGCCATGGGGTTTAGGATGGAAGAAGAGGAGCTCTCTGTTGATTCAGCCGATCGAGGCTGAAATCTTGTCTCCATCCCAGGGTACACCATGGTTGTGTCTTCCTCCTCAGACTCACTCTCAGATGTGCTGCATGGGGGTAGGTTAGCTGCAGGGGGCTGGCTGTCCACGTTGGAGGGCGGCTTTGGTCCAGCACCTTCGTTCTGCCCAGTTTCCCTGTTGTGGCCCATCTCATACGGGGTGCCTACCAATTCCCCCACAGGGAGCAAAAGGTTTCTATGCACTGTCTTTGTCTGCCCTGGACCCTCTTCAGGTTTGATCTTGTAGACCGGCAGGTCTCCTAGCTTTTCCATCACCAAGTAAGGTATTGCCTTCCATCTGTCGGCTATCTTGTGTTTGCCAGCAATACCCAAATTTCGCAGCAGAACTCTGTCCCCCGGCTGGAGTTCTTGCAGACGTACCCTAGCATCATATCGATGTTTGTTGCGGTCGGCGTTCTTCCGAGCCGCAGATGTAGCTAAGTGATAAGCATCCCGCAGCTTTTCTCTCAGTCGGGATACATATTGCTGATGAGTTTCATAGCTATCTCCATCCTCTGATACACCAAAGCACAGGTCTATGGGTAATCTTGGTTCTCGTCCAAACATTAAGAGATATGGGGTGACTCCTGTAGCATCATTCTTTGTGGCATTGTAGGCGTGCACCAGATATGCAACATGTTGGCTCCAGGTTGCTTTCTGCTCTGGTCGCAAAGTCCCCAACATATCTAATAGGGTTCGGTTGAACCTCTCTGGCTGAGGATCACCTTGCAGGTGATAAGGCGTTGTTCTAGACTTCTTAATTCCCGCTATCCTCAGCACCTCCTTCAGAAGATGACTCTCAAAGTCCCGCCCCTGATCCGAGTGTATCCGGGCTGGAAATCGATAAACTGAGAAATATTTCTCCCACAGTACTCGAGCAACAGTGGTGGCCCTCTGATCACGCGTGGGATATGCCTGCGCATATCGTGTATAATGGTCAGTCACTACTAGAATGTTCCCAATATTCCTCTTGTCTACTTCTAAAGACAAGAAATCGATGCATACCAGTTCCAAAGGTTTGGTGCTGGTGATGTTCTTGAGATATGCAGCCCTCGTGGGCAGGGTTTTCCTTTGAACACATCGAGCGCAAGTCTCACATTTCCTACGAACATCTTCAGCCATCCGGGGCCAATAGAATCTACTACGAAGAAGTTCCAGGGTCCTCTCCATCCCTAAATGTCCAAAGTCATCATGCAGGGCCCTCATGGCCAGGGCTCTGTACTCTTTTGGCAGCACTAGCTGTGCTCGTTGCTTTTGTAAAGGGTCTGTGGTCACTCGGTGTAGCACTCCCTGAATCAGTTTTAGTTTGGTCCATTCTCTCAATAGTAGTTTACCCTCCGGGTTAGGTGGGACAACCACAGCTGGGCTTCGCCCCTCCCTTTTGGCAAGTAGTGTATCACGAATGCCAAAATCTTGCAGCTGGGCTTCCTGCCAGTCAGCCGCATTGAGCATGGGCAAAGGAGATTGGTCCAACGCAATATAGTTCACTGAAGCAGAAGGCACACATTCAGGGGGCAGGCCCAAAGCTTCTGCAGCACATCCATGAAGACTCTCATGGGACTCTGGCTCCCGGCGACTCACATTGCAAATAGCCCTCACCCCATCTGTGGGTATCACAGCAACTCCTGGTGCCTGTGGACGCCTGGACAATGCATCTGCATCTACATTGCTTCTCCCTGATCGGTATTGAATGCTGAAGTCATAGCTAGCCAAAGCGGCCACCCATCTTTGCCCTGTAGCATCCAGCTTAGCACTTGTTAACACATAGGTCAGTGGGTTGTTGTCTGTCCACACCTGGAACTGAGCACCATATAAGTAGTCTCGAAATTTCTCAGTGATGGCCCATTTCAAGGCCAAGAACTCCAGCTTGTGGGTGGGATAGCGAGTTTCACTATCAGACAGTCCTCGGCTGGCAAAGGCTACAGGTTTACGTCTTCCTTCCACTTCCTGGTACAGTACTGCTCCGAGACCCTCCAAACTGGCATCAGTATGCAGGATAAATGGCTTGCTTGGGTCAGCAAAGACTAGGACTGGAGCATGAGTTAGGCAAGTAATGATTTCTCGAAAAGCCCTTTCACATCTCTCATCCCACCGTGGCCCAAATGGTTCGAAGGGGCCATAGTGTCTCTGCACAGGAGGCTTTGGGGACCTTCCCTTATTCTTGGTCTTAGATTTGTTCCTGCTGGACTGGTATCCCCTGGTAAGATCATTCAGAGGTTTTACAATCGTAGCATAGTTTTTCACAAATCTGCGATAGTAGCCACTAAACCCAAGAAAGGTCTTGAGTTCTCTGTAGTTACTTGGACATGGCCATGTAGTGAGGGCTTCTATTTTATCGGGATCAGTACTCACACCCTCTTGGGACACGATGTGACCCACATACTTCACTGAGGTCCTGCAGAACTGGCATTTGTCAATTGAGAGCTTCAAACCATAATCCTCTAACCTATCAAGCACTTTAAGAAGTCTTTCTTCATGCTCCTCCAAGGTTCTTCCAAACACTATCAGGTCATCCAAATAAACTAACACTTGCAGTAAATTCATGTCTCCCACAACTTTCTCCATAAGACGTTGAAATGTGGCAGGTGCTCCAGAGATCCCTTGGGGCATGCGTTCAAACTGATAAAACCCTAATGGGCAGATGAAGGCTGTCTTCTCCTTATCTGCTTCACCCAGAGGGATCTGGTAGTATCCACTCCGAAGATCCAACACAGAGAACCACTGGCTTCCCAGCAAACAGTCTAAGGCATCTTGGACTCGAGGCATTGTGTATTGGTCAACCACAGTACGGCGGTTTAGGGTGCGGTAGTCAATACACATCCGGATTTTCCCATTCTTTTTACGGACCACCACAATGGGTGAGGCATATGGGCTGCGGGACTCTGTAATGATGCCATTCGCAGCCAGCTTCTGAAGATGTTGTCGCACATCTTCCATCTCGGAGAGGGCAATCCTCCTAGATCTCTCCCTGAAAGGTCGAGAGTCATGTAGTCTGATGTTGTGCTCTACTCCTTTTGCACATCCCACATCCCACTCATGCAATGAGAACACCTTGGATCTTTCACAAAGTTTCCTCCTCAGGCGATCTTTCCACTCCTCGGACAACGGTGAATCTCCAAAGTCAAACTTTGCAGGGTCTATTGGCGGAACTTGAGTCTCACACTGGGGTTTTACAATTGATTCAGGCTCAAAGAGATCCGCTATCTTTTGTCCTTGCTTCACAACAACATCTCGACTTGTTTCATTAGCAATCAGTATAGTCACCTTTTCCTGGGCTTCAGCAGGTAGGGTTATGACTCCACTGGGGACCAGCACTCCTTCCGGGAGCTCTCCTTCAACCGGCTGCTCTACCATTGCTAATGCCCCTTTACTGCCTTTCAGCCGAGTACTCATGACAAGCACTTCTTGCTCCGTCCTTGCAGGCACTACTAACGGGGTTGTGCCCATGTACTTCAGCGCCCCAATCGGTAGCTCAGATGTCTCCTTTTTAGCACCCTCAATCTTCCTATAGGCTTCAGCACAAAGCGTATGGATCATCAGGGTATTCAGGTACTGGTCCCCAGCCCGTCGTCTGCAGTAATCCGCGAGCACCTTGAAGAGACTGGAGTTGGTCCCTATCAGCACAGACACATCAGAGGTCCCTTTAGGGTCAGGGCATATTAATGCAGCTGTGTCCACCTCTTCTCTTACCCCAGCAACCTCCTCTGGGAATTCCAGGTGCACTATGACATACCCTTGGTAGGGGTATTCATCCATGCTGAGGCCACACAGACCAACGCCAGTCAGTGGCTGTATAGGCAGGTGCCTAAGCATTTGTTGGTAGAATGACTGAAATATAATAGTCACTTGAGATCCAGTGTCAAGCACGGCTTTACACTCCACCCCTTCAATCTTCACCATGACCTCTGCTCGAGGCCCTATCAGTCCTGCGGGGATCCCAGCTGGACAGTCTTTTCTGGGGGAACCTTCAAATCCTGCAGGCCTGGGTGGTCCCCATCCCTGGACTCTCTGGCAGCTACCGGATCTCTCCCAACTGATCCTCAGCTTTCCATACACTAAGGAGGGGTTTTCTTCATTATGGCACTTGGCAGCACTGTGTCCATCCTGACCACATCGGTAGCAGAAGAATTGTCCTTTCCCTCTTCGCCCAGATGGGATGGTGGCTCTAAATGCTGACTTCTCCATCGCCACGGTCAGAGGCTCCTTATTCCCGGAAGTCTTAGCTTGGTCAATGGTGCTTTGCAGTTCAGCTATCCGTTCTGTCAGGACCTGCACTTGTTGGGCAAGTTCCTCTGTGGTGCTCACCATCAGTACACTGGCCATTTGCAGTGGTGTTGTGCCGGCTGGCTCCAATGTTTGGGCTTCCCAAAACTCGCTGGCAGCCTGCCTTTCTTCCTCTTCTCTGACCTCCTTTATCAGCTGGGAATAACTTGGGGGATGTTCCCGTCGTTCTCTTAGCCGGAGATGGAGTAGAATCGAGTTCTGATATTGAGCTCCTCTTACAATTTGAGCCAGTCTGGTCCGATCCATCTGTTCAGCAGTCACTGCACCCCTCATGACAGCTCTCTGAAGCAGTCTTTCCAGCCTCTGTATATAGGCTGAAATCTTCTCGCCAATTTGCTGTCGGGAATTAAGGAACTTACAGTAACTGTCTTCAGGGCCCTCTACACTCCCAAAGGTATGATCAAGGGCCTCTAGGCAGTCCTTCACACTGACCCCAGGGTCAATGAGCTTCAGGGTGCGAATCACATCTAATGCTGGGCCACTAAGGCTCTCTATCAGACATCTTCGCTTTTCTGCATCAGGTACGGCCCACTCCTGCAGCATTTCAGTGGTATGCTCCAACCAGGGTTCGAACTCCTCTGCCCCAGCAAATAACCTTAACTCACGACAAGAGTTTGACCTAGCATGGGACAACACAACCTTTTCCAATATTTGCCCCAGTGCTTTTGTCCAATCATTGGCTGAGGCTGTGGCCCCTGAACTAGAGGCTGCAGGGCCGGGGCCCAACAAACCCGACATATTAGCCATTATACAAACAGTAATTTCCTCAAAATATAACCACAATTGTTTCCCAAGGCAGGGGAACACTCAACAGGTGCTTGCGAGGGGTACTGACCCAGGGGATCCCGGACGAGCCCCCAAAAATGTAACCCTTCTGCCCATCTAAGTTGGCAGCAACAAGGGCCGGGTTCTGTATCTAGGGGTTCCGTTTCAATAACGCAATGCAAAACCGGCTCGAACCCCCACCCAGTGACCTGGGACAATTACATACCACCCCCTGGGCACCTCTAAGAGGCAATACTTCCCCTCTCGCAAGCACGGAGTCTGAGTGTAACAGAAAATGTTTAATAACATGAGGTAAACAACATCAGCATTAAATGGGAAAAACACCACAACTAGAGTTTTTAGACCAAACCATGAGCGAAGACCCACCCCAGCAAATTGGGCCGTGTCCTCTCCCGTTGGTTCTTGAAACCAGCGACCCAAGAATCACCAAAGTCCCAAAAGTCCACCAATCCCAAGGTCTCTTGGGTCCAACAACCCAAGAATCACAAAAGTCCCAAAAGTCCGACAACCCCCCAAAGTCTCTGTCCATGATCAGTGCAGCCCCAGAGTTCAAAGGGGGGGGGGTGAGCAGGGTGTTAAGGGGCACCTTACGTGATCCGAGGCCACCCGGCTGCTTCTCCGTGGGGTTCCACCGCAGCCTTCACCACGAACTGCTCCACTCCACCCGCAGTCCCACGAACTGCTCTGGCAGCTGCTCCGCTCCGCTCACCGACCTGTGAGCCGCTCCGCTCCGCTCACCGACCTGTGAGCTGCTCCGCTCCGCTCCAGCCGTCCCTTGGGCCACTCCCACAAGGCTCTGCTCTGCTCTGCTAGCTGCTCCTCCAGCCACTCCGCTCCGCTCACCCCCGCTAAGCTAAGTTAGCTTAGCAATATAGCTTCAGGCTCCCCCACTAGTTAACACAGCCTCAGTGATCTCAGCTCTTAAATAGCTTTAGCTCTTTTGTGATTTCAGCTCTTAGTGATTTCAGCTAGTAGTAGGGGAGCCCCAGTGCTGGTGCACTATTGACCCAAAGTGAACTCAGCTCAGCAGTCTGTAACTAGACTCCTAAGGGAATCAAAGTTAGCTCTGACATTCAACAGTGGAGAGAGGAGGTAGTGCAATTGGTGTTTCAACCCCCTCAGGGAGGGGGCCACACCATCAGGTACAAATACCTGTCCCCATCCTCTCTCTCAATTCACTGGGTTTTGTAACCCATGCCCCTTGGCAAGCAAATGCTACTTGGGTAATGGTGAATGACTCACTCAGTCCTTCTGTCATACAACAGTTCCACTGGCCTTGATTCACAGAATCAGGGTAACAAAACTTTATTCTTCCTGCCCCAATAACAGAGAAACTGGGGATCCCACACCAGCCAAAGTAACCACTTTGAGTTGCTGTGGTTTCATGCCAGGCGAGTGGGTGTGCCTATGCAAACAAGATCAGCCCCTGGAGTTCTTTTCCACCCTCGCCATAATTCACCACCAGATGTCAGGGTAGAGCTCATCCTGACTCTGCTTACATCGAGAACCACCCGATAGACCCCGAGTCATGGAAAGATGGCGACATTGTTACGGTAAAAGCAAGTGAAAGCTTTACCAGTTGTGAAAAAATTATTACATTTACACACTTAAAAATGATTTTTTTGTTTTTTTGGACAGATAACCAAGCCGGGTCCATACAAGATTACTGTTCTGGTGTGTGACGAGTGGTCGACAGGTGCAAAGCCAGAAGCACATGAGGAGGTAAAAACAGCTTAAATTATTTGAAAGAAAAAAATATATCTATGTAAGCCACTGGTTAAACGTTACTATACGGTTGTGCTTAATAATAGGTTGCTGAAATGATGATGGATGGAGCTCCCGCCAGTGGTGATTCAGAAACAAGCGACACAAACAGGGTGTGCAGCGAGCGGTTGTCAACTGTAGAACCAAAAGAACATGATGAGGTAAAAGTTACTTAGAAAATCTTGAAAGAAATATAAATATAAACATATATAAGGGGAGGTTAAACAAGGCTATATGTTTGTGTTTAATAACAGGAAGGTGCCCGGGGGCCCGACGGTGCATCAGCCAGGGATGACAATGATGATGATTCAGAATCACACGAGGGTACGATTGAGGTAGCACGAATAAACTGTAGGCTTTTTTTATTTTCAAATGTTTGCGACAAAGAATTTAAAACATATTTTTACTTTGTTTTTGACAGACATGTTCAGAGGATGAAGAGGATAAAGAGAGGCGGCCTTTCAGCAGAATAATCGTGATATGCACCTGTTTTTGCATAAAACACGATTTTTTTTTTAAAAAGTCTGTAAAAAGTAAGGAGGGTGACCAGAAGAGCGGCGAAGATGAAGTTATGGCCGATATTATTAGGGCCGTTGTAGTAAAAGCCATTTACCACTGTATGAAAAAACAACTTTTGGAAAACTGTGCAGCTTGCGCAGTAAATGAGCCCAACCCTTTTAGTCACCCTTGTATCTTCTGGGGTCGCTCAGAAGTATTTCATCAGATCAGACGTATTTCTTCTAAACTGAATGTGGCCCAGCTCCTAAATATAATTATAGCCGAAGGCTACAAACTGAAAAAGCTTAACATAACCACTGAAACTATAACTGAAGTTGTTAAAATGATTAGGGAGGTTGCAGAGACATCTGACCCGGTGGCCTTGCTGGTAGACCTGTCAAATGAAGTGGCAGCCAATATTGGCCAATCGGTGTGTAACAGGGTTCATAAAATGGATTATAAAACTTTTTACATGCCAGCTTCTGACCCTAAAGGCTCAAAAAATATATATATATTGATTAAGATGTATTGTAAAATTAAAAAAAGTTTGTATAACTTTTCTATATTTCTTTGCTTATGCATTAAATAAATGTGTATAGTTGTACCATATATTACTTTGCTGCTGCATTAAAAGCTTGTCTTTTTTTTTTTTTAAAGGTAAAATGTGTATAGATGCTTCTGTATTAAATAAAAACAAAAGCAGAAACAGGCTCTTGTGTATATGTGTGTTTTAAAGCAAGATGGGTTAGACATGGCGAGGTTGCTCCAGAAAATTTATTACTCTCCTGAAGAAGTTGGGAGTTTTGGGGGTGTAACGCCCTTATTTCAGGCCGCTAGAAGACACCATAAAACTTTAAGCAGAAAGCAGGTTGCCGCTTGGCTTGTGGATCAAGATGCTTACACTTTATATAAACCAGCAAGGCTTAAATTGAAAAGAAATAAAATGGTTGTGTCTGATGTGGACGCGCAATGGCAGGCGGATTTGGTTGACATGGCCTCCTATTCTAACCACAATGACGGTAGTAAATATATTTTAACGGTGATAGATATTTTGTCTAAATACGCCTGGGTGGTAACCCTAAAGAATAAGACCGGGGAAAAGGTGGCAAAGGCGTTTAAAGCTATTTTTACACAAGGGTCACGTGCCTCAAAAATTACAAGCAGACTGATAGTGTATGAGGAAAAGAGTTTTTAAACAAAACTTTAAAGACTTTGTTTAAGCAACATGGGGTATACCATTTTGTTACCAATAACAAAGTCAAAGCCGGGGTCGTGGAGAAGTTTAACAGAACTTTAAAATCAAAGATGTGGAAGTATTTTACCACCCGTAGCACCTTTCGCTACATCGATGTGCTGCAGGCCTTCATAGATGGTTACAACAGAAGTTATCACAGAACTATTAGAGGATGCCCGATCGATGTGACACACAATAACGTGCTGAGCATGTGAAAAACCGTCTACGGGGATAGTTTTAAAATAAAGCCGCCACGTGTAATTTTTAAGAAAGGGGATCATGTAAGGGTATCTAAAACAAAGGGTACTTTTGAAAAGAGATATCAGCAAACCTTTACCGATGAAATATTTATCATGTCAGGGGTTTTATTAAGAGGACAGAGGCCTATGTATGCATTACAAGATTACGGAGAGGAGGAAGTCGCGGGCTCTTTTTACCCTGAAGAATTACAAAAAGTAAACCCTAACCAGGACCGCGTTTACAGGGTAGAAAAAATTTTAGCAAAAAAAGGCCAGGGAAGAAACTAGTATTTTTTGGTGAAATGGAAAGGTTGGCCTAAAAAATTTAACAGTTGGGTTAAAGCGTCTCAAGTGCAAGATCTTTCATAAAGGGGGGGAAAAATGACTGAACGGAGTTTTTACATTACCTTACCAAGCAACGCCTCTATGGAGACTTTTCCTCAAAATACTAGTTCCAATTTTACAATACAACTAGCCAAGCCTTTAAATTTGATAGGCCAGTGGTATATCGCTTTATCAGAAATTCATTATTGTCACTCGTGGAACATACTCTTTTATGATACACCATTTACATTAGCGTTGAAAAAAGAAATCCAAACCTACAACATAGACACCGGCTATTATTCAAGCATTCACCATTTAATAGAGAACATCAACAAGAATATCGACAAAGATACCGAAAAACCGAAGGTCAGCGTCATTTACAGCTCGGTGACTAGAAGCGTTCGGTTAAAAGCAAACGATGAAAATTACTTTTTTTCCACACGGGGAAAATTGGCAACAATATTGGGAATGCTTCTGGATTATCCATGTAGGATAGCACCGTACCCCGCAGACATTACGGGTGGATTTAACTCTTTATACGTGTACACGGACATAGTGGAACATCAGTTAGTGGGAGACTACTACGTGCCACTGTTGCACTGTGTTCCCATCCGCGGTTGCAACAACGAATTTATTACCATCACGTATGACAAACCGCATTACATCCCCGTGAGTAAGCAGCATATCAGAACCATTACTATTGAAATAAAGACGTATCAGAATGAACACGTTTCATTTAGTTTCGGGAAGGTGATTGTTAAACTACATTTGCACCCCAGAAAAGTTGAAGAATGGTGACTATGAAAAACTACGGGGACCCCTTTTTGTATAGGAACTACTACAAGGCCCAGGCTGGTTATGGCTTACTGGGATATCAAGGATTACCCGTTATGTATGGGGCCAGTTTAGGAGGGATATTTCACAGTCTTTTTAGAAAAGCCGTGCCGCTTTTGAGATGGGGTTTTGAAATTATTAAACCCCACATGAAAACAGCCACAAAAAATATAACCAGAGACGTAGTGAACCACATGTCTAGCGCCGTTATAAACAAAATAGGAGCACACACACCACAGGAGGGTTCCGGTTTAGTGTTGATGAGGAGAAAAAGAGCAGCGTCGCACCAGCCGTTTAAAGGGTCTCTTTGGCCCTTTAAAAAAAAAAAAAAAAAAGCTGTCAGAAGATGCCTCAGCCATAAACCTAAAAGGCACCCTAAGAAGAGGAAGCAACGTGTCACCCGTGGTAAAAGGGATATATTTTTAAATGGCTTTTATTCATTGTGGTTCTGACGAATGCACCAAATCGGAACTGGATTTATTTCAAATAGCCCCCACACAAACCAGTATCGAGAATAGCTTTTATGTAGAGGTGCCGCCTTTGGCCGCTTTAACGGTAAATGCCCCTCTCAAATTTTTTATTTCGGGACACAGGGATCATTACTTAGACCTTAACAACATGCTGCTGTACGTGTGCTGCAAGGTGATAAAAGAAGATGGGTCAGACCTTGATGATGACACCAGGGTGGCCCTTACAAACTACCCCATTGCCACCCTTTTTAACCAGCTGGATGTTACTTTAGGCGACCGTCTTATCAGTCAGAGCAACAATTGTTACCCTTACAGGGCCTTGATAGAGCTAATTTTAAACTACAGCCATGACACCTTGCTACGCAGTTTTCGACAGGAGGGTTTCATAAAGACACGGCGGGGGCCCACCAAAACACTCTTTTGGTCGGCGCGGCTAATGAGGGGTTTATACGCAGGGCCAGACTAATGGCCAGCAGCAGGAAGCTGGATCTGTTGGGGCCTCTACACAGCGATTTGTTTTTTCAAGAAAAACTATTGCTGAACAGCGTGGACTTAAAAATTAAACTGACGTGTAGCAAAGATGTTTTTTGCCTCATGAGCAGGAATGCCAACCAGAATTATGAAGTTCACATTATTTCAGCGTCCCTGTTTGTAAAATGGGTAAAAGTGATCCCGGGGGTCCGTTTGGGGCACGCTGAAGCTCTAATGACCGCCAGTGCTAAGTACCCGGTAGACCGGGTGGGCATAAAGATGTTCAGCATTCTGGCCCGCAGTCGTGTCAGTAACCAGGAAAACCTCTTTTTGGGACAGCTACCCAAGCAGCTCGTAATCGGTTTTATAGATAACAATGCCTTCAGTGGCAGCTACGTTAAAAACCCTTTTAACTTCAAACATTATAACATTAATTTTGTTGCCTTGTATGTGGATGGTGAACAGGTGCCAGCGAAACCCCTACAACCTGATTTTGAAAATGGAAACTGTGTGAGGGAGCACATGCAGTTCATGCAGGCGACTGGAAAATATGTAAAAGACCGTTCGCTCTTGATTGACCATGGTGAATTTGCCCAGGGCTATACGCTGTACACCTTCGATCTGACCCCGGATCAGGAGTGCGCCGATCATTATTCTCTGATTAAAACTGGAAACCTGAGAGCGGAAATTCGGTTTGCAACGGCTCTACCCTCTACAGTTAACATGATAGCGTATGGGGTTTTTGATAACGTGCTCAAAGTGAACTATAGAAGAAACGTTCTGTTTGACTATATGTAATCATGAACACCGTGCAGCTAAGGCGTATTTTATTAAAGGACCCTTCTTTTTTAGATGTTTTTCCTAGTGACTTGTTTCCGAAAGGTTTTGTGTCCGGAAGACCTTGGGACTGTAGAAGGTTCGTGCCGGGGCTCGACCCTCCTGGGCAGGAGGGGAGCCACACCGACTCACTACCGGTGGAACAAGCAAACAGTTAGTTCGGGGCTCAGGCCCTCAGGTGCAGGGGCTGAGCAAACAAACAATTAGTTCAGGGCTCAGGCCCTCAGGTGCAGGGGCTGAGCAACAATACAACAGTTTAGAGAGCTCAGGCCCTTTGGTGCAGGGGGTGAGCAACAATATAGTGGTCAGGCTAGGCCCAAGGCCCTATACCTGAGCGCTGGGTGAGGGGAAGCCTGCCACCCGTGAGCAGGGTGGCAGGGGGGAACGCAGGCCCACCCACTCCACTGCATCCCAGCCCGGGGCCCTAGCAGCGGCTGCTGCCGCTGCGAGTCAGTGGGGTGTCCTGACCGAAACACTGACATCGGCTCGTACATGTCTGCAGCCTGACCGGAGTCGGCTACCCCCAGGCTACTTCCAGTTCCCCCTCAGGACCTACCTCGTCGGTGGCACTGGGCCCAGTTCAGTCCATCAGCATGGGTTCCTCCAGGCCAGGGCTTGGTGGCAGGTCCGGCAGCTCCTCGGGGAAGTCCACTGTGGACTCAGGCGGCTCCTCCGGGTAACAGTAGGGGCGGAAGGGCCCTGGTGGCGTCTCGCCTTCGGGGTTGGTGTGGGGGAGTTCCAACGGCTCCTCCCAATGATGGGAGCGGACGGGCTCCGGTGGTTCCTCCTCATAGTGGGCTCGGGGCAGCTCTGGCCAGTTAGGGCCACGGCCTTGGAGGTCTCCTGGCCGCAAGCTTCCCACCGCACATCTGCTCCCTGTGGTGGCTGGGGCCGCACTGAGCTCTGGCGGCCGGCTTTTATACTTCCTGACCCACCCCTTGACTTCCAGGGGGCGGGAACAGGTGGCGGAGGCTCCGCCCACTTGGGTGTCTGTAAGGGCACTCCCTCTGCTGTGCAGGAGGGGAGCCACACCGAGTCACTACAGGGACTTATTGTTAACACACACACCCATGATTTACCCGGGGAACATTGGCTGGCCCTCTATTTACCAAAATAGGGGCCTGGTGACATTTTTTGACTCCTACGGATTTTCCCCAGACAGTAACTTTTTTCCTAAGTCTATTATGACTTTTTTAAACCGTAACTCTAATAATGTTGTGTTTCATCAGAGACACTTACAGGACCCCCTAGCTGTAACCTGCGGTTATCATTCTATTTTTTTTAAAAACAACGTAGTAGGGGTTTATCTTTTAATCGCATTTTAAAATTGTACACCGATGATTTATCAGAAAATGACCGCCTGGTGGTGCGGTTTGTAAAAGGGAAAAGACCAGGCATGCCCAGGCATGTTTCAAACATGTTTCAACATGTCCAGACATGTTTGTCTTGTCGTGAGTTTAAAGAGGCGCATCAATAAAGCACACCTTGAATTTTGTTTACGTCTTTTATTTTACACCGTTAACCATTTGATTTTTCATTTTTTAACAGGGACATTTTTAAAAGGGGTGATGCTACTTATGGCCTTGACAGGCTCTAGCTCTGTTTTTAGACGTTCTAAAAATTGTTTATTGGTAACATGCCCTACAACGTATGTAGGCATGTTCAGCTCCACCAAGGCTTTCATAAAAACATTCCACCCTTTAGGAGTCCTCTTGTTAGTGAAAGAATAAGAGCCGGTTACCCCCCTGACTAAATCGAGCATGTGAGAACCCCTCAATCGCTTCCTCATGGTACACAAAACTGCCATTATTGGCCCAAGAAGAAACATCTGTACGCTGCCTAAGTTTATTTAACAATATTTCAGCTTTTTTCTTATAGTGAGGATTTACCCGAACCAACACCTCCCGAACAACAAAGTTCGATGAACACCCCTGGACTTCAGAAGGTTGAATTTCCTCTTGCTTGAGGAGAAAGAGGTTTATTTTAGTCTTTTCCATTTCACCATGCTTGGCCAATACCATGTATCTTTGCAGGACCCCCTCGTAAAGATTAGCCTTTTCGTAGTTGGATAAACCAGTTCTTTGAAGAATGTCTTTCATTTCTGAATCCAATTGGCGAGTGGTTGTGGTTCTGATATTTTCTTCACCGCTAGAAGCACGCTTTATTTGTTCTAACTGGTGGCTAGGAACGAGGTACAATTTTTCAGCATGTTCCATTATCTGTTAATTAAAAGGCTTGACAGTAGAGGGAGTGCAAAGCTCAACAAAGGTCTGATAAAGCCACCGGCCTGTTTTACAACTAGCTTTTTTCTTTTGAGGGATAGCTTTTTATCGCTCAGCTTTTTAATAATCCCCCGTTTTCTTTTTAGGACACTTATTTGTTGGGGTTTTGGAGGAACGTTTCCTTTTAAAGTGTTGAGCACTATTTCTGAGATGGCCGCTACCAGGTCATCAAAATCATAAAACACATAATCCTACCCCTCTTCTGGAGACCAGATATTACGCATATAACACTTATGACCCTCTATGTTGTCAGTCTTCTGATAGCACTGGAGACATTTTTTGCTTTTACACCTGTGATTTTTAATCTCGTAGAAGCTGCACTTATCGCAAAGACTTCTGTTTTAACAATCAACTTTACCATCGTTTGCCAGAGCACTGTGCCTTTCTAAACAGGCCTCAGACCTGCAAAATAGCTTACAGCTGGAGCATCTCTTTTTTTCAGCAGCTACTTCAAGGCACTCGGCGCTATTACACGTATGGCAATGGTTTTTACAGGCGTGCTGGTGTTTGTGGTTATACGTGGCGTAACAGTAGTTGCACAAATACAGTGCTCCTATAAAGGCTTTAATATTTAGGATACCATAATAATGTTTTTCATGTAACAGAACAAAAACAGTTTAGGGGCGGTGTACACCATCCGTTGTAAAAAAGCGCCAATTTCAATTTTCATGATACAGGACGGTGATAGCCACCCCTAAGCGCTCTTCAAAAGAGCTCACGTCTGTAAAGCTAATCATTTTTTGGTCCGAAAGCCCCAACTCCTGACGAAGATGTCTGGCCCCCTCTAATAGTTGGGCACCTGTAAGTTTTTTATCTGATAAGAGACCCAGCACGCTACCGGCAAAACACAGGTTGTTACCCTGGTTATTTAAACCAATTATATGTTTTCTTTTTTTTCCCCAATGATTCTACTGTACGATAGTCTTTAAGGGTCTTACAGACCCACCGCCACCAACCCTGTTTCTAATAATCATAACAACCAGCCGTAGAGTTCCAGACCCCACAATCTTTGCATTACTTTGCAACACTATGAAGATGTTATTTAAAAAATCGACAGTGTTTAAATCTTCCCAAGGCCTCCGTAAAGAAAAGAGCGGGTGATTTAGCCCCGGGGCATCTAAGCATAGCTGTACAAAATCTTCAGGGCCCACCTGATTAATATCATCTAGCAAATTTTGAATAGCATGTCAATGGCCGCCATGGCCTCTGTGAACCCCGTTACTCTGTCCAAATTAGCAAAATGAAATTCTTGAAAATATTCATAAGCGTTAAACTCTCTTCGGGGTCTTATCCAGTGTCTCACATGTTCCAAATACACCTTAGGTGGCGTATTAGGAGCAGGGGAATCTGGACCTTCAGAAGAGGGGGTCGGAGGGTCTATGTCTATTTCCCTTTCTTGGGTTGGGGGGTTGTTTTCTTAAAATAGCTTTGGCTTTTTTAAGTTTTTTGGCCAAAAGCCTTCTCAATTTTTTAGATTTTTTTCCATTTTTTCCCCCAACCCCTCTTTACATTTTTAGGTTTCATGTTTAGTCACACCCTCCCTTCCCCCTTCAACACGCTTTCCACCTTTTCAATCAGTGCACGGGTATCTGTTATCTTTTGGTCTAAAACCACCCTTTCTTCTGGAAAATGTTGCTTTTGAAACACCTCAAGAATTAGCTTTGAAAACTTTTTATCTATTAAATGCTTAAGAGATGTACAAACACTAAACATCTCATTATAAACAACAACTGATGCAGCAAGCCCTAAGGGGAGATTGTTATTTGTAGCAAGGGTTCTGCGGGCCCCAGAAGCAGGGGGGCTGACTCCTTCACCCTGCTCAAACCCACCCTGGACACGATTGCAGCTACAGGGTTGTTTGTCTTTACCTTTTTTAAAGCTGATTCCTTCTGAGCTGGGAAGGCATAGGGTTGTTGAGAACTAGGGGCTTTGACCCCTTTGCCTCACTTACCAAGGTCCCTGGAAGCTGCAGAGGTAGATTTTTTAGCTCTGGAGGTGCAGGGTGGTTCAAAATCGGGGGGGGTCTGATCCCCTTTTCCCCACCCCTGAAAACTGTTGCTGTTTCAGAGGTAGATTTTTTGGCCCTTTTTAAGGCCAGCTGGCTCTGTGTAATGAGGGATTTGGATGTGCAGGGCTGTTCAAAATTGGTGGGTCTAACACCCTTGCTTCCAACTGCAGCTGCCTCAGAGGGAAATTTTTTGCCCCTCTTTAAAGGTTGCTGGCTTTGTGTAATGATGGTTTTGGTTGTGCAGGGTTATTCAAAATCGGGGGGGTTGATTCCCTTGTTTCCAACGGTAGGTGATTCAGAGGGAAACTGCTTGGCCCCTTAAAGCGAGCTCCCTTTCAACATTTCCTCTTGAGGGATAACACTTGATAAGTCTGCCAATACACATAAACAAAATGTTTTTAGCACATAAGCCTGTATGTTCTTTTTTTACTAACAACAACAAACATATATATATATATATATTTTTTTTTTAAAAGACTTTTACACAACCCCACTAAAACATTTTTTATAGAAAGGGGCTAAAAGCAGTGTACAAATACAATGTAAAAAAATAAAGTGCTATTTCTGCTTACGCCACACGGGTGCAGTACAGCTCCAAAATTTTCAATAACTTCCAGCAAAACTTTTTTGTACAGTAAAACCTTTGGAGCAAAAGCAGCTTCTTTTTTTACTAACAACAACAAACATAAACCCCAATACCCGTGTTAATGCACAACCCCTAAAAAAATGTATACTATTTCCAATAACAGTTATTTCCAACACATATTTAAAATAGCCGCTACCAGGTCATCAGAAGCCGTGCAGAGAATAGCCTTCCTTTGCTGCGGCTTGGCTTTGATAAGAAATCTTAAAAGAGACAGGTTTCTCTGCACGCAGTTAGACATGTTTGTCGGGGGATGCTCTTTTTTAAAATGCAAGTTTGATAAAAATAACTATTTTTATGTTTTTTTTTAAAAAGTGTATACACAGGGCCAGTCTGGGGGGAAAAGACCTGTTCTTAACTGGAAGGCTTCAGGCGTTGAAACGTTTAAATCCACCAGCAGATACCCATAGGGGTTTTTGGTAGCATCCTCAAAAGCCTCCAAAAAGAACTGTGTTTTACCAGAATACATTTGCTGGGCCAGAGTGGTGATTTGCAGTTTATCGCGGGTTGTTTTTTTTTTTTTTAAAGAACCATATACTTAGCATTTAAATTAACCGTACGGCTTTTTTTTCCCCCTGACAAAACACGTTTTGCACAATGTACATAATACTTAGGTTTTTGTGATGCACATATTTTGTAAAGGCTTTCTCGATTTCACCGCTTTCGGAAGCAGACTCCATTAGATCATCTATAATAACCATATTCACTTTATTACTAGGAAATAAATGTTCTTCATTAAAAGTATTAGGTAAACCTTCCAAAAATGTAATACATGGAAATTTTTGCAGCAACTCTTTATAGAATGGTTGCCAACAGCTGTAACACCACACAATATTTTCAGGCATACATGATAACAATTTATTACCATTTTCTAACAATTGCTTTATAAACAACGATTTTCCAGAATTTGAGGGGCCAGAAAGCAAACAGGAAAAGGGGTGAACAAACGGAACGTGGCTTTTCATAATAATCAATACCCATATGCAAGGTTTTAAAATCCTCCTCGAGGACTCTTTTGTTGTAAACGACTTTCTGGGTTTTCTTCAGAGTTCTCGTTTCTATCAACCAGTGCTTTTTTACCCTTACAATTCCTGGCTGCTGTACCACAATTTCTTTTGGAACCACTCCCGTGGGGTAATCCCAGACAAGTTCTTTTTAAGCTTTCAAAATTAATTTTCTCCCTATTCCCCGAGTTGTGTGTGATCCCTTTTAATTTCATACAGGTCTTACCGCTGGACAGTTTGTACCCGTATGTCTTAGGCCCCACGGACACAAACTCCACAATGTGTTCTTCTGGGGGTATTTTGCTAGTCAAATCCCCAAATAATCCCCTAGGGGTGGGTTCCACTCCCCTTCTTTACTCACAAAAATCACAGAATCCGTATCATGATAAAGACACCGCTCCTGTAAGTGATCTAACAGGCGGTAGAGCCCTAGCCTGGCATAAGCAGTGGTAAAGCACGCTATAAACACGTTAGTGTTGCTGGAATGGGTGCAGCGTTCTTTTGCGTACTTCCAAGACACCACGGCCGAGTCATCATTGATAAACTCGCATGCTGACACGTGGTAATAAGGTACAAAGACGTACCTGAAGAGCTCGTCAGGGTCCGTCACTATACTGGTGTTAGTCAAATTTGTTCACTGACCAAGTTTTCCCCACAAGGAATTTAAAAACAGCTTTGAGATTTGCCTTTTTGCAGGGTTTACCTTTATCTTGTTTAGATGCAAACATATGCCTTCTCTTTCACGGTACTCTTTAACGTACTGAGTTTTTTTTTTTTAAACTCGTCCGTAAACCAGTGAGGGAACCCTGAGGCCTCTTGTTTTTGTCTCAGGTGTGTTTTAATGTAGTCTGAAAACAGGGCATCTGAAGAGCGGTTAAAATGCCAGACTTCATAAATCTCAGCGATCCTGTACCCTTTGTTTAAAGCCTCCACCAACTCTATTGTGCACCAAGTCCCTGTTAGAGCCTTCTCCTCCTGACTGTGCGTGTAGGAGTCCTTTTGTCTTGTTTCTGCACAAAAGGCGCACAGTGGGAACATTAGTTTACCACCAACCCTGTATGGCAATACGGGAAAATACAGTAGGGTTACCATATTTAAAAAATAAAAAAAGAGGACACTCCACGGGGCCCCAGAACCGCCACTTTCCCACCCCCCGGCCCCGCCCCAACTCCACCCATTCTCTGCCCCTTCCCCAAAGTCCCCACCCTACCTCCGCCTCCTCCCTCCCAGCCACGCGAAAAGGGCTGCCCGAGCACTACCAGCTTCATTGTTTGCCGGGCAGCCTCCAGACCCTGCGCCCCCGGCCAGCGCTTCCCCAGTGCAGCTGGAGCCCGGGAGGTGAAGCACCCAGCCAGGAGTGCAGGGTCTGGAGGCTGCCCAGCAAACCGTGAAGCCGGCAGCGCTCGGGCTTTGGGCAGCCCCCATGCCTCCGGACCCTGCGCCCCCAGCCAGGCACTTCCCCTGCTGGGCTCCGGCTGCTATCCTCCTCCCCTGACTCTTTGGCTCTGTTTAAGAGCCGAGCTGCCCGAACAGTACCGGCTTTGGGCAGCCCTCATGCCTCTGGACCCTGCACCCCCGGAGCCCGGGAGGGGAAGTGCCCAGCCGGCGGCTCAGGGTCCGGAGGCATGGGGGCTGCCCGAAGCTGGTAGCACTCGGGCAGCTCGGCTTTAAACAGAGCCGAAGAGTCAAGGTAGGGAGCACAGCAGCCACAGGAGGGGAAGTGCCCAGCCGGCAGTATTTTTCCCGGACAGGTTCGGCTTTTTGGCAATTCCCCCCGGACGGGGGTTTGATTACCAAAAAGCCGGACATGTCTGGGAAAAACCGGACTTATGGTAACCCTAAAATACAGGCCTCTCAGAAGGTACACTTTAACCTTGGCAATGCCAAAGTACCCTCTAATATCCCCAAAACCCTCATACACGATAACGGGGTGTCCCACAGGGTATTGTTTAGTCTTGTTAACAAAAGGGTAGAGGTTGGTAAAATCATAGTAATGAACTTGCTCCCCGGGCTGTGGTTTGTAATAAAGGCAGATGGTGTTCATTCTACCACCGTAAAGGGCGTCTCTAGGAACCAAAGGCTGTGGCAGCTTTTTTTCGCGTAAAAAATTCCCCACCCGGTTATTGTTAGCTAGCATAGCCTGCCATTCGTGTTCCCACACAGTCCTTACCTCAAACCCCTGTCTTTTTAGAAATTCAGCTTTAATCATGGTTCGGTTGTACAGTTGCCTGTAGGTCGCATTAAGCAACGGGTTGAAATCATTTTCACAATAACAGATGAGGCAGCTGTGAAAAAAACAGCCGTTAAATTCAAAGGCTGTAGGTTTACCTGCTATGACGGCGTAACCATCCAAAAAATAGGACCCCGCTTTAAACTCCCCACCCTGCAAAGCTTGTTGGATGTAAATATTCTCAGTGTGGGCTACGTACATCAACCATTGAATGGCCGGGGTGGAATATCTCTTCTGCTGTTTGTGGTAATTGTCTAATGGCAGAAGGGCTACGGTTCGCGGTTTTAAAAAATTAAACTGGTACATGCCATGCAAATCGAGGCTAATGTAAGGTACTGAAAGGGATCTATACACTTAGTGACCACCTCATCATCATCCCATCCTAGGTTTTTAACAATCTGCTTCTCTGTCATTTTTAGAACTTCATTTCTGAACCGGTAGCAAGCCTCTCGCAAAATTTCAACATCTTTTTGACAATAATAGCACTGTTCTTTCTGGAGATCGAATTCGTTTTGGCGATTGTGTTGGTACCAGTTCAGAAATTCCTTTTTTTCTTCAGGCATCGTGTATTCTACTCCAAAGTACTCTATCCCGGGCATAGGCCCCACATAGTTCTGATATTCAACAGTGTTAAAAAAGAGTGGAAAGTATCCCTTGACTTCCTCAAACCCCATAGCTTTGGGTAACTTGCTGAGTTTCATGGGAAGAAAATTTAAAGAAGTAACTTTAACATGTGCTTGTTAAAAAGCAGGTAAAGAAGCAAACTCCTTCTCTGTGATCCACTGACTCATAGAGACTGTTTTGCTAACAGGAGCTTTGCTGCAAAAGCCTAATGTTTCATATTGTGCTTACTAAATAAATAACCCCTATTAGTCTAAAACCTAGGGGAAAACTTTTAAAATTGTGTGTTACTAAAAGCTTATGATTTTAACTTTTATAAAAACTCCTCTGTAAAAGGGCTACATAGCGGGAAAAATGCTGGAGGTCTGTTTCTTTAGATAAGAATAAAACAGTTAAAAGGGAGGGGGGAAAGAGAAGGGGAGGGGGGAAGAGAAGGGAGTTGGCTCTTGTTTAAAATCTTGGGACTCTAGGATTGGTTCAGAAAAATGAATTCTATGATGCAGCTGTAAAACAACCTCTGATTGGGCCGATCCAAAGGCGGTGATAAGTGTGAGAGGGTCTGAACCAGGAAAGTTGCCTCATTCTACAGAAAAACTGGAAAGGTAAGAATTCTCTCTCTCTCATATTCTCTCTTTCTTTCTGATTCAACCATGTGCTCTCTACCTTTTCCCTTTGCAAAGGGAGCTCTCTTTTCTCGTCCTGTTCTTTCTTTTAACCTCTTTTTTTTTCTCCACCTACCCTGATACTGAATGCTTTTCTATTCACTTTTTTACCCTGTGCTTACCAAATAGGCTCTGCCTGCTTCTCTCTCTCTTACTCTCTCACACATTTTGATTCCACCATGTGCTTTCTATCTTTGCTTTTTGCAAAGAGGGCTTTCTTTTCTCTTTTTTTGCCCTGTTCTTTCTTCTAACCGCTCTTTTTTTCTTAACCTACATTGGTATTGAATAGCTTAAATACTTTTTTATTTACTTTTTTACCCTGTGCTTACCAAACAGGCTTCGCCTTAGTGAATTCCCTTTTAAACCTAGTTTTTAATGTTTTTAAATGCTTTTTTCTTAGCCACCCTTTATAGTTTTTGGCCATGGGGTTACTAAACAGGCTCTGCCTTGGTAAATTCCTTTTTTAAACCTAGTTTTTAATATTATTTAACTCTTTAAAAACAAATACTTCCTTTTTTCTTTAAGTTCTATCTTTCTATTCTTTCATAACCTGTCTTTACCATCCTCTTTTCTTGAATAACATACCTCTTTTCTTTCAAATTTCCTTTTTTTCCTCTAAACCTTACTCATTCTTTTTTCATCTACTTTATTTTTTCTATTCTTGAATAACCTACCAAACTAGGTCTTTACCATCTTTTTTACTTCAATAACTTACCTCTCTTCTTTCAAATTTCCGTTTTTTCTCTAAACCTTACTCAAACTTTCTTTTTTCATCTTTAAATTCTCTCACTCTCTTCTTTCAACCTTTTTCTCTCCATGTATCCAAGCACAAACACACACAACACTTCCCCTAGTCAAAGACACACACACACACAAAATTTTCAAAATGGCCGCCGGCGCCAAACTTCGGCGGCAACGGAAACAGGGTGGGAAGGCGGGACATAAGCCCTAAATGGGGCATGGAAACCTGTTAAAAAATGCATGGTGATGAATGCTATCAAGTGGTATACTACTAGCGACCATAAACTAGATGTGGAAACCAGGAGACAGGGTTCCAAGCTAGAGAGATGTGACAGTGCAGCCAACATGACACAGGAGGAGAGATTGAGACAGAGAGACTTCCTACTGCAGAGTCTGAAATAAGAAGGAGTACCAGAGAAATTTCCTCAAACTATCAAGAATCACAAAAGACTTTTCATCCCAAAGCTAGAGCAGCATTCCACTAGCACAGGACTGAACTGCAGCGGCAAATGGACACAGGATAAAAGCCCTAACCCGCTGTGATGCCCCCTCCTGTGTAGATGGTATCTGCTTTGGAGACAGACTTGACAGCCATTCCCTTTTACACTTTGGCAATACGCTGCATATAGCTTGTCATGCCAATAAAGCCCTACTGCATTGAAAAATGCAGTTTGGTGATCTACCTTCTGCCCAGCATCTGTCCTCCTCTCCTCTCCCTCCTCCACTGCCACCCAATGGCCAGCCCATTGCTGAGTGGTGGTAATGCCACATAACCAGCAGCTCCCCACTTCTCCCCCCCTCACTTCTTCTCCCTCTTCTGCTGCTTTAGAAACAGCACAATATTAGTGGACAATGAAGGGACTGAGCCATCATATGCAATGGGGGGGGGTGTCTTGGAGGAGGACAGGCAGTCATGGATTCTATAATGAACTGCTGAGTATACCACTGCCCCCGCTGGATGGACTCAAACAATTCAGACATGCTTCTTAGCCCCTGCATTGCTAGGAGCTGAGAGAGAGTCTCCTTTCACCCAAGTGCTAGGGCCTGACCTTCTGGAGCAGGAGGAACTACGGGTACATGTTCACTGCAATTGGGACAGCACACATAGGCATACCCAAGCTAGCTTGGATCAAACTAACTTGCTACAAATAGCAGTGTAACTGCTGCAGTATGGGGCTAGCTCCCTGCCAATGTACTGTGCCTAGGGGCCAAAGCAGGATTGTCCTCTGCAGCTAGCCCATGCTACTGCAACTATACTACTATTCTTCGCAAGCCAACTCAATTAAAGCTAGCTTAGATATGCCAACACATGCCTCCTGACTGCTGTGTACACATATCCTGAGTTCTAGATCTGCCTCTGCAGTGCAGCTCTGAGCCACCACCGTGCACAGCGCAGGACCTCTTGGCTGTCACTAGCCACCACATGTTCAAATCCAGGTGCCTCTAATATTCGCGGCCCCATTTTAGAAATTCAGAACCCGATCTTCAGAGGTGCTGAGCATCCCCAGCTCCTAACAGCGCCAATGGGAGTGTGGTGCTCTGCAGCTCTGAAAATCAAGCCCAGGGTGCCTCAATATAAGAACCCAAAAAACAGAGTGACCACCTCTGAAGGGATTTGTTACCGTGAATGGCTAGATAGACAAGGTGGGTTAAGCAATATTGGACCAACTTCTGTTGGTGGGAGTGACCTGGGACAGACATGGCTACAACAACTCTGCATACAACAATGGCCAGAGAGACAGACTGGCATGGGGAGTCAGCTGCCAACAGAGGATGTCTTCATCTGGCCCTGATGACTCAGGGTATGTCAAGGGGAACCAGCAGGCAGTCAGGCCATGCCTGGATGCTGGTATTACAGACCTAATCTTTGCTCCCTTTCATCTTGTCTTCTGTTTCATGCTCCCTTGTCCCTAATCAAATCCTCTACACTTGCTGAATAAAATACTCCCGCAGCTTCATCTCCCAGGGAGCACGCCCGTGGATGTGCTTCCCAATTCAGCCAGCGATCAGCTATCTTACAGGGGATGTCATTTCAATGTCGCAGCAGATTGGATTGGAGCAGAAGCTCTGAGCAGAGCTGACTTTGTGCATGTTACATTAGGCAGCGATGATCACTGGAACATAAGAGCTAGCATGAGCTCTTGAAAAGCTGCTGCTGGAAATCTGGATGAGTTACTGTGGTAACACACTGAAGGGAAACAATTTGAGGGGGAGGGGGACTCACAGACCTGGTTAAGATAAACATCTACAGCTAGGAGTTTTAAATGATAAGTCTGAAGAAAGGAATGACTGAAAAGACAGCACAGATCAGCGGTCTGAGACTGAGAGACAGAGCTTTTCACCTCCAGAGCATCAGTTCCAGTATTGTCTCACAGGTGGGGGACCAGCTGCCTTAAGGGGGGCAAGGAATGGGATCTAGGGCCTTTCACCTCTAGGACACTGGTTCTGATCCAGGCCCACACAAGGAGCATTGGCTGGCTAGCTGGCTGGCTCTTGGGAGGCAGGGAATGGGACACAGGGCCTTTCACCTCTAGAGCAGTGGCTCTAATTTAGTTGATTGGTTAGTTTAGGAAGTGGGATGAAGAGCCTTCCAGATCTACAACAGCAGTTCTAATTCAGCCCCAGGTTGATGGCTTTTTAAAAAACAAAAACAAAAAAACCCAAATATTAAAACTATTTTAAAGGCAGCTGGGTCATAATGAACAAGCCTAGCAGATGTCTTCATCTTGCCTGTATCTTTAATAGGGTGAAGGGTCAGGCTGCACTTCACTCCCTATATCAGGAGGCCATAAAGGTAACACTAGTTTGATTTAACAAGGTGAGCCCTATACTCGACACTTTTATGTCCCGTATAACTTCCCACTCTCACAGCTCCAGCAGTGTGTAGAAAGGACCCAGACTGCTGCCTGTGTTTTAACCAGCATCTCATGTGGACCTGTAGTTACACCACTGCACTAGGACCCAAGAGACCTGACTTCTATTCCTGGCTCTGCCAGAGATCTACTGTATAGCCGTGGGCAAGTTCCTGTGCCTGTGTTTCATTCTCACCCTTTGTCTAGCTAGATTCTTAGCTCTGCGACAGGGAGTACCCCTCACTGGGTGTTTGTACAATATAGCACTGCAGGTGCTACTGTAATCATAATAGACTTGTTGAGAGCAGGTTAGAGCAGCAGTCTGCAACCTTTTTTCATTTGCAGGCCCCTAAAATTTTTGGAATGGAGGTGAAGCCCCCCCTTTGAAAATGATAGACATAGTCTGCAGACCCCCCCATGGACCACAGGTTGAAAACCATTGTTCTATGGGAACGATAACCTTTCACAGAGCCCTTAGACATAGTCTGCGGACCCCTGAAAACCACTGGGTTAGAAGAATTTTATGGTGACTAAAATGCCCAAACCCTGTCCAGGACAAGAATAAAAGGGGATAAACTGGCCAGGAGTAAATCTAGGCTGGAAATGAGAAGAAGGTTTCTAACTCTAACCCGACCTTCCTCCTGTGGTTTACTCATCTGGAGTGGGCCAGATTTTGAAAGATCTATCTCCTAGTGGGGTCTAGGTGCCTGGGCTTAGCACAACCCAGGTCTGAGCTTCTCACGGTGCCGGAAGGTTTAAAGAGAGGTTCTGGAACAGCCTCCCAATAGGAATAGTGGGTGCAAACAACCTAACTAGTTTGAAGCTGGAGCCTGATAAGTTTAAACGGGATATGACAAGGTGACCTCGGACAGCAAGGAACTGGACTCCATGATCCAGGAGGACCTTGTCAGTCCTATGTACAGTGGTGTAGCTGCAACAGTCAAAACAATGGCAGGGAATTTTAAGGGCCTGCAGCTCTCATTGACTTCAGCTCACCACTTGAAAACCAGGCCCCAAAAGAGTAGTGTAGACAAGGCCCAAGAGACTGCAGTCTGGCCAAATGTCTAGTTATTTGACATGACCTTTGCACCCAGGTTTGGTACAAATTAGGATATAGCTAGTGGCAGGATTTGAAGAGGTGCTGAGCACTTGTGACTCCCAGGAAGCCACAGGCTGCTCAGAGAGTTGGATCATCTGCGCAGCAGACAGTGCTAGTAAAGGGTTTAGGAAAATACCAGTCTCCTCCGGGGGGGGAGGGTCGGGGAGGAGGTGTGCCAGCAGACCCAATTCACTATCCAATACCAAGGAGGGTCTCCGTGCAGCACTTTTGAGCTGCTTTTTGTCACCAGGCACACATCCTTCACCAAAAGCTCTGTGAAAAAAAACCAAACCTGTATTTAGGAAACTGACAGCATAACTGGAAGGAAACACAGTCTAACAGAGCAGGTAGGACAGAGAGTCAGGGTCCTATTCCCTGCTCTGGAAGGGGAGTGGGATCTAGGGTTTAGAGCAGGGGGGCTAGGAGTCAGGACTCCTGGGTTCTATCCCTGATTCTAGGAGGGGAGTGGGTCTAGAGGGTTAGAGCAGGAGACTCTGTTCCCCTGCCCTTTACCCAAGAGGGAAGCAGGTGTAAAGTGCTACCATTCTCTTTGGGTGGCTTTTACACTGCTTGCTCTGGGGTAAATGACTGCACGTGGCCCAGAGCAATGGAGAATCAGGAGTTCTGTTCCTGCGCTACCACTAAGTAGCTGTGACTTTGGGGGTGTCACTTCCTGTCTCTAGGCAACCCATCTGCGCCCTGCTCCTTCTCCCTGAATTCAGTCCCTCTTCATCCTCCTCTTCAAAGTCATTGGCTTCTTCCCAGTAAACTGCTCCCTCCCCTTAACAGCTGTTACCTGTTTTCATCTGCCCTCCTCCCCAATCACCCCCCCACACCTTCCCCACCTCACACTTGTCCCCTTCCTCTCCACCCCAGCCGCTCACTTGTTCCCTTTCTCACCCATCCTCCAGCCTCCACCTGCCCCCACCCATACCACACATCAGCCCCACACTTTTTTACTTGCCATCTAACTCCCGACTCCCTCTCATTAGCGCCTACCCTCTCCCGGACTTGACACCCTCTCCCATCCCTCCTCTCACACCCGCCCCTCCGCCGTCCACTCACAACTGTCCCCCTCCCCTCCACATCCTTCCCATTTGCCCTCTCGCCCAGCTTCTTCCTACCTGCTACTCCACCAACTGCCCCCTCCACCATCTGCCTCTCCCCCACCTGCACCTCCCCTCTCCCACACCTACCCCCACCTGCCCCTTCCCCTCCCTTCCCTCCACTTCACAACTGCCCCTCCCCTACAGCTACCTTTTCCACCTGCCCCATAGCTGCTCCCTCCCCCAGCTACCCTGTTCTTCAACTTGTCCCCTTCTCACACACTTTCCCCTCCCCTTCACTGCCCACCTCCCTCCCAGCTACCCTTCCCACCTGTCCCTTCACAGCTGCCCCCTCCCCACCCACTCCCTCCCTCTGCAACCTACCCCCTCTCCCGCACACCCTTCCCTCCCTGCCGCTCACCTCATCTCCACACCCACCCCTCCCACCTGCCCCTCCTCCCACAGCTATCCTTTCCCTGCTCTCCTCTCCCCCAACCTTCCCCCTCACCTCACACACTTCCCCCTCCCCTTCACATCTGCTCCTCCCCTCACCTGCCCACCTCCCCCACAGCTACCCTTTCCACATGCCCGCACCTGCTCCCTCCCCCAGCTAGCCCCTCCTTCAACCTGCCATTCCCCTCACTCCTCTGCCATGCCTCCCCCACCCCTTCCCTCCTGCCTGCCCCCTCCCCCCTCCCCCACAGCCTCTCCCACCCCTTCCCACCTGCCTGCCCCCTCCCCCACAACCTCCCCCACCTGCCTGCCCACCTCCCCCACAGCCTCCCCTCCCACTTCCCACCTGCCCCCTCCCCCACAGCCTCCCCCACCCCTTCCCTCCTGCCTGCCCACCTCCCCCACAGCCTCCCCTCCCACTTCCCTCCTGCCTGCCCCCTCCCCCACAGCCTCCCCTCCCACTTCCCACCTGCCCCCTCCCCCACAGCTTCCCCTACCCCTTCCCACCTGCCCATGCCCTCACTCGGACTTCCGACCCCACCTCACCCCTGCCCCGCAAGCTCCACTCCAACTCGCTCCTCGGGTCTCTCCCACCCGCGGCGTCTCCCCGGGCAACCGAGCAACGGACGCTCTGGAGAGGAGCGCGAGCCTGCTGGGGAGCCAACGAGCAAGGGACCGGAGAAGTCGCGCGCGCCGCTTGAGAGACGGTTGGTGAGGGGTGCTTGGAGGAGCGACTGGGATGGGAAGCAGCCCTGTCAATCCTACAGAGAGAGGCGCCTGATTGGAGAATCAGGAGGAGTGGCGGGAGCAGAAGGGAGGGGTGGGACTAGGACAAGTTGTCAATCTTGCCCAGTGAGGCAGCTGATTGGAGGGCAGGGAAAGGCCGGGAAGGAGGGGGGGGGCTCCTCAAATTCTGTGAGGGAGGGACTCAGTCCAGACGTCCCCGGGACCCCCAGTCGTTGCCGCGCGGGGGCGGGGGTGTGGGGCGGAGGAGTGTGCATGGAGTTTGCGCCGCCCAGATCCCTGACCGAGATCGGGGCCCCATCGCGCCAGGTGCTGCCCAGACCCCCCCCCCCCAACGAGATTGTGGCCCTGACATGCCGGACGCTGCCCAGATGTGTGTACACACACACACACCCCAGTGGGATCGGGGCCCCGTCGTGCCGGGCGCTGCACACACACACACACACACACCCCAGTGCGATCGGGGCCCCGTCGTGCCGGGCGCTGCGCTGACCAAAGCGCTTTCTGGAACTCGGGGCCCCGATCCCCGTTATGTAAGAGGCAGGCGGCGGTGGTGTGCAGAGCCCCAATGCCCCGCACGGTCACAGCCGATCTCGCCCACGCGGCTGGATCCCAGCTCCCTCCCTCTGGCGAAGGCTTCCCCAACACCCTGGGTCAGCACAAAGACCCCCAAGGAAGGAGGCACCCGCAGCCCATTGGCCGCCTCCCGGGAGTGGTCATTAGCCAGGGGTCATTAGCTGAAGGCCCACAATGCTGCATGAAGAACCACCCACTGCATTCACCCGCCGCACGGACTCGGGGAGCAGCTGAGACATGGGCCGAGCCCTGAAGAGCGCCCCCTGCTGTGTCCTGTCCCCACAGAGGCCCCTAGCACCGCCCTGGGGCCAGCCCTGCCTTTCAGGAGAGAGCGCCCCCTGCTGATCCCCTCCATTCCACAGAGCCCCTGTCACCCTGGGGCCAACCCTGCACAGGCCAGGAGAGATTCGTGGGGGCTCGGGGACACTATCTTGATCCCCCGTCATACCTTCCCCAAGACAGGCGTCGGTCTCACCTGCCCCCCCCCCCGCCACACTTAGCTGTGCCAGGCACTGGCATCAGCTCCGTGTGAGGGCCTAGGTGAAGGGAAGTGTCATTAGCACTGTTTTAAATTGAAATGCAGTCAAGGGCACTTCTCGCCCCTGGGCTTAATTATGGTCCTGGAGATTCTGCTCAGCCCCTCCCCCATGCCCATGAGCACCCCAGGGGTAAATGCAGGTCATCTGGATAGAATGTGGCAGGGGCTGGGAGCCAGGACTCTTGGGTTCTCTCCCCAGCTCTGGGGGGAGGGAGGGGGAGTGGGGTCTAGTGGTTAGAGCAAGGGGGCTGGGAGCCAGGACTCCTGGGTAATATACCCAGCCCTCTCTAGTACCCTTTCTATGCCTCAGTTTCCCCATCTCTAACATGGAAGCTGATTCTGCCCTATGTGCAGGGGTGGGGTGGGCAAGCCCTGCTGGCAGAAGCGCCGGGGGAGGGGGCTGGGACTCTAGCTTGGGAGTTGCCTGCCATCTCTTTAGATGGGGAAGCTTGGGCTCCAGGCAGCTGGGCCTGCAATGGATGGCTGTGTGGAGATCCTGGCACAGCTGGGGTCATTGGCTTCCGGTGCTGCCAGCACGTTATCGCAGCAGGACCAGCCCGTCTGATGGAGGTTGCGGGGAGGCTCAGTAGAGTCATTGGGTCTGCAAATTGGAGTGAGAAACAGATTGCTGCACTGACAGTGAGTGGAGAGCACCCCCTACACCCAATGCACCACTTGGGGGCGCTGGGTTGCAGGGACCAGGGTGGAGGTCTCAGCAGGGGGAACTCTCCTCTGGCAGGGAGGGCTGGGCTCAGGGTGGCGCTAGGGGAGCGCTGTGCTGCAGGGAGTGGGGCGCAGACTCAGCACTCTCCCCTGGCAGGCAGGGCTGGCCCCAGGACAACACCTGGTGGAGCTGGGTTGAGACTGTAACTGGGAAAGGCTCTAGATCAGTGATTTCCCTACACCCCCCCTGAATTTCCCCAACACTCCCCTCCCCCAGTTTTGTGAACTAGTTACATGCCAAACCTGGTGGCTGAACTTTGCGACTTTGTCCTCACCCACAAATATTTCACATTTGGGGACAATATATACCTTCAAGTCAGCGGCACTGCTATGGGTACCCGCATGGCCCCACAGTATGCAACATTTTTATGGCTGACTTAGAACAACGCTTCCTTAGCTCTCATCCCCTAATGCCCCTACTCTACTTGTGCTACATTGATGACATCTTCATCATCTGGACTCATGGAAAAGAAGCCCTTGAGGAATTCCACCATGATTTCAACAATTTCCATCCCACCATCAACCTCAGCCTAGACCAATCCACGCAAGCGGTCCATTTCCTTGACACTACTGTGCTAATAAGCGATGGTCACATAAACACCACCCTATACCAGAAACCTACTGACCGCAATACTTACCTACATTCCTCTAGCTTCCATCCAGGACACACCACACGATCCATTGTCTACAGCCAAGCTCTAAGACACAACCGCATTTGCTCCAGTCCCTCAGACAGAGACAAACACCTACAAGATCTCTATCAAGTATTCTTAAAACTACAATACCCACCTGCTGAAGTGAAAAAACAGATTGACAGAGCCAGAAGAGTACCCAGAAGTCACCTACTACAAGACAGGCCAAACATAGAAAATAACAGAACGCCACTAGCAGTCACCTTCAGCCCCCAACTAAAACCTCTCCAGCGCATCATCAAAGATCTACAACCTATCCTGAAAGATGATCCTTTACTCTCACAGATCTTGGGAGACAGACCTGTCCTCGCTTACAGACAGCCCCCCAACCTGAAGCAAATACTCACCAGCAACCACACACCACAGAATAAAAACACTAACCCAGGAACCTATCCTTGCAACAAAGCCCGATGCCAACTCTGTCCACATATCTATTCAAGTGACACCATCATAGGACCTAATCACATCAGCCATGCCATCAGGGGCTCATTCACCTGCACATCTACCAATGTGATATATGCCATCATGTGCTAGCAATGCCCCTCTGCCATGTATATTGGCCAAACCGGACAGTCTCTACGCAAAAGAATAAATGGGCACAAATCTGACATCAGGAATCATAACATTCAAAAACCAGTAGGAAAACACTTCAACCTCTCTGGTCACTCAGTAATAGACTTAAAGGTGGCAATTTTGTGACAGAAAAGCTTCAAAAACAGACTCCAACGAGAAACTGCTGAACTTGAATTAGTATACAAACTAGATACAATCAATTTAGGCTTAAATAGAGACTGGGAATGGCTGAGCCATTACACACATTGAATCTATTTCCCCATGTTAAGTATCCTCACACCTTCTTGTCAAACTGTCTTAAATGAGCTATCTTGATTATCTCTACAAAAGTTTTTTTTTCTCCTACTGACAATAGCTCATCTTAATTAGTTAGCCTCTTAGAGTTGGTTGGGCAACTCCCACTTTTTCGTGTTCTCTGTATGTATATATATCTCCTCACTATATGTTCCATTCTATGCATCCGATGAAGTGGGCTGTAGCCCATGAAAGCTTATGCTCAAATAAATGTGTTAGTCTCTAAGGTGCCACAAATACTCCTGTTCTCTTTGCGGATACAGACTAACATGGTTGCTACTCTGAAACATGCCAATTTAGTGACTGTTTGGAAATTTGAATTGAAATTGAAACATTAATACACACTTTAAAAGCATATACAGTGTATGATAAAATACGTGTATCTGAAAAAGTATAATAAATTTGAAAAGTATGAACATAGACTAGCTTCCTTATACAGCTGTTGTTTTTTATGACAATGTCAGTGCATTCATTTCGGTGATGTTGGCCAACCTAATAATTTCAAATGATGATTTGTAAGCAAAGTCTAAATGAGCTCTCCCTGACAGCTCGCGATGAGCTGGGGGTTGGGGGGAAAGGCTTCAGGGCCAGATTGTATTTACATTCACACCTAATCTACCTAGGTATCCAGCAAACAGAGCTGTGTTGCCCAAGTGATAGATTTTGGCTGGGGTTGGGTTACAAATCACTTGAATGCAGGGCGGGGGGAGGGGAGAATGAAATATTGTTGTTCTTATTGTATGAGTAAAGGGCAGTAGAACTGTACTTAGCCTGTGCTGATTGAGGGCATCAAGTGAGAGGGTGGGGACCTGTCCCCCTCCACTGTTTAAAGACAGAGCTGATTAGGCCCCATGGATAGTCTTTTGTTCTGTTAAATTAGGGTTACCATATTTCAGCAAGCAAAAAAGAGGACGGGAGGAGCCCCGCCCTAGCCCCGCCCCTGCCCCTCCCACTTCCCGCCCCCCCAGAACCCCCAACCCTCCCCCCGTTCCTTGTCCCCTGACTGCCCCCTCCTGGGACCCCTGCCCCTAACTGCCCCCCAGGACTCCACTCCCTATCTAAGCCTCCCTGCCTCTTGTCCCCTGACTGCCCCAACCCTTATCCACACCCCCACCCCCAGACAGACCCCTGGGACTCCCACGCCCCACCCAACCACTCCCCACCCCCTGACAGCCCCCCCCAGAACTCCCAACCCATCTAAACCCCTCTGCTCCCTGTCCCCTGACTGCTCCGATCCCTCTCCGCACTCCTGCCCCCTGACAGCCCCCCCCAGAACTCCCAACCCATCTAAACCCCTCTGCTCCCTGTCCCGACTGCTCCGATCCCTCTCCGCACTCCTGCCCCCTGACAGCCCCCCCCAGAACTCGCAACCCATCTAAACCCCTCTGCTCCCTGTCCCCTGACTGCTCCAATCCCTCTCCGCACTCCTGCCCCCTGACAGCCCCCCCCAGAACTCGCAACCCATCTAAACCCCTCTGCTCCCTGTCCCCTGACTGCTCCGATCCCTCTCCCCACTCCTGCCCCCTGACAGCCCCCCCCAGAACTCCCAGCCCCCTACCCCCCGCTCCTTGTCCCCTGACTGCCCCCTCCTGGGACCCCTGCTCCTAACTGCCCTCCAGAACCCCACCCCCTACCGAAGACTCCCTGTGCCTTGTCCCCTAACTGCCCCCTCCTAAGACCCCCCCCAACTGCCTCCCAGGACCCTACCCCCTACCTGTACCCTGACTGCCCAAAACTTTCTCCACTCCCCCCAAAAAGCCCCCCCCCCGTTTCTTGACTGTCCCCTCCAGAACCTCCCTGCCCCTTCTCCTGCCCCCTGGCCCCCTTACCCTGCTGCTCAGAACAGGGTGTTGGGCTCTGTGCGAGCCGAGCCGGACACGTGGCTGCGCTCCCCAGCACAACAAAACCCGGTCCCTGGCCCTGCACAGTGCTGCTGGACCGGGCTGCAGGGGAGAGCTGCCGGCTCAGAATGCAGGGTGGATCCGGCTCCTCTACAGCTGCTCCGGAGTCCAGCCCGGGACTTTCCTGCAGCCCTCCCAGCCGCTCGCTCTGCTCTGCCGGGGGAGGGGGGAAATCCCGGACATTTTGAGTGCTTTACAAATTCCCCCCGGACGCTATTTTTAGAACAAAAAGGAGGACATGTCCGGGTAAATCCGGACGAATGGTAACCCTAGTTAAATGACCACTGCAGCTGAAATCACTGATAATCAGGTCTAAGTGCTTAGTTGTGCTGTGGGGACAGTGTTTCTGTGGAAGAGATGGCCCAGTCTGCACTAGCAGCGAGGTTCCCTCACTGAGAGCTCAGCTGAAATCACTGCGAGCTGGGTGGAACCTCAAGAGACCAACTCGCAGAGGTCACGGTGGCAGGTGGCAGCAGAAGGTGACTGCGCAGGGCCATTGGCAACAGAGTGGTGGAGTGAACGGTGACACAATGAACAGCAGTGGCCAGAGCGAACAGTGAGCAGCTGGAGGAATGAGCAAGGCGCCTTCTTGCCCCCCACCTGGGAGATGAACTCACATGAAAGCACCTCTGAACTCTGAGTCTCCACTGACCAAGGACAACACCGGCGAGTGAGGTGCGGTGGAGGGAAAAGTGAGGGGCACGTTAAATAAACATTTGTTTGTTGGACTATATTTTAGTGACTTTGCTCCAGAATGCTAGATTTGTGACTGGGAATGGAAACTTACATAAATATGTTTCCTAGTAGGCCAAGATTTTTAAAATGCATTATTTGCCAAGGTTGTTATCTCACATCGTTGCTATCTTGAGAAGTCATTATGTTGGGGAGTTTCTGTACTAAACATTTTAATTATAATTAATTTTTACATAAGAATGATCATACTGGGTCAGACCAATGGTCCATATAGCCCAGTATCCTGTCTTCCGACAGTGGTCGAGGCCAGGTGCTTCAGAGGGAATGAACAGAACAGGGAATCATCAAGTCCCCTGTTGCCCATTCCCAGCTTCTGGCAAACAGGCTAGGGACACTCAGAGCATGGTGCTGCATCCCTCCCCATCCTGGGTAATAGCCACCGATGGACCTATTCTCCAGGAATTTATCTAGTTCTTTTTTTAATCCTGTTATAGTTTTGGTCTTCACAGCATCCTCTGGCAAAGAGTTCCACGGGTTGACTTTATGTTGTGTGAAGAAGTACTTCCTTTTTTTTTAAACCTGCTGCCTATTAATTTCATTGGGTGACTGCTAGTTCTTGTGTTATGTGAAGGATTAAATAACATTTCCTTATTCACTTTCTTCACACCAGTCAAGATTTTATAGACTTCTATCATATCCCCCCTTAGTTGTCTCTTTTCTAAGCTGCAAATTCCCAGTCATTTTAATTTCTCCTCCTGTTTCATACCCCTAATCATTTTAGTTGCCCATCTCTGTACCTTTTCCATTTCCAATATATCTTTTTTGAGATGGGGTGACCAGATCTGCACACAGTATTCAAGGTGTACACGTACCATGGATTTATATAGAGGCAATATGATATTTTCTGCCTTATTATCTATCCCTTTCTTAATGATTCCCAACATTCTGCTTGTTTTTTTGACTGCCAATGCACATTGAGTGGATGTTTTCAGAGACCTATTCACAATGACTCCAAGATCTCTTTCTTGAGTGTTAATAGCTAATTCAGACTCGTTCATTTTGTATGTATAGTTGAGATTGTTTTCCAATGTGAATTACTTTGTTGATAAATGCATTGAATTTCATCTGCCATTTTGTTGCCCAGTCAACCAGTTTTGTGAGATCCCTTTGTAACTCTTTGCAGTCTGCCTGGGACTTAACTATCTTGAATAGTTTTGTACCATCTGCAATTTTTGCCACCTCACTGTTTACCCATTTTCCCAGATCATTTATGAGTATGTTGAACAGTAATGGTCCCAGTACCGACCCTTCAGGAATACCACTATTTATCTCTCTCCATTCTGAAAACTGATAATTTATTCCTACCCTTTGTTTCCTATCTTTTAACCAATTACTGATCCATGAGAGGACTTCCCTCTTATCCCATGATGGCTTACTTTTCAAAAGCCAATTTAAATTAAATACATTTTTTTTAAATTATATTTTTTTTAGAAATCTAGACCTGTTCTGTGTTTTGGTGTAACTTGCATTATCCTAACAAAACATTTACTTTATTTATATCTCTTTTATATATCTCATCGGCCCTGACACCCCCCCACCCCGTAAATTCGAACACCCCCCCTAATTTCAATTCCTGAGGAAACGACTGCTCTAGATCCCCTTCGCTGCCCCCCTGGACCAGCCCATCCCCCATCGATCTCCACATTCACCCATCCCTTCCCTCACTCACCCATGCCCCCCTCCTGCCCAAGTCAATCCTGCCAGAAATCTTTGGGGTTTCTCCTTCCCCAGCCCCGCTCCCCCATCTTCTGCAGCACTGTAATTATAACAACTCGGACCAGTGGGGGGAGCTGGTGGGGGGGTGAGGGTGGATCTTGCCGAGGCAGGGAGCTGGGAAGGGCCCAGCACAGAAGTTAAACATTGATGGCTGGGAAAGGTCAGGTCCCTGTGGGCACAGATGCCAGCACCACCCTTCCCAGCTGATCCCCCAGGCTCCACGCCATGGGGCAGCCCTGGGAGCCACACCCGAGGGCACCTGGCCTCTGCCACCAGCTGCCAATGTTTAACTTCTGCGCAGGGCCCTTCCCAGCCCCCCACCTCCTCGGGGTGTGGGGGGGACGCGCCAAGCCACGGGGAGCTTGTGCAAAGACATGAATCCCCCACATCTTGGCTTAGACTGAACATTGGGGTCAGTGCCAATATCTGCTGGTGCCCCTCACTCCTAACTCTCAGCCCCTGCTAGCCCAGCCCTGGGCTCCCTCCAGCTCTGCCGGTGCCCCTCACGCCCAACCCGCAGCCCCCTGCTAGCCTAGCCCTGGGCTCCTCCCCGACAGCTCTACCAGTGCCCCTCACTCCTGACCCGCAGCCCCTGCTAGCCCAGCCCTGGGGTCCCCGAATGGCTCTGTCTGCCCCCACAGTTCAGCTCAGGATCGGCTGGGACCTGTGGGCGTGGCTGGAACTGGCTGGCTCACAGGAGGGGGATCTGTCTGCAGGGCTGTTTGCTGGGACCTGAGGCATGAAGGGGCAAATCCCCGTACAGGGCAATGGCCCCTGTGACATGAAATGCACCAAGGCAAATCCAACGGGGGCATGAATTTAAAGGGACAGCACCAGGATTCTCCTCCACTTCCCCCATTGGCTGGCCAAGGCAGGGGAAAGGGCGGGTCAGGCCCTGATTTGTTAATTACCCAGCAATGACAGCACACAAATGGGTTTTATAGTGTAATCCCCAGCCCCAGGTCAATGCCAGCCTGGTCAGTTTCCATTTGGCTTCTCGTCAGTTTCACTTTGTAGCTCTCATGCTCCAGCCCCTGCTGTGATGTTTGGGTTGCAATCAGGGCAAGGGGGTGGGTCAGTCGGGCTATTTTAAATTCCAATCTGTTTCTGCTGAACCTAAATTTGGGGGCTAAGTATGACCATGGGCTCAGGCTATGTGTGCACAGGGAGAGCATGTGGGTGTGCACTGGCATGGTACATGGAGGAGGGCAGGTGTTTGGGTGTGCAGTGTCTACGCACAGTGGGGGAATTATGCATGCGGGGAGGAGGGGTATGTGGAGTATGCCCAAGTGCAGGTGCTGTGTGCTCGTGTGGTGTGCAGCGGCTGAGAGTTGCATGCTGCAGGTATAAGAACATACGAATGGCCATACTGGGTCAGACCAAAGGTCCATCAAGCCCAGTATCCTGTCCTCTGACAGTGGCCAATGGCAGGTGCGTCAAAGGGACTGAACAGACAGGTTATCATCAAGTGATCCATCCCCTGTCACCCAATCCCAGCTTCTGACAAACAGAGGCTAGGGACACCATTCCTGCCCATCCTGGCTAATAGCCATTGATGAACCTATCCTCCATGAATCTGTCTAGCTCCTTTTGAACCCAGTTATAGTATTGGCCTTCACAACACCCTCTGGCAAGGAGTTCCAGAGGTTGACAGTGCGTTGCGTGAAAAAATACTTTCTTGTGTTTGTTTTAAACCTGCTATCTATGAATTTCATTTGGTGGCCCCTTGTTCTTGTATTATGAGGAGTAAATAACACTTCCTAATTTACTTTCTCTATACCACTCATTTTATAGACCTCTATCATATCCCGCTTTAGTCACCTCTTCTCCAAGCTGAAAAGTCCCAATCTTATTAATTTCTCCTCATACAGAAGACGTTCTATACCCCTAATCATTTTTGTTGCCCTTTTCTGAACCTTTTCCAATTCCAATATATCTTTTTTGAGGTGGGGTGACCATATCTGCATGCAGCATTCAAGGTGTGGGCATATTTTGACTGCTGCTGCACATTGAGTGAATGATTTCAGAAAACTCTCCACAATCACTCCAAGATCTCTTTCTTGAGTGGTAACAGCTAATTTAGACCCAATCATTGTATATGTATAGATAGGATTATGTTTTCCAGTGTGCATTACTTTGCATTTATCAACATTAAATTTCATCTGCCATTTTGTTCTCCAGTCACCCAGTTTTGTGAGATCCTTTTGTAGCTCTTTGCAGTCTGCCTGGGACTTAACTATCTTGAGTAGTTTTGAATCATCTGTAAATTTTGCCACCTCACTGTTTACCCCTTTTTCCAGATCATTTATTAATATGTTAAATAGAACTGGGCCCAGTACAGATCCCTGGGGGACACCACGATTTACCTCTGTGCATTCTGAAAACTGACCATTTATTTCTATCCTTTGTTTTCTATCTTTTAACCAGTTACCAATCCATGAGAGAAACTTCCCTCTTATCCCATGACTGCTTATTTTGCTTAAGAGCCTTTGGTGAGGGACCTTGTCAAAGGCTTTCTGAAAATCTACATACACTATATCCACTGGATCTCCTTTAGCTGCATGCTTGTTGTCCCCCTCAAAGAATTCTAGTAGATTGGTGAGGCATAATTTCCGTTTACAAAAACCATGTTGACTATTTCCCAACAAATTATGTTCATCTATGTGTCTGAACATTTTGTTCTTTATGATAGTTTCAACCAATTTGCCCGGTACTGAAGTGAGGCTTACTGGTCTGTAGTTGCCAGGGTCACCTCTGGAGCCCTTTTTAAAAATTGGCATCACCTTAGCTATCCTTCAGTCATTTGGTACAGAAGCTGATTTAAATGATAGGTTACAGACTACAGTTAGTAGTTCTGCAATTTCACATTTGAGTTCCTTCAGAACTCTTCGGTGAATACCATCAGATCCTGGACACTTATTACTGTTTAGTTTATAATTTTTTTCCAAAACTTCCCCTAATGACACCTCAATTTCCTCACTAGGACTTAACTTCCACTTTAAGTTGTCACCCATCCCCGGGGGGGGGGGGGGGTGAGGGTGACAGACAGGCTCCACCCCAGTGCATTCTTTTTGCTTTATTAAAGTCTCTTCTGTCACTGCCATTTCCTGCCCAGACTCCCTGGTTCATAGATCTGCCAACTGTAAGGCCAGGAGGTACCATTGCGACCATGCAGTCTGACCTCCTGCGTAACCCGGGCCAGAGAACCTCACCCAGCAATTCCTGCATCAAGTCCATATCTGGTGGTTGAGCTAGACTGGCTCTTCCCACCAGCCTCAGGAGTGGGAATCTGCACTGTCCTATGGGGAGGTGAAAAGTCCCATCTGAGCCATGGCTGAGGCTCCTGGCATGTTGCCTTGGCCTGGCATCACCAAAGTTCTGTCCCCACGCCTCCCAAGTCATGCTGCAGCAGTGGGGGCCATCCGTGGGCTCCAACTGAAGTCAGTGCTCTGGTAGCACAGAGGCTCCTAGACGGCGCTTTGCTCCTCCTGCCCATTGATGGTGACACTGGCCTCGGTCATGGAGCATGGCAGCTGCTCAGTGCCGAAGGGACGCCGGCAGCGCTGGGCCGTGGTGCTGCCCACTTGTGGGCTGTAGACGGTGGAGGTGAGCTCCTGGCTGGGCAGGGCAGTGCCCGCACGCAGCGCCCTCCACCTGGTGATGAATCTGCAGTACCTGCGGAGAGGGGGACACAGTCACTCTCACATGGGCAGCCAGGGTGCAAGGGGGCCGGGGGGGAGGGACAGGCTAGAAACTAAGGAGCTCCCTAGAGCCCAGCCCCAGCAACTAATGCCACGAAGAGCATCTCACTGGCAGAGGGTGTGCCAATGCCCAAGCTGCCTGTATGGCATGGGCACAGCTTGACATCAGGGCACAGGCAACATAGCAGGAAGACGAGTGTCCAAGAATGGAGTGGCGACAATGCATGGGCAGAGAAGGGGTCTGGTTGGGAGGGGGAGGATCTCACCAGCCTGGGGGCAGGGGAAGGTCAGAGTTTTTTGCTTGACACAAGAAGCAGTGTTGCCCCTTGCACCCCAGGCTCCTGCTCCTGGCCCTTTGTGGCACCAATGGGCCCATGGGGGTGGGGGAGAGTTAACAGCCGTTCCTACTCCAGCCAGCCCTGGCAAGCAAGCTCTCTATGCAGGAGGAGGCTGTTATGCAGGGTGCCAGCAACAGGGGGCAGCACAGCAGGCAGCAGACCCTGGCATGAGGGACCCCCTGCCTGGTGGGAAGGGGCTGGGAGCTATAGTGGGACATGCAGTCCTGGCTGAACTCCCCCCAGGAGCTGGGTTCACCCCCAATCCTGACATTTGCTCCAGCCAGAGATGTGGGGCTCATAGAATGGGAGCCCATGGACCAGCAGGGCTCTGTGGGAGGAAACCCAAATCCCCATTACCCCAATCCCTCAGGTACCATGACGGCAGAGCGATCCCCTGGGCTCGGGTCCCTGTTCAGACCCTGAGCTCTGGCTGCTGGCTCTGCTGAGATGTGGCAGCTAGCAGGAGCTGCCCAGGTGCAGGCTCATGTGCCGGGTGTGAAAGGACAGAGCAGGCTGGCACTAGACTGGCCTGGGGAGCAGAGAGAGCAGGGGAGAGTGGGGTTACTATGCAGCTAGCGCCACACACACTTGCTTTGCAAACCAGCCAGGGTGCAGGCAGGGAAGGGGCAGACTGTGGAGGAGATGGCAGGAGCAGGTGAACTGTGACCCCCAATGGCTGGGCATGGGGGGTGCAGGCCAAGGAAGGCACTGGGGAGACACTGAGCTGGAGGTACTGGTGGCTTGGCCCTGGAGAGGCAGCAAGTGTGTGTGTGGGGTGTCATTCCAGGGATGGTGGTGTGGTGGAGCTGGGCACTATCTGTGGGGAAAGGGGGATTTGGGGCAGAAGGGAGGGGTGGATGGAGGAGCAGAGGGGAGGACCCCAGGGGACTCCGATGGGGGAAGGACTGGGCAGAGGAGTCAGAGTCAATGGGGGAGCAGAACCCACGAGGGCTGGGGATTTTGGGGGTAGGTCAGCAAGGGGACGGGGCAGATCTCAGGGTCTTCCATAGGCTGCTGACACAGGGAGGGCAAAAGGAGGCCTGGGATCAGAGGTCAGGGGCAACTCCCAGACAAGGGCAATTCTCCAGACTTGGGGGATTGGAGTGAAACTTCAAAAGCCCTGAGTGAGGGATGGACCTGACCCCCCGGGCTCACCACCCACCCCTGGAACAGGGCCCGACCTCCATGCTCATTGCCCACACCGGGAGTGGGGCCCAATCCTGGGCTCACTCACCAGGATGCACTCACACCCAGGGCCGACGAGAGGGGGGGAAGCTGGTACAAATTACCGGGGCCCGGCGGTCCAGAAGGGGGCCCGGGGCCCAGCTTTCCCCCCCCCCCCCCTCTCGTTGGCCCTGTTTAGCCAGTCTGCCCTTGCTGGGGGACCCGAAAAAATTTTTTCACCAGGGCCCAAACCCACTCTTGGCGGCCCTGCTCACACCTGGAGTGGGAGCTGGGCTATGGCCAGATGTGAGGACTAGAACAGGAGGTGTAGGGCAGCAGGGGTGCGTACTAAGGAGCTGCCTGGCCTTTAATCATCCCCAGCAAAGATCCAGGGATCACAGCCCTTGCAGTGGCTTCCTGAGGGGAGCGAATACAGGCTGACCCCTGGGGATCTGGATTGCAGGGATGCAGGTTCTGTGCCTGACTTGGCCAGTAACGCAGGGCTGGGCTCACCTCACCCCCAGAGCACCTTCAAGGCCAGGCACAGGACACAGAGCCCTATCTCTGCACTGGGATGAGGCAAAGCTGGATTGGGGGGGGGGGGAGTTGCCCAGGAAGGGGGGCTGGAGACAGGGGTTAAATCATAGAATATCAGGGATGGAAGGACCTCAGAAGGTCATCTAGTCCAACCCCCTGCTCAAAGGGGGACCAATCCCCAGACAGATTTTTGCCCCGATCCCTAACTGGCCCCCTTAAGGATTGAACTCACAATCCTGGGTTTAGCAGGCCAATGCTCAAACCACTGAGCTATCCCTCCCCCAGGAGAAGTAGGTGGGGAGAGACATCAATTCCTGCCCCAGCCTGTAGGGTGGCCTGACGGAACCATGAGCACACCTGCAGCATCATCTCCCCCCCACCCCAATCCCCTTATTAATCCCCGTCCCCAGCAGCCCGTGCCCCGCCCGCACCTAGAGTGGGCCATCCGCTCGCGGAAGAACTCAGTGCAGAAGAGGACGAGGACGGGGCTGACGCAGCTGTGGGCATAGCTGAGACAGATGGTGAGCTGGTTCAGGTAGAAGGAGGCAACGGAGGGGGTGGCCGTCAGGTTGACCAGCTGTACCACATGAAAGGGTGTCCAGCAGATGAGGAAGGCAGTGATGATGGTGAGCGCCATGCGGGTGACTCGCCGGCTGCGGGCCGAGCAGCGTCGCTGCGCCCGGTGCATGGCCCGGAACAGGTGGTGCAGGGTGAGGGAGTACAGCACCGTGATCACCAGCAGCGGCAGGAGGAAGGCCGCCAGTGACTGGTAGAGCGTGTACCAGTACAGGCTGCTGGGGCCTGGCAGATCCATGAGGCACAGCTCCGTCTGGTTCTCCCGCTGCACCCGGGCGTACAGCATGGCTGGCGTGGCCATCACCAGGCTGCTGGCCCACACGCCGGCATTGATCAGGGCCGTGCAGCGCAGCGTCCGCTTCTGGCCCACTGTGGACGAGTACACCACTGCCACGTACCTGGGGAGAGAGTGGCCATCAGGAGGGGCACGGAGCAGGATGGGGGGGTGAGGCAGGGAGATCTAGGGGTGACAATGGGGCTGGGGATGAGACAGCTGTTGTGCCCCATGTTTCAAAGAGGGGACAGAGTTCCTAGCTGCCCCAGCTTGAAGAGGCCAGGAAACAATGACCCAAGTGCTGATGCAGGGGGTCCCTACCCTCAGGCCCTGAGCAGGGGGTGCAGACCCCCTACACCAGCTCAACACTATCTGAGGGGGCTGGGCAGAGGGGTTTGCTGGGGCTCAACTTCACCCCTTTCTGCCCTGCCACACCCCCACCTCCACCGGAGCCCTGCAGCCCCCATCCTCATTTCAACCCTGCCCTGCCCCCAGCTCCACCTGTGCCCTGCGGCACCCCCCTCCCATTCCAGCCCTGCCATCCCTTAGCTCTGCCTCTATCCTGAAGCCCTCCCACTATTCTAGCCCTGTTCTCCCCACCTCCAGTATTCCAGCCCTGCAGCCATTCGGGCCCTGTGTGAGTTCAGCCTTTGGGGGCTTGTCCACCCCCAACCCCGCAGGCTACAGCCTGTGCTATGGCTGCCAACACCACAGCTGTGAGAGTGACACTAGCTGCCCAGAAGTAAAGTGACCATATTTTCCCAAAGGGAAAACAGGACACCCCATGGGGCCAAGGCCGTGCTGCAGAGCATGCCCTGGTGGGTACCTGTCCACGCAGAGCACGGTGACGATGGCCACGCTGGTGAACTGGTTGTTGAGGTCGAGGGTGGTGACAGCACGGCACAGAAAGTCCCCGAATATCCAGCCGTGCTCCTGGACAAGCTGGTGGATGATAAAGGGCATCCCCACCAGGAAGAGCAGGTCAGCCACGGCCAGGTTCAGGATGTAGACGTCCGACACCAGCTTGTGCTTGCAGCTCAGCACGATGGAGATCACCAGCCCGTTGGCCAGGATGCCGCAGCCGCAGATGAGGGCGTACACCACAGGCAGCACCAGTGACAGGGCCGGCCCCAGAAGGCTACCCCAAGCTGCAGACCCCTCGGTGTCCAGGGGTAGGGAGCCCAGCGGCTCCAGCTCGCACGGCATCAGGGAGAGGTTGGGGGGCCCGGCATGCAGAGCACCAGAGAAGATGTTCAGGCCCAGGGTGAAGTCACTGCTCCTGTCCAGCAGAGCAGCCACACCTGGCCCCAGGTGCGACGCGTTGGCATGCAGCTCCTGAGGCTGCCCCGAGTACTGTGGCATGGCCACTGCTGGGGCAGGGGGCACCCAGTGTGGGTCAGAGGGTGTCCAGGGATGGACCCAGAATGCACCAGCCCCCTTCTCCTGCCAGCACTCGGGCTGTGCTGCTGGCCCAGGAGGGGGCCCTTGGGAATGGGGGTGGCCCCTAGACGGGGACCCGTCAGCTAGCGTCCCCACGACGGCTCCCGGGCTAGCTGCTGCCCGCTCCCCCGGGCCGTCCCCAGGCGGCGGGGGCGTGGCGCCCCGTCAACCCCAGCCTTTAAAGGCACCGGGGGGACCCCGGCCTCGTTGAGTCCCGGATCCAGCCCACGGGAGCTGCGTGGCTAGACGACGCCCAGCAGGGCACCTTCCCCGGGGCACTGCGCTGCGCGGCTGGGCCCGATCCCCGCGGATCCGGAGCCACTTGCTCCTGCCCAGGAGCCGCCCCGGCCACTCACCGGTGCCTGGATCCCGGAGACAGCCCCGACCAGACTGCGCAGGCTAACGGCGCCGGCGGATGGAGCCGCCCCCGCGCCCAGGGCTCGGTCAGAGGCTCGCGGAGCCCCAGGCTCTCCGGGACCCCCTTGGAGCTGGGCCCGGCCGGTTCCGCCTGCGGGGCCGGGGGAGCCGAGATCCGCTGAGCCGCTGCCCCCCCAAACAGCTCCGCGCAGCCAGCCCCTGTCCGCGCCCCCCGCCCCCAGCGGGGGAAACAATGCGGGCGGGAGCTCAGAGACAGCCGCCTGCCAATGCTCCGGGGGGGAAGTCACGGCAAAGCGCAGCCGGTCGCGGGGGACAATGCAGCCGGGTGTGAGGGGGGTTGGGGGAAGAACGCAGCCCGGGGGGGTAGGGGCGAGAATGCAGATGCGGGGAGGGGAGACAGTGCAGCCGGTCGGGGAAGGGGGAAGGCGGGGGAGAGGCGAATGCAGCCCAGAGGGAGCGGGTGACTGTGCATTGGGGGAAGGGGAACCGGCTGTCCCCTGCGCCCAGCAATTCAACCCTGTGTGAGAAACCAGCAAACACCCCCCGGTCTTTCTGAGCTGGTGGTGAGTCAGTGGCCCAAATCACATCCACATCCCTTAGTGCAGCAGGAGCAGGCGCCACTGTAACATCAGCCTGGCCGGAGGGAGGGGGGCATGCCTGGGTAACTGGATTGGCAGGAAAGTTGGTGGCTCCCCTGATGCCTCCAGTTTTGGGGCTCTTCCCTGTGCTGCAGGGGCATTGCCAGTTCTCCCGCTACCTCGCCATCCAGGGGTGTGGAATCCCCAAGCCGTGCCTACCTGCATGGAAGATGAGTCACCCTGTGACATCTCACCTGGGACAGGGCAGTAGGGGATGTTGTAGGTAACACTCCAACCCTGCCAGTGTGGGGCCGGATACTCGGTGCTCTAGTGACTGCTGGTCATAGGGGCGCTAACCCCCTTCTGGCTCAGAGAGGCAAGTGTGCACGGACATGGCCAATGGCAGCACGGCTCTTGATTCCCCTTTCTGATAGCCACCGGTGGGTGGGGTCAGGTTCAGGGCATGGGACACTGTGAGACCATGAGGTAGGTGCCAGCTCCCCAGTGGAGGCTGCTTTCTCCATCCTTATGCAGGAGCCGGGCACCCACAGCATCTCTCCTGCTCCCATGCACTGAGCACAGCCGGGGCATCATCCAGGTCAAATGGCAGCCCCTGGAGAGTGTGGCGGCGGCAGCACAAAGGCTGTGTGTAAGTTATTCTCACTTGCGGCTGCTGGTCCCAGACAAACTCTTTGATTGCTGCTGGCTCCCAAGCCGGGTCCCCGGCGCCACTGCTCCTGCATCAGACAGGCCACGGCTCCATCCACAGAGCATTGAGGGTTGCAGGCCAAGAGGAGTTGATTTCCAGTGTCGCAGAATCAACTCCAGCCCAGCAGGAGCTCCTAGGTCTGCCAGGGTGCAGGAGTGAGCCACCAGCACTATGAGTGAGCCATGGTGCGATCTACAAATGGGGACTGAGATGTGGGCCTGAGCGGGGAGAGAGAGACTGTGTCTGGCTCAGTCGGGCCTGAAGAGGGTGGATTCTTGTCTCCAGGTTGCACGGGTGGAGAATCCCTGCACTAGGGATTTGCCCAAGGAAGGGGGGATTCAGCCCCACCACAGGTCTCCAGCCTCCTCAAACTACTGGGATCTAGGCCCCATGGCAGCACAGGGAACCCCCACCAGGGAGACAGGGGCTTGATCATTACAACCAACAATTACCCTGTGTGGATGGTGGCAAGAAGCCATGGACACACCTTGCTGGTCACACAGGGTGGCTGGAAAAGGGGCCATGGGGGAAGGCTCTGGTCCCGTGAGGGGCTGGAAATGCATCTATAGGAAACTCCCTTGTTACAGGTGATTGCTGAACTGCATTGATTTGCGAGCGGCTTGGAGAGCTAGCAAAAGGCCTGGTGAGGCAGGCAGGCTTGCACCATGCCCCTGGCCTCCCCGCTAGGCTCTGGCTCTAATAGCCTGGGGGTACCGAGGAGTGGAGCTCAGGCCCCATCTGCCAGGCTGTTAGCAGCTGAGACTGTGGGACTGTGCCTCCTGCAAGGGAACGGAGACAGGAGCTGGGTGGGCAGGGGAGTGGGTACCGAGCGGCATGCTGCCCAGAGCAGCTGAAGAGAAGGGCTGGACCAGGCATTTGCGAAGTGTCAAAGCAGCGGTGTGTGCGTGCGAGGGGTGGTGAGGCTGTCATGCATGATTATATATGTATGTACCAGCTGTCTGAGGGGGCGGGTGTGTATCGACAGCTCTTGCTGCAGGGCCAGGCTAACTGTCATGCAGAGGTGGTGCCAGCCCATTGGGGGCTCTAAGCAGGAATATTTTTGTCCCCCCCAATAATATTTAAAAGCGAACAGCCCTCCCCCCCATTGAGTTACCCTGGACCCTAAGCGATTGCTCAGTCTGCTTACGCTCAGGGGACCACGCTGAGGTTCTGGGCTGCCCAGAGCGAGCTTGCTGCTGCATCACTTTGATTTTGGCCAGACCCACATCTTCCCCTACCCCCACCGAGCCCTTTTCATTCCTCATTATAGCGGGGGAGGCTGCTTACCCCCAGCGCACCCTGCTGTCTGTTGCTATGGGAGTGTTTGCTATGGGAGTGCATGCAGGATGGTGCCTGGTCCATCTCCCTCCCCCCGCCACGACCAGGAGTAATGGGGTAGGGTGTGGGGGCAGCACTCTGGGACTGCCTGGCATGTGCAGAGCAGAGCTCCTCCAGCCCAGCTTTGCACTGGCTCCCTATGACAGATGCTAACAGGACATGGCCCAGGTCACAGTGAGTCAGTGCCAGAGCCAGGAGTGGAAACCAGGAGTCCTGGCTCCTAGGCCCATACACCATCTACTAACCCCAGATCAGCCCTGCCCCTACTGCCCACAGCCCACCCCCACAGCATCACCAGGGGCCCCATTTTCACAGCTGGGTGACCCAGCTTTGGGATGGAAAGAGGAGATGGTGTTGGAGGGTAGGGAAGCCCAGGGTTCATGTCTTGTTTCTGCTTGTTTCGCAGCCCTGTCAGATCTGCTTGCCTTGATCCTGCAGAAGGACACTGGAATAGGGCTGGCTACCTCCCAAGCACCCCCTCGTGGCCTGCCTTGGTGCTGCAGTGGCCCTGCCTCAGTTTCCCTTCTCCATAGGGCACCTGAACTACTCCCCACCACAGTTCAAAATAAGGTTCCCTTTCCAGGGGCTGATTTCAGTTCTGCCAATGAAGTGGTAGAAACAAAGTGTCTGGCTGGCTTTCTGCTCTCTCTCTCTCTTCCCAGCCACACCCCCTAGGATTTCTTGTCTCTCCACACACTCCGGCTCAGAGATGCCAGCAAGCCAAAAAAAACCCTGTTGCTGTTCTGGTGCTACTCATCCATCTTCGCCAGGCCTTTGCTGAAATGTCCCTTTCCCTTTACTCAGGCCTCTCCTGTAGGGGAAAAACTACAAGTTCCATTTTGTTTAGGCACGTCGCCATTTTGTTTGTAAGGAGTTGTTGTTTGTCCACCATGTCGTGACCTTCTTCTTGAGACAACTGGTGCCTTTTTCTCTCTACGGTGGGAAAGAGCAAGGGTCACATGGCCTACTCGGAGGGGTTTTTTTTTTTTTGCTTCGGGATTTTCGATCTTGGGGTGGCAAAAAACCCTAGGCCTAGGGGCGGCAAAAATCATTAATCCGCCACTGCCTCTGAACCTGGTGTAGTATGCTGTATACCTCTGTACCTTACCTGTAGTAAATTCCCCTTTGTCCTTATGGGTTTGGGACCTTGACTTTAAGTCAGTTTGTTATGCCAACCTGTACCTGTATGCCTTTTGTATATTGTTTTGCTGCGGGTCCTATAAGTTACTGTTTCCTGTTTGAGTCACTGTTTAATAAACCAGTTTGCTTTATAGTTAATCCTGTCCTTAGTTTACTCTCCATTGATAGATGCGGTTTGGGGGAACGAGTCTGCTGGGTGGGGACTCTGAGGTGTGGACCTTAGAGCACATCCAGTTAACCATAGGCAAGATCTGAGTTCCTGGTTAATACTCCCTTATTTATCCCCAAGGCCTAATTGAGTCACATAAGTCATTATCCTTTTTCCCACCTGGGCAGGTGAGTTAACAATGTTGCAGGTGGGGCAGAGAGACCCATTTCCTGTTGAAGGGCCAGCCACCCTGGGACAGACTCCTTGGCGATCTCACATACATTGCTTGGGAGCTCTCTGGTCCCTCACATGAAGAGGCCAGAGTGCCAAATCTTAACAAAGAGCGCTTTCCTTCCACCTGTTTCTCAGACCTTTGAGTTAAATGGGCATCAAAGCCCAAACAATAAACAAGGTATTTTAAACAGTCCAGATAAAGCCGCATCCCCAGGATATGTGATGCCTGGTTCTCCACTCGCTGGCGTCTGCCAGGAGAAACCGGGTAGACAAGACCTGAATTTCTAGTGTAAATGCAAGCAGGCAACACCCCCTTCCCACTTCTCTCCTGAAACATCAACAGGAACCACCTGCTGGGATTTAGTTGCCCACACTGGGCTCTGCCCTGGTGTACATCACTGCTGTGAGTCTGCTCTGCGGGGTGCAGATCCTGGCAGTACACCCAGCACCCGCTCACCCCATGTGCCCGTGACACATGGTTCTCAGCTGGCTGAGTCAGCCTGGAAACGGGAGGCCTGCACCTCCATTTAATCCTCCTGGCCGCCCACCCGGCTTGGCTTCGTCTCTTTGCTGCTGTGGGGCTGCAGTCAGTGAGCCCAGATGCAGCAGGACATGATGCTGGTCTGTGATCTCTACGTTATGCCAACCCACACACACTGCAGCACCCCGTGGCGGCAGGTTGGGGGCCAGGGAGTGCTGGGCTGGGGGAGAGGTGAGATGCAAACCCTCAAGGGCTCTGCTGAGAGGGTTTTGTGGGCCCTGGATGTGTCCGATCATGGCAAGTTTTGGTCTCATAGTGGGAGGGGAGGCCGGGGGCGGGGAGGGATAAGATAGATAGGCATTTGCAGTGCCCTGGGGCTGTCAGCGGAGCCAGCCCCAGGCCTGGAGGCCAGTGTGATGCCAGAGGCTGGGGGATCCTTGCAGGGAATTCATCTGCTGCTTCTTTGCCAAGGGGGAAGTCCCCACCCCACACAGAACTGCCCTGAGCTGACAATACTGGAAGCTCTATTTCCCACAGTGCCATGGGTGAGGCAGGGCGGGGGAGAGACTTTAAACAGCCTCCCCTACAAGCCTCCATCCCCAGATCTCTCTCTCTGTTTTTATACACGGTGCCCATCACCACTGTATCTGAGCCCCTCTTGGGGGGGCTCAAGCCTCCACCCAGAGTTTGGTCTGGAGGAGCTCAGCCCCCGGGGGAGGGGACGCTGCAGCTACAGGCCAGTTTATGAGTCCTCCCCACTGTCTCAGCACTGGGGGCTCACTGGGCCAGAAGGTGCCAGCAGTGCCCAGTCCTTTCCCCAGTGGGGTATGACGCATGCAGCTGTCAGCGACGCTCATTGTTCCTGCGTTTAGGGCTGGGATTAAGTGGAGACAAAAGCACAAACCACAAGCTCCTCCCTGGTTGCGGGGCTGAGGCCGGGGGCGGGCAAGGCTGACTCATCCCGGTGCTCCCTGATGTGAAATGGAGCTGATTAGCATGCCAGCCCTGAGCCACGGCAGGCAAGGCGACCAGCACATGGAAACCAGTTCAGGGACTCGCCCATGAACCCCATGACTGAGCAGAGGAGCCCTCGGGAATGACTGCTCTGCAGAGCGTGTTCACTGGGGACTCCGGGAGGCCTGGGTATCAGGGAGCGAGCAGGGGCCGGGGCTCTTCCCATGCCATTGAGTGAGAAGCAGTGGGTCTTAGAGAGGCAGGCAGTGGAGGAGACACGGGGCAGCGGCACAGGTGGGGCGAGAAACAAGGGGCCATGGCAGTGGTGTAACGCTGACAGACCACGGTCGTTGGCAGGTGGGCTCAAACCGGCGATCTCTGAAGCTTAGTGCATGAGCCTCTACCGCATGAGCTAAAAGCCAATTGGCTATTAGGTAAGTGTGTGAAGCAGACTCATTTAACTCTCTCTAAGTGATCTCGGTGCCACTAGATGGGACAGAACACCACACCCAGAAAGTGTGTGGGTTACAGGGGCACAGGTTTTAAGGAGGTGTTTGGAGGAGGGAGGGTGCCCACCTGGGGCACAAGCAGTGGGAGGCTGGTCTGGGCATGGGGGGCTGGGTGTGGGAGGAGGGGACGGAGCAGGAGGATGGAAGCGGGGTGACATCCAGCCATGCCTGGGGCCACATGGCCCCTGGGATCAGAGTCAGCGTGGCGATGTGTGATAAATGAAAGGGGTGAGGGTAGCTCCCTTTGATGGACATCCAGCCAGCCAGTTAGCTGTAAAATCCCTCATGGTAGCTGTTCTCTGCTTGCTTTACCTGTACAGGATTAAAAGTCGCCCAGGTAAAGAAAAGGAAGTGGGCACCTGACCAAAAGAGCCAATGGGAAGGTAGAACTTCTTAAAATTTGGAAAGAAACTTCCACTTCATCTGTTGTTCTCTCTGGGCTGCAGGGACACAGAGTAGCAATGCTATAAGCAGGAATGCTGTGGATTGGATTTTTGGTGTCCTAAGAGGTTTGTGCGTGTTGTTTGGTTAGCTGGTGGCAACAGCTAATTTCCTTTGTTTTCTTCTCCGCTCTTCCCCAGAGGGGGTGTGAAAGGGCTTGAGGGTACCCCACAGGGAGGAATTCCTAAGTGTTTCTTCCTGAGTTCAAGGGGTTTTTTGCATTTGGGTGGTGGCAGCGTTTACCAAGCCAAGGTGAGAGAAGAGCTGTAACCTTGGGAGTTTAATACAAGCCTGGTGTGGCCAGTATTAATTTTTTTAATCACTGTGGGCCCCCACCTTCTGCACTCGGAGTGACAGAGTGGGGAATCAGTCTTGACACCATGGCATCCCGGAGTGGTGGGGCCAGACAACAGCTGCCAAGGAGCTGCCAAGGGCTACTCCTACCTGTGCTGAAGAGCCAGAGGGTGCACACTGGGTGTAACAGCCTGATTTGCCCTTTGGGTTAGCACTCCCACAATGCACCGTGGCCAGGGACTCCCATGATTCGCTGCCTGCCATCTCCAAGGGGGAAGACCCTGGTGGCACCAAGAGGGACGTAGTCCGCCCAGTGGGTGGAGAACGGGCGCCCGAAGAACGAGGGCCACACGCATTGCAGTTGCCTTGACAAAGCGAAATATTTCCATTTTCAATTTTTCATCCAAAATTGTCTGCATTTTCTTGCCCCCCCCCCCCACCCTCCCGCACAGGTCTGCGGGCAGGGTCCAGGCAAACCCAGGGAGACAGCGGGAAAACCCAGCAAGGGCTCTCCAGAGTTGGGTGGGTCCAGATGAGATTTTTAGCTCTGCTACTGGACGTCCTGTTCCTGGAATCACAACTAACTCAGGGCACATCCCTGCTAGGGAACAAGGGGTTTGGCTAGGGAGTAACCAACATCACAGTGTGGAGGCACTAGCAAGTCAAGGTAAACGCGAGGGGGTGCTGGGATTCAGACACTGGACCCCAGACCGTGGTCTGCTGCACAATAGCATCTCCTGAAGCATGGCCACCTGCCCAATGCATGCACACACACACACACACACCGGATGGGCTGGAACAGCAGCATGCAGGCCCCTAGCCCGGCTCCTCTGTGGGGATGCAAGTGGGGAGGGTGGGAAGCAGGGGCCAAACAGCAGCAGCTGGGGGACAAGAGGAAAGGGGGGAGCAAGGGGAAAGGGAGAGAGAAGCTAGTGAAGGAGAAGAAATGCCCCAGGAAAGAAAGAGGAGGAATGAAGGAAACTGCCAGAACCAGCCAGACACGGAGCGGGGTGGGAGGGGTTGGCAGTCTGTGTTTATTTCTCCTGGTGCCACGGTGTGGTGGATGTCTTGTGAGGGGCACTTAGAGGTCGCTATGTTGCTATGAGGTCTAGCATGAGCCTCTGCCCCATTGTCAGAGGATACAAGCAGGTGACATGCAAACCCAAGCCCAGAGCTGGGGCATTTGCCTGCGAGCTGGGAGGAGATCAGGATGCATGGCCAGCTAGACGGGTGGACAAGCCACACTTCCTCTCTGCTGCTTCCCACAGCCAGGCCTGGTGGCAGCGGCGATAGAGCCCAGCTCTACAAGCCCAGGTCTTTGTACCTGAGCTTAAGGAGGAGGCCCAGGAGTTGTTAGCAGTACAAGGTCTGTGACACACAGCTCGGTGGCTCTGCATCTATCCTCTAGAGGGCAGTGGTGTCGCCAGGAGCGGCTCTATGTTTTTTGCTGCCCCAAGCACGGCAGTCAGGCGGCCTTCGGCGGCATACCTGTGGGCAGTCCGCTGGTCATGGGGATTTGGCGGCGTTTCTGCAGGTAATCTGCCGGTCCCATGCCTTCGCCGTACCCACCGCCGAATTGCTGCTGAAGCTGCAGGACCGGCGGACCTCCCGCAGGCATGCCGCCGAAGGCTGCCTGACCGCCGCCCTCACAGCAACCGGCATGCCGCCGCCTGTGGCTTGCCGCCCCAGACACATGCTTGCTGCGCTGGTGCCTGGAGCCGCCCCTGGGTGTCACATACACTAGCCAGTTCATTGCAATAGACCTTGGACCAGGATTTGTTCTGACAGTGACTTTCCTGCAGCAATTGGGCGGGGGGTGGGGCGTTGCTACAGCAGGTAGGGTGACCAGATGTCCCGATTTTATAGGGACAGCCCCTAATATTAGGACTTTCTCTTTTATAGGTGTCTATTACCCCCCACCCCTTGTCCCAATTTTTTACACTTGCTATCTGGTCACCCTAGCAACAGGACTGGGGTGTACTAGCATCGGGCAAATGGGACATTGTTTGTGTGGCGGGGGGGCGGGAGGGGGCTGCTACTTCTTAGCACCTCTGGTGAGCAACTCACCGAGCAGAGAGCCAACAGCTGCCACATCGCCTGCTGGCCATGCCTGAGACAGCAGGCCCATGGGCAGGGACCTGCTCTCCACCCAGGAGGTAAAGTCTGTGGGGTCCGTCCTTCCCCAACCCTCCTGACCCAGGTGGGGAAGCAGCAAGGGGGGCTGCAGCTGGATGCCAGGGTTTCCATGGAGAGCAGGGGTGCTGCAGACCTACAAGGAAGAAAGGAGAGCAGCAGTATACAGACCCTAGACTTCGGCCTTTGACTCCCTCAGGGAACTGATGGGCGGGATGGATCCCCTGGGAGAATAACATGAGGGGGAAAGGAGTCCAGGAGAACTGGCTGTATTTTAATCCTTATTGAGGTTGCAGGAACAAACCATCCCAATGTGTAGAAAGAATAGTAAATATGGCAAGCGACCAGCTTGGCTTAACAGTGAAAACCTTGCTGATCTTAAGCGCAAAAAAGAAGCTTACAAGAAGTGGAAGATTGGACAAATGACCAGGGAGGAGTATAAAAATATTGCTCAGGTATGGGCAAATCACACTTGGAGTTGCAGCTAGCAAGAGATGTTAAGAGTAACAAGAAGGGTTTCTTCAGGTATGTTAGCAACAAGAAGGAAGTCAAAGAAAGTGTGGGCCCCTTACTGAATGAGGGAGGCAACCTAGTGACAGAGGATGTGGAAAAAGCTAATGTACTCAATGTTTTTTTTGCCTCTGTCTTCACGAACAAGGTCAGCTCCCAGACTGCTGCACTGGGCAACACAGAATGGGGAGGAGGTGACCAGCCCTCTGTGGAGAAAGAAGTGGTTCAGGACTATTTAGAAAAGCTGGACAAGCACAAATCCATAGGGCCGGATGCACTGCATCCGAGGGTGCTAAAGGAGTTGGCGGATGTGATTGCAGAGCCATTGGCCATTATCATTGAAAACTCATGGCAATTGGGGGAGGTCCCGGATGACTGGAAAAAGGCTAATGTAGTGCCAATCTTTAAAAAAGGGAAGGAGGAGAATCCGGGGAACTACAGGCCAGTCAGCCTCACCTCAGTCCCTGGAAAAATCACTGAGTAGGTCCGCAAGGAATCAATTTTGAAGCACTTAGAAGAGAGGAAAGTGATCAGGAACAGTCAGCATGGATTCACCAAGGGCAAGTCATGCCTGACTAACCTAATTGCCTTCTATGAGGACATAACTGGCTCTGTGGATGAGGGGAAAGCAGTGGATGTGTTATTCCTTGACTTTAGCAAAGCTTTTGATACGGTCTCCCACAGTATTCTTGCCGGCAAGTTAAAGAAGTATGGGCTGGATGAATGGACTATAATGTGGATAGAAAGCTGGCTAGATCATCGGGCTCAAAGGGTAGTGATCAATGGCTCCATGTCTAGTTGGCAGCCGATATCAAGCGGAGTGCCCCAACGGTCGGTCCTGGGGCCGGTTTTGTTCAATATCTTCATTAATGATCTGGAGGATGGCGTGGACTGCACTCTCAGCAAGTTTGTAGATGACACTAAACTGGGAGGAGTGGTAGATACGCTGGAGGGTAGGGATAGGATACAGAGGGACCTAGACAAATTAGAGGATTGGACCAAAAGAAACCTGATGAGGTTCAACAAGGACAAGTGCAGAGTCCTGCACTTAGGACGGAAGAATCCCATTCACTGTTACAGACTAGGGACCGAGTGGCTAGGCAGCAGTTCTGCAGAAAAGGACCTAGGGGTTGTGGATGAGAAGCTGGATATGAGTCAACAGTGTACCCTTGTTGCCAAGGAGAACAGCATTTTGGGATGTATAAGTAGGGTCATTGCCAACAGATTGAGGGACATGATCATTCCCCTCTATTTGGCATTTGTGAGGCCTCATCTGGTGTACTGTGTCCAGTTTTGGGCCCCCCACTACAAGGAGGATGTGGAAAAATTGGAAAGAGTCCAGAGGAAGGCAACAACAATGATTAGGGGGCTGGAGCACATGACTTATGAGGAGAGGCTGAGGGAATTGGGATTGTTTAGTCTGCAGAAGAGAAGAATGAGGGGGGGATTTGATAGCTGCTTTCAACTACCTGAAAGGGGGTTCCAAAGAGGATGGATCTAGACTGTTCTCAGTGGTACCAGATGACAGAACAAGGAGTAATGGTCTCAAGTTGCAGTGGGGGGAGGTTTAGGTTGGATATTAGGAAAAACTTTTTCACATTCACTAGGTGGGTGGTGAAGCACTGGAACGGGTTACTTAGGGAGGTGGTGGAATCTCCTTCCTTAGAGGTTTTTAAGGTCAGGCTTGACAAAGCCCTGGCTGGGATGATTTAGTTGGGGATTGGTCCTGCTTTGAGCAGAGGGTTAGACTAGATGACCTCCTGAGGTCCCTTCCAACCCTGATATCCTATGATTCTAAGGTGGCAAGGTACCAACCCCTGCACTCTGACAGCGGGGCCCCGGCCTCTGCACATCCCAGCGATTCCATCCCAGGCTGCAGCCCCACAAGCCTTTCTATGGCTGGCTCTGCCCTCTGCGTCTTATGCACCAAGCTGTGCCGTGTGCCCCACCATCTTCTCTGCCCTGGCACCTCTCCCTGGGCCCCTCCTTGGGCAAATACCGGCTGCACCCCGAGGGATGTTTGTGAAGTGTGCGGCAGCCCCCTATAGTCTGGTCCATGGACAAGAGCCTATTAATGTGCTGGTTAATGAGGTTGTTCCTTCAGCTCATAGGCAGCAGCCTGTGCTTTGGTGCTGAAGGCCTAGGATTCAAACCCAGCTGGCAGCCTATGGAGAAGGTTTCTAGATCCCTCCGGCATGGTAGCTGCTCCAGGCCCAGGTAGTAGGGTTCAGCCTCCCTCCCCAGGAAAAATGACTCACCTCAACGACAGGCAGTACCAGGCCCCCTGTTCATACCCACCCGGGAGCTCCCTGCTTGTCCCAGAGCCACTCTCACTCCCTGCTCGGAGCCCAGAGAGGACCTGACAGGGAGTGGCACTTAGTCCCCTGTTACAGGTTGGGGCAGCCTTATGGCTTTGTAACCCCTCCCTGGCCACACGGGGCCCCCACACCAATGGGCCTCAAGGCCAGCCCTACTTCTCCCTCCCATTGGGGAGGGAGCAGCATAGCCAGACCCCCAAGCTGCCCTCCCCCAGCACACTGGATCCTCCTCCACAGCCACCAAGCTTTGACAGGCCCCGAGTTCCCAGGGGTGCCAAGCACCAAACTTTCCCTCTGCCACTGGGTGAGGGCCCCCAGGCTGTGTCAAGTGAGGTCCACCCCAAGCTGAATCACCCAGGCTGTGGGTGGACTCCCTACATATCCCTCTCCCCTCCTGGGCTACATGCCCCCCAAGGCTGTTCCAGGCCCCAGCCCCCCACCACTGGAATACATACCCACTCCCCCAGGCTGTGCCTGGCCCAGCCCCCCCGCCACTGGGCTACATAACCCCCCCAGCTGTTCCAAGCCCCAGCCCCCCACCACTGGGCTACATACCCTCCCCAGGCTGTACCAGGCCCTGAAGCCCCTGTTTCACACGCTGTGCCAGGCCCCGAGGGCCCCCACGCTCACACTGCACTCACTCAGTCGGGTTTCACGGGTTTATTGCCCTAGCTGCTCTCCCTCCCCTTCACTTCTGGACCTTGCCCTGGGCCGCCACAGCCTCCATGGCCTTGCGCACGGTCTCCTCGTCACCCAGGAACTGCATGGGCTTGGTGGGCTTCAGGCTCTCGTCCAGCTCGTACACGATGGGGATCCCGGTCGGCAGGTTCAGCTCCATGATGGCGGCGTCAGACATCCCTGTGGGGAGGGCGGGGACGGTCAGACAGGCCCGTGGCTCCTGCTGCTTCCCTTGTTGCCCACTGGGGCTGCCCCAGCACAGAGACACCCGGCACTTTCCCACTGCACAGCAACAAAGTTACAGCGCCTGCTGCTGGCAGAGGCAGAAACACAGCCAGTGAGGTGGCAGTGCCGGCTGTGGGGGGAGCCCCCTTGCCACTCCAGCCCCAGCATGTCCCAGCAGGGGGCACTGTGGGGGGTGGGGCAGGGCGCTGGCTGTGGGGGGAGCTTCCGGCTACTCCAGCCCCAGCCTCGCCCAGCACGGGGCGCTGTGGGGAGTCCCCTGAGGAGCTGCCTCACATCTCACAGGCTGGGTCGTGCAGCTCCATCAGCCTGCATCTGAAAAAGCTCCTTGGAATCCCTCAGTGACCTTTAGGGCCGGGGCTCACAGAGGCCAGGGAAACCGAATCCCAGCGTCAGAATTGGACAGGGCAGGCTGGTCAGCATGGAAACCAGACCCCTCCCAGAGCCTTGAAATGTGACGCCCGCCTCAAAATAGCAACAACCTTCTGTGGCAGCCGGTCATGGAGCTGCCAGCTCCTACTCCCCCCTGCCCCACGAGGCTCACTTGGGCCTCGGATACGCGGCGTACCCATCCCGGGCTGCACCTGCGCCGGGGCTGGGAGTCGCTCACTGCGGGTGCTGCACCAGGGTCCTCACCTGCCCGCTGATCAGACCTCCCAGCCGCAGACCATCAGCCTCATGATACAGTGGGGGAAACTGAGACACAGAGGGGGTGGAGGAGTTGCCCCCCGGACTCCTGATGCCCATATTAGACCTAGCCCATCTCTAGCTACAGGTCCCAGGGTGGATAAGACCTGCTGCCCCTACAGCCCATCCCAGCTGGCTGCTGTGTGGCTTAGAGCCTTTAACCAGATCATGGGGAGGGGAAGAGCTTGGGGGCACCTCCCTACTGGGTCCCTTCTAGTCGCACTGCAGCTCCTTTCCTGGCACTCCCTGCCCCCCTTCCTCGCTAGGCCCCCTGGCAGAGCAGTCTCCTGCCCGCTGGCTGGGAAACCAGCCCCCACAGCTCGCTGGCAGCCCTGCTAATCACCCTGGGAACCCTCTCTCCCCCAGAGCAAGGTGACAGGCAGGGAATTTCCAGGAGTCAGATGGGGACCGGTTTGGCCCCCATGTCCCCAGGAGCAGACGCCAAGGCTAGAGGGAACGAGTCCTGGGGACCTTACAAAGGGCGCATAGCTAGGAGAGCATGGGGACTGGCACCTGGCCCAGCTAAAGGTCACTCATCAGGGGGACGTACCCTCCAGGTGCTTGACGATGCCGCGCAGGCTGTTCCCGTGGGCGGCGATCAGCACCCTCTTGCCGGCTTTGATCTGGGGGACAATCTCCTCGTTCCAGAAGGGCAGGGCACGGGCGATGGTGTCTTTGAGGCTCTCACACGTGGGCAGCTCCCCTGGCTTCAGGCCTGCGTAGCGCCTCTCCTAGGGGGCAGGAGAGACAGCCCGGTAGTGCTAGGGACACAAGCCGCACTTGCCCCAACACCCCCTCCCCCAGGTCTCCAGCCCAGGGGCAGATGCGGTGGGGGGGGGAGCACAATCAGGCTGGACACCTGGGTAACAACGAACATTTTAACATGGGAGGGGAACAGCCGCCCCCACCCCCCAGCCTCCTGCCCCCCCACCCTCCCGGGGCTCAGCCAGAGGCAGGAGACTGGGGTGGGGGGATTTTCTAATCAGAACCAAAGCTGGGCTCAGCCCAGAACCCAGCGTGAGCCTGTTGCTTGAAGGGGTTGGATTACCGGGGTCTCCTCGCTAGCCCCTTCCCACAGTGTATGCGCTGCCCTCCCCCACCACGCAAGGCATCCAAACCTCCCACCCAGATTGGCACCCCGGGGCCCGTACCACCCTGTCCCCAGCTTCGCTCCCAGAGGCAGATCCAGCTTGGAGGCTTCTGGCAGGATGGGATCCTAGTTCCTGCCCCCCCACCCCCACCCCACAGCAAGGATTAGCCAGACAATGGCCCTAGCAGACTATTTACCCTGCAGGGACAGGCTGGCTGGCTGGGGCCATCACCCCTCCTGTGGGGGGGGGGGGGGTGAGGCCATGCACAGGGACTCCACTGTCAGTCCGACCCCATGTGTGGCCCTGCCGAGATGGGCCAGCTGTGCTCGAGAACAATGGATCAGCCTGACCATCTTGCCCAAGGGGTGGGGGTCTCCCCAGCCTGATGCCCCCCAGCACTGAGATGGGGATTCTGGGGGGCTGCCCCAGAGATCTTTGCCAGCAGCCACGGGGCTGATGCCCATCCTGAAGGCCCTGTGCCCGCCGGCTGGGTGGGGGCTTCGTGCCACAGACCCGGTGTCTGTGCCAGGAGAGGTTGGGCAGCAGCTGCACCAGCCCAGCTGCTTGGTGAGAGCCTCAGGCATCTCTCTGCACCTGATCCGGCCTCTACCATGTCCTGGGAGGGAGAGGCCTGGGGGCCAGCGCTGGGTGAGCGTGTGCCCTCCTGTCCCTACCCCTCCATTGTTCCCCAGATCCTTGTTTGCTTAGCAAAAAGCCCTGTGCCCCCCCCCCCCCCAGCAAACCCTCCCCCCGAGCACTGACTCAGCAACCCCCAGCACCTGCTGCCCCTGCCAGGGGTGTCAGCTCGCCGGGAAGCGGATGCTTCCGTCTGCCTCTCCTAGTGCCACCATGCCCCAGTGCCTTTGGCTCGGCACCCCCTAGCCCTCCCTTGGGGTCAGGAGCACCACCAGCTTTTTTGCCGCCCTAGGCGGCGGAAGGTCCCGCCCCTGAAATGCCACCCCCAACCTGGGCGGCCAAAGATCCGGCTGCCGCAGTCGCCACCCCCCAAATGTTAGTGCCCTAGGCGACCGCCTAGGTCGCTTAATGGGTTGCATAGGCCCTGCCTGGGGTACCAGGCTGGGCACCCTCCCCATCTTCCCCCCAGGATGCTGAGCAAGACATCAGGCTGGCACTCACTGCCCCCTCATCTGGAACTCACCCACCTCACAGAACCCCAGCTGACACTCCCTCTATCTCTCCCCTCCCACCCAGCCCCCAGGGGACCCGGCTAGCACCCCCACCCCTCCTTTCCTGGGTGCCCAGCTAGCAACACCCCCCTACCCCTCCCTGCCAACCCAGGTGCTTGGTTGCCCCTCCCCGGGGCGCCCAGCTGGCACTCACCTTGCTGATGACCTGGTAGTAGGGGTGCTGCTCGTCCATGGGGGGAGGGGGAATGTCGTAGGAGCGCCGCCAGATCTTCACCTGCTCCTCGCCGTGCCGGGCGGCGGTCTCGGCCTTGTTGAGGCCAGTCAGGCCCCCATAGTGGCGCTCATTGAGGTGCCAGGTGCGCACCACGGGCAGCCACATCTGGTCGATGCCATCCAGGATGGCCCAGAGCGTTCGGATGGCCCTCTTGAGCACCGAGGTGTAGCAGATGTCGAACTTGTAGCCTGCCTCCCGGAGGGCCTGGGCCCCGCACCGCGCCTCTTCTGCCCCCTTCTCGCTCAGGTCAGCGTCGAACCAGCCACAGAAGCGGTTCTCCTGGTTCCAGGTACTTTCGCCATGGCGCACGATCACCAGCCGGTGGGTCGACATCTTCAGAGCAGGGAGGGCAGCGTGCCCGGAGAGTCCAGCTCTGTGGCAGCTGCAACAGCACCTCCCCATGGCCCTGTGTGCCCCTTTTATACCCCGCCAGCCCAATCAGCAGCCACTCTGGGGCAGACAGACAGTTGCAGGCAGCCAGTTATGGTGCTGCTGGGAGGGTAGGTTCCCCCACCCCCCTTCCTGGGCTCCAGTAACAGCCAGGCCAGGGGCTCCCTCCCCCTTCCAGGACAGAAATAGCCCAGAGCTGAGCAGCCTTGTGACCTTAGCTGTTGGAGCCGCCTGGAAGAGGGGGCTGGGCCCAGGACCTGGCTACAGAGTAACACTCCAGTCTGGGGGCAGAGAATGGTTCAAGCTACAGCTGCTTCTCCAGCCTGGGAGGGTCACTGGCCCCGGGCCTCTTTGGAGAGGTGGCAGTGTGGATGCAAAGGGTGGGGGGACGGAGGGATGCCAGCCTGCCTTGCCCATGGAGGTGCCCTTCTGCACCTTGGCACCCAGGTGGAGGAGCCACTCCCCAAGACTGACATGGCTTGCGCAGTGCCGCAAGGGTCACAGCACCAGGGGGAGATCCCTTGAGTAAGGGGGGGGGCAGGTGGAGGAAGGGGCTGGGCCCGCCCCGACACACACCTGGGGGCTCGGGCTCTCCCAGTGCTCAGTCAGCTTGTCCTGCCGATAAAAGCACTGCCGGGGTTTGTCTACCAGGAGGTCTTGGCTGTCACACCCCAGGGAGCAGATGGCATGGGCTGGCTTCTTCCCTCCCCAGCCCATCTCTGTATCTGTGCCCACGACACCCACTCCCCGCCCACTGCACTGTCACTCCTGTGGGCGACTGGAGGGTGAGTGCAGTGTCCGGGGAGAGGGGTCATGGAGGACAGGGAAGTATGGCGCAATGGTTAGCGCACTAGCCTCACACGTAGGAGACCTGGTTTGAGTCCCTATCCGCCACAGACTCTGTGTGACCCTGAGCAAGTCACTTAGCCTCTCCAGGCCTCAATTCCCACCCGCCCAATGGGGACCCACAGGGGTGTGTGAGGACAAATCTGACTGTGAGCTGCTCCAGCTTGTCGGCCCGGATGAGCCCCCAGCCAAACACAGAGACAACTCTTGGATCCAAGGCCGAAAGCTACCTTCATGTGCCCTGATTTGAATTGCAAGGAATTCAGAGCTTGCTTGTGCACCAGGGCTTTGCCCTGCTATGTAGCATCCAGGCAGGGGTACCTGCCACCCCAATGCCGTAGCGAAAGGGGCTGGCTTGAACCTAGGCAAGAGCTCGTTTCTCCAACAACCTGCAGGGGCAGAACAGAGGGGCCAAGCAATATGTCCCTCCCAGCTGGATGCTGGCCTGGAATCCAGCCTGTGGGAGGGGTTCTAGCTTCCCTGCAGTGTGAGGCCAGACCTGACAGCTCCATGGGTGACACCCCTGATGAGTCACCGAGGCCTCGAGCCCGCTGGGGGTCCTGGGCTGGCTGAAGGACGCTAAGCAAGATGGGGTTAGCCAGGTGATGCCCGCGGGAGTACTGGGTGGGTGTATGCTGGACAGTATGTGGAGGGCACGGGTGGCTGGAGGTTCCTGGCGCTGGGGGCTGCATGGTGGGTTTCTGGGGGAGCTCAGCAGGTGGGCGCTGAGCCGTTAAGTATGGCTATTCCTGGACAGCCAGGGTTATAAGCGTCACCAGCAGCACTGTCCACACGAGGAGTCGTACCGGTACAACTCATACAAAAATCCCCTCTCTCCCCCCGAAGTCATGCAAGCACTGTGCATGTTGCACAGGCCTGAGTCCTGGGAGCACGAGGACTGACGGACAGGGTAGCGCCAAAGGGTCCATCCGCTCAGGATCGGGCCTCTGACAGTGGCCACTGCCAGGGGCTCAGCCGAAGATGCAAGAACCCCCTCTAGTGGTCGATTGTGATAGCTCCAGGCCAGGTTTTTCCTGGCCCCAGGCAGGTTTGTGTCCAGTAGCCGGAAGGTTTATATTCTCATATAACCAAACAAATGATTCTGGTGTAGCTAATGTAGTTGGCTGTTGCCACATGACACGAGCGCACGTCTGTCCCCTTATCGGGGACTTGCCTTTTCATACACTACTGTCATTCTCATGAGGAGATCATTTCATTTCAACTCATAGCAAATTTTGCTTCTACTTTGACTAGAACCTCAGCCACTGCCTGGAATTCACTGTCCAGGAACATTCCCATGAACCAAGTAACACACAAGGACTTTAGGCTTCACTGCAGCCTACAGGTAGCCTAGAACCAACTGCTGTAAGTTAAAGCAGGCAGGGATCTTTTCACCCCCCAACCTGAAGAATATTGAGGGCAATACTGGCATTAAAGACCCTTTTCTTCTGGATCTGGCCCAGTGACTCTGAACCTTGGCATATAGCGCCAAGTGGGGGAGACACCCTAAGGTTTCTATACTGCTATTCAAGAAAGACACAAATAACTTTCTAATAAACATCCCAAGTGAGTTGTTATGAGCACTGTACTAAGTGCCCAACAAGCATTTTAGTCATGAAAAAGGCTACTTTGGTCCCCCCCCCCCATCTTATTAAATGGACACAATTAAAGCAGTAACTGACAAAAATTAAAAATCAGTCAATAACAAATGTAAAATGGGGAGGTTGACAGCAATGAATATAAATGAGACTTTATGAAATGCAGTGAATTGATAAGGGAAGCAAAAGGTATCAGTGTTAAAAAACCTGCAGTCAGCTGGATTAAGAACAAGAAGGAATTTGTAAAGATATAACAGGCATGATACGAATCCCAGCAGTGGTATAGATCTGTTACTAGGTGGAGATGATAAACAACTATCTCTCGGCCCTTTCCCCCAGCCCCTCCCTGGGCTCACTTATCTGCAAACTCTTCCCCCCAGCGCTGCAGAGTGCTTTTCTTCTCTTGTACCAAGTGATGCCTCCCAGGACTTTCTCCCTGGAGGTGGGACTCCAGCTCCAGCTGCCCATCAGCCTCTCCCCCAGGCTCTCCATGTCTCTGTCCTCCAGAACCCCAATCCCCAGGCTGCCTCCCAGGGGTCTTGCCCTTGTGTCAAGGTTCATCACAGGAGTTTGCTCCACCCATGCATCACTCACCTAGCCCTTTGCCAGAACTCCCATCTCAGGGGAGTATCCCAAGGCCACTTACCTTCTGCCAGGTTGAGACATGCCCTTAATTCAGCCATGCAGCTCCTCCCCAGCTGGAATCAGGTGCACTAATTGCTCTCTGGCTCCAGTTAATTCTTTTGCTGCCAGCGTGGGACACACACCTCCTCAAGAGTCTCAACCCTGGCTAGAGCTGACCTTGCCTGGCAGTGGTGGAGCTCACTTTGTGGGGCCGGACTAGGTGGTAGCTGACTTAGTGGAACTGAATCTGCAAAGCTGAACAGGATAGTAGCAGATCAGTGCAGGCCCTGGGGGACTGGCTGGAGGAGAGCCATTCCCTGATAGACTCTGGGATGGATGAGGAAGCAATATGGATTGGTGAGTGAGGGTGTGGGTGGCTGGGGACTGTTGTGATTGAAAGCTCTGGACCTCAACAAAGCTGGGTGATTAATAGCTGGGACTGTTGAGTTGACCATACCCCCAATACACAACGTCAGGGTACGTCTACACTAGAAACACTGCAGCTGCGCCCCTGTAGCGTAGACACTCCTATAGCGATGGGAGGGGTTCTCCCGGCAATGTAGTTAATGCACCTTCCCGAGAGGTGGGAGCTAGGCTGATGGAATCATTCTTCCATCCGCCTAGTGGTGTCTGCACCAGGTAGGGTGATCAGATCACCCAAGTCAAATATCAGGATGAGGGGGGCCGGAGCAAAAAAAAACCACCCTTCCTCCACAAGTGCTGGAGGGAGGCCCGGGAGACGCAGGGGAAGTGCAGGGCCAGGGTGAGTGAGAGTCCGGCCTGGCCCCGAGCAGGCAGGACTCAGTCGGGTGGTAGGGAGAGTAGGGGGGCGGCCCGCGGTGCCAGGCGGCGGCTGTTCTCCCCCCCTGGGCAGTGGGACTCGGGAGCAGCCGCTGCTGCAGCTCCCACTGCCGCGGGGGGGAGGAAGCGGCCGATGGCCGAGCTCGGCGGCTGCGGCTCTGGCGCCTGGGCCTGCTGCGGGGACCCAGCAGCGCACACGCTGCGCCCAGCCCAGCCCCTGGCCAGTCGCGTCTGGGCTGGTTGCCCAGCTGGTGCTATCCCGCGGCAGCCCTGGAGTGGGGGCAGCAGGCCCCAGCCCCCACATCCCGCTCGGGTCCCGCAGGGGAACGAACGGGGCTGGGCTGCCGATGCCTCCGCCCCAGGGCCGCTGCGGGATAGCACCAGCTGGGCAACCAGCCCAGACGCGACTGGCCAGGGGCTGGGCTGGGCGCAGCGTGTGCGCTGCTGGGTCCCCACAGCAGGCCCAGGCGCCAGAGCCGCAGCCGCCGAGCTCGGCCATCGGCCGCTTCCACCCCCCCCCCCCCGGGGCAGTGGGAGCTGCAGCAGCGGCTGCTCCTGAGTCCCACTGCCCAGGGGGGGAGAACAGCCACCGCCTGGCCCCGCAGGCCGCCCCCCTCCTCGCCCTACCACCCGACTGAGTCCTGCCTGCTCGGGGCCAGGCCGGACTCTCACTCACCCTGGCCCCGCGCTTCCCCTGAGTCTCCCGGGCCTCCCTCCAGCGCTTGTGGAGGGAGGAGGAATGGTGAGCCCAGGGAAGAGGCGGGGATTTGGGAGGGAGCCAATCGGGGGAGGAGGGGGTGGAGTCGGGGCGGGGGAGGCGCAAGCACTTCTGGGCTCCGGAGCATTTCCTTGTTTGTCCAGTGTCCCGACCGCACATCAGTCGGGACGCGGGACAAACAAGGAAATATTGGGACAGTCCCGATAAAATCGGGACGTCTGGTCATCCTAGCACCAGGGCTTAGGTCAGTCTAATTACATCACTCTCGGTGTGACATTTTTCCCAGCCCTGAGGGATGTACTTAAGCCAACCTAACTTTCTAGTGCAAATGTATGATTGTGTTTTTCCCAGAGAAAAGGTATTTGTGGGTCCATGTTCTCAAGGACTCCCGAAGGCTTGCGAATGGGGATGGACCAGCGAGTTTAATTCCTAAAGCCTGGCAGAGAATAAGGTTGAGGTTGGTTTTTGGGGGGGAGTGTGTGTGAAGGGGAGTTGTTGGCGCTATAAAAACCAGCCCTGGATGCTGCCACAGATATTTGGTGGTGGGTGGGATTGGGGTGATATTTCTACCAATGATCTGGAGGAAAATAAGTCATGTTTGCAGATGAGACACAGACCGTCAGGGAGGTAAGCAGCAACGAGGCCAGGTCTGTGCTACGGAGTGAGCGATCATGTGGATACGTTGGGCTCATTCAAGCAACAGACTTTTGAATACAGCTCAGCACAAGGTCAGACAACTAGGAACAGAGAATGTAGGTCACGTTTGCCCGATAGGAACTCTACCCTGAGAAGCAGTGACTCTGAAAAGGACTGAGGGTTCCGGGTGGATAATCAGCCGAACATGAATTGCCAGGGCGAGGCTATCGCTAAGAGGGCTAATGCGATTCTTGGATGGATAAGCAGGGGAACCCTGAGTTGGGAGATTACATTACCTCTGTGTAAGCACTAGCGAGACCAGCACCACATCCTGTCTCCAGACAGCGTCCGCACTTCAAAACGGATTTTGGAAAATGGGAGAGAGCTCCGTAGGTCTGGAGAAAAGGTTTGCAATGCCAGACTGAAGGAGCTCCGGTTAGTCAGCTAACTTGAAGAGAAGGTTAAGAGGCAACTCGATTGGCATCTAAGTATCTACATGAGGAGAAGATTTGTGATACTAGAAGGCCCTTCAATCTAACTGACAAAGGCAGAGTACGACCCAATGGCAGGGAGAAGCTACACAATGGCCCAGCAACTGGTGTGTTGTGATGGCAGCTTATTAGAGTTATCAGAATCATCTCACTGGTCCCTGAGGTAGGGCCGTATCGGTGACGTAGGGCCCAGTGGGCTCCCCCGCATTGTTGCATTGCAGACAGAGCCGCTACAGCCCTGTGCTACCCCTCGCATGGCTGTGGCGCAAGGGCACCAGAACAGGGCTGGACCAAAGGACCATGGCCCGTCCACTTTTTGCCACAGGCCCATCTTCCTGCCCCTCATCTTTCCATTGAGGCCCTGTCCACAGGCCAGGCTGGAAATGGAGCCTGGCCTAAAGAGCCTGGGCAGCTGTGGGGAGATGTGGACCCTCCACCTGCCATGGGTGGGCAGCCTGAGGGCCAGGGACATGGGCTGGGGGCTGCTCTCGGGCCGCCCCCCCCCCCCCTCCCGGGCAGGTGGAGGGGCCTGGGCTGCCTGGCCTGGCTCCAGCTTCTGGCTTGGCTGGGGGGCGGGGCCTCTAGGGAAAGAGGAAAGGCAGGGGCAGGGCCACAAAGGGGATGGGGCCTCATGGTCCCCACACTTTTAGGCAGAATCTGTCACTCCATGCACTGTCCAGCATGCTGCCCCATGCTGTGCCCAGGGTCGTGGTGGGACAGGGCAAGGGCTATCTCTGCTCTGTGTTTGTCCAGCATCTAGCACAATGGGTGCCTGGGGCTGCTAGGCACTACCACAGTGCAAATAATAATAATAGTGTCCATGTGTCACAGACTCACAGGTCGTGCCCACTCTTGGCCCCGTGCGGTCCCTGGGGGGTGCCCCTTTCAGTGAGACAGCCCTTCTCAAAGTCCACTCTCTCTCGGGGGTTAAGCCCCCCCATCTCCTGGAACCGCACCTCTCTGAGCCTTAGCACGCCTGTCTCTGCCATGGGCCCCCTCAGGGAGTCCCCTCACTCTGGACCCCTGGGGCCTCCACTCCAAGAGGGAATAATGCCCCCCTGTTCTCTAGACCGGAGCGACTCTCAGCCATCGTAAAACGGGAGGGTTTATTGAGCGTCTGAACACAGCACAGGAAACTCTCAGGGCCTCAGGCCTGGCCTCCCTCAGCACAGCACATCCCAGTCTCCCCTGCATCCAGGTGGGCTCTGCCTGCTCCCCCTCTCCAGCCCAGAGCCCCCCCGCTTCCCAGCTGGGCAGGCCCCAAGCCCTGCCTATGTCCATTGTTTTTTATCCAGGTAAACAGGGTCACCTGGGCCTCCTCTCCTCTCTTCTGTCCTCTGGCCCCCTCTGGCTGGAACTGGCTGCTCAGATTACTGGTGTCCTCTCTTTACAGCCCGTTGTCCTCCCACTGGCCGGAATCGGCTGTGACTCCTGAGCTGGGCCTCCGGGTCACCAGGTCGCCAGTCGCTGGGGTATCCATTCTCCAGGCCCTTGGCTGGGGTCCCAAGTTCCATCGCAGGTCCTCTATAACAACAAACGCCCTCTCCCCTCGCCTCGTTAAACCAGTAACCCCCAGGGAAACTGAGTCCCACCCCCTCTGCATGCAAACCATCAGAAAAAAACAAGAAAATCCCCCACTTTGTCACACCTTGGTACAGAGTGCAAGTTAAATCCAGCCCAAGCTAAGGCCCAGGTCCAAGCCAAGCTTCGTGTGTTAAGGGTATTGGCCACAGGCCTGTCGGAAATAGCCCAGCAGGAGTCGTTTTGCCCCAGGCAGCATTTACCCTCCTGGCTTTCCTTCATGCCACAGTGGCTGACGGAACTTGGCTCAAACTTTCCATGGGAACTGACCTGAGAAGCAGAGGCCAAGTCTGGAAAATTTCAGCCCAAAGGGCGAGCATTTTGGAAAGTTACCTGCCTGTGGGAGCAGGGTATTGGAATGGAAACTTCAGCCAGGCCACACCCGCTGACAACACAGAGATAAGCAGATGCCTCCTGAACAAAGGGAGACAAAGGCCACAGGCCAAACAATCTAGCCCTGCCCCTGGCCCTCCGCCCCAGTGCACAGGAGCTTTAATGTCATGTGTTAGTTGCATGGCCCCTTCCCAGTACGTCTCTCATCTCTCCTAAAGTCAATGATCCTGGTGCATAGATTCAAAGACTGGAAGGGACAATTGTGATCACCTTGTCTGATCTCCTGTATAGCACAGGCCAGGGGACTTCCTTGGATTCATTCCTGTTTAGAAAAACATCCGGTCTTCATTTTCAAATTGCCACTGCTGCTTAATTACACTCCCTGTTAAAAACGTGCGCCCAATTTCCAGTCTGAATTTGTCTCGCCTCACCTTCCAGCCATTGATCTCATTAGACCGCTGTCTGCAAATTGCTGTTCCCCCTGTAGGTACTTACAGACAGGGATTGAGTCACCCCACAAGCTTCTTTGTTAAGCTAAATAGATGGAGCTCTGGGAATCTGTCACTGTCAGGCAGGTTTTTCAATCCTTTAATCATTCTCATGGCTCTTCTCTGATTCCTCTTAGGGTGACCAGATGTCCCGATTTTATAGGGACAGTCCCGATTTTTGGGTCTTTTTCTTCTATGGGCTCCTATTACTCCCCACCCCCTGTCCCAATTTTTCACACTAGTTGTCTGGTCACCCTAATTCCTCTCCCATTTACCAGTTAACCCAACCACCAAGCTAGGCACGCTCCCTGCGATTCTCTGGGGAGGCATCGGCCCATCCATCTCCTGCCTGGTGGAACACGTGGGGTTCAACAGAAATGGCCATTTGTGTGCCATTCCTCTGGCTGGTAATGGAAATGGGCAACTCTCAGCTAATGGTGTTTCCAGTGGTGGCTAAAGAAGCACAAAGTTGCCACGTGGCATCTTGACTGCCTTGGTCCTGGATTCTGCCATCCCAGTGGTGTCCCAGTGAGCCTCAGGGTATTTGGTGACTTTCTTGTAAAGCCCCAAGCTCCTGGAGTCCTGTGATTGCACAGAGTCATTTAAAATAAAGTATGTTTCCTTCCAGTGGCAGGGAAAGGACTGAGAATGCAACTGTAGACTCAGAAACCAGCATAGAAAATAAACCCAGAATTTAATGGGTTTTTTTTAAATCTCTTTATTTTTAACCTAATCTCCTGATTTCGGGGGCCTGACTCAGGATTTTGCAAGGCTTGGGGCTGACCATGCAGCAGCCGGCTTCTCCTGCTACTGCGGAACACCCCACCCTCCATTCATTCCAATAGTTCAGAGAAGAATCAGTCATTTCAGGCCTGAAAGACGAAGAGAGAAAGGGTGGCGAAGTGGTTAGGGTACCAGCTAGGACTTGGCAGTCCTGGGTTCAATTCTCTGCCACATCCTCTGTGTGTGTGACCTTGGCTACATCACTTAGACCTCGAGCCTCAGAGGCACTGATTGCCACTGCAAATGGACATTAGGAACTGCAATGCCTGAGCCTCTCTGCGCCTCAGATAATAGCACTGCCCTGCCTCCCGGGGTGTCTGAGGACACGTACGTTGAACATCACACGGCACTGAGGGGGGCCAGATGTCGAACCAAATGCTGTGACTCCGTCCCAGCTGGAATAACCCTGACGGATTGCGAGTCTCAGGCAGCCTCCGTGCAGGCAGAAGGGGAGATTGGAAACAAGCAGGTTGGACGTCTCTTTGTCAGAGATCTGCTCTAGCTCAACCGGGGTTCTGGGCTGGATGCAGGAACCCCTGGGGCCAGGTGCTCTGGTCAGGTCAGACTAGATGGGCCCTTCTGGCTCTCCCATTTAGGACCCTAACCCCATTCGGCCACTTGAGGGCGCCACTGCTCCATTCACTGCAGCAAAAAGAAACATCCCCGCTGCCTGCACCGCAGAATGACAACCCCGGGGGAGGGAGCGGTACTTTTCCATTCCTGCGGCTGCATCTCCTGCCCCCCGCCCCTGCACCACCACTTCCCACAAGGCGCTTTTCCAGGCCTGGAGAAGGTCACTGCTGTGGCCTGGAAGCAGGGGTGCTGAGATCCATTGAACCAAACTGTAAACCCTGGATAAGATGGAAACCACTTGAAGCCAGGAAGTGCAGAAGCTCCCTAATTCCAGCACCTAATGGTTGGGAGCGGCATGGGAGCAGGCTCAGGGGCAGTGTCCCGCTGCAGAGATGGAGACACAGAGAGACGCATCTGTGCGCTGGCTGAAACAGCTGAAAGTCTCCACCAGGCAAGAGGCACCGCAGGCTCTCAGCTTCCCCGCCAGCCTCCTCCGCAGCCAGAGAAACCCCGAGCAAGCGAGTGAGCAGGCAGCAATTTTTCAGCAAGGTTGTGCCATCCCCCTGGGAGGGCTGTTCTCAGGCACAGCGGTGATGTCATTCCTTCAAGTGCAGCTGGGCGTCTGCATTGCACCTCTGCTTGGAAAACATGTCTGTGGGCTACCCATTGTGCTAGAGCACTGCAGCGCCAGGCAGTGCATGGGGCAGCATGCCAGGCACCTGGGCACTGCAGCACCGGGCAGTGCATGGGGCGGCATGCCAGGCACCTGGGCACTGCAGCGCCGGGCAGTGCATGGGGCGGCATGCCAGGCACCTGGGCACTGCAGCGCCGGGCAGTGCATGGGGCGGCATGCCAGGCACCTGGGCACTGCAGCGCCGGGCAGTGCATGGGGCGGCATGCCAGGCACCTGGGCACTGCAGCGCCGGGCAGTGCATGGGGCGGCATGCCAGGCACCTGGGCACTGCAGCACCGGGCAGTGCATGGGGCGGCATGCCAGGCACCTGGGCACTGCAGCGCCGGGCAGTGCATTCAGCAGCATGACAGGCTGGGGTACTGCAGCCCTGGGCATCAAGACAGTGCACCACTGGGTATGGGAAAGCATGCCAATCACCAGGGGAATGCAGCTCCATGCAGTGCATGGGGCAGCATGCAAGATACAAGGGCACTGGAGCACTGGGGCAGCATGCTGGGCTGAAGCTGGTATATTTGCACTGCAGCATGGTGGCGTAGAGCCCGTAGGGTTGCCAGGCATCCGAATTTCAACCGGATGTTAAGGGACCCTGGCGGCTCTGCTGACTGGGCCGTTAAAAGTCCAGACGGTGGCACAGCAGGGGCCCGGGGCTAAGGCAGGATCCCTGCCTGCCCTAGCTCTGCACGGCTCCTGGAAGCAGCTGCCAGGTCCCTGCAGCCCCTAGGTGCATGGGCGGCCGGGCATAATGGGGCCCTGGTCCAGGATGAGGCACTACCACAATATAAACAATAATAATCCACCTCCCTGTTAAAGAACTGTGTAATAGACTCCAAGCTTTCATTAACTAGATCTGTCTGGAGTCACCTGCCTAGGTCTGCCCCCAGCCAGCACCAATGTCTCTGAGGCCTGGTCTACACTACGAGTTTAGGTCGACTTTAGCAGCGTTAAATCGAATTAAGCCTGGACACGTTCACACGACGAAGCCCTTTCTTTCGACTTAAAGGGCCCTTTAAACCGGTTTCTTTACTCCACCTCCGACGAGGGGATTAGTGATAAAATCAGCCTTAGCGGGTCGGAATTGGGGTACTGTGGACGGAATTCGACGTTATTGGCCTCCGGGAGCTATCCCACAGTGCTTCATTGTGACCGCTCTGGACAGCATTCTCAACTCAGATGCACAGACCAGGTAGACAGGAAAAGCCCCGCGAACGTTTGAATTTCATTTCCTGTTTGCCCAGCGTGGAGAGCACAGGTGACCACGCAGAGCTCATCAGCACAGGTAACCGTGATGGAGTCCCAGGATCGCAAAAGAGCTCCATCATGGACCGAACGGGAGGTACGAGATCTGCTCGCCATATGGGGAGAGGAATCAGTGCTAGCTGAACTCCGTAGCAGTAAACGAAATGGCAAAATATTAGAAAAGGTCTCCAAGGCCATGAAGGACAGAGGCCATAACAGTGCTGCGTGAAAATTAAGGAGCTAAGGCAAGCCTACCACAAAGCCAGAGAAGCAAACGGAAGGTCCGGGGCAGAGCCGCAAACATGCCACTTCTACGCGGAGCTGCATGCTATGCTAGGGGGTGCAGCCACCACTACCCCAACCGTGTGCTATGACTCCGTCACTGGAGAATCACACAGGGAAGCGGGTTTGGGGTACGAGGAAGATGAGGATGAAGATAATGTAGATAGCTCACAGCAGCAAGGAAGCGGAGAAACCGGTTTCCCCAACAGCCAGGATATGTTTATCACCCTGGACCTGGAGCCAGTAACCCCCGAACTCACCCAAGGCATGCTCCCAGACCCTGAGGGCACACAGGGGACCTCTGGTGAGTGTACCTTTGTAAATATTACACATGGTTTAAAAGCAAGCATGTTTAATGATTAATGATTAATTTGCCCTGGCAATCGCGGCCAGTACAGCTACTGGAAAAGTCTGTTAACGTGTATGGGGATGGAGCGGAAATCCTCCAGGGACATTTCCAGAAAGCTCTCCTTCATGTACTCCCAAAGCCTTTGCAAAAGGTTTCTGGGGAGGGCTGCCTTATCCCGTCCGCCATGGTAGGACACTTTACCACGCCAGGCCAGTAGCACGTAGTCTGGAATCATTGCATAACAAAGCATGGCAGTGTATGGTCCCGGTGTTTGCTGGCATGCAGACAACATCCGTTCCTTATCACTCTTTGTTATCCTCAGGAGAGTGATATCATTCATGGTCACCTGGTTGAAATGGGACGATTTTATTAAGGGGACATTCAGAGGTGCCCCTTCCTTCTCTGCTGAACAGAAATGTTCCCTGCTGTTAGCCATTGGGGGGGAGGGGTGAAGTGATCATCCCCGATAATTTTGTGTGTTTGGTGGGGGGTTAGTTGGGTTTGTGCTGCATGTTAACCCGGAAACTGCAGCCCCTCCTTTTACATTGCAAACCCATTTTAAATGGCCAACCCAATGCGTGCTTGGTATGGAAAATGAGGGCGCTACTGTTTGAAACCATTCCCACATGTTAAGAAGGTTAAAAAAGCCAAAAGACTGGCTTACCATGGCTGCCTGCAAGCTGAAATCTGTTGCCTAGCACTGCGTGAGTGATCTCTCACACCAAACTGGCAGGCCCTCAATATAAGAGGAAAAATGCGATCTTGTAACGAAAGCACATGTGCTGTGTAATGTGAATAGCAAAATTTAACGTGAAAGAGTGTACCCATTGTTCTCTAAAATGTGTCTTTTTTAACCACCTCTCCCTTCTCCTCCACCAGCTGCAAATGTTTCTCCTTCACAGAGGCTAGTGAAGATTAGAAGGAGAAAACGGCGGACACGGGATGACATGTTCACGGAGCTCCAGATGTCCTCCCACGCTGAAAGAGCACAGCTGAATGCGTGGAGGCAGTCAACGTCAGACTACAGAAAAGCACAGTACGAACGGGAGGAGAGGTGGCGGACTGAATCGCAGGATGAGCAGAGCAAGTGGCAGGCTGAAGATGATAGGTGGCGTCAGCTTGCTGACAGAAGGCAGGAGTCGATGCTCTGGCTGCTGGAGCATCAAACTGATATGCTCCAGCGTATGGTTGAGCTGCAGGAAAGGCAGCAGGAGCAGAGACCGCCGCTACAGCCCCTGTGTAACCAACAGCCCTCCTCCCCAAGTTCCATAGCCTCCTCACCCAGACGCCCAAGAACACGGTGGGGGGCCTCTGGCCACCCAGTCACTCCACCCCACATGATTGCCTGAGCATCAGAAGGCTGGCCTTCAATAAGAGTTAAAGTTTTAAAATGCAGTGTGTCCTTTTCCTTCCCTCCTCCCCCACCCATCCCGGGCTACCTTGGCAATTATCCCCCTAGTTGTGTGATGAATTAATAAAGAATGCATGAATGTGAAGTAACAATGACTTTATTGCCTCTGCAAGTGGTGCTCGAAGGGGGAGGGGAGGGTGGGGTGGTTGGTTTACAGGGAAGTAGAGTGAACCGGGTGGGGGTGTGTGGCAGAAGATTCATCAAGGAGAAACAAACAGAAGTTTCACACCGTAGCCTGGCCAGTCACAAAACTCGTTTTCAAAGCTTCTCTGATGCGCACTGCACCCTACTGTGCTCTTCTAACCGCCCTGGTGTCTGGCTGCGCGTAATCAGCGGCCAGGCGAGTTGCCTCAACCTCCCACCCCGCCATAAATGTCTCCCCCTTACTCTCACAAATATTGTGGAACGCACAGCAAGGAGCAATAACAATGGGGATATTCTTTTCGCTGAGGTCTGAGCGAGTCAGTAAGCTGTGCCAGCGCACTTTTAAACGTCCAAATGCACATTCCACCACCATTCGGCACTTGCTCAGCCTGTAGTTGAACAGGTCCTGACTCCTGTCCAGGCTGCCTGTGTACGGCTTCATGAGCCATGGCATTAAGGGGTAGGCTGGGTCCCCAAGGATAACTATAGGCATTTCAACATCCCCAACAGTTATTTTCTGGTCCGGGAAGAAAGTCCCTTCCTCCAGCTTTCGAAACAGACCAGAGTGCCTGAAGACGCGAGCATCATGTACCTTTCCCGGCCATCCCACGTTGATGTTGGTGAAACGTCCCTTGTGATCCACCAGGGCTTGCAGCAGCATTGAAAAGTACCCCTTGCGTTTTATGTACTCGGTGGCTTGGTGCTCTGGTGCCAAGATAGGGATATGGGTTCTGTCTATCGCCCCGCCACAGTTTGGGAATCCCATTGCAGCAAAGCCATCCACTATGGCCTGCACGTTTCCCAGAGTCACTACCCTTGATATCACCAGGTCTGATTGCCTTGGATCACAGCAGCCCCCACAGTAGATTTGCCCACTCCAAATTGATTCCTGACTGACCGGTAGCTGTCTGGTGTTGCAAGCTTCCACAGGGCTATCGCCACTCGCTTCTCAACTGTGAGGGCTGCTCTCATCCTGGTATTCTGGCGCTTCAGGGCAGGGGAAAGCAAGTCACAAAGTTCCATGAAAGTGCCCTTACGCATGCGGAAGTTTCGCAGCCACTGGGAATCGTCCCACACCTGCAGCACGATGCGGTCCCACCAGTCTGTGCTTGTTTCCCGGGCCCAGAATCGGCGTTCTACGGCATGAACCTGCCCCAGTAACACCATGATTTGCACATTGCTGGGGCCTGTGCCTTGTGAGAGGTCTATGTCCATGTCAATTTCCTCATCACTCTCGTCGCCGCGCTGCAATCACCTCCTCGGCTGGTCCTGGTTTTGCTTTGGCATGTCCTGGCTCTGCATATACTCCAGGACAATGCGCGTGGTGTTCATAGTGCTCATAATTGCCGCGGTGATCTGAGCGGGCTCCATGATCCCAGTGCTATGGCGTCTGGTCTGAAAAAAGGCGCGAAACTAGTATCTGACAGACGGAGGGAGGGGCGAGTGACGACATGGCCAACAGGTACAGGGAATTAAAATCAACAAAGGTGGCTGTGCATCAGGGAGAAACACAAACAACTGTCACACAGAATGGGCCGCCCAAAGATTGAACTCAAAACCCTGGGTTTAGCAGGCCGTTGATTTCACGGAGGGAGGGGGAAGCAAATGAATACAGAACAAATCTATTTTTTACATCTTAAGCTGGCAGACGACGGTGCAGCATGACTGATAGCCCTCGGCATCTTCTGGGTGCTTGGCAGAAAATACTGGGTGCTTGGCAGAAAATAGCATACTATGACTGATAGCCATCATCGTCGAGACTGCCCAGGTGCCCATGATTGACAGCCACTGCAGTACGACGACAACGGATACCAGCCGTAATATACCATCTTCTACCAAAAGGCAAGGGGCTGCTGCTGTGTGCAATGCAGCCCCACGTCTGCCAGCCCCCCGTCTGCCAGCACCCAGATCGCTGATGAAGGCTACCAGTCATACTGCACCGTCTACTGCCAAAAGGCAATTAGCTGCTGCTGTGTAGCAATGCAGTACCACGTCTTCCGGCACCCAGAGGATATATGGTGACAGTGAGCTGAGCTGAGCTGAGCTGAGCAGGCTCCATGCTTGGCGTGGTATGTTGTCTGCACAGGTAACCCAGGTAAAAAGGCGCGAATCGATTGTCTGCCGTTGCTCTGACGGAGGGGGAGGTGCCTGACAACATGTACCCAGAACCCCCCCGTGACACTGTTTTGCATCATTCAGGCATTGGGATCTCAACCCAGAATTCCAATGGGTGGCGGAGACTGCGGGAACTGTGGGATAGCTACCCACAGTGCAACGCTCCGGAAGTCGACGCTAGCCTCGATACTGTGGACGCGGTCCGCCGACTTAATGCACTTAGAGCATTTTATGTGGGGACACACACAATCGGCTGTATACAACTGATTTCTATAAAACCGGCTTCTATAAATTCAACCTAATTTCGTAGTGTAGACATACCCTCAGAGGTGTGAACTTTCCTCATGGAGCCCAGTAGGGTGTTAACTCTGAAACCTACTGATGCCTATTTTTCAAGTCTGCTTTCACTGCCAATGGTTTTGGCAGAGCCATCCGATGAATGGGCATCTCCAAGCCCTGGGGTACAGCGGTCAATAACGGGTTGGAGAGAATGAGCTAGATGGGTATTGGGGAAATAGGAGTTCAAGCCCCACTCCCAGAATTCAGTGAGGACAATTAATGGGTGGAAGAACTCACCTAAGGATATGGTGGCATCAAGGCTGAATCCCCACTCTGTCACTCCAAGTGCAGGAAGTGGGGGCCCGCAAGGATTTAAAAAAATTAATACTGGCCACTCCAGGCCTGTACTGAACTCCCAATGTTACAGCTTTTCTCTGACCTTGGCTTGGTAAACGATGCCAACACCCAAATGCAAAAAACCCCTTTGAACCTAGGAAGGAGCACTTGGGAATTCCTCCCTGTGGAGTACCCTCAGCCCTTTCACCCACCCACCCCTCCGGGGAAGAGCTGAGAAAGAAAACAAAGGAGATTAGCTGTGGCTATTAGCTAAGCAAGCAACATGCACAAACCTCTCAGGACACCAAAAATCCAATCCTGTTCTTAAAAAAAGTAAATGTTATAAAAGAAAATACATCTGGAACTTAGGCATTTGCTAGATTTTAAAAGAGCAATTCCAAAAATTAAGCACCCAAACTAGCTTTCTTGGGGGTTCAGCTTAAAGGTTATAAGCAAACAAAAGCATCAGGGGTTAGCAGAGAGGAGTCCACAAGCTAAAATATGAAATAAACCTTTTAGCGTCTAACTAAACATTCCCTATCCAAATTATTCCTTTTAGGTATGGAAAATACTTTTTCATACCTGGTTCAAACCTTACACAGCATTCCTGCTTATAGCACTGCTGCTTCGTTCCTGCAGCCCAGAGGGAGCAACCACAAACAAAAGGAAAGTTTCTTTTGTCATTTTAAAAAGTTCTAGCCTTCCCATTGACTCTTTTGGTCAGGTGCCCACTCTTTTTTCTTTACCTGGAGGACTTTTTAACCCTTTACAGGTAAAGCAAGTAAAGAACAGCTACCCAGAGGGATTTTACAGCTAACTGGCTGGCTGGGTGTCCATCAAAGGGAGCTACCTCCCACCCCTTTATTTATCACAGGTGGGTTCTCCATCACTTGAAGGCACTAAGTCAAGGTAGGGCATCTGCCTATGCGATCTGCTGTCCGCAGCCTACTGTCTGGGTTCGATGCAGGAATCCCTGGGTGAGGTTCTTGAGATTAAGTTAACATTATAGGCCCTTGTGGCCTTGAAATCGATGACTCAAGCATAGTCCCCCTGTGCTGGGTGGGAAGGAGACAGCGTGTCTGGTCCCCAGCACCTGAACCCTCCAGCATCTGCTGGTGCCAAAACCACAGAAGGCCACCCATGATCTTGTGGGTTCTAGATAGCTCAGCGTTCCCCTGTGTAGCTGCCAAAAGTGGGAGAGGAGGGAGCGTGGTCTAGTGGCGAGGGCATTGGGTGGGGACCAGGACACCTGGGTTTGGTGCTGCGGACAGGCGGTGAGCAAGTTTCACATCTGGGTGGCTAAAGCGAAGCCCCATTACCCACTTCGGTAGGAAGCACTAAGTTTTCAGAGCCGTGGGTCTCATGGCTGGAAACCTCTGAACGTCAGACGCTTATGAAGGGAGTTAGCTGCCTATGTTTAGATTTGGGATTCTGAGCTTGCCCCTTTCTGAGCCTTATTTCCCCCTCCTGTAACACAGGGATAACGAGCGACATTTCCAAGAGTACCCAAGGGGGAACACAAGTCCCACTGGGCGCTTTGACAAACGCCACGCCACGATCTTTGTAAAGCGCTCGGGGATAGGGTTCCTATAGGCAGGGCCTGCTCTGGCTTTTTTGCCGCCCCAGGCAAAAAAGCCTCCGGCTGCCCCCCCCCCCCAGCACGGCAGGGGAGGGCGCGGGGGGGGGGGGGGAGGGCAGCCAGAGCGCCGGGGGGAGGGCAGCAAGTCCCGGTCGGGGCTCCACTCTCCCCGGCGGCCGGGGGGAGGGCGGCGAGTCCCGGTCGGGGCTCCGCTCTCCCCAGCGGCCTGAGCGCCGGGGGGAGGACGGCGAGCCCCGTCCGGGGCTCTGCTCTCCCCGGCGGCCGGGGGGAGAGCGCCGGAGGGGGAGGGCGGCCGGAGCCCTGGGAGGAGGGCGGAGTGCCCGGCCGTGGCCCCACTCTCCCCGGCGGTTGGAGCCGGAGCACCGCACCACGCCGCCCCCCTCCAGGTGCCGCCCCAAGCACAAGCTTGGTGGGCTGGTGCCTGGAGCCGGCCCTGCCTATAGGAGAGGGAGGTGTTATTACAAAGCCTCCAGCTTCTGCCCCCAATGTGCTAGGTGGGGCGAGCGCAAAAGTCTCTGGCACAGGGAAAAATAGAGGAGCAATGGAATGGATGGTAAAAGTCTGAGACCCACGTAAAGGGCTCCAGGGCCCGATGCTCTTTGTGTTTTTCCTTTTCCTATCAGCCCTTGCACTAAAGCTGCTGTGGATTCTCCCAGCTGCTGCACTGGAGCAGTGTGAGAAAGTGAGGCCCAGCTGCACAGAGCTCATGGGGCCATGCGGAGAGATCGCCCTGTTGATGAAGGTGGTAGGTCAGTTCTTTAGTAGTGTGGGCTGAGAGGAGAGGCACTTGGATGCCAAGGACAGGGAGGGGCAGCAAGTGAAGGGTACTCAGGGGAAAGCCCTGGGGGCAGAGAGGCAACCAAGAGCTGGTGTGGTGAGCGATATCTCCACTGCTGTTCAAACAGGGCCTCCACAGCTGAAGGCCTAGGAAAAACATGGGAGCTGGCCATGCCCACTGATTCTGAGACCAGCTTTGCTTCACTTCCCAGAGCTGCTCTAAATGTTGGCAGCTGGTGATGGCCCCCAGGGAACCCTGTGCCAGCTGGGGATTGCTGGAGCACAGTGTACTCTGGCCACATCCCTGACGTGACCTAACAACCCTATGCCAAGGACTGCTGGGGAGTAGATGTGTAGGAGCTAACTAGTGCCTGCTGGGAACTTCCCTGTGCTGGGGTCTCCTCAGTAGAGGAGATGCAGCTAATCTGCTGCTGTCTGAATGCTGCAAATGGAGCAACACAGCCAATTTTAATTTAGTCAGTCCAGCCTTCCCTGCAGAAACCTTTGTGCTCCTGCAGGATCATGGCCCTCCAGGAAGAAGCTTTGCTCCTGCCGAGTTTATCATTCCCCCAGCACCCAAGCTTACATCTTCTGCAGAGCAAACTGCAGCAGTGCTGCCATGCTGCACGTCGGCCACAGCCCCACATGGCCAAGAGCCAGGTGCTGTGCAGACAGTGCACGATGCCCACATCTCTTGCAGGCAAAAAGACAGAAACATCAACTAGTTCCAAACCGAACGCTCTGAAAGTGCACAAAACGGAAGGCAAGTCCCCCCAAAATGTGAGATCCACGATGCACTCAGGCTCATGATTTCTGCTCTGCTTGATATTAACTCTGTGTAGATCCAGCACTGATCCCCGTGCATGTCAGTCTCATGCCAGCTCAACCCTACCTGCTACCCTGTCTGTGGCGAGGGAGCCTGTGTTTAAGCTTTGCAGTATCACTGTTTCTTACGTTTCCCATGCCACATGAGGGCTGAAGTGATACCGTGACTGCACTGACCTCTGCTCAGGGCTAAAATCGCAGCCTCCAGCATCTGCCCTTTGATGAAATCCACTTGTCTCACTGGAACCCTGGGTCACTTGTCTCTTCTTTGGGGATCCTTTGAGTCTTGTCATTGAGGCTATGGAGGGAGGAGGGCTTTCAGCTACCTCCCTGTTCCAGGGATAGCCCTGCCAGCTTTCGCAGTGCTTTGCTGGCTGCTCTGTGAACAAGGCTGGAAAGGTGTCATTTCCCACTCTTCCGCCAGTCCCCTGCAACCAGCACAGGCCAGGTAAAGGGAGCTGAGCTTCCGATTCCTACACCCCAAGGCTAAACTGGGAACGTTTGGAGGGGAGGGACAGAAACAAAAAGTGAGCAGAGGTCTCTGCTCATGCAGAAGGAAGCCCCAGGCACTAACTGGGGCTCTTTACTTGGACTCCTCCGGAAATGTATGCCTGTTCTCTGACCTGTCGTGAGCCCCCACCCACACACACATCCCAGCAAGGCTGAGTAGCAGCAAAGATTCTGACAGCTGGCCAGAGAGATCCCTGGCCACGGGCCAGCCCGGACCCTGCCCAGCCGGAATGGAAGCCCTGGAATCTGGCTGAGCTGCTTCTGAAACGGCAGACTTGGGGGCGGTAAATTAACAAAGGGAGGATATAAACCAAAGCAGTGACTTTCCTTGACACCCCATCTCGGATTCCAGCACAGATTGCAGGAAAGGGCAGGAATCTCCAAGTCCTGTCATGCCTGAACAACCTCCCTCGGTCTCCTTAGATAATGAGGATGCCGGCTTGTTGGTTCAGGTTTATATTTATTTAATTAGCCAGCTTTTCACTTCAGGAAGCCGCTCTCTCCCCAGCGTGTGAAATCCGTCCCCCTCTGCTCTTCATACACAGACCATCTGATTCTCCAATGTCTCCCAAAATGACTGCCCCCTTAAACGGTTACAGAGAAAAATGCACACAGGGTTTTTGAGCACAGCCTGATTGTACTGGGTGGAAGCAAAGTTAATCTACTAGCACTTCTGTTTAGGGAGAACCCAGCAAACAGCAGCTGATCCTTGCAGAAGGAGAGGCGGGTCCAAATGTTGGGTTTGTGAACGGGCTTTTCCTGAACCAGGACCAAGAGAAATGAATGTCGGTATCTGTAACCCAACAGCCTCCAGCTGTGTTTGCAATATTAAGCACCTGAGACTAAAAGCTAACTCCAAGCACGCATGAAACCGACTTGCCTATTTCCATGGTCCCAGGTGGGCAGGAGACCAAAGGTAGCCAGTGGTTAGGGCAGTTAATCTGCATCTTCAGAGACCGGGATCCAACTAGTCCATGCTCTGCCGCAGACTGCCTGCGTGACCTTGTCTCCTGGTCCTCAAAGGGTCCCGATTGAGAGTCAGGCACCCCAATAACAATGGTGCCAATTCTCTGGGGGGGGGGGAATTCCAGTCTCTGCCCCTCCAGGCAGGGACCCTGTTCCATTCCCCACTCACCCACCCCCCTCTGTCCGAAGGGAGGGAAGGCCAGGCCAGCTTTGAGTGGCGTTGTGACCCGACAGCACGTGGCAATGCCACGGACTGAAATGTGGCCTGGCAGCCCCTCATTCTGGATGGCAGGGCGTCTGGGTCGAATATCGGTGGTGTTTCAACCATGCAGCCAGAGCAACACTCCAGATCACTCTGGCAGCAGCTGTACTGATTTAGCACAGGACCACCACTTAAAAGTGGCTGCGGGTTGTGCCTCACCCCCTCTGGCTTCACAGCCTATGGAACTTAGAGCAAGTGCAAAAACCAGGGGGCCCCTACATTCGCTCCCCACCAAGCCTGTCAATTGGTGCCCCTGCCAAGTACCTTTGAGGCCCTAGCTCACAGGGGGATGGGAGGCTAAATACATTACAGATAGTGAAGGGCTCAGACACTACAGTGATGGCTGCCGTAAGTGTACCATAGACAGATAGAAGGTAAAACAGCATCAGTAGAGATAACCTCTCTCGGCTGTTTTTAGTAACTCAAAGGAAATCTGGTTGTTTCTTTTAAACAGATGATAACTGGTCACGGTCCCGTCAAGACTTACTTTACAGTAACCGAGCTTCCTCAAAAAAGACAGTTACTGACCTTTGTAACAGTTGTTACAAAGTACTCCTGTTCTTTTTGCGGATACAGACTAACACGGCTGCTACTCTAAAACCTGTCAAGAATCTTTACCTATTCATGACTCCATACTGTGGAGTGGGAAGCACATGACTGGGGGGCAGTGAAAATCCTCCTGCACCGATTTCCATGCTGTAAGTTCAGTCATTGATCTGAACAGCGGAGCAGTAGCTCCGGACCCAGCTAGTGTAGGACTGTTCCCTGCAACGCAGGCTCTGGTGTGTGTTTAATAGAGAGAGCCACAGGATTGCACGGGTCCCCTTTTTTATTTTGTGGCAAGGCCTTGCCTCCCACACACAAAAAGATGGTGGATTTGTCTTTTTTAGAAGTATCAGTGATGTTTGAGACTGGTTTCACCAGAGGGCTGTGAGTCAGAGGGGTGTGGCATGAGCTCCAACCACCAATACTTCAGCTTGGCAGGCCTGGTGAATCTTTAACAAAGGCTTCCTTTCTCCCAAACTAACAAATTTATTAGAGCATAAGCTTTCGTGGACTACAGCCCACTTCTTCGGATGCATATAGCTATATGCATCCGAAGAAGTGGGCTGTAGTCCACGAAAGCTTATGCTCTAATAAATTTGTTAGTCTCTAAGGTGCCACAAGTACTCCTGTTCTTCTTTTTGCGGATACAGACTAACACGGCTGCTACTCTGAAACCTTTCTCCCAAACGTACATTAGTCATTGGAGTTAAATGGGGGAAACGAAACTAAGAAGCCCGTTGCTTCTGAATAGAGGGAGCTTTCATGCTCTGGCCTGGAGAGAGCAACGATGATAGAGGCACGCTGCAGAGTCTTCAGGCTCAACAGAACCCAGACTCCTCATGGGAAAAACCATTTTCCTCCGAACCCCGCATAGAAACGTACATACATGAAATAAGTCCAGACTGTCTCCTTTCCCCCCCCCCCCCCCAAAAAACACCTGGGAAAAGAGCATAAACTCTTGGAGTGTTGACTCATCCCATTAACTGACGGGTGTTGTTGATGTTTCTTCTGCCAGGGCCAGAGTCACATTCCAGACTGTTGCTCTGCAGGCTGATTGTTCTCCTCCAGGACTATCGACTCCAGAGACTGCTAAAGCTCTGCCTGCTGAAGCAGCTCAGGAGGGGAAGTGCTGGTATTTGGAAAGACAAGGGACTCTCCTCCCCAAGATCTTTAAGTGCTCCTATAAGTAGGGATTTCCCTTAAGGCTCCCGATGCTGATAGAGAGAGGTCTGTTGTCCTGTCCATCAGCCACCCTCCAAACTGAACTTGGCAGTGGCTGGGGGGTCAGCGGTGAAGCCAGGTACCACTATCATTGTGTGCAGTCAGGGCAGGTGTGAGAGTTGCTTTAAGAGTGACTCCCAGTACCAGTCCTCTCCCAGGATGGGAGAGATGAGAAGAGCCATGGACCCCTCTGATTTCCAAACTACAACCTCAGAGGCCTGATCTTGGAGAGACTTAGCAGGGCCAAGTGGAACTAAGCCCTCTCTGGTACCAGGAAAGACTCCTCACCCCCACGCAGCCCCTTCAGCATGCCTAAGAAACATCGCTATATCAGAGAGGTACAAGATAGCCACTCAGTGATCAGCCAAGACCTTTACCAACTGTTACGCCCTGGATTAGGTGACTAGATCTGATGTAGCTAGGACTCCTCAGACCTTTCTCTGATTAATCTGGCTACTGCCAGCTAGTCACTGTAAGAGGGATCCACGCAAACGAAGACTTAAAACCTTGCTGTGACGGGTTCTTTCCAATGTTTTGTCTGTGTGGGTCCCAGGCCTCACCTGCCATCCCCACTCCTTTAGAGTCCATCGCTGCTGGGATTCTGGATTAGTGAAAGAGCTGAGGCTGCGCTACCCTATGTGTGCCCCCGTGCGGGGAGGGAATGAAGACATGGAGGGGATTAGCACAACCCCAATAGACACTGCTGGTCAAAAGAGCCTGACCTCGCATGCCACGAGTGGAAGCCATGGGCACTAAATGTTCTTCTTCGAGTGCTTGCTCATATCGATTCCAATTAGGTGCGCGCACACCGCATGCATGATCGTCGGAAGATTTTTACCCTGGCAACACTTGGTGGGTCGGCTGAGGCGCCCCCTGGAGTGGTGCCCTTATGGCGCCGGATATACGCCCCTGCCGACCCAGTGCTCCCTCAGTTCCTTCTTACTGCCCGTGACGGTTGTTGGAACTGTGGAGTGCGGCTTAGCTGATCTCCACTTCCCTAGCTCGTTTATACCTGTAGATAGTTGTTATAGAGTAGTTGTTAGCAGTTTCTAGTTAATAGCAGTTTTTGTAGTTAGCATATATAGTAATTGGAAGTAAGGGGTTTCTCTCCTTCCTGGTACCCGGGCTCTTGCCTAGGTCTCCGGGTTTGAAACAGTGCTCGGCTTGCCTCAAGCTGATGCCTACGGGAGACCCCCACGACTCCTGTCTGAAGAGCTTGGGGGAATCCCATCAATCAAATAAGTGCTGCATTTGTAAGGCATTCAAGCCTCTGACAGAAAAGGAGCGGGACTTTCGTTTGAAGCAGCTCCTCATGGAAGCGGCACTTAGCCCGATGTCCTTGGCCCTGCGCTGAGACCCGGTGCCATCGGTCAGAAGCTCGCCTCCAGCACCGGAACGACCTGGCACCGGCAAAGACTCCCGGCACCGGACGTCTCCGGCACTGCTACTAGCGCGGCACCGCTCACTGTCTCTGGGATCTAAGAAGCAGCACAAGCAACCTGCTGCTCCTGTACAGTTGCCGACACTGCCTGTGCCCCCCTTGGAGCAACAGCCAACATCCCTTGGAGCCCCCCTTGGCTCCAACCCTTGGCACCGTCGATTCCGGCGCCGCAAGTACCATTGAGTCTGGTGCACATAAGCTCCCCGGTGCGTACCGCGGTCTAGCTCGGCCTGCCTTCCGCCCCAGAGACTTTCTCCGCTGCTCGCGACCTGATTGCGCTCGCTGAGCCGGGACCGTCACAACCTTCGGTACTGCCAGTGCGTGCTGTTCCCGCGAAAGGGAAGCCCTCCATGATGCGCCCTCCGTTGCAGAGCAAGATGGGTTGGCACCAATCTCGGTCCCAGTCCAGGTCATGGTCCCGATCCAGGCGCTGGTCTCATCCATGGCACCACCGCTCCGCCTCACGGAGATCTTCTTCCCGGTACGGTCGGTACTGGTCCAGCTCCCGGCACCGACCCCGGCACCGGTCTACTTGGAGTCGTTCCCAGCACCACTCCGGCCGTAGATCTTCCTCAAGGTCAAGATCTGCCTCCCGGCACCAATACGACCATCGGTCCCGGTCCAGGTCACGGTACCGCTCGAGACCACGGCGCCAATCTCCATCTCCGCGGCGCAGGCCAACAACACAGGACAGTACGACCCAGCATGAGCGATCGACTCCACCTTGGCCGTCCCACCCCAACTCGAGGTCATCCCAAGCGGAGAGTGGCTCCCACATCCATGACCAAGACGCAGACAGTGCTAGTCAATGGCACGATGAAGGGCAGGATCCTGTTCAGGGACCCCCACAATGGTCCTTTTGGACCCCTTGGGCATACCAGGCACAGGGTGTCCCATTGGGGGCTTCTCGCTCTGCCCACTTGGAACCCCGGGTCCTGGAGGTCACTGTCAGTCGCCCCCCCCAGGGGGATTGGAAGCGACGGCCCTACCCTCAGCTCAGGCCCATGCCCCTAGCATAGCGGACCTAGAGCAGCCAGACCCCCCCAAGCAAGACTTGCCCCAGGACCCATTAGTCCCGGGCATATCCTCCTCGTCTTCACCTGACAAGGCAGTGGTGGGCACGTCCTCCTTTGGCCCACCACCTATAGACCTCTGTGCGCACCAAGACTTACTTTGTAGGGTGGCACAAAACATGAACCTCCAGGTGGAGGAGGTGATGGAGGTCGAGGATCAAGTGGTGGACATTTTTTCTGCCAATACCCCCACACATATAGCCTTGCCGTTTATTCAGACCATCCAGGCTAATGCCAATACAATCTGGCTGTCTCCGGCGTCTATTCCTCCCACTGCCAAGGGGGTGGAGAGGAAGTATTTGGTCCCCTCCAAAGACTGAGTACTTGTACATTCACCCCCAACCGTGCTCTCTCGTTGTACAGTCCGGTAATGAGAGGGAAAGACAGGGTCAACAAGCTCCTGCCCCTAATTCCAAGGACGCCTGGATTTATTCGGGTGCAAGATCTTTTCTACAACTCCAACTCAGGGTGGCTAACCAGCAGGCCCTCTTGAGTCGTTATAATACCTGGAACTCGATGGGGAAGTTTAAAGAGCTAGTTCCTTAGGAGTCCAGGGAGGAGTTCGGGGCCTTGCTAGAGGAGGGCAAGAAAGTAGCCAGGACATCCTTGCAGGCCTCAATAGATGCGGCAGACTCTGCGGCTAGGACTCTAGCCTCGGGCATAGCTATGCGCCGCATTTCATGGTTGCAGGTTTCCGGTCTCCCACTGGAGCTGCAGCAAACGATTCAGGACCTGCCCTTTGATGGCCAGGGGCTATTTTCAGACAAAACTGACTCCAGACTCCAGAGTCTGAAGGATAACCGGGCCATCATGTGCTCATTGGGCATGCATACCCCGGTGACGTAACATAGGCCCTTCTGACCCCAACCACAGCGCACCTACTCTAACTCAAAGTTCAGCCACCAGGTTAGCTGTCCAGATGGACTACAAGCTATCAGGAACAGTATCCCGATAATGTCACACCTAACCTGGTGGCTGAACTTTGTGATTTTGTCCTCACCCACAACTATTTCACATTTGGGGACAATATATACCTTCAAGTCAGCGGCACTGCTATGGGTACCCGCATGGCCCCACAATATGCCAACATTTTTATGGCTGACTTAGAACAACGCTTCCTTAGCTCTCGTCCCCTAACACCCCTACTCTACTTGCGCTACATTGATGACATCTTCATCATCTGGACCCATGGAAAAGAAGCCCTTGAGGAATTTCACCATGATTTCAATAATTTCCATCCCACCATCAACCTCAGCCTAGATCAATCCACACAAGCGGTCCATTTCCTGGACACTACTGTGCTAATAAACGATGGTCACATAAATACCACCCTATACCAGAAACCTACTGACCGCTACACTTACCTACATGCCTCCAGCTTCCATCCAGGACACACCACACGATCCATTGTCTACAGCCAAGCTCTAAGACACAACCGCATTTGCTCCAGTCCCTCAGACAGAGACAAACACCTACAAGATCTCTATCAAGCATTCTTAAAACTACAATATCCACCTGCTGAAGTGAAAAAACAGATTGACAGAGCCAGAAGAGTACCCAGAAGTCACCTCCTACAAGACAGGCCCAACAAAGAAAATAACAGACACCACTAGCTGTCACCTTCAGCCCCCAACTAAAACCTCTCCAGCGCATCATCAGAGATCTACAACCTATCCTGAAAGATGATCCTTTACTCTCACAGATCTTGGGAGACAGACCTGTCCTCGCTTACAGACAACCCCCCAACCTAAAGCAAATACTCACCAGCAACCACACATCACTGAACAAAACCACTGACCCAGGAACCTATCCTTGTAACAAAGCCCGATGCCAACTCTGTCCACATATCTATTCAAGTGACATCATCATAGGATCTAATCACATCAGCCATACCATCAGGGGCTCGTTCACCTGCACATCTACCAATGTGATATATGCCATCATGTGCCAGCAATGCCCCTCTGCCATGTACATTGGCCAAAACGGACAGTCTCTACGCAAAAGAATTAATGGACACAAATCTGACATCAGGAATCATAATACTCAAAAACCAGTGGGAGAACACTTTAACCTGTCTGGTCATTCAATGACAGCCCTGCGGGTGGCTATCTTACAACAGAAAAACTTCAAAAACAGACTCCAACGAGAGACTGCTGAGCTGGAATTGATATGCAAACTAGACACAATCAACAAAGGATTGAATAAGGACTGGGAATGGCTGAGCCATTACAAACATTGAATCTATCTCCCCTTGTAAGTATTCTCACACTTCTTATCAAACTGTCTGTACTGGGCTAGCTTGATTATCACTTCCAAAGTTTTTTTTCTCTTACTTAATTGGCCTCTCAGAGTTGGTAAGACAACTCCCACCTGTTTATGCTCTCTGTATGTGTGTATATATATCTCCTCAATATTTATTCCACTCTGTATGCATCCGAAGAAGTGGGCTGTAGTCCACAAAAGTTTATGCTCTAATAAATTTGTTAGTCTCTAAGGTGCCACAAGTACTCCTGTTCTTTTTAAAGATTCTTGGGTTTCCTGGGGGGAGGGGAAGTGGTTAGCTGCAGTCTCCGCCTAATGGAAACTCCCACAGCAAGTGGTAAAACAGCTGTGTAAAAGCACAGCTGAGGCAGGATCACATAATTCTTGCCAGCAAGTTAAAGAAGTATGGGCTGGATGAATGGACTATAATGTGGATAGAAAGCTGGTTAGATCATCGGGCTCAACGGGTAGTGATCAACGGCTCGATGTCTAGTTGGCAGCTGGTATCAAGCGGCGTGCCCCAAGGGTCGGTCCTGGGGCCGGTTTTGTTCAATATCTTATTAATGATCTGGAGAATGGCGTGGGTTGCACCCTTAGCAAATTTGCAGATGACACTAAACTGGGAAGAGTGGTAGATACGCTGGAGGGTAGGGATAGGATACAGAGGGACCTAGACAAATTAGAGGATTGGGCCAAAAGAAACCTGATGAGGTTCAACAAGAACACGTGCAGAGTCCTGCACTTAGGATGGAAGAATCCCATTCACTGTTACAGACTAGGGACCGAGTGGCTAGGCAGCAGTTCTGCAGAAAAGGACCTAGGGGTTGTGGATGAGAAGCTGGATATGAGTCAACAGTGTGTCCTTGTTGCCAAGAAGGAGAACAGCATTTTGGGATGTATAAGTAGGAGCATTGCCAACAGATTGAGGGACATGATCATTCCCCTCTATTTGGCATTGGTGAGGCCTCATCTGGAGTACTGTGTCCAGTTTTGGGCCCCCCACTACAAGGAGGATGTGGAAAAATTGGAAAGAGTCCAGAGGAGGGCAACAAAAATGATTAGGGGGCTGGAGCACATGACTTATGAGGAGAGGCTGAGGGAACTACGATTATTTAGTCTGCAGAAGAGAAGAATGCGGGGGAATTTGATAGCTACTTTCAACTACCTGAAAGGGGGTTCCAAAGAGGATGAATCTAGACTGTTCTCAGTGGTAGCAGATGACAGAACAAGGAGTAATGGTCTGAAGTTGCAGTAGGGGAGGTTTAGGTTGGATATTAGGAAAAACTTTTTCACATTCACTAGGAGGGTGGTGAAGCACTGGAATGGGTTACCTAGGGAGAGGGTGGAATCTCCTTCCTTAGAGGTTTTTAAGGTCAGGCTTAACAACGCCCTGGCTGGGATGATTTAGTTGGGTGTTGGTCCTGCTTTGAGCAGGGGGTTGGACTAGATACCTCCTGAGGTCCCTTCCAACCCTATGATTCTAATTAAGTTGCCTGATTTCATACCTCCCCCGTCCCTTTTCTTCATACACCCCCTTCCCCCAGTCATCCCAGGCCCGTTGCAGGGCAGGAATCTGGGCACTGAGCTTTGAAACCTTTTGACAGATGGCCAAGATGAAATTGCAACAGAAGGCGGAGGAGCCTCTACCACTTCCGCCTGGGGGCGACCCTGCCCTTGGTGACTCACCCTCACCAGAGTCTATGGCATCTGTTCAGTTCCCATCACACCTCTGGAATTCCAAACTACAGCCTTGTAGGCCGCCAAAGCAGCACAGCCTGTTAGTGTGAAGCATCTTTCGGAGATGGCTAGAAACAATCAGACCTAGACCCAAGGACAGTATTTCCTACAGGTAGCAGTGTGGGCAAGGGGCCTGTGCTCTGATGCGTGATTTTGGACTCTGTGCCTCAGTATCCCCATCTGTGAAACAGGGACAATCCCGCCATGGCGCAGGCATTGTGAATAAGGGATGGAAGTGAAAGACATGGGGGATGAGCACTAAAAAAAAAAATGCACGCAGATGGCTCAGGTGTGCTGAACATTACGCTGACTCTCTGTGCATTAGCAGATTCAGCACAAAGAGCAGCTGGCCATGTACATACTGCTGTGTGGAATCAGTGATCCCACCCATGCAGAGGCCTCAAAGAGGAGCTGCCCGGAGTCTGGGGCATGTTAGGAAATAGCCAACTTTTTCGTTCACTGGGGAGGTGCTGGCTGCTACAGTGGGGAAGCAGCTACGCTGGTTCTGCCAAAGGGGGCCAAGTCCAGGAGCAAAGCCTGGCTGACTCACTTTTCGCTGATTCAGGCTTTACCCATCAGTGAAGAAGCTCAGTATCCGGTATAATTCTTTTGCCAACTGACTTATGGGAGTGGCACACAAGAGCCAGCTGAGGGCATGGTTTGCACCAGCCTCTAGCACTACGGCTCTCCAAGACAAGGAAGATGTAAGAACTCGCAGAGTTGCACTAGGCTCACTCTAATGAGTGAAGACCTAGGAGTAAGAATCTTGCCCAGATGGTATCAGAGAATCCGGAAACCCTCTAGAATTGCCCAGTATTGCCATCCCCGCTGAGTGGCACTCCTTCCCAGCAAGAATCCCTTGGAATAAATCCGTTCCCTAGGAACAGTCCCTAGCAAGCAGACCTTGGTTAAGCACAGGTCTGTACAATAGTGGGCGGGCTGACCTAAACAGGGCGCAAAGGCCGACACAATGGCTGTAGTATCTTTGGGTGTCTGGGAGAATGGTTGAGCACAGGGGCTCAGGTTTGACGTGACGCTGCAGCATGGATGTTCTTGCCATGGTTTGGATTTAAGGATACTTGGGTCTCTGCTCATTGCACTCCACATAGATGCCCTCTCTCCACCCCCAGGACACGGCTGAAACGCATTGGCAGAATGGTATGAGGGAAGGTTGCAGTGCCTCTGCCCATGATGTAACTGTGCACCAAGCAGAGGACTAGCCTCCAGGGCTGTAAACAAGCAGTGCAGCAAGGTAACACCAAGATCTTCAGCTGCAGGGCGCAGAGAGGAATGCGGGCAAGTTGCTTCAAACCCATAAGCAGGAGCATGTGAATAAAATCAGAGTCATTTGACTAACAAGCTCCAGAGTTCTCAGAAACACCTGGGTATTCAGAGCCTCCTCTACCTGGTATGGGCCTCATTTTAGCAGCTTATTATATAAACTAAGGCCTGATAAATTCACCGAACTTTTACAATCCCCAGTTACAATGGACAAGGGCAGGGGGACGCTGGTAGACAACATCCCTGCTGATGGGACCCAGAACTATTAAAGTTTCATTATCCAAAGGTCTTGGAGGCTCCCGAAAGGTCCATATAACCAGGGGAATGGATGAGGTGTGGAATCAGCTGCACCTAGCGCCCCCAGGAGATGGCAGAAAGAATGCTAAGGGATGTCACTACTGGTCTTGAGAGAAAAACCATGAGACAATTGAATGTCTAGCAATGGTGTGGGCCTTCAGAAATCTACAGCCCTTCATTTTGGACATTATGCTGTATACACTGATCACCTCCTATAACAGTTTCAGGGTAACTTCACCCATATTCCTCCTTCATGGGCCACTAAAGGAGTGTCCGGTAAGGTCTGAGGTCTGCAGCAGTCACCTGTCTCTGGGCAGGGACTCTTGTCCCAAACCCCTTCTGTTCAGGGGTTTAAGGCTTCACAGCCCCCTGCCATACACTGCAATATCCCCGTCCTGTACAGGTGGAGAGACTTTGGATCACCTGAACAAATACTCTAACACTCATTTGCTAAAGTTGGTATAGTCATAAGAACAGCCATACAGGGTCAGACCAAAGGTCCATCTAGCCCAGTATCCTGTCTTCTGACCGTGTCCAATGCCAGGTGCTGCAGAAGGAATGAACAGAATAGGTAATCATCCCCCGTCGCCCATTCCCAGCTTCTGGCAAACAGAGATTTGAGTGATGGCATAAGTAGAAAAGGTACACATGGACGTCACTGCCTTGCAGATATCAGCTATTGGAATATTGCCGAGAAAAGCTGATGCTGCGGACTGAGCCATTATTCACAGCGGAGAGACTTTTGCAAGGTTGTAGCTAAGCTTAATGCAGTCAGAAATTCAATGTGTGATTTGCTGGGATGACATTGTTTGACCCTTAATTCTCTCAACACGGGCTACAAAAAGCTGGGGGGGGGGGGCGGAGAGGAGTCCTGAAGGACGTGGGATCTACGAATATCCAAAGCGTGAAGTATTTCCTCAATTTTAAATGAATGCAGTTTTTAGAAAAAACACTGGAAGATTAATAGTTGGCTTTGATGGAACACTGACACTTCCTAGGCATAAATGTAGGGTGAGCCCTAAGGGAAACCTTGTCTTTGGGGATGCCTGTGAAAGCAGGGTCAGCTAGGAGAGCCTGAAGCTCTCCTTCTAGAGACACAGGAGGGTAAACATTCATCGGGCCTTTCAAAAAATGAGAAAAAGAGAAAAGATGGAAAATCCATCCACTGCGGGGAATGTAGTGCAGAAATAGAAGCCAGATGAACTCACACTTAGTGAATGAAAGGCCTGACAATTTCAGGTGTAAAATATAGTTCAGGGCATGTGTAATCTCCATGTGATAAAATGCTTAGATTGCACCCAAATGAAAATCTTTTCCATTTCATGGTGTACATAGCTCTAGTGGACACAATTCTGCTGCTGACCAGTATGTTCTGAACCTCTCAGGAGTACTAGTATTCACCCAGAAATCATCCATGCCTTAAAGTGAAGAGATTTGAGGTTGGGATTCAGACTTGCCCTGGCTCTGGGACAGATGATCCTTGACTAGTGGTAAAGTTATTGATGACCGGACAGAGAGCTGATGCAGGTCCATGAACAAATACTGTCCTGGTGAGGCTGGTGCAATAAGGACTAACGATGCTTTGTCTCGTTTCAGCTTGGAATGAGAGGAACTGGAGGAAATGCATATAAATGATGACTGGACCATGAAAGAAGAAAAACATCTGGGATGGAACCCAGCCTGGAGCAAAATCTCTTGCCGTGTTGTTCAGATTGATCACAGACAAATCTATTATTGGATATCCCCGGTGTTGGAAAAACTGGAGGAGAATGTTCTCCTTGATTGACCACTCATGTTGGCCCCAGAAAACGTGTCTGAGGGAATTCACTATCGTGTTTCTCTCAGTTTTAGTCCTGGTGTGGAAAAGAGGTGCAACGGAGGCATTTGTCCCGCACCTATACAGATCAAACAACTGTTGTACCTACCTGTGATAGGGAATTTAGTCATATTAGTCTCCCAGGGAAACTACTAAACTACACACACCAAAAGTATGGAAGGCTGGCTAACAGAAGCATTAGCTAAAGGGAGTTCCAACTGTCACCCTGGCCAGTGAGAAGGAATTGAGAGGGAGGCAGTGACCACGCCCATTTAATGCCCTCATCTGAGAGCACAAGGAGAGAAGAGGCACGAACACGGCCTACTGATACTGCAGACAAAACACTTCGACTTAAGTGCAGTGGGCATACATACGCCTGCAGTGGAATGTATATATGCACAATGACATGAAGGAGAACATATTAAAAAAATAAAGCCACATTCCCGACCTTACTAAAAGCTTACCTGAGGCCACCCCAACTCCAATATAGGGCTGTGATAATTGGCAGTCTTTCCAACCTTCTGCAGCAAGGCTTGGGGTCCCCATAGAACCTGAAGACCGGTCAGTTTGTTGACTCAACAGGAAAACCCCGTCAGTTTCAACTCAGCCTTTTATAACAAAAGCCTGTTCTTTGTTTCTAGAAAACCCAGTCTGAATCAGCATATGCAAACCACTCAGGAGGTGGAACATCTCTGGAGTTGTTTACGATCTCAGGAACAACCGCCGCCTACTGTTTTCATTCCTGTAAGTAGCTCTTTAATCATCCAGTAGAACACAATCATATGTATGCCATTCATAAATGTAATACAATGGTCCCCAAAATACTGCACGGGGTTGCAATATCTGTTACACTCACCACTTACATGGTTGCATCAAATGTAAAGGACTAATGCTAAATTGCTAGGGCCTTGGTTACACTAGGCAATTCACAGCTCTGCTGCGGCAGCGCTGTGAAGCGCGAATGTAGTCGTGCCGCCAGCGCTGCAAGAGCTCTCTTGCAGTGCTGCGAGCGAGCGTGCAGTGCTGCAGGCGCTGATTACACTGGCGCTTTACAGCGCTGCACTCACTGCGCTCGGGGGGGGGGGGGGAGGGAGGGGGTTTTCACACCCGAGCGCAGCAAGTTGCAGTGCTGTACAGCGCCAGTGTAGCCAAGGCCTTAGATGGAACCTGGTGCTCCACGATAGAAGTGATGCATGAGAAAGGGAATGCAAATTTGGTCACTGATGCTTTATTTAGGAAATAAGTCAGTGCCTAGGGTGCCACCTTTGCAAATCCCAAGAAAGTGCTGTAGCTGGTACAAAAAAAAAAAAAACCACAATTACCCAAAATCCTTTGCTCTGCTCACTCAACATTAAAAAAAGGCCATTAAAAAAATCCAAAACACAGAATACTACCCTGTGCAGGAAAAGCAGCCATGCAAGATATTGCACCACAGCATGGCATGACTGGCCGCCCACAGGAAAATCCTAACACAAACAGGGAACCAGGGGCACAGAAGCTCTGCAGGAGGAGTGTGGATAGCTGAGTGTTTAGCAAAATGTGATCTCACTGGCAAGGAAGCATCATGTGGGGCAGGGGAGGAGGGATCAGTGAAGTCAAGAAATGGTTCATGCCGTTGATGTCCAAACACTGGCGCAGAGAGGAGGGGACTGGCCAAATTGAAAACTTGGGCAGAGTGAAGGAGGTAGAAAACAAACCTAGAGAGTAAGTTACCCAGGAAAAATGAATGAACTTAGAGCACAAAGATCAAGGGAATCTGAAGGAAGCACGGCTGTACCGAACTAAGTGACTACACATAGCTCCTATCACCCAAAGATCTCAATTCCTCACAAGAATTTTAAAATAGAAACACTTTTTTCCAGCCTGCAAAAGAAACAGTTGAATTAGGTTTTAGAGTATGTGTTTCCTTGTGTGATGTGTGTCTATGTGCTAAAGAAATTATCTAGGGAGAGATTTTTTCCCCCTCTGGCAAGGTGAGTTCCATTCCCAAGAGCTGGACCAAGAGTAAGATCTGTCTCTTACACTCATGGGCCTCAACTGTCTCCTCATTCCACTGGAATGTACCCATTATGGGAGGTAGTGGCGACAGAGAGAAAGGCATTCTTTAGGTAAGCATGCCCAGTCCCACAGAGGGCTCTGCGTGTCCCAACAAACCTTGAACAGGACTCTAAATTCAAAGGGAGTCAGAGTGGAGCTCCAGATTGATAGTCACATATGTTAAGAGAGCATAATGAGTAGAGCAGTGGTTCTCAAACTTTTGTACTGGTGACCCCTTTCACATAGCAAGCCTGTGAGTGCAACCCCCCCCCCTTATAAATTAAAAACACTTTTTTAAATGTATTTAACACCATTATAAATGCTGGAGGCAAAGCGGGATTTGGGGTGGAGGTTGACAGCTCACAACCCCCCATCTAAACCTCACAACCCCAACCCCCAGTTTGAGAACCCCTGGAGTAGGGCCTCCTTCATAACAGGCCAGAGATTTTCACTGCAATTCTTGCATCAGGTACAATTGCTCTCTAGAGCATATATTTTAGAAAGACATTAAGTGATGGAGAATTCACACCCCTAGGTAAGTTACCTGTTAAAAATCTGCACTTCATTTCTAGTTTGAAACTATTTTACCTTCAGTCGTCTGGATCTTGTTCTGCCTTTGTCTGCTAGCAGCAATTTCTTCCCCACTAGGTATCTATAGACTAATCAAGTTGCCTCAACCTTTTCTTGGATCAAATAGTTTGAGCTTCTCTAGTCTCTCACTGGCAGGTTTTCCAGAGTTTGGAAAGAGCTCAAAGAATGATTCAATCTATCAACAATCTTTTCAAAGCTGACCAGAACGGGACACAGTATCCCACTAAAGGTCTCATGGACACTGCATTGTCCTAATTCAATATTATCTTGGTTATGCACCCAAGGATCACATTTCTTCTTAACCACTGCATGGCGCTGTGAGCTTATATTCAGGTGATTATCCACCACAACCTAAATCTTTTCTGAACCTCAGCTTTCCAACACACAGTTCCCATCCTGTAAGTATGACCTAAAACCTTGGTATTTAGATGTACAGCTTTACATTTAGCTGTATTAAAAAGTGGTGTTCAACTGTGCCTAGCTTACCCAGGCAATCTCTAAAGCTGACCTGTCATTATTTAGCACTCCATCAAGTTTTATGTCATCACAATTTTTACCAGGATTTCCCCCCAAATCACTGATAAAGACATGGAACAGTATAGGGCCAAAGAACAGATCCGATGGGACCCCATTAGATTAAGCCCGCAACTCAAAGTTATATTTTGAGGCTCAAATAAGTGTTCTGTGCAGCTCATCTCACCAACAGAAGTCAGCCCAATAAAAGATATTGCCTCACCCACTTGGTCTTGAATATTCTTGGACCGACACTGCTACATGACCACTGCAATTTTGACATGAGTTAATGTACTACATTGATTTTCTATAATATTGATTTCTAAAGTGGCAAACTGACAGAATGGGGTGCAACATTCAGGCCAATCAAATGGCAATAGTTTTGCCATCTGGCTGTTTGGGCATCCAAAAGGAAGCCAGTAACTACAGACTGATTTAAGAATCAATGAGAAAATGCTTTTGGTGGCAGGTGCTATTATAAAGCAGGCAAGTTCTTCAAACTGCTTCTAGCCTAGTTTGAGTTTAGGCAGCTGATCTTCATCAGTTATTTATACGAGGCATTTAGAGCCGATGCATTTGGTGTTAAGATGGTGTGGCACGAGGTGTCAGATGACTACCGCTGGTGCTCCTGCTGCTACCCTTCTCCAAATAGCTGTTTAGCTGTTGACTAATGGGGGGGGATAAGCCTATGCCAATTCAGTCAGTTCTGAGCCAGTGCAATGTGTTTCCATTCACCCCTGCAGCCTCTCAGAAGCAAGATGGAAGGGAATGATACATTTACTATTCCACCCTCCCCCCTTTCCTTCCTAAAGAGGAAGTATACACAGACAGTAGCTTGTTGACTCCACCCAGCTTTTCTGCCATACACCCTCAACACCCCACTGTTGCCCAGGGCTATGCCTCTGCTGTTCCCTTTCACTTGCTCATTCCTTCTCCTACTAGCAGAGCAGCCTCCTCCACAGGTAGCTAGGAGAGCACTTATTTCCAACTGATTAGGCTCTTAGCATTCAGGCTCTTCAGTGTGTAACAGCTGTGAACAAGGAGCTGCCTCTAGTGCCTTCCCAGCTCTCCAGAAACAGATGTGTCATGCAGCAACAAGAACCACTGTCAGCAAGTGTTAGTTGCAAAAGCCAGGCACAAGTTTGTGCCAAAAGGAAAGTGGAAGGTAGGAAGAGCAGTTTTCCATTGCAGACAAGTTACTTGTACCTTTTCAAATCAGCTACAGTCCCAAGAGACTTGGTGAAGGGAGGAAGAGATTATCTACTTCTCTTTGCAATAGAAGAGACACCCCTTGAGAAGAGAATTTCTCCTGTTTCCGCTAAATCTCTCTTTACCCCACTTGACTCCCAACCCTCAATTTCCATTTCATAATATGGAGGTACCACAAGGCTGATGCAAGTAGACCCACCTACTGCAAAAAGAAGAACAGGAGTACTTGTGGCACCTTAGAGACTAACACCTTAGAGACACCTACTGCCTGCATCATCTGTTAACTTAAAGTAATGTTGAGTATCAGAGGGGGAGCCGTGTTAGGCCTGGTCCACAATAACCCCCCACTTCGGACTAAGGTATGCAAATTCAGCTATGTTAATAACATAGCTGAACTCGAAGTACCTTAGTCCGATCTTACTGCGGGTCTAGACACGGCAGGGATGCTCCCCCATCGATGCCGCGTACTCCTCTCGCCGAGCTGGAGTACCGGCATTGACGGCGAGCACTTCCGGGATCGATTTATCGTGTCAAGACCAGACGCAATAAATCGATCCCAGAACATTGATTGCCTGCCGCCGGACCCGGAGGTAAGTGAAGACTTACCCGTAGTTTGGATCTGCATGCAGCTGACCAAGTGGGCATTCACCCACAAAAGCTTATGCTCCAGTAAGTCTATAAAGTGCCACAGCACTCTGTTGCTTTTTAAAGTAATGTGATTCTACTGTGTAACTATGATCATATCAATAAAGATCTTTATTGGCCTAAAAAAGGCCAAGTAATTTAGGAAGACTATTCAATAGCTAAACAGTGATAGTATTAATGCAAGATATTTATGTGGAGTTGCCATTGTTGGCAACAGCTATTAATTTCAAATTAGTTACTAGAGTCATGCTATATTGTGCCTCTAGAAAGCAGGATTACTTTTAGTGTTAATGCCACAGACACCTTAAATACCAATACATACAGCTACTGACAAATGTAGCATGGCATTGGGCAGAGATACAACATACTAAGAACACCATGCCATGTATCAAGGGATCACAACACTGGATATGTAACACAGCAGTTCCACTGCTGGCATTAAATTTCAGCGTTTACTTGGGTAAGATTTGTTTTATGGGACATTATGCCATTGTCTCTTGGAATTATTGATTAGTTTAACTGAACACACTGATGCTGGAGACACTGCAATGCATAAATCATTTTCATTAGATTTCTTTAGCCACACCAGGGAAGCCCTCTCCAATTGTGTTTCATTTAGTGTTTTATACTCTGCTTTGAATGTAAAGACTCTGGTAGATTAGTACTGACAGGAGGCCTCCAGGGAGCCTCAATCAGGGGTGGCCAAACCACAGCTGGCTAACCACATGCAGCTCTTTCAGAGTTAAAATGCAGCTCACTGAGCCCCCCCGCGCACATTCTCTGCCTACCAGACGGCAGGGGGGAGCTTAGGGCTTCTGCAGAGTGGTGGGACTAGAGGTTTGTGCCAGAGACAATTGGTACCTGCTGAGAATGGGGAGTACAATTTAAAGGTTCAGCCTCCCCCCACATCCAACAGCTTGGGACCTACACCCTCCCCCCCATGCCCCTCCTCCCATCCCTCAGCAACCCCTCCCTGCAGCTCCCCAGTGTTTGCCACTGCCTCTCCCCACAGCTGCAGCTCCAGGGAGGTGACCTGGCCACACCATGTGACTGAGCAGAGCCAGCAAACCCTAGCACCAAAAATAAAAAAAAAAAAAAAAAAAAGTCAGGGAGGCACATGCCCCCCAACCCTGGCAGGCATGCCCCAGCTCTTGAACTTCTGAAGATTTTGAGCCACATATGACAAAGTTTGGCCACCCCTGGCCTGGATGCTGCAAGGAGCAGTAGTGGTAAATTTAAGAGGTTGCAGTGCTTGCAGATGAACTACTCAGTGACTAAGTCAACCTACACTACGTGAACAACATAGCTGGAGTCAGCGTACCTTAGGTCGAGTTACCGCTGGGGTCAATAGGAGAAAAATCTCCAGTCGACTTACCTTACTCTTCTTCTCAGGGGTAGAGTATAAAGTGTTGACTGGAGAGCGATCTACAGTTGGATTTGGTGGGTCTTTACTAGACCTGCTAAATCAACAGCTGGTGGATTGATCCCAGCTGTAGTGTCAACCTGCCCAGTGTCTCACTGCGCTGTGTTTCCAAAATACAGAATAGGGCTTTTGCTAATTGGCATCTAAGCACTTAGGACCTTACCCTGCACCAAATTAACTAAATAGGAGTTTTACTATCAGTGGTTTCGTGTCACATTTTACCATTAAAAACCCTGCTTAGCCATTCATTCTGTAGTGGCCTTAAGAGTATTCAACTGGCAGGCATCCACTGTAACTCCCATGCTGCTGGGGACAGGTCATCAACACTAAGCTACAGAGGCTTCCAAAACAGTTTTAATCTAGGGATTTCCCTAAAGGAATCCCTGTAGGACAGTTTTAGAAGCCTGGCTACTATCATGTAGTATCAGTAGCTAATCTATGCTTCTTCAGAGAAAGATTTCTTGCCAATCTTAGGAAAAAACATGATTGCTACACAAATGCCCCAAGCAGATTTCCTTAAAAAAAGAAAACTCATGTGGTTTAGCTTGTTTTATTTATTTAATTTCATAATCATAAACTTAACTCTGCAGTGCAGCTCGACTTGTGAAGATAAGGGAAATGAAACCCAATAGAAATGCAGCAGTAGGTCAGGAACACAAGAATTACAAGGGGCTAAACACCATGGTATGTTAGCCCCAGCTACAGAAGGAATGGTTGGTTAAGACAGAAAGGAATTTTATGACAGCTGCCCACAGTTAGCAATGGTGACCTTCTTCTTTGTTTTGCCCTCTCTTGATCCAAGGCCAGACATTGCCTCCACCACCTTCATCCCATCTTTGACACGGCCAAAGACAACATGCTTCCCATCCAACCTAAGATAAAACACACGTTTTATAGGATCATGTTGCTGAGAAGCACCAATCTGACTTGTTTGTGACCTACTGTATTAAACCACTAATTTCAGGAAGCTTGTATAATCAGCAACCTTGTTAGTACTCAGTTTTTGCTATAGAAATTTCCATTGAGCATGATGGGAGGCTGGTAAAGTGAGAGATGAGCCACCAGACAGGAAGTATTACCCTCAAAAATCTGTCAGATACGGGAGGATCTGGAGAATTACACACTTGCTTCTGGGCATTGTTACAACAACTGTAGTTTAGGGCTCAATGAAGCCTCACTATATAGAAACCTTGAGACCAGAATTGTTTGAGGTTTCATTATGTACACTGATCAGAATCACAGGAACATTTTGGGGAACAGGACACACTACACTAGAATTAAACAATGCATTAGAGAGCTATGGCAAAGTTAATAAAACCCAAAAAGGTGTTGAGTAAATTCAGAGATGAATGAAGAGTACAGATTCCAACAGTACTTACCACTCAGTCTTAGCCGTGCAGATGAAGAACTGGGATCCATTTGTGTTGGGGCCAGCATTTGCCATAGACAAAATGCCAGGACCTGTGTGCTTCAGGATGAAGTTCTCATCAGCAAACTTCTCACCATAAATCGATTTACCACCAGTTCCATTATGACATGTAAAGTCACCACCCTGCAAGAAAAAGCAAGCACTGAAAGTGAAATACAGCGATGCCCACCCTTCTAATCGGTCAGGCAGACTTCTAATCTATACAAGACTGCTGCTCAAGCTACCAGTACAGTCAAAGCCTACCCTTTACTCAATCAGGCACAAAACCTGAAGGCTAGTGACAGCCTTCTTGTCTGTTTACTGTCAGTCTTGAACCCCTAAGCAAGACTGTCCTATAAAGTTGCAGAATCACTTCTTTGACTGTTTCAAAGTATAGGAGCTGCAACAAAACTACTGAAAGAGGCCATAACCAAGTAGTAAGAAAGTCAGTGACGCATACCTGGCACATGAATCCAGGAATGATCCTGTGAAAGCAGGACCCCTTGTAACCAAATCCTCTCTCCCCAGTGGTCAGGGCACGGAAGTTTTCTGTCAATGTAAGACAGTCATTACTAGATGGAATTTATAGGAACACCCATTGGCAAGCCTCTGGGTGAAAATTTCAAACTTATTCTTAATAAAAGTAAACTGAAGACTGCAATGCAGTCTCCATGATCTTGAGTGGTTTTTACAGACCTGCTGTCTTTGGAACCTTGTCTGCAAACAGCTGTAGAAGAAAAGAGAGTCAGTTAAGTCATTTTGCATAAAGAGTGTTTGCCAACTACTAAAACAGGAGAAACAAATCAGCATACTACAACATAACGATTTATGGGAGAATCTTGCAGTGGCTGTAGTTTGTTGAATACAAGTTGTGCTATGGCTACATTCCATCACTTGAAATCCATGACAGAAGCCTACATGGCGTTGAAATTGTTTCTTTAAATGCAATCCAGGATTCTGCAAGCCATGCTTTACTTCCCTCAGAGATCATGTTCCATGGCTTTTGCCACCAGCTCCTCCTTATATGAGCAGAACCTGGCAGCTGGAACAAGGATTAGACTCCATTATTAAATTCATTCACAAGATTCTGTATCAGCTTTTATGAAGCTGATAGTTTTGTACGAGACAAAGCATACACTTGGTCCAACTGCAACCTTGTTAGAAGGGTTATTAAGCCAAGCTCATTTCCTGGTACAGTAGTGTGCGGGAAGCAGCAGTGGGTTTCCACTATTCTCTCTGTCAGACTGGACTGTGTCAGAGGGACTCAAACAAAATGGAGTCCCTGGACAAAGGATGCACTGTCTGTTAACTACAGTTTATGCACTTACACACCTGTTCACAGGAGAAGCCTTTATGTTCCAAAAGGAAAGTTATTTGAGTGGTTAATGAGACCAGTTAGAAAGTCTTGCTCAAAGCTTATTCTCAACCACTGGGACACAGGTTTTGCTATTGACAAGCATACCAAGGAGTCAAGAATCTGATTTATGTAACTTTTGGTGATGAGCTTACTATTAACCTCAAGTTTGGCAATCAAACATCAAATGATTAATGGAGTACAATCATCAGAGCACTTACTAACAGTCTGAACTCTGGTTTGCTTAAAAACTACAGAGTGCTTTGTTGCCCTGATGAAAGGTACTGCTACAGAGATTTATACCTGCCTCTGGAAGTTTCCATTAATTGCATCTGATGAAGTGGGCATTCACCCACGAAAGCTTATGCTCCAATACTTCTGTTAATCTTAAAGGTGCCACAGGACCCTCTGTTGCTTGCTACAGAGAATTAGTGGTCTTCACACTCCCCTCCCAGCACTGTTAGGCATTTGCTCTCTGCTCCATACCATAGAAGCCCTTACATGTTAGAAAAAGGAATGTCTGCATCAATAAAGCTTGCTATCCTTTTCACACCTCAGCTTGAGAAAGCTCACAATTTGAGGTTTCTGACCCAAAATGAGGGGCTGTTATACAAGCAGGCAGTTTAGCATGCAGTCCTTGGGTTCAAAGTACTATAACCGCCATGCCAGGATTTCTGATTTAACTATTATGAGTAAAGTGAATAGATCCAGGATTACGAGCTTGGGGACTAGAGCATATCTTCGCCTTCAAAAGAAGTACCCAAGGCAAGATGACGGCTCGGAGAATCTCACTCCAGCATGAAGCACATCCCTTTCGCCGCTAACAGGGCTTTAGATATGCAGGGCCTGGAGACGGACTTTGTCTGGATAGCAACAGCAGCGTGATGGGGCTTCAGTTACAGCCTGGGGCTAATTGGCGACCATGAGCTCTTGATCCAGGGCGAGATCTGCGAGTGTACGAGCAGCTTCAAGTCCCAGCAACTACAGCATATTCCGAAGCCGCCTGGCAGCCCGCAGTCCGAAGCGTTTAGCGAGCAAGCCAAAGCACGGGCACGCTGGGCAGCTGCCCAGCGCGGCGATGCGGATTCCGGAGAGGCGCGAGCGCCGCCCCCAACGCAACGGCCTGACTGCAGAGGGGAAGGCGGGGGAGAGAAGGGAGGGGCCGCCGCTACGATCCCGGCCGATACGGCGCGGGGTGGGGCCGGCACCGCATGCCGCCTTCGGGGCAACCTCCCTCCGGAGGCGAGGAGCGCTCCCGGTTCTCCCCCCCCCCGGGACAGGTCCTCGCGCACCGGCCTGCCTCAGCCACGTGGAGCCCACAGCGGCCACGAGGCGCGCGCTCCCTCCCGCTCCCGCGAGACCACCCGCGCGCGCTGCCGACCAGCTCCCTTAGCCGCGCGCGCGCGCCCCTCCCGCCCAAAATGGCCTCGTGCTCGTGCCCTTGCCAGGAAATGGCGCCGCCGGACCCCTCCCGGGACCTCCCTACTCCCAAGTACCTCGAAGGTGACGCGCCCCAACGGCTCATCGTTGGCGGCGATATCGAAGAACACGATGGGGTTGGCGGCCATGGCGCGTCGCGTGAGAGAGGGGGGGGCCTTGAGCCAGCAGCAACTCCTCCACAACAGCGGGTGCGGCGCAGCGGAAAGAGAGCGGTCACCCCCCGAGTTTATATACTTGCCGCTCCGCCCGCCCACTCGCAGATCGCTGCCAATCGCCGCCCGCGACGCCGGCGAGTGAGGGCTCTCACAGCCAATCGGTGCCATGGGGCAGTACCGCAACAGCCCGAGCGCTCGGGTAAGGCGGTGCCCGCTGAGAAACGGGAGGGAGATGGCGGGCATGCGCACTGCGGCGCTGCACAGGGCGGGGCTGGGAGGAGATGGGGGTTGGGGGATGGGCTGGACGGGGAGGCTGGAATTAGGAGTGGAATGGGATTTTTGGGGGGTAGGATGCGAAGGGGGGGGCTGGGATTTGGGGGAAGGGGTTGGGATGAGTGGGGGGGCTGGGATTTGGGAGAAGAGGCTGGGGTGAAAATGGGGGGGGGCGGATTTGGGGAAGGGGCTGGGGTGGGAGTGGGAATGGGAGGCTGGGATTTGGGGGGTGAGATTAGGGGTATGGGACTAGGTGTTAGGCTGTGGGGTTGGAAATGAGGGATTGGACTGGGGCTGGGGAGGGATAGCAGTGGGCTGGGAATGGGGAAGTAAGGCTGGGATTGGGGGCAGGAATGGGGGTGGGGGAGAAGCTGAGACTGTGCAGCTTCAGATTGTGTGTAACCTCCTGAGTGGCATGGTGTGTGTGTGTGTGTGTGTGTGAGACAGGGCAGTGCCTCTGCATCTAATAAAGCATTCATGAGACTTCCTGACATTCATGTAGCACCTCCCTGCCCAGGAACTTTAACCCTCCCACCCCCACCCCCCCAAAGCCATTGCCACCCTTGCACAGAGTGGGCCTTGTACAGATACCACCCTCCAGAAAAAAAAGCATTGGGCCTGTCCTGTCCATCTAGCCATATAGAAATGCTAACTCCCCTGGGACCTCTTCATTACCCCACAGGCTGAGAACCCATGGGATAGGGCAGGGGTTGGCAACGTTCAGCATGCAGCTCGCCAGGGTAAGCACCCTAGCGGGCTGGGCCAGTTTATTTACCTGCTGACGCGGCAGGTTCGGCCGATCGCTGCCCCCACTGGCTGCGGTTCGCTGTCCTGGTCCAATGGGAGCGGCGGGAAGCGGCGCGGACCAAGGGATGTGCTGGCCGCGGCTTCCCGCCGCCCCCATTGGCCCGGGACGGCGAACTGCGGCCAGTGGGGGCCGCGATCGGCCGAACCTGCCGCCTCAGCAGGTAAATAAACTGGCCCGGCCTGCTAGGGTGCTTACCCTGGCAAGCCGCGTGCCGAATGTTGCCGACCCCTGGGATAGGGCATGCAGCATGGGAAACGGGGTCTTGGAGGTATAAAAAGGAGATTCCTGAATGGAGTGGGCCATGGCATAGTAGGACTGTGGAATGAGTGATGGGAATAGACAGATCTATGAAAGGAAGGAGCACAGAGGTGGGAAGAAGACCTGAGGAATAGCCCCGTTGATTTATTTATTCATATTTTGGGTGTGATGACATATTTTGCTGTGTTTCTATGAGGCATTTTTGGCCTCCTTAGCTGCATGTGCAAATGGTGCTGGAGCAGCTGTTTGACATGTGCATAGCCCACACATGTAAGTGCTCATGCAAAATGGCTAGTTGTGTGAACAAATCCTGAGCTGTTCCCCTAATTCAGTGGATGGGCCTTTAACTATCTTTACAAGTACCTCGTAGGATTGTGACACCAGACCCATCATGCAAGTGTGACCTGACCAACTGAGAGGGGATGAGATTTTTATTTGAAATCATAGAATATCTGGGTTGGAAGGGACCTCAGAAGGTCATTTAGTCCAACCTGCTGCTCAAAGCAGGACCAATCCCCAGATTTTTGCCCCAGATCCCTAAATGGCCCCCTCAAGGATTGAACTCAACTCTGGGTTTAGCAGGCCAATGCTCAAACCACTGAGCTATCCCTCCCCACAAATATTTGTTTTTTATTAACACTCAACTCCAACACCTGAGCAACAATTTGGAGAGAGGCTCTTTGCTAAAACAGAATATTACCCCCATTTTACAGATGGGGAAACAGGCACAGGGAGGGAAGGGACTTGCCCAAGGTCACTGAGCAGTCCAGTGACAGAACTGGGAATTGGACCCAGATCAAGTCCCAGTCCAGAGTCCTATGCACTGGGCTATACTGCCTAGCATAAGTCAATAACTTTCTTTGAACAGTGACCTAATGGACCTACTAAGGGTAGCCTGCCTTTAGCAATCTGGAAAATTTGTTGTTTTCCTCCGAAATACCATTATCTCAGGGCATTCCCACCATCTATACTGCCAGGGGTCTATTCCTTCACTGCATGACACGCCTGACATACCTAAGGCAAAAAAACCCACAAGCAATAAAATAATAATAATAATTAATAAAGCCTTTCAGGCCTTTTGTGCAACTCCTTGCCTGAGGAGGTTGTGAAGGCTAGGACTATAACAGGGTTTAAAAGAGAACTAGATAAATTCATGGAGGTTAAGCCCATTAATGGCTATTAGCCAGGATGGGTAAGGAATGGTGTCCCTAGCCTCTGTTTGTCAGAGGGTGGAGATGCATGGCAGGAGAGAGATCACTTGATCATTACTTGTTAGGTTCACTCCCTCTGGGACACCTGGCATTGGCCACTGTCGGTAGACAGGATCCTGGGCTGAATGGATCTTTGGTCTGACCCAGTACGGCCGTTCTTATGTTCTTAAGTATATAGAGCCTGAGGAAGTGAAAAGGGCTTTTTGTTTTCTGTGAGGATGGTGATGCCAACCATAAAACAATTAGGAGACAGTATCTGACTTTCAGGGCACCCCTCAGCTAGTTTTGTGGACACTGAGCACCTCTACGAATCCGGCCCACAGTCCATGCCGCGGGTCACTCAGTAGCACAGGCTTCCTATGAACCATGCAAGTGTCCATGTGACTGCCCTTCCTTCCTTCATCACATTCAGGTACTTCACCCCCCCGGGTAACTTTTAACCCACAGAGACATCCAGGCCAAATGGCTCTACGTGTCCCCTACCAAGCAGACAGTTCTTCTTGGAGGCCTTGCATGGAAATGTCTCCTGGCACTGGTGCTACCGGCGGGCAGGGAGCAGCGATCAAGGGGAAGAACTCCCAGTGAGAGTGAATTAGGAATTAACCAGGGAAAAGAAAATCTAAAGGGGAGAGAGAGTGTGGAGCAAAGGCCATGGAAGCCAAGTCAAGAGACTGTGGGTGCTGCTGTTCAGCTGTGACCCCTTTGCCTCCCCCAAGTTTGGTGAACAAGAAACATGTAGAACCTGCTCACCCAGTCCTGCCTGTGCCCTAAGCTGCTCTCCCGGAGCACTCCAGGCTGAGGTCCCATGGCAGCCACCCTGAGATGTGCTGGGCCCCCGTTGCCTTGAATAAAGCACTCACCTGGCAGCTGTCCATAGGCCACCGTGGACTGGAGCACAGGGAGCCCTTGGCTGAATGCTGAAAGTGGCGCTTTCTGTCTCCAGTCCCTCCCAATTCCATAGGGGCATTGCAAGTTCCGGTAGTGGGGCCTGTACCCATAGGGTGGTGCCCTGCTTCCCGCGGTCGCTGGCTGCAGCATGTTCATTTCTTGCAGTTTGGTGGCTGGCTGTTGGGTTGGCTCTCCGTGAACCTGGGGTCCTCAGGTACAGCTTTGCCTGCTAGGAGTTAGTGCTGGCTCGCTACTGGGCCCACAGAGAGCAGAAGGGACCCACGACTAGAACCTTTCTCCTAGGGTCCTAGCTCAAGTCCCTCAGCCTGGGAGTGGCCCCGATAATAAATGTGCATGGCCAGAAGTTTAGCCCTAGTGAGCAACACTGCAGTAATATACCACTGGCGGCCAGCTTGCCCAAAGGGTCCAGTGCCCACCAAGAACCATGGAGAATCCTACCCCCACTTAGAGACCAGCTGGGTGCTGCACCTCTTGGGAATTCTGGCCTGGAATGTACCCAGCTCTTGTGAGTGCCCCACAAACATACACCAGGGAAGGAAGTCAGTGTTGGTGTAGGCGTGACTGAAGGCAGACGTGGGTCCAGTCTGTCTCCACACAGGGGAGAAGAATGATCTGGGCTGGAGACTGATTTCAACTTCCAACTTGCAAGGAACAACCCATGAATAACAACAGCAGGTGAAAACCGAGGCAAAGATTTCAAACACAGGTTTGTCTAATGACAGCCACCCTAGGCCCCCCAGCACCACTCTAACCCTATGTACAGCACTTCTATGGCTTCCATTTCCAGAGCATCTGAGAGCCTCCATTGCACAGAGGGGAAACTGAGGCACAAGGCACTACATGACTTACCCGAGAAGTCTACACCTGGAATTGAATCCTGTCTGCCAAGTCCCAGGCTAGTGTGCTATACAGCTGGAGGTGTGTAAAGCATAGGCCTGATCTGAGGCCACAAGCCAGTCCAACAGCACTACGACTGGGTTTGCAAAGGAAGGAGACGGTAGCAACCACACCTCCTCATGTTTCTGCCGCCAAGTGAGCCCAGAGAAGAAATCAGCAGCTCCTTAAATGCAGGTGGCCAGATTCTGCCCATATGAGCCCGTGGCAACCCCACTTAAATTGCATGACTATAACTATAATGAGGGCAATTGGGAGTCTGGCAGCCAAAGTCATTGATGACCAGACCCTCCTGATACATCTAAGCAGCTTGGACTGGCTGGGCCAAATACAGAAGTGACGAGCTCAATAATCTACACCTTCTTCCCCCAAGGCGCTAGAGTCATGCTCCCTTAGTTTTACACTCTTTTTCCCTTACCCAGGTTGTCTGAATTTGGTCCCCTGGGGGCCTCATTCTGGTCTCGTATCTATAGAATTCAGCAGTAACTCCACTGAAGTCGGGTAAAATCCATGTAAGGTTGGAATCAGGCCCTTTGTATCTAAGACACTCTTAAGATGATCTAACTAACACACTGGGGCTGGAAGTGAACCCAGCTTGAAGTATCAGAGGCTCCCCTCTTGAATATGTCCCCGTGGCCCAGGATGTTGGGACACCACTGGTGTATTTAGATGCACTGAAATCTGCATCTCTCCAGCTCTGGGGTGGGGCGAACCAATAGGCACGGTTGTATCTCCCAAAAACAAACCTGGGATTTTTGCTTAAGCTCGAGGTTTGGAGGTTTTTTTCACCTCTGGAATCAGTCAGACCTTGCATTTGGTGAAGGAGCAGGGGGAAGAGAAACCTGCCCACACACTGTTATGTCTAATTTAAGCAGCAAGCTGGTTGGGGAAAGGGACCGGGAGTTGCTGATTTGTCTTTAAAGCTCCAGCTTGACAGTTTAATCACAGTGTATTATTAGTAATAATTAATCATCCCCATCCAGAGAGGAGCGCAGGGACGATTTCCCTGCAAACACCTGTATTAATAAGGGCACAGGGAGCGGGCACTCAGCAGACATGCTGTGGAAAGGGAACCCTCCCGCCCCAATACAACGCAGTGATGCTCAGAGGTTTCTGGACGCTCCCCTAAGGATTTCTGCATCTTGATGAAAAATGAACACTGAGATGTCACATTCCCTCCCAGAATGCTTTACTCCTCCGAGCAGCATCACAGAGTGACTCAGTAATGGCCTGATTTTCGGAGCTGCCAGCCCCCTCCGCTCCCACTGGCTGCAATAAATGCGTGCTCAGAGCTAGAGCTCTGGGCTCTGAAGCCTAGGCAGGGGGTGGGATTCAGAGCAAGACCTCCAGTCAGAGCTGCAACGTCCAAGCGCTGTCTACACTGCTATTTTTAGAGCATTGCTCTGAGCCCCACTAGCCCAAGTCTGTCGACCCCGGCTGGGAGGCTCGCTTGTACCCCCAGGGCATTGGACAGCTACAGTACACCCCACTGGAGCGGAAAGATGATGCAAACTGCTAGGCAACATCACTCAGGAGGAATCAAAACACATCTTCTTTCCAAGAAATGGGCTGCTTTGTGCTAGACCTGACCATGGATTACAGACCTGCAGGATATAAAGCTATGGCATATGATTCAGAGCTGTTAGGAGATGAATTTGGAGACAATTTGGTGTCTAGATCCACCCGATTACAGCTCAGATTCATTCACACAATTTAGCTCTCTTGCACAGGTCTGCGGCATCACGGCTGGTGGGCTCAGAAGGCAGTTCATTTGCAGGCGAGCTGACAGCACAGAGCAAACCTATTGCAAGAGCTGGACTAGAGCTGGCAGAGAGCAGTGCATTTTGTTTGGCAAAGGGCGAGGGAAACTGAGCTCCCCCAAGCATGCCCATTAGCAAGCTGCGAAAGGACAGGAATGCTTCTCGTTCCAAAGGCTTGCCAAGGCCTGGAGATGGGAGGGGGAAGCAGTGGGAGTCACGCACTCAATAAAACAACCTCCAAAGATCCTCCCAACTCCCCTGGTATTAACTGACCTAAATCATGTAATGCCGTCTCCAAGCTTTGCCCACACAAGAGCCTGTGGCCGCTGCCTCCTTTGTACATATTAATTACATGCAAACTGCCACCTAATTGGCATCCTCGGTGGCTACAATACCCAGCTTGCAATGTGCCATCACTGGGCCAGGTGGCATGTCTGCATGCCTTGGGTGTGCGGTGGCTGCGCTGGCCGTGAGCTGTGTGGCAGGGCTCTGTGCATGCACTTTGGCTGCTGCCCTACGATCCTGCTGCTGCTGCTTCCCTCCTACCGAAACCAGAGCGATGTGAAGACAGAACAAACATGGCTGGGAGCAGGTGCCGCGCTGGGGCCTATAGCTGCATTACTGGCATTCGGATCGGATGCAATAGCATTGACTCATTGGGAGAATCTTGGGATTGAGCACTCAGAGAGCTGCACATGGGCAGGGAGCATCTGGGGATCCCTGTAAGTAATGAGCAGAAGCAGTCGGTGTGGGACGTGCTAAAGGCCTTTCCCGTCCTCCCTGGGGCTGAGGCTTCTGGACAGCAGCATCCTGGATGCAGCAACATGCAGGGGCGGCTCTGTGTTTTTTGCTGCCCCAAGCACGGCAGTCAGGTGGCCTTCGGCGGCACGCCTGCGGGCGGTCCGCTGGTTACACGGATTCGGCAGCGTTTCTGCGGGTGATCTGCCAGTCCTGCGCCTTCGGCGTGCCCGCCGCCGAATTGCCACCGAAGCTGCGGGACCGACGGACCTCCTGCGAGCATGCCGCCAAAGGCGGCTTGACTGCCGGCGCGCCGCCCCCCGGCTTGCCGCCCCAGGCATGCGCTTGCTGCAACACAGGAAAGCTGGAGGCAGGAGCACAGCGGGAACCACCTCCTCGTGGCTCATGGGGTCCGTCCTGCCCCAAGAGACAGGCAGCCCACAACACATGGCCTCAATAGCAGAGGGGGAGCCTAGGGAGAGCCCATAGACTCCAGCAGTTTGCTTAGGGGGCACTAGGAGCAGAGACCAGCCCCATCTCTAGATGGGTCGTACACAGTGGTGGGGAAGGTGAGTTATGGGGGAGAGGGGAATTAAGGAAGGAGCTGGGCTGTGTGTTTCCAGGTGAGTGTGCGTCTGGTGTTTGCATTTAATCTGATCTAGAAGCCAGGCTTTGGCCCAAGCTGCCCTTTACGCCACTGCATGAGGCTGCTGCACCAGCCCCATTAAACAGGCAGATTGAATCATAGAATCACAGGGTTGGTAGAGACCTCAGGAGGTATCTAGTCCCACGCCCTGCTCACAGCAGGACCAACACCAACTAAATCATCCCAGCCAGGGCTTTGTCAAGTCTGACCTTAAAAACCTCTAAGGAAGGAGATTCCACCACCTCCCTAGGTAACCCATTCCAGTGCTTCACCACCCTCCTAATGAAATAATGTTTCCTAATATCCAACCTAAACCTCCCCCACTGCAACTTGAGACCATTACTCCTTGTTCTGTCATCTGCCACCACTGAGAACAGCCGAGCTCCATCCTCTTTGGAACCCCCCTTCAGGTAGTTGAAGGCTGCTATCACGTCCCCTTCACTCTTCTCTTCTTCAGACTAAATAAGCCCAGTTCCCCTCAGGTGGTCGCCACAGTGAGAAGCCAGCTGCGTCTGATCCCAGGGACTGGGGATACCATCCATGCCTCATTGCAATCACACCATGGGGACAGCCTGCTCAGAGGCTGATGTTAGAGCCTGTGTCTGGAAGCTGGGCTCCTGGTTTCTCTTCCATAGCTCTTTGGAAAATCTGTGCCAGTTCAGCCCTGGGATAACCAGGGACAACCCGGGGACATTAGCACCACCCAACCTCACCTGAACAGGGAAGGGCTATGAACAGCATAAGTGTGTGAGGGAAAGCTGGATCTGAGCTGCTCAACTGTGTGTCAGAGGTCCTGTACTGCTAACACCTAATGGAGATTCTCCTTGTGCTTTTGGAGCAGAAGGAAGCAAGCTGGATTCTGCTGCTGCCACAACCTTCTCAGTGGCTGGTGCGTGGCTCAGTGAGAAACACACAGGCCTAGGTGGTCATACTGGGTTTGTCACCACCTTATAATATTAACCCTTTGCCCTCCCCTAGTCCCTTCCACATCAGGATCTCAAAGCTCTTTACAAACAGCACTGCATTTGTTATTTGGAGGCAGTCCCTACCTCAAAGAGCTCACATTTTAAGCAGCCTGGCAACACCTCTGGGACATAAGGAAGCAGTGTAGCCCCATTTTACAGGCTGGGAAGCTGAGTCATGGGGAGGGGCTTTTCAGGAAGCCTGTAACAGAGCTGGGATCAGAACCCACTATGCTATGGTGTCTTTGCAGAGCCCATTCCAGTGCCCTGGAGGGATAGTCTCTTAGCCTCAGGGCACATGACCACTGGGAAGGCAGAAAGCCACTTTGGAGAACAAGGCAACTACCCTTGTATCAAAGCCAAGGTGCCAGGCCAAGGGGGCCTGCAACTAGGCGTGAGTGGGGTGGAGCTTTGGGAAACGGTACAGTCCACAGCAAGCAGGGGAATCACCAGTGAATTCCCATCGCTGTGGGTCTCTGGCAGGCTCGGTGCCATGGGACAGAGTTCATGGAGAGCTAGCCCTACTCTGACATACTGGCCAGGAGCGGAGTTATTCCCCCTCTGTTTATTTAGATTTAAAATACTACAGGCTCTGGGCGTCCTGACAGAGGTAGTTATACAATCAGTATAGTTCAACTAACTCCAATCTCGGCAGCTTTCAAATCATTGATGTCACAGGAGCAAAGCTGGCCCCCGAGCCCCTTCACCACCTCAGCAGCGTGCCCCCGCCCTCCCAAAAGACCCTCGACGGCAGGCATCTTTTAGAGTGAAAGTTGCCAAATTCAAGCTATTTTGGAGTGTGTGGGGGGAAGCAAGTTCCAGGCTCCCAGAGTCCACCCCCTCTCTTTCTAATGAGGGGGGTCCAGCTCTCTGAGCACCGCTGCAGCAATATGCGCCCCAGAAAGAGCACTTCCTCCCACTCCGGTGACACAAAGAAGCCGTGGAAAGGGAGGGAGGGAGAAGCAGATTTTCAAAAGTATTGTTTTACGTGTTAGTTGTCATTCACACTGAGCTCTGCCAGTGCCCCTCAATTCTGACCCACAGCTACTCCTGCTATTATAAGCACAGGCTTCCTCCTCCCCAGTTCACAGATGCTCCCTGTTCCTGACGTACAGCCCCTCCCCTGGGTATTTCCGTTCTGTGTTCCACTCCCCTCCTGACAACCACCCCACTGTTCCACACTTGGGCACTCCCTGAATCCACGGCTCTGCCAACACCCCCAAACCTCCCCATGGCACATGAACTGGAGGCCCACTGTACGCGGTAGGTGGAGTGTAACAAGTGTGTGGAGGGTCTGTGGCTGTTTTGGGGATACGCCTGGGATGGCCCCTCCTCAGACCGGTGGCGGGCTGGGACTGGTCACTGGTGGAAGTGAGTTACCTCAGGCTGGGTGTTCTTCCGAGGGCTATTCCTGCCTCTGCCATAGACTCGGGATCACAGCAAGGCCCTGAAAGCAAATAGCCTGATTATTCATTAACCTGTGGGAAGGGCTCAGCTTTCTGCCCTACCAGGAGCTACAAGCTAAGCAGGGCTGGGAAAGGCTGTTAGTGAGTGACATGGGACAGGAGCACTAGTCTTGGGGTTCAGGAGGGAGCGTGGACGGCAGGGGCACTGAGATTTTGGTGGGGCATTCAGCCAAGAGGATTCTGATGTAATGAATCCAAAGGGGATTTCTAATGAGGCTGCTGGATGCTGGGGTTCCTCTGGCTTTCTAGCTCTCAGCGTGACTACAGACTACATCAGACTGTCCACTGCCACTCTGTCTCCTGTACCATGAAAGGTCTCCACACTAGTAAAACTAAACCAGATCTTTGCTCAGAGAATGATTTAAAGAAATGCTGCAACTGCAGCCAACATTCCAGACACGTGCATGCAGACTGACTCCCTGGTGGTGCCTCCCCCAAACTCTTCCCTCCTTCACTCTTTGCTCCAGGTTCCACACAGGTTGCTCCAATCCACACTGAGGATTTACAACAGTTTAATTTAAAATCCGTTTAAAAAACAATGCAATTAAATCCGTGCAAAGCCCTGTGTGACCACTCTTTCTCTGCTTTAACTTGGCTTATATTAGCTAAGCTTCATTTGCCCCTGTAAGAGATCTGCTGATCCATGCAAGGTTTAAACAGATATAAGAACCTCCACCCAGAGCCGGCTTTAGGAAGTGTGGGGCCCGATTTGAACAGTTTTGACGGGGCCCCGGCAAGGATGACTGAAAAAAGAAAAAACACGTAAAAAAACATCTGGGGCTTGTACTCACCGGGCGGTACTCGTAGTCTTCGGCGGTTTGTCCTTCACTCGCTCCGGGTCTTTGGTGGCACTGAAGGACCTGCTGCCGAAGTGCTGCCGAAGACCCAGAGCGAGTGAAGGACCCGCCGCTGAAGTGTCGCCGAAGACCCGGAGCGCTGCCGGGTGAGTAAAAATTAAAAAGGAGCCTCTAGCCAGGGAAGGGATTCTTGGCCACTTGCCCCCACCCCGGCAGCCCTGCCACTGGGCGCGGGGCCCTCTTAGGCGCGGGGCCCGATTCGGGGGAATTGGTGGAATTGGCCTAAAGCTGGCCCGGCTCCACCCAAAGCTGTGCCAGTTGAACTAAACCGTCTTCAAACCCTTTCATTAAACTGGTGCAGGTTTGTGAGTGGATCCAGCCTGAGCCACATGACATCACTCCTAAAGCTAAGCACAAAAGATGGTGACTCTTGTGGAGAACTTTCCCCTCCTCCCTGTGTAAACAGGGTGGAAACCTAGATCTGAGTGAGATAGGGTGACCAGATGTCCCATGTTTTGGGACTTTTTCTTATATAGGCACCTCTTACCCTCCACCCCCTGACCCGTTTTTTCACAGTTGCTTTCTGGTCATCCTAGAGTGAGATAACCCAGGCTGGAGGGTGAGTCAGATTTCAGGGCAGCCCTGTCCAGTGTCATGACCTTCATGTGACACTCACACACTTGGTAGGTGTGTCACACAGGGCTACATAACAGAGTATCTCCCTTCCCAGGGGTGGCTCCAGGCACCAGCGCAGCAAGTTCGTGTCTGGGGCGGCAAGCCACAGGGGGGGCCTGCCGGTTGCTGTGAGGACAGCAGTCAGACTGCGTTTGGCGGCATGCCTGCGGGCGGTCCACCGGGCCCGCGGCTTCGGCGGCAATTCAGAGGTGGGGACGCTGAAGGCATGGCACCGGTGGATCTCCCGCAGGCATGCCGCTGAATCTGCATGACCAGCAGACCGCCCACAGGCTTGGGATGGCAAAAAACATAGAGCCGCCCCTGTCCCTTCCCCAGCACCTGGAAGCCCTGGGGAAAGTGCACCGAGCCTCAAAGCTTCTAACCAGTCCAACTCCAGCCCCACTCAGTTCCCCTCTCCTAACAGTTTTCTGTAGGGGGGACTATGTGAGATGAGTTTGGTGGGTCTCAGCTCCAGTTCCCGCATCACAAACTCACCTCCACATTTTGCACTAATGGGGCAGGCTCAGCAGAGAGGCTGAGAACCACAAGGAACATGGGTTGAAATGGCCCTGTGGCCCCTGCCCAATTCAGGGCTAGGGGCCAGCTGGCAAGGCCATGCCTGGGGGAAGCTGGCCCTGTGCAGGCCCTGTACATATGCAGAAGGCTTCGCACACTAGGGCTGCACCAGTGCTAAATCCACAGTTGACTGTTACCTGCAAATTTTCCCATGAAACACTTGACATCAATGTAACACAGAGAGCTGGCCAAAGTCCGGCATGCAGCTGCATGTTGCCCCTGTGACTTATGCTGCTGGTTTGCTCAGTGCAGCTGGTACATTTCTTCCCCCATTCCACAGCCTAGATCGGACCAGGAAGGGGTTGAAAAAATCTCTGCTCCATCTGCTCCCCCTTGCAGGTTTGTGTGGGAACAGCCATGTGGGTGGGGTGGACTGTTCTATTCTCCCTGCGGCGGGGAAGCAGAGTGGAATTTTCCAAACTGCCTGGACCCATTTCAAGGGCTGCAGCCCAGTAACTGTAGGGATCAGTGCAGAGGGGGAATGAGTGCCAGCAGTGAGCCACGCCCTGGCAATCACTGGGCAGGGCACAGGGGGAGAATAGACTAGAATGGGTTAAATCCCAGAGTCCCTGTGTGATGGTGGGCAAGTCACTTAGCAGCCCTGTGCCTCAGTTTCCCCATCAATACAATGGTGGGACAGGCCCTGCCCTGCTGTGGAGGGGTGTGTGAGGATAAATACATTAAAGACCGAGAGGCCCAGCTATTGCAGCACTGACCACCCAATAGACACCCCCAGGCACTGGCAGTGAGGATTTTGCCTTGGCCACCTGTACCAAGTGTGGTGCAGAATGCAGGGGTTTTGCCTCAGTTTCCCACAAAGATAGTAATCAAAGCAGGAGAGCATGCTTGGGTTTGTTGTGCCAAAGCACAAGCGGTAACTTGAAAAACAAGTTGGGATAGTATGTCTGGAGCCAGGCTTCCTCTCCCCAGCAGGTTGGGAAAGCGGCTCATCACTCTGCCCTGGGGAGAAAGGGCTCCGCAAAGTGTACAGATCTCCGCAAGCTTGAGCAGAAAGGAAGAAATAGGGCGAGGCTTGAAGATGCTGCTTTGGGGGAGATGGCGGAGCCCCCTGCAAAAGGCACCTGCCCAGGGTTTGTGAAGGGATGGGCTGGTTCCCCGGTTCCTGCAGGAGAAAGTGCAGAGGATCTGTGATGGCTAGTGGGTAGGAGGACTCTGTAGCATGGCAGGGAAGATGCAGGGAGACGAGGATTCCAACTGTGAAGCGGTCAGGGTGCGCAGAGCATCGCATCTCAATGAAGCTTCATGTGGCCCCTCTGCGTAGACACAGAGGCCTGGCCAGGGCCAGAGGTGGGAGTGCTGGATGCCAGGTCTGTGCTTGGACCACTACACCCTACTGCCAGATATTTTGTCCCTTACAATGATTGTTATTTATATGGCCCGGGGACATGTAGGGTGCTATGGAGACTTCCAAAGGGCACATTCCTGCCCCGATGTATAGTTCCTCTCCCTAGAGGGGTAATGCAGCCACTAGGGCATTTCTGATCCCCTGGGATTAGCCCTTGACCCCCCCTCCTCCCCGTGTATTGAGCTTCCCCCATCCCCAGCGGCAGCTCTCCCATATCATCACTTGTCGTGGCCATCTGTTCCTCTCCCTATTGGCAGGAGGCAGCTGCAGTACGTGATGTCTGAGTTTCTCATTGAAGCGGCCAAGATATGATTATGATACCAACTGCCAGGAAAGAGCTCTGCCCTGCTGCAGGCCCGGTCAGCAGGCCGAGCTGGGATCTCCTGGGTAGAAAGGATCTCCAAGGTGCTCAGACAGCCCAGGGCGGGGAGGGTGGAGAACCTGAACGGAAGCGCACGGCCCAGGCCACTGGATTGCTTCCCACACAAAAAGCTAGTGGGATCATTAGCATTGAGTTGTCAGGGTTTGCTGGGGGGCAGGGATACATCCCACTGAGATGCCTGCACTTGGGGCTCACAGCACAATAGCACTGGCACAGAGCAGCAAGTCTAGGGTTACCATATTTTGTGCCTCCAAATGGAGGACACTCCACGGCCCCGGCCCCGCCCCCAGCCCCGCCCAACCCCGCCCCCTCCCCAAAGTCTCCGCCCCCTCCCCTGCTTCCTGCGAATATTTGATTCGCGGGAAGCCTGAAGCAGGTAAGGGGGGTGTGGGGGGAGGAGGCGCGGCCCAGGCTGGCCCCCCGGCGTTTCCAGCCTGGGTCAGCTCGGGCCCTGGGGTGCCGGCCCCGGCCGACCACCCCCGGCCCGCCCAGCACTGCCGGCCCCCGGCGGCCCGGCGCACCCCCCGGCTCCCCGCCGGCCCGGCTGACCCGGCTCCCCGCCGGCCCGGCTCCCCGCGGGCCCGGCTGACCGGCTCCCCGCCGGCCCGGCTGACTGGCTCCCCGCCGGCCTGGCTCCCCGCCGGCCCGGCTGACCCGGCTCCCCGGCTGGCCCGGCTGACCCGGCTCCCCGCTGGCCCGGCTCCCCGCGGGCCCGGCTGACCGGCTCCCCGCGGGCCCGGCTCCCCGCCGGCCCGGCTGACCCGGCTCCCCGCCGGCCCGGCTCCCCGCCGGCCCGGCTGACCCGGCTGACCGGCTCCCCGCCGGCCCGGCTCCCCGCGGGCCCGGCTGACCTGGCTGACCGGCTCCCCGCCGGCCCGGCTGACCCGGCTCCCCGCGGGCCCGGCTCCCCGGCTGACCCGGCTCCCTGCGGGCCCGGCTGACCCGGCTCCCCGCGGGCCCGGCTGACCCAGCTTCCCGCCGGCCCGGCTCCCCGCGGGCCTGGCTGACCCGGCTCCCCGCCGGCCCGGCTCCCCGCGGGCCCGGCTGACCCGGCTCCCCGGCTGACCCGGCTCCCCGCGGGCCCGGCTGACCCGGCTCCCCGCCGACCCGGCTCCCTGCGGGTCCGGCTGACTGGCTCCCCGCGGGCCCGGCTGACCCGGCTCCCCGCGGGCCCGGCTCCCCGCCGGCCCGGCTCCCCGCGGGCCCGGCTGACCTCCCGATTTTCCCGGACATGCCCGGCTTTTGGGGATTTCCCCCCAGACGGGGATTTGAGCCCTCAAAAGCCGGACATGTCCGGGAAAATCCGGACGTATGGTAACCCTAAGCAAGTCCCTGGCATCTGCTGGGTTTCACTGGCTCTGTCTGTTCTGATTTGGGATATTGTACGGCAGGAGCATCGACCCCCCAAGCTGGATTTGTCTGGGCAGGGATTTCTGGGCCTTGCCACCTTGCTTTGTCTGTAGTCAGGTGGTTGTGGGTTGGGCTTGGCTGTCTGGGGGTGGGGGGAGGAGGCTGCAGAGTGGCCTTTTCTATAGGACAGAGTAATCTGGATTTAGGATTTTGGCCTTGTAGGGGCCAGAGACAGGCCAATCTGATCTGTGCTGGGCCTACTGGGAAACCAGCTGGGTGATCTCAAGCCAGAAACTGCCCAGGTGCTAGGTCGCCGGAGCAGCCAGCCCCTGGCAGGTGGGGAGGGGGAGAAGACCCCTCCCCTGCATCTCTGAACCCTGCCAGGTTTCAGGGCTTGCCAGGAAGTGGGGGCATTGGGCTCAAAGCATGGCCTGCTCTGGAGTACAGCAGCCTGGAAGGAAGCACCCATCCCTGGCAGAATCAGAGAGTTTTGGGCCAAAAGGGACCCCCAGATCCTCTAGTCTGATCTTCAGTCTGGCACAGGCCACCCACACTGTTCAGCGCTTATCCACCAAACTCAGCCACCAGTCCTACGGCCCACTGAAGACTAGACTGGATGCCACAGATAGAGAACAGGCGGCACCGAGGTGCACCAAAGATTTGCCCCTGTCTGGAGTCCAGCCCTGCCTGCCAACCTTGGCTCCAGCCTCCAGGAGCCTGGATCCCCTGAGGATGGCAGGGGCCAGCAGAGCTGAGCTGCTAGGAGGGACCCAGCACAAGGGCCAACATCCCAGTGCCAGGAAAGCTCCAACCATGCAGCAACGTGGCTCTTGCACTGACGAGTCCTTTCTACCAAGCCAAGGCCAGGGTTTATTAGAGAGAGCTGGAAACACCTTCAGGGAGCAGCCATGGTCTCTAAGGCTGGGTCTACACTACCCGCCTGAATCGGCGGGTAGAAATCGACCTCTCGGGGATCGATTTATCGCGTCCCATCGGGACGCGACAAATCGATCCCCGAATCGACGCTCTTACTCCACCAGCGGAGGTGGGAGTAAGCGCCGTCGACGGGAAGCCGCAGAGGTCGATTTTGCCGCCGTCCCTTCAGCGGGGTAAGTCGGCTGTGATACATCGAATTCAGCTACGCTATTCGCGTAGCTGAATTTGCGTATCTTAAATCGACCCCCCCTGTAATGTAGATGTAGCCTAAGGCTGTCAGTGCTGCTGGCTCAGAGCGTAGTGCAGTTTGAGTGGGGGCACTGCCCCTCTGCTGGATTATTCAGCACCTTTCCCTGTGCAGAGATAGTCTCACACTACTGACTGAGCCTGCCTGGATAAGCGGCTGCAACTTTCCCTGGGGGAAGCTGCAGGGTATCCCGGGGCATGGGCACCTTCCCGATCTGACCTTCCTCCGCCCTGGCTGAGACATGCCTAGCTAAACCCAACATTCCCTGGCACAGTGACAAATGCAGGGACCTGGGGGAGGGGGCCCAGGGCAGCTAGGCAGCCACATGTGCAGCTGGTGGGGCCTGCCCTGGTTAAGTGATTTCAAGTCTCGGTTGTGTATGGGTGGTGCAGATAGTTAGTGAATTAGGGATCTAGGTGGGCAAGCCCTAGAGGAGCGGGGAGAGGGGGGCAGGGGATGGGGCATGGAATGGGGGTGAAAGGGCCAAAGGGGGAAGAACCAGGAAGGTGAGAGCAGGCGAAGGGGCGAAGTGGAGTCAGTAGGAGCTGCCAGACAGACTCTTAGCCCAAGTGCCCCTCCATGCCTGTCTTCTCTCTGGGAAGGGTCCAGGAACAGCTGGTGCAGAAGAGCAGGGTCAGCAAACTCCAGGAGAACAAGGGGGCAGAACTGTTGCCTATGGGGAGCGGGAATACTCAATTATCCTCTCTGGGAGTGTCATAAACATACAGCTAAGGGTAGCATAAAACCCCTCTTTACCCTGTAAAGGGTTAATTCCTCTTTTACCTGTAAAGGGTTAAGAAGCTCAAATAATCTGGGTGGCACCTGACCAAAAGGACCAATAAGGGGAGAAGATACTTTCAAATCTGTGCGGGAAGGTTTTAGTCTGTGTCTCTCCGAGCCAGCCAAGAAACCAGGACAGGAAAATTATATCTCTTTAAGCATATCTAAACTAAGCATCTAGTCTGGCAGAAATAGTAAGTAATAGCAAAAAAGAAATGTGTTCAATTACCTTTTGTTTTAGCTTGTGAATTTTCCCTGTGCTAAGAGGAAAGTTTATCCCTGTTTTTGTAACTTTAAGGTTTTGCCTAGAGGGGAAATCCTCTGTGTTCTTGAGTCTTTTGTTATTCTGTAAAGTACTTACTATCCTGATTTTACAGAGGTGATTCTTTTCCCTTTTCTTTAATTAAAATTCTTCTTTTAAAAACCTGATTAATTTTTCATTGTTCTTTTTTATAAATTAAATTAATGGAGATATCCTATCTCCTAGAACTGGAAAGGACCTTGAAAGGTCATTGAGTCCAGCCCCCTGCCCTCACTAGCAGGACCAAGTACTGATTTTGCCCTAGATCCCTCAGTGGCTCCCTTAAGGATTGAACTCACAACCCTAGGTTTGGGGGGGGGGGGCAATGCTCAAACCACTGAGCTATCCCTCCCTTAAGATCTAAGTGTTTGGGTCTGTATTCACCTGTATCAATTGGTGAGGATATTATTCTCAAGCCTCCCCAGGAAAGGGGGTGTAGGGACTTGGGGGGATATTTGGGGAAGGTAGGGCTCCAAGTGGCCCTCCCTGAATGTTTGGTTAAATCACTTAGTGGTGGCAGCAATACTAAGGCAAAAATGGAATTTGTGCCTTGGGAACGTTTTAACCTAAGCTGGTAAAAATAAGCTTAGGGGGGTCTTTCATGTGGGTCACCACATCTGTACCCCAAAGTTCAGAGTGGGGAAAGAACCCTGATGGGAGGGAGGGAAAATTCTCCATTGTTCTCTGGGGGTCTCCATTGTTTTCAGTGGGGCCAGAACTTTCTCCATTGTTCTCTAGGAGGGAGAGGAGAAGGGAAAATGTCTCCTATGGACTCATCCTCCTCATCATTGAGGGGTCTGCTCATGTCTTGAAGCAAAAGGGGGAGGGAGTGACCCAGATCTCCTCTCTCCCTTCTTCTGTGCTGCCCTGGCTGTGGGGCCAGAATGGAGGAGGACCAGGGGATCACAGGGGAACAGCAGAGGGCACATGGCTGTCGGGAGGGGGAGCAATTGGCATGCTGGCAGCCAGGACAGGGGGATGCAAGCCGGCTGCAGCACAGGGGAATAGCACATCTCTGGCAGGGTGGGCTCCCGGGCACCTGCTGTGCATGCGGGGAGAGGAATGCCCTTGAGAACCAGCTGTGTGTGTAAATAAATGCTACCGGGGCACCGGGGCGGGGGGTGGTGGTGTCTGGCTGAGAGGGGGAGCTCGGGGGGGGGCTGACAGAGAAGGGGGTGGGGGATACCTGGCACGGATGGGGTCCCCTGGGGGGTGCCCAGTAGAAAGGGGGAGCTTTGGGGGTGGGTCCCCAACAGGGAGGGGTCATGGAGCCATGGGAAAGGGGATCCCCTGTGGGTGTTTGGTGGGGGGGACTGGGTGTGCCCTGGGAGGGAGGGGTCCTCTGGGGGGTCCAGCAGGGAGGGAGAGCCTTGGGACGGGGGTCCCCTGTGGGTGTCTGGTCGTAGGGGAGACTGGGGGGTGTCCTGGTGGGGGACCCTGGGAGAGGGGGTCCCCTGTGAGTGTTTGGTCATGGGGGGGACTGGGTGTGCCCTGAGGGGGTCCAGAAGGGAGGGGGAGCTCTGGGGGGGTCTCCTGTGGGTGTCTGGTTGTGGGGGAGACTGAGGCTGCCCTGAGGAGGGAGGGAGCAGGGGGGTGCCCGGCAGGAAGGTCCCTGGTGCTGGGGCCTCCCCGCTTGAGATGGCCTCTCCCCGGACTGGGAGTGGGGCAGGGCTGGGCTCGACTCAGCTCGGCCTGGTCTCGCTAACACGCCCCCAGCTGCTGGGTAAAGCCCCAGCGGCGGCCAATCGTCACTGCAGCCTGTGGCCGGAGGAGGCACCCCGCCCGCTGGGGGAAACCTGGGTGGGGGAGCTGGGCTGGATAGAAGGGGCAGAGGGAAGCCCAGGGGGACTGGGTAGAGGGGGCGGGGAAAGCCCGGCGGGTAGGGGGGGAAAGCCCGGGGGCCTGGGCCGGGAGGGATAGAGCGGGGAGAGCCCGCTGGAGGAAGTGGGGGTCTGGGTCACTAGATAGAAGAGGGGCAGGGAAAGCCCCGGAGGGGAGGGGCTGAGTAGAAGGGGGCATAGGGGAAGCATGGGGACGGGAGAGCCCACAGAGGAAGTGGGAATCGCTTGAGGCTCCCTGCTAGTGGGGTTTGTGCGCACCCACATGGAGCTACTCCTCCTGCGGTGCAGGACCCGGAGGCTTAAGGGGCAGAAGGGCGGGCTGGGGGCAGCTGAAACGTCGAAGGGTCACCCTGGGCCAGTTTGACATGAGGCCAGCTAGTTGTACCAGCATGAACCGCCCTGCCCCACCTGAGCTGAGCGACCCCACCTAACTCTGTAGCCCCCCCCCCAATGTGGCACTGCCCCCCTCTAGGGATGGAGGGGCTACAGAGTTAGGTGGGGTCGCTCAGCTCAGGTGGGGCAGGGCGGTTCATGCTGGTACAACTAGCTGGCCTCATGTCAAACTGGCCCAGGGTGACCCTTTGACGTTTCAGCTGCCCCCAGCCCGCCCTTCTGCCCCTTAAGCCTCCGGGTCCTGCACCGCAGGAGGAGTAGCTCCATGTGGGTGCGCAAAGAAGGTCCTTATGGTAGCTAGCGAGGGCCCTCTTGGCTGCTCTCTGCAGGACACACCCCAGGTGTCTTCCCAGCCGCTCCCTGACGATGGCGCACGTGCATTTTGCACTGGGTGGCGGCAGCCCTGCCTGCAGGGGGCCTGGACCCCTGAAAACCTCCAGGGCGAGGGACTGGCTGGAGGGCTCACCCAGGAGAGGCGGGGAACACCTGCTGTTCCTACTAGCTGGCAGCACTGTCAGGATCTGGTGCACTGTGGACCATGTGACAGTGCCCCTCACACTTGACCCACAGCCCCTTGCTATACCAGTTCTGCCCCCCACCAGCTCTGTGCCCCAACTCCTGACCCATAGCCACCTGCTATACCAGTCCTCATCTCAGTGACCCCTAAGCCTTTTCAATGATTTTAGCAAGCTGCAGAGCAGGATTGGATGTTTATATGAAGAACAAGAATCTCCAGTTACAACAGTAAAACCTTACCCTTCTGCTTGAGGGTTTAAGCCAGTCTCTAGCTGGGTTTAAGAGAACACTCCAGTGTGGGGTGTATTAGCCATCATCTGTTAGTGCATAGGTTCTCCCACCTTCCTCTCAAGCAGCTGCTGGGAACAGGAGCTGGGATACTGGGCTAGCCGGCTCAGCCTGGCAATCCCTCTGCTTGTACGTCTCCCCAGCCACCCCCAGAGCCATAACTAGGTATTTTTGCGCCTAAGGCAAGAATATAAAATTGTGCCCTTCCTCAGGGCCGGCTCTTCAGCAGCGGGTCCCTCAGTCCCTCTCGGAGGGAAGGACCTGCCCCCGAATTGCCGCCGAAGAATGAATTAAGCAGCAGCAGTAGAGCCTGTGATTTTGGGGAGGGTCCTAACTCATGATTTTTGACTGCTTGGGCTGGTAATGTTGCTTTCAAGATGGTCTTTGGTTCCAGTCCAGTTCCAATCCAGAGAGGGACTCTCAGGTTAAGAGAGGAGAGAGGTGCTGGATATCAGCAGAGGCCACTAGGGATCAGAATGTGTCCTGAGAATGCTGGGAGTTCAGGTTTGCAGGGCAGGATCAGGGGCGGCAGGTTTGTAGAAATTTTGGTGGTGCCCAGAACCCACCCCTGCCCAAACTCCACACCCCCACCAGCCCAAGGCTCTGGGAGGGAATTTGGGTGAGGGAGGAGGTCTGGGGTGCAGGCCCTAGGCTGGGGCAGGGGATTGGGATGCAGGCTCTGGGAGGGAGTTTGGGGATCGGAGGGGGTGTGGAGGGAGGGGGTGCAGGTTCTGGGAGCGAGTTTGGGTATGGGAGGGGTGCAGAGGGATGGGGTGCAGGGGTGAGGGCTGTGGCTGCAGATGAGGGGTTTGGGAGGGGCTCAGGGCAAGAGTAGGCATGTGAGGGGTGAGGGCTCTGGCTGGGAATGGGAGGTTTGGGGTATGTGAGGGGCTCAGGGCTGGGGCAGAGGGTTAGGGTGTGGGGGGTGAGGGTCCTGGCTGGGACTAGGGATGAGGTGTTTGGGGTGCTGGAGGGGCTCAGGGCTTGGGCAGAGGGTGAGGTGGGGGGTGAAAGCTCTGACTGGGGGTGCGGGCTCTAGGGTGGGGCAGGGCTGGGGATGAGTTTGGGGTGCAGGCAAGCTGCGCCGGGACAGGCCAGAGAGGACTCCCCCCAGCCCTTTCCCTGCCGGCAGCAGCAAGTTCTGTGGGAGGAGCCTCCTTTTCCTGCCACCCCAGCAGCACACTCCCCCCACCACTGTCACTGCATGTGCTCCTAGGGCCCCTCGCAGCTCCAGGAATCTCCCTCGCCTCCCCTGTAGTGGGTGCCTGGGTGCTGCTTGCACCTCCTCCCCTGCTGCTGCCCCTCACTGTAGCCTCACTGGGGGTGAGGGATGGCGCTGCCCCCTTGCCCAGCATGGGGCAGGAGTGGTGACTGCCGGTGAGGGGGGCCCCCTGTGCTGCTGGAGGGTCCCATTGGAAAATGAAAGGGTCTGAGGGGGAAGGGCAGACTCAGTCAGTCTGCCCTGACTGACTGAGTCTGCCCTGGCAGTTGAAATGGGGGGCACTAGGATCCTGCAGCAGCAGTTGTTGCAAGGGAAAGACAGGACTCTCTCTGCTCCGGCTAGGAAGGGGGGGGGGGAGCAAGTCGGGGCCAGGGGACACCCGGGGGAGGTAGGGGTGGAGCAGGTGGGGAGGGGGGGGGGGAGATCACCTGGGTTATAAATATCTCTGTGCGAGGTGCTTTTTTTTTTTTTCTCCACTGCTTTCTGCACCCCTCGGCTTTGTGTGCCTGAGGCAAGTGCCTCACTCTCCCCCCCCCCTTACCTCACGCATGTCAGACTGGGAGTGTGCTCCTTCCCTGCTCCCTCTTCTTCTTTGTAAAGGCTGGAACCATGTTTGCTTTGCTTCAGCCCTTGGACCCCTTCCAGCACTGTCTGTCAGTAGGACACTTTGCTAATCCCTTTAATCCCCCACAGCATTGTGTGGCACTGGCTCAGGGTAGCCAGTGGGTACATCTACACCGGAGGGTAATGTCTGAGATCAAAGGGATGGCTTCTCTCAAGAGCTCTATTTCCAGCCATTTCAGTCCCGGTTCATCCCCTCTTATTCATAGAGACCCCCCCATCTGAATAACCTAATTGCCTTCTATGATGAGATAACTGGCTGTATGGATGAGGGGAAAGCAGTGGACGTTTTATTCCTTGACTTTAGCAAAGCTTTTGATATGGTCTCCCACAGTATTCTTGCCAGCAAGTTAAAGAAGTATGGACTGGATGAATGGACTATCAGGTGGATAGAAAGCTGGCTAGATCGTCAGGCTCAACGGATAGTGATCAATAGCTCCATGTCTAGTTGGCAGCTGGTCTCAAGTGGAGTGCCCCAAGGGTCGGTCCTGGGTCCAGTTTTGTTCAATATCTTCATTAATGATCTGGAGGATGGCGTGGACTGCACCCTCAGCAAGTTTGCAGATGACACTAAACTGGGAGGAGTGGTAGATATGCTGGAGGGTAGGGATAGGATACAGAGGGACTTCGACAAATTAGAAGATTGGGCCAAAGAAATCTGATTAGGTTCAACAAGGACAAGTGCAGAGTCCTGCACTTAGGACAGAAGAATCCCATGCACGGCAGCAGTTCTGCAGAAAAGGGTGAGAAGCTGGATGAGTGAACAGTGTGCCCTGGTTGCCAAGAAGGCTAATGGCATTTTGGGCTGTATAAGTAGGGTCATTGCCAGCAGATGGAGGGACGTGATCATTCCCCTCTATTTGACATTGTTGAGGCCTCATCTGGAGTACTGTGTCCAGTTTTGGGCCCCACACTACAAGGATGTGGAAAAATTGGAAAGAGTCCAGAGGAGGACAACAAAAATGATTAGGGGGTGGGAGCACATGACTTACGAGGAGAGGCTGAGGGAACTGGGACTGTTTAGTCTGCAGAAGAGAAGAACGAGGGGAGATTTGATAGATGCTTTCAACTACCTAAAAGAGGGTTCCAAAGAGGATTGACCTAGACTGTTCTCAGTGGTAGCAGATGACAGAACAAGGAGCAATGGTCTCAAGTTGCAGTGGGGGAGGTTTAGGTTGGGTATTAGGAAAAACTTTTTCACTAGGAGGGTGGTGAAGCACTGGAATGGGTTACCTAGGGAGGGAAGGAATCTCCTTCCTTAGAGGTTTTTAAGGTCAGGCTTGACAAAGCCCTGACTGGGATGATTTAGTTGGGAATTGGTCTTGCTTTGAGCAGGGGGTTGGACTAGATACCTCCTGAGGTCCCTTCCAACCCTGATATTCTCTGATTCTTTCTTGCTGGTAGATTTAGGATTCTGAGCTCATTCCCGGTAAGCCCCTTGGCAGCCTTAACCCCTGTGCTCCCATTGGTGCCGTCATCTCTCCCCTGCGGGCTTTGTTCTGATGATCTCCCCTTTATCTCCTTTTGCCCACCTCGGATCTCTGAGCAGCTCCTGGGGCAGCTGCATTGGCTGCTTCTTGCTCCACACGTCCTTTCTTGGATGAGGCTGGATGTTTGCTCCTAAACTGCTGCCTTTCAGCTTTCCCCAGTCATCTTCCCCACTGTTGGATTTTCATAAGTCCTCCTGCACTTACTGGGTTCCTTCATTCCAACCTGCTGTCTTACTGTCCTGGTACGGCTGCTGGCAGAGACCACATCCCTCACTCTGCTGAAATCAGGGGCTTCGTGCTTTCTTTTCCTTCTGTCAGATCCTTTCCTGGGAAGATACAGATTGGGATGGCTCCCCCATCAACCAGTCTCTTTGCTCTTTGGATCGCAAGTCACCTTTGGTGTAGCTTAGATGAGACTTATTTGGTATCCAGCAAGTACCAGGGCAGTTAAAAACCCCACAAACAGTTTTGGGTTGGTTTGAGGGTGGAAGATTCAGGGGTCTTATGAGCAGAAAGGACCATTATGATAATCTAATCTAGTTCCTGTAAAATACCAGTCCGAGAACCTCACCCAGGGATTCCTGCATCCAGTCCATGACTCTGAGCTTGAGTATATCTTTTAGAAAGACCTTGTTAAGACTCCAAGTGATGGAGAATCCACCACATCCCTAGGAAACTGGTCCAGTGGTTAATGGTCCAGTGGTTAATTTCCCCCCACTGTTAAAAACGGGCACCTTTTAATTCTAGTCTAAAAGCTTCAGCTTCGAGCCCCCGGCTCTCTTTCTGCCTTGGAGAGCTCTCTGCGCTCCAAAATCTCCCCGGGTAGATCCCAGCCTGTCAATATCTTCCCTTACAGCTACTCCCCAGATTTTCCATCCCCACTCCCCTCCCAGGTGGGGAGTTGACCTGTCACTTTGCTGCCTTTCATTTCTTCTAGCCCCCAGGGGAGTCACTAGGTGGCCCACGGGGCCAAAACTGGACCACCAGATGCTTCTGAACGGACCCCGAAATCTTCTTATTTACTTATCATTATTTTTGTATTATTTTCTCTGGAGTCTGGACCTTGGCAATACCTGGATCAAAAAATTTGGTTATTGACAAAAAACATTAGCATTGAAGATATCACTGCTGTGTAACACCTCAGTGACCATCCTCTCCCCATCCAGTTCTCCAGTCCGGACTGGCCCCACTGCACTGACTTCCCATCCCACCAGATTTCGGTTTGACCCAAATCAATCAGGATCACTACAACTTGGGATGCCGTTCCACTTAGCATCTCCCATGCTGCTTCAGCACTAAATTAGCCCACGTTTCTGGCATCTGCTAGCAGGGCTATGTGTAAACTGGACTCTGCATGTTCTTAGCAGAGGGCCAGGGTGAGGGGAGAGATTTGGAACCTGCCCCCCTCTACACTGATTTCTTTCTCTCTCTCTGGTGTTCCATGTTAAAGCTACTTCCCGATCAGAGATGTCTGGAGCCTTCTCATCCCTCAACCTGCTCCTATCCTGATCTTGTAATACAAGTTCACCACTTCAGACCAACAGCACATAGGTGATTCAGTGAGCCCCACCAAAAAGAAATCCTTTAATATATAGCGATAATGAAACGGGATACACAAAACTAAACAGTCATCAGCACTCAGACACAGGACTCCGGCCTAAGAAATCCGGTCAGGGACAATGGTTTGGTTTTCCCCCGTCAGGCCGCCTCTGGGACCTGTTCTCCACCACACTGAATTCAGCCTTGGTTGGAGAGGGGCGCTGACTGGGGGTGGAGAGGTGGGGTGGCAGGTTCCAAAACCACAGCGTTTTGGACTGACTCTTTGCTTTGATTTCCGGGGTTGGCTGGGCATGTTCCCATCCTCGGCAGCCAGACCTGGCTTGGGTGGGACAGACATTTCGAATGTGAGGGAAGGGGTCCCGCTCTGGCTGAAGCAGCAGTCTTTGTGGTGCGGGTGGTCCCACATGGAATGGTCTATATTACAAACTAGGGAGCATATGCACATTTATACAGAGGACTCTTGCCCCGGGGCTGGGGGACCCCCAGAACTAGACACCAGAGCGACCCACTTGCCTTTAAATATATTGGGTTTGTTTCCTTTAGTGTTTCTAAACTATGTACATCGTTGTGCTTGTAGATGACCCATCACCAGATGGAGTCAGTCTGTCAGAGCGTTTGGGGAACTGCCTGGTCTTTCTGATGGACCCAGGTTCCTTTGCTGCTGCAGTCCCGGGGAAAGGAATGGAAGAGGCTTTCCAGACCTCCCCCCCCCCCCCCCCCCCCCCCCCCCCCCCCACTTCCACTGCAATTTATCATTGGACCAACCCTGCTGAGCAGGGAGCAGAGGTGGATCTCCAAGCATGCTCCTGTGATGTTCTGACACTCCCAGAGATGGCAGGGAGCCAGAGCACATGAGCACTGGGGGGAGCCCTTAAGCCAACTCGGTGCTGTGCCCATCTAGGAGCTGGGATGGGTGGAGATGGCTTCTGGAGGCCTTCAAAGGCAATGCTGTGTCTGCTTCGCCAGGCCCTGGGAGTGAACCTCATACTGGGCTCCATGGCTCTCTGCTTTCCTTCAGCACGTGTCCCCAATGGCCTTAGGCTGTGCGGCAATGTACACAGAGGTGCCAGTCTCCATCCTGAACCTCCATGCACCCAGGCAGAGCTGAGCATCCTAGAGCCAGCAGAGGAAGCCAGGGGGAGGCTGGGTGCCACCAGCCCCATTCCAAGAAGTTGCTCCGCTTTGTTCTTCTCCAGCTGTGGTTTGTAGGACACCTCCAGGGCCAATCAGTGAGGCCAGTACACCCAGCATGTTGGTGACCTGGCACGTTAGCATAGCCCGAGTGCGTCTGTGTCACGGAGGCTCCAGGAACGGTCTGAGAGGGCCATCTCCATTGCATGGGAAGGATTCCCAGAGCCAGCTGCTCCAGGGTCCCTTTTGTGGGGCAGGTTCTGAGAGTTCAGACAAGGGGGTTATTGCCCAGGCCAAAGTCCTGGGCTGCCTCAGCCCTGGTCCTTGCCCAGTGCAGAGGAGAGGCGCGTGTCTGGGAAGCTGTGGGATGGATGAGTGTGGAGGTGCCTCAGGGCGGAGGCAAGGACAAGGGCATGGAGGGCCTTTGGGCCTGGTGGCTGCGTTCTACCGGGGATGGCTTCAGTTGTTCTCAAACAGGGAGAGCAGGTCGTCGTTGCTGTTGTTGGGGAGATCTGGTGGCCCCAGGTAGGAGAGCAGCTCATCGGGGTTTGTCAGTTCGGGAAGAAGCTAAGGGCAAGAAACAGAACGAAATTACTAGGGCACCCTGGGCCCAGAGAACGCCACGCAGGCGGCCCATAGCCAGCAACAACCCGCCCAGCGCCCTGGGGAAAAGCCAGAGCCGAGGGTGTTGCTCTGGACAAGGGGAGAAAGTAAATGGCACAGCCACAAAAGAACCCAGGAGCCCTGACTCCAGCCCCAGCTCTAGAACAGACCCCTAATCGCAGGTGACCTTTCCTCTCCATGAAGCCAAGCTCCGGGCTATCCCCTCTCCACCCTTGCATTGCCACATGGAGAGATCAGCTTCTGATCAGGCACATCACTAGGCTCCAGAATTTGGGAGCTGCCCTCCAGCACTCTGTTGGGGCCACATCATGACCTCCTCTCCAGGCTACAAAACACTACCTAGGACGGGACGTTTGGCCCCATCTCACCCAGCCTGGCATGTCAGGCGACAGCTGGTGCGAGGGCCCAAGGCTGCCCAGAGAGCTGTGGTGAGCCAGTGTTGCCCAGTTTGCTCTGGGCATGGCAGTTCAATGGATTTCTTCAGCCTGGTTTTGAAAACCCAGCAGGAGTAACTGCTAGCTGAGCACCTATGGAGCAGAGGGGGATGGGCTGGGAAGAGGGGCTGCAGCCTCCGAGTCCCTGCCCCACACAAGCCATGTGGAAAGGTTACCTTTTTTTGTCAGCCCCCAAAATAGCTAGCAGCTGCAAACTCTCCTGCAGGGAGATCAGGAGCCAGAGGGTGGGGGCAGCCTATTCCCCCAGTGCTGGGACCTTCCCCACTAACACCACGGTCCCTATGTCCAGTCACAGCCCCCTGGGAAAACCATGCCAGCTCCCAGCAGAGAGGGGGCAGCTTGATCTAAAGCTAGATCAAGCAGCTGATGTGTTTGGCAGTCCCTCCCCGGCCAGGGGCAAGGGAGACTCCCAAGCCCCGGGGGCTCCTGGTTCAGAGCGAGCTCAGAGCGACTGTGAACAGTGGCATGTGGTGCTGCAGGACTGGGGAGAACTGGGTCCCCGCTGGGGCACGGATCTCTGGAGCGATGACGTGTCTGGGGCAGGCAGAAGCCAAGAGCTGAGCCCCACAGTGCACTAATGAGACACCTGTGCAGCGGGGGAAGGCGACAGGAAATTCCAGCTGCTGTAGATGGTTCTGGGTTCAGCTGGCTGGGCAGAGTGGGATTAGCGCTGGCTGGAGGCCTGAGACAGCACAGCGCCCAAGGGGTGGCAGCCTCGCCAATGACCGGGGGGTCTCTGAGCAGACATAGGAAGGGGATGCACAAAGGGAACAGCATGAGGAAGCACTGGCTATGGGCATGCCTCCTCTTCCCCCGCCCCTCTAATGCAGCACCAGCCGAGTGGACCTCAAACCTCTGACCTACTGCCCAGAAGAGTCCGACGGGGGGATGGGATGGGGATCGAGCCTCATTCCCAACCCAAGACCATCTGCGCCCCAGGCCTGAGGCCATAAGTCCTGCAGCCAGGAAGCCTTCGGGGAAGCCGGTGGGAGCCAGACCACGTGGAGAACAAACCACCCTCCGCGGGGACTGTGTGGCGAAGGCACTCGACTGCACTCCCGGAGGGCGTGGCTCAGAGTCTCACACCTCCAGCTGCCCTGTTGCAAGGTGGGGGCAGATCCATCAAGCTAGGGCAGTTCAAGGGGGTCGGCCATGAGGCTGGCTGCATCGCCGCTTCACATACCGCTGGATCTGAAACTGACTTGCCTTAAGTGGCGCGGGGGAACTTTGAAGAGCACATGTCCCTGCAGCCCTCCTGCCCTGAGCATGTGGGGATTTTCACTTCAATAGCAGGGGGCACTGAGCTGGGCTCTTTGGCACACAAGTTTCTCAGACTCCATCCCCAGTGAGCATGGGAGCCAGGTGCCAGTGAGCTCAGCTAGTAATGGGCCCAGGCACTGTTGGCTAATCACAGAACTGGGCCTCAGTCCGGAAGGTCCCTGCAACTAGTGCAGACCGGTGCCTCAGGGCTTCCCCTGCCCTGCTTAGAGAAAGAAGATTCAGTGCTGGGGGGGAGTGCAGCCCCACACACTAGTCCCGGAGCTGGGCAGCGCACACTCAGGAGGAGTCAGGTTACTTACATCGAGGGAAGGCTCTGGCCCGTCCCCAGCTCCCGGCATGCCCGGCTGCCCCACCATCCCAGACCCAGGGTTAAAGGCAAGATCCCCTGCATGCGCTGGACCCCCGGATCCCGCCTGCCCAATGGGCTGCCGGGACTGCGGGGGGGGAGGGTTCCGATGATGGAGCTGCTGTCCCGACTGGCCACTGAGGTTGGGGTTATGAAGCCCCTGCTGCACAGGATTGTGGGATGGATCCATCCTGCCAGATGGAGGCATCTGAGAGAGAGGAAGAAAATCTGGCGATGAGAAACCATTCTCTGAGGTGTGGAGTGGCCAGGCCTGAAGCAGGACCCCAGCGTCACACCCAAGGCCATACTGACACCCAGAATACACGCCTGCCCTCAACACCCCCACAAACATGCCACTGACATACACCCTGCCCCACACTCCCCTCACAACAACCCGTGGCCCTCATGGAGCCTGGTATTTTACAGCTGATGTGAACAGGCAGAATGGTACCCCTGCATTCCCACCTTCCCGAAGAGCCTGCCACACTGCCCCCTGTGGAGTGCGGGCCGCAGCAAAGCGAGGTGCTCTCTCACTCACCAACTTCTGGAGATTGGGCCCTGGTTCTGGCTCTCCTGCACCAGATGGCAAATAACCACGCCCGCTTCAGAAACCCACCAATCAAAGGACAGGATGCTATTGGGCAAGGCAACATGCTGCCAAGCAGCCTGGGCATATCCAGTGAACCAGCTGCGAGCTGGCACAAACACTAGTGAGGAAGCGCAGCATCCTGTCAGCTCCACTGCTCAAGGGCCTGGGAGGAACAGCTCCCACAGACAGAGGTGGGGTCACCCCAGCCACAGGGAGAGCACCCCCCTCCCACACACACACAGCCCTTGCCCCCTCCAGGGAAGCCCAGCTGACCTGTCCGGTGATGGAGGGAGCCGGTGGCTTTTCGGGGGTCAGGAGGCTGCTGGGAATGTCCGATTGGTAGGAGATGGGGGGAGGCCCTGGAGTGAATTCGTTTAACGTTGGGGTGCCGGGGTTTGTGGGAGGGAACGAGTCCGGGAAACTGCCGGGGCCGGAGAAGCTGGAACCTGTGAAAGGAAACCCTGTCAGAGCAGAACCAGGTGTGCCAGGGTGGGGCGGGGCGCTCTGAGGAAGGACATTCATGGGCAGTTCCCTAGGAATCCCATCACGAGCTGCTGGGCACACTCAGCTCCAGGGCGCCTCCCTGCACTTCATCCAGCAGCGGGGTCCTCTTGGCCACCCTGCCCTGCCTGCTCCCCCAAAAGGAAGCCAGTGGAGACCCCTTCTTTGTCCCTTCCCTCTGGTCAGAGGCCCCCGTTCCTGATGCCTAGCCCATCCCTCCACCCAAAGGCCCCATTCCCTGCTCCTTGCCTGCCCCCTACCTGAAGGCCCCATTCCCTGTCCCCCAACTTGAAGGCCCCATTCCCTGCCCCCCTACCTGAAGGCCCCATTCCTTGCCCCCTTGTCCGTCCCCCGCCCCGACCTGAGACCCTCTCTCCCCTTCCCCCCAGCCCAGAGGCCCAGTCCCCCCCAGTCACTCACTCTGGCTGCTGTAGTCGCTGGTACTGCCACTGGTGGGCGGGGGCTGCAGGGGCGTGAATGGTGAGGAGCCGGGGCCCAGGGCGGCGATCATCTCCATGACATTGGGCATCACCATGTGAGTGGGGCTCATGGTCCGGCAGCGCTTCAGCACAGGGCCGTCCTGCTCCTCCTTGATGTGGATGTCGGGCTTGATGGGTACTGGCTTCCAGCTGCACGTGGGGTCGATGGTGATCTCCTCATAGTCGGAGCTGGGTGGGCACAGAGGGGCAGGTCAGGGCGGGCAGAGCTCACACACCTGCGGGGACTGCCAGGGCCCCTGACATCAGCCAGCCTGGGGCAACCGGGCTATTGCTGCAGCAGCCCTGGGCGTGGCAGCTTTCCAAGAGGGGTGAGGAAGGAGCATGGTGGCATGCATCCTGGCAAAGCCCTCCAGAGACCCCTGTCGCCTGTGCTGGGCGCTGCTCTGGAGTCGGCCTCTCCCTTCCTGGGGGTGGGCCGGACCTGTTCCCTGAAGTCCCTGGGTTTAGCTGGGCAGAGGAGTCAGCAGAGCAGGGCTGGCATGACGAGGGCTGTGGGAGCAGGGCTGGCAGGGGGCTCTGTACAAGGGGCGGCTGCAGGCAGGGCCCAGCCTTCCCAGCCTCTAGTGCTGGTCTGTCCTGTTAGTCATGGGGAAGGGCCAGTTCAAGAGCTGCAGGGACTGGAGCCCTCTGTCAAGGTGCAGCCTTCCCCCCAGACTGCCCCAGGCTGTGCTGGAGGGACCCCTCTGGCGGTGGAAGAGGAGGGGTGTCCAGCGCTCTCTGCTGAGGCTGCTAAGATGGGACTTTTAGCTGGACACACCCAGCCACTGCCTGAACCCTGCACTGGGCCCTGGGGACAGGCACAGCCCAGCACTCAGCTCAGTCTTGTTCTGGGGTCTCCCGGGAAAACGTATTGTTCCCCTCTCCCACTAAGCAGGGTCTCTGGAGAGCACTGCAAGGTGCTCTGTCCCACAAGGCACAGCTCTCCCATCCCTTGGGCTCCCACCCAGAGCTGTCCATTCCCCAGGAGTCCCTACTGACCCCACCCAAATCATGTGCTGCCCGGATGTCCCTCCACTGCACACAGGGATTCCCCCTTCAGCCCCTCCGCCATCTGCCCTCTCCAAGGTGCGGGGGACGGGGGGAGGGCAGGGGGCAGGTCAGGGATCTCCAGAGCAAATCCCCTAATCGGCCTGGCTTTTGGGGGGGCAGGTTGTGCCCCCAGACAGCCACTAACTCCACCAGCTCTCTCTCTCTCTGGCACACATCTGCCCTCTGGTGGCGAGAGGGAAACACAACAGTGCAGCACAGTGCGGGAACTCAAGCAGGGCACTTACTTCTGAATGTAGATCAGGATCCCCAGCATGTACTGATCCACCTCTAGTCCTTCCAGTAGGGCTGTTTTACTGAGGACAAGACAAGGGAGGGGTCTGAGAACGGAGCCCAGTCACACCATTCAGCTCCTCGTAGGAGCTGGGGACTCAAATCCAAAACAGCATCCACAGCCAGAGGAACCTAGTACTGCTCCCCTCCCCCCACAAACCCCCTGGGCCCTGAGAGTGGGTCAGAAAGCACTGTACAAAGGTGGATTGGTATCTTTATCCCCGTTATACAGAGGGGGAAACTGAAGCACAGAGAGAGCAAGTCCCAGGTCACCCAGCAGAAGAGCTGCGCGTAGGACCCAGTTCTCCAGCTTCTCAGCCCCCTGCTCTGAGCACTAGACTCTGCTACACTGGTGCCGCTCTCCCCTGCCCCGTGACAGCAGTTCAGCCAGAGTGTGAGGAGGTGGGGAGTGGGGGGGGGGGGTCAGTCTGGGCTGCCCACTCCACAGAGCATGACCACTCACTTGCAAACAGGACACCGCCACGTTCCCCTCTCGCAGTTCAGCTGCAGGTAGGACTCCAAGTCGAAGCACTGAGCAGGGAGAGAAAGTGAGACAAGCAGTCACCCTGGTGGTTGGGGGTGGAGGGGGGAGAAGGCAGCAAAGTGCTGCCTCCAGGTGGCAGGGAGAGAGACAGCCCAGGCACTGGGCTAGCAGCCTAGCCTTACAATGTCCTCAGTGAGGGGTCTCCCACCCCTTCCCTGGAAAGACTCTTCTGCCGCCTGAGAGATCTCACTGCCATTCTGTCCCTTTTTCACTAGTCAGAGCCCTTTATTTCTGCTCCTCTCAGCATGTGCCTGAGCCCAGACGCCTGGCGGGGAGCACAAGCAGTGTGGGGCTGGGGTCTCACCTGTATGTGCCTGCAGTCATGCCCTCGGGCAGGGAGCTGGATTCTCCGGAAGGTGATAGGACACTTCAGCGACACCTTGATAGCTGTCTGCTCCACGCCGTCCTCCCCATTGGGACCTGGAGTCCCTGGGATCGTCCCGCTGCTGAAGTTTCGCTTTACTAGGTATTGAGAGGGAAAGGCCATTGAGAACAGCACCGTCACTTCCTGGGGAGCTGGGCTCAGGCGGAGGAAGGTTCCAGGCCTGGGGAGCCAGCCTGCCAGGAAGCTGCACAGCCCCTCACTCCAACCCCTTAGGGAGACTTGCTTCACATGGCAGGGCTGGGAGGGAAGACCAGCGGGGGGCTAGTTAGAGTGGGGGGGCTTGTGCAGAGTTAACAGGCAGTGCTGCGACCAGGCCTTGCTGCTCTTATGGGTCAGCTGGTGGCAACTCAGGCTGGGGGTGTGTGTAAGTGCTGGTCACCACTAGGGTGCCCCCTGGTGATCAAAGGCATGCACGCCACCCCTGGCACAAGGAATTGGAATGTCAAGGGTCAGACGCCCAGATGTGTATGAACTGCACTAGCCCATTGCGATGGGCACCTGAGCCAGCAGGAGGGGAGAGCCCTTAGGAACACACCAGCTGGGCTTGGATGGGGGAGCACTGATTGGTGCCCTAATTACTAGCTCCTTGCCCTCCTCTTTGCCTTTCACCCGAGGATCTCCAAGCTCCTTAGTCACTAATTGACTGTGTGGCAGCTCAGTATCATTATCTCCACTTAACAGCTGGGGAAACTAAGTCACAGAGGAGGGCAGGGGCATGCCCAAGGTGAGAACCCAGGAGTCCTGACTCCCAGTCCCTTTCTCTAACTATAAGCCCACAAAGACAGAACCCAGCGCTGCTTGGAATTCCTCCTTCCAGCTCCCATTCACAGCAGCTCCAACAGGAGCACTGCCCACAGGGCTAAGGCCTCCAAGCTCATGACACGTCAAAGGAGCCATCTTGCGGCCCAACGGGAGCACTCACTTTTGGTGATGCAGTGCTCGGCTGGTAGCAGGCGCTTCTTTATTAACCCTTGCAGCACTGACCGAACGGAGGGCCGGTGCACCAGCTGCAGGACAAAGAGGTGAGACTGCAAAGAGGAGAGGAGAGAGGTTAGCTGGGCCGGGAGAGGGCGAGCATTTGTGCGTGTGCACAAATCAGACCAGCGTTGCCATGCCTCTCCCCCAGTGCCCCCAGGCTTCCATATCCACATCTATCGATTGCACCAGTAGATCCCCAGGGCTCTGCACAAGAATCCCAGCCAACAGGCTCCACTGAACTGTCTCGTTGAGCCTTCTAGTGTGTCTGGAGTCCCTGGCCCTTTTAAATGGCCACCCACACTCCTAATGACATGGCTATAGACTGTGTCCAGTACACGTGGTCAGGGCCACCCTGCATCTCATCCCTAAAGGCTGAGCAGAGCTTTCCCAGCTACCTGGAGGCTGAACCCAAAGCCCCTTCTAGGGGGACATTATGGGTGGCAGCAGTAGTGCCACCTAGGATTAAGGTTGCTCAACACTTCCCATTCTAAGACCCCTTTTTTAGCTATTTATAACTTTGCCAAATGTTAACTGCTCAGGCTGAACTTTTCCACACCGAGAGTCTGCTTCAGGCTGCATTTTCTGGGCAAGTTTCAGCGAAAAGGGCTCAGCTGTTTCCAAGACCAAGACTAGGGAATAACACCTCATTTTGCCCATGGCCAAAAAACTCTTGCAAGCATTTCGCTGAGAAGCTCTAGCACCCCTATGCTTTGGGGCGGGGGTTAAAACATGACAAGGGGTTGCCCTCTGGTATAAGCAAAGTGCACAGGCAACCTATATTGAGGAATTTCCTAGCTTTTGAGTACTTGACTTTTCAACCTTAATGTTCTTTTCACACGAGGTGTTGATTTTTTTTGGTTTTGTGGTTTTTACTGTAATATGCCATTGGAACATCTGACCAAGGGTTGGGATGAATTCTCCGTCATCGGCAAGGTTTCAATCACGATTGGCTGTTCTGCTAAAAGATCTGCTCTAGTTCAAACAGGAATTAATTCAGGGCAGTCCTATGGCCAGTGTTATGCCAGAGGTCAGCCTAAATAATCCGAGTGGTCCCTTCTGGTTCAATAAGCTGTGAATTTAGGTTCTCTCTCATAGTCTGCTCCAGGGAACATAGAAATCCAATTCTGGTTCTTCCCCTCCCTCCCAGAGTCCAGGCTGTGACTTCTGGAATACCTGCCCCAGAGGTCAATCCACCTGCCCCAGAGGTCAATCCACCTACCCCAGGATGCGCTGTATCTCCAGCGGATGGGGCTGCCATGCTGCTGGACTAGCCAAACTTGGTTAGTCAGGGCTAGATTTTCTGTTGGGGGGTGGTGCATGCTGGGAGTAAGGAACCAATTGGGAACCATCCCAACCATTAATAATCTTTTGCCCTTCTCTGGTGCCTTTAAATGGTGGAGCTCAACATGCTTTAACTAAGCAAGCCTGGAAGGTAAGTTTAGTGTGCACATGGCTTAGGCCACACTCCTTCCCAGAGCTAGGAACAGAACTAAGGAGTGAGTTCCCATCTCTAACCATTACTCCACCCTCCCTACTAACGCCAGGGCTCCAGCTCAGGACTCCTGGATCTGACTGCTCTGCTCTAACCAGCAGACCACACTGTCTCCAATAGGTGAAGGTACGGGTGCCCCCCCGGGGTGCTGCTGGATGGAGCATGTGGATGCTGTGAGATACAGCTGCCCTTGGGAGGCCATGCCCACATCTCCTGGCCTGGCAGAGATGGTGTGTGGTGTCTGGCCTCTGACTGGCCATGGTCAGGAAATTGGTTTTTATTCCCATGAAAAATCTTGGGTTTTCGTCAAAAAAATGAAAACTAAAATATTTCAATTTGGTAATGCTGCTGTGGTGCCTCATAGGAGTTCAGGTGCCTCATGCTCTCATTCTCTATGGGCTGGACTTCAGTTTCTCCGCTTGATGAAGGCAGGTGGTGGTATCATGGGAGTCCCTGGCTGTGGTGCATCATGGGAAAGCAAGTCTGGCTCGGAAACCTGGCCCTTAGAGTAGAATGTTGCATAAGAGGAAAATGAACTACAACTCCCATGAGGTGTGGCAGCAGCATTGTCGAATGGAAACATTCAGCATTTGTTTCTTTGATGAAAAATCAAAAATGGAACCAGGCGATAGACCAGAGCAGATCTTTTAGCAAAACATCCAACCTTAATTTAAAAAATGTCAATGATGGAGAATCCACCATGAGCCTTAGGAAATTGTTCCATTGGTTAATTACTCTCACTGGTAAAAATGTACACCTTATTTCCAGTCTGAATTTGTCTAGCTTCAACTTCCAGCCAGTGGATCATGTTAGACCTTTCACTGCTAGACTGAGGAGCCCATTATTAAAATATTTGTTCCCCACGTAGGTACTGACAAACTGTGATGAAGTCACCTGTTAGCCTTTTTGTTGTTGTTGAGCTAAACAGACTGAGCTCTGTGAGTCTCTCACACTCAGGCATGTTTTCTAATCCTTTAATCATTCTTGTGGCTCTTCTCTGCCCCCTCTCTAATTTATCAACACGTCTCCTGAATTGTGGGCACCAGAACTGGACACAGGATTCCAGCAGCGGTTGCACCAGTGCCAAATGAGCAGGACTGGGCCCACGGTGTGATGTAACTTTACAACAAGCATGTGTGCACACATATACACACACACACGCTTCTGTGCATCTGGCAGGCTCTGCGAGCTTGTCAGTCCGTGCATGTACTCAAATCTGGGCAGGCAGGGGAGTGCAGGTCACTTACACAGCAGCAGGCGGTGACGGTTATCTGGATGGTGTTCCTCCCGGGCTGGCACACCTGCTTCAGGTAGAGGGGCTTGTGAGAAGTCTTGTTGTCTCCCCGCTCGATAGTCAGGGGCGTGGCATTGACACTGACCTGGACTGAGGCCGGCCAGTTAGTGTTCATCTGTCGGTCCTCGTGGTGGTAGCATTTGAACTGGAGCTCCAGGTCAGGCCTTGGGCAGGAGGAAAGCTAGCTGAGTGACCCCAGAGAGTTCTTTGGACGGGCCGAGGATGGCGTAGAGGGAGATAGGCTAGGAGCCTGTGGAACAGGGACTCAGGGTAGCTCCAGGGCCAGGGGCGGGGCATCGGCCAGGTTCTCTCCATTGCCAGAGAGAAGGCAGACGGGATGGCGTTGTGACTCAGCGGTGAGGATCCTAGCTATGAAGGGGCCAGAGGGCAGTGCCTTGGGGTGGAGGGACCAGAGGGTGATGGTTGGACTGGGGGGTGGGCAAAGGAGCAGACGCAGCTGTGGGGAGGCCTGCCCCTAGGGGGATGCCAAAACTGCTGCACAGCCAGGAGGGCCAGGCACCATCCCGGTGCCAGGACTGCCCCGGTGCTGGGCCAGGCTGCATCTCCACCAGCAGGTGTGAGAGCGGCCAGGCCAGTGTGACGATGACCCAGAGCCGTAACAAGGAATTTTTGCACCTGAGGCAAGGGCCAGCTTCAGGCTCTTCGGCAGCAATTCGGTGGCGGGTCCCTCCGTCCCTCTTGGAGGGAAGGACCTGCCACCAAATTGCCGCTGTCACCGAATTGCCACCGAAGAAGTGGCGGTGGTAGAGCTGCTGCTGAAGCGCCGCCGATCGTGTTTTTTTTTTTCTCCGCCCCGCTTGGGTGGTAGAGCTGCGCCTCTCCGCTTTGCGCGCCTGTGGCAAATGCCTCACTTGCCTCGCCCTTGTTACGGCACTGCGATGACCCCAGTGGGATGGGGGGGGCCCTGCGGGGTGAGGGGGGCTGCGAGCGGAGCCAAGGGGGAGGCCTCACCTCAGCATCAGCGTCTTGTAGACAGAGTCACGGAGCTGGAAGACGTGGTTGCTGACGGCCAGGTTGTGCTGGAGGCGGAAGGGCTCCAGGACCACCCCATCCCGCACAGGGAAGGTCAGGCGCAGCTCCTCGCACGGGTTGCCTGCGGTGGGGGGAGGAGGGCTCAGGCTGGGGGTGGGCCAGCGGTGCAGGGCCATGGGCACCGGCAGGCACCGCACCCGCAGCACCACCGGCACCAGCTGCAGGGGGCGCCAGGCCATGGGGCCGGCCTGGAGCCCCCTGCCCCTTCCTCCCCTCCCAAACATGATCAGGGGGCAGCGTCCTGTCCTCCCCTCTTTGGGTGGAGCCCCAGATGCCCCTCCCCCTCTGCTAGCTCCTCCCCCGACCTGATTCCACCTCCCCAACTGCCATGGAACCCCCAGTCCCTCAACGTTCCATCTGCCCCTTTAGGGGCCGTGCCCCCCAAGTTCCATCCCAGCTCAGAGAGACAGACCCCTGTGCTGTTCCCCCTTGCCCTGTGGGCCTGGAGCCTCCATGCCCACGTCTAGCGAGGTCGCGGAGCAGCCAGGGTATCAGCCCAGGAGCTGCTGCGTTTCCCCCTCCTCTGGATTCATCCCCTCACCCCCACGCTCTCTGCAGCACCCATGGGTGATGGGCCCGGGTGGCCCAGCTGGTGAGGAAGGCACTCCTCTGCTTCCGGCGCCCAGGCTGGATCCCGAAGTCCTGCAGATGGGACTCACCCGAAGGCGACGGGTGCAGGGAGCTGATGTTGGGCTTGATGTCTGTCAGGAAGGGAGACTTGACGTCCTGCCCTGGGGACATGTATGGCGGGATGGTGCTTCCGGGCGTCATGGGCGGTGTGGGGTTCCCGGGCAGCGGGGAGCTGGGGTAGCCAGGCATAGACCGACCAGGCTGCAGGGAGACAAACACAGCGTGGCCGTCAGAGCAAGCCCCACCCAGCCTTTGGGGGAACCCAACCTTTAGCATAGGGGGCGCGTCCCCTTAGGGACTAGGAGGGGAACAGGAGATATGGGGGAAGTGGGAGGGAGGTAGAGGTAGGGGGCCTGCTCCTCTGGGCAGAGATGCCAAGGAAAGAGGGAGGCTGGGAGACCCCTGGAGTGCAGGGAGAGCTACTGGTGCCTCTAGAATTTACTTGGCATGCCCATGAGCAACCTGCCAGATGAGCCAGGGGACTCGGGGTTGGAACAAGCACGCCCCTGGGGCAGCACTGGGTGGTAGCATCTGGGGGGCAGAGTGGGCGGAGTTCCAGGGGACAGGACTGGCGGGAAGCTGCAGAGCAGGTGCAATACTGGCGGGCAGAGCAGTTGTAATAGAGTGGACACAGTACTGGGAAGGCAATGCTGGGGGACAGAGGGGATGCAGGACTGGCAGGTAGCACCATCGGGGCAGAGAGGACACCATACTAGGGTGGTAGGACCCGGGCGGCACAGCGGGCATAGTACTGGGAAGCAGTACTGGGGTTGGGGTGCAGAGCAGGTGCAGTAATAGGGCAGTACCAGGGGAGGCAGAGCGGACACAGGAACAGGGGGCAGTACTGGGTTCAGAGCAGGCCTGGCTGCCCCTTAGGTCCCAGAGCAGGGAGGTGCCAGGGCTGGCCCTCGGTGTGGTGACTCACCCCGTTCATGGAGGCCTGGCTGTAGCTGGTGAAGCTGGCATTCTGCCCATTGAACTGGTCAGTTGGCTGGGAAGAAGATGACCCCAAGGCACAACTTTAGAGGAGCATCCCAGTCCTCAGATTTCAGCCCACCCCAGACCCGCTAGACTGGCCTCCTCACCCCATCCTGGGGGGGCCTCATCTCAGGGTGTAGGCAGCAAGATGGGTCAGGGGTACAGACAGGAGCCATGGGGTACGGGAGAGGATGGTCTTGGGGCTAAAGCTTGAGCCTGGGAACCAGGACTCCTGGGTTCTTTTCCCAATTCTGCCTTGCTGGCTCACCCCAGAAAAGCCATTGGGCCCTCTCTACGATGGGGTTCAGCTGTGGGAAACAGAGGGTTAACTCCCCAGAAGCTCCTAGAGCAGGGGGCACTGGAGCAATTGGGGGTGAGGGGCAATTTTAAGACAATGTGCTCCCCCCAGTAGAGGCTGCCATATCCTACCCCGTACAATGCCCCCCAACACCCTCCTCCCATATAGTCTCTGCAGCATTATCCTGACAGTTAGGTACCTTGTAGTATGGTCCGGTGGAGCCAGAGGCGGAGAGGTACTGGCCCATTCCTTGCTGCATGGGCATCCTGTGGCCAGGATATGAAGGGGACGGGGCAGATGGCTGGGGTGCGCTGGGGGCATACTGGGCAGCTTGGGTGGGGTACTGAGCCCCCTGAATGTACTGCTGCCCAGGGTAACCCTGAGAGGGAGAGAGAAGATGGCATCACAGCCCTGAAAGCAGGAAGAGCGGAACCCCCCATGCAGCCACCTCTGGGAGGCCAGCACAGAGGTGATGCATTGCTCACTGCCTAGCAGTGCTGAGCAAGACTCCAGAAGAGCCATGCCCAGTAATCGGCTGAGTCGCCCCAGTCAGGCTTGAAGCTGAGAGCTAGGAGCCTCGCTGAAAATGCTGCCTCCCCCAGCACCATTGAGTGCCTCCACCCTGGGGGCTGGAGTTTGTGGGGCCTGCAGTAGCTCCCCCTCCTCTAGCCCCGGGGAACTCTCGGCTTATCACTTTTGGCAAGCTCAGGGTTAAAGCTGGGCATCAGGTCTCTCCTGAGGGGACAGAAGAGGTTCCAGAGCTGCAGGGCTCCCAGCCTCCCCAGGCAGGAGCCAGGCCCAGGACCCCATCCTTGGGCAGCGGCAGGCTGGGTCCCAGCATGAGGGGTCACTCTGGGCTGTTTAATTGCAATGGGACACAAATCCCCTGCCCACTGGTCATGTCGGCTTCATCCCTGCTTCGTACTCACGTCACTGGAATATGCCCTCTTGACCCCCTGCCGGGGGATCTGCTGGCTCTGTGGGGGCCCGGGGTACCCATGCTGGGGCAGCCTCTGTCCTCCATACAAGGGGGTCATGCCAGGGGCCCTGGCAGGGTTCATGCTCATGGGAGACATTGCTGAAGGGCCCATCACGCCCCCCATGCTGGCAGGGTTCATCCCAGTTGGCACAGTGGGTCCACGGGGGCCCGAGTGAGGCAGGAACTGGCTGTTAAATGGCTGCCCGGCCCCCATCTGGAGAAATAAGTAGAGAGATCAGAACCACTTGGAAAGGAAACAAAGCACATGGGGCACTGCAACAATTCCTGGTTCACACCCTAGCACTCAGCACTGCCGAGGTGTCCAGCACCAAACCCCATCACTGACCCCCCGACACCCATCACTGACCCCCGCACATCCAGCACCCATCAGTGACACACCTCCCTGCACCCATCACTGACCCCCCCCAATCCAGCCACATCACTGATCCCACCACACCCAACCCCATCACGGACCCCCCCACACATACACCCGTCACTGACCCCCTCCACACCCAGCACTGAACCCCCTCACACCACCAACCCCATCACTGACCCCCCACATGCACCCAGCACTGAACCCCCCCACACCCCAACACCATCACTGACCCCCCACATACACCCAGCACTGAACCCCCCCACATCCAACCCCATCACTGACCCCCTCACACACCGCCAACCCCATGACTGATCCCCACATACACCCAGCACCCATCACTGAACCCCCCCACACGCATCCCATCGAGGAACCCCCCATACACTCCCAGAACTGATCACTGACCCCACCCACATATAACCCCATCACTGAGCCCCCACTGTACGGGGAGATTTTGGCAAACCCAGTAAAGTGCCCGGATCACTATTGCTTATTGCTAAAAGCAGCCAAGTCAGCAGGCCGTAAAATGGCCATGCAGCAGCCATAACATAACCAAGGCAGGAGGGGAGGGGGATTTGGGTGCCACAGAAAGGGCAGCTTGACCCCGCATCCTTCCTGATAAGAACTGTGTTGAAATTGCTGATATATGCATTTTAGAAAAATAGGAAGCTTGTCTATATGTGCCCTCAGGAATGTGTCTATCAGGGCCTCAAGGCGTGCAAACTCTGGAAAAAACCACAACTGGTTAATGGATGATCAGAAGGAAACCTTTTGCTTGACCTTTGAAACTGCTTGCTTAATAGGTTTTCTTTAAGTGACATGTCATTGTATTATTAATGTATAAATAAAGGGGAAAAGTTTGAGGTAGTTGGACTCCTCAGGAGGGGCTCTTCAGGGACTCTCCCTCTGGACACATCTTGTGGTCCCCAGCGGCAGACGGAAGATTTGGCCAACGGAAGGCTGCTGCTGTGCCATTCGAGAGCCACACTCAGCTCCGGTAATTATCGAGGGTTGGGGGTGTTTTACTAACCTGTTGCAGACGTGTGTAAATGCTTGAGACTAAGTAAAGTTTAGCTTTAAGTGAAAGCCCTCTTGTGCTGTCCTGTTTGTGCCAGCCATCTATCGGTCGGACGGCCGTGTCTCCCCTGATTTATTTCCTGACACCACCTCGCACAGGGTAAAAGTTACCAAGAGCTTTGGGTTGAAAGAACCTCGGGTAACACCACGCACCCATCACTGAATCCCCCCATCCAATCCCATCACTTACCCCCCACATACACCCATCACTGACCCCCTCCATACCCAGCACCCATCACTGAACCCTGCCAAACCCAACCCCATCACTGACCCCCGCCATGCACCCATCACTGAACCCCCACATCCAATCCCATCACTTACCCCCCACATACACCATCACTGACCCCCTCCATATCCAGCACCCATCACTGAACCCCCCATCCAATCCCGCCACTGACCCCCCCCATCCATCATTGAACCCCCCCCACACCCAACCCCATCACTGACCCCCCCCACGCACCCATCACAGAACCCCCCAAACAACCCCAACCCCATCACTGACCCCTGCATGCACCCATCACTAAACCCCCACAACAAACCACATCCCTGACCCCCACATACACCCATCCCTGAACCCCCCCCAAACCAACCCCATACCGGACCCCCCACATACACCCATCACTGACTCCCTCTACACTCAGCACCCATCATTGAACCCCCACACACCCAATCCATCACTGACCCCACCACGTACACATCACTGACCCTGCCACGGAATCCCCACATACACTCAGCACCTATCATTGAACCCCCACACAACCAACCCCATCACTGACACACCCACACACTGCCAATGCCATCACTGCCCCCCCCACACCCTTCTCTGATCCCCCCCACAGACCCCATCACCGACCCCCCCTGCACCTATCATTGAACCCCGCCACAACCAACCCCATCACTGACACCCCCACATACCCATCACTGAACCGCCCCACAACCAATCCCATCACTGACACCCCCACACACTGCCAATGCCATCACTGACCCCCCCCATGCACCCTTCTCTGATCCCCCCACACCGACCCCCTCCTGCACCCATCACTGATCCCCCACATCCAACCCCATCACTGACCCCCCCACGCAACCCCCCACACACCTCCAACCCCATTACTGACCCCCCACATACACCCAGCAACTACCACACTCAACCCCATCACTGACCCCCCACATAACTTGTCACTGACCCCCCCCACGCACCCATCACTGATCCCCCCAAATACACCCATCACTGAACCCCCCAACCGAAATCCATCACTGAGCCCCCATGCACCCATCACTGACCCCCCAACATCCAAACCCATCACTGACCCCCCAATATACCCATCACTTAACCCCTCCATGCACCCATTACTGACCCCCCACACCCCAACCCCATCACTGAACCCCCACATAGACTCAGCACTCATCACTCACCCCCCCACACATGCACCCAGCACCCAACTCCCATCACTGACCTCCCCACCCCATGGACATCACCTACCCCACCCCACACATACCTACCAGTGCCAGAGCACCCATCTCCCCTCCTACACATCTATTAGAGCTGGGGTTCCCACCAACCCCAACACCCTGCTTCTCCACTGGGGCACCCAGCACAACCTAGCACCTAGCACCGCCAGGCCCCCAGAACGCCAACACTGCTCCTGTCGATGCTGAGGCACCTGTGCACCATCCCCAGCCCGTACCCACCACCGGGGCTCCTGGGCCCCAGAGTTACGCCAACACGCCCCATTTAATACTACAGCCTAGTGCCCCCGGCCTGCTAGCAGCTAGCAGAGGGGGCACATCTCTTACCGCTCCGTACTGGCTCAGCTCCTGACTCTGTTTCTCCTGCAGGGCGGCCACCGTGGCCGTGGCCGTGGCCGTGGCTGTAGCAGCTGCTGCGGCCACAGCGGCTGCAGCAGCCGCCTGGGTGAAGTCGGCTGGGGGCCGGCCTGTGTGCGAAGGGAGGCCCATGCCGCCGGGGCCATTGGGGCTGCCTGCATAACTAGAAAAAAGGGGGTGTGTGTGTCACAGGGCCGTTTCTGCAAAGGGCTGTGGGACTCCCCCCATTGAAGGCCGTAATGGCGTTTCCTCCCCCACCCCACCATCTCCCAGAAGGAGCCTCCATCCCATCCCAAGACTGGGCTCCCCAGTGCCATCAATGATGGTGGGAGGAGAATGGGGATGGCTCTTTATCTGGCCAGCAGGGGGGAGCACAGCACTGCAGTTTGTGTGGGCATGGGGTGTTTGAGGGCTTATTAGAGAGAATAGTTTCATTCTCCCATCACACCAGGGCTGCTCATGACCCTGAGAAGCCATCGTGCTCAGGAGAGCACTCCCACCAACACAGAGACTGGGCATGACACCATCCGAGCCATGCCAAGGCCTCCCCCTTACCTAGTGGTGAAGCCCGGCCCCCCGGGGTAAGTGCTACGGCCGTACATCCCCTGCTGCACGTAGCCCTTGCCGGTGGCCCCCTCCGGGAAAGGCTGCTGTCCCATAAACTGAGGCGAGTTCATTCCAGAGCCGCTGCCAGCCATGCCGGGCATCATGGGGTTTCCAGAGGCGTTTCCCCCAGGGCCCATGGGGTTTCCAAAAACCTGCACAGGAAAGATCCCGAGAGAAGTGGTGTGAGGGGGTGAGAGAGGCAGCCCCCAGCCCTGGGAGCCCCTCACCATACCCCCTTAGCCAAGGGGCTGCAGCCCAAGCCCCAGCAGTGTGCCTGGAGTGGGGGAAGGAAAGAGGGGGATGGAGGGGTGAGGGGGGCTGGTGGAGGAACATGTGTGGGCACAGAGTTGGCAAGGGGCGGTGTTTGTGGGGAACTGATGGAGTGGGGGTGGTGTGTGTGGGGAGATGAGTTGGCAGAGGCAGAACGTGAAGGACTGGGGTTGGAGGGAAGGGAGCTGGGATGGGACATATGTAGGGAGCTGGTGTGGCAGGGACAAAGGGTGGGGAGAAGGGATTGGCAGAGGGGAAGGAGGTGGGTACGGGTCCCATGACAGGTCTCAGGGATGCTTTCCCCTTGGCAATGTTTTAGGGGCTCCCAAAAACACCGCAGCTCTGGGCAGCTCTCTAGACCTTGACCTTGCCATGCCCAGGGGACCCCCAGCTGTGTCCCCGTGACTTGGGGAGGTGGCCGCGGGTACCTGGCTCTGGGACGTGTTGTTGCTGACGCCCCACACGGTGGTTACCACGGAGAGAGATCCTGCAGGCTGATTGGTGCTCTGTTGCCAAGGAACTGACTCGTATGCAAATGAACCATCACTAGAAAGAAAACAAGGCCATTAAAAATCCCTTTGGGAGGTTGGTGGGGGCGGTGGTGCAACTGGACAGACACACGTGGCCAGAGCTGGAGGCATCCATGGCCGGAGAGGGGGCTCCAGTGGATGGGGAGGAGGGGGGGGGAGGAAAGTTATTTAAGGTAAGCACCAATGTGGACACAAACCAATGGATATAAACTGGCCACAAACAAGTTTAGGCTCGAAATTAGGTGAATGTTTCTAAGCATCACAGGAGTGAAGTTCTGGAACAGCCTTCCAAGGGGAGGAGTGGGGGCAAAAAACCGAACTGGCTTCAAGACTGAGCTTGATTAAGTTTATGGAGGGGATGGCCTGATGGGGCTGCCTACAATGGCACGGAGCCGATCTGCGACTGCTGGCAACAAATACCCCCCACACCCAGTGATGGTACACTTGATGGGGAGGGCTCTGAGTTACTACAGAGAATTCTTCCCCAGGTGTAGTAATCTGCCCACATGCTCAGGGTCGAACTGACAACCAGATTTGGGATCAGGAAGGAATTTTCCCCCAGGTCAGACTGGCAGAGATCCTGGGGGGGTTTCGCCTTCCTCTGCAGCATGGGACCCGGGTCACTTGCAGGTTTAAACTTGTGAAAATGGTGGAGTCTCTGTAACTTGGGGCCTTTATATCAAGATTTGGGGACTTCAGTAACTCAGCCAGAGGTGAGGGGTCTGTTACAGGAGGGGATGGGCAAGGTTCTGTGGCCTGCCATGTGCAGGAGGGCAGACTAGATGATCATGATGGTTTATGAGTTTATCTATGAGTGTTGGGAAGAGCTGGGATGGTATCTGTTGCCAAGCAGGAGGCAGGGCCGGCTCCAGACACCAGCTTAACAAGCAGGTGCTTGAGGCGGCCAAGGGAGAGGGGTGGCATCTGCGGCAATTCGGGGGCAGCAGGTCCCTCACTCCCTCTAGGAGCGAAGGACCTGCTGCTGGACTGCCACCGCCAATCGCGGCTTTTTTTTCCCCCCAATTGCCGCCGCCGATCGCGATTGCGGCTTTTTTTTTTTTTTTTTTTTTTGCTTGGGGTGGAAATGCTGGAGCCGGCCCTGGCAGGAGGTGCTAAGTTGGGGGGATCCATGACGGGGGAGGAGGCACTAGTCTATGTGGGGGAGCAGGGACAGGGCAGGAGGCAACACAAGGTGGTTATCAGCGAGGTTTGTGTGGAGCTGATACAAAACACATCACCCCGTCCTCTGGTGCCACGTGGTGGGTAATGCTGGAGATGTGCATGGGGAGCTCTGTTGCTCTCCCCATCCCAGCCGGCAGAAGGGGTGAGGGACGACCCCAGTTCCCCATACATCTCCCTGGAAAGCCCACCCCCAAATTCCAAGGTGTGCCAGGGAAAGACAGACGGACTGACGGACAGACGAACAGAAACACTCACCCATGCGGCGTGGGCGGGAGGGATGGTTTCATTGGGTTCATGGAGTTCATTGGCTGCAGGCAGGCGAGTGGGCTGCGTGCTAGGTCTTCGGGAACAGCAACGGCTGCTGGGTGGTTCCAGCCGGACTGGGGAGGGATGGACAGAGCGCCAAGGCATTAACACTACAAGGAGGCAGCAGCCACATGGAGTGTTAGTTCTCTAGGCAGGCTCTCCTGGCATGGGGCACTGCAAGGGGAGCTCCAGCTACTCCGGCCCTGGCAGAGGGCGCTACGGGGAGCGGGGCAGCAGCACCAGCTGTGGGGGGAGCGCCCAGCTACTACAGCCCCGGTCTCTCCCAGCAACGCCAGCTGTGGGGAGTGTGGCAGGAGTGGTGTGTGGGGAGACCTCTTCCAGCAGGGGGCACTGTAGGGAATGGGGCAGCAGCTCTGTCTGGGGGGAGCTCCCCGCTAGACCTGCACTGGGAATGGTTTTCCCTGTGAAAATTATTCCCGTTACATGTCAGAACACAACAGAGACCTTTCAACATTTTAATGAGAAAGCAGAGAGAGAGAGAGAGAGAGACCATGCCCTCCCCTTCCCCAGCAGGCCAGGATTAGAGCACTGGTGATGGGGGGAACTCACATTCAAATCCCTCCTCCAAACTCAGCAGGGGAAGGAAGGGAACATGAATGCCTGAACCACCTGGCAACAGATGTCATCCTCAGCCTCCCCCTTCTCCACTGAGCACCCTAAGCACGTGGGCGCTTTGCTCTCCTGGGGGCTCTGTCTCCTTCCTCCCCCCATGCCCCAAGAAAGGCCAACCTAAACTGGAGGATCCTCTCCTGCCAGCCCCCCGCCCCCTGGGGCAAGCGTCGGTGACACTGATCCAGTCCCACCAACACAAAAACGTTTCATCGAAAAATGGCCGCCCAGCTGGTATCCCTGCACAGTCCGAGGGCCAATGGGTGCCTAGAGCAGGCGCTGGGTTCAGAAAGCAGCAGTTGCTTGGAACCAAGAGCAAGACTTAGCAGACCCCCACCACTCCTAGAGGGAATGAGGCCCTGCCAGAGCACCCAGGCCTGGCTCCAGGAGGGCACTCATCCCAGGGCTCGGGGTGGGCATGGAGGCAAGCACGTGGGTCAAGGGGTCACTTCCAGTTCAGCAACATGCATGCTCTTAATTCATCATTCCCCCATATCTCCCTCCCCAGCCCCCTGCACAGACAACCCACCACATAAAAGCACCCCCCATCCCACACCCCCTGCAAGCACACACACTGGGCCTCACACGCATGCGCCCTGCCCACAAATAAATGCCCTATGCGCATGCAGCCCACTCAGATGCAATCCCGCAGACACCCCCGCAGACACACAACCCCCATGGACACCGCAAATACGCCCACCGCTGCACAATCTGCCTGCTGCCACAACCTGTCCCCCCACGATTGCTCACACAGCCCCCAACCCCTCAGCACCCCCACATTCCCTGACACACAGTGATGCCCCTCTGCCCAGTAGCTGAGGTGACAGGGCTTTGCCCGTATTGGCCTGAGTAACCCTTTCCCCAAGGTGCTAATGCTCTGCCACCTCCTTGGGGGTCCCTGGGGTGGCCCCACACTGCCCTTAGGAGACCCACAGGGCAGTACTGGACACTGGGCCATGGTGGCAGGGGCTGTGATTCAGACAGGGCTGGGAAGAGAGCAGGGCAAGGCTAGGCAAAGAGCCGATGCGCTCGCCCACCTGCTCCGCCCCCCACGTCTGCTCTGCCGGCTGAAGCCCCCTCCCACTGGCCATGTTTCTCCACCCTGCTGCACCCCCTCTCCATATCAATGGAGGCTCCCACGCAGCCCCATGACATCTCATGAGCATGATCAGGCAAGGAAGGTATCTTTATCCCTGGGTGGCAGAGGGCTGTGGGGAGGGAGCTGTCACCCAGGGAGGCTGGAGCTCAGCCAGGAATGGCACCCTGGAGTCCTGAGTCACAGGTCGCACCCGCCCTCCTCCCGGTCCATCCCTGGCACCCCACAGCCTCCCCACAGCCTTCCCAAGGCCAGCCGGGGGCGGACCCTGGCGCCTTGCACGGTGTTTGCGTCCCAGCCCTTTGGTCGGGTCAGATAAGGTGAACCCTTCAATTCAGTTCAACCCCCTTAGGCTGGCCCCCTGGTCTCACCCGTCCCCTTGTATTGGGCCCCCAGAACTCCTCTCTTGCCCCCCCCAATGACGTGCGGGGGCTCTCCTGAGGGGAAGTGGTCACATTGGCTCGTCAACGCCAACTACGTTAGCTTCACAGCGCAGCCAGCAGGAACTTGGCGTCCTGCCCAGATCTGGCAAAACAAGGTCCTGGCATGCGCGGGCTGGAGGGCTGGCCTAGTTTCGCTGGGTTAACTCTCCCTGGCCCACAGCTCGCAGCCGGTGGCATGACGCAACCAGAGCAAACCCACAGCACCTGCCGTCCGGCTCAGGGGCCACTACGCCCCAGGCACAGCAGGCAGGGGGAGAAGGTCTCTTTAGGAAACGCCCTCTCCCAGCAGGGGGCTCTGTCGGGGGCAGGGCAGCAGCGCTGGCTGTGGGTTGAGCTCCTGGCTACTCCATCCCTGATCTCCCCCAGCAGGGGGTGCTGTGGGGGTGGGGCAGGGCACTGGCTGTGGGGGGAGCTCTCAGCTACTCCAGCCCCAGCCTCTCCCAGCAGGGGTCACTGTGGGGAGGGACACTGGCTGTGAGGGGAGCTCCCAGCTACTCAAGCCCCAGCCTCTCCCAGCAGGGGGCACTGTGGGGAGTGGGGCAGGAGCACTGGCTGTGGGGCGCCCTGAAACGTCCAGTGCCCAACGTCCCCGCATGCAGCAGCGTGCCATCCCAAGCACAGTGAGGAAGGAAAGCGTCTCCGGCTGGAACAGCCCCAACCAGCTCCTGGATCCTGTTTGCAAACACGAGGTGGAGCCAAGGCCTCCTGGCGGGGAGCCGGCAGCGCGGGAACCCGGCACGGCCCTCTGGAGCAGAGGGGTGGCAAGGCGGGGCAAAGGCTGCCCTCCCACTTCGTGCCTGGTGCTGGGGGGAAAGGGAAGCAGGCCTGGGGCTGGGACAATAGCTGAAGCCCCCCCTCCACCCAGCAGCCTCCAGCTCTCAGCCATGGAGCACCAGAGCAGGGGAAACAGTAAACCCTGGCTCCCTGCCACCGCCCGCTTCCCTTGTGTGCCGGAGACAGGCCTGTGGCCAGAACACCCCACACCCCAGTCAGGGGCTCCCGATCCCCGTGGGGAGCCTGGGATCCTGCCTCAGCAGGGACCTGTCTGCCAGCTGCCCCTCCACCCGCTAGGGGCAGGGGCATCCTCTCCCCATATGGGCGGTGCCTGGCTGAGCAGACAGAGGAAGCCTGTCTGGAGCGAGGGGGAAGGGGGCTGCTGGCTGGGCCCTCAATGGCAGGCTGCTTGGCTGGTGCTCCCAATGGGGGAGGGGAGCGCGTGAGCTCAGCCGCAGGAACAGGGGCAGGATGCAAAGGGGCTGCGGGGGAGGGAGCCCGGTGCATGGCGGGAGGGGGGGGGCAGGAGCTGCACATCCCCCCTATGAGCTGCAGGGCTGGGGGGAGGCCTGAGAGGGGAGCCGGGGGAGGGGTGTTCACAGGTGCTCTGCTTGCGACAGGAAAACGACAGCAAGGATTGTTACATCTCCAGCACTGAGCCGCCCCCACCCCCCCACACACCCACTTCCCCTGACCAGCTGGTCCTTAACTAATGATCCAGCCCCAATGAACGGTGCTGAACCCCATCCCTAACTGACAGGATGTCCCCAATCTCCAACTCCAAGCACCCACCAGCCTTCCAGACACCCCCCTGAGCTCTGCCTACACCCACCGGGCACCTTAACAAAGACCTCACTTTTATTAAGTTCAACCAGCCGTCCCCCCGCTGCAACAGCTAAAATCCCAGCTCTTTGGGTCAGGGACTTGTTGTTCTAGGTTTGTCCAACACCTGGCACTCTGGGGTCCTGGTCCATAACTGGCACTCCTAGGCACCACTGCAGTGCAATTAATAGAGTAAGACAGAAAGTACTCAAGTTTAAGGTCCCACTAGTAGCATCACCTCAGCACCTATGTTATGCTGCACATTTGATCCCAAAGAGAGGAACAGAGAATTCAGGTGTGAGCCCCGGGGCTGAGGTGGCAGTGCCATGGGAGTCTTAAGTTCTGAACATAAGAACAGCCATACTGGGTCAGACTAAAGGTCCATCTAGCCCAGTGTCCTGTTTTCCGACAGTGACCAATGCCAGATGCTTCAGAGGGAATGAACAGAACAGGGAATCATCAATTCTGGATGTATCTTTTTGCTCTGATCTCTGCGAATTTAGTGCTGCACTAACAAAGTTCTTTGGATTGAATTTCCTAGGTTTTTTAAGAGGAAAAAAATCCATTGCTTTCAGACATCCCTTCAACCAACAATAATGTTAATACTCCTAACCTGCACTCTTCATTGCTTTGCAAAGAATGGGAGAAACTGAGGCACACTTTCCCCTCACACAGTCACTTTCCTCCCTGGGTGCAGCCCCAGGAGAGGAATCCAAACTTAGGGGAGTGGCTTCACCAAGCATCTCGCAGGCTAGTGGGAGAACTGGCCATAGAACCCAGTCTCCTGAGTCCCTATCCAGTGCTATATCCACTAGGCCACATAGCCTCTCCAGGGCAATCTTCGCTAGCTGTGCACAGATCCTGCAAACAGACCCAGATGAGCAGGGTCAGAGCCTCACCAGGGCTTCGTCCACACAGATCCGCTTGTCCAGCCCTTAGGACTTAATATCTACTGCTCGAGCTCAGCGTGTGATTTTCAACCATTCGTACCTCAGTCACTAAACCAAAAATATTTGGTCTCCAACCCAAGCCAAGGCCACAGTCCCCAGGAAGGCCCTGTAGTCAAACCTCAGCCGACTCTGCCCTGAATACGGCTGGATATTTTCCCCACCTCCAGTGACTCAAATGGCTTTTGCTCAAATTTTCCAAAATAAAATAATAAAAAAAACACAATTTCCTTCAGGCAGACCCCCCAAGCCTGGAAAATTCCTGCCCCAGACAGCGCATGTTTTGGAAAACTGTGAACATCCAAGGGCTCGTTTGGATTAAAATGTAGAAACTAAATCTCTCAAAGCCTTTTAGAAGAGCAAACAGCACGTTCTGGTCCAGTGTCAGACCCCATTGCCCCTTCCCCATAGCTTTTCTTCCAGACTAAGCACAGCTGCAGGCTAGAACATCAGTTGCAACAATGTGTTCCCATTTATCAACCAAAGAGAGAAACACAGTAGGTCACATGCACACACTGCCATTATAAATTAACCCTGTAGTTACTGGACTAAAGTCCAGTAGTGTGCAAAGCACGTCTAACCTTCCTAATATCAGCATTATGAACCCACCTAACTCAGCTGTCTCCTGTACATTCAGATAATCAGGCTCTTTCCTCAACTACAAGGCCCAGCCTGCTCACTGCGGGGAGGAGAGAGGTGTTTTGGGCCACACACAGGCAGGGGCTGTGCCCCAGGGGCTCCCAAGAGAGTTTTCAGGGGCCCCCACGAGAGTTTTCGGCGGGTCTTCGGTGGCAGATCCTTCAGTGCCACCAAACACATCCGGAGCGAGTGAAGGACCCGCTGCCGAAGACCCGGAGCTTCTTCCGCTCGAGGTCTTCGGCGGCGGGTCCTTCACTCGCTGCGTGACCCGCCGCCAAAGTGCCCTGAAGACCCGGAATGGAAGGACTCCTGTCGCCGAAGACCCCAGGCCCCCTGAATCCTCTGGGCAGTCCTGCACACAGGTCTGTTTGTGACCCCCTCACCCATACACACCGAGCACCCCATAGGCCCAGCACTGCCATCCCAGCTAGCAGTGCTGGGGCAATGTGGTTCCTGGCACTGCCCAAACACAGCACCCTCTTCCCTAGTTCTCAGCAAGGGGCCGGGCTGGGGTTTGACTAGCAAATAGCAGACCCTGATTGGACCCATGCACTGGGGAGGGGAGGGGAGGGGGGGGAAGAAGTGCCAGGACTCTTCTCCAAAACCCTGGGTGCAAGGGGGATGCCCACCTGCATCCCACCCCCCCAAGATAGGGGAATTCAATTTGGCTCTCTGACTGCCCACAACACAACAGCCACTTCAACACTGCATTCCTAGCACCAGGCCTCCGAAGCCTGTGCCAGGGGCACAGATCCAGGTCGTGTTCCCTTCCCAGCACTGGGCACCCAGAGCCCGCTCCAGGGGCGCAGAGCCAGGTCGGGTTCTCCTCCCAGGGGCTGTACCCAGCCCCTTTTCCATGGGGCAGTGATCAGCTTCTGAAATTCTGCTTTCAGTCTCAGCCTGGGGAATCCAGCCAGTGGGGCAGACAGCCAGATGTAAAATAAATCCTTACCCCACCCCCCAGGGCATCCTGCTACTCCCCACCCCAGCTCTGCATCACCCTTCCCCCAAACAAGAGACATCCATGAGCCAAGTCTCCCCCTATCCCAACCACACACCCCCCAGCATTCTTCCCCCTCTTACAATCGGTGACGCCTGCTGAGCTAATGGGGGTGGGGCTTTAACCAGCTCCCTGCTTCCCAGAGCCAACCAGCCAATGGGGGGGGGGAGGGGGGGTCAGACCACACATCGATCAGGTTAAGGGATCTCTGCACAATGGAAAGTCCCACCAGGCCAGACCCCTCCCTCCCGAGTGACCCCCTACAGCTGGGCTCTGCACTCTCTTCCCCAAGGCTGGCAGGCCAGGGCTAGTAATTTAGCATGAGGGCGCAGCAAGACCCAGTCCTAGCTCTGGCTGCAGTGGGCTGGCCCCAGCCATGGGGCTCTCCCTGAAAGCCCCTCCCTGGGGTCTGTCCTGTGATGGAGACAAGCTGGAGCAGCAGGGACACCCGCCTGCCCCCTCCCAGCCACAGTCCCTCTGGAACAGCATGGCCCCCTTGCTCTAACCACTAGCTCTCCCTTCCTTCCGCCAGTCCCATGTTAACACACTAACACCACACAACAGGATTTTGCTGGCACCAAAGGGAGGGAGAAGAGCTAGGCAGCACTGCAGCTGGTATCCAGTCTCACCTGATCACTCAGGCTAAGAATCAGTTTTCAGACTCCCCCTCCATTTTCACTGGCTCCTCACATAAGATCACCTGAAGTTGGATTTTTTTTTTAAGTGATCAAAATTCTCAACAGTTTTTCAGCAAAACTGAAAAACCAAAACAAATCCACTTCCCTCCACCAGGGCATATTCTATCCAGACTGCTATTGAGGGGGGCTTCTGCAGACCCCCAAACTCTGCTCTCTTCCCCCTCTCTATCTGCACGAGACCAGTCCCTTGGCAAAAAGCCTGAGTTACGATTCCCTAAGATACCCATATTTAGGTGCCTGTCTTTAAGGATCTGAGCCTTGGAGACTCGGTGAATACAGACGCTTTTCACGCAGGTTGTAAGTACACTTGCTGTGCTGGCACCCACTTTGCTGACTTCTAGCCTTTCAAACTAATTCAAGGTGAGCACGGGAAAGGGGCTACACACCTTCAATTTGCATAGCTCACAAGGAACGTTTTTAGAAACGACTGTGCAGATAGCATTTTAATCCAGTTAAGATCTGGCGTATTTTTGCCACGAGGGAAGTGCTCTGTTGGAAAGGCTGAAGGGAAAAAGGAACATACTTGCACAGAAATTAAATGTTTTTTGGCAGGAAATTATTACAGAGATTCATCTTATAACAAAATGCCGGCTTCCCAGAGACCCCTTGACCTGCTTACTTAATGTTCCCACAAAGGATCTACCTTTTAAACAGAACGACAAATTAATTTCTTTTTTATTGTTAGCAGCAAGACTTTGTATTGGAAAAATGTGACTTCTCTTCCTATGGAATTGTGGTATAGTAAAATATGAACTGGCCTTGTCACGGAAAAGCTTTCACACGCAAGAGACATTGAAAAGAGGATAGCTATTTAGAACTTGGTCATCTTTTTTAGTGTACTCAAAGGAGGAGGGCTCTCCAGCCAGCAAGCCAGGTTCTTTAGCCAGATTCTTTGACTATTAATCTGATCCTGAATAAGTAAAAAGTAATGTATGATATAGTATGGCAATGTTTTATTGTAACTTTGCCTTAATAAAAAGTTTAGAAGACAAACAAAAGAACTAATTCCAATGGTTTCCTTCAGACTCGGCTTGTTTGGCAGATCTCAGCAAGATCTAAAAATGAAGCCAAGTTTGAAAAAAACAGAGGTGTGGTTTTAAATGTTAAGAATGTTTAGGGATCACTACTGACATGAGATTTTCCTTTTCCCCACTTATTTATCTTTAAACAACTAGGAAATTAAATGCAAAACTACATTCCACTGTTATACGCATTCAAGTCAAGAACAGCAAAAGTTCAGGCCGACCACATATCTCCTTAACTCTGCCTCCTTGGGTCATTTGCATTATGATACCGTCATGCCCACATTCTCTTGGATACAAGTGTAGCTGCAGAAATGAAAGACACAGTGTTATCCTGGGTTATGAGACCCTACAGTTAAAAGTTGTGTCAAAATGCAAGCACCTAAGGGGGCAGAGTTGATGGAGAACACAGACAGAGGCACTTGGTTAAACTGTTCACTCTGATTTGGGCATGTCCTGACTATTGATCAATTCGTTGTGGAATGTGTAAGCTACATGATTAGCCTTGTTAATGGATGAATGAGGGTGGCAGTGTTAGCACAGATCCAGCAACCCCTCTCCAAACCGGACACAGACTTCCCAGTCTTCCTGGAAACACCAGAGATTCGCTAACCCACAGAGCATTTCTGTGCTGCCCCCTGCCCTGGGACCCTGGCATGGCCTCTGCAGCAGGGCAGAGTTAAGGACCATGCGACTGTGTGTTAGAGACCATGGGGAGCCGCTGCAGGGCGATCCTCTAAGCATCGGAGAGGCACCTGATGACCTCCCAGGGGTGCAAAGACAATGCAGGGCACCTCACCCCATGCCGCACAAAGACCGTCCTATCCCTCAGGATGAAGGCCAGCTTGCCACCCCCACCCTTCTCCCATTGCCTCCCCATAGCACTATAAAATCATCACACTCTTGAAAATAGCTGGTGGGAGGGAGGCCATGCGTCCAGAGGGATTCCCCGCATCTCCTGTAGCCTGGCTGAGTGAGCGGGTCGAGCACCAGCAGAGCAGATGCCAGCCCCAGTTGCCCCATGCTGAGTGGGGAGGGGCATTCCACCATATTGCAGCGTGTTTGTGTGTGTGTGAGAACACCAGTGCTTCTGTGATGGCTCAGATACAACAGCCCCCTCCAATGCCTCCTTCTGACCCCTGCAACACACAATCCCTTCTCTCTGCCCTACTCGCCCTCCAGGGACCAGCCGGCCAGCTGAGTGTTCCAGCCCTGCGCCCCTTGGCAAAGCCCGAGGTGAGGGTGGGAAGGGGAGGAAATGCTTGAATTAGATTTCTCCGTAATCTCATTGTGCGGGGAGCAGCATGAAGGGGTGATACGGCCCTACCACGGGGAAATGCAGAGACGGGGCCGCCTCGCCACAGGTGGCCCAGGGTTCGTCACCCACCACCCATCCCAGAGCAGGGCGGATGGCTCTGCAAGAGCAGCGGGGCCCCGCAGAGAGAGGGACAGCAGGAGAGCTGGTAGTGTGGCTGAGCTGCAGGGCCACTAAGACAAAGCCCGGGGTGGGCGGGGGGGGCTGCTCCCAGCACCAGTGTTGCAGAGGAGAAGGCTCTCACAGTGCCAGAGACAAGGCAGGAGCTGAGTGGAGAAGCAAGTGACTCAGGGCCCGATCCTGCCCCTTATGGAGTCATGACAGGTGGGCAAGGACTCCATTCCCACTTGTAAATGATCTTGCAAGGCAATGGAAAGTCTACCCTGGAGTCCCCAACAAGCTGACCAGGTATGGAGACCTAGGAGGGCAGACACGAGAAGGATCCTGCCATAAATGGGGAGAGAGGGCCTGCTAGGCCCCCCTGCTGTGGACAGCTGCAACAGCCCCCGGGAGGGGACCCTGCCAAGGGCTGGTGGAGGAGGCTGCATTTAAAGAGGGGGGGAGGAAAAGCAATACACAAGGTCAAGGACCATGCCAGGAATGGCCACGCTCTGCCCCACCCATCAGCTCCCCAGGTCACCCTGCCACTCCAGCACCCACCCAGCTGCCAGGCTGCAGGGCAAGGCCATGAGGTTCTGCACCAAGTAGCTACCCTGTTGATCTAGCCTGTGCCACTGTCAGTGCCCTGGGAAGGAGCTTCCAGCTTCGTGTTCGTTCCGTGGGAGGTAAAATGGGGAGGGGGGTTGCTCTTGGAGTTGACAAATGGGTTCTCTGCCTGCTGCCTCAGAGCTGCTGATGCCCCTCAATCCCGGCCTGCAGCCCCTGCTAGCCCAGCTGTGGGCCTTCCGCAGAAACTCCAAACAGCACCAGTCTGTGTAATATAAACAACGGAATCGCACTCCTCAGCCAGTGCCCATAGCAGAATTGGGCATGCCAGAGCACGGGGCAGGAAGGAGTAGGACAGAACAAAGGACTGAGGTACAGGGGGCAACATGACACAAATAAGCACTCAGCCTGGACCTGCTCCATCCCCGGCTGGGATCATGGAGGCAAGAAATCCCCTAGGGGGCCCTTCTGGAATAAACTGTCCATGGAGAACATCCCTTCCTGACCCTGTTATCTGTGCCAGGGGAGTGCACAGTGCCCCTCTGGGTCACAAGGAGCAGACAGGAAAGGGTTATGGGGCTGGGAGGTCAAGGCAGCTGGAGCTACTAGGTGACTGGGCCCACCTGCTTTATACAGCCAGCAGGAAGATGGCAGCTGGGAGGGCTAGTAAGTGGCAATACCCCAGTTTCACACAGCAGCACCATCCTCTGCCCGGTCACATTATCCAGATACATGGTCAAGTCTCTTCTGTCAATCATTACTCTCGCCCTCAGTGCTATCTGATGACAGTGAGTTCCACAGGCTAAGCATGTCCTGGGTTGATCTAAGGACAAGCAAAGGTCTTTGGAGCAGGTCGAACAAGTTAAACAGCACTAGAGCTGGCAAATGCTTAGAGTGCCACCCAGGCGGTAGCACAGGTGACTCCGTGTGGGGCACTCTCCTCTCTGAGTCAGGGATGGCTCTGCAGCCAGGAGGAGTGGTGACACTGAGGGTCCTGCCCCCTGGGCAGATGGAAAGACTTTTTGCAAGGGGGGTGGGGGGGGGCAGCGCACTAAACCTGCTGTCTGGCCCAAACCTCCTCGCTGGGGTAGGGGGGAGGAGTTCCTGCCAGGCATCATGTTGCTGTGCATGGCACCATCCCAGAGGTGGCCGCAATGTGCCAGAGTGCCAGCTGCAGAGAGCTGGGGGAACTTACCCCCAAGGGGTCCATTTGCTGGGGAGTAGGTCAGGTAATGGGGGTCAGCACCAAGCTTGCCCAGAGAGCCCTGCAAGGTGGCTTGAGCACTGCAGGGGTGATCAGAGCCACTCCAGCTACCACGGCTGAGCCTGGGAGGGGCTTGGACACAGTAAGGGGGTGAGGAAGGGTGCAGGGTGTGCTTTGTGGCAGGGGAGTACTCTGCTTGGCTCCCCCAGCTCCTCTCCTCACCTGGGCCTCAGAGAGTGTTTGCCAGGCAGGGGCTCCCCTGCCCAGACAGGGCTTTGGACTGGGACAGTGGAGGGCTGAGTGCACTGGGGGGAGGGGAGGGGGTCAGGCCGCTCCCCTGGTGCTACAGGGACATGGCAGGCCCAGGCCCAGCCCCAGCCCCACACCAAGCCACGGCCGGGAATATCAGGCTACAATGTAGAAGGGGTGCTGGGGGCATCTGTCTCCAGGTCCTGGGGCTCCCACCCCACTTGCAGCCAGGCCCCTGCCTCCCTGCTCAGCCTGGGGGGAAGGGGCAGCTGGCAGCTCTAGCAGGGGCAGTGACTAACCCTTCCATGGGGCCCTGAGTCACTGGCGAGGCCCCATGACCCGCAACCGGCTCTGCGGGGGTAGGCTACAGCACGATGCCCAAAGCCTGGGGCCTTGGCATGGAGCCCTGGGGGGCTCTCTGCCTCCCTGCCCATATGCCACAGTGGCACTCTGCCCCCATCACCCTTCTATTGCTGTGCCTACCCCATCTGACCTGCACCTGTGCCAAGCCCTGCCCCGGCTCCCTGGCACACAGGAGCACCACAGCCTGCTGGTAGAACTGGGGACACTGTAGCTACCAGACTCTGGCTGCCCTGATGGGAGCAGGAGCCAGGAGAGCGCCCAGGCACTGGGCATGCTGAGCCCCATCTGGGTGCTGATGCGCCTTACCCCCACCCATGGGGCGCCAGTGCCCTGTTTCAGACCCGGGTGCCATCCATCAGCATCTGGCCCCTCCTGCACTCTGGGGCAGGGCCCTGTGTCTCTCCCTCCCATTATTCCCACAGCCTGCCCTGCCATGGCAGGGCAGAGCTCTGCGGGGACGGCCACGGCGATTGCCTTGGCCCTACTCCCGCTTGGCTGCCAGCGCCTGGAGCAGGGCCATGGCACATCCTGCAGCTTTGAGCCCGGCACGGGCACCGCGTTCCCATGGTGGGGGGGGAGGGGAGGAGAATGTGCTGTCCTCCAGGAGCTGCTCCCAGTTCAAACCAATGTCCTGCAGTGGACAAGTTTAAACCAGCTTCTCCCCGGTATGGGTAGCAGCTGGTGCTCTCTTAAACTCCAACTCCAGGCCAATGCTTGGCAAGAAAGGGATGTTCTCAGCACTGGCCCAGGGAGGATTCTGGAGAGCAGAGAGTCAAGGGGAAAATGCCCCCCTGTCCAGCAATGTCTGGGGAGGGGGGACAGCTCTGTACGTCCATGCTCACCCCAGGTGCTCACTAGGAATACTGAGGCATGGGGCAAGGTCCTTGCACCCAAGCCCCCTGCTAGCCGCCGGGCAGGGATGCCAGTTTGCCACAAGCCCCGTGCATTAGCCTTTTGCAAAATAGCAGAGAGAATCCAATCCCGCCCCCTCCCCATCCCAGGGATGAAGAGCTAATCCATGGTCTTGAAGCGGGATGGCTGGGGGCCCCTGTGCCAGGGGGTACCCAGGTGGCTGGGGGAGTTGAGGCTCCTTCCCCAGCCCCCACCTGGAGGGAAGGACTACTCTCCCCTAGGGCACAATTCTCTGGCTTCTCCGTGCTGCTCCTCCTGGGGAGCTGGGCTGTGGAAGGGCCCTGTCCTAAGCCTGCCAGGGCCTCTACAGGTGCAGTACGGATTGGGGGTGTGTGAGAAAGGAGTAAGTGCTGGGCCCTGGTAGCTGTCTGGGGTGGTCAAGTTGTGCTGTAGGCTCCTCCAGGGGGGCTGCCCTGTGCTCCCTGGTGCTGACCGTCTGCCTGCGCACAGCTCCCCTGCAGCGCACATCCGTGGCCTCTGTGCTTCTTGCAGAACATGTTCCTGGAACAAGGAAACAGCCTGTTCCTTCCCAGGGATTATATCCCAGGAGGCATCGCAGGAGAGGGCACGGGGCCTCCTCCCTGCACCCAGGGCAGAGGCGAGCTTTCCTGCCTTAACCCCTTCCCTCTGCAGCAGGCCTGAGGCCCTCTCTGCTCCTGTGGGAGGCCAGTCTTGGGAACTGGCAAAGCTGCTGGAGGCCAAAGACACGGAACCACCCTGATGCAGCTCCTCTGTGGAGCTGTCAGCAAACCCACCCAGGGGTGGGGATGCATGGGAGAAGTGGGATAGGTGCCCTGGCACCCCCAGAGCCACTGGCACCTTGCCGCAGAGGCGGCCACTGAAGCAGCAGGAGACTGCCGGTCCTGAGGTGCACTGAGCCACTAGGCTCGAGGGAAGCAGTGCTGGCCTGGAGCTAGGGGCCTCACGCTGCGGGCGTGCTGGCTCAAGCCGCTCCACGTTAGCAGTTGCGGATGAAACCCGCTCCGGCGTGTCGCCCCAGCGTGGGCTTTAATCCTGCAGCTGCCCCTCCCCACCCTGCTGAGCGGGGATCACCGGGATCCCCACGCACAGGCCTCCGTGCCTGTGGAGTCATGGCCAAGCTCACAGGGTTTAGTGATTTCTAACTGGGACTACTAACTTATTCCTCCTGCTGGGACGAAGCCGGACTGGGAGCTCCCCCACAGCCAGCTGCCCTGCTCCCCACAGCGCCCCCTGCTGGGAGAGGCTGGGGGCTGGAGTAGTCAGGAGCTCCCTGCACTCCCACCCTCTTCCCAGCAGGCCCCCTCTGTAGCTGGTTTTGAGGCAGGGGTACTATCCCGGGACGTTCCAGGGCCTGGGATGCTGCATGCTCCGTGGCGTGCAGGGTGGGTGGGTGGGGAGAAGGTGCCTCCCCCTCCAGGCGCAGCTTCTAGGACTCTGAGCATGAGGTAAGGAGCAGGTGCCCAATGGGCACAGCCCTCCCTGCCCCTCAGGGCCAGGCTGTCCCAGGTGGGAGAGATCATCAGCACCGGGGGCCCAGGCACCTGGAAATGCAGTTGCCACTTCCTGGGGCAGTGGGGGAGGGGAAGGGGAGGCTCACCCCCGGATGTGCCTCAGCGTCTGCAGTTCCTGTGCAGGCCCCGGTGGTCTCTACGCCCCCGCGGCAGGGCAGAGCGTTGCAGTCTCCACACACAGTTCCTCGGCGTGGGGGGAAGGGGTGGGGGGTGTCGCCCAGCAAACTGCAGAGCACAGTCCCATGGCCCCTTCTGCTAGGGAATCCCCCCAGCCCCACTAGGAGAGAGCCCCCTCTGGAGCGTGGCGTCACACTGGCAAGGGAGAGGTGCCTACAGCCCACAGGAGGGTCAGACCACCCGCACAGCTAGTCAATGGCTGATCTCCAGCTGGGCCAGCGCCTGGCCAAAAGGGGGGGGCACAAAGGTGGGAGCAGCAGGAATGGGGTGACATTAAGGCTGAATAGCAGAACCGCTGGCTCCAGCAGGCTGTGGGGCTGTCTCCTGGGATGCTGGAGCAAGGGGATTTTGAACTGGGAGCACTGGAGCAGTATCTGAGCCTTGTGCATTGGGGAGCTCCCCATGTAAAGGATGCAGCATCCCCACCCGGTGCCTGGGACTTGCCACCTCTCTGCTCCACACCCTTGGACCTCTCAAGCACCTCTCTCTGCTGGGCAGCCTGGTGCCAAGGGACGGATCCATGCAAGTCACTCTGTGCACTGAGCTCTCAGCCAAGAAGCAGCCGTGAGGCCTTTGTGTGCAGCCAGGCAGGGCAGGTAACCTGATCCTGGAAAGGGGAGAGGCACCCCAGCCCTGCCCAGCAGAGCCCAGCTGGCAGCCTGCCAGGAACCCAAGAGCTACAACTCTTTGGCATGAAGTGCAGATGGCAGCTGCCCTTGTGTTTAACATGGAGGTGCAGGCCCTGGCAACAACAGCGCCCAATGGCACTGCCCTCCCTGAGCCCCACCGCTTGGTGGGAGAGAGGCAGCATGCTGGAGCAGGGGGCAGACACTTGTGCTGCCCAGCGGCAGCTCCAGCAGAAGCAGGACCCACGCTGTGTGTATGGGGGGGGGGGGGTAGCACCAACAGCAAAGCAGGGGACTCTGGGGGGCTGGGTTCCTGCCCCATCACAGCAGCAGGACCTCCTCAGGCAGGGAAGCGAGGACATGGGCATGGGCACAGGTCCAGCATCAAGAGACACGGCAGCAGTGCCTGGGCTCCCTGGGTTTAATCACAGGTAGAGAGTGTGGCTCTGCTGAGCATAGCGACCCCAAGAGTGCCGTGTGCCCAGCCATGCCATCCCCTTACCACCTGCAAACTCCTCCAGGGCCTGGCATCAAAGCCCCTTGGCCAGGGCACTTCATGAGGGACAGAGTGGGTGCAACGCACTGCGCTGTGGCTATTGTCTGCCTCCCTGCGGAGCAGAGCTCAGGTGGCCCTGAGGGGCCGGGCATTAATCCCACTCCTGGGCCAAATGCTGGGCCTGGCTAGCAGAGAACACCCCCTTCTGAGTTCTCCACCAAAAACCCTGCAGGCCAAGTCCTAACTTTGGCAATACCTGCAAAGCCCCCCCCCCTCCCCCCACACACACCCTGCAATGCCAGCCCTGATCCTGGACCTCATTAACCACTTCTACTGACAAGGCGGGAGCCCAGCTGGCTCTCCCAGAGGCTGTGCAAGTGCTCACAGGCGCCAGAGGCAACTAAAGGCAGCAGATCCAACACCGACACGCCACAGGGGCACCGAGCAGGGATCTGCTATGGGGAAGCAGCTCCAGGGCTGGGGACTCAGCAGAACCCAGGTTGGAACCGAATGGGCCCAGAGTGCAGGTGGGTGGGGTAGCACCTCCCCCTCCAACACACTGCAGGAGCAGGGGGCACACACAGGCCAAATGGGGATGGCTAGAGTCGCATGGCTGGATTTAGTGCTGATCGCAGGAGCTGGCTGGAGAGCCCTGGATGCTGGGCAGGATACGGGCAGAGTAGCCTGCTTCCGCCGCCATGTCCCCCCTCCCCTGGAGAAACCAGCCAGTCTCTGGGGTCAGGGGATCCTGGAACCCTGCGGAAGCTGCCAGTAAATGGGGGGCTGACAGGGCAGTACCATGTGTGCTGAGAACACAAGGGCTAAGTGACCCCCACTGCTGTCCCCAGCTCTCTAGGTCCTTCTCTGGCCAGCACGTCGGAGCCCTCGTAACACATTGATCCAGTTGGCACTCTGCCAGGCTGTCTTAGCCTTCACACCCTTGGGGTGTCACCCTGCAGTGGGATTCTCACAAATGGGCCCCCCCATCACCCTAGTGGGGCCCAATCCCATAGGGGAACTGAGCAGGCAGGAGACCTGCCAGTCCACACAGCAGGAGGGCCGGACACAGGCGGGGCAGGGCATCCCAGCACTGCATAGGAAACTAATGTGGGGGGAGGCGTAAGAGACATTGAGCCAGAGGAGGGACAGAGAGAGGCTGGGCTGCCAGGGCATAGCCCAGCCAGGGCAGCTGGCCTGGCCGAGGTGCCTGACCCCAAACAGACGATTCATGGCTGGGTATCCCAAGCGGAGGGAGGCAACAACCTCTGGCCTCTCAGCTGCTTAGGTCCCACTCCTGGGCAGGCCTTCGCTCTTTATCCACCTGGGCGGGACCCTGGACTGACAAATGGGTTGGGAAAGGCCCCCTGCCACCCATCCTCTGGGTTCTGACCCCAGACCAGCCAGCCCCAGGAGAATGGGCAGAGGGTGTTCCTGGAGGGATGGGGCTGGAGTTCAGAATAAATCGGCCATTTACAGCCTAGAAACGATCACACATGGCTTGCACACGCTGTCCCTGATATACACACATGCTGTCTCATGCTCTCCCAGTGACACACAACACAAACACCCCAGTACCTCTCCCCCTTATCCTGTAAATAACAAAGCTGATCTATTTGAACTAGAGTTGGGGGGAGGGCAGCAGGGGGAGCCTGAGCGTCTGTGGGAGCCCCTGGTGCTGGGGTGGGGTGGCTGGACATGGAGTAGTCACACACACACACACTCTCTCTCTCTCTCTCTCTCTCTCCCCCATGCTGCCCCCATGGGAGGGGAGGGGAGGCGAGAGGGGGGGGAAATGACACACCGGGGGGGATCATGCTAATCAGTACTGAGAATGCCAGGAATGAGCGTACCAGCCACCCACCCACCCACCCACCACTCCCTGCCTGGCTGGATCCCCACCTCACTCCCCTGTGGGGCACTCACACACCCCCTAGGCAGGGGAGGGGGAAATCACAGGGACTTTCCACACTGCCCCCCCTCCCCCAGGGGGGGGGGGGGCGGCACTCTGCAGTGACTTGCTCTGCTCCCAGCCTGGGGCAGCGGCTGGTATCAGTGGCTCCCCCGGCCCCAGCGTTCACTTTCCAGGACCATGGGACTCTCCCTCCCCCCCTCCCCCCCCCCCCCACACACACGGGTACATCCAGCGCTGGGCAGGCTCCATCCTCATGGGACAGGACGCCCTGCTGGGGTCCCTGCAAGGGCCGCAGGAGATCAGGAAGCACAAAACCCAAGCCTCTGGGCTCAGGCTGGGTTGGGGCCCTGGTGCCAGCTGGCCAAGGGGATGAGAACAAGGCTGGGGACAGGTGGGGTCTGCTCTCTCTGTGCTCCCTGCTCCTCTAGCACTGGCCCCATTGTGGACCCTTAGCAGCACCCAGCAGCTCTCTATGCTCTGCCAACGTTGAACAGTCAGATGCAGGAGCGGGATGGGACAGGGAAGGGGCAACAGGCAGAGAAATCAGCAGGGGCAGGGGCCACAGCAGGGAAAGCGGCAAGGCCGGGGGCAGCCTTCCACCACAGGGAGCGGGCTGCGTATGGGTAGGTAGCACCAGGGCAGCGAGAGCAGCTGCACCCAGATGGGCAGGAAACAGAGGCCTTAGGTAGAACCATTCCAGGCCCATGAGCCTGCTGCAGCTGGCTGGCAGGGGCATGTGGCCTCCTGCCAGGGGACCCTACTCCCCTAACTCGCTGCAGGGTTCCTGGTCATCCTCACACACAGGGGCAGGCACCGAGCACTGGTGATGCCGGGCCCCAAGGGGAGCTAAGAAGAGTCCTCTCCCTCCCCCAGGGGGGCTGGGGTAATTCCAGGCTGATGGCTGGGTTTCTGCTGTAGGCCAGATGCAGACACTTTCAGTTCCCTCTTGTCTCCGCTCCTGGTGGGAGGTGCTGAGCCCCAGTGCAACTGTGACACCCAGCCGGCCGCACAGTGGCTCAGATCCAGAGCAGCTGAGCCAGCACTCGGCTGTCCCTCCCCCAGTGCAGGGTATCGGATCTGCTCTGACCCAGATTCCCAGGGGCCTGAGACACTGCAATCTATCGGGGAACGAAACAACGGGCCGGCTCCATGCGTGGCCCCCGGCTGCTTGCCCGGCTCTCCCCACCAGAGCCTCCTCCTCTGCAGAGCCCACCTGTCGTTTCCAATCATCCTCCAGCAGGGAGGGCACCCCCCCATCCTTCAGGGTCTTCAAGTGACAAGGCAAGATCTGAGGTGCCGTCACATTGCAGCCAGGTCCCCTTGAGCTGGGGAGTGGAAAATATGTGCACTTGCTGTCCCAGCCCCCTTGACACGAAGGTCCCCGCCAGAGGGACCCTCCCCATCCCGCCCCAGATGGTGGCCTGGAAAGCAATCAGGTCAAACTTCAGGGTCAGAGGTCCCCGCTGGGTGTTTAAGGCGCTATCTTAGGTGGCACAGCCCTGCCCTCCTCCCCCGGATGCCCCCCACCCCAAAGGATGGAGGTCAGGATTGCCCAGATGCAGCTCGGAATTTACTCACAATTCCATTTCCAGGTCCATCCCCCCATGTAGGAACAAACTGTGGAGGGGCAGGCTCCGATTCCCCCACCCCACGCCTAGGAGCAGCAAGGAGAGACAGGCCCAATCCCCCCAGGGCCTGCCGGGCAGAGCCCCTCATGCAATGGGAGCTGTTAGCCCGACCCCACCCCCATAGGGAGGGGGTACCTCCCACTCAAAGGGACTGGCTCTGCCATCAGAGGCTCCTTTGTCATGGAAAAGAATCTGTGCGCTGGCCCCAGGACCTTTCACCTCCACCACCCCATGGCAGTGCCCCAGTAGGGCAGGGTCTTGTTACACACACAAGCGTGCACACACACTCCTCCTCCTCGGCACGTGCACATGCGTGTGACCCTCCCCAGGCACACACACCAGGACACACGCAAACATGATCTACTCCTACTGCTCCTAGTCCTGGAAGAGATCTTCCAGGGCCAGGCAGGGCCATAACCATGAGAGGCTCCGGCAGAGCAGCCCCTTGGAAGTTTCTCTCCCCAGTTGCCCGAGGCCCTGTGACTCTGCTGGTGCTAGTTAAGCCGCCTCCCCGCAGGCTGGCTGGGCCATGCTGGAAACTCGGCTGGAATCACAGCCTCTCCAATTGGGGGACTCCAGCCACCCACACCCTAAGGGAGCTCTCCCCACCAGGGCATGAAGCACTGACCGGCCTGGTACCAAGCTCCGCGCACGGGTTGCACGGGAACTGATCTGCAATCGTTCTGACACTGGCTGGGGGAGCAGCTATATATCCGGAGCCGCTGCAGCGTATAAATCCCCATTTATCCTCCTGGCCTGGAGTGAGTGTGTAGAAACAGCAGGTTGGTTATGTGTTCCAGAGAGGCTGCTGGTTTCGGGAGGATGATGCAAGGCTCCTGGGAGCAAATTTTCTGAGGCACTGGGCCCTCGCAGCTCCCAGTCAGTAAAAACATCCACTGTCTGGATGTAGGAGGACCAACAGGCCCAGCAAAATGGACTGTGCTGGGACACTGACTTAGGATGCTGATAGACTGGGATCCAGTCCTCCCATAACCTTCTGCATTAAGCTAAATAGATGGAGCTCCTGGAGTCTCTCATTCTAAGGCAGGTTTTCTAATCCTTGAGTCAGTCTCCTGGCTCTTCTCCGCCCCCTTCTTCAATATATCAACATCCTCCTTGAACTGTGAGCACCAGATCCGGACACAGGATTCCAGCAGTGGCTGCACTAATGCCAGCTACAGAGGGAAAAGAACCGCTCTGCTCCGACTCCACATTCTGCTGCTTCTGTGTCCCAGGATCACATTAGCCCTTGCTCCAATCTTCCTGCAAAGGTGTAATGGCTTAGCTAGTCCTTGCCCTTTGTGCCAGGTGCTGTACCCCCACAGTCAGCTGAACCCAAGCTCCCATGCTCAAACTCACAGAGGTTCTAGACACCAAAGGATTCAGGGAGGCTTCCATTCCAAACCTGCCTTCTCAGTTGCCTGTAACTTTTCAGTCCAAACTCACTTGACGGCTTTTTCTGGGGGTCTCCAACCAGGGAAATCCAGTGATGCCTTGTAGGGTGGGGGGGGGGGGGGAAGAGTGGGTCATTCACAGATATTTTTCACTCCCCTTGCTAATGGAAGTGATAGGTTCCCCAGGGCCCACACATTCCCTCTCCTTTATGATCCCCAAGAGCTTGACACTTTCCCCTTGGCAAACACAACTCAGTAACCTGGCTCTGTAGCTCTCTCTCTCTTTGGCTTTTCAGCCAGCCACTTGCGCACCGCCTGATGGCACAGGAATGCTCTGGCAAAGGTCTACAAAACAAGCCACAGTAGAGCAGGTACACTATCACCCGGGGTGACAGATCATGGGAGTCTCTGCAAGAGTGACTGGAAACGTGAAGGCGGTGGCTTGATTGCCTTGGAGTTTAACTGCTAAGCAGCTCAGTGCCTGGCTAGCATTCAGAGGGGACACAGTGGCATGAGACTGCGCTAAGATATGGTTCAGCAAAGGTTGGGGACCATCTGTTTCCTGGCCTCCGCCAAGAGAAATCATATTGCCCTTTGGTCTGTGCATGCCCTGTCCTGTGCTTGCTTTCTCGGGGCCCCCATGGGTCAAGATCAGACTCATCACGTGGCTGCCGGCATTTCAGCCCAAGCAGCACGGCCATACAGTCCCGGCCATCAGGAGGGGCCAGGTGCTGCAGCATGCTCACTGATCGCAGGTGAGGGGCTGTCACACGGATGCTGACTGCTTGTTTTCTCCGATCTATTGGCAGTCAGTTCCATTGCTTGACACAGCAGGACCAATTCACTAGGGAGCAAGATTAATGACAGATGGGCTCTGCTGCCCACTTACCTATGGCTGGCCTGAGTGCATCACTTCACATTCCTTTACTCCCCTCACCGCCCCTCGGGCTCAACCCAGCCTCTGCTGTCCCCCCACCTCCTGCCAACCGGGCAGCCAGGGATGCAGCACACCCTGACCTTCCAAGACACTCACCCGGGGCCCGCCCAGCATTATATAAGTGGGTGGGTGGATGAGCCTCTGCTTAACCTAGTTACCTAGTGAACTATTTTCAACAAGCACCCGAGCCAACATGCAAGCTGTGAACCTGCCAGGACAGCGGGCACCGCACCCAGTGGGGGAGGGCAGATACGGAGTCAGCCACTGTTCTAGCAGCAGTGAAGGGCAGAGCAGGGGACCTGGGAGAGTTTCATCCGATTACAGCGAGGAGGGTTTGCAGCAGAGGCCGGGAGGCAGCGTCTGCCCCATTTCTGCCCCTCTCTGGGCTTGGGGAAAAGGGCCTTCCAATGAAAGCACAAGTCCCTGCTAGGGTCTGACTGTCTGAGAGCTCCATCCCTGGGATGGCCGCTAGTGGGCCAGGCTCGGGGGCCTGGAGTTAGACGACCTTCTCCCCAGAGCTAACCCAGACTTCTGGCCCTCCTTCCACAGCTCTGCCCCCCTGCAGCCCCACATGCTAGGACCGGCATGTCTGGCCTCCTGCTGGGCCAGAGCCCAGCCTGAGCTTGGGGCTCCAGCAGCAGTCACACTGCGAAGGGGGCAGTTGTGAAGGAGCCAGGGCGTTTCTGGCAGCGCTGAAGCAGACACCAGAGCAGCCCGCACTGCCATGCTCAGGATGGAGTTCACAATCCACAGGCGTGGGGCTGAAAGTCTAGGTGGAGATGTCACTTGGCAAGAAGTCTCCCTCTCTTCCCAAAATCCCTCCTGCTCATGGAAATCCCCTGCACAGGACAGGAGGGAAGCCACAGGAGTCTCTCAAAGGGGGGGGGGGGGAAAGAGGGCGGGAGGGAAGGGGAGATGTTCTCTGTGAGTCTTGGCCATAACAATCATCCACGCGTGGGCACTGTTCAAAAGAGCCCTGGAGCTGGAAGCTGCCACGCCCCAACCCCTAAGCCACCTCTGGCTTCGCCATGGATTCCAGCGCCTGATTTTTGACCCCTCCCGTGTGTGGACGGGATGGTGAAGGGCCAACACACTGCGATTACCCTAGAGAGCTAGTCTACTGGAACAGTGCCTATGCAGAGTCACCGGAACGTGAGCCCATTCATAGCAGTGGGACACGAACTTGCCTTGCACCACGGCTCTGGACCATCTCTCATCTGTGGGACCAGTACTGTCAGCTCTTAGGAAACCAGGGAACAAAGTCACACCACAGCAGCAGGCTCCACCCAGCCTCCCCATCCCAGTGCATCCCACAGTGCAAACCAACCAACCCTTTCCAAGAGGTCATGCTACAGTGCCCAAGGGGTGGTGTCAAAGGGACAATAGATGGGCATGCCAGGCCAGGGCTGAAGCTAGCGGATTCTAGAGAAGACACTTAAGCAGAGGCCAGGCCTGCAGGAGGGTGGGGGAAGGTGGGATTTAGGAGCCTAGAGGTCAGGAGATATTCCCAGTATGCACTGTGTTAAGGTGATGGTAAGGCTGGGGCTGGTCTCAACAAGCTGGGCCAATGGACCTGCAGCACTGCTGGCAGCCAAAGCACTGGACCAGCCAGGTTGCCTGATTAAGTTGCAGTCCTTGGTGCCCCAATGGTGGGAAGAGCGTGACCCTGCTCAGCCAAGCGTTACCCTGCAGTCAGGTGGCCACAGAGGGCAAACAGGCAGCCCGGGGAGGGGGGAGATACCATATTTCAGCCCCACAAACACTCATCACAGTAAATATCCCTAGCCACACCTCCCCACAATGAGCTCCCCCTCCAACCTCCTGCCACATGTCCCCACCTGGCCTGGATCTCCGCTGAAAAAACCCAATGCACTGCCGTCCTAATGCTGGGGTAAAACGGACCAGCTTAGAGACCAAACCACAAAAGACTCATGCAGCAGTTGCCCTGTCCCCTGTCTGCGGCCTCTCAGTCCACCCAGTTGTGACAAACTGGGGGTTCTGCCCACACCACTTCTGAATCATGGCTGATTTTATTATATTGGATCCTGAAATCCCTGGTAGGAAAAAAGCCCCTGGGTATGTGGATCGCCCATCAGATAGCAGGGCTAGGCCCCCAGGTGACCAATCAGTACCCACCCATCCTCTGTTCAAAGTAAAATATCCCCAGAAGCCAAGAGCTGCCGCTGCTGGGTCAGCTGCTTGTCCCCAAGGCCCCAGCAAAGCAAGCAGCCTCTTTGGAGGGTCACAGCCATGCATGCCCCACAACCCATGGGCCTGTGTCACACCAGAGGAGGAAAAGGCAACAGTACAACGCCAGATGCGCCCTGCAGGGGTAGGCAGCCCTCCACCCACAACACCTGGAGAGACTCTCTGTGCTCCCAACCCAGCATCCTCCAAGCTGGGAAATGCCGTGGGTGGGTCAGGCCCAGTCGGGAGAAGCCAGCTGGACCTGTGATGGCCAGTCTGCAGGAGGAGAGATTCCCCCATTGCCAACGGCGTACCAGACAACAGCAAGAAGACAGAAAACCTCTGGTGGCACAGATAAGCCATTGCTTGGGCGCTGCTGGGCAGAAACCAGAAGCAGCCTGCAACTCATTCACCTAAACCAACACGCCACAGAGACACTGTCCAGGGCCTGAAAACCGGCTGGAACAGCCCGAGTGTCAATCTAGGACAAGCTCAAGGATTCCGCCCCCCCTCCGCCGGCCCAAGGCCTCTCCCTTCCCATCCATCTGCACTCAGCTGGGCCGGAGTCCTTGGCTGGAGCCAAGAGGGGGGAAGCCCCCAGGCCGCAGGCACTGTCTGGAAACCCCCAAGCCCACTCCCACGCAGGCGAGGAAGCATCGCGTGTGAATTCCCAGCAACCCTGGGCTCTTTGGCAGCTCTTGCCACCCCGGGAGCCCCCTCCCAAGACCCCGGCCTCCGCCAGAGCCTGGATCAGCTGCAGACCTGCCCCCTCTCTGTGCAGGGCTCTGCAGGCAGCCAGGCCCCAGGGCTGGCCCACGGCCCCCGACCCACTCTGGGCCCGTTCTTCCGGCTCCCACAGGCATCCCCCGAAGGGGTCCTGCCCAGTGCCCACCTCGCCTTGCCCAGCCATGCCCGGAGCGGCGTCCCCGCCAGCACTCCCCAGAACCTGCCCCACACTGCGCAGGCAGCCGCAGCTGGGCGGCAGCGGGGGCCCCGGATGGCGACCCCGCTCCTACCCCCCAGCTGGCACCCGACCCACCTCGCCCATGGCATCAGCTCTGTTGCTATGGAAACCCACTTTTTCTGGGCATCCATCAGCCCGAACCCGAATTCAACCGCAACCAGGAGCATTTAAAAAAAAAATCAAACAAAAAAAAATACCAACAAAAATGGCAGCTTCCCGGGGGGGGGGGGGAGAGAAGCCGGGGGAACCCCCCCTCCCCGCCCTGGAGCAGCCAGCCCCAGCGCCCCCGGCTTAGCCAGCCCCCCGATGCCTCCTTCCCCGCGGGCAGCCGGGCCGCTTGCAAAGGTTTTCCTTCCGTGCAACAAAGGAGAGGGCGCAAAATATCCTCCCCTTCCCGACGCGCTGGCCTCGGGGGGCGCCTTCCCCAGCCCCCGGCGGGCATCCCCTTACCCCAGCCCGGGGACGCTGCCGCCCCCCCAGCCTCCTCCCGGGGCCGTGCCCAGCCCCCGCTCCGGCCCAGCCACTTACCTTCCAAGGAGACAAAAATGGCCCTTTGCCTTCCTCGCCCTCTTCCTCCCTGCGCGGCGTTGCTGGGGGGGGAGGGGGGCTCACTCAGCCTGCTGCTGGCCCGGCTCCATGGCGGGGGGGCGGAGGGGCTCGGCGGGGGGGGGAAGGGGGGAGCTCGGCGGGCGTAACTAACAAAGCCCTGGCGCTGCGGCCGCCCTGCCTCCGCTCCTGCTGCTGCTGCTGCCTGAGCCACCGCGGGGTGAGTGAGCCGCTGCGCGCAGCTCCCCACCTCCATCCTGCCTGCCTCCCTCCCAGCTCCAATTGCACAATAGCAGCCCGGCAGCCTCATCAATATTCATAGCCTGCTGGGAGGCTGAGCCCTCCCTCCCCCACCCAGGCGAAAGCAATGGAGCTCCTATCTGGAGGCAGGGGATTTTGGGGGGGGAGGGGGAGTTGGCTGCAGCCCCCCCACCCCCACTCGAGGTGGGAAAGACAAACAAAGGGCTTTGCTCTCTGCTGGAGGCCGGGTTGGCTGCACAGGGGCACTGGGATTTCAGCCCTTGCAGGGAAATGGCAACTGCGTGCCCCCACAGGGGTTGCCACCTGTGCGAGTGTCCCCCTTTTTTGAGGACAGTGTTCTGGGGGCTCCGCACGCCTCGCCATGGGCTCGGGATCATCTCATGCATGCCTACCTCCCAGCTACCCACCCCTGGCATTGTGACCCGCCGGAGTGCGGGGCGATGTGTCCCAGTTAGGAGGCCTCGGCTACAGTTCCCCATGGGAGTTTGGAGCCTAAATAGCCTTGGGGATCCAGGCCTTGGCCCTTTTGCTCATGCTTTCATCTCCGGAGGGCCTGGGCTTTGTTCCTCATGGCAGCCAAGACAATGCTGCCACCCACCCCTGACGTGTGTGCACCCGACTCTGCTCCCCAACACAGCACCTTACGCAATTCAGGCAAAACACCCTAGAGGCCCCGCATCCAGGCACTTCACCCCTAACAGTCTCCCACGCCCACCATATGCTGTCACCCCCACACAATTCCCAGATGAAAAGCACAGCTATGTATTATTGTTATGAACACAACACCCCCATCCCTCCCCCACACCTCTGATACACCCCACATTGCCTGAGCCAAGCTGAGCTGCCATGCTCTGTACAGTAGAGATTCAGGCAGGGCCGGCTTTAGGAAGTGCGGGGCCCGATTCGAACAGTTTCGACGGGGCCCCGGCAGGGATGACTAAAAAAAAAAAACCACGTAAAAAAACACGTGGGGCTTGCACTCACTGGGCGGCGCTCCTAGTCTTCGGGTCCTTCACTCGCTCCGGGTCTTCGGCGGCACTGAAGGACCTGCTGCCGAAGTGCTGCCGAAGACCCGGAGCGAGTGAAGGACCCGCTGCCGAAGTGCCGCCAAAGACCCGGAGCGCCACCGGGTGAATAAAAATTAAAAAGGAGCCTCTAGCCAGGGAAGGGATTCTCGGCCACTTCTTTCTCCCCTCCCCTCCGGCGGCCTTGCCACTGGGCGCGGGGCCCTCTTAGGCGCGGGGCCCGATTCGGGGGAATTGGTGGAATTGGCCTAAAGCCGGCCCTGGATTCAGGTGCAGTATATTGTAGAATCATCTCTGAATGTAAACTCCCCCAAGGCCCTTAGATGTAAACTCCCCCAAGGCCCTTAGCCCCTGGTAGCCCCATGGACCAGCAATGACATAGAATACTCACAGGCATAAAGCCCCCTCTGAGTAATAGCCTGGGGCAGGGGCATGTCAGATGAGGGAGGCAAGAGGAGGTTTGACCAGGGCAGTCCTTTGACCTGATGTTTTCCTGCTGCTGCAGCCCCCATGGTGCTATGATGGTGGAAGATCCACAGGGCCTAAATCAGCCCCTGAACAGGGGAGGCAGCACTGCAGGGAAGAACCCATCCCCCTCTCCTGGGCATCACTGCTCCCTAGAGGCCATTAGGGACAGGAGCTTTCCAAGGAGCCTGGAAACTCCGACCTGTTTTTATGAAACCTGGCACCATTCCTCTTTGGGCCTACACAGCAGCTTCAGTTCCCCTCTGCTGGGGTGCCTCAGAGCTCATGCGCAGGGGAGCCCATTGCAGGGCCCCAGAGGAACAGCTGTCACCCACTCTGACAGGCGAAAATGGAACATTTTACCTCTTTTTTTCAAACTGTTCCTGTTCCTTCTGTCACTTAATTAATCTGGTTTTCCCCAGGACACGATCTGGGTGTCTCCTGGGAGCGGATTTGTTGTTTGCTTGAGTTTGTTTCAATGGCATATTTCATCACTATTTTATTTTCCAGCAGTGCAGCCAAAGAGTCAGGGAATGTGCCCCCCCCCCCCCCCCCCCCCCCCCCCCACACACACACACAGACACGCTGCACTGGCTTGGAATACAGTTTGGTGCCCTCTGTGTGCCGATGCATGAGCCTTTCCCTGTGCAAAGGTGTCTCTATTGTAAGCTGTAACATGAAACAAATGGGTGCGAGGGTGCCAGAGTGCCAGCCACAAGCCACCGGGGCTCTCAGAGTAGGCCCTGGCTGATCAGCAGTGGAATAGTGCACAGCACTTCCGTGTGATTTCCCATTAGGGTTCAGAATGAACAATCAAGGCACACAACTCTGTTTCAGCATCATGGATTGAGTTAGTTGCCCATGGATGTTGCAGAATAAATGCAGGAATGTGGCTTGGTGGGATGATGATGTTAAAGGCCTCTCCAGTCCCACCTTTGTACTTCCTCCACCTGCCTTTTCCTCTTCAGCTCTTTCTCTTTTTCACCCCCTCTTTTTCACTTCCTTGACTCCTTGGTATTAGCACCCCTGGAGACAGCAGCCATGCCTATTCCCAGCGGAGGGTGCTGCTGTCCGTTGGTTCAGGAGTGTAACATGGGCCAGAGAATTTTATCTGTCACCTCTTCATGCAGCCCAATACCCTGTGTTTGGCTAAAGCATCCTCCAGAAAGGCAGCCAGTCTTGATCTGAAGATATCAACAGAGGTAGAAGCCACCACTTCCCTGAGGAGTTTGTTGCAGTGGTTACTCACCAGCACTAGTACAAATTTGTGCCTTATTTCTCATTTTAATTTGTCTGGTGTCAGCCTCCAGCCATCGGTTCTTGCTCTGCCTTTCTCTCTTTTAGCACCTGGTGTTTTCTCCCCGGGAAGGGTGTCGTGTGTTTGTACAGCACCGGGCACAAAGCATCCAGGACAAGGGCTCTGAGGTGCTATGAGAACACAAAGATTGAATAATAACAATAATACTCACACTGCAATCACATCACCTCTTGAGCTTTTTTTTTGATAAGCTGAATAGATCCAGACCTTGAATAATGTTTGCGGCACTTCTCTGCGCCCTATCCAAATTTCCAACAGACCGAGGGTCTATCCAAGTTCTGGCCCAGAGTCCCCAGTCATGGGACGGACAGCTGACCACACTACAGTATTATTCTCACCTCCCTTTCTCCCACAAGTCCATCTCTTCTGCTCCCTCCAAGATTCCTACACTGAGAAATAAAACCAAGTATTTGATAAAACGTTCACTCAATTTCACCTTTAAAACTTAGACCTTTTGTATAGATTCTACTAAGTGGGATAAAACTCCAGTAGCAGAGCAGTAATGACACCTTGTAGCCATCTGCACTGCCATCATTAGGTTCCAGAATCAACAGCCCTATTAAATGGATGCAGCACACTGCTTCACACTGGCTGGCTGCAGACTCAGGAATGCAGCCTGGTCTCACACAGAAGCTTTTCTCCTTCCCAGCTAAAAAGGGCTTTGCTTGAATGAAAGCTGAAATCTGGCAGGACGTACTGGATACTTCACTCCTGCCCCTCCACAGGAGACCTTCATTCAGAGGAGGGCAGGGGCTCTGAGGCAGTTATTCCCACTGGCCCTGGACACAGGAGAACACGTTAATTTTTACCCACTGTTCAAAGCTGAGACGAGAGGCACCATGTCAAGTCTCTGCTCACTGCCCGATCCCCGACAGCACTGCTGTGGTATGAAGCCAGGAGCCAGTGATGCGAGGATGTCCCCTCCCTGATCTGCCCTGGAACAACTGACACCGAACTCCAGAGCAACCACTGAAGCCACTGCATGCTGCAGCAGGACTTCCAGGGAACCTGTATGCGGTGCAGACTCACCCAGGGTAGCTCAGATCCTTGGACCCCACTCCTGAGTCAGCAACAAGGGGGGAGGGAGGGGCATTTCTGAATGATGGATAACGCAGGTTGGAGAGGGCCCCAGTTGCTTTTCACACTGTAAATTCAGGTCTGGTCCCAGAAGGCCCTGTAGATGTCTGGAGCTCTGGCAGTGTTACGACACCAACCAAGCTCTGACTGCTTCAGACTCCTCGCCATTCTCTCAAATGCCTGCCAAACCCTTGGGGTAAAAGCTCTCTGCTCCCTCCAGAGAAAGGCTGAGAGAGCTCTAAGGAGTCCTCCTGCAAGCTCATCTTAGGCCTTTGTTGGCTATCAGACAGCAGCCAAGAAGTTGCAGACTTGTTAGTTCCTTCGCAGGTCATCTTTCTGGAACATCCCCCTCCAAGCTCACTCTCCCTCCAGGAGGCTGTTGAGCAGAGCTGGGGTTTGCTGTTGCTGTGACCTCCCTGGAGATCCCTCAGAGAAACGATGTTTCCAAATCTTTCAGCAAATGTTACATGATTTGACTCTCTCTCAATTCCTGCCTGGAGCATGACTGGGCCAGCGCAGCAATTTGCAAACGGAGAATAAAGCCAATTGTACATGGAGAAAATGACCAGGAAAAAAATCTTTGTTAACTTCTAGGTGTCACCTACCTTAGGGGGAGACACTTAGAGAATGCTGTGCTTCCCTGAGAAAGCACAGAGCCTGTTAGCAGATCAAAGATACAGTCTAGTTAGCTGATTTCTCAGTTACTGATGTGATGAATTGGTTCATCATTCTAGATTTGTCGCATCATGCTGCAAAGGGTTAATGATTGCTATGAAGTGGGTCCTTGATACATGGACAATCCCCCACGTAGTGTGCTAAGCACCTCTCTTTCAGGCTAAGTGGAAGGAGTAATTAAATGGCCCTTTATGTAGCAATAGCTGGAAGCAATAGAAGTCACCACCCAAAGCACTAGGCCGTATGGTCTGAGGGGTTTCCTTGGAATTGGTTGCAAATGTGGGTGCCAAGGGATTATTTGGCAAGCAGTTTGTGTGCCGGAGCAGAAAAAGACGACATCGAGAGAAGCAGTTATGAACCTGGCCCTGAGAGGAAGCAGAGAGCCCTCTGGAGAGGTGGACTGGGGGATTTCTGAGTAAGGAAACTGCCTGCTGCTTTTTGTTTCTACTGTGTGCAGGGAAAGAGGACATGGTGTACGTTCCCTGTAAATGAACAGGATGGCACCAGAGAAATATCTATCTCATATTGTCAATTTCCCCTCCTCAAAGAAACAAGCCAGTGAGGCCCCGGATCTCTGCTTACTGCTCTAGCCCAAGGGGCAAGAGTCCCTGAGGTTCATCCCCAGACTTCGTAGCATCTGTGCTTTTTGTTGAAGTGGAGCCTTCTGTTTGAATGTCTAGGCCAATGTTTCAGCCCACACCCAGCCAGCCTGTCTCCCCCAGCTGCTGGGCTGGCCGGCCTAGAGCTCAGACATGATGCTAGAGTCCAGCTAGCTCTTACAATGACCAATGGGAGCCCTGGGGCAATCTAGAGAGCACAATGCCCCATCACCATCCCTCCGGGCTAAGGGTAGCGCCGAGCAGGCAGGCCAGTGCAAGGCAGAGAAGGAGCTCCTAGGGATGGGGGGGAGGAAGGAAAGAGAGGGGCAAGGGGCAGATCAGAGTCAGGACAGCTGCTGCAGAGGGAGAAGAGCTCTTGTCTGGGACCCCTCACACTCTTGCAGCACCTTCTCCGTGGGCAGAGGAGACATGTTCACAGCTGGGAGCCAGTGTTCCTGGAACAGCCTGGGCTCGCTGGCTTTCCCTAAGCCAGGCCCCGCACTCTGAGCCCGTCACCCCTGCACCGGTTTTTGCCTCCCTCATCTGGCAGCTGCTTTGGCCTGAGTGCTACCCTAAGTTGTGACCCTATTTCTCTGGAGCTTTGCAGGGGTGCAAGAATCTCTGGGGATGGGTCCACCTCAGCCACACCCCCTTCCTCCTCTGGCCCATCCCATGCCCAGGGCTTCTGCAGTCAGCTGAGCACAGGGGGTTCCCGAGATAGGGACACAGAGGGGCCCTCACCCCTGCCCTGTGGCTCCTTTACAGGAACCTCACTGGCAGATCAATAGGATGTCAGGCAGGAAGCCTTGGACACCTGCTGGACCTGTAGACAGCCACTGAAATGAGGAACACGCTCTTCCGCCTCCCAGGAGCCAGGCGTTGCTTCCCTCCTCTCCGATGGTCACCCAGCTGTAGTGCCCCCAGTACCCCCCACCCCCAGGAAGGCCTGAGGAGGACCTCAAACCAGAAGGACTGATGGGAACATCACAAGCCTCTAGGCAGCTACCACACCCCCACCTTGGGATTTGAGAGCTAGGGAGACTCTGGGCCACGGAGGCCCCTCTGACTGCAGCACCCAAACTGGGCACAAGGGGATGACACTGTCTCCCTGCCCCCCAAACACACCCAGAGCCGGGCACAGGGCAAGCATCCCCAATCCCCGCCCCCAGGCCAGAGGCACCCAGCCCCCCTTCCCCCCTGAAGCTGGGTGCAGGGCAAGCACACCCCAGTCCACACAAGCCAGGGGCACCCTGCTCCCCTCACACACTCAAGCTGGGCTAAGGGAAAGCACCCCCAACCCCCTCCAGCCAGGTGCAGGACACTAGGGTCTGGTCATAAGAACATAAGAATGGCCCTACTGGGTCAGATCAAGGGTCCATCTAGCCCAGTATCCTATCTTCTGACAGTAGCCAGTGCCAGGTGCCCCAGAGGGAATGAACAGAACAGGGAATCATCAAGTGATCCATCCCCTCTTGCTCATTCCCAGCTTCTGGCAAACAGAGGCTAGAGACACCATTCCTGCCCATCCTGGCTAATAGCCGTTGATGGACCTATCCTCCATGAATGTATCTAGTTCTTTTTTGAACCCAGTTATGGTCTTGGCCTTCACAACATCCTCTGGCAAGGAGTTCCACAGGTTGACTGTGCATTGTGTGAAGAAATACTTCCCTTTATTTGTTTTAAACTTGCTGCCTATTAATTTCATTTGGTGACCCCTAGTTCTTGTGTTTTGAGAAGTAGTAAACAACACTTCCTTATCTACTTTCTCTACACCAGTCATGATTTTATAAACCTCAATCATATCTCCCCTTAGCCATCTCTTTTCCAAGCTGAAAAGTCCCAGTCTTATTAATCCCTCCTCATATGGAAGCTGTTCCTTACCCCTAATCATTTTTGTTGCCCTTTTCTGAACCTTTTCCAATTCCAGTATATCTTTTTTGAGATGGGGCGACCACATCTGCACACAGTATTCAAGATGTGGGCATACCATGGATTTATATAGAGGCAAGATGATATTTTCTGTCCTATCATCCATCTGTTCTTAATTCTTCCCAGCATTCTATTAACTTTTTTGACTGCCGCTGCACATTGAGTGGATGTTTTCAGAGAACTCTCCACAATGACTCCAAGATCTCTTTCTTGGGTGGTAACAGCTAATTTAGACCCCATCATTTTATATGTATAGTTGGGATTATGCTTTCCAATGTGCATTACTTTGCATTTATCAACATAAAATGTTATCTGCCATTTTGTTGCCCAGTCACCCAGTTTTGTGAGATCCTTTTGTAGATCTTTGCAGCCTGCCTGGGTCTTAATTATCTTGAGTAATTTTTTATCATCTGCAAATTTGGCCACCTACTCTGTTTACCCCCTTTTCCAGATCATTTATGAATATGTTGAATAGGACTGGTCTTAGAACAGACCCCTGGGGGACACAACTATTTACCTCTTTTCATTCTGAAAACTGACCATTTATACCTACCCTTTGTTTTCTATCTTTTAACCAGTTACCAATCCAAGAGAGCACCTTCTCTCTTATTCCATGGCAACTTACTTTGCCTAAGAGCCTTTGGTGAGGGACCTTGTCAAAGGCTTTCTGAAAATCTAAGTATACTATATCCACTGGATCCCCTTGGTCCACATGCTTGTTGACCCCCTCAAAGAATTCTAGGAGATTGGTGAGTAGGGTTACCATTCGTCCGGATTTACCCGGACATGTCCTCCTTTTTGTTCTAAAAATAGCGTCCGGGGGGAATTTGTAAAGCACTCAAAATGTCCGGGATTTCCCCCCTCCCCCGGCAGAGCAGAGCGAGCAGCTGGGAGGGCTGCAGGAAAGTCCCGGGCTGGACTCCAGAGCAGCTGTAGAGGAGCCGGATCCGCCCTGCATTCTGAGCCGGCAGCTCTCCCCTGCAGCCCGGTCCGGCAGCACTGTGCAGGGCCAGGGACCAGGTTTTGTTGTGCTGGGGAGCGCAGCCACGTGTCCGGCTCGGCTCGCACAGAGCCCAACACCCTGTTCTGAGCAGCAGGGTAAGGGGGCCAGGGGGCAGGAGAAGGGGCAGGGAGGTTCTGGAGGGGGCAGTCAAGAAACGGGGGGGGGCTTTTTGGGGGGAGTGGAGAAAGTTTTGGGCAGTCAGGGTACAGGTAGGGGGTAGGGTCCTGGGGGGCAGTTGGGGGGGGTTTAGGAGGGGGCAGTTAGGGGACAAGGAACAGGGAGTCTTAGGTAGGGGGTGGGGTTCTGGAGGGCAGTTAGGAGCAGGGGTCCCAGGAGGGGGCAGTCAGGGGACAAGGAGCGGGGGATGGGGGGATGGGAGTTCTGGGGGGGAGCTGTCAGGGGGCAGGAGTGGGGAGAGGGATCGGAGCAGTCAGGGGACAGAGAGCAGAGGGATTTAGATGGGTTGGGAGTTCTGGGGGGGGCTGTCAGGGGCCAGGAGTGCGGAGAGGGATCGGAGCAGTCAGGGGACAGGGAGCAGAGGGGTTTAGATGGGTTGGGAGTTCTGGGGGGGGCTGTCAGGGGGTGGGGAGTGGTTGGATGGGGCGTGGGAGTCCCAGGGGTCTGTCTGGGGGTGGGGGTGTGGATAAGGGTTGGGGCAGTCAGGGGACAAGAGGCAGGGAGGCTTAGATAGGGAGTGGAGTCCTGGGGGGCAGTTAGGGGCAGGGGTCCCAGGAGGGGGCAGTCAGGGGACAAGGAACGGGGGGAGGGTTGGGGGTTCTGGGGGGGCGGGAAGTGGGAGGGGCAGGGGCGGGGCTAGGGCGGGGCTCCTCCCGTCCTCTTTTTTGCTTGCTGAAATATGGTAACCCTATTGGTGAGGCATGATTTCCCTTTACTAAAACCATGTTGACTCTTCCTCAACAAATTATGTTCATCTATATGTCTGACAATATTGTTCTTTATTATAGTTTCAACCAGTTTGCCCGGTACTGAAGTCAGGCTTACAGGCCTGTAATTGCCAGGATCACCTCTGGAGCCCTTTTTTAAAAAATTGGCATCACATTAGCTATCCTCCAGTCATCTGGTACAGAAGCTGATTTAAATGATAGGTTACAGACTACAGTTAGTGGTTCTGCAATTTCACATTTGAGTTCCTTCAGAATTCTTGGGTGAATACCATCTGGTCCGGGTGACTTATTGCTGTTTAATTTATCAATTTGTTCCAAAACCTCCTCTAATGATACCTCAATCTGGGACAGTTCCTCAAATCTGTCACCTAAAAAGAATGGCTCAGGTTTGGGAATCTCCTTCACATCCTCAGCCATGAAGATGGATGCAAAGAATTAATTTAGTTTCTCTGCAATGGCCTTATCGTCCTTGAGTGCTCCTTTAGCACCTAAATCGTCCAGTGGCCCCACTGGTTGTTTAGCAGGCTTCCTGCGTCTGATGTACTTAAAAATTTTTTTGCTATTACTTTTTGAGTCTTTGGCTAATTGTTCCTCAAATTCTTTTTTGACCTTCCTAATTGTATTTTTACACTTCATTTGCCAGTGTTTAGGCTCCTTTTTATTTTCCTCACTAGAATTTAACTTCCACTTTTTAAAGGATGCCTTTTTGCCTCTCTCTGCTTCTTTTACTTTGTTGTTTAGCCATGGTGGCTCTTTTTTTGCTTCTCTTACTATGTTTTTTAATTTGGGGTATACATTTAAGCCTCTATTATGGTGTCTTTAAAAAGTTTCCATGCAGCTTGCAGAGATTTCACTTTTGGCGCTGTATCTTTTATTTCTGTTTAACTAACCTTCTCGTTTTTGTGTAGTTCCCCTTTCTGAAATTAAATGCTACATTGTTGGGCCACTGTGGTGTTTTTCCTGCCACAGGGATATTAAATTTAATTATATTATGATCACTATTACCAAGTGGTCCAGCTATATTCACCTCTTGGACCTGATCCTGAGCTCCACTTAGGACTAAATCAAGAATTGCCTCTCCTCTGGTGGGTTCCAGGACCAGCTGCTCCAAGAAAAAGTCATTTAAGGTGTCAAGAAACTTTATCTCTGCATCCCCTCCTGAGGTGACATGTACCCAGTCAATATGGGGATAATTGAAATCCCCCATTATTATTACTGCGTTTTTTATTTTAATAGCCTCTCTAACCTCCCTGAGCATTTCACAGTCACTATCACCATCCTGGTCAGGTGGTCAGTAATATATCCCTTATTATTATTAGAGCATGGAGTTTCTATCCATAGAGATTCTATGGTACAGTTTGATTCATTTACGATTTTTACTTCATTTGATTCTATGCTTTCTTTCACATATAGTGCCACTCCCCCACCAGCAGGACCTGTTCTGTCCTTCCGATATATTTTGTACCCTGGTATTACTGTGTCCCATTGATTATCCTCATTCCACCAAGTTTCTGTGATGCCTATTGTGACGGGTTGGGTCACAGAAACCCCTTTGGGACTGCCACCTGATGTGCTGGGACTACCTCTGAGCCTGTTTTCCCTGCCAGCTTGGGACTTCAGTATCTTGCCTTGTTTGAGCTAGACACGCTTGCCTGCTGCAAACACAGATCCAAGTCTGAACCACGTCCCCCACACGCTGCAGGCTTAACTAAAAACAGCTTAAGAAGTGCTCCTGTCTCCAGCACTCAGATACCCAGCTCCCAGTGGGGTCCAAACCCCAAATAAATCCGTTTTATCCTGTATAAAGCTTATACAGAGTAAACTCAAAAATTGTTCGCCCTCTATAATATTGACAGAGAGATATGCACAGCTGTTTGCCCCCCCCCCCAGGTATTAATACATACTCTGGGTTAATTAATAAGTAAAAAGTGATTTTATTAAATACAAAAAGTAGGATTTAAGTGGTTCCAAATAATTGTCTGTTACAGCTGTCCCCCTGCTGGATTCCTTTCTGTTTGTGCTGAGTGGCCGCCCCCCCACCCCACCCCCCGGCCATGGAACTGACCAAAGTCACAGCCTGGCCCTGCTCATGGAAATGGCTTGTGCAGACATTGCTCTGCTCAGGGAGGTGGGGGCTTTTCGCTCCTTTGTCTAGCTTCTTTGTTCGGACCCGGCTCGGTGTAGGGTGCTCTGCCCAGGTATGCAAGACCTAAAGTGGCCACATAGCTAAGCACACGAGTCATACCTGTGACTCAGAACTTGCCCAGGCATGTCCTGTGCCTACCTGCAACCTTTCCCTGCCTTCTCTCCTCCCCTGTATCAAGAGGAACCAATCAAAGTTACTGGCGGGAAACTGCCTGAGTTGGCCCTTAAAACCAGACATTTTCTGATCAGACCCCCGGAGAAGGTCCTTGCTTTGCCACCTGGTCTGATCAGCTAGGGGTCTTTGGGGGGCCCTCTCCCCGCTCTCGTTTGTTTTTGAGCGTACCCCCGTTTTTAAACTCCCCTCCCACGAACAACGAATTTGTGCCTGGAGATCTCCTGATTATTGTAAGCGAATCGAGTCCTCTGATGCTGAAACTGCTGTTCCTGCTGCTGCTTTGGGGATTGGTAAGGAAAAACCTCTTGCACACTCCCCTTGTTCTAGCTGCTGGCAGGGTCAGCAGACAGACCCAAGCTAACTCCTTGGTCTGTATCTGTAATCTGCTTCTAGCTTCACAGCGCCTTTGCTGCTAGAAATAAGCCTGCTTGCAGCCACCACTAGTTAAACACCCCCCCGCCCTGAAGCTGTATCCTGGGCACACACCACTCTGCCCTCTGGAACTACCCCTAGTATAAGGTGCACCCATTAGGTTAGATTTAGCCTTTAGTCTAGATAAATTGTAATTTCATTTTGCATAGTTGTGGTTAAGTTAGGTTTAGAAAATTGCTTGCATTGTACTCTGTAAGTTAGGCTTAAAGAATTGTTGCATTGTGTTTTGTTACTTGCTAATTTGTGTAGTCTTGGTTAAGTTAAATCATAGATAAGATTTTGCTGTGTTCTGTATAATTGTCTCTCTGCTGTTTAAACTTGCAGCCTGTCTGCTCTCTCTCTCTCTTAATTCCTTCCCCCACGTGCTCACCTTGCTCCTACTGCTGCCAGACCTCAATTGTATTACTGAAGTCTAGCATAAAACCCCATTGGTTACCCTTTTTCTCTCTAACACCCCTCACATTTTACATTTACACCACTGTGACACATTTTTACCTAGAGTTGTTGGTTATTTAACACATTTTACCCATAAACTGTTAGTTGGTTATAGGCTGCTGTGACACACCCTTTACATAGAAACTGTTAGCTACCTGTTACATTTGTACTTCAGTGTTAATTGGTTACCAACTGTATTGTACCTCACTGTATTGTACCCCACTATTGAAACCCCCTATCCTATTTACTAAACCCCTCCCCAATTGTCTATCTTAACAAACCCCATACCCCTCACTATTAAATTTTCCCTGTTTTTGCATTTTCTTAATAAAGTTTATTTTACACCCCACCAGTGCAGTAGTTGTCCCCCAAGATCCCCTACCTGCTGGCAGGATCAGTAATAACAGACAGAACAAAGTAAATGACCAAACAAAATAAAATAAAACATGCAAGTCTGAGCCTAATACAGTAGGAAACAATGCAGGTAAATCTCACCCTCAGAGATGTTCCAATAAGCTTCTTTGACAGACTAGCCTCCTTCTAGTCTGGGCCCAATCCTTTCCCCTGGTACAGTCCTGGTTCCAGCTCAGGTGGTAGCTAGGGGATTTCTCATGATTGCAGCCCCTTTTGTTCTGTTCCACCCTCTTATATATCTTTTGCACAAGGCGGGAATCCTTTGTCCCTCTCTGGGTTCCCACCCCTCCTTCTAAATGGAAAAGCACCAGTTTAAGGATGGATTCCAGTTCAGGTGACATGATTACATGTCACTGTAAGACTTCATTACCCACTTGCCAGCACACATGTATACAGGAAGACTTATAAGTAAACAGAGCCCCCTACAGTCAATTGTCCTGATTAATGGGAGCCATCAAGATTCCAAACCACCATTAATGGCCCACACTTTGCATAATTACAATAGGACCTCAGAGTTATATTTCATATTTCTAGTTTCAGATACAAGAATGATATATTCATACAGATAGGATGAATACATGCGAAGAACATAACCTTTGCACAGATATGTTACATGGCATATCTAGCATAAAACATAGTCAGTTATGTCATATTTACATTCATAAGCATATTTCTATGAAGCATTATGGGGTGCAACGTCACACCTATTATCTCAATATCCTCATTTAATACTAGGGTATAGTTCACCCATTTTATTATTTAGACTTCTAGCATTGGTATATGAGCACTTTCAAAACTTGTCTCCTTTTAGCTGTCTGCCATTACACAATGTAATTGAATGGGACTCTTTTTTATTTGACTGTTTCTGATCAGACCCTGCCTGTGTTTTTATCATTTTCCATCCTCTCATCCTCACTAGAACATAGAGATTCTCTACTAATAGATCCACCCCAAAGGATGTCCGAACCACATGCTCCTCCGCACCTGTCGGCTTTCCCCCAGCCCTTAGTTTAAAAACTGTTCTATGACTTTTTTAATGTTAAGTGCCAGCAATCTGGTTCCATTTTGGTTTAGGTGGAGCCCATCCTTCCTGTATAGGCTCCCCCATCCCAAAAGTTTCCCCAGTTCCTAATAAATCTAAACCCCTCCTCCCTACACCATCGTCTCGTCCACGCATTGAGACCCTGCAGTTCTGCCTGTCTAACTGGCTCTGCGCGTGGAACTGGGAGCATCTCAGAGAATGCTACCATAGAGGTCCTGAACTTCAATCTCTTACTTAGCAGCCTAAATTTGGCCTCCAGGACCTCTCTCCTACCTTTCCCTATGTCATTGGTACCAAGGCCACCGCAAGCAGGTTGGGGCCCTGGTGAAAAAATTTTCGGGCCCCCTTCCGGACCACCGGGTGCTGGACCACCGGGCGCTGGACCGGCTAAACAGGGTCGACAAGAGGGGGGGGAAAGCCGGGCCCTGGGCCCCCTTCCGGACCACCGGGCCCCGGACTGGCTAAATGGGGCCGATGGGGGGGGGGGGGGGAGCCGGGCCCCAGTCCCTCTTCCAGACCACCGGGCCCCGGTAATTTGTACCGACTTCCCCCACTTCTCGTCAGCCCTGATTGGTACCTACATGTAGCACGACCACTGGCTCCTCCCCAGCACTACACATAAGACTATCTAGATGTCTCGAGAGATCTGCAACCTTCACACCAGACAGGCAAGTCACCATGCGATTCTCCCAGTTATCGCAAACCCATCTATCTATATTTCTAATGATCAAATCGCCCATTATTAATACCTGTCTCTTCCTAATAGCTGGCGTTCCCTCCTCCAGAGAGGTATCCTCAGTGCGAGAGGATACCACATCATCTGGAAGGAGGGTCCCAACTATGGAATTGTTTCCCTCTGCTCCAGTTAGATGCTCTCCTTCCCTGGGACTTTTATCCTCCTCAACAGCACAGAGGCTGTCAGACCGGGGGTGGGACCGTTTTACTGAGTCCCGGAAAGTCTCATCTATGTGTATCTCTGTCTCCCTTAGCTCCTCCAGTTCAGCCACTCTGGTCTCCAAAGTCCGTACGCGGTCTCTGAAGGCCAGGCGCTCCTTGCACTGAATGCACACATACGCCACCCGTCCATAGGGCAGGTAATCATACATGCTGCAATAAACTGGGTAGCCCCCACTCTGTTGCTGGACTTTTGCCTCCATTCTCTTTTTACTCCTGCAGCTGGTTCCTTTGTTGTTGTTTTGTTTATATCAAGGGGGGTGTTTTTGGTTTTTAAGTTTAAAGAATGTTGAGTTCTAGCCCTGCTCACACTTCCCCTACAAACTCCCTTGCAAAACTCCCCTGTTAGCCGCTCCTGTTCACTAGCTTGCGTGGCACTAGCCTCCTCATAGAATCATAGAATATCAGGGTTGGAAGGGATCTCAGGAGGTATCTAGTCCAACCCCCTGCTCAAAGCAGGACCAATCCCCAGCCTGCAGCCAGCAGGGCCAAGGGCAAACCTGTAGTTTCTCCTTGAGACCGACAGGGCTGTCATAGGCCCCTCCCAACCCCACCCCTTATTTCAGGCAGCTCTCTCTGCTGATGCCAAGCCAGCATAGATCCTGGGGTGCCCCAGACCTCAGCAGCTTCACATCCCCTCTGAGACTGCCCCCCATACAACCCTTGCCAGCCCCAACCCCCCCTCACTGGGGGGCAGGAACAGGCTCCTGCCTCCCGCACCTGCTGCCCAGCACCTGATGGGCAGGCAGCGAAGGAGGCTCTGCAGGACGGGGACAGGGAGGGGTCTTGGGGGAGCAGTTCCACACGGGCCGATAACCCTTCAGGCCATTGCCAGGCCGGGCCATCCCATCCCACAGCGAGCACTGGGAAGTGTCACCCTGCTGCACTTTAAAGACTAACAGATCTATTTGGGCATGAGCGTAGATAAAAAACCCACTTCTTCAGATGCGTGGAGTGGAAATTACAGATACAGGCACAGACATACTGACACATGAAGAGAAGGGAGTTACCTTACAAGTAGAGAACCAGTGTTGACAAGGCCAATTCAGTTAGGGTGGATGTAGTCCACTCCCAATAATTGATGAGGAGATGTCAATACCAAGAGAGGGAAAATTGCTTTTGTAGTGAGCCAGCCACTCCCAGTCCCGATTCAAGCCCAAATTAATGGTGTTAAGTTTGCAAATTAATTGTAACTCTGCAGTTTCTCTTTGAAGTCTGTTTTTGAATTTTTTGTTGTTGAAGGATGGCTACTTTTAAATCTGTTATAGAATGTCCAGGGAGATTGAAGTGTACTCCGATTGGCTTTTGTATGTTACCATTCCTGATGTCCGATTTGTGTCCGTTTATTCTTTTGCGTAGAGACTGTCTGGTTTGGCCAATGTACATGGCAGAGGGGTATTGCTGGCACATGATGGCATATATCACACTAATAGATGTGCAGGTGAATGAGTCCCGGATGGTGTGGCTGATGGTGGTTGGGTCCTCTGATGGTGTCGCTAGAGTAGATATGTGAACAGAGTAGGCAACGAGGTTCGTTACAGGGATTGGTTCCTGGGTTAGTGTTTCTGGGGTGTGGTGTGTAGTTGCTGGTGAATATTTGCTTCAAGTTGGGGGGTTGTCTGTAAACAAGGACTGGCCTGCCTCCCAAGTTCTGTGAGAGTGAGGGATCGTTTTCCAGGATAGGTTGTAGATCATTGATAATGTGCTGGAGAGGTTTTAGCTGGGGGCTGTATGTGATGGTCAGTGGTTTTCTGTTATTTTCCTTGTTGGGCCTGTCCTGTAGTAGGTGACTTCTGGGTACCCGTCTCACTCTGTCAATCTGTTTCCTAACTTTCCCAGGTGGGTATTGTAGTTTTAAGAATGCTTGATAAAGATCTTGTAGGTGATGGATTGGAGCAAATGCGGTTGTATTTGAGGCATAGGCGTGCGCAGCCCATTTCATTAGGGTGTGCATCTAGGGAGCCCCACCCTAGCCCCACCCCTGCCCTGCCCTAGTTCCGCCCCCATCCACTCCCTCCTACTTCCCGCCCCCTGACTTCCCCCCTCAGAACCCCCAGCCCCCCCACTCCTTGTCCCCCCCAACTACCTCCTCCTGGGACCCCTGCCCCTAACTGCCCCCCAGGACTCCACCCCCTGCCTAAGCCTCCCTGATCCTTGTCCCCTGACTGCCCCCCTAGGACCCTACCCCCTACCTGTCCCCTGATTGCCCCGACTCTTATCCACACCCCCGCCCCCAGACAGACTCCCACGACTATCCAACTGCTCCCCACCCTCTGACAGGACCCCAGAACTCCTGACTCATCCAACCTCCCCAGCTCCTTGTCCCCTGACCACCCCCTCCAGAGACCCCCCCCACTAACTGCCCCCCCAGGACCCTCCTTGCTCCCTGTCCCCCGACTGCCCTGAACCCTATCCACCCCCCGCCCTTTGAGAGACCCTGGGACTCCCACGCCCCATCCAATCACCCCTGCTCCCTGACTGCCCCCCCAGAGACCTCCCGCCCCTAACCACCCCCCCAGGATCCCACCCCCTATCCAACCTCCTATCCAACCCACCCTGCTCCCTGACAGACCCCCGGACTGTCTCCCATGCCTCAGCCAATCCCCCCTGCTCCCCAACTGCCCCCTCCAGAGATCCCCTGCCCCTAACCACCACCCCCGGGATCTCACCCTCTATCCAACTCACCCTGTCCCCTGATTGCCCCCACCCCTTATCCAACATACCTGGCCCAAGATCCCTTACCGTGAGTTGAGGCTCCTAGCCTCCCCCCAGAGCCAAACACTGCCCCGCGGGAGCGTGCAGCCCCGACCCCCGGAGCGCTGCGTGCACGGCGGCATGGCTCCAGGGGAGGGGAAGTGTGTCTGACTCCCCATGGAGCCCCGGCCCCCAGAGCACTGCGCGCGGTGGCATGGCTCCAGGGGAGGGGGGAGCGTGTCTGCCTCACCGCTGAGCCAAACGCTGCCCTGCAGGAGCGCGCAGCCCCAGCCCCCAGAGCGCTGCGCGTGCGGCGGCATGGCTCCAGGGGAGAGGGGGAAGGCGGGGGAGGGGTCGGCAGCTTGCTGCGTTCGGCCGGGAGCGCAGACCCCGTGGCTTGTTGTGCCAGGAAAGTGGAGCCATTTGCCCACCCCTGCATTAGGGTGTGCCTGGGCACACCCGGCACACCCCGTGCACAAGCCTATGATCTTAGGGCTTGGCTGTAGACAATGGATCATGTGATGTGTCCTGGATGGAAGCTGGAGGCATGTAGGTAAGTATAGCGGTCAGTAGGTTTCCAGTATAGGGTGGCGTTTATGTGACCATTACTTATTTGCACTGTAGTGTCCAGGAAGTGGATCTCTTGTGTGGACTGGTCCAGGCTGAGGTTGATGGTGGGGTGGAAATTGTTGAAATCCAGGTGGAATTCTTCAAGGGCCTTCTTCCTGTGGGTCCATATGATGAAGATGTCATCAATGTAGTGCAAGTAGAGGAGGGGCGTTAGGGGACGAGAGCTGAGGAAGTGTTGTTCTAAGTCAGCCATAAAAATGTTGGCATACTGTGGGGCCATGCGGGTACCCATAGCAGTGCCGCTGACTTGAAGGTATAAGTTGTCCCCAAATCTGAAATGGTTGTGGGTGAGGACAAAGTCACAAAGCTCAGCCACCAGGTGTGCTGTGGCCTCATCAGGGATACTGTTCCTGACAGCTTGTAGTCCATCCTCGTGTGGAATATTGGTGTAAAGAGTTTCTACATCCATGGTGGCCAGGATGGTGTTTTCAGGAAGATCACCAATGCATTGTAGTTGGCCTTGTCAACACTGGTTCTCCACTTGTAAGGTAACTCCCTTCTCTTCTTGTGCCAGTATATTTATGCCTGTATCTGTAATTTTCACTCCGTGCATCTGAAGAAGTGAGTTTTTTACCCACGAAAGCTTATTGCCCAAATAAATCTGTTAGTCTTTAAGGTGCCATCGGACTCCTCATTGTTTTTGTGGTTACAGACTAACATGGCTACCCCTCTGATATCTGCTGCACCAGTGTGTGCACCCCATACAGAGCGGGGAGGCCTCAGCCAGCCGGTCTCCTGCCCGCTCATCCAGGGGACAGACAGGTTCCCCCATGCTCCGAGATGCCTCCGGCTCCTTCCCTCTCTCCCAGAAGCCTTAGTATCCATGCCTCAGCCAGGGGAAACCCCCCTCTGCCAGGCCAGTCAGGCTTATACCTCCCGGTCACTCCTGTTCCCCTCCGGCCCAGACCTTCTGTAGGGGGCTGCCCCATATCTGCCAGTCACCCCTTCCTGCCCTGCCCACCCAGTTATGAGTAGGAGAATCCCGGGTGCCCTAAGCCCACCAAGAACATAAAGACCGCTGTCCCTGTGGCCCAAATGATCGGTCAATATCCGAGGCCTGGCTGGGATGTTCTTGTTAGGATGAGACCCTGGCAGGCACAGCCAGGCGTTAATGAGCTGTGGGTGCCCCCAAGGGCACAGGCGCTGACTCCGTGGGTGCTCCGGGGCTGGAGCACCCACTGAAAAAACAATTAGGTGCTGAGCACCCACCAGCAGGCCCCTCCTTCCCCCTCCCAGTGCTGGACCCCGCCGATCAGCTCGTCCCTGTCCCCCACGGTGCCTCCCACCAGCCGCCATCAGCTGTTTGGCAGCATGCTGGGAGAGGAACGGGGGGTGGGCCTGGGTGACGCATGGCCCAGATGCAGGGAGTGGAAGGGGTGGGACCAGCCCCTTCCAGCCACTGAGACGCTGCTCTGCAGCCCTCCGCGGTGGTTGCCTGAGAGAGCAGGGCTAGGGAGGTGACTCCCGCTGCCTGCCCGGGCTCGGGTGCTGGCAGGGCCGGCTCTAGCATTTTTGCCACCCCAAGAACCAATAAATAAATAAATAAATAAATAAACCCACGATCGGATCGGCGGCAGCTCTACCGCCGCTTCATTTTAGGGCGGCAATTTGGCAGCAGGTCCTTTGCTGCGAGAGGGAGTGATGGCCCCACCGCCCAATTGCCATCGAACAGCCTGACGTGCCACCCCCCTCTTCACTGGCCGCCCCAGGCACCTGCTTGTTACGCTGGTGCCTGGAGCCGGCCCTGGGTGCTGGGGTCCCCAGCAGCCGATCCAGGTGGGGAGCGGAAGCTACCTTCTCCCCAGCCGGGCTCTCTCAGGCAGCTGCAGGCAGGGGTGAAAGTAATTTAAAGGTCTTAGCAGTACTCTGGAGTCCTTAGGAGGGGTCGGGGCCTCTACTGGAAGAGGCGTGGCCTTTAAATCCCCGGGCACTTTAAATCAGGATTTAAAGGGCCCGGGGCTGTGGCTGTGGTAACAGTAGCTGGGAGCCTCAGGTCCTTTAAATCACCCCCAGAGCTACCAGCTGCAGAGGCGGCTGGGAGCCCTGGGGGTGATTTAAAGGGCCCGGGGCTCCAGCTGCTGCTACCGCATCGGAGTGACCCCGGCCTCTGGCAGAACTTTAAAGGGCCCGGGGCTCTGCTGCAGTAGCAGCAGCCGGGAGCCCCTTGCCCTTTAAATCACTGCCAGAGCCCCGCCGCCGCTACCCCAGGGCTCCAGCAGCAGTGCTCGGGTGGCAATTTAAAGGGCCCCGGAGGGTAGCGGCAGTGGGAGCCCCAGGCCCTTTAAATTGCCACCCGAGCCCCGCTGCCGGAGCCCAGGGGTAGCAGCGGCAGCCAGGGACTCGGGCGGTTATTTAAAGGGCCCGGGGCTCCGGCTCCCGCTACCCCCACAGGCTGCAGGAGCCCTGGGGTAGTGGTGGTGGGGCTCTGGTGGCAAGTTAAAGGGCCCGGAGCGATAGTGGCGTCTGAGCCCCTGGCCCTTTAAATCGCTGCCGGAGCCCCGCCGCCACTACCCCAGGGCTCCATCAGGCTCTGGGGACGATTTAAAGGGCCCGGGACGGTAGTGACTACCTGAGCCCCGGACCCTTTAAATTGTCCCTGGAGCCCTGCTGCCGGAGCCCTGGGGAGGCGGCGGCGGAGCTCCAGCGGCTATTTTAAGGGTCAGGGCGGTAGCGGCTGCCGCAGCCCCAGACCCTTTAAATAGTTGCCGGAGCCTCGCTGCCACTACCCCAGGGCTCCGTGGATGATTTAAAGGGCCCGGGATGGTAGCTGCGGCAGGTGCTCCGAGCCCTTTAATCGCCGCCCAAGCCCCGCCGCTGCTTCCCCAGGGCTCCGGCAGCAGGGCTCTGGCGGCAATTTAAAGGGCCCGGGGCTCCAGCTGCTGCTGGGAGCCCCGGGCCCTTTAAATTGCCGCCAGGGGAAGCCGATCCACGCCAGTACGGCACACCGGCTCTTGCCGGTATGCCGTACTTGGGCATACCATCTTACTTTCACCTCTGGCTGCAGGGCAGGGCTGCAGAGCAGCAACTGCGAGGGGCTGGCGTTAAAAGTGGCTCCCTCCTGCTCCCCGCCTGGGCTCCTGGGGGGCAGGGAGAGCAGCAGAGTGTGCCAGGAGGGCAGGCGCAGCAGGAGGACAAAGCGCCCCCCCCCCCGCAGGGAACACGGGGCGGGGAGAGTGTGGTGGCCCCGGGGCTGAGCGTGGGGACACACAAGTGACCTGCCCATTTGCTTGTGCCCCCACCCCCACTATGGGGAGGCACGAGTTGAATACGGGGCATCCTCAGGGGAAGGGGCAGAGCAGGGGCGGGAAGACGTGGGATGAGGTGGGGAATTGGGGGAAGGGGTGGAGTGGGGACGGAGTAGGGGCAGGAAGATGTGGGGTGGGGGTGGGGCATTGGGGGAAGGGGTGGAGTGGGGGTGGGGTCTGGGACAGAGCAGGGTGTCGAGCGCCCCCTGGGAAATCTGAAAGTCAGCACCTATGCCCTGGGGAAGCGTCACAACTTACATCCCGCTGCCATTTACACCCCTTTACACTTGCCACCTTCTTGGGCCCCAGGCCCTGCTCTGGCCCCAGTGTTGTGCCAGAGCCCAAGGGCACAGCTGGGGCAGGACGTGTGGCCAGGGCCCACTGCACTCCGGCTATTCGCCACCACCTGGGAGCAGCCCGAGGATCTTAAAGTCACCTGCACCCCCGCCCTGTGCCCTGCTCAGCACAGGAACTGAGATGCAGGATTTTACTGTGCAGCTAATGTCCTTGCTGAGGGGCCATGGCTTGGCTCCGCCCATGCGACAGCCCCAGAGCTGCCGAACTGAGTCTGATTAAACCTGGGTCTGTTTGCAGGGAACTCCGAACGAGGCCCCAGGTTCATTGTCTAAGCTTCCTGGGGTACCAGGCTGTGCGTAAGAGAGGCAGGGCTGCCCAGCAAGCTGGGGACTCAGGACACCTGTGTCTACCAAAGCCGCCCTTGGGCAAATCATTGAGTCACTCCATGCCTCAATTTCCCATCTGTACAGTGTACTGCCCGCCCTCCCCCAAAGGATCAAGACATGACAGATGGGGAGGTGCTCAGGCTCTGCGGTGATGGGGGGGCAGCTGCGTGCCAGAGAGACAGAGTTAATACTTGACCAAGGACATCCCAGGGGTGCTTTGCTCTGGCCACCTACACTACTCTCGCCCCCCACGGCCCATTCGCCTTTGCTATGGCATCACCCTGGGGCTCTGACCCACCGGCATTGCCAGTGCATGCCCCGTCTGCCTCTTCTGTGCACCCCCTGATTAGCCAAGCACAGACTGGGGCGAGGAAGAGGGGGTCACCTGGAAGTGAGGGGCTGAGCCCTGGGGCCCTGCTCCAAAGACCCCAGGAAGCAGCAGAGCAGAGGGGAATTCAGCACTGGCCTCACTGGGCTCCAGCTGCTCTGACTCCTTCCCACCACCTCACTAAACCCAGTGCCCCAGACCCCAGATGAGGAATGAGCCAGCCCCAGTGCCCTGCTTCTACCACAGGCAGGCTCCTGGATTGCTGCTAGGGCGCCCTCTGGCCCATGCACCCTGCCCACCTGGAGATGCCTTCCCTGAATGCAGGGTGGCTTGGATGCAGCTGAGCACATCTGGCAGGTCCCTTGGAGCCAGGCAGGTTGGTGCTCACCTGTCTCGACCTTTCTCGGTGTTCATCAGACAGAGAACATTACCCTGCAGCCCTGCGTGGTGCGGCTTCAGTCCAAGCACGCTGGCAGCCTTGCCGGGTGTCCCTCCCTGGCAGCACCCGTATGCCTCGGCCTGTGCCTCACGCAGGGAGGAGTTCCTGGTGTGAGCCTTCCCTTCCCTCAGCTCCCTGGGGGTTCTGCACTGTGTGTAGCACACAAGGATCTCAATGGACGTATCAGCCCTGACTTAACAACCACCGCAGGCAGCAGGTGAGGGTGATTGGTCACCCGGTGCATGGGGGAAACTGAGGCATACAGCGGGCAAGGGGTTTGCCCAAGGCCACACAGAGATAGTGAGTGCCAGAGGAATCCTGACTCCCAGTCCCTGCTATAACCACTAGACTAGACCCCACTCTCCTCCCATAGCCCAAGACGGAACCCAGGAGTCCTGACTCACGGCTCATCCCCTCCCTGCACTCTACTCACATTCTTTCCTGTAAAATTCTTCCTTGCAGCACACCCTGGCTCTCTGTGACGCGCTGTACCTCGGGGGAACACCCTACACCCCCATGTTCATCTTTATAAAATGATTGTGTGGTATCCAATGCAAAGTTTGTCATGTCGGGTGTCTTTGGAAGGTTCATGATGCACTGAGCCTTGTTGTTATAGTGATATTATAGTAATTGTTGTTACAGCAATGTTATAGTAATGTTATAGGTTATAGTCTCATGTATATATTTATGAGGCTGAACATGTGTCCTCATGGCTTAAAATAAGCCCAGGCAAAAACTCTCCAAGAGCAGAGGGACAGTTCACACCTCATCAGGGCATGTATGGGACAAACCCAGCCCAGCCACACAGGAACAAAGGACCCTGGCTTAGGCAGCAACAAAAGGATCTGTTGGACTCTCCAGTGAGTCACCCCCCTTCCCCTTCCTTTGGTCAGTTTGGAACTGTTCACCTGATTCTGAAGGGGGGGGGGGGAGCAAAGCCAAGAGGGAAGAAAGGACATGATAAAAGGGAGAGATGTTTGCCATGCTCTTCCTCTCTCTTCCACCTGCATCTACAGACACCACCGCACTAAGCAACTGAAGCGCTGATCAAAGAGGAGAGCCTGGCTGAAGGGTAACCAGCCAGGCTGTGGTGAGAAGCATCTAAGTTTGTAAGGACATTGAAAGTGTTAAGATCAGCTTAGAATGAGTTTTGCTTTTATTTCATTTGACCAAATCTGACTTGTTACGCTTTGACTTATAATCACTTAACATTTATCTTTGTAGTTAATACATCTGTTTGTTTGTTCTACCGGAAGCAGTGCGTTTGGTTTGAAGCATGTCAGAGGCTCCCTTTGGAATAACAGGCCTGGTACAGATCAATTTCTTTGTTAAATTGACGAACTCATATAAGCTTGCAGCAACCAGCAGGCATAACTGGACACTGAAAGATGGAGGCTCCGAGTGTTGTGTCTGGTCCAGAGATACTGGCTAGTGTCATTCGGCTGCACAATCCAAGGAGCAGCTTACATGCTAGGGGCTGAAGAGCCCAGGAGTGCGTAAGGCTGGGCAGCAGAGCAGCATAGGGTAAGGCTGGCTCCCAGAGTCAAGGATTGGGGTGACCTAGCAGATCACCGGTTCAGACAACACCAGAGGGGAATGTCACACTCTCCCCACCCCTTTGCCAACATCTCTGCAACTAGCAGGCCTTGGCACCCTCCAGAGCTGGCATCTGTCTCCTGGGCAGGACTCAGAGTCTCTCCCATCCTGGGGCACTTGAGCTCAGCAGCTGGTCTGGTGCGGGAGTGCCGGAGAACCCTGTTGTGTCCTGCAACCCCTCCTGAAAAGAAGGTCTCCCAGGAATGATGGGGGAGTCAGAGAGACACCTAAATGGCCCCCTTAGCTGGCGCCAGACAGCTCTGCAAGGCACCTCCCCATGGCTCTGTACCCAGCAGAGCGTGGCCGATTCATTAAGGCTGGGTGAAGATTAGACCACGAGTGGCAACAATGCATTTCACTTCTAGCCAAGCACATAAGCCACTCAGGTGACTCCAGCCTCCCACATGGGAAGAATTAACCCTTTTGTTGCTGGGATAAACTGAAACACAAGAACTGCCATACTGGGTCAGACCAATGGTCTGACAGAGGGACTGTCCTAAACAGGGAAGCTGGAGAGAGCCACCCCTGTCTTCTCCTCCCAGCTTTTGGGAGTCAGAGATTTAGTGACACCCAGAGCATGGGGTTGCATCCCTGACCATGTTGGCTAATAGCTATTGATGGACTTATCATCCATGAACTTACCTAGCTGATCTTTGGCCTTCACAACATCCCCTGGCAATGAGTTCCACAGGTTAATTGCGTGCTGTGTGGAACACTACACAAAGCCCCTTATCTAGCAGATACTGTGTCCAGTCTATGAGCTGGGAGTGTAAGGCTGGGTGTGTAGTTACTAGTATGAGCAAGACTTTGCTCACATCTGGGTTAAACATCTGAATGTGCCCAGTGCGAGTAGAGTAGACTGTTTGCAGATGCTGGGTGAATTCAGACCAAGCTGAGGGCTGATACAGCTAATGAAGGGCTGGGGCTTCTCCCTGCCTGCTTGCCTCCGGAGAGCCCATGAAGGGCTTGGCAACACTTGAAATGCTTCAGTGGTGTGGTGCTTCAGTGTAGACACCAGGTACACCGAGGGGGGAGGGGTTCTCCCATGCTGTAGGCGTAGCTAAGTCAATGGAAGAATTCTTCCCTCAACCTAGCGTTGTCTTCACCAGGCTTAGGTCAGCTTAAGTACGGCACTCGGGGCGGGTGTGTGTGTGTGTGTGTGTGTGTGTGTGTGTGTGTGTGTGTGTGTGTATTTTTCACACCCCTGAGCAATGTCGCTGGGTCGACCTCACTTTTTAGTGTAGACCAGGTCTAAGCATTACAGGTGCAAGGGCTACTTCGCACGGGGTCTTTGATGACCTCACATTTAGGGCCTCAGACCGGCTTTTATTCTGAAAGATCACACCTCCAAAGGCACAGCGCCCCCTAGCAATGGGCTGGGGCGTTGGGGTCAGCACCATCTTTGAAGGGGAGCCCCCCCACTAAGCCCCACATTCTGCTCCCTGCAGCATAGTGCCCCCCCCCCCCCCCAACCTCTGAGGCATTGGGCTCAACAACGACTCTGAGAGGAAAATGCCACCTGCACCCCTGGCAGCATTCTGTTTTCCCTGGAGGTCTCCCGGGCCCAGCTCACCTCTCCTGCAACACCCGTCAGAATCACAGCTTAAGGTGCAGGCCGGTCAAGATGATCAGCTGAGCACCTGGCTCAGCCGGCAGTCAGATGCCATCCATCCAACCTTTCTGCACCCAGAGCAGGGACTTCCCCAGAGCCCCACCCAGCACCTCCAGCTGTGGGGGTCAGGGTTGGGTCCCTATAAACCTCACTCTCTCCTGGAGCCCGCAGAAGGCACGGATCCCTCAGAACAACTGTCTGGCTGAAAAAGGACAGGAGGCCTGGAGGTGAGAAAAGGGGCAGCCAGACAATAACAAGTAAACACCTAATTCTTAAAGTGCTCTACAAAGAAGAGCAGTGTCACTATCCCCATTTTATAGATGGAGAAACTGAGGCACGGAGAGGGGATGGTTACCCAGCAGGCCAGCCACAGAACCGGGAAGAGAACGCAGGTGTCCTGAGTGCTAGCCACCAGGAGCGAGTCCTGTGCTCTATCCACTGGGCAACGCTGCCTAGAGAGATGCTAGTTTTCCCAGCTGCAGCCTCCCACAAACGCGGCAACCCCAGAAGAGTTTGCTGCAAACGTCGCCAGCCCCTCTAGCACTGCAGGAGGTCATACCAAGGCCTGCTCCTCCCAGCTCCAGCAGGCAGGAAGTATCCCTTACATCGGCAGCTCCGAGGGCGGCCAGAAGTTCCTCTTCCTTTTCCTGATCCTGGGAAGATAACAGGCAATGTTTTCCATGAGCCTGTTCAGTGCTACCCGCAGTATTCATGTGCAGGACCCCTACCCTCTGACACACGCACATCTACAGGCAACGTGGTCCAATCCCTAACTGTCCCGGGCCAGCAGGCAGCCTCTGTTGGAGAATCTGGGACGTGAATCGAAGACCTGGAGCTGGACAGGGTGATACCCCTAGTGTGACCGAGTCTGGACAAACACTTGAGGCTTTCAAAGCATTTGACAAGCATTCATGAATGCCCCTAACAGGTGGGTGAGAATCAGGGTCTCCATTTCATAGAGGCAAAGAGGGGCGGGGGCAGGACTTGTGTAAGGTCACACAGGGGTCACTGGAAGAACGCCAGAAGTCCCAACTCCTAGTGCCCCGGGCTCTACCCACTAGACCACATTTCTCTCAGAGGTGGGACTAGAATCCAGGCAGCCTGACTCCCAGCCCTCGCCCCCTCCAGCTTCCCTGTGCTGTAAATATCTCACGCTGCATCTGAGTGGTTTCCCCCTCCTTTGCAGTAGGAAAGGGGAGACTCTGCAGGTCACGCAGGGGTGGTGTCACATCTCTGTGGCCAGGAGAAAAGGAACGGCCCATGCAGCAATGGGCTGAAACTCACATGCAACTTGATGTGTCAGACCAAGATTTGCAGGGCTAGGGGCAAGGAAGCTGGGCTTGGAGACAGGCCACTGGCATGGGCTTGCAGAGCCCTGGGTTCAATTCCTGCACGCCTTGAAGGCAGTTACTTGGTCTTTCTGTGCCTCAGTTTCCCATCTGTACAACAAAAAAGATTGGGGCCACTTGGGATTGCGAAAGGCTCGGACACCAGGGTGATGCTGGCGGAGAAGTACTGAGACAGAAATGTAACCAGTTGACAAACTCTGCCAGTCCCTGCCAAGCCCTTGTGAGGATTGGCTTTGCTGACGCTCAGTGACTCCTGCGCTGCAGTCAGAGGTCCCTTCTGTGTCTGCTCAGGCCTGGTCTCTGGGAGGTCCCATGCAGTGACACTGAGCAGGATTGGCTGGGAGTTAGAGAGGCCCCCAAGGTCTAGCTGTAAAGCATTTCCTTTTGATTCCCTTTGAGATGAGGGCCGCTGCAGCCTCTAAGTGTTTCAGGTTCATAGCAAATGGGGCCATGCAGAAAAGCCTGAAATCTTGCTGTGCAAACCAAACCAGGGGCCCTGAGTCGCCCAGATGCCAGGAGGAGACAGCAAGCCACATGGACAGCCCGGGTCCTGTTAGGGTGACCAGATATCCTGATTTTATAGGGACAGTCCCGATTTTTGGGTCTTTTTCTTATGTAGGCTCCTATTACCCCCCACCCGCTAGCCTAATTTGTCACATTTGCTGTCTGGTCACCCTAGGTCCAGTGGGGCCCCAGATCCCACCGACAGCTGCAGTTCCTTGTGCCCATCCTGCTGCTCTGGCTCAGGCAATCAGCGAGGAAGGGCTGCATAAGATGGTCTGGAAAAGGGAAATTTGTCCGCTGCCCCTCATAATGCTGGGACTGCAGTAGCGAACTAATGGACAGATAGATGTGTGCAGAGATAGACAGATACACAAAGGGTCATGTGAGGGATTGGGTAGCCGGGTGTGTATGTGAATAGCGAGGAGGGTGTGGACAGGGGTAGATGGCTAGATAGATTAGATAGGGTGTGTGTGCAGGGAGATAGATTAGAGAGTGAGAAGAGTGTAGATTAGACAGAAGAGGTGTATGAGGATGGCTAGCTAGCCGTTGAGTGTGCCTGGGAATGGAGGGACAGAGAGGTCTACGGGACCACGGAGGGGTGCATATGGAGCTAGATAAGGCTACGAGGTCTGTGCGGAGCTGCAAGGAAGACACCATTTGCACAGGACAATAGTTATTATCGGGCTAGCTGTGGGTTCATGAGCGCTATGTACTGGTACCCTGGCTCTTAACACACCTCCATTGCGGGGGTGCCTCCTGGGATGAGGGCAGGCGCAATGCAGCACACAGCTGGCTGGCGCCAGCAAGCCACTGCCCAGGGGGTGTCTTGTGCTCAGCATGTTGCACAGATTGCACTGGGGTGGGGGCCTCCGGAGTAGACGCGCAGGGAGGGAGATGCTTGGGCTCCACTGACCAGCCTGGCAGCTGCAGCCTTTGTGAAGAGTTGCAGGGGCTTAGTAAAAGTACTGACCTAGGGCTGCCAACAGCAAAGGCGCATGTTATAATTAAAGTGTGTGTCTAGAAAACACTGCTGCCCTCTACTGGAGAGAACCCAAACTCTTGGGTGTTTGCCATATGCACTATAGTACCAACAACTAGTGGGGAGTCTCCTTTAGCTCCGGGAGCAGGAAGAGCTGGGTTCTGGCTTGGCTGCTACAGCGATGTTCCTCCTGGCCATGTAGCAGCCTAGCAGGAGGCGCAGAGGCTGCGGTGGGCCCAGACTCACGGCATGATGAGGCAGGCCATTTCCATAGTAGGGGGCCTGGCTGTCACACAGTGACCCACACGCTGAGAGAACCTGCTCTACATGGCTGCCTTTCTGGGTGAGTCGCAGCCAGGCGGAGAGGGCCAGTGGCACTAGCATGTGTGAGGGAGGCTGCGACCGATTGCGTGATCAGCAGGGAGATTGGCCCAGTGGTTTCTGTGCTGCTTCCTGGAAGTCCCTGGAGCATCACCGAAGAGTGGCGTCCGTGCCCTCTGTAGGGGTCTATTCCCTTAGGTGCCAGGGTTGGCGGGACCCTAGGGACATGTGGGGAGGGGATAGAGGCAGACCTGGAAGCTCCAGTACTACCCATTGGGCTGGGAGGGCTTCCTGGGCTGGCAGAATAGGGTCAGGCGAATAAAGCTAGGGCCTGTTCCCCTAAGCAGAGCAACTCAGCTGTAGACAGGGCCTGCCCAGGGTGGCAGCCATGGCTGGGGGGCACCTGTCCATCATGCACTCAGCTCCAACACAGCTGGCTCTGGCACTGTAGAAGGCTCCAGGGTGCCGGCATCCTGGCCTCTGCCAGCCACTGGGGTTATTTGCTGCACGTGGCTGCAATCCCAGATTGTGCCACCTTAATTTTTTCTCTCGTTGTCACCTTAAGTCCCTCCCTCCTTTCCCTGCCAGAGTCGATGAGAGCCTTCGGCCTGGCAGTGAAGAATGGGCATTTTGCCCATTCCTTGGAGGAGGTGTGTGCTAGATGGCACTGTCCCAATCTATGCAGAGTGAAAAGGGGAAACACTCTGGGTTGGGGAAGGGGGGCTTTTATTGACTTCATCCCAGGGAGTCTAACAGATCAGGGCACGGGGGGTAGCAGGGCACCTAGGCACCAACACCCCTCCTCGCACAGTGCAGCCTGCAGGAGTCTCCGCCGTGCGGGCACCCACCCAGCCAGCCAAGGGCTCAGCACACCCCGAAGAGCTGAGTCCAAAGTGTGCAATGGCTTAAAGGCACAGCACCACTACGCTGCCGGCTGGCTGGCCCCAATCTTGTAGGCACTGGGCCAGGGAGCTTAGCTCTGTGGGCTGGCTGGGCTGGGCAGCGGCAAGCTTAGGTGCCAAGGTGACACAAAGAAAGAGGAGAGAGGGGCACATTAATTGGATGAAGCCATGGCCACATGCTGTCTGTGGCCTTGGTGCTCCAGGGCCAGGGGGTTATAGATCAGACAAGTCCGGCACAGCTGTGTCACTCCATGTCCTCTGGGCATCACACAGGGGTGCCAGGAGGTGGAGGGGGAATTGCAGATGTGTGCTCTGTGTACATGCATCGGCGTCCCTGCCACCGATGCCAGGCAGTGAGCTGTCCTGTCGTCGTCTGCAGAGTGCTTGTTCCCCAGGAGAGGTTCATTGTGCGGCACCTTAGGTAGCGGCTACGCCAATGGGGTGCCAGGGACTGGAACTGCTTTGGCCCTTCCTGACCCCAACACAGGGAGATGGGCATCTCTGTTACAATCAGCTCCCTCCAGCAGGCTGCCGTGCAGGAATCATCATTGCGCTCAATTCTTATGGGAATCTTTGTTGCAACCTGCTCCACTGGAGGGGGGGAAATCGGCCAGATACCTGCTCCCTCCATGCCCTGTGCGCATTTCCCAGGTGGTCAGTGTGTGTGCAGGCCAGTTTGTGAATGCACTGGGCAAAGCAGGAGGGCGCCCTCCCATAATATGGGGGTCAGGGCACATGCCTGTGTGAGCTGTATGCGGTGGCAGGGCATATGGTGGATGGGGATGGCACCATGATCCAGTGCATGCAAGCGATCTCCATGTACTAGGTGGGTGTGATGGAATCCCCGGGGTACAACCTGGAGCCGTGGGACTGCTGTGCCACCTTAATTCTCCAGCCTGGGATGTCTCTCACAAAGCTATGCCAGTGACAAGCCACGAACCCCTCCAGGTGTAGTGATCTCTGAGCCAGGAGCAGGTGGAGCCCAGTGAAATTGCATGAAGGATCTCCAAGCCACTCATGAATCATGCAGAGAGAGGCACCAGCCAATCACCCAGTCCCCAGCCTTGCCCTCTAGAACTATACCGTCTTGCACTACTCAAGACTCCCTTGGACAGTGCAATTCATTAATTAGTTTACCGCTTCATCAAAGGGTAGTGGACATGCACCAGCCCGTTAACCTGAGCTGAGATTCCCCAAGCACTTCAACCAAACCATACTGTTTTAGGTAAAATATAAAACAGGCTTATAAACTACAGAAAGATCAATTGTAAATGATTATAAGGAGCAGGCAGAGAGATCAGAGTTGGTTACATAAAAAATAAAAATAAATTTGCAGTCTAAATTCTACAAACTAAGCTGGATTTGAATCAGACAGTCTTGCACCCTAGTAGATGTTACAGGCAGCTCACAGTTCTCAATACACAGGCTGGATTCCCTTTCAGCCTGGGACCAATCTCCCTGGTTCAAAGTCTTTGTTCTCTAGATGATAGTCCAGGCGTTGCTATGGGGAAGGGGAGAGGCCAAGTGGTGATGTCACTGCCCCTCTTTTATATTTTCTTCCAGCTGCTAGAAATATCCTGGCTATGACGTGGGGTCAGGCAACCCCTACTCAGTGGCGGATTAACAAATTTGCCACCCCTAGGCCCTCAAAAAATTGCCCTCCCCCGTGCGAGCTCACCTCCACTCCCCCACGGTAAGCCTGGGAGGGAGGGGGGAGAAGGGGAGTTGTGGCACGCTCGGGGGATTGCGGAGGTGGAGTGGAGGTGAGCTGGGCCAGGGAGCCATTCCCTGCCCCCCCCCAAGAGTTACTCCCCGTTTCCGCTGACCCCAGCTCACCTCTGCTATCCCCCGAGCGTGCCGCTACTCGCTTCTCCTCCCTCCCTCCCAGCGCTTTCGCGCGCAAGCCTGGGAGGGAAGGTGAGAAGGGGAGTTGCAGTGCGCTCTGGGGATGGCGGCGGTGGAGCAGAGGTGAACTGGGGCGGGGAGCGGTTCCCAGCTCCCCGGGTTACTCCCCGCACCCGCGGGCCCCAGCTCACCTCTGCTCCACCTCCTCCGAGCGCACCGCTACTCGCTTCTCCCTCCCTGCTGCCCAGTGCTTTCAGGCGGCAAGCCTGGGAGGGAGATGGAAGGAGGGAAGCGCGGTGTGCCTGGGGGAGGAGGCGGGCCGGGGATTTGGGGAAGGGGCAGAGTTGGGGAGGGGGCGCAAGCAAATTTGCCGCCCCTGCAAATTTGCTGCCGTTGGCCTAGGCGATAATATGCTGCTGCCCCTACTGTGTACATGCCCTCTCCGAGGAGCCTCTGGGAGAGGGGATTCTTAGTGAAGGGCTATCACCGTCTATCTGGCTACTGATGGTTGCTCCTTTTTGTCACTGAAAGGCCAGCTGTGGGCATCTCCTAACCTCACAACATATTTCAGTAACACAGATATAGGACCCTTCTTTTTCAGTTTTTATTTTATTTTAATTTTTCCTGGGAATTTATCAGTGTTTATTACCACAACAATAAAACAGGTGAAAAACAGTGCAAAAAGCTATTAATATTTTTTCTGGGTAAATATCAGGTTTTAAATTATTTTGGTGGACGGAAAGTCAGGAAAAACGTATTCAGTATGCTTTGAATTCCGTTCATCAATGTGGTTTGCTGCAGAATAAAAACAGAACTCAAAACACAATGCCACCTCTCAGTTTAAGAAAACAATATCTCTCTAATCACCAAATAAAACTTTTCATTTGAATAAACAGCTGACAGTTGTAGACTTAGAACTATTAGCCTATAAATATTTACATTTAATAATTGGGCCACATCATTTGCAGCGCATACATTCAACTTCATCCTTTTCTCCTGGTTTTGTTTTTTAAAACTTTTGATTACTTTCTTGTTCTGAAACGTATTCTGATACAGATTTTCGTTTTCTTCCTGTGTTAGTGTGTCAAATTTTTAAACCATTATTTGCTAGCAGCTTGAATGTGGTGGGCGCGAGATTTATCAGTACATTCAGATTTGCACGCACTTCAGGGTTGTTTGTTTATTGGGTGTATCTTCCAGATTAATAATAGCCTTACTTCAACAGGCAGCTTTGCATCTACACACAGACTAATGGATTATCATCATACATAGATCTCAAGCAATGTATTGTATTTTCCTAATAAAACAAGTTATGTTTTGTATATTTGAATGATACAAAAGTAGGGTGAAAATCAGAAAAAAATGAATAATATCTTTGTAAAACCCGGGAATATTTTGGTAAAAATCGATTTAAACTGAAAACGAAGGGGCTTACACATATAGCAATACTTCATAATTTCCCATACAATGAGAGTACACACAATTCAACAGGATATTAAGGTTCTACAGAGCAAGGCTTTTTAAATGTTACCTCATAAGGCCTTCATTGTACAAAACACATCATCATCACATCACAGCGGTGAATGTGGGAGTTGCAGGGTGCTATTTTGACATACATAGTGTCCCCCACTCCCCGCTTAGTTTACTGCAGGAGTGTTGGTCACCGACTACTGCGGAGGCAGTGTGCCAAAGGTCCTCTTTAGGTTTTGACCATATAACTCCCAAGTGTTGCTGAACATTGTTGTGTTGCCCACATATGCTCTTGCACAGCTCTGGGTACCTTCTCACACTTTGTGGATCAGTCTGATGATCTCAAAAGTTAGCCAGTGGGTTCCCTGGGTTGCTCGATAGCATCTCTTTGTATCAAGGCAGCATTGTTAACCCTTCTGCTTTTCTGGCTGGCATTAACTCAGTGCAGATATTAATGTTTTCCAGAGTGTAGGTACCTTGGCATTTAGCCATCAAAGCATTGAAGTGTGCCTCAGTTTCCCCTTCCATTCAGCAGACCAGGTTTATTATGGTTTCTCTGCTGTGATAAGCTTCAAGTCTGTTTACAGGTATTAGCTGAGAAGCAGCATTACCGTAGGGCTTCATAACACAGGGTGTGTTCTTATTTACCACTCTCAGCATGGCTAAGGTCTTTCCCCAGAAATCATGCAGATTGCACCTTTTTCCTAGGTTTTACCATCAGTACCAAATGTTCTGTTATCAGGTTTAACTTTAGCATCAATTGTTTTATCCTGAGGTTTGACAGTAGAACCAAACCCTTTATCACATTTGGGCGTTCACAAGTGTCTTTGCCATACCACGCCCCCTGTTTAGAAAAGTCTGGTTTGTTCAATACCCACTGTGTCTTTTAACTCCTTCCTGAACCTTTGGCTGTAATCTGTTCCCTTCAGTGTTCCCTTCAGTGCGGGTTCTCAGTCCAGCCATTGCTTTGGGGCTTTGGTACTCCGAGGCCTGGTTAGGTGAGGATATAAGGGGATCCTGCATATTGGCTAGCCCCCTGTGGAGCTATGTCCCAACCCCAGGACTGGACATATGCAAAAAATCCATCTCCCCTCTTGGGGTTACTCTGTGATCCCCAATCCCAGCACTGGGACCTTCCCTGCCCCCTTTTCCTAGAGGGTTGTGGTCTGTGCTCTCTGGGCTAAGAGTGTCTGCTCTTTGGTCAGATGCACCTTTTCCCAGCAGTTTACTCAGCTGCTTTCTGTGTCTTACCAGCCTGTGTCTTACCCCCTCCCCTCTGCCAACTGGGTCCTTTGCCTGTTCACAGACAACCTCTGCCTGGCAACTTTCTGGACTCCACTTCTTGGCTGTTACAGGTGTGGGAGCTGCATCTTGACTTAAAGAGACACAGTTACTTTCCACAAGCATATCAGGACCAGTGGCCTGGAAAATGGACCTGGATTGGGGTAGCCTCCATCACCCGTTTCTCTGTCCCCAAGAGGTCAGCTGTGTGACTGCTCCCCTCCAGAAGGTCAGCTGCACCGTTTCCTCTCAAACCCTGAGTCACTGGCTGCCTGCCTGGGTGCACAGATGCTGAATCAGCCACTCTGTCCTGGGCAATTCTCTTCCAGGTGAGGAGACATTCATGTTCTCCCTCTATTCTTACCCCATTTTCCTTCTCTGGGACCCCTCTAGGACACATCTCTCTGTGCTGTGTAGAGTGGGGTCTGTCCCTGGTTCAGCTGCAAAGGGCTCACAGCTGGAACAGTTCTCTCTCAGTGATAGCACTCCACCCCCTCCCTCCCTGAGGAGAGCTGCCTTCAGCTGCAGTGCAGGAGCCGGTCTCAGATCCCCCCACCAACACACACACCTGGAAGCACGCTGCTTCCTTCTGCTGCAGAGGAACCAAAGAGACTTTCTCCCTTTCCTTCAGCTGTTCCTGGGGCTTTACCCTTTCCCTCAAGGATCCCAGCAAGATGATCCTTCTTACTGCAGGCAAACACCTTACCAGCATGAGCTACATGGAAAAAATCATTTCCAATAAGCCTATCAATGGGGATATCGTCCACCACTCCCATCGGTAATACACTTTCTAAACCCTCCGTTTCTAGGTGCATTTTGGCCACAGGCACAAGAATCCTGACACCTCTTACTAATAAAAGCTCTGCCATCTGCCCTGGCAATGTGTCACCTTCTTGAATTACACTCTGCTTAACCACAGAAATCTCTGCACCTGTATCCTCCCATCCTAAGTATTCCCTGCCATTCATTTTGACAACCTTTATGTGCTCCAATCCCACACAACCAGTATGATAAGTGTCAGGTGTCTCAGGCTACGTCCTCACTACAGGGGGTGTGTGTCAATTTAAGATACGCAAATTCAACGTATCGGAGCCGACTTACTCCACTGTGAGGACAGTGGCAAATCGACCTCCGTGGCTCCCCCATCGACAGCGCTTATTCCTACCTCTGCTGGTGGAGTACAAGCGTCGATTTGGGGATCGATTGTCGCGTCCCGATGAGACGCGATAATTCGATCCCCGAGAGATCGATTTCTACCCGCCGATTCAGGCGGGTAGTGTAGACGTAGCCTCAGAGGCTTCTGTGCTAAAGGACAGCAGGATTAACATGGGCTACTGGCTGTCTGCTTCCTCCCAGCACAGGGCATGTATTCCTCAGGTGATCAGTGGAATTACAGTGCTAGTACCTTATGGGCTCTTCTGTTTTTCCAGGGGGATTGGGATGGGGATTAGAGGAATGGTTTTGGGGAGGTGAGTGCCCAGTCTCCCATCCATCCTCCTTTTTCCCAAGGGGAAAATGGGATCCTGCCTTCCCACCAGGTTTAAACCCTTCTGTCTGTAGTTTACTTTCAATAGATGCCTGGGTCTGCTCAAAGGCATTGACTAGAGACACCAGCTCATCCACAGTTTTCACCTTTTCACCCCATAAACCCTGTTTCACATGATCTTTACATATACTTAGGAAATGCTCCTGAGCAACAAGGTCAAACATTTGTTCGAAACTTTCAACACCTTTTCCTCTCACTCACGTTCCCTTTAGATCTTTCATCCTGTTTCCCTGTTCTCCATTCTCATACCAGCATTTCTCTTAAGATTTCTAAATTTCACCCTATGTGTTTCAGGGGTAATCTAAAATTGTTTCAAAACAAGTTCTTTGAATTTACACTACCCTAAAGCATCTTGATTTGGCATTTCATTGAATATATTCAGAGCTTTACCAGTTAACTTTGCAACCAAAGTGGGGATCTTCTTGTTATCAGAAATTTCATGAACTGCCCTGAGCCTCTCCAGAATAGTAAAATATTCTGTGATATCATCTGTCGCTTTGTATGCAGGACTCAATTGGTCAATGAATTGGTCCCATTTGTGGAATTTTGGAGCGATGGGAATCAGTGGGGTGGGAGGGTCCTGGTTCTACTTTTCTAGCAAGTCCAACTGGTGTCTCTGCTCTTCTTCCTTTTCCTCGGGTTCTCTGGCTTGCAGATCTAGCACCTATTGATGTGCTGCTATCTCTACCTGCTTCAGTTCCAAGGCCCTCCAACGTGCTAACACCTTAGCTTGTTTCTGGGCTCTTATTTCCAGTTCTTTCAGTTCCACGGCCCTTTCACGTGCAGCTTCCTCTTTGGCCTTTTCTGCCTCTTTTAGCTCCTAGATTCATTGGTGCTCTTTCTCCTTTTCTGCTGCTTGCAGTTTCTACAGCACTAACCTTCCAACTGCATCACCCTCGCTCCTTGTCCTTTTTATGCCTTTCTGTTTCTATTTCCCCTTCCCAAAGTAAGCAAACAGAAAATAAAAGACAGTTACCTTTTTGTAACTGGTGTTCTTCGAGATGTTTTGCTCATGTCTATTCCACAATAGGTGTGCATGCTCGCCACGTGCACCAGTGCTGGAAGTTTTCCCCTAGCAGTACCCATAGGGGGGGAATGCCCCCCACAACTCCTGGAGTGGCACCTGCCTGGCACGATATAAGGGGAGCTGCGGGCTCCCCCCACCCTCAGTTCCTTCTTGCCAGACAACTCTGGCAGAGGGGAAGGAGGGCGGGATGTGGAATAGACATGAGCAACACATCTCGAAGAACCCCAGTTACGAAAAGGTAACTGTCTTTTCTTCTTCGAGTGATTGCTCATGTGTATTCCACAATAGGTGATTCCAAGCTATACCTTCTGGAGGTGGGTAGGAGTTCACAAGTTCTTGGGACGGAGTACCGCCCTGCCGAACCCAGCGTCAGCCTTGGTTTGGGAGACTATCGCATAGCGCGAGGTGAACATGTGAACCGAAGACCACATGGTGGCCCTACAAATGTCTTGTATAGGGACGTGGGCCATGAAGGCAGCCAACGAGGCCTGCACCTGAGTCGAGTGTGCCCTAACAATGGGCGGCAGGGGGACACCCGTCAGCTCATAACAGGAGCGGATGCATGAAGTGATCCAGTTGGAAAGCCACTGAGTGGAAATCGGCTGGCCTCTCATGCGCTCAGCCGAGGAGACGAACAGTTGCGAGGACTTTCTGAAAGGCTTGGTCTGCTCGAGGTAGAAAGCCAGAGCCCGCCTCACATCGAGCGTGTGGAGACAGCGCTCCTCACGGGATGCATGGGGCTTGGGGCAGAGGACTGGTAGAAAAATGTCCTGAGAGCACCTTCGGGAGGAACGAGGGGTGTGGGGAGAGCTGGACCTTGTCCTTATGAAAGACCATATATGGCGGCTAGGAGGTCAGGGCCCTGAGCTCCGAGACCCACCTGGCCGATGTGATAGCAACCAGGAAGGCCACCTTCCACGAGAGGTGAAACCAGGAACACGTGGCTAACGGTACAAATGAGGGCCCCATAAGATGAGCCAGCACCAGATTCAGGTCCCATTGTGGGACCAGGGGCTTAGAATATGGGTAAAGCCGGGCCAAACCCTTAAGGAACCGGCCGGTCATAGCATGGGAGAATGCAGTATGTCCTTGCACCGGGGGATGGAAAGCCGATATGGCTGCCAGATGCACCCTGACCGACGAGGGCGCCAGGCCCTGGGCCCTCAGGCAGAGGAGGTAATCAAGGATAAGTTGGATTGGGGAGGCCGTTGGGGACACACCTTGGTCCGCCACCCACCTAGAAAACCGAGACCACTTCGCCATGTAGGAGCAGCAAGTGAAGGGCCATCTTCTTTCGAGGAGGACACGCTGAACCTGTTCTGAGCATGTCCTCTCCTCGCCACCTAGCCACTGAACAGTCACGCCATGAGGTGAAAAGCTGCCAGGTTGGGGTGGAGGAGGTGGCCCTGATCCTGAGAGAGCAGGTCCGGGCAGAGCGGCAACAGCCATGGCGGAGCCACCGCCAGGCCCAGGAAGGTCCCGTACCAGTGCTGCCTGGGCCATGCCGGGTCAATGAGGAGGACCCTGGCCTTGTCCGTCATTATTTTCTCTAGGACCCTGCTGATCAGCGGGAACAGGGGGAAGGCGGGACCTGGCTGTCGTCACCGGGAACCTTACGATCGAGTCGATGAGCCCTTTTAGGGTCTCGAAACTGTCTTGGGGGAGAGAGGCCCTGGCCGACGTTGCGTCCAGGAGCGCCCCAATAAACTCTATGCATTGGACCAGGACTAACATAGACTTGGTGATGTTTACTAACAGGCCCAGGGCAGTGCATGTGAACAGGAGTGCCACATGATCCCTCACTTGCGACCGGGAGGTGCCCTTCACCAGCTAGTGGTCCAGATGGGGGAATATCTGGACCCCCCGGCACCTGAGATAGGTCGCTACTACCGACATGCACTTTGTAAAGACTCTGGGGGCAGTGGACAGACCAAATGGGAGGACCAGGAATTGGTAGTGATTCTGTCCCACCACAAAACGGAGGAAGTGCCTGTGCCCCTTGAATATGTGGATGTGGAAGTATGCGTCCTGTAGATCGAGGGCCGCGTACCAATCCCTGGGATCCAGGGATGGGATGATGGAGGCCAGGTAGACCATGTGGAACTTGAGTTTCACCATGTACTTGTTCAGGCCTCGCAGGTCCATGATGGGTCTGAGCCCCCCTTTGGCCTTTGGGATAAGGAAATACCGGGAGTAATACCCCTAGCCCAGGAACTCCTTGGGCACAGCCTCTATCACTCCTAGTTCCAGGAGCCGCCCGACCTCCTGCTCGAGTAGAGCCTCCTGTGATGGGTCCCCCAAGAGGGATTGGGGTGGGGGGTGGTTGGGCGGGGAGGAGGTAAACTGAAGGGTGTAATCTCAGGAGATGGTTTTGAGAGCTCATCGGTCTGAGGTGAGCTGCGACCATTCCGGGAGGAACGCACACAACCGATTGGAAAAAGGGAGTTTTTTGGGGGGTGGATCCCTGCTGAGAACTGGCGGGGTACCCCCGAGCGTCCCGTCAAAACCTCCTTTTACCCACCTGCTTGCCCTTAGAGGACCCAGGCGGGGGGGCAGGCCAGTATTGTCTTTGTGGACGTTTCTTATAGTCCCGTTGCTTCTTATGGGCGACCTTGCACTTCAGGAGGGCGGCCTGGGTGGGAGTCTGCTGCAGCTTGAACTTGGGCTTTGCCAGAGCAGGGACATAGAGGCCCAAGGTCTGGAGGGTCGTGAGGGAGTCTTTCATGCCGTGCAGCCTTGTGTCTGTTTCCTCAGCAAACAGCGCCTTCCCATCAAAAGGGAGATTCTGCATTGACGATTGCGCTTCGCTGGATAGCCCAGAGAGCAGGAGCCAGGACACCCATCTCACGGACACCACCGAGGCCATGGACCGTGCGGCTGTGTCCACTGCATCCGAAGCGCCTTGCAGGGATGCCCTCGCAGTTGCTGCCCCTTCCTCCACGAGAGCCTTAAACTCCTTTTTATCGCGCTCCCGGAGGGAGTCCCCAAACTTGGGGAGGGATCCCCAGAGATTAAACTCCTAGTGATCCAGGAGAGCCTGATGGTTTGCTACTCTCAGCTGGAAGCTTGACGATGAATAAATTTTTCTCCCGAAAGCATCCAGCCTCTGAGAGTCTTTGTTCTTTGGGGTTGGAGCTGGCTGCCCCTGCCGTTCCCTGTGGTTGATCGACTCGACCTCCAAGGAGTTGGGCGCCGGGTGCATATACAAATACTCGTACCCCTCTGAGGGCTCCTCCATCTCCTCTGTCTGGAGGTGGAGGCTCACTGCCACCCTTTCTAAGAGGTCTTGGTGGACCCAGTAGTCCTCCTGTGGGACAGAGGGGGGCGGGGCCGCAATCAGCTCCTCCGGACAGGGCAAGGAGGCCGGTTCGGTGCTTTGGGTGTCAGCCGGTACCGGAGGATCCACCATCTGGTCGGACTCCAGGCACGGTGCTGAGGACATGGGTCCCACCAACTCCTTTCTTGGCGGTCTAGGGATGGAGGCTGACAGTGCTTCTGATGCCCCGGCCACCGAGTGAGTCCCCACCGGGGGCTGCGCCAGAGGCCACGGTGCCCACTGGTACCACTGGGCTGGCCACGATGCTCAGTACCACAGCACTTGCTGAGGCACCACTGGGGCTGGCTGTTCGGGCTGGCTAGCCTGGCCTGTAGACGGGTGGCTGTGAGCGGAGGCTGGGCTGGCGTACGACCCTCTGCTGCCTCTGGACTGGGAGTATTGGCAGTGCCAGGATCTATGTCAGCCATGGGACCGCGATCTCGAGGTGGAGGAATGGCATCGATGGTAGTAGCTGCTCCGCAAACGGCCTCGATGGGTGGACCCGCGATGGCGAGACGCTGGCAATCAACACCCGGGGCTACGGTGCCTTGGCAGAGACTTGGAGCGGGATTCTGAGTGGGAACAGCATCGACGGTTGTGCCACGACCGACTGCGGTACTGCCTTCAAGACGAGGACCATTGGCGACGTCCGCCGCAGTCCCGTCTGTGCTCGCTCTGTGAAGATGAGCAGTACCAGGAGTCCCAGTCGGACGGCACCATCCAGACAGTCTAGCTGGCGTCAAGGGCGATCCACATGGACTGAGCCCTGAACCATCACTGGGCGGTGAGTGGTGTTGGGAATGTTCCCTCGACCGAGACCGGGCCAGCAGTGACTGCAGCAATACCAGCAGTGGCTTGCTCCTGGAGTGTGGGGCCAACATTGGCAGAGCTCTGGGCACTGGCATGGACATGACATCCCTGGCAGCCTGGAGGGCTTAGGGCGTAGATGGCATCCGGACATCCGGAGAGGCCTGCTCTGAAGGGGCCGGGCTACTCCGCTCAATGTGAGTCCGAGGCCTAGGGCCCGGTGGGGATCGAGGGCTGCCCGACATGGGCCTAGCCTCTGTCCCAGACTTCCCACGGTGCCATTGCGAAGAGGGAGTCTTTCTGGTCCTCTTGGCATGCCCCACAGAAGGGGAATGGTGCCAACTGGTCGATGGTACCGGAGGGTCTCCGTGTACCAACACCACGGTGCCGGGTACCGGTTCAGAGCGGTGTGCCAGGGTCGGGGCCAGCGCCGACTCCATCAGGATGGCCTGGAATCTAATGTCCCTTTCTTTTTTGGTCTGGGGCTTGAACGACTTGCAGATCTTGCACCTTTTGCTGATATGGGTTTCTCCCAAGCAGCGCAGACAGTCCACGTGCGGGTCACTCCTTGGCACAGAATGCCTACAACGCACGACTCACTAACTAACTAAGTTAACTGAAATAGCTAACTGACAACAGGTACTAATGAACGAACGAACAGTTCTGGGGACAAGGAGCAGCAAAGCTGGAGCTGAGCAGTTCCGACGCACCTTCACTGGCGGCAAGAAGGAACTGAGGGTGGGGGGAGCGCGCAGCTCCCCTTATACTGCGCCACTCCAGGAGTCGTGGGAGGTGCTCCCCCCCACGGGTACTGCTAGGGGGGAAACTTCCGGCACCGGTGCATGTGGCGAGCACACACACCTATTGTGGAATACACATGAGCAATCACTCGAAGAAGAACAACAGTGTGACGCTCCCCTGATGTTATCTGGACTGGTGATCTGCTAGGTCACTCCAATCCTCGACTCTGGGAGCCAGACTTACCCTGCTCTGCTGTGAGACCCCCCCACTCCTGGGCTGTCCATGCACAGCTTCTAGCATGTAAGCTGCTCCCAGTTATGTGAGCGAGCACTTTTGGCCAGTTGCTGCTTGGATTGTGCAACCGAATGACACTAGCCAATATCTCTGGTCCCAGACACAACCCTAGGAACCTCCATCTGACAGTGCCAGTTATGCCCGCTCAACGCTGCAAGCTTATATAAGTTCGTCAATTTAACGAAGAAATTGATCTGTACCAGGCTTGTTATCCCAAGGGGAGTCTCTGACATGCTTCAAACCAAACGCACTGCTTCCGGTAGAATAAACAAACAAATTTATTAACTACAAAAGATAGATTTTAAGTGATTATAAATCAAAGCATAACAAGTCAGATTTGGTCAAATGAAATAAAAGCAAAACGCATTCTAAGCTGATCTTAATACTTTCAATGTCCTCACAAACTTAGATACTTCTCACCACAGGCTGGCTGGCTGCCCTTCAGCCAGGATCTCCCCTTTGATCAGCGCTTCAGTCGCTTGGTGGTGGTGTCTGTAGATGTATATGGAAGAGAGAGGAAGAGCATGGCAAACGTCTCTCCCTTTTATCATGTCCTTTCTTCCCTCTTGGCTTTGCCCCCCCCCCACTTCAGAGTCAGGTGAACAGTACCTCATCACAGTCCCAAACTGACCAAATGAAGGTGGGTGACTCACTCGAGAGTCCAACAGATCCTTTTGTTGCTGCCTAGGCCAGGGTCCTTTGTTCCTGTGTGGCTGGGCTGGGTTTGTCCCATACATGCCCTGATGAGGTGTGAACTGTCCCTCTGCTTCTGGAGAGTTTTGCCTGGGCTTGTTTTAGCCATGAGCCACATTTTCAGCTTCATAACTATATACATGAAATGATAACCAATAACATCACTATAACAACACTGCTCAGTGCATCATGAGCCTTCCGAAGACACCTGACATGACAAACTTTGCATTGGATACCATACAATCATTTTATAAGGATGAACATGGGGGTGCGGGGTGCTTCCCTGATGTACAGCGTGTCAGAAAAAGCTTAACTGTTCCTTGACTGTTTCCAGCCTCTACACTTAAAGTCTCACTTAAAATCTCTACAGTGGTGTATGAAGTGAAAATCTCACTCAGAGCTACAAGCTGTGTATTTCATCCTGCTCACTGTGCCACTGTGATGGGATCCCTGGGGTACAGCCTGAAACTGTGGGACTGCTGGGCCCCCTTATCTCTCTAGCCTGGGATGTCTGTCATAAAGCTATGCCAGTGACAAACAGCAAACCCCTCTAGACGCTGTGATCACTCAGCCATCAGCATGTGGAGACCCACATCCAGCTAAATTGCATGAAGGCTCTCCAAGCCAGTCACGAATTATACAGAGAGGCACCAGCCAATCACCCAGCCCCGCACCCCAGAACTATCCCGTCTTACACTGCTCAAGAGTCCCTTGGACAGTGCAAGCTCATCAATTAGTTCACCACCCCTACAAAAGATAGGGTCCTAGAGGCTGAGAGGTGTCCAATATGGGCTCTCCAGCAGAACCCCCAAATCGTTCAAATAAGCGGTGGCCCCTGCTGGCCTATGTCGGGAGCACAAGACTGAGAGGGAGATTTTCACTCAATGAGAGTAGCAAGTCTCTGGTGGGGCCGGGACAGAGGAGCTGGGATCCTCTCCCCCAGGGGGGCAGGTGCAAGGCAGAGGGACTGTGGTGAAGAGGGAGGATTGGAGGGGAGTTTGACTCTCCCAATCAAGGCACCTGGCTGCTCACACCTCCCCTGCTCCTGGCCCACACACGTGGGGAGGTAAATGTCGGTTCTTTGGCCAGGGTGTGGAGGGTCACAGTGCTGCCACAAGGCGGGTGCTGGATGCCCCCACACTGTCCTGGAGGGAAAGTCTGGCACAGGGCACCCAATTGTAAAAGCTGGCGCCAGACACCGCCTCTTGGCAAGCAGCAGCTGTCGAGCTCCGAGCGTGACAGAGACCAGCCACCACTGACGTGACTGTTGACGTAAGGTATTGCTCAGGTGGCCACCTTTGCACCAATCCAGAAAAGTCAATGAGAACCCAGCAAAGGCAGATTATAAACCTTGTCTGTGTGTGTGTGTGTGTGTGTGTGTGTGTGTGTGAGATAGAATTCTCTGTGTGTGAGAGAGAGAGAGCTAGGACAGTGTGTGTGTGTGTGTGAGAGAGAGAGATAGGACTGTGTGTGAGTGTGTGTGTGTGTGTGTGAGAGAGAGAGAGAGATAGGACTGTGTGTGAGTGTGTGTGTGTGTGAGAGAGAGAGAGAACTAGGACAGCATTTGCGTGTGAGAGAGAAAGAGAGTGAGCGAGAGCGCTAGGTGTGTGTGTGTGTGTGTGTGTGTGTGTGCACACGCCAGAAGCCTGATGCAGTACAGCCCAGAGTGGTAGAACCCACTGTACCCATTCCCTGATGCCAGACCTCGATGACTTGGGGCTTTATGAAACACTGGGCCTCCCTGCTGGTTGGCAAGTGCCGCAGGCCTGCCCGTGGGGGTGAGATGCTGCTTGCTGAGCTCGGATGAGACTGTTCGTGCACCGAGGCCTAGCTCGCGTTCTATCGTATTTGTTGCACTGTAACCAGCTGTGGCCATCACTCACACTCGCTTCTGTTTAAGTCTCTGTTTTCCCTCGTAACATATTTCCTTTTGCTTCACTCTCCTTGGCCTGCAGGGCTGTGTGTGGCCCGGGAGCGGTGGGTGATGGGAAAGCTGCTACGCTGTGGGATGCTGCACCTTTGGGGATGGTGGTGTGGGGTTTCTGTGGGGATCCCGTGATCAGGGGCTGGACGCTGTGAGGGGCACGTTGAAGGGACTCTGGGGCTGGGGTGCAACCCACAGGGCAAAGGCAGGGCTGGCGTAGCCTGGAGGAGAGCGTGTGAGTGGCGGGGAGCTCACCCCGCCGCTGGCACAGGCAGCAGAGCCCCTCATGCTGGGGGCAGGCAGCCCTGGGTGCCCTGAGAAGCATCAGAGGGGGTCAGCTGCATCGTTCCCAGCTGATCTGGGGCCCTGATCTGTGAGGTGCTGAGGCTGCCTGGGCCCCTGTTCTCTCCTGGCCATGGGTCTGCTCCCTCTAGACTTCCCACAGCTGCGCCTCCCTCGCTAGCGGCCCCTTTCCCAGCTTGCTGCATAGGGCCAACGCTGGCCCCACAGGGTCGGATGGCAACCCCTCAGCCCCCCAGCACGCTGCCAAACTGCTCAGCAGCCCTTGGTAGCATGAGCTGGGAGGGGGCTGCTCATGCTGGTGCCCTGGGCCTTTCACCACCACGGAGCCCGGCTCAGAGGGAGTGCGGGCAGGACACACAGGCCGCTCCTGGCAGCCTGTGGGCCACGCTACTAGCACCTCTGGCTCCTCCCTCAGCCCCCCCAAGCCTGGCTGAAAGAGGGGGATGGGAAGCAGGACAGAGGGGGGCTGTATTGCTCCCCCTGCCCCGCGTCTCTTGCTGCCAGGCAGGGTGAACGGCTGTTGCTGTGACGACAGCAGCTATGCTCCCCCTCTGCTTCGTTAGCCCTGCCCCAGTGGTTAGCCAGGCGCCTTAAGGGCGGCTGCTGAGTCTCTGCCTCCTGCCCCACAGGCAGGTCCAGCTGCCTCCTCGCGCACCTCAGGGTAGCCATCAGCTGGGGAGGAGGGGGGAATGTTGTGAACTGGGAGGGACAGCCAGAGGAGAGATGGGCAGCAAGCTGGGGGCATGGGGTGGCTGGGCCTCCCCCTGCCCGCGGGGCCCATGTTCTCTGGAGCGCTGGGATTAAAACTTCCCCCCGGTTCAGTCTCTCTCAAACACCGCTGCGTCACTTTCTCCAGTCCCCTCCAGTTTTAATTGGGTTCCCCCCGTATGACAGACCCCATCTCCTGTCTCAGGCTGGAGGAGGTCCTGCTCCATGGCCATGGGGGAGGAAGGAAGCAGGCGGGGAGCAGGAGGCCAGGAAATGACTCATCCAGGGAGCAGCTCCTTTTCCCTTTCTGAGGCGCTGGAGCAATGGTCCAGTTTGGCCAGTCGCTGCCCGGGTCCCTGCCATAATGTTCCCCGTGGGCTCCAGCACTTACAGCCCAGTGCTCAAGAGAAGCCAGACTTGAGCAGGAAGCAGCAGGGCCAGGCTGGGCGTGAGATGAGCCCCCCTGCCTTTTGGCTCCAAGGTCATGGGTCCAAAGCCAGACCAGGCTCAGAGCTGCTGCAATCCCACGGGGGCTCCGTGGCTCCCACAGGATGGGACTCAGTGCACAGAGAGGCCAAGGAGCGAGGAAGGGGTCAGGGGCCTTGGACCAGCCCAGCCATGTGGGCAGGGTGGCATAGGGCTCCCAGAGCATTGTCGGCCCAGGGCCGAATCCTGCTTGGCCTCACGCTACCGAGACGCGCTAGAAGGAACCAAAAGTAACAGCTCACGTCTTGGTTAGTGACACCTCTGCCCAGGGTAACCACATAACTGTCCCCAGCCGGGTGTGACCATCTGTTCCTCCCGGGCTGCCTCTGCACCTGAAGCCAGCTCAAGGCTTTTGGTCTTAACCTCCCAGGTCAGGATCTGCCTCCAGCAGAGCTGGCCACTCCACCCACCCCACAGCGTTCTCCCGGGACAATGCAGCTTCAGGGCAGCCACGTGTGTGTCAGTGGAGGGCTCCTGCCTGGGGGACCAGCTACCCAAGGACCAGAAGATGCCTGAAGCTTCCAAGGGCATGATCTGTTCTGATGACCTCCAGAGCATGTAAATGGCTGGATGTGCCTCTGAGATCCTACGGGGTGCAAGAAATCCTAGAGGAGGGAAGGAAACTCCCCACCTAGGGGAACTAGGAGCAGAAGTGCACAGCACTGCTGGGATTTTGATAGGCTTTATACCCCTATCTCATAGAACTGGAAGGGACCCTGAAAGGTCATTGAGTCCAGCCCCCTGCCTTTACTAGCAGGACCAAGTACTGATTTTTGCCCCAGATCCCTAAGTGGCCCTCTCAAGGATTGAACTCACAACCCTGGGTTTAGCAGGCCAATGCTCAAACCACTGAGCTATTCCTCCCCCCTTTCTCTCAGGGCCACAATACCAGCCCTTCTGTTCCTGTCTGCCTGGCTTTTTGGCTGCTTCTGCCTCTTCTCTCAGAGGCACACGCTCCCACCAAACACCGTCAAGCAAAACCTCCTTCACCCACATAGTTCTGAGTCCTGAGCAGACCCACATGGGCCTTTGTTGTGGGCTGCATTTGAGGTGAAGACTGCTATTATCTCATAATGGAGATGCACTGTTTTGTACAGCTATCGTAACTGAAGAATGGCAACTAGACCCTCCCCCCAGGCTTAATGACACATCACCCAACCCACAGCAGCTTTTAGCCTCATGATACCTTTGCGTGGCAGGGCAGAGCTATTGTCCCCGTTATACGGATGGGAAACTGAGGCACAGATACTCAGCAGTATGAACTCAATGGGCATGGGGCACCCAATACCTTTGAGGATCTGGGCCTAACTGACCTACCTGAAGTCACACACTGTGTCTATGGCAGAGTAGGAACCTGAACGCTAGCTCCCTAACCATTGAGCGATCCTTCCTCTCAAACTAAGTGCTATGGTCTTATGTTCTCCCCCTAGTTTTATGCCCTCCATGTCTCCTTTGGTTATTTCTCCATCCTCACTGGTATTCACAGCCCCGCCCCATCTAGCCAATGCAATTAATGAACGTTCTTTCCACTCTCTCTTCCAGCTCGTTAAAGAAGAGACGAAATAAAACCAGGTAGGACGCAGGTTCCCGCAGCACCTAACTAAACACTGCCACCCTAACTCAGCACTGTGTGGGTCGACCCTTTCATTGTGGGCCCCGTTGCGTTTTCAATCCCGCTTTAACAGAATCCGTGAGTAAGAATGCAGGCAGCACATGACCAAACTCAGTGTCAGTCCATTGTGAAATTCTCCCCAGCCAGGAGTTGTTTGACTGTTCTGTTATTTTTAAGCACTTCCGTGGCATATTTCTCATTGCTCCTCACGAAGCTTTGGGTGTCTGATTTCTTCTATTATTTCACAAGGGTCACAAGTTAATTAATAAATAACATTAATAATTAGCACTAAGTCATCTCCAGGATCCTTTTTCTTAGTGGTACCACATTTGCTTTTATCCCAAGCTCCTGCTACCTCCCTTTTCCAAAATAATCTTCAGGCTGTTGTTTTGCTCTGGCAATTGCCCAAAGATTAATCGATTTAAATGGCCCGAGGGTGCCTGCCTCTATTTTGTAAGTTCTTCCTGCCCATCTACTTTCATTCATTGACATCAGATTTAAGAGTTCAGGGTCTCATTGTTAAGTTCACCTCCTGACCTTGGTTATTAAATGATTTGCTTTCTCTCTATGCTGATGGAGTTTCAAAATTCCCTCTAGCTCTAGTTCAGTGGCTCTCAAACTTTTGTCCTGGTGACCCCTTTGACATAACAAGTCTCTGAGTGCGATCCCCCTTATGAATTAAAACCACTTTTTTATATATTTAACACCATTATAAATGCTGGAGGCAAAGCAGGGTTTGGGGTGGAGGTTGACAGCTTGCAACTCCCCATGTAATAACCTCGCGACCCCCTGAGGGGTCCTGACCCCGTTTGAGAACCCCTGCTCTAGTTAGCCTTTTGGCTGTGGTCTTTACTTTGCCCTGCCTGGCACCATGATGACATTTACACCCATGCCCAAATCAGAATCTGTCCCACCGTGCACCAGTCTAGTTGCCGCTCAATGTTGGGAGAAGCAGGCCCAGTATGTTTTCCTTACAAACCTTCGCCAAGGGAATACATGTACTTAGAAGCCTCTGCACTTCAGGCTGGGTTCTTCTGTCAGTTCCAAGCAGCCCATGCCTGATTCTTCTTTGTGTGCTTCTCTCTCTCTGGAATTATTGTGCCATATCTTGTGTTCCCCCACTGGCAGATGTTAATATTCCTTCCTGCTACACCTCCCTCACTAGCTTCCTTGTCTGACTGCTCCGGGGTCTTGGGTCAGCCCAATTCAGATGCTTCGTGAGCGCCCAATGGCTCTTTCATTCACAGTGCTTTCCTCTGGGTCAGGCTGGCACCAAAGAGCGCAGTGTGGGAGGGCGGGGGTGCTACTTTGGATTAAGAGTCAAGGATTGAAAGATAAAGGGGAATGAGCAGTGGGGGGTCAGCTCCCAGCAGGGCTGGCTCCAGGCACCAGTTTAACAAGCAGGTGCTTGGGGCGGCCAAGGGAGAGGGGCGGCACCTGCGGCAATTCGGGGGCGGCAGGTCCCTCCCTCCCTCTAGGAGTGAAGGACCTGCCGCTGAACTGCCGCCGCCGATTGCGGCTTTTTTTTCTTCTTCTCCAATTGTCGCTGCCGATCACGGCTTTTTTTTTTTGCTTGGGGTGGCAGAAATGCTGGAGCCGGCCCTGGCTCCAGGCTGGGAAGGGAGGGGTAGCCAAGCACTGGCACCAGTGCCATGAGCGTGCCCGGCCTCTGTAGAAGCAAGCAAAATGCCATGAAAATTGACGATCCTATCTCTGACACCAAAAAAAACCACAAACCCAGCCCTGGGCTTCCCTCCCTGTCCCAGCTCTTCTGGTACATCTCAGTCCTGACCCACAGCCCTCTGCTATCCCAGCCCTGGGCTCCCTTCCCCCACTGCTCTCCTGGTGCACCTCTGTCCTGACCTGCACTCCTCCTGCTATCCCAGTGCTGGGCTCCCCCACCCCAGCTTAAGGTGACCAGATATAAAGTTTGAAAAATTGGGACAGGTGGTGGGGGGTAATAGGTGCCTATATAAGAAAAATTCCCAAATATTGGGACTGTCCCTATAAAATCGGGACATCTGGTCACCCTACCCCAGCTCTGCCAATGCCCCTCAATCCTGACCCGCAGGCCCCTGCTAACACAGCCCTGCATCCATCTCCCCACAGTTCTGCCAACCCCGCTGCATCCCAATGTGCAGCCATTCTAGCCCTAGGCCTTGGCTGAACAGAAATGGCCGATTACACCAAGCCCCTGGCATTTGTGGGAAGTACAGAAATGTCCCTGTGGGGGGGAGAGCCAGAGAACAGACATTTCCTCTGAGCAAGGCCAGTGCTCATCCCTCCTGCACCATGCTCCCCCAGGCACTACCCACAGCCCTGCCTCTTGCCAGCCAGGTGCCCCCTTCTACTGTCTTTGGGTGTAAGATGGTTCCTGGGCTCTGCCGCCCTGGGCCTGTGGCTCCTTTGCCGATGCTCTACCACCATGTAGTGGCCCTGAGGATGGAATAATTGACACTGGAGCTGTGCAGATAGCTGCTGGGTCCCTCCTTGTCCCACTCATCTAACACGCTGCCTTTGTCAAAGGCGACTGTCCCTGCTGCTGGGGAACGGGATGCCAAACTCTGTTCCCAGCCTGGAACCCTAGCTCCAGCCAGTTTGAGAGTAGAGGGGGCTGCCTAGCCAGCAAGGCCCAGGGGTGAACCCTAGTTCTGATGAGGCAGACACGGCCCTAAACCAGGGAGTGCCCGGGTATCCCCCGTCAGGGGTCTGGTTGCATTTCCCTGGAGGAGGCCGAGGGGGCATGTGAAGCCAATGGGAACTCTGCTTCTCACGAGCGTGAGAGCCCTGCCATCTCCGCCGACACTAGGGCACGAGCCAGGGGCAGTTCCAGTCTGAGCAAGAGACCGGGGCTGCAACACGCTCAGAACCGCTGTGAATGGGGCTCCGAGGGGACCCCTCACACACACTGGTGCTGGCACCCCTGGGGAAGTGCCACCTGGCTGGAGCACAGGCACGCTTGGGGCCAGGAGACCCCCCGCTGCACAGCAGGGAGACAAGAGGCTGACACAGAAGGGGGGGGGCAGGGCAGCAGTTTGCAGGCTCGGGCCCCCCTGAGGCACCCACCTAGGATGAAAACCTAGCTGTCATCCAGGCAGCCGGGCCCCAAGCTGAGCTAAGGTGCTGGCTGGGAGCAGCACCCAGCCGTGGGCAGAGCCCTCTGTGCCCAGGGGCAAAGGCTGCATGTGCATTGCTGCCCCACCCCCTTGGGGATACACAGGGGTGGAGGGTTGGGTTCACACAGGGTTACCATCCACTCACAGCCCTGACAGGCACCAACCTTCTCAGTGCTTGGGTGGGAGGCCAAGGAAGAGGAGGGGGCTACTGACCCCAGCACAGTAGTAGGGGGCGCTGTGCTGCAGGGAGCAGGGTGGGGAGCTCAGCAGAGGGTGCGCTCCCCATAGCCCCAGTGCAGTGGTGGGGTGTGTGCCATCCACAGGGCAGACACAGCAGGGGGGAGGGATAGCTCAGTGGTTTGAGTAGTGGCCTGCTAAACCCAGGGTTGTGAGTTCAATCCTTGAGGGGGCCACTTGGGGATCTGGGGCAAAATCAGTACTTGGTCCTGCTAGTGAAGGCAGGGGGCTGGACTCGATGACCTTTCAAGGTCCCTTCCAGTTCTAGGAGATGGGATATCTCCATTAATTTAATTTAATTTAAGCCCCAGGACTGACCACAGCAGTGGGTTGTGGCGCTGGGGGATGCTGTGCTGGAATAGCAGATGAGTAGCCCTGCTCCTGGCCAGGTGCTGGGAAGGGGAAAGGCCCTTGGCTCCTGAGATTTCTGGGCCCAGGGGAAGGAGCCACCCCCTGAATCCCCATTGCCTGACATACCCCACCCCCTAACATGGGGCAAGGCTGCCCCACTCACCCCTCTGTAGCACACGAGGGACACCTAGTGGATGCAGCTTGTGTGACCGGTGCCCCCGGCTGTAACCCAGGCCCAGCTTTCTCCATGCAGCCCCAGGGCAGTGGGGGAGCTTTGCTAGAACCAGCCGTGGAGCCGTATCACTGGAGCCAGGTCTCCCCAGGGAAGAGAGGCCAAAGGCCAATAGCTGCCCCTAGCACAGGACAATTCCTGGGCCTGGGGAGCACACGGCTGCTCTAACGGGTGCTAGGCTCAGGCCAAGGGATCCCCATCCTGGGCAGAGGTAGGTATTAGCCAAGCTGGGACTCCAGCCCTCTTGCAGGGAGGCTAGATTGCATAAGCTGGGAGCAGGCACTGCAGGACCTGAGCTTCCCCCAGGGAGAAGGCAGAGGCGGGCGTGGTGAGCCCCAGGGCACTGTACAGGCCTGGTTCCTGGCCGGCCCATTTGATGGGGCTCAGATGGGTGAAGGGCCCAGTAGTGGGCACCATGAGGAATGAGAGGAGCCTCAGCTTTTATTGGGGAAGCCAGAGACAAGCTGAGGGCTTAGTTTTTTTCTTTAAAATGAAAATAAGTCAGTCAGTCTGAGAGTGTGAGGGGGTGGCAAAGCAATGCCCAGGGGCAACATGGCTTGCATCGCTCTACTCCACCTGGCTTTGGCCCAGTGAGATCAGAGCTCCAGGAGCAGTCTTCACCCTTAAGAGACGTTGGATGTTTCAGTTCCACGAGCGAGAAGCCAGGACGGGGCCTGCAGCCCAGGCCCTGGCCACACGGTGTTGGGAAGAGGCTGGGCCCAGCCCCCTGGCTAGAAGTTTTTATTCCCAAGCTGCAGCCAGGATCTTAGCGGCCGGGAGCAAGCACACACAATGTGATGCGGTGCTCTGGGGGAGGGGAACTGAGGCAAAAGGCAAAGCAGTGGGGCTCCTGTGGAAATGAGGGAAAAGCTGCAGCAATCCAGGGGAGAGTTGGGGGGGGGGGGGGGGAGAGAAATTCTCCAACACAGGGACAAGTGAGCACATACACAGAGCAGGCTGAAGAGCTCAGGGGAGAGACCTGACTGACAAGGGGGCAGCCCTGGGTGCTGGACAGTCCAGGAAGGGATGGTTCCCCAGGGCTGGGCTTCCAGGGGACTGAGTCTCAAGAGCACTGTCCTTCTAAATGCCAGATGCATCCTCAGGCGGGGCTCAGAGCGCTGAGTGAAAGCCTCATGCAGTGCTGGGAGGGGAGTGAATGGGGTCCCCAGAGAGGGGCTTGGAGAGGGCAGGTGCTGGGAGCTCGGGAAGGCACCAGGCTAGCATCTCTGCTCACAGGGAGGACAGGGGGTGCTGGTGTCTCACCCATAGCAGTTGGGAGCAGGGGGCATCTCATGGAAATGACCTAGAGCCCCTTGGGGCTGAGCAGTAGAGGAAGGGCCCTTGGCTCAGGGTGTTCCTCACCCAAGCAGGTTTGGCAGATGCCGGCTGTTCAAAGAGATGCAGAGCCCTGCACTTGGCCTGGGCTATGGGCTTGCGCTGCCCCAGCCGGGGCTGAGGCTGTCAGGCTAAGGGGCTCCCTGTACTAGGGATGAGGGGCTCCAGCAGCGAGGCCTGTAGGGCAGCAGGCATGCAGCTAGGACTGCCCATTAGGGGTGCAGAGAGAGGAGGGCAAGGGCAGAAGGGAGAGATTCGAGGGACTCTCCTACGCTGTAAGCAGAGCTCTGCAGAGGTCCATGCTGGCCCGACCCTGGCTCTTCCAGCTCCCACAGCCCACCTGCTGCAGTGTTTAGAAACAGCCCCTGACTCTATGCAACCCTAGAGATTAATGGTTGGCGGTAGGGAAGCTGTTTAAAGTCAAGTGGCCCCTTCCTTCTGGGGAGAGATGGGCCTTAGCAGGGAGTGCCATGAGGAATCTGCCAGCCCTTTTCAGAGGCACTGTGCCACGAGCCCCAGGCTCCCCTTCAGCAGAGCACACACCAACATCCCTCTCTAGTGTTTCCCTGTCCCCGCACTAGAGACGGCCCTGCCGGGCTCAGCCAAGCAGCCAGTGCCCGTGATTCAGCCAAGGCCCAGTTTGAAAATCCAACACTGGGTTCCTTTGACAGCAGCTGCGGGGTGGACATGCAGGAGGGGCATGAGGGATGTACGTACCATGCCCTGGGGTTTGTTAGCAAGGTGGCAGGGAGCTGGGGGTACACAGCTGGGAGTGGGCTCCGTGGCAGATTAACACACAGGCCCACGAGATCATGCTCGGGGTCCCCACCAAAACCTTGCCACTCACCCCTCCCCCCCGAGGCCCTTTTTGACAAAACTGGGCATTTGTCAGGATGTCTGGTTCAGGGCTTAAACAGGGGACGGTCCTGGCCAAAACAGGACGTATGCTCAGCATAGGCTGTGGTACGGCAGCCCAGGCTCCCTGGGCAACTCTTGGGGAGCCCCGGCCCCTCCACCTACCCTAGCAGCCCCAAAAGCAACTCCTGGCCTGTCCCCCTAGGCGTGCTGCCCAGGGCAGGGGGAGGGTCCAGGGCTCCCCACAGCAGCCAAGACTCCCTGGGCAGTTCTTACCGTGGAACAGCTCTAGCTTCGGGCCAGGCCAGGGGAAAAGCGTGAGGGATCCAAATGTTCTTTGTGCCTAGGGCTCCACTGAATCTTAATCCACCTGAGCGGGCTACAGTGCCAGTGGCCCGAGGCTACGACCCAGCCGGCCAGGAGCGATTGAGGACGTTAGCCAAAGAGGCTCTGATCTTTGGGAAAGAACCGCCACAGGCAGAAGGAAAAAGAACTGTCTCCTTCTTATGGAGAACCTAACTGCATCCCCTGCTGCTGGCAGTTTTTCTCTGCCAGGGAGAGGTGTACTTGCAATGTCCCTCCTCCTGGCTCTGCCAACCCCAGCTGCTCCCCTGAGCCAGGTACAAGGCAGCATGGCAACCCCCCAGGGAGGGGGTGGGCTAAGGACAGAAGCTAGCAGAGGCTGATTGCCGGACCTCCTGAGCTGGCTGGCGCTTGGGGCTTTTGGGGTAGTGTTGGGATGGAATTGGCCACTCAGGAGGGCACAGAGACTGCAGCCCCTCAAGGACAGGGCAAGGGGGGAGTTAAAACCCAAGCATCCTGCAGAGGTATTTCAGTGAAAGGCAACAAGCCAGAGTGACAAACAAGGACTTCAGGCGCGGGCATTTAGTTTACAAGGTCTGTAGTTAAGTACGGAGACGGGAGGTGAGCAAGAGAGACAGCATGCTGCAGCAGCTGCGTGGGGTCTAGGAGAAGGCCTTGTAGGCGTCCAGGTTGAAGGCGGTGTCCAGCAAGCGCTGGAGCTCAGTGAGGTGGGTCTTCTTGTTGCCAGTGGCTGGTGCAGCAGCTGGGTCGCGGCCGGCGTACCTATGGCAAGGGAGGGAGAAGCAGCAGCTCAGATAAGGGCCAGCACAGGGACGGGACGTTACACCGGACTCAGGTCTGGGATGGCTACATACAGGTCTGGTCTAGCAACAGGAAAGCTGGATGGAAGAGAGGGCCAGAGGCTGCCAAGATCTAGCCACCTAGCCTAGAAAGAAATGCTGTATCATGTGCAGACCCCAAAGCCCAACGCTCACCAACCAGGGACCAGCCCCTGCTGCCTACAGCATCCCCCACTTGGCTGTTGGCCACAACACAGACCCTGTATCAAGCTCTTGTCCCTCACCCAGTTACCATCTTGTGGAGAGAGCAATGAGATCACCATGCCCACTGTGACCTTATTATGTTGTATGTGAGCCTAGGTGAGTCTTACTGTTTTGCATGAATGCTGTGTGGGCCTCAGTTTCCGTGTGTATTGCACCAATGCCTAGATGGTGGGAATAGGGGTGTGTGACTTTTGCTGGGACCCTTGGGGGCAGGTGAGGAGGCTCCAGCTGCCTGCACACAAGTGATGGCCGATGCCTTTCATAACCTGAGACCCAGGAGGGGGATGAGACCAGGTGACACGTTGTCGCGGAAGGGGGACAAAGACCAGGAGGAGGGGGAACAGGCGTGTCAGAGGTCGGGTCACTGGAAGCTGGGCCAGCTCCTGTTTGGGACCCTGAGGGGGGAGTCTAGGGTGTCTGGCCTGGGGTCCCCCCACCCCAAGATGGAATTGGCTGAAAGTCACTGATTTCTGTGCTAACAAGCTCTGTTCTACGCGGTGTTCCTGCTGACTAATAAACCTGTGTTACACACTGGCTGAGAGTCACAGCTGACTGCAGAGTGGGGGTGTAGGGCCCTCTGGCTTCCCCAGAGGTCCCGTCCAAGTGGACCTGCCAAAGGGAAGTGTATGATATGAACAGGGATGCTGAAAGCTCCGAGGTCAGTCCCAGGGAGGCCGTAGCCAAGGAGGCTTTTTGCCCTGGACAGCATGTCCTGAGGGGAGTCACGCCACCCCAGAGTCCTGGCTGGCTTCATACAGAGCAGTTCCAGAGCATCGGGCCTGTGACTCTGTCACACCCACCCAAGAGACTCCCCTCCCCAGCCCACATTACCTACCCCCAGTGCCACTGAGAGATCTCCATCCCCGCTCCCACAGGATACTGAAATCCACTGGGGAGCTGGTGGCCTCAGATGTACCACCCATAGCACCAACTGCCCATCTGTGGGGAGGTCCCGAGAGCAGGACAAGGTGTGGCTGCCACCCGCGGCACTAGCCCGTCACGGTGCAGAGGGGTGGCCCTTACCACACGGGCTTGGCGCGGTCGATGGTCGTGCGGAGCCGGGGTTTCACATAGTCGTAGTAGCCCTGGTTCTTGTGCTCCTCCTGGCACCAGACCAGCTCGGCGTTGGGGTACTTCAGTGCTTCCCTCTGGAGGAGGTCGAAGGGGAACGGGGACAGCTGCAGGGGAACGGGGAGAGCTCAGTTCCACTGGGGCACACAAGCCTGGGGGAGCCAGGAGCGGAGGCGGGGTGCAGGCAGCTGCAGGTGGGCTGTGCAGTGGACCATGCAGCCTCCATGCTCACTGTTCAGCCTGTGCTGCCTCAGCAGCATCTCCCGACCCCACACGGCTCTGACATTACACACTTAGAGGATCTGGGGTCGCCTAGCGTGAGCCTGAACGACCCTTCCAGGCCCGGGAGATTGTATGGTGGGGTGCCCGCTGGGCTGGCCAGCACCACTCCCGCCACCAACGGGCTCTTCCCTGCAAACCTGCCCAGATACCCCAGCTCTGCCCTCGCTGCCCACCCAGGGGTGCTGCGCAGTGTCTCCTGGACTCAGACTGAAGACACAGGATCGAGCTGGGCCCTCCGTCCATCCCTTCTCAGGGGTGGTGATGGCGTATTTCTGCCTGCTCTCCACCCCGAGGCTGGGCTGGGACGTTAAGCAGTGGGAGTGGGACGCGGGACAGAGCGCTTTGTGTCTGAGCCACAGCGGACATGTTGGGGATTAAACTCCTCATGGCTCCCGGGGACGTGGAGCAAGCCAGCAACGGGCCTGACTATTGGCCCCTGGCCTACGTGGAGCCCCCTGGGGTACAGACACGCTCACCTGCTCCACCCTGGTGATGGCCACGTCTGGCTCCATGTCCCGGGTCTTGCGCTCCCGGGTGAGCTCGTAATACACTTTGCCGGTGCAGAAGAGCACCCTCTTGACGTTGTCGGGGTTCTGGGCTGCAGGGCCACTCTCAGGGATTACGCGCAGGAAGTTCGTGCCTGTAGCAGAGCACAGACAACCGTGGGGGACATGCCTCAACATCCCAGGGGCCACACATGGTGGGAGGGAGAATGTTAATGGGGGCCGGCTACAGGCCTGGACCCTGTGGAATTGGCTATGCCTGCAGAAGGACTGGGCTAGCTCAGAGATGATTAAGGCCTAGAGACCCCACTGAGATCAGGGTCCCACTGAGCTGGGGCTGTGCAGGGAGAGAGACGGGGGGAAACAGTCTGAAGCACACACCATCCTGGTGCAGTTCTGGACTGTCATACATGTGGACAGGAGCCAGAATCCAGAGAGACCTGGGAAAAGGGCGGGGTCCTGTAAAGACAAGGACAAGTGCAGAGTCCTGCACTTAGGACGGAAGACTCCCATGCACTGCTACAGACTAGGGACCGAGTGGCTAGGCAGCAGTTCTGCAGAAAAGGACCTAGGGGTTACAGTGGACAAGAAGCTGGATATAAGTCAACAGTGTGCTCTTGTTGCCAAGAAGGCTAACAGCATTTTGGGCTGTATAACTAGGGGCATTGCCAGCAGATTGAGAGATGTGATCATTCCCCTCTATTCGGCATTGGTGAGGCCTCATTTGCAGTACTGTGTCCAGTTTTGGGCCCCACACTACAAGAAGTATGTGGAAAAATTGGAAAGAGTCCAGCGGAGGGCAACAAAAATGATTAGGGGGCTGGAGCACATGACTTATGAGGAGAGGCTGAGAGAACTGGGATTGTTTAGTCTGCAGAAGAGAAGAATGAGGGGGGATTTGATAGCTGCTTTCAACTACCTGAAAGGGAGTTCCAAAGAGGATGGATCTAGACTGTTCTCAGTGGTAGCAGATAACAGAACAAGGAGTAATGGTCTCAAGTTGTAGTGGGGGAGGTTTAGGTTGGATATTAGGAAAAACTTTTTCACTAGGAGGGTGGTGAAGCACTGGAATGGGTTCCCTAGGGAGGTGGTGGAATCTCCTTCCTTAAAGATTTTTAAGGTCAGGCTTGACAAAGCCCTGGCTGGGATGATTTAGTTGGGATTGGTCCTGCTTTGAACAAGGGATTGGACTAGATGACCTCCTGAGGTCCCTTCCAACCCTGATATTCTATGATTTATGAAAGAGAAGACAGACACTGCCCTCTTGTGGTCTGAACCCTGCTCTGCATCTCTCCGGTTCACTTGCACCCTTGGACACTGGCAACACCCTTCATACCTGGCAACATATCATCAAAGCTGGAGCGGGCTTCGGGGTGGCGCAGCAGCGACTTTGGAGTGAAGATGATCAGCTGGAAGATCAAGGCAAAGCAATCAGAAGGGGCTGGAAATAGCCTTTCTGGCACACAAGCTGCATATTGCGGACTGGATCATCACTACGAGAGCCAGAGCACAGACCCTCCCTCCACACCCCACTGTCTTTGGTCAGCTAGTTCCAGCCTGGCCCCTGCCCAGCCCCCTAATTCAAGTGCCATTGATGAACTGTACATTTAACCCAGGCAGGAATCACAGGAACGTCTCAATTCTCCCATGCCGGCCAGAGAGAAAGACTGAAGCCAAAGGTTGCTCTGGGGCAGGGCAATGTGAAGTGGCGTGCAGAACCCTGGCGCTGTCGGCAGGTCTGGTTGCAGGTCGCTTTGTTTGCACAGCAGTCAGCGTTACTTTCTCCTCTAGCCCTTTTGTTATGGAATAACGTGCAGGCGGCTCACAAATGCCGCTGCCCAGACAGGACAGGCGTTTCCAGTCTGGGCAGAGCTCAGCTGAACCTTGGCAGACATGGTTATTTAATAAGTGCCAGTCACAGGGCCCCAGTGTGCTTGGTAACATACAGCTCACCTGTAACAGTGACCACAGCACAGATCAGCAAGCACAGACTGCCCAGCCTTTAACAGGACTTTACCCCCATACTGGTAAAAAGCAACGAAGAGTCCTATGGCACCTTATAGACTAACAGACGTTTTGGAGCATAAGCTTTTGTGGGTGAATACCCACTTCCTCAGATGCATGTACATGCGTCTGACGAAGTGGGTATTCACCCACAAAAGCTTATGCTCCAATCAGTCTGTTAGTCTATAACATGCCACAGGAGTCTGTCACTTTTTACAGCTCCAGACTAACATGGCTACCCCTCCGATACTTAATATTGGTGTCTCTTATCAGGTAATAGACCTTTACCAAGGGTTGTTAGTACTTATCCATTAACCAGGTAAAGGGTAGAGCAGAGAGCTGGTCAGACAACTGGGAGTTTTTGGCAAATTATTTCAATCCTGAAATGCCATCGTGGTGCCCCATGGGAGTAGTAGTTCTCTATAGGCTGGGCTCCCGGATTGGACTACATCTCCCATGATGCATGACAGTCACCGCTCTTGGTAAGAGGAAGCTATACTCTATGGCAGCCACGAGGCTGTAGTGCATTATGGGAGATGTAGTCTGGCTGGGGAACCCAGCTCATAGAACATGAATCACCTGAATAACAAGTCCCACAAGGCACCGCGGCAGCATTCCAGAATTGAAGTATTTTAGTTTTAGGGTGCTCAGTTTTTTTGGTTTTATTTTTGGACAAAAATTTTGTTCTTTTGCATGGAAAGCAAACACATTTTGCAAAAAATTTTGTTCGGTCAAAATCTCAACTTTCAACACTTTTGGTGGAAAATTTGACTAGCCCTACTGGAGCACTCGAGAAGTTAGCTTCAAATCCAGGTCCTAAGCCCTCCCGGCACCAGCACCCATGCCCCACCCGCCAAGCATTGGCTTTAACCTAGCACTTGAGCTACAAGACAATGGTGTGTGGCCGGGTCCGTACCAGGGCAGTGTCTAGAGCTCACTGACCGGTTTCCGGAACGGGAGGTGTATCTGCCTCCGCAGGACGTGGAAGAAGTTCGCTGGAGTGGAGCAGTTTACAACAATCCAGTTGCAGTCATACAGCTGGCGAACGTCAAAGTCATCGAGTTTCTACAGCACGTGAGAAGTAGAAACGGTTTAGACAAAATCGTGAATGTCCCACATTAACATCCTGCATTTACATCTGCCGGCAGCTTCGGTATGAACAGAGAGAGGCTATGTGAGTCAACTGGAGTACCCCAATATGAGGGCCAGGAATTTCTCTTGCTCATCACTAGCCCAGGACCAGTGGTTAGCTGAATGCAGCGGCCCTAACCTGCAAGCTCATCCTAGAGTGTTTCAAGTCCAGGCAAATTGGGAGAACTTGGCTCTTAAAAGTCAAGTTTAGTTAAGTGCTTCACTTTAGTTTTTCCATTTCAACTGAGGTAGGATTTTAGCAGCAGGTATCTCAAAGCCACTGGAGTCCCGGCTCTATACTGTCCATTGCTTTCGCTGCCTAGCAGAGCTTTTAGGACACTGCTCAGGAATGAACACAGCAAATTCTGGGCCAGTGTAACTTTCTGCTTTCCCTTTTACACTATCCTCTCAGGTGGTTTTCAGCCTATCCTGGCCTCTTAGTGCCTCCGTGTCCCTAACCCAAAAAGGGACTGCCTCCCTAAGTGCATGGGCCAGCTATGCAGACAGTACAGGCTGAGAGCAGGAGCGCTGCCATGTTTGCACAGGGTTTTGGAGCGCACTTCGAAATACTCCGATAAACCCCCCGGCTATGGAACCGGGAAATCGCTCCCTAATAAAAAATGAGCAAATGGGCCTGAGAGCGATGGGTGTGACTCTGATGACAGCTTTTGGGGAAAGCCAAGGAGGAAAGAGCAGAAGCCATGGAAACAGAGTTCCATGCACTGGCCTCGCTTGGGTTACAGCCAGCCTTTACTGCCCCACATTAGCACACTAACCAGAGCTCTGCTCCTTCTGTGCTAACACAGCAACGGACATTTCCGAGTCCCCCTCGATAACCCAACCTAAGTCTTCCGGACTCTGGGGGCAGAGGAAGCCCAGGAGTCATTAAATGTGAGTCACCAGCACAGCACTGCTTCCTATATCCTGCTGCCCCTGGCCTGCTGCCCAGAATCCAGGTGCCCTGTAAAACTGTTCCATGTGTTACCATCCCATCCGCAAAATCCCCCAAAGCTGTTTCCGGAAGCCTTTGCTGTGTAGTGATCAGAGTCAGGGACAGAGCAAGTGCTCCAAGATGCAGGAGGGGAGAGATGGAAAAGGCCCCAAAGGGGAAGAAAGTGAGTTTAGCACAGTCAGACACTTACGGGGAAGACATCTGGATCGTCATTGCACATCTGCAAGAATCGCTCTGGCCTGGCTGACGAGTGCTCAGGACCCTGCGGGCACAATCAACAAGAGGTGAAGCGAACCTCACATGAGTTTCCTTCTGTAGGAGAGCTCTCCATGCCTCGCAGAGCAGCTGGCACAGAGCCAGCTGATGCTAGTCACTGTTTGAGGAGGACCTTGGTACGTGCTGCCCAACAGGATTTCACTCTGGTTTAAAAGTTTTGATTTTTACTAAGAAGTAGGTCCAACAGCTGCAGCCGTCCCTTAGTACTGAACTTTAGGCTCCACTCCCCTGGCCCCAACAAGCCCCTGTGCCAAGCCCTGTTGCTCCCAATCGTCTTCCATTCAGCTGTACACTCTAACCTGTAGAGGGGCTGGCACTGCTCCCAACCACATGGAGTCCAGGCCCCTCTGCAGGCTGTTAACACACAGCTGTATGGGAAGCAATGACATAGGCTGATGCAGGCCGGGTGACACAGGCAAAGAGGTGGGCGATCTCCGAATTGCAGGACTACCCCAATGCTCCCAGGTGACTGGTCGCACAGAGACCTGGTCTGTGCAGGGGAAGTGTCCTGGGGTGCTACGGGAACCGTGGCATTGAGCTGTCAGTGCTGCCCAGAAAGATGGGAAGCGAGTGCATCCTTACCATGCCCTCCATGCCATGGGGCAGCAGCAGCACGATGCCATTCTGTCTCACCCACTTGGCCTGGCCAGGGCAGATGAACTGGTCAATGATGCACTGAGCAGTGTTGTGGAAGTCACCGAACTGGGCCTCCCACAGGACTAAGGCATTGGGACTGGCCATAGCAAAGCCCAGCTCGAAACCTGCAGAGAAGAGAGAGGAAGAATGAAGAAGCCATATCCACCAGCACCTGGCACAGACAACCGAGCACTAACTAGCCCTGTGGCCGTCGCGAGCCAGGCGGAGACTCCCCAGCGACACTAACCTAGGACTCCGTACTCTGACAGGGAGCTGTTGCAGACAGTATAAGGAGCCTGGTTTGGCCAGAGGTGATTCATGGGGATACAGGTCCTCTTGTCTACGTTCTGGTCATGCAGTACATGGTGACGATGGCTGTGGGAGGAAACAACGGCCAGCAGTAATGTTACTCAAGTGTTACCCTAGCCAGTGGGTCAGAGCAAGTGCCTGCATGCAAGTGGCCACCTGGCTCACGCTGCTCTGTTGACAGGCTTGGCTTGCAACTGCAGAATGCAATGAAGCCAGGTTACGATCATATCTAGGAGCTGCCCATACTAACACCATTAAGTGCTGTGAAAGAGACTTCTCCACCCCCAATTTGGGCTCCCCCTTGCCTTTCAGCAGAGCTCCAGCACAGCAGGCAACCTAAGGCTGGCCTCTTCTACTCCCCTCCTCTTGAGGAGGGCTGGAATCACCTTTTACTGAGGGAAACTGCCGGCTTTACCTGAATGTCCCCCTCTCGACATCCTGGCCGCTCAGTCGGATGTGGATTCCCTCTTTGAGGAGGGAGCCAAACGCCATATACTCTGCCAAGGCCCAGTCGACTGTCCTGTTCTTAACCAACTTCCCACGGGTTTTCAGAATCCGGCTCAAACCTGCAGAGAAAAAACAGAGTTTGCAGCCCGCTGGGGAGGAACTGCAGTGACTTACTATGCAAGCAGCCTTAGGCTGGGTCAAGACGGCTCATGCTATCAACCCATCTATCGGCAGTCTGGATTCCCTGACACGCAGATGCTCTGGACATAAAGGGACAAAGGGGAAGTGGACTGTTCCAGCCTAGCACAGGGTAAGGCAGGGAAAAGCACATACAGGTAAGGAGCAGAGGAGACCAGCTCTGAAAAACAACTGGAGTTGCTGGTCATTCTCTGTTTTCTTTAACTAATGTGCTTTTCACTGAGCCAACTTCACCTGCATTAGGAGCACTCACAGACATCACTGCCCAGGAGAGGAGACCTGAACTCTAACCTCAGAGGAGTCCAAGTGGTAGTGGAGAGAACAGTTTCTGAGTGCTGGGTCAAAAGCATGGGCATTGCCAGGCCCACGGCCAGAAGGTACTGGGGATGAGGGGTCTAGATTCATGTCACCAGACTGTGGAACTCACAAGAAGCTCTAAAGGTCAAGAACTTTGCCAGACTGAATCTTTGAATCTTGCTATCTCTGTAAGTACCAGCTGGAGAGACTTTGGGCACTGCCATAAGGAATTTTTTTTTTTTTTTTTTTGAGAGGAAGGATGGGACACTGGGTTCAAGTCCCTGCTCTGCCACAGGCTGCCTGCGTGACCTGAGCTAGTTCCTTAGCCTCTCTGGGCCTCAGTTCCCCCTCTGAACAATGGCGATATCAGCCCTGCTTGCCCCCCAGAGGTATGAGAGGATAAACACATTGAAGATGGGAAGCATCTCAGATACTAGTGATGGGGGACAGAAGCACCCTCAGAAGTCTCATTAGCACTCATCCCCATCCCAACCATCATACTTTGGGCCTGAACCACCACATGGAAGTCCCCATTCACTCAGATTTGAAGATCAGAAGGGACATTAGATCACCTACTCCTGTACAGCAGTGGTTCTCAAACTAGGGCCGCCGCTTGTTCCGGGAAAGACCCTGGCGGGCCGGGCCGGTTTGTTTACCTGCCGCATCCGATCGCGGCTCCCACTGGCCGCAGTTCGCCACTCCAGGCCAATGGGGGCTGCAGGAAGGGTGGCCAGCACGTCCCTTGGCCCGTGCCGCTTCCTGCAGCCCCCATTGGCCTGGAGCAGCGAACCGCCGACAATGGGAGCCGCTAGGGTTACCATATTCAAACATTTTAAAAAGATGACACTCCACAGGGCCCCGGTCCCGCCCCCGGCCCTGCCCCAACTCCGCCCCCATTCCAACCCCTTCCCCAAAGTCCCTACCCCAACTCTGCCCCCTCCTCTGAGCACCCCACATTTCCCCTTCTCCCTCCCGCTCTGATCTTGGTTGGGGGTTGCTAAGTGCTTCCCTGCTCCCCACTTGCCCCGCAGCCTCTATGCCCCTGCCTGCCCTGCTCCTCCTTGCCCTGCAGCCTCTGCACCCCCCCACCCCTGCAGTGTCTGTGCCCCCTGCTCCCCACTTGCCCTGCAGCCCCTGCACCCCCCACCCCTGCAGCGTCTGTGCCCCCTGCTCCACACTCGCCCTGCAGCCTCTATGCCCCTGCCTGCCCTGCTCCTCCTTGCCCTGCAGCCTCTGCACCCCCCCACCCCTGCAGCATCTGTGCCCCCTGCTCCCCACTCGCCCTGCAGCCCTCCGCCCCTGCCACCTCTGTGCCCCCTGCTCCCCACTCGCCCTGCAGCCTCTGCGCCCCCTGCCTGCCCTGCCCCTGCAGCCTCTACACCCCCCCCCCCCGCCGCCTGCCCAGCTCCCCCGCCCCCCCCGCTCACCAGGCAGAGGGAGAGCTGCAGGCTCCACGTGGACTCAAACACTGCCGCGCTGCTCTGTGGGGGAGGAGGGAGCAGGGGAGGGACTCTGGCTGCTAGAGGCCCTAGTGGCTGCGAGCGGCTTTCAATCAGGCCAGGCGTCCAATCAGCCGCGCCGCACTCTGCATGAGGGGACGGGGGAAATCCCGGACATTTCTACTTGATTAGAAATCCCCCCCGGACGGCCATTTAAAGCTGAAAAACCCGAACATGTCCGGGGAAACCCGGACGGATGGTAACCCTAGGAGCCGCGATCGGCCGAATCTGCTGACGCGGCAGGTAAACAAACCGGCCCGGCCCGCCAGGGGCTTTCCCTGAACAAGCGGCAGCTCTAGTTTGAGAACCACTGCTGTACAGCACACAGGCCATGGAATTTCATCCAGTTACCCCTTCACTGGCCCAACAACTTGTGTATGACTAAAGCATCTCCAGAAAGGCAGCCAGTCTGTCTGAAGACACCAAGAGAGGGAGAACCCACCATTTCCTTTAGTAGCTTGTTCCAATAGTTAACCATTCTAGCAGATCTTCTCCCTCCCACTCCCCAGGCTGGCCTATGGCCTCAGTCTACAGCACCAGAGACCATGACTCCCTGTAGATCGTGGTGGAACAACTCTCACTCACAGCATTAACCATATCCTCTACCCTGTAAAGCATCCAGCTCTACAAAGAATAAACCCCTAGAGACTAGGGTGCCAGGGGCATCTACTCCAGCACATTTGTACCTCCATGAATTGTGAAATTCTCAACAGGCACTGAGCTGGCCACCTTGCCTATATGGGCCAAGTCTTCTTCATTCAGACCAGTAGAGGGACAGGTCATGCTCCGAGGCTGGCCCTCGAGAGTGAAGAAACCTGGGGAAGAAGGAGAGATCATCCGTGACTTGGTGAAGGCCAGGCTGGCTCTGTAGTAAGAGCATTTGATGACTATGTTACAGGCCCTTCTGTACTCTCTGATGTGGAAGAGGATTTGGGATGCAGAGCAAACCCAGAGCTGCTCCACCTCTGTCAGTCCCCCATGCTTTCCCGATGGGTGCATTTTCTTCACCAGGCTGGAATGGTGTATTTCCCACTCTCTTCATTACACGTCCTTGGAGACACACAGCTCCTATCTGCACCAGAAGTCGAAGGTCTAATCCACTGGAGGCAGAAGTGGTTCCTGAATTGTGGCCATTTGTCAGGGAAGCTGCTAGTTACTTACCAGGCCAAGGGGAATCCAGCCAGTGCTTGATGTGCAGGATTTTTTCATCCTTGGATCTGGCATGGGCCTCTTCACAGATCCTATCATACTTGGAAATTTCTTCCTGAGAGCAATAGGGCAGAATATTGTTACTGAGAAGTAGCCAAAGTAAGAGCGCTGGGGTTAAAGGCCGTGTCTCTTGTTGCTGCTCCCTCTCCATTTCAGCACAAGTCTACGTGGCTCCCAGAGGGGGCACTGTCACATCCAACTCCTCTTCAGACACTTTCAACTCTACTTTAAATTCATGGAGGTTAAGTCCATTAATGTCTATTAGCCAGGATGGGTAAGGAATGGTGTCCCTAGCCTCTGTTTGTCAGAGAGTGGAGATGGATGGCAGGAGAGAGATCATTTGATTATTACCTGTTAGGTTCACTCCCTCTGGGGCACCTGGCATTGCCCACTGTCGGTAGACAGGATACTGGGCTAGATGGACCTCTGGTCTGACCCAATACAGCTGCTCTTATGTTATGTACTCATCGGTTAGGACCTGGACTACAAATGAGCCTCGCACCACATTCACGGCTGCTGCACGCTGCCATGCTTGTGCCTGACCATACAACATTAGGAACGAGAGGTCAGCACTGCCAGGGCACTGCCTACTGCTGGCTGTGCGCCAGTTAAGAGCTTATGTCCTTCGCTAATGCCAAAGCTACATAAAATACAAAAACCAGTTCCATTGAGGCATCCCAAATACCCCTGACATTAGGAAATGCCACAGCCAGCGAATGGGTCTGAATGCTCAAGAGGCAGAATAAAGCACTTTTCATTTAGGTCCCATTGACACAGTGCCAGCAACTATGTAAGGAGCACCAGTACAATACTGTCTGATCTTATAGTGCAGGCAAGGCTAAGCCAGGAGTCCCCTGTGTCCTGAACTATGTCTACAGCCCTGCTTAAATCCAAGGGTGAAACCCTGGCTCCATTAAAATCAAAGGGAGTTTTGCCATGGACTTCAGTGAGGCCAGGGTTTCACCCCAAGACTGCAGCATGGCTCAAACACAGTTAATTACTGCTGTGCTCCAAATACACTGAAGGGGGAACGATGCTGACACAATTACTGTACTGTAAGTGGGTAACCAAAATGGTAGCATGTAAAGCGTAGATTGGACCACAGACCTTATTCACACTGGGACTATAACTGTACCAGCTACAACTGGGTTTAAATGGAGTCCGTGTGTTTACAGGACCAGTGCAGAGAGGGATTTTTTGCCCAAGAGCCAGGTTCTAACCAGCAGCATGGATGGGTTTGTGCTGCTCTCAGAAACAGCTTTAGCTTCTTTAGTCAGGAGAACCTTGCTAGGAATGCAAGCAACAAGTGTTGAGGCCCTTGGATGTCTAACTCTGAGTCCTACTTTTCAAACACATCGGCAGATCTTTAGGCACCCCTTTAGTCCTCCCCTACCCAGACCCCTTAGGGCAAGGCAATGCTACACTACACTGCTGAGTCAGCGAGGAGGGGCACAGTCATGCTATGCAACTATGGCAACACCGGTAACCTTCATGTATTTCTTGCATTATATTAATTTGCATTTTCCCCCATTCAACATTCTTATTTGCCAACTAGATTTAAGGGGTTATGACTGATCACTGACTGCACCTTTCTTTTAGAGCACTGGGTGACAGTACCTCATACTCTGGCTGATTTACCACCCCCTCTGAAATTAACATCTCGGCGTATTTTTGCAGCACAGGTTTCTGCTTCCGGATCTGATTATACATCAACGGCTGGGTGAACATGGGTTCGTCCATCTCGTTATGACCATTCCGCCTGTAACACACCTAGTGCATTCAAGGAAAGAAAGCCATAAAAAATAGCCAGTCTTCAATCCCTATGTCAGAAGCCAAAAAAGCAGTGGCATTTACATTGCTCTGTATGTGGGATGTACCCATGATGAAGGAAATCATGTACAGCCTGAAGGCAGAGCCTGATTCTGATCTCATTTAGACTAGTGTAAATCAGGAGTAGGTTCCACTGAAGTCAGTGGAGCGACACTGGTGTAAAACTAGAGTAGTTAATGACTTAGTGGAATGGTTTCATCCCAGTTTAAAAGAAAAACTGCAGCTATTTGAGCAGTTACAGGAAAACTAGCATCTCCTTTTCTTCAAGCACAACACAGCTACATTTCCAGTGCCTTGTTTTCGCTTAAATATTTCTTTAGATGCCCCCCCCCCCCAACTACCAGACCCAAAGAACAGAGGGTTAAGGTGCAAAGAAGCACAAGAGGGTCATTATTTATTATTTGGATTATAGTAGCACCTCTGAGCCCCAGTCATGGCCCGGGGCCCCATTGTGCTAGGTGCTGTACAAACACAGTCCAAGATGCCTCCAATGGTTCATCTGAAGAGCATTGTGTCATTTCCCCAGAAGTTCACTAAACAAAGCCAGGATTTTAGCAAAGCCCCAACTGGTTCCCAATCACCTACCAAGTCAACCACCACGTCTTTGTGGAAAGTGCTTCTCCATTCTGCTGCTACATTGCACACATACACCACTGCCTCTGGGTCATCCGCATTGACATGGAAAATAGGTGCATTCACCACCCGGGCAACGTCGGTTGGGTACGGAGAGGAACGGGCCATACGAGGGTCTGTAGTGAATCCAATCTGGAAACAGAGCAATTTGGGGCCGTCATGGAAAATAGCAGAAGGCGAACACAAAAAGGTCTAGAAAATAGTTAGGCTTGGCAATTAGATAGCGCTCATCATCTGAGCATCTCAAAATGCTTCACACAGAGTGGGAGGAGGGAGAGTTCCCTCCACTTTGCAGAGGGAAAACAGACAGATTTTAAGCGAGTTGTTGGCAGAGCTGGGAGTAAATTTGCAAGCTTCCAACTACCTACCAGTCCCTGCTCTAACCACAAGACCACACTGCCTCCATGTCAGGTTAGACCAAGGAGCTGTCATGATTGATGACAAGAGATTTTTACAACCATTTACCCCACCTGCTGGATAATAGAGCTCCAACCAGAGGGAAGTATTACAGAACAACTATAACCTTTCCTGGAGAAGGCTTCCCAGGCCAGTAAAGGGAGCCCCAGTTGTTATGTTGGTCTAGCTAGAGAAATTATCCAGGTCAGTTTTAAGTTAGCTCTGTTCTGACTTTGCTATGCTCTGTTCAGCAGAGAGAGGGCAGTCACCAGGGCAGAACATTAATGGAGTCCACATAAAGGGCGGTGCTTGTGAGAGGTAAGACGGGGTAAAAAGACTCTTTCAGAGAGACCATATAAAAGCTTAAACAGTCCCCCTCCTTCTCCCACCGGGCTCTGCTCAGAACCAGGCTGCCCAGCATCAGGGAACGGGATATCAATCAAGCCACTGTCACCTGAGCTCAAAACAGAATAGGGGATCAAAAAGACACAATAATTTAGGGCAGGTCTACACTACAAACTTAAGTTGACCTATGTTAGGTTGACTTACAGCCACCACTGCGGTGGTTCATGTCCACACTGCCCTCCTCCTGTCGGTGATGCGTGTCATCATCAGGAACGCTTCCACCGACTTAAGAGGGACAGTGTGAGGGGGCTGAGAGCATGAGCTGTCAGCTCTGCATGCAGCTCCCTGCTCAGGAGCCCCTGGGCAGTGGGAGGCAGCTGGGCTGGGAGCCAGGACCGGGGGAGCAGCTGGGCTGGGAGAGGGGAGCCCATGTAACTGGCAGGCTGGGAGTGGGGAGACAGGACCCAGGGAGCAGTTGGGCTTTAGCTGGAGCCCCCTCCACATCCCGGGGTCGACAGCCCGGCTTTCTTGTCAATTTCAGGATGCCAGCATGGAGCCATGAACTTGATAAGAATGACAGCCAACAGCCCAGGTAAGTAACCCGCAGTGACACTGCATCGCCCTAACTACACCAACATAAGCCCTACACCTCTTGTGGAGATGGAGGTACATCGGCACTTACATCAGTGGGAGCAAGGCTGTAGTGTGTACACTGACATAATTAGGCTGAAGTAACCTGTCTTAGGTCAACCTAAGTCTGTAGTGTAGATCAGGCCCCAGACACTAGGGACTTCACCGTTCTAGCCCAGAGCAAGTTACCATCAGTTCTTCTTGTTCCTTAGCCTTGTCTCATAGGAGCTCTCCTGCTTATGAATCTGCCTATACACATCCCCAGAAGCCCCAATTCCAGCAGTGAACCATAACTGGAGTTTCACAGGCACAACACAGCAGCATTTTAGTGGGAGAAGACCCTGATGCAGGGCCCCATCCCTAGGATAAAACACATCCTTGACACACGCTTACCATTGCACCAGCATGATACGTCAGAGACTGACAAACCACTCTCCCTGCCCTGGGCATTTAAAGTGCATGTTCTCAAAGATTCTGGTATCGGTGGAGCTGAAGGACCCAGTCTTGCAGCCAAGAGGCCCAGTTTTTACCTGGTTGTTCACAACCACGTGAACTGTCCCATGCGTGGTGTAGGATGGCAAGTCGCTCAAATGGAACGTCTCATACACTATACCCTGCCCGGCAAAAGCTGCATCTCCGTGCAAGAGAATAGACATCACCTGTGGGGACAAGAGGACCAAACTGAAGGCTGGTGGCTTGTTGGCTTCTTTTCAGCATTAAAGGTGCCCAGAAGTGCCTACAGAGGGGGCCCAGCAGTACTAGGGAAGGAGGGGCTATTGGCTAGGGTGGGGGAGCAGCTACAAGCAGGCTCCGACTGGGCATGGAAAACTCTTCTCCATCTCCCCACTGTACATACATCTCCACATCTCTCTGGTGGCAGCTCCTTTGCCTCATCCTTTCCATTGCCTATCCGTAACCTTCATGGCAAGGAAGAGCTGATGCTTTAGTCCCCAGGTGACTGCACTAGGGAGTGAGGTTCCAGTTTGATGTTTCAACAAAGTTCCTCCATGTGAGGCTGGATCTGAACAGACTATGGCTAGTGTCTCTCGTGCAATGACTCAGGAAGATACTGAGGGGATTCAGAGCCCTCCCCTCCCGAAATTCTAGACGACTACGTTAAAACTAGGGCTGTTAGTCGATCAAAAAAATTAATCGCAATTAATTGCACGATTAAAAAAATTAATTGCGATTAATCGCGCTGTTAATAATAGAATACCATTTATTTAAATATTTTTGGATGTTTTCTACATTTTCAAATATATTGATTTCAATTACAACAGAATACAAAGTGTACAGTGCTCGCTATATTTATTTTTGATTACAAGTATTTGCACTGTAAAAAAACAAAAAGAAATAGTATTTTTCAATTCACCTAATACAAGTACTGTAGTGCAATCTCTTTATCATGAAAGTTGAACTTACAAATGTAGAATTATGTACAAAAAACCAGCATTCAAAAATAAAACAGTGTAAAATTTTAGAGCCTGCACGTCCACTCAGTCCTACTTGAGCCAATCGCTCAGACAAACAAGTTTGGTTACGATTTGCAGGAGATAATGCTGCCCGCTTCTTGTTTACAATGTCACCTGAAAGTGAGAACAGGCATTCTCATGGTACTCTTGTAGCCGGCGCCGCAAGATATTTACGTGCCAGATGCGCTAAAGATTCATATGTCCCTTCATGTTTCAACCACCATTCCAGAGAATATACGTCCATGCTGACGATGGGTTCTGCTTGATAACGATCCAAAGCAGAGCGGACCGATGCATGTTCATTTTCATTATCTGAGACGGATGCCATCAGCAGAAGGTTGATTTTCTTTTGTGGTGGTTTGGGTTCTGTAGTTTTTGCATCGGAGTGTTGCTCTTTTAAGTCTTCTCAAAGCATGCCCCACACCTCGTCCCTCTCAGATTTTGGAAGGCACTTCAGATTCTTAAACCTTGGGCAGAGAGCTGTAGCTATTTTCAGAAATCTCACATTGGTACCTTCTTTGCATTTTGTCAAATCTGCTGTGAAAGTGTTCTTAAAACGAACATGTGCTGGGTCATCATCCGAGACTACTATGACATGAAACATATGGCAGAATGCAGGTAAAACAGAACAGGAGACATACAATTCTCCCCAACGGAGTTCAGTCACAAATGTAATTAATGCATTATTTTTTTAACGAGCATCATCAGCATGGAAGTATGTCCTCTGGAACGGTTGCTGAAGAATGAAGGGGCATCTGAATGTTTAGCATATCTGACACGTAAATACCTTGCAACCCCGGCTACAAAAGTGCCATGTGAATGCCTGTTCTCACCTTCAGGTGACATTGTAAACAAGAAGCGGGCAGCATTATCTTCTGCAAATTTTAACCAAACTTGTTTGTCTGAGCGATTGGCTGAAGTAGGACTGAGTGGACTTGTAGGCTCTAAAGTTTTACATTGTTTTATTTTTGAATGCAGTTATTATTTTTTTGTACATAATTCTACAATTTGTAAGTTCAACTTCCATGATGAAGAGATTGCACTACAGTACTTGTATTAGGTGAATTGAAAAATACTATTTCTTTGGTTTTTTACAGTACAAATATTTGTAATAAAAAAATAAATATAAAGTGAACGCTGTACACTTTGTATTCTGTGTTGTAATTGAAATCAATATATTTGAAAATGTAGAAAACGTTCACAAATATTTAATAAATTTCAATTGGCATTCTGTTTAACAGTGAGATTAATCGTGATTTTTTAAATCTTTTTTTTTTTTTAGTTAATCGCATGAATTAATGGCGATTAATTTACAACCCTAGTTAAAAAGGATTCTTGGAATTAAAGGCAATTAGTGGATTATGCCAATTAACTGATCTACTGCTGAGTGTTACATTGGAACCAGTCCCAGTGGTGGATAAAGTTTACTGAGCACCAGCCAGGTGCCTATCTCACTTTCTCCAGCTTTTGGAAAAAGGGAATCACCCTAAATGAAAATGAGTGGTTGCTTTTGATTTTACTGATGACAGACTTCCCTCCCAAGTGTGGGTTGAAAAAATTCATGCACAGAGAGAAAGGATGCACATTTCACAAGCCACCTCAAACGTTACTGAGGACACTTCAGGTGCAGCAATTAAAATGGGAATTCCACTAGTATCTGTGTGAGGGCTGCTGCCTAATATCGCTAGACGTGGAGTGCTGTCTACAGATGCTGCCGGTACCAGAGGACAGTATTCGTCTTGGTATATTCTCCGTCCTCCCACAAAGGACCAGGGCTATTTTTGATCTCGTTGAATCTCACCCTTATACCTCTCCCAGGATATTGGATACATGTTTGTTATAAGCCAGACACTGAAGTTGCTTACAACAGCCCATTTTTTATGGCTTGTTCTTTCACATTAGGATACATGTTGAAGGACACAGCTGTTCTCTCTCAAGGAATGGATCCTCTGTTCCCCACTACCTATTCCAAGCCAAGGACACATCTCAGGATCACAGTGATCCTCGATTTACATTCAGTTCCTTCAGTTTGGTCGGGGTTTATCTGGGGAGGGAGAGTTTGTTTATAGTCATTTTCTAGAAGAGAAAGTGACTTCCTGCTGCACAACATGCCTCTAGACATGCAACTCCTGGCTACGCTGAAGTCAGTGGCAAAACTCCCACCAACTGCAATGGAACCAGGACTTCACCCAGACACTTTCACACCTGGTTACTTGTCGCAGAGATCTCCTGCCACAAAAGGGACCTCCCTCCCCCATCCCGATGCCTTAGGCTGCATCATTGCAGCCTGACTCTCACATTACTCCCTCTCAGGTTCCTTAGTGTTATTTCTCTGTCGGTGGGGTTTGCAATTCTAGGGTGGGTCTGCTTGTTAACCACTCTTTCAGAATGGATCTAACCCCAATCCACTGATGACTCATGCATCCATTCGCTGGACTTTCCTTTACCGCACTTTACAATATGCCTTAAGACTTTGTCCCTATACAAGGGCATCTGAACTAAATGAGGCACTTGATCAAATTCACTGAAACAAACAGATCCTCCATCCTCTGTGTCCTCTTCCTCCACTACATTTTGTTAGTAGAGCAAAGTGAAGAGTCTACGATGATTCCACATAAGCTCATTTCTCTTATTGAACGTGGGCCAGTCACTCACATGGTGTCTTTTTACAATGGAAAGGATTAATGGCTGGTAAATTGCCACATCATTCTATTTTTCTTTTTGAGGGATCCGCACCACAGATATTTTTCTCCAACCCTTTCTGCTATTCTCTGTTTCTCTCCAGTCTCTGCTGTTCTCAGTGATTTCCAGAGTAACTGCCAGTGGTTCTCAGTCTGAGTGAATCCCCTTTGCATCACCTAGTCATGGTGACGTCTAGATCTGCAATCCACCACCATAGCCACCAAATATTGGCTTATCCCTTTCCAGCAAGTTATGACAAAGCTTAATTGTGGCATCTTTCAGCCTTCTGCCATCTCATCGACTTCAATATCTCCTCCCGTTTCCATCCCCCGGCCCCTCGGAGAACACTACCGAGGCCTCTGGCTGCTGCTGAGTAGCAGCACAGCACAAGCACCAAGCTGATTTTTTTTGTTTTTAAATGGCCACCGATTTGGGATGCCTCGGTTCTCAGATACCTCAGTTGCAACACTCTGAGCCCCATTTTCAGAGGTGCTGAACACCCGCCCCCGTCCCCTGACTTGAACTGGAGATTCGTGCATTTACCGTTTCTAAAAATCTGGCCCCCCCACTCCAAGACACCCAAAATCAGAGAGGACATTTTGGCTGAGCCGCTACTTCCGCTGCTCGCTATGTCTCGGTTAAGTTGGAGCAGGACAGAAGCGGCACTGCTCTGACTATTGATGGAGGAATAAAACAGAAGAGGGTGCTTTATGTAGGACCAGAACTCTTCCTGTGGCAGACAGCATTCCAGCTCTCTGGGGAAATTTAGAATGGAAAACAAACTACATGGATTTCTTCGGCTAATCTGGCTCCCGATGGAGCAGTTTGCCTCCCTTCAGTCAGCTACGAGCCGAGTTTGAATAAACTTATAACAGACACTGGATCAGAGATATTCGGTGCCCTTTACCTTCTTTCCTTTAGTGTCCCCACAATAAAACTGCTCTGCCTTCGTCTTGCCCATAACCACTGGATCTGCAGCCTCCAAGTGAGAGGGGTTTGCCACCAAGGAGAGGGTGATGTTCCTCTCAGTGACACGGTTAATCCTCCGGTGGTACATTCCCAAGTGGTACTTCACGTCTCCCGAGCCCTGGAGAGAAAGAGCAGAGTCAAGAGAGGAGCGTGGGCGGCAGAGCTTGGGGAGATTTCGGATGAGAGCAGGAGTCCCCGATGCCTCCCGCAGTCCATAGGCTCACAGCATGGGTACGCAGCATCTGCTAGTGCTGTGTAGCGTATACAAGTGTCATGAATTTGGAGCTCTTCAGCTAGAGCTGCAATTACCAGAAACACTGAACCCACAGAGCACGTGCATCTGCTGATTTCACAGAGTAACAGCAGCACAGAAGTGCCCCAAACATTGGCCACAAAGGTGAAAATCATTTATATTGTTTAAGAACCCAGTCCTGCTCCCATTGAAGCCAAGGCAGGGCTCTTGTTTGGGTACCTAAGTACTACTAGCTTTAAGCATCCAAGGTCAACAACATAGGTCCTGGTTACCAGCTGTATTCTGTGCATCTCCGATAAGCATCTGACCTCATTTATACCCTAGAGATGGGAGAACCAAAGGGTATTGAGGGTGGGACAGCAGCCAGGAGGTAGAAGCAATGAGGAAAGGCGGCAAGTGCATGGGGTCTGGAGAGAGCAAGGGAGGTGGACGGGGCAGGGGGGAGAGGAGAGAGAGAGAAGGAAGCGGGGGTCTGGAAGTGGGAGATCAGGAAGAAGTGGGAATAAACTCACGAGGGTGGGAGAAAGATTGGGACAGGTGAAGTAAAATTGTGTAAGTGTAAGAAGGGGCACATATATACACAAGCTTCCCCTTCCCCCCCAAAAGACAGTTACCTTTCCATAACTGGTGTTCTTCGAGATGTGTTGCTCATGTCCATTCCACAATAGGTGTGCATGCTCGCCACGTGCCGCGGTGCCAGAAGTTTTTCCCTTAGCAGTACCCATAGGGGAGTGCCCCTAGTGAGTGCGGCACTGCCCTGGCGCAGTATAAGGGGGCACTGCGCGCTCCCCCCACCCTCGGTTCCTTCTTGCCAGACAGCTCCAACAGAGGGGAAGGAGGGCAGGATGTGGAGTGCACATGAGCAACACACTTCAAAGAACACCTATTACGGAAAGGTAACTGCCTTTTCTTCTTCAAGTGATTGCTCATGTGCATTCCACAGTAGGTGATTCCAAGCTATATTTGTTGGAGGTGGGTAGGAGTTCACAGACACTCGGGACGGAGTACTGCCCTGCCGAACCCGGTGTCCTCCCTGGTTTGGGAGACTATCGCATAATGCAAGGTGAAAGTGTGAACCGATGACCATGTGGCAGCCCTACAGATTTCCTGAATAGGGACATGGGACAGAAAGGCAGCCGACGAGGCTTGCGCAATCGCGGCGGGGGAACTCCCGCCAGGTTGTAACAAGTATGGATAAATGAGGTGACCCAGTTGGAGAGCCTGCTGAGTGGAGATCGGCCAGCCTCTCATGTGTTCAGCGAGGCGATGAACTGTTGCGAGCACTTTCTGAATGGCCTTTTACCTGAAACGTACAAAACCAGGGCCCGTCTCACATCCAGCATGTGGAGGCAGCGCCTCACTGGACGCATGGGGTTTGGGACAGAGCACCGTCAGGAAAATGTCTTGGTCCATATGGTAGGCAGAGAGGACATAACGTTTCGAGCCGCCTGCAGGGCCTCCGGCCTGGAGGGCACCCGAACGTGGCCACTGGCGTCCAGGGAGGCCGGCTTGGAGTGGGCTGGGCTACTCCGCTCAACTTGAGTCGGAGGCCACGAGGTCGATGGGGACCGAGAGCTGCCTAACGTGGGGTCTAGTCTCTCCCCCAGTCTTGCTCTGGTGCCTTGGTGGACAAGACCTCTTCTTCACCCTTTTAGAGTGTCCCATGGACGGGGAGTGGTGCCAACGGGTGCAGGGCACCGTTGGGTCGCCGCGCACTGATGCCACAGTGCTCGGTGCTGACTTGGAGCGGGTGCAGTGGTGTGAAAATGGCTTGGAGCCGAACGTCCCGCTCCTTCTTGGTCCGAGGTTTGAAAGATCTGCAAATCTTGCTGCGGTCGCTGAGATGGGTTCCCCCAGACAGCGTAAACAGTCTGCGTGCAGCTCACTCACAGGCATAGACCATTTGCAAGTGTCGCACGACTTAAAGCCTGAGGCACAGGCATGCCCCGACCCAGGCGCACTTAACTAATTCTAACTAAAGCTACTTTTTGTTTTTGTTTAAACTACAGGCACTACTAACTACGGGCTAACAGAGTCCCAAGAGGGAAAACTTCAGCAGAACTGGAGCAGAGCAGTTCCGAAGCACCTTCACTGGCAGCAAGAAGAAACTGAGGGTGGGGGGAGTGCGCAGAGCCCCTTATACCGCACCAGGCGGCGGCCACTCCAGGGGTCACTAGGGGCGCTCCCCCCTACAGGTACTGCTAAGGGAAAAACTTCCGGCACCGGTGCACGTGGCGAGTATGCACACCTATTGTGAAATGCACATGAGCAATCACTCGAAGAGGAACAAGGAATTACTATAGCTGCTAGTGGCATGGCATGTGGCCAAAAAATCAGAACATGCTATAGAGGGGAAGTGCTCCATAAGATGATCTCTCTACCAACATATGGGCCACACTATGGAAGAAAGGGGGAAGCCTGACCTAGAAGCTCATGATAGGATAGGGACAGATCAGCCCAGCTTGTGTCAACAAACAACCATGTCTCTCTAATCCACTAGCATCTCTGACAGCAAGGTAGAGGCTACAGGAGAACCAAGATTCATAATTTACTGGACTCTCAAGACTATTTTGAAGAGGCTACCAAGTCTCACAAGAAGCTATTAAGGTAAACAAAACAGTCATGGGATAAAGTACTGTCTTGGCTTGGAAACTGGATCAACTGAGACAACACATTTAAAACAACATTTACCCTGCAGAATTCACTGCCACAAGGTATCGAGGCCATGAACTGAGGCAGGATCAATCAATAACTAATTATCCATCTGGATAAGGAGAACACCCAACGGTAAGTCACAGGATAAGAAAAACAGAAGGGTTATGAACCTTCCTGGTTCAGGGCAAGCCAACCACTAACTGACGAGGGTCAGGAACAGGCAGAGGTTTCCCGTATGGACAGGTTATTCCAGAATTGCCCACTAAGGGGATTCTGCACCTCCTTCTGATACAGCTGGTTCTGGCCACTGTCAGAAATGGGATACCAGGCTAGATGGGACCCCTAGGACTGACAACTCATGTGGTCTTCTCGTGAATTCTGCTGGGGCCTCTGGGGACAGGGATTGCCAAGTGTAGTCTGCTGTCTGGAGAAAGAGCCCCACTGCATACTGTACCTATACTCTCATGGGCTGCCTGCTTGGACTCTACTCAAACCTCACTCACCTCATCGGCAGCCTCCAGCTTAGAATCAAACTGACAGAAGATCTGCTCCAGCTCCTTCCTGATCACATTGGCGAGAACATTCAGACGCCCTCTGTGAAATCAATGCCACAGTCAGCTACAGGTGGACAGCTCGCCTTGCACTCTATGCTGCCTGTCTGGAGAGAGTGCTTCTCACCCCGCCATCTATGCTTCAAACCAAGGCAAAGGACACATTCCTCTTCCTATTTTACACCAAGAACAAGCAGTTTTACTTTCCCCCATGCCCTGACAAACTGGTGGTACAGTCTGTGGCAAGAGACTCCAGTACCCCGCGCTCCTTTTGAAGAGGAAAGCAAGGTGGGTCACCCGGCAGCACCCTGTCCCATGAGGGGTTCTTTTTGCAATACTATGATTTACTCATGCCGGACTCTGGCAGAAACAGCCACAGGAGATTCCCCTATGCTGGCAGCCACCTCAGGAAGACCATTCTTTACACTTCCCAATTAATTTGGATCCAGATGCAAGTTAAATCCGTGTTGCATGGCCAGACCTTCTTAAAACACAGGTCCAAATTGCCTAGTATTGTGCACCTGAGCAACAGGGCCTCAATATTCACAGGGAACCCCTGGCTTCTCTGCAGGAGGTACAACACATACCCTAGATTAAGGGCTTACTGGGGAAACTCTATTATTCTGCAGATTCCAGCATGAAGTTATGTAGATAATCAACAAGGGCTTGCTGGGCATTTTGTTTAGAAAGGCACAGGGTGTTCCCTGTATGTTAAGATACATTTCCGGCAGCCTTGTATAATGGGTGATGTTAGCTATGAATGGGTGATGCTAATGCCCAAGATGCATTTGAATCTCAGTTTGTTTATATCATTTTCAATCAAATTAAACTTAATAGTCTTCGGAAAAACAGTCATCTCAGGCTAGGAGCAAGAATTCTAGGGGAAGCCAGTTTCCCTTTACACCTCAGCCCCACCAACCAACTGCCACCTGCCTGCAGCTTTCTGCAGCTGCCCCCGCCGCCAAAATATGGGGTGGGGAGATAAGGATCCTGTTACCTGTGTGGCATTCCCATGATAACATAATCCACTCCATTCGCACTTGACTTGTCAATGATCGTCTTTAGGGCTGGGATAAGCACCTCACAGCCTTCCAAGCCAAAACGCTTCTCCGAAGACCACTTCCGATGGAGGAACTCCTCAAACCTAAAAGGCAGAGTCAGATAGAAGTCAATGGTCAGGCTACAGCCTATTGCATGGGCCAGAGAACCCACAGGGACGTTAGTGGGGGAGTCACAGATGGATGATATAGACTGACAGGTCACTTGTGCAAGTGATTCTTCTATGCTCCATTGGCTGTGTTGTGCCCTTATAATTATTACTACTAGGATAGCACGCACTATGTACAAAGTGCTAGCCACACCCAGCACAGTCCCTGCCCAACATTGGTCCTAATCTAAGAATGAAAGGAACATATGAAGGGCAAGAGAGAAGGATAAAATATACAGTCTAAATATAGCTTTAAGTAAATGCCAAGAATTCCCATGAGCAGCCAACAGCCAGCTGGCTAACAGGCTGGAAGTAGGCTGGAGTGGTGGAAACCAAAAGGGGGTCAAGATTTCAAAATGGAACGTTATAATCAAGAGCACCAAAAGCTGCAGGGGGGTGGAAGAAGAGGGCCCTGAGAAGCGGCTGCAAAGCGGGAACTTGGGAAGAGTGGCTGCAGTGAATGGAATGGAGGCAAAGTCCAAGTGGGGAGGTTCCAGGAGTTAGAGGAGAGGCGCAGGGGGCAGTGGTAGTGAATGGAGATGGGGTGGAAAGGGGGAGAAGGCAAAGGTAGGGAGCAATCAAAAACCTCTGTCTGTGACAGAAGAGAATAAGGAAAGTGGGGGCTGGTGGAAGACTCATTATAATCTTGTTGATCTCCTTGAAGGAGCTGAGAAGACCTTAAGCAGGGAGGGGAAAAGATGCAAGATGGGGGGCATTTCAGAAAGGAGGCAAAGGCTGAGTTTCTGTGAGCTGGAACCAGTGGGCAGTGATGAATAGCACTGTATGGAAAAGAGCAGGATAGGATTGAAGGAAGAGAAACACACCCATAATGGAGAAAGTGAAACTCCTCCTGGAAACATTCAGGAGCAGAGGAATCAGGCACTAGGGGAGACGGGAGATAGCTGAGCAAGGTTCCACAACAAAAATCAACAGAGGAATCATCTGAGAACAGCAAGGCCATCAAAGGCGTTGACCGCCTGGAGACCACAGAAAGCTTCGGGGTGGTGGACAGGAGGTGATGTTGAAAGAGACGAGATGGTGGCCTGAGAGAAGGAACTTGGTGATGGGAGATTGGTGAGAGCAGTGCTCAGACAAGGTCGAGAGAGGAGCCATTGTAAGGAGTGTGGGAATTAATACAGGGTGAAGGTTAACAAGGAGGCAGTGGAAAAGAAATGGGAGGCCAAGGGGTCAAACGGGACGTCAGAAGGATAGCTGAAGTCTCAGAGAATGAGGTTGCTAGAGATCAGACTCAATACAGAAAAAAACAAACAAAAACAAACAAAAAAACCAACATTACTCACCTTTTGTAACTGTTGTTCTTCGAGATGTGTTGCTCATATCTATTCCAGTTAGGTGTGCGTGCGCCGCGTACACGGCTGTCGGAAACTTTCCCCTAGCAGCTACTCATTGGGCCGGCTGTGGAGCCCCTGGAGTGGCGCCGGTATGGCGCTCTATATATGACCCTGCCGGCCCGACCCCCCTTCAGTTCCTTCTTGCCGGCTATTCCGACAGAGGGGAAGGTCGGGGGGGAATGGAATAGATACGAGCAACACATCTCGAAGAACAACAGTTACAAAGGTGAGGAACCGTCTTTTCTTCTTTGAGTGCTTGCTCATATCAATTCCAATTAGGTGACTCCCAAGCCTTACCGAGGAGGTGGGGTCAGAGTGAGGTGTCACGGAGTGAAGGACCGCTGAACTAAATGCAGCATCATCCCTGGACTGCTGCACTATCGCATAGTGGGCGGCGAAGGTATGTACTGATGACCAAGTCGCTGCCCTACATCCCTCCTGAATGTGCACATGCGCCAGGAAAGCAGAGGATGAAGCTTGAGCCTGCGTGGAGTGGGCAGTAAGGTGCGTAGATGCGACACCAGCCAAGTCATAGCACGCACGGATGCATGATGTGATCCAGGACGAGATGCGCTGGGAGGAGACTGGAAGGCCCTTCATCCAGTCTGCCACAGCAACAAACAGCTGTGATGTTTTCCTGAAGGGTTTCATTCGCTTGATGTAGAAGGCCAGGGCCCTGCGAACATCTAGGGAGTGCAGCTGTTGCTCCCGTTGAGAGGTGTGTGGCCTCGGGTAGAAGACAGGGAGGAATATGTCCTAGTTGACATGGAAGGCAGACACCACCTTAGGGAAGAAGGCCGGGTGGGGTCGCAGCTGTACCTTGTCTTTGTGGAACACCATATACAGTATTTTCCAATGTGAGTGCTCTGAGCTCAGACACGCGCCTTGCCAAGGTGATAGCTACGAGGAAGGCTGTCTTCCAGGAAAGGTACAGGAGTGAGTCGGTGACCATCGGCTTGAACGGGGCACCCATGAGTCTGGATAGGACCAGGTTAAGATCCCACATAGGGACCGGTTGTCGAATTGGTGGGAACAGGCGCTCCAACCCCTTGAGAAATCTGCTGACCATGGGATTGGAGAAGACCGAGCGCCCATTTTCGCCCGGGTGGAAAGCTGAAATAGCTGCCAGGTGCACCCTGATGGAAAATATTGCCAAGCCCTGCTGCTTTAAGGACAGGAGGTAGTCAAAGATGATAGGTACTAATGCCTGTAGGGGGGGTGTCGTAGGATTCCAGGAGCACCAGCAGGAAAAATGCTTCCACTTGACAAAGTATGTGGACCTGGTAGAGGGCTTCCTGCTACCCAAAAGGATCTGCTGGACCGAGTGAGAACAGCACAGCTCAGACTGATTTAGCCATGCCGCATCCATGCTGTGAGGTGGAGAGAATGCAGGTCGGGATGACAGAGTCGACCGTGATCCTGAATGATCAGGTCTGGCCACAGCGGGAGTGGAATCAGGGTGTCCACCGACAGCTCTAGGAGAGTGGTATACCAGGGTTGTCTGGGCTACGCCAGGGCGACCAGAATCAGACGGGCTCTATCCCTGCGCAGCTTGATTAGGACCCTGTGGACTAGCGGGAATGGAGGAAAGGCATAGCACAGGTGATCCTTCCACTGAATTAGAAAGGTGTCTGACAGGGAACCCGGAGAGTTGCCCTTGGAGAGAGCAGAACACCTGGCATTTCCAATTCTCGCGAGAGGCGAAAAGGTCTATCAGGGGAAAGCCCCACTTCATGAAGACAGAGTGGATGACGGCCGGGCGAACCGACCACTCGTGAGCCTGGAATGATCTGCTGAGGTGGTCCACTAAGGTGTTCTGGACCCCTGGGAGAAACTACGCTACCAGATGGATCGAGTGGGCTATGCAGAATTCCCACAGACGAGTGGCCTCCTGACAGAGGGGGGACGACCGGCTCCCCCTTGCTTGTTGATGTAAAACATGGCCGTAGTGTTGTCTGTGAGGACTGCAACACAACGGCCTTAAGGCGCTCTCGGAATGCTTGACACGCCAGGCGCACTGCTCTGAGTTCCCGTACGTTGATGTGCGGGGATAACTCTCCTGCCGACCATAGCCCCTATGTACAGAGGTTCCCGAGGTGGGCTCCCCATCCCAGGGATGACAAATCTGTGACTAGGGACACTGAGGGCTGGGGGGCGTGAAATGGCAGCCCTTCGCAAACTGATTTGGGGTCCAGCCACCAGCCTAGAGAGGCTAATAACCCTGGCGGGATGGTAACCACCGAGCTCAAGCTGTCCCGACCTGGGCAGTATACTGTTGATAGCCAAGCTTGGAGTGGACGTAGTCGCAGCCTGGCATGCCTGGTCACAAACGTGCAAGAGGTCATGTGTCCCAGGAGGCAGAAGCATGTTTTCACGGTCGAGGTTGGGAAGCTTTGCAGGCTGTGGACGATGTTCACCAGGGATTGGAAGCGTGCTTCCGGCAGAATTGCCCATGCTAGGCCTGAGTCTAATACTGCTCCTGTGAATTCTATCCTCTGAGTTGGTACCAGAGTGGATTTCGCAACATTAAGCCAGAGGCCCAACTGACTGAACATGTTCATGGTGAGCTGAACGTGAGACTGCACCTGATCCCTGGAGCGACCCCGAATAAGCCAGTCGTCGAGATATGGGAACACTTGGACCCGTTGTCGACAAAGGGAGGCAGCTACCACAGCCATGCATTGGGTAAACATCCTGGGGGCCATGGGTAGGCCGAAAGGAAGGACGGTGAATTGAAAGTGCTGTTGATTGACCACAAAGCAAAGGAAGCATCTGTGCGCTGGGTAGATCACAATATGGAAGTACGTGTCCTTCATGTCGAGGGCAGCGTACCAGTCTCCAGGAAAGGAATAACGGTCCCTAGTGAGACCATGCGGAACCTTCAACTTTACCATAAATTTGTTGAGTCTGCATAGGTCCAGGATGGACTGAAGCCCGCCCTTGGCCTTGGGGATTAGGAAGTAGCGAGAATAAAAGCCCTTGCCCCTTGATTCTCCTGGAACCTACTCTATTGCTCCCAAAGCCAGGAGTGATTGGACCTCCTGTAGAAGGAGATGCATGTGAGAAGGGTCCCTGAAGAGGGACGGGGAAGGAGGGGGATAGGGGAAGCAAACTGGAGGGAGTATCCCCTTTCCACTGTGTGTAGGACCCAACGGTCTGATGTTATGTAGGACCACGCATGGAGGAAATGGGAGAGATGATTTTGGAAAGGGAGGGAAGGATCCTGAATGGAGACTGGTGCTCCATCCTCGGGCGCACCTTCAAATTTCTGCTTAGGCCCTGCCGATGGCTTGGGAGGGCCCTGGCCTTGGCTGGCTTGGTATCCAGTGTGTTTCCTTTTACCACCTCGGCCACATCTTCTAAAGAAGTCCTGTCTCTGCCGAGGGGGAAGTATGACCTCCGAGGCTGTAGTCTGAAGGGCCTTCTCTGCATTACTGGGGTATGCATTCCCAGAGAGCACATGATAATTTGAGTCCTTCAGACTCTGCAGCCTTGAGTCTGTCTTCTCGGAGAATAGGCCCTGGCCATCAAAGGGCAGGCCCTGGAGGGTCTGCTGTAACTCTGGTGGTAAGCCAGAGACCTGCAAGCCACGAGATGCGGCGCATGGCTATGCCCGAGGCCAGGGTCCTAGCTGCTGAGTCTGCTACGTCCAGAGAGGCTTATAGGGAGGGTTCTGGCCACCTTCTTGCCCTCCTCTACTGTAGCCCCAAATTCCTCTCTGGACTCCTGTGGAACCAACTCCTTGAATTTCTCCATAGAGTGCCACGAATTATAGTCATATCGGCTCAGGAGTGCCTGCTGGTTGGCCACCCTGAGCTGCAAGCCTCCGGCCAAGTACACCTTGCGCCCAAACAAGTCTAGGCATCTAGTGTCCTTTGATTTAGGCGCCGGGGCCTGCTGACCGTGACGCGCCTTCTCGTTGACCGAAGCCATGACAAGGGAGCACGGTTGGGGGTGCGTATAGAGGTACTCGTAGCCCTTTGAAGGGACAAAGTACTTCCTTTCCAACCCCTTGGCCGTAGGTGGAATAGAGGCTGGCGATTGCCAGATTGTCTTGGCATTGGCCTGTATGGTTCATATGATGGGGAAAGCAACTCTGGATGGTGCCTCCGCAGACAGAATGTCCACCATGGGGTCCTCTACCTCCACCACCTCCTCAAACTGCAGGTTCATATTGCGCGCCACCCTGCGGAACAGTTCTTGGTGGGCGCGGAGGTCCATAGGAGGAAGGCCCGAAACCGTAGTCCCCGACACTGCCTCATCGGGCGAGGAAGATACCCCCAGGACTAAGGGATCCTGCGCGAAGTCCTCTTGTGGAGGATCTTGTTGCTCAAGGTCCACCACGCTAGGAGTGTGGGCCTGTATTGGTGCTGGAACAGTTGCCTCAGAGCCTCCCGGGGGGGGCGTGAGACACAGTGGCCTCTGGTACTTGAGGCTCTGAAGGGGCGGAACGGGAAGCCCCCGAAGGAGTCCCCTAGGCCTGATGATATGCCCAGGGGGTCCAAAAGGACCACTGTGGGGGTTCGTGGCCTGGGTCCTCATAGAATCATAGAATATCAGGGTTGGAAGGGACCTCAGGAGGTCATCTAGTCCAACCCCTTGCTCAAAGCAAGACCAATCCCCAACTAAATCATCCCAGCCAGGGCTTTGTCAAGCCTGACCTTAAAAATCTCTAAGGAAGGAGATTCCACCACCTCCCTAGGGAACCCATTCCAGTGCTTCACCACCCTCCTAGTGAAAAAGTTTTTCCTAATATCCAACCTAAACCTCCCACACTGCAACTTGAGACCATTACTCCTTGTTCTGTCATCTGCCACCACTGAGAACAGTCTAGCTCCATCCTCTTTGGAACTCCCTTTCAGGTAGTTGAAAGCAGCTATCAAATCCCCCCTCATTCTTCTCTTCTGCAGACTAAACAATCCCAGTTCCCTCAGCCTCTCCTCATAAGTCACGTGCTCCAGCCCCCTAATCATTTTTGTTGCCCTCCGCTGGACTCTTTCCAATTTTTCCACATCCTTCTTGTAGTGTGGGGCCCCAAAACTGGACACAGGACTCCAGATGAGGCCTCACCAGTGTCGAATAGAGGGGAACGATTATGTCCCTCGATCTGCTGGCAATGCCCCTACTTATACAGCCCAGAATGCCGTTAGCCTTCTTGGCGACAAGGGCACACTGTTGACTCATATCCAGCTTCTCGTCCACTGTAACCCCTAGGTCCTTTTCTGCAGAACTGCTTCCTAGCCATTCAGTCCCTAGTCTGTAACAGTGAATGGGATTCTTCCATCCTAAGTGCAGGACTCTGCACTTGTCCTTGTTGAACCTCATCAGGTTTCTTTTGGCCCAATCCTCTAATTTGTCTAGGTCCCTCTGTATCTTATCCCTACCCTCCAGCGTATCTACCACTCCTCCCGCTTTAGTGTCATCTGCAAACTTGCTGAGAGTGCAGTCCACACCATCCTCCAGATCATTAATGAAGATATTGAACAAAACCAGCCCCAGGACCGACCCTTGGGGACTCCGCTTGAAACCGGCTGCCAACTAGATATGGAGCCATTGATCACTACCCATTGAGCCCGACGATCTAGCCAGCTTTCTATCCACCTTATAGTCCATTCATCCAGCGCATACTTCTTTAACTTGCTGGCAAGAATACTGTGGGAGACCGTATCAAAAGCTTTGCTAAAGTCAAGGAATAACACGTCCACTGCTTTCCCCTCATCCACAGAGCCAGTAACCTAATTGCCTTCTATGAGGAGATAAGTCAGGCGTGACTTGCCCTTGGTGAATCCATGCTGATTGTTCTTGATCCCTTTCCTCTCCTCTAAGTGCTTCAGAATGGATTCCTTGAGGACCTGCTCCATGATTTTTCCAGGGACTGGCCTGTAGTTCCCCGGATCCTCCTCCTTTTTTCCAGTCATCTGGGACCTCCCCCAATTGCCATGAGTTTTCAAAGATAATGGCCAATGGCTCTGTAATCACATCCGCCAACTCCTTTAGCACCCTCGGATGCAGAGCATCCGGCCCCATGGACTTGTGCTTGTCCAGTTTCTCTAAATAGTCCCGAAGCACTTCTTTCTCCACAGAGGGCTGGTCACCTCCTCCCCTTGCTGTGTTGCCCAATGCAGCAGTCTGGGAGCTGACCTTGTTCGTGAAGACAGAGGCAAAAAAAGCATTGAGTACATTAGCTTTTTCCACATTCTCGGTCACTAGGTTGCCTCCCTCATTCAGTAAGGGGCCCACACTTTCTTTGACTTCCTTCTTGTTGCTAACATACCTGAAGAAACCCTTCTTGTTACTCTTAACATCTCTTGCTAGCTGCAACTCCAAGTATGATTTGCCCTTCCTGATTTCACTCCTGCATGCCTGAGCAATATTTTTATACTCCTCCCTGGTCATTTGTCCAATCTTCCACTTCTTGTAGGCTTTTTTTTTGCATTTAAGATCAGCAAGGATTTCACTGTTAAGCCAAGCTGGTCACCTGCCATATTTACTATTCTTTCTACACATCGGGAGGTTTTTTCCCCTCCAAACTTAATAAGGATTCTTTAAAATACAAGCTGATATTTGTCCTGGCCTTCTAGCCACTGGCCTGTACTGCCCCCGCCCTGGTCCTGGGCGTGGTAGCCACCATGTGAGCATGAAGAGACAGAGCGAGATGGCCAAGACAGTGCTGTACGCGCCGTTGCCGAGTACCCCGGTGCTGTACAGTGCCGGGGACCGGTGCCGTGAGGCAGAATTGTACCAAGACGTTGCTCGGTGCCTGCGATCGTATCGGTACCGGGAGCCTGATCTGGGTCTCGATGGCGACCTCCGGTGAGATCGGTGTCAGGATTGGCTCCGGGCTGAGCGCCGCTCTGACCGGTACCGGGAGAGGTGCTGGAAGTCCGCTCGGTATCAGCCGTAATGCGATTCGGATCTCTGCGAGCCGGAGCAGCGTTGCGAGTACAACCAGCGCAGAGAACGAGAATGGTGCCGGGACTGTGAGCGACGTCGTGATGGGTGCCAGGAAGAAGATTGGGACCGGGACCGGTGTCGTCCTTCTTCACTCGGCGACAGTGGTCGCATGAGGGACGGCTTTCCCTTCAACAGCACCGTCCGTGCTGCCGGCTGCAGAGGAGTCGGCTCTGAGCGCGATCAAGTCCCATGCTGTTGAAAAGATCTCCGGTGTGGAGGGTAGTCTCAGCTCGACCGTGGTGTGCACCGGGGAGCTTATGTGCACCGGACTCGACGGCCCTTGCGGCGCCAGAGTTGACAGTGCAGGAGCCGATATTTGTCCTATGCGCTCCGGCAATGGACGTGGCTCCAACTGTGGTGCGGGAAGCGTTGGTGGCTCTCGCACCGACAAACAAGAAATGCTTGGGCTGCTTCTTCTTCTGGCTCGGAGATAGAGACCTGCAGTGGTGGAGGTGCTGGGGAGATCTGGCGCCGCGAGTCTTTGGTAGAGTCCGAACGCGGTGCCAGACCAGTCGGTGCCACAGGGGCACTCCACACCGAGGACGACTGTGCCGAGTCTCGGCGCGCGGAGGAAGGGACCGGGCTAAGTGCCGCTCATAAGGAGCTGCTTCAGTCTAAAGTCCCGCTCCTTCCTGGTCCTCGGCTTGAAGGCTTTGCAAATGCGGCACTTGTCTGCTTGGTGGGATTCCCCCAGACACGTTAGGTAAGAGTCGTGGGGGTCTCCCGTTGGCATCGGCCTCTGGCAAGCCGAGCAGGGTTTGAAGCCCTGAGACCCAGGCATGTGCCTGGGTACTGGGATAGGGGAGAAGGGAGAAGACCCCATTCCCCCCCACTAATTAAACTAACTCTAACTATACTAAGTAATTCACAACTCTTAACAACTATAACCAACTATTAACAACTAACCAGAAACTATTAACAGGTATTAAAGCGAATGCTAGGGAAAGTGGAGATCAGCTAAGCTGCGCTCCACAGTTCCAACGACCGTCATGGGCGGTAAGAAGGAACTGAAGGGGCGCTGGGTCGGCCGGGGCATATATCCGGTGCCATAGAGGCGCCACTCCAGGGGGCGCCTCAGCCGACCAACCGAGTGTTGCTAGGGTAAAAATCTTCCGATGACCATGCACGCAGCGTGCGCACACCTAATTGGAATCGATATGAGCAATCACTCGAAGAACCACCCTGAATTCAAGTCCCTGCTCTGCTACAGACTTGGGCAAGTCCTGTAGCCTTTCTGTGCCTCAACTGCCCCATCTGTATAACAGGGTATTGTGGGATAAATACATTAAAGAGTGAGAGAGTTTCAGATACATAGGTGACGGGGCTGGACAAGTACCATAGGCAAATCAGTGGCACTAAGAGCTCCGTGGGACATCACCAAACCACCCCATCCATACGGCACCAGAGGGACACCAAAGGTAGACAGAATACCTGGTTGAGCGCACCAGCCTTGCCAGTAGGGTGCGTTTCTCGTCAGTGGTAAACTGCATGATTCCTGGAGTCTCAAATTTCCGCCGTATCCACTGACATTGCTCCAGGTCATTAATAAACATGAACTCCACGCCAACGTGCTGGCAGTAAGCCATCTATTTAACACAGGAAAGAGGAACACAAGGTAAAGCCGGAGATTTAAGTCACTTTTGCCCTGCAAAGTATAAAATGTAATAAATGCCTGTTGCCGCATGTGGCATGGGCTCCTCGTTCAGAATTCAAGGAGCTCTGCAAACAGCACAGAAGGCCCAAGCAGTATTAGAACAGCCTCCTGCATCCCCCTAACACCAGAGCACGTTGGACCTTTGGCACATCAGAAAGCGAAGAGACCTGCCAGTGTTTTGTGAAATCCAGCCCTGCTACAAACTGCTCACTCCTCTCCCGAGCTATTCCCCAGCATTGCACTAAGCTGCTGAGGTTGTATCAGCCATAGGGTTGCTCCAGGGAGCTGGTTAGTCCATACTTACAGAATAGAGGTATTCTGCAGAAGGCACAGGCATAGCCCCAATGAGGTTGTGTGGGAGATGCATTGTCAACAGCACAGTGCATGCTAGGGAGTTACCTGGAACAAGAACTTGCCTGACAACCAGAGAAGGGCATGCTGAGGCACAAGATATATGGGGCCAGATTGTCACAAGAGCTCGGGACCCAACGCATTCAGCTTTCTTGGAAATCTGGTCCTTAATGTTAGCACATAGGACTAGCAGTCAGGACTTGATGTTGATGGTAAGAAGAGACTATGACTTGGCAGGTGCTGTCCTGTTTTTTAAGCTGTGCTGATGGTTTCAGACTATATGCATCTTACTGAGAAAATGTGCTGTATTTGACATTGTGAGCCATAGATTGCACACTGTTTTCTGAACACTGACTGGTTCTGAGAGCAACAGCTCCAGAACATGGCCCTCAGGACAGAACAGTTACCATGCACAGCTCCTCCTTTCATAATCAAGGTAACATAGCATGTGCAATATTCTATCATCTGGGATTTGCACAACCCCTTGAAATATATAATGTATTACAGCACGGCTGCCACCATCGAGGCATAAAAGGAGGTGATCACAGTCCTTCTACGGACTGGGGTGATGCACGAAACTCAGTGGCTCCTCGGGAGAAGGGCGCTTCATAGTGTGAATAAACAAAGCTGGGCTGGGCAGCTGGATGGTTGCACCTGTTGTGACTAGGTGCACAAAGAAGTGACAGTGCCCGAGTAACTGGCTCCTTGCCCTACTTCCTTCATTGGAAGCATGATCAGCACCTGCTCCCTCCCTACTCCTGCAAGAGCGGCAGGCCAAGGGTACATGCTCCAACCACTGACAGAGGAAGGTGTCTGCTTCCGCCAGGGCTGCTCTTCCCCCATCTCAACTCCTTAGTGAATCTGTTCGAGGGATGGTGCCCAGCTCTCCCTCCTTGTGCCTGCCCACCCCATAACAGCAGGCTGACTCTGGCCACCACCTCACTCCTCCATCCAGACATCCAGTGGGTTTAGCACCCACCATCCTAACAAGCATCTGGTTCTCATTCTCCCTAGAGTGGCTCCTTGGATGAGGCGGAAGGGGGCACAAGTTACTTATGACAGCACCCCACTGCCCTGTAGCACCAGTCCCCAAGATCCAACTCCTGGAATGAGAGTACAACTATGAGCTGGAAAGATTTGCTTCAATCCCAGACTGAGGCACTGAGCCTTCCAGATACATAACACAGCTGCTGGAAGAGAGGAGTACTACAAATGTCCATCATGGGACAGAAAGCTTTCTCCCTGCCAAGCCTTGAGTTACAGGTCCCAGCCGCTTCCTTCATCCACTGTTCTCTCGAGTGCAGAGCTGGGAGTGACATTCTCCTGCTTTCAATACTGTTTTGGGGATGTCTGCAGTGGGTCAAGCTCTCAGTGTTATTAATTCTCAGAATATTTATGAGTCGTATGATATCTAGTTTTTTTTTTCCCTTGAATTTCCAGCTCCTGGAGTCTTGTGCTGATGGGAGAATCTCACCTTTCATAAGTGAAGAAAAAGTTTCTATTCCCTCATGATCGCAGAGTGTGGCTGGAAAATGGGATCCTAAAGGCTCAAAATCCAGAAGGCAAATAGTAAATTTGGGAGTATTTTTATTATGATCTCACGATTCTTGGGGAAGGACCGCACTTATGAAATCTAAACACTTGGGGTTGGCAATACTGGTCCCTGGATTGGTAGTAAGCAGAACTTGGTTAGGTCACAGTGACCTAGCTCACTGTGTGATCTTGGGCATATCACAATCTCGCATAGCCTCTTTCTCCAGCTGTAAAATGGGGATAACAGCGCCTCCTATTGCTGTGAAGAGCTTGGAGATCCATGGATGAAGAGTGCCATGTTAAGTGCTGAATATGAGTAATAAAGGAAAGGGGAACAGAGAATTCTGATCTCTGGTGAGGCAGGGGGAAGTAGCATTCAGAGTTTTATTATTAAATCTCCCGATAAAGGTCCCAAATTGGGAACCAAATTGAACAGCCTAGTTTTCTGAAGTCTGTGCAATCCCCCTGCACTTGTCTTACCTCCAGGCGGCGGATGATCTCGCGGAGTGGAAGAGCCGTCTCATTGCCTCCAATGAAAGTGGTCGTGGGCAAGTGGAAGACCTTGTCGAGATCCGATTCATCAAGTCCATAAAACCCTGCAGGATTTCATGGGTAGGACAAGCCAAAGCAGGAGAGAGAGAGGGGGCGGGGGGTGTTTCGGACATGGACAGTCACACAGGAACCAGGGTTGTGGGAAGGATGACAAAAAAAGCAGCACAAAAAACAAAAATAAGCATGAAGGAGGTTTGAGTGGATCAATAACCAAGCAGTAATTAAACAGACACACAAGCACAGAACAAAAAGGTTATTACAAAAGGCACGCAGGCAACACCAGGATACAAAACACAACAAAGCAATATATATGCATAGGAATTGGTAATTAAATTGAGTGTTGAATTGAGACGGATTGGAGTCCCACATACACAAAATACATTTTAGGAATATAATATAAGTGAGAGAAGAAAAAACAAAGAGGATTGGCCAGTCATTGAGCAAACAGATTTCACCACATGTTCCGAATTAACAAAACAAAGTTGAAGCAGAAAACAAAAAGGTTAAATGGACCGACCCAAAACAATAAAAAATAAGGAAGGAAAGCAAGATAAAGAAAGCTGTGTCAGTTTCAGGATTCTGCAGTGGACTCTTCTGAATAGCTCATGTGGGGGAGAGAAGTATTTTACAATAAATGGGACCCATGTGCTTTGAGCAAAGCCCTCTTTGCAGACAGGCAGGAGGGTTTTGCTATTCTTCCCAAGAGCTGGCCCCGTTAGCCTGTTCAGGCCTATAGGTTTAAACTTGGCCACCCTTGGAGCTCTTTGTTTTCCCCTGTGGTGGATAGGTTCTTACACCAAGCCCACCACACCTTGGTATCGGAGGAGGCGATGCTGAAGCCTTCAGCATAGTAAATGGGAAGTTTCAGCTTAAAAGAAATTAATGGTCTACAAGGAAATCTACATGGGGCTCAAATACAGGGCTCAAAGCAAAGAACTGGCAAGGGGCTCAGAACAGGGCAGCAATGCCTATGCAACATCCCATTACCAGAGGCAATCCCTTAAAGATTAACCTGTACACCAGTGATAACCAGAGATGTTACTGATATGGCCCTATATGTGCCATTCCTCCTCTACCAACAGGCCAATTGTGCCATGAGGTTTCTTCCCCACCAACCTCCCCCAGACGTTACCAAAGCTGTACGCTGGCCCACAGGATTACAATTTAAACACCATTACAACGGTCTCTCTGAGCAGAAGATCATCTCCTTTTAGAAGCAGGCAGCTAGGTGGAAGTGTTTGGCTAGTACACACACCCTTATTTACATGTAACTCAGCCCTGCTCCTTGTACCTTGTTTCAAAGCAGATACAGATCTGCTAAGAAATTCTATTTTCATTCCATATTTTTTGGACTAGCAATAACTCCTCTGGGCAGAGACGGAGTTCCTGACCTGCCTGCGGTAACTGGAGTCCACTGATAGGAGCCATCCTGTGACCATACAGTGGTTTGTCTACGTTCTCAGCTGCCACGTCGCATGGAGACAAGGTCACTCCATGTTAATGGCTCTGTAGGGCTCCCTCTATCAGAGCACTTTTCAGTGCCTACTTCTGAAAGTGAAAGGACCTCGGATTTAAAAGTGAGCACTGATGGAGCAATTTAATCATGGACGAGGTATTGGCATGAATGTATTTGAAGGTTGTTTAACATCATTTGAGGGCACTAGTAAAACAGGCAGATAATTAGCACAGCTAATTACAGGCATGCTCCCAGCAGCTTTTATACTGCCAAGCCCTTTTTTAGAGGGCATAAATGGGCCACAGAACCAAGCTGGAATTCTGGACAGGAAGTTTCAAGTTGTGAAGGGGGTATTTTTAAATCCACAAAAATAACCTTCCTGTTGATGTTCAATAATTACTATCCTGCCCTATAGCACCTCAGTGGAACTCAAAATGAGTGACAAACATGAAACCACCACCTCTGTGAGGTAGGTCAAAGTGCTTGAGACAGAGAAACTGAGGCACTTTCCTTTCATAACCCAGCAAGTCAGCGGCAGAGCTGGGATCAGAACCCTGGAATCCTGACCACCAGTCCCCTGTTCTAACCATTAGGCCACACTTACCTATTAACTAGAAGTGTGGTGAACTAGTAAAAGCAAACAAACAGGATTTGTTCTCTCTTGGTGCTGAAAAATCTGCTTAGATTTGATATAGGGTTTAACCCGGCCCAGGGCTCAAGCCATTCCACTTGCATCTGTGCAGACACTGCAGCTCCTCTGCACTCGTATGGGGATGAATAGCCATGTGCCATAACAGTGCCAACTCTGGAATCCTGCCACATACAGGTTGGCAGGATGACACCAAAGGGATGGGTAAGATCATGGAGTAAGATTGTTACTGGGTGGCTAAATACACATTTACAGAGTGACTAGTGCCTTCCACGGGAAGGGTTAGGGACCACATGACAGTATACACTTTCCATGAAGTGGCCGAAGCTTGAATGACACAGAAGAGTCATCGCAGCTCATATCAACACTCCAGTCTTTGAATGCATGTGATCTCCTCTGGGTCTACAGTCAGGCCCTCTAAAGTCTCAGCTCAGTATTACGCAGTCCCTACATTCCCCACAGTGTACGTGCTGTGCTACAGGAGGCCACAATGCACGACGTTACAAATATGGATGCTGTTTAGAATTTCCTGCCTTGGTGGAAGGGTGCAACTTTAATAACACACAAATTTAAGCCTGCAGTAAAGCCTCAATCGGCTAGAGTGGAGTTTCCATGGGCCAGGGACCTGTCCCTGGCAAATTCCTAGTCGGTCGTCTTGGCTTTTCTAATGCTCAAATCACAGCAGTGCTGAGTTACTTCAATGAGCATATCTCTGTGCTACTGCACTACAGGCGAGTCATCCTGGGGATGGGCAAGTGATGAGCAACGTGGCAGCCACTCTCTGTGGGGGTGAAGGAACAGCTGGTCTCACTGGAGTTCCACAGAGTCCTGCTGCTGGCATGTGCACTGCATTCATGTCTCCAAGATGTTCGTGCCCTGTCCAGGCCAAGCTGGCTAGATCTGGGGGCTCCAGCTGAACTGCAGTGGCAGGTGGTTTGTGCTGCTGAACGCCTCCTCTCCACAATAGAATTTTATACCTCTGGGGCAGGGAAGGGCAAAATATGGCCCGTGGGCCAGATCCGGCCCATGAGGGCTTTCAATCAGGCCCATGGGATTGCCACTCCCGGAAGTGGCCAGCACCACGTCCCTGCACCGCACCACACCACACCTGCCCCCCACTGGGGGAAGGGGGAAGAGGAAAGAGGGGCAGAGGGCTCCATGCGCTGCCCTCACCTGAAGGCACCGCCCCCAGCAGCTCCCATCGGCCAGGAACAGGGAACCACAGCCAGTGGGAGCTCTGGGGGTGGTACCCGCAGGTGAGGGCAGTGTGCAGCAGAGCCGCCTGCCTCCCCTGCTCACCCCCAGGAGCCACTGCCAGACATATTGGCCACTTCTGGGAGCGGCGCAGGGCCAGGGCAGGCAGGGAGCCTGCGTTAACCCCGCTGCGCGCCGCTGCCACCCTGGAGCTGCTTGAGGTAAGCAATGCCAGGCTGGAGCCTGCACCCCAACTCCCTGCCCTGAGCCCCCTAATCCCCTACCTTGAGCCCCCTGCTGCACCCCAACCCCCTGCCCTGAGCCCCCTAATCCCCTGCCTTGAGCCCTCTGCTGCACCCCAACCCCCTGCCCTGAGCCCCCTAATCCCCTGCCTTGAGCCCCCTGCTGCACCCCAACCCCCTGCCCTGAGCCCCCTAATCCCCTGCCTTGAGCCCCCTGCTGCACCCCAACCCCCTGCCCTGAGCCCCCTAATCCCCTGCCTTGAGCCCCCTGCTGCACCCCAACCCCCTGCCCTGAGCCCCCTAATCCCCTGCCCTGAGCCCCCTGCTGCACCCCAACCCCCTGCCCTGAGCCCCCCAACCCCCTGCCTTGAGCCCCCTGCTGCACCCCAACCCCCTGCCCTGAGCCCTCTGCCAGACTCCGCACCCCCACCCCTTAACCTGAGCCCCTTCCTGCATACCACACCTCTCTCCCCACACTCCCTCCTGCATCCCAACCCCCTGCCCCAGCCCTACATTCATGGCCCTGCATACAATTTCCCCACCCAAATGTGGCCCTTGGGCCAAAAAGTTTGCCCACCCCTGCTCTGGGGTATAATGGAGCCCACTGCCTTCAAAGGGAATAAAGAGCAGAATCTGGCTCCATACGCATAAAAAGAGTTGGTCTCTTTACCTCCTCTATCACTTATTGCTTGACTCAGCATTTGCTTTTGGCTGTGTTGAGCAATTAAACACAATTTAAGTGAAGCTGTTTATATATAAATTACACATACCGGGGTGAAGCCAAAACAGCCTGTGTGTGAGATGCGGCAAGGTCTCTGGGTAGGAGATGGGACTACATTGCACAGAGTGCCTTGCTCCTTCTCCATGACTAGCAGGAGTGCCTTGCTCCTTCTCCATGAACAGTCCTAGGCTGGGGGGTTTCTAATGCCAAAGAAAATGCTGAGAGCCTCAGGAATGTTATGTTATTGCCTAGATTAACAGCAGTTTCCACTGCAGTCACAAGAAAGTTATTCCCCAATAGGAGTAAGGATGTGTAATGGGAAATCTACATGAGGAAATTGATCAGAATAGCTCCCACACTTATTCTGAAATACCTATAGTGCTTTAAATTCACACCCTACCGTATTCTGGAGTAATTTCCCCATGTAGTCAAGCCCTAAAAGGCAGCGGGGATTAGGCCAGGGCAACGGACATAGGATTTCAGCTCTACTCCAGCAGCAGTACTAAAAAAGTGGAAGTGCTACACTGGCCTGAGCTGATAACTCAGCCATGGACATGCTGCCTTTCGGCAGAAACGTGGCCTCAAGAAGGAAGTTGGTGCTTAATGTCAATGAGTTTTGTGAAAAGCCACCTGCCATTTGGAAACTCTTTGGTACTAGACTGGGGCCCTCCAAGTCTGCCTGCCACACTGGCAAGGGAGGCTCCCCGTAGGCTGGGAGAGAGGCCTTTAGCTGTGGGCAGGCTTGCCCCCGGCCACATCCCGGAACCCAACAGGACACTAGCAAGAGAAGAGGGTGAACTATAGACCCAGGAGATAGCGGAGCATTCCTTTAGGTGTCCCGACAGTTGCTAGGTGTGTGCAGGCTGGTTGCCTCCTCTTGTTCTTTGCAAGGTGGTGGCTCACTCACTCCATCCTCCACTCTAGAGGATGGGGGCTTGGGGGCACCTGGGCAGGGGTGGCGAGTTGTATGGGCCCCTGGCGTCCGTGCTCCAGTAATATTCAGGGCCCTGGGGCAATGTTCGGGGGCAGGTCTCTCCCCTGGCCCTGCCTGCTGCCCCAACTCGCCTCCCCTGGAGCGTCTCCTGGCCCTGCCTGCTGCCCCTAGGCAAGTTAAGAGGGCCCGGGGGGCCCTGCCTGCTGCCATCACCACCAGCTGCACAGCAGGGCTAAGACGGCTACCTGCCCACCCTTGCGCTGCACCACTCCCGGAAGAGGCCAGCACGTCCCTGTGGCCACGGGAGGCGCGTGTCTCTGCGTGCTGCCCCAGCCCCGACTCTGCAGCTCCCATTGGCAGGAAACTGCAACCAATGGGAGCTGCGGGGGTAGTGCCTGTGGGCAGCAGCACACAGAGACCCCTCAGCCCGCTGCCTAGGAGCTGCTGACAGAGGGGTGTGCAGGTCCCTTTTGGGAGCTGCCCAAGGTAAGTGCTGCACCCCTCACCCTCTCCCGCACCCCAAGCCCCCTCCAACACCCAAACTCCCTCCCAGAGCCTTAGGCAGGTGGGGGGCGGGCGGGGGGAGAGAAACAGAGGAGAGAGACTTGGACCTGTTCTGGGCACCACCAAAAATTATACAAATTTGCTGCCCCTGCACCTGGGAACAATGGGACTGCAGTTACAGATTCAGGTTTCTGAGTTTCCCTTGACTTTTTGCTTTAATTTTATGGTGGCTACGTGAACGCTAGGATCAACGTTCAGGGTTGTTTTCAGACCTTTGTTTCTCTGCTCCCCTGCTATGCTCCAGTTTTTTTATTTATGTTGGTATTTATAGAAACCAGAGTTCAATTCATATAACTGGGTGTGAGAGGGTGTGGATTAGGGGCAGAGTTCGCACACAGGCAATTTAGATCTAGGTCAGATGCAAGTCAGGAGGGCGAGATTCAAGGATTTAGTGACAGCAGGAAAAAGGAATATAATCAGTCTGTAGGCGGGCACCTCTGATTGTCGGCTGTTCCCAGCCCACACAGCTGGGACGAATTCCCTTGCTACTCACCCCCATACTCCTCCATGTCACCGCATGTAACCTGTAGAACAGGACTATGAAGAAGCACACAGACATGGTCCAATGGCAGTACAGTGTGGTCGGGCTCTCCCTAACCTTTCTATTTATTCGCTATACGGGGTTATTTTATTCTAACAGAGATCACCTCTTTAAAACACTGGCCCAAAATTCCCCAGTTTGGATGCCTGGAAGTTAGGCCATTTCTTTAGGTGCTTGATTTTTCAAATCTGCCAAGCATATAGAAGTCAATGGCAACACAGACGCTCAGCACCTCTGACAAACCGTTTAGAGGCTGAAACAGAGAAGGGCCTGACCTTAGGTGCCCAACAGGGAAAATTGGCCTCCATGCACAATAACGATTCAGATGAAAGCAAAGTGGACCTAGTAATATGAATGTTATCTGGTCAAAGAAAGGTAGGTGCATTGAAAGCTACCCCACTATTATGCCAATTCAAAACAGGTTGTAGGCTCTAGAAGATATCAGGATACCAGAGAATGATTGAGCACAATGAAATAGTATTTCTGGCAAGCCAGACATGCAAGTGGACAGTATGGAAAGCACCTGAAAAACTCAGGATTAAAATAAGTCTATGCACGTTGGCAGCATCACTAACAAAGCATTTAGCTCAGGCACTGTTATTCAGAGAGAAATTAAAAAACGATACAAAACACTTGACACTGTTGATGAAACATGGAAGGGTTTTGTAACTTTACCCGCTCTGCACATGCCCAGAATAACCTATTCAAAGAGAGTCCTGAACTCCAGAAGGGTTAAAGGCTCATTATTTGCATACCTCCTACTGTTAGCAATCTCAGCCGCTCCTTGAACACTGCAAGATCTGGGAGGGGAGGGAAAGGTGGGATGCAGAAGGGAGAAGACAGAGAGATGCAGTCAAAGTTAGTAAAACCAGAACTGTGAAGAGAAGTCATGGAAAGCACACGTTAAAAAAAATAAAATAAATAAAAGTATTCAAATATGGTCAACACCACCTTAGGAGGGAAGGTTTAGAATGGGGGATGACTACGCATTATACTGGGGAAGAGATCCATGAGGAAATCCTTCAGAAAGCCAGCTGCAAAGAGGGTGCAGGTGAAAGTGAGGGGTGTCACTGACACTGGGGAGCAATTGAGCTGCATGGTTTGAGATCTCCTCTTATTGTTCCCCTAAACGAAACATGCACACAAGAAGATTACAGTACATCAGCATGTAACAGCAGCCAGGAGTCTGACAAAGCTCTGGAAACCAACTCTGTCAAAAGCCGTTGTAGAAGCATAAAGCCTTATGGGGAGGTATCATATGCAGAGTTCCAGATGCTGAACATGAGACCTTGCCCTTTCTTCACAGCTAGTTTATCAAGCTGGGAATTGTTCTGCAAATGCCAGCGTTTTGAATGCCTCAGCTCCGATCCTTGCTGCTGGCGGGAGATAGGATTTTCAAGGTCATCCCTAAAGAGCAACAATGGATTTGCTGACAGCATTCAGCTACAAGGAAACTGGATGTAGAGCCACCGTTCAGCTGCCTCTGCAACATCAGTGCAAGGCACAGACAGAGGAGAACAGGTTCTCTGCACGCTGACAGATGCGGGGATGCACACCTGTCCTTATGGGGATGATGTTCTGATCACGGTCTTTGCACTGACTCAAGTCTGCCCTGTGTATAAATGTTATTAATGGCTTGCTCATTTAATGGAGAGCCACGCATGCAAAATGTTTTGTTGTTTCTGACACTGGCTGTGAGCATGCTGGATGGAGTCGGACATGCTGGGGCCACAGGCAGTCAACACGCTGGACTCCTGCGCAGGACGGGCTACAGCTGGTTAGCAGTGCCAAAGCTCCTTTTGTGGGTTAGAAAGATTGGGGGCTCAACCATTTTCATAGCATGGACCACATCCGAGACCTCTCCTCGCTTTGGCCATTCCACAACGTCCCTAGGCAATTGCTTACATGGAGAACAGTGAAGTATGCAGTGTGTTTTTTAGCTGTCTTAATGACATTTTAGCAGCCAGAAAGGAGGAGAGCCAGCAACAGGTGAGCAGCCAGCTCTCAGCAGATTACACTCTGGGAACCTCTGCAGCAGAAAATGTGGAGCATAAACCCCCAGTGTGAACTGTGAAGGCTAAGTTCACAGCTGTCTCGGTGAGAAAGGAAGCAGCGCACTTCCATATACGAGATCTAGGCAGGACTGGATCTGACCAACGTGCTACTGAAACTTACTGGCTTGTGGAATGAGATTTTCAGGCAGGGAAATCTTTCAGGCACACCAGATTTACCCATCCACTCATACTCCTGATCGGAGAGACCACACCTCCCTCAGCCCATCTCTTCTAATCACTCATGAGCTTGCTGAACTACTCCACGTGATTGCCTGGTCATTTCAGAGCTAGAGGGTGGATGCCACTATCTTTTACTTACGTAAGATCAAGGAACAGCAGCATATGTTGGCTTGTGAGACAGGTCAGAGCCTGAATGATTACATGAACACAGACAGATGCAGGCTCAGGCCGGTCCATTCCATGCAACTCTTTTCAGGTTTGCTCTAACATGCTTCTCCAAAAGGGCATTTGCTGGGAGTTGGACTGGGAATAGGAGCTGCTCTACAATTTGACAACCCAGAGGGGATGTGTAGGACAGCATAAAATGCTTACACCAGATTAAGCAGGTAAAGCCAGGCCTGGATATAACAACTATCAGGGAGCTATCAAGAAGTTACAGTGGGGAGGAAAGGGTGCTGGGGGGGGGGGGGGGGGGGAGGAGGGGAGGAGAGAAGAACTGGTTCAATGTCTGAGTATTGAAGTTAAAGCAGGGGAAGGAAGGCAGCAGTTTGAAAAGGGGAGGAAGGTTTGGGAGCCTTTGGTTACAAATAATCTTGTATGCTGCCCAGTGATCACATAAGCAACACAGAAGATCAATCTGGGTTTGGGAAATCACCTGCTTGTTGAGCCTCTTGGAGCTCGATTTTGAAGAGGAAGGCGCAACAGGGCCACAAGCACCACTGATGAATGCACCCAACAACCCATCCAGGGGCATAAACGGGCTGGCTGGCTCACTTGCTGTACCTTGATTTCAATATGTGTTCTCCTCCCCACCCCCCAGCATCTAGCCTAGGGTGGAATCTCCTGCGAAGACTCAAGGCACCTTGGGTTTTAACAGCTAACGTGGCTCTTTGTATCACTGTCCATCAGATCCATTACTGGCAGTAGGGAGTTAGGCTGGAATTTTCAAAGGAAAATAAGGAAGTTCAGCACCCACATCCCAGAGAAACTGGGTGCTTAAGTCTTTCTGGAGATCCCAACCTCAAACTTCTCACACAGGCTTCAATACCCGTACACATTTCTCAGCATAAATGGGGTCACGTTGTTTAAGTCAAAAGGAGTTTCTGAAAGAGCAGCGATAATAGCAAATTGCTAAATAAAAGCCATTTGAAAAGCAAGAGATCAGTTTCGGAAACTGGCTCTGTGCTACTCCCTCTTAATTACAGCATACACCCAACAGTATCTTGTACCCAAGCTATTAGTTGCAGAACTTGTACTAAAGCTGATCTCCATGGATTTCACTGCACAGACGTTGAAAGCAGATCGTGTCACCAGGACAAATAAAATCACTGAGTAATTAACCATTCTGCTCGTTAACTGCAGCCTAAGTGTCAAGAAACCATTTTAACATAAAACCGAGTAGGATTTGCTTAGAAATTAGCTTCATATGTGATAAACAGGCTCCTGCAGATCCCAGGCCAGTGACCAGAATATTTGTACTTGTCTTGCTGGTGACTCAAAGTTTGCAAAGATCAAGTTGTAAGAGAAGGCCTAGGTGTTCCTCCTCCCTCTAATGATTCCTGAGCTACCAGCCAGTGAACAGCATTGGCAGAGAGGTCTGCTAAGTGCCCCCCCCCCCCGTGGCAAGAGTAACTGTACATGATCTCCTGATACTAGTATAGCATTTCCCCACAGTCAAAGCACTTTACCAACAGTATATAGGTTGCAGCAGTCCTGAATGCCAGGCAAGTATTACCTCTAGATGAGGAAATGGAGGCATAGGTGTCTTTGCCTAAGGCCATGGGGGTACCAGTGCTGAAATTGGGATTTAGATGAATGATAACACTAAATCTGAAGGATTCAGTTTCTCAGTCCTACATCATCCTCTCATGTAAGGCATACATAGGGAAAGGCCTTAAACCAAGAGACACACAGACCCCTATTCTCCTCTCTTCTCCTCTCCCCCACCCACTTCAGTGATTCATACCGCTGTAAGTGAGATCAGAATGAGGCTCACAGATTCTCACTCCTGGAAGAGAGGAGGAAGAGTGAGGGATACCTCAGTAAAAACAGAGGTGGCCAGCACGCAGCCGACAGGTTACACGGCCAGACATGGCCCACGGTGCTCAGCGGTTGCCCTCAATTTTGCATTCTGGGTCCTGTAATCCCTACAGTTCTACATCCCTACACTCCTGGGCTTGTGGCAAGATGCCAGCCTGGCTCTTGATTAGGCAGCTGTGGATGCCCTGGAATAGCAGAGCAAGGCAACCTCTTTACTTGTCCCTAGATTACATCATGCGCCAACATCCATCCAACCTGAATCTCAGTTTTCAATACAATGATTTTGTGAATTATTCTGGTTTTTAGTGCCTCTCCTCTGTGTATAGCACCACTCCTCTGTTTATAGCAGAGAAGTCTGAAGAAGGGGAAATTATTGCTTTCTGACTGTGCTCTTCGGCATCTGAAAAACATCTGGTTTTGTCCTATTTCTTATGAAGCAACTTTGTTTACTTGCTTGGGCAGTGGCAGCCCGAAGGGGTGGGGCTAATTAGGGAACAGTGAGTAAACGAAGCTGCATAGCTGGCAGATCAGTTGTATCTTTTTGTCAGTCACCACTTTTTTTTTTTTAAGCTTTGAAAACACTGACTGCACAACAGCTTTTTAGCCTTTTCAAAATCTAATACAATAGGCCAGGGCTGTGTGTTAATTTTCACCTCTTCAAACCCACTGGTTTCAGATTGAACTCAGCAGCCACATATGGCTTTTAGGATGGCAAAGATCTGAACTAGTTTGGCTATGGTGCCACATCAGAACAAAATCCTCATCAATCCAGACGCATTTTCCTGGCTCTGGAGATTGTCACCAGTTAAAAAAGGAAATCCCAGCAACACACTGCCTACCAATGATGTAGGATTTTGCAGCTGGGTTTGACTCAGTCTCGCATATAAAAGTCGTATCTAATGGGATTCCAAGTGCTCCAGAGAAGGTCAGGTCAGCACTTGCAGTACAAATATATGTACTGGATGTGTCCTCTGCTGTACCTGCCTATGGCATTGTCACTAATATTTTCCTATGGGCGCTCTCATCACAAATGAGAGAGAGTTTGTTTCCAAGCTAGTATTGCTGAGTTTTGTTTTCCTATTAACTCATCTGCTGCAGAAGACCCTCCACTGGGCATCAGGCCTGCTTCTCTGAAGTCTGCAATGATTTATCTATTTTGGTAAAACAGATCACACCCCTAGCCAAAAGTTAAATCCGTACAAGAACTGTGCATTGCCCAGCTCCTTGAGACTTTTGTTCTGGGGAGAGCTTTCAGATAGTCATAATTAAACAAAATCCACGGTGTAGATGGGATGGTCTAGATGTACTTAAACCTGCCTCAGTGCTGGGGATGGACTAGATAACTTCTTGTAGAGCCGGAAGGGACCTCATTTCTATGATTCATCTCAACAAATGAGATGGAACTGCCCCACCAAAGCCATTGCGATGTTCATTCTGACTCTTCTCTTGCTCCCATTTGTAACTTCACACTGATGTTGGTGTGATTAGTGCCTTGTATTCAGCATTATGACTTCATGGCAGGGTCAGACACAATCCACACTGCCCTGCCAAAGGAAAAGGCAGCACAGAGAAACGCTATGCCAGATTATCTCCTATACTGTCAGCACCAGAGAATGGAGGGAGCATTAGGTAACCAGTTACAGCTCCCAGACCCTCCAGCACCATCACCACCTGGAACTGCCGATAAGCAGCTCTAAGTTGCACCACAGATGTCGGGTCCTTAACGGAACCCACAGCCTGCACCAGTGAAGGAACCAACATAGTGAGCTCTGGCATGCTCCTTCCCTCCTCACTACACTGATGGTGGGCCAGGTGCCAGGTGCAGACAGGGCTCAGATCAAGCACATCTGAGCCAGCAGAGAGCCCCCCTATATTAGAGGAAATTTCTGCCTGTCAGTTGCAGCCCATTCCCAGCTGCCTTGCACTGCCTGAGCAGCCACATTTGATCTCAATGCAGCATTTGGCCCACACACCAAGTAATGCACAGTATATTTCCCCACTCCACAGCCCTCTGGTTAGAGCTAGTGTCAAAGTCTCTCTGTAGAAAGGAATCCTAGACATTTGCTTTGTAGATTTAGTTTCCTCCCTTGCACCGCTAAATCCTTCACAAGTCTCCCAGGGTTACTCTTCACCACTCTGGTTTTAATCTCTTCTAAAGAGAGCTGAACTGAAATTCTTGCCAGGTTAAGCACTTGGGGCCAGATGCTCATTTAGGTCTGGCCTACCCACAGATTTTGTACTGGTATAAACTAGGTTGGTTTGGGATTCATTTTTTTTAAACTGATCTAGTTATACAAGTAAAATCCCTAGCATGGTTGCATATTTGTGCGTATTGTGTTTTAACTACTTAACTATATTGGCATAGTTAAAACAGTACATCTTGTGTGTTTAGATAAGGCCTTTGGCTCCTAAATGAAGGGAACCATTTTTCAAACACATGCCAGTTTAGCTGCTAGGCACAGCGGTCTTCTGAAAGTCCGTTCCCTCAAGCATAACTAGACTATACCTGTTAGTAAGACTATTTCTTCCTTTGGAGTCTTAGCCGATGCACATCTGCTCACAGCTAAGCCAGCTAATTTCATTTAGAACTTCCTGACAGATTAGATTCCTCCACAATGAGTTTTAACTGCAGCAGGGACACTCAGACAAAGTTCTACAACATTCTTATTGGCTTCTTATCTTGTTCTTCAACAATGTTAGGATTTTACTCTTGACACAGATTTTGACAGAATGCAGGAACTCTTCAGCAGACATCTGTGTTAGTGCTTACTTTTCTCTTGTGTTCGTTGACCCATCTGGCGTTCCTACAGCCTTTCCACTGTCCGCAGCACTGCTCCTGCTTTTAGATCTTGCAATGCCCATTTGGGGAAGACATCCAGTTTTAAATTATTTTTATTTAATGAAGCAAACACTCTGATCCTGGTGAGGACTGTGCCAGAGCAGAACAACCTTTGTTTAACTGGATGCTCAGATGTACTGCTGTACTTCTTGTATCAGGGATCTTCCCACACATGGCTGAATTTTACAACCATCTTCTATTTAATGACAAGTTCCCTTTCAAATTCATGTATCAACTGTTTCCTTGACAGGATGAGAAAAATGCTGTAAATAGTAACCCTGCTAATGTTGAAAATCCTATGCAGCTTTTTACACTGATCTTAGTAAAGATTGGGGAAAAGATGTTAAGATCAAGATTTCAAAAGTAACTGGTGACTTTGGGTGTTATGTTTAGAAAACATGTTAATACATCCCCAAGTCTAGTCAGAGTCTAGAATCAGCAGAAAGCCTACACACCACTTAAAGTCTCAGGATGTGTCTTAAACTGGTGCATACAGGTAGGTTTTGTGCTGGCCCTCAATTTCTCCCTTAATGGGTTTCAGTCTGCTCCGCTCCAGCTCTAGTCTAGCTCTTACATCATCAATAGAATGTTGATACACGGGGCCCAATTCTCACCTACACTAATGTCCCTTTAGGCCACTTTGGCAGCATAAAAGTCGCCTCAGAGGGCAGAAACAGCCTCATGAGAACACCGAGCACAGAGGCCTCCCCCCAGCTGGTGTTCAGCCTGGTATAAGGGTCTACACTGGCCCATTTCTCAGACATCCCCCCAGCTGTAGGGGGTGCATCGGCGTCATGGCCATAACACACTCACTGTGACTATTCTTTGCTTTCCAGGGCTTACAGGAAGTAGATCTTAAAATTAAAGCAGCACAAGGCTGTTCTAATTTACATGAGGGGCTGTGCAGGGTGCCACACAATCTCAGAATCCAGGGAGCACAAGATGTGGCTCAAAACCACCTTTACCCCCCTTGCTGCCACAAACATGGGCAGAGGACTAGAATGAGAGCCACCAAATGATTTTAAATGCTCATCAGCTGTTTACAGTGATGCAGTTAGCAGACATCAGATTAAACATTCCTTTTCTTTCCTGGATCTGGACTCTTGAGAACTGACAGGCTAAGCCATCAACCTGAAGGGATTCCAGACACAGAACTAGCTCCACCCAGAGTTCACTGATCTTTGGGGCACAGACCCAGACAACTCTATTTAGATACACATTTTCTGGACATTGGGCTGAGATTGCGAAAGGTTTTCCCGTATTTGATGAATTTGGGTGTCTGAAAGCAAGTCCCTCATTACTGCTCCCTGACGGAGTCAGCACCAGCTAAGACTGTTTGTTTTAAAGTTGTACTGGACTACAAGGGACTGAATGGCTAATGATAAACCCGAATACAAAATTGGACCCAAATGTCAAGAGCTCTAGGAACAATAAATGATCGTAGACAGGATTACCTGACCTTCATAGCTACAATGCAACTACTGCTTCAATAATCCTATACGCTTCAGCCAAGCCAAACAAGTTGATTTTTTAAATTATTTCCCCTTGCACACTCCTGAATAGATTCCAGCAGCATGCTCCTGTTCCTATACTGGTAGCTGGACAAGACATCATCAAATACATTTACATGCACAATATATTCTGATCAGGTGTTTCACCCATGTCAGGGTTAGTGGTCATTACTCTTGCTCTAGTCTAAGTTAGAAGCATGCTGCTTAGGAGAGCTTACAGAATCAGGTTTATAAACCCTTGGAAAGCACCAGCAAGTTGAGAGAGAGCTCAGCCACCATAATCTAGACTAGAAGAATGGCAGCATACTACAGAGATCAAAATTAGAGACTGTTATGAGGTACTGGAATTTCAGCACCTTTGGGACAGAATTTCAAGTACTGAACAACACACACAGTCATCTGTGCAACATACATGCATCTTCCAACCAAAAGCACTGTATTTTCGACCTCTCTACTTAATATGGGAAGACATTCCAAAGCTTCCTTGTCATGATCACTAGCAGACAATTATTGGTCAGAGTTGAAACTGTGCATTCAACTTGTTTTAAAGTTCCACAGCAAGCCAAGGAACTAAGGAATGCAACAGCATTGTCACAAAATTAACACCATGACATATGACTGTGGGTAATTCAAGAGAGATTTCTTTTGACTGCACTATTCTTGTATGGAGAATACCAACAAAGCTCCTGTCTTCTCCAACCTGCTGAGGGCTACCACCATGGCCCCCAGAAGCAGTAGCAGCCTGTTGGCGAGAAAGCAGCAGTGCGCTTTGAGGATTCCAGTAGCAAAGGATGCTAAGGAAAGGAAGCATGAACACCTATCTCCATGATACCTGTCTCCCCCTATCACTTTACATTTCCACAGAAATGCAATTGTTTGCACCAGTGGACTAGTCAGTCCACTTACAACTGCAATGTGAAATTAACAAATGTTGATAGGAGACGAGAGACAACATGGCTCCTAGATCTACCACATGGTACAATACACATCCACTAGGATAACTAGAAGGAGTAGTAGAACTGGTGCGCTGCTGCTAGTTTGGTGAAGCCAATGTTTCACCAGATACAAATTTAGAACGTGATCATTACTAAGGAAACTTAAGACCTCTCTTCCTGGTGAAGCGCTCTATCTACAACAAAGCTGTGAAAGTGAGAGAGGAGCGCAAGCAATGCGGCACTAACTGCTCTCAAAGCCCTCACCCAGTTTGTCTGAGGATGTGATAATATCAGCTGGAACGCACGAGTCCAGATCTGCATCCAAGATTCCCAGTGGGTCGAGCTGTGCTACATGATGCCCTCGAATCTATGAAATGGGCCAGGAATGGAAAGGAAAGTGGATACCAAAAGGAGGGGGGGGGGAAGGAAAGGGAAGGGATAAAAAAAGTTAAATTACATTCGAATTAATTTGCAGAGTAATTCTCACCGACGTTTGGAGAAACAGTTACTGGTGCATCATCAAAATTTACACAACTAATGCCGAGAGGATCAAGCTTTGCAATGTGGTGACCCCTGACCTGGAAGCAACAACACAGATCAGTTATTAAACAAGTTCATTAAAAGAGACATACATATTTTCACATTCTACCCTTTCTGCAAAGCCACTGTACAAAAGGGATCCACTGCATGTAATAAATGTATAAAAAAGTTGCCCATAAACATCACAACTTTTGTTTAAGAGCAACATGGAGTATACACCATATACAAAGTTTATCAGCATGGCCCCAGAACTTCCCTCCACCGCTCCGCTCCGTTCCCCTCCTGCTCCCCCCGAGTTAGCCATTATTAACTCCATTTTACAGTTCAAAGGAAGCTGTGGAGGGGAGATTACTTAGACCGTAAGCGCTTTGGGGAAGGGATTATGTCTTCATGTTCTGCAGAGGGACTTTTGAACTCTATCAGATAATTTCTGAAAGCATTTCCTAAATAACAGGTCAAGGGATTCACAAGCATGACCTGAACACATGCCTAAGAGAAACATTATTAATAGTCTCCTGGTTCCCATCAGATTCTAGGGTTCCCTTTCAACCCACAGTAGCAAGGAGACAAGAAAGTAGATTTATTGTATGTTGTGTGGTTTGGTAAATTGTTCTTATTTTGTTTCTGCTTGGATCACTAGGATGTCCTGGTTTCATATTTAAACAACATTTACAGTGTGAAGTTTCTCAGCTCAAAACCAGATAGCAGCCCAGAAGGCTCACATGGTTATGAATGCAGCAAAACACCTTCTCTACAGTGAAGAAATTTATAACACTGGGGGTCAAATTCAATATAGGCAAAGCAAAGATTTTCTTCTCCGCTGAAAGATTCTCAGAGATCAGAGAAGTGATCCCAAAGCAAAGAGTAGACCTACCACCACCTTGGATCTGTACAGGAGAGGCACTTGTTATCATACAAGTTTCCAGATTTTAAGAACTCAACCATGACTATTTCCTGTAAGCACCATAGCACGTTAAGAGTCAGCTCCCAGGTTAATAATCCCAGTGGTCAGACCAATGCCAAGTTGGCTGGCAGGCTTAAATGTGAATGACTAGTTAGTGCAGAGAATATAGTCCTGTTGCATTGCAACAATAATTCAAAAGAGAAGGAGTTGCGGGTTGGATTGGGAACACAAGAACAGCTGGCAATGCTCCAAGACTGAAGTTGGGCAGATACATCAGTTCAATTTCATAAATGGTTGACTGAACCAAGGAAGAAGACTTAAACCACTCAACAAGTTTAAGGACAAGAATAGCAAAGTGCTTCCAGCACAGAGGATGGTCCTAAGATGAGTCTCAAATAGTTTCGTCTTTTTCATTCTAGCGTAGCCCTCCCCTTACCACTGACACCAAGTTCCAAACTAAACAGGATGTTACCCATCAAAGGCCAATATTACAAGTCAGGTTCGGAGCTCATCTTTCTAAAGAGCTTTAGGCTGTTAAGGAATAAGTACGGGCACCCAGAAACCGCAGCGAGGAGCACAGTATAGACACCCAAACAGAGAGAATTCTAAAGGCTGTGCAGACATTGGTTTGATAAAGGATGTTTCTCAGACCATCTCTGGTCTATTACAGACTTTGGGCTGTTTTCTACTTGTGTGAATTGTTGTTAGGTATTCTTCAGAAACAGCTTCGGGAGTTCTGCTTCTGATATCAGAAAAGCTTGGGAAGATATCACTCAAACTCAGGAAAGTGTTGCTGAGGGTTCTGATCTGGATATTGCTCACACGTGCAGAGACACCCAACCCCACAATGAGAGAGGTTATGCCAGATCAGAATTTAGTTTTTTTGAATAAGTCTCATGCCAAACAGTTTCCTGCTGATGAGTTATGAGTTCTTCCCTCAGAAACTACTGGGGTCATTCCCACCAACTGCTTGCTCAGCTGCCGAAACTTTGAGTCAATAACTTCTATTTTCAGTATCTATAGTTTTATCCTCCAGCTAGGAGGCTGTTGTCCAGAAGCTGCAGATGGGTGTATCTAACAGTTTGGGCCTTAAAACACTGCTGTTCTTTATTCCACTGGTGTCAGCTGATTTTGAAACAGACTGCTGTTTCAGTTAGGGGGCCTGGAGAGCCAGTTTGATTTCTGAAAGTTTACTACAAGTTGAAGGCAGTATGTTGCCTGATCTTGGTGACCAGGCCTCTAGATTTTGCAGACATTTTGACTCCCTTCCTGATCAGCTTCCATTCTGAGCTGCAAGTTAGGATATCATATCTGCAGCGCCCACTCGAGTGTGGACCCAGTTATACAAATATAACAATTCCTTACAGTGGTATAGCTTATTTCCTTTCCTGAATATAACTGGGGTGTGGTACCACTTTAGCTATATTGGCATAGTTATTGGTACAACTTGGATGTATAGACAAGGCCTTAGTACTGTAAATGATCCCAGAGAGGTTTAGGAAGTGATTTCTGTGGTTTAATCCATTGAGGAGCCAGAATTTAGTGCTTGAAATTAGGGGAACTCACTGAGAAAGCGCTGAGCACCTGCATCACGTGACCTCTCCAGAGTTATTGCTGATGAGTCCCCACAGTCTTGGATTAGAATAAGAAAAATGTTCTCCTGCACCAGTCTGGGACCCACTCCCCACCCTTTGAACAGGCATGTGATAATCCATGAGGATTGTCCTGTAATTGAAACATGGAGAGATCCATTAGATCAACCAGTTCAGCTTCACAAATCATGCATGTCAAGGGGTCTGGGGTTCCAATGCTGGAAATCCTGTTCTTTGGTAACGGTGAACAGAGGAGGGTCAGCTTGCTGGTTATGGCTGTCAAACAGCTCAGAACTCAGAGCACCAGGAGATGGATTTGATAGTTGTCTGGTTTCTAACCCAACTCCCAAATCCCTGAATGTGTGGGGGAACTGGAAGAAGTTAGTTTCCTTTTATCTCCTAGATTTAATACAAAGCAGCTCTGCAGTGCAAACATGCTGAACTGCGTAGGCAGCCATGAAAGCAGCAAGGTATGGAATGCCACCTGAGTGGGTGGCATATGACTATTTCCTTCATTATAATCATACAAAGGCAGATTGATTAATTTTTGTAATGGCTGGTAGAGGCTTGTTTTGAGGCAGGAAAACAGACACATAACTACTGGTATGATTAGAAAGTAAAAGGCAGTTACCTTTTCCGTAACTGGTGTTCTTCGAGATGTGTTGCTCATGTCTATTCCACAGTAGGTCTGCATGCTCGCCAAGTACACCGGTGCCAGAAGTTTTTCCCCTAGCAGTACCCGTGGGGGGGGGGGGGGGGGATGGGGGGGTGGAGGGGGGAGGGAGAGCACCCCCCGCAAACCCTGGAGTGGCTCCTGCCTGGTGCAGTATAAGGGGAGCTGCGCATTCCCCCCCACCCTCAGTTCCTTCTTGCCAGACAACTCCAGCAGAGGGGAAGGAGGGTGGGATGTGGAATAGACATGAGCAACACATCTCGAAGAACCCCAGTTACGGAAAAGGTAACTGCCTTTTCTTCTTTGAGTGATTGCTCAGGTATATTCTACAGTAGGTGATTCCAAGCTGTATCTGCTGGAGGTGGGTAGGAGTTCACAAGTTCTCGGGATGGAGTACCGTGCCCTGCCGAACCCGGCGTCATCCCTGGTTTGGGAGACTATCGCATAGTGTGAGGTAAAAGTGTGAACCAAAGACCACGTTGTGGCCCTACAAATGTCCTGAATAGGGACATAGGCCACGAAGGCAGCCGACGAGGCCTGTGCCCACGTCGAGTGTGCCCTAACAATAGGCAGCGGGGGAACACCCGCCAACTCATAACAGGAGCGGATGCATGAAGTGATCAAGTTGCCCAGCTGTTGAGTGGAAATTGGCTGGGCTCTCGTGCGCTCAGCTGAGACAACAAACAGCTGCAAGGACTTTCTGAATGGCTTGGTTCGCTCGAGGTAGAAAGCCAGAGCTTGCCTCACATCGAGCGTGTGGAGGTGGCGTTCCTCATTAGTCGCGTGGGGTTTGGGGCAAAGGACTGGTAGAAAAATGTCCTGACCCATGTGGTACGGGGCCCAATTCTCACCTACACTAATGTTCCTTTAGGCCACTTTGGCAGCATAAAAGTCGCCTCAGACGGCAGAAACAGCCTCATGAGAACACCGAGCACAGAGGCCTCCTTCTTGATGGGCCCGGTAGTCCTTCTGCGGGACGGAGGGGGGGCAGGGCCACAATGAGCTCCTCCAGACAGGGCGAGGAGGCCGGTGCAGTGCTTTGGGTGTCGGCCGGCACCGGAGGATCCACCACCTGGTCAGACTCCGGGCACGGCACCGAGGAAGTGGGTCCCGTCGACTCTTTCCTCGGCGGTTTAGGGATGGAGGCTGATAGTGCTTCTGATGCCCCGGCCACCGAGCGAGCCCCCACCGTGGGCTGCGCCGGAGGCCAGGTGCCCACTGGTACCACTGGGCTGGCCACGACGCATGGTGCCACTGCACTTGCTAAGGCACCAGCGGGGCCGGCCAATCAAGCTGGTTAACCTGGCCTGTAGACGGGCGATTGTGAGCGGAGGTAGGGCTGGTGTACAACACGCTGCTGCCCCCGGACCAGGAGTGGCAGCGGTGCCAGGATCTATGTCGACCACTGGATCATAACCTCGAGGCGGGAGAACGGCACTGACTGTAGTAGCTGCTCTGTGAGCGGTCTTGACAGGTGGACCCGCGATGGCGAGGAGCCGGCGATCGACGCCCGGAGCTACGGTGCCTTGGCAGAGACTTTGAGCAGGATTCCGAGCCGGAACAGCATCGATGGTCATGCCGCGACCGACTGCAGTACCACCTTCGAGACGAGGACCGCTCGCTCCGTGAAGACGAGTGGTGCCGGGAGTCCTGATCAGATGGCACCCATCCAGACAGTCTAGCCGGCGTTGAGGGCGATCCACATGGACTTAGCCCTGAACCGTCACTGGGCGGTGAGTGGTGTTGGGAACGTTCCCTCGACCGAGACCGGGCCAGCGGCGATCCCAGCGGCGCCTTGCCTCTGCAGCGTGGGGCCGACATCGGTGCTGCTTCCAGCACCAGCATGGACACGACATCCTTAGCCGCCTGGAGGGCTTCAGGCGTAGTGGCATCCAGACATCCGGAGAGGCCTGTTCCCAAGGAGCCAGGCTACTCCACTCAGCATGAGTCGGAGGCCTAGGGCCCGATGGGGACCGAGGACTACCCGACATGGGCCTAGCCTCTGTCCCAGACTTCACTCAGTGCCGTTGAGAAGAGGGAGTCTTTCTGGTCCTGTTGGCATGCCCCATGGAAGGGGAGCGGTGGCGACTAGTCAAAGGTACCGGAGGGTCTCCGCGTACTAACGCTGCTGTGCCGGATACCGGATCAGAGCGACGTGCCGGGGTCGGGGCCAGCACCGACTCCATCAGGATAGCCCAGAGTCTAATGTCCCTTTCTTTTTTGGTCCAGGGCTTGAACGAATTGCAGATCTTGCACCTTTTGCTGATATGGGTTTCTCCCAAGCAGCGCAGACAGTCTGTGTTGGGTCACTCCTTGGCATAGAATGCCTACAAGAGCCGCACGACTTAAATCCCGGGGCATGCCCTGGCCCGGGCTCAGAAACTAACTAAACTTCACTGAAAACTAAACTGACTACAGGTACTGCTGAACAAACAGTTCTGGAGACAAGCTGCAGGAAGGCTGGAGCTAAGCAGTTCCAACGCACCTTCACTGGTGGCAAGAAGGAACTGAGGGTGGGGAGAGGCACCCCTCCAGGGGTCGCTGGAGGTGCTCCCCCCCACAGGTACTTCTAGGGGAAAACTTCTGGCACTGATGCATGTGGCGAGCACGCACACCTACTGTGGAATACACATGAGCAAATCATTCGAAGAAGAAACCACCATTCCTGCCACTACGAAACTCAGCAGTTTCTTCTTCCCCTATAATTAATTTGGAGATATTCCAGTTCAATCCAGTTTTTAAGATGGTAATTGCCTGGTGCTTTTAAAGAGGCTATATGTCACAAACATCTGCTTTATCTGCCAGGCTCTGTAGTCCTTTCCTTTAAGGGCTTTTCTACATGGGAAAGATATCCTGGCACTACTTTACTAGAATAGTTATACCAGTATAACTCACTGTGTGGACACTCTTATTCTGCCATTTCAAAGGCTGTGGCAGGGAGAGAAAAGGAAGAAATGGGGATTTGATATTCACTAGTAATTGGATTTAGAAAACAAAACAAAAACAAAACCCACAATAACCTCAGGCTGGACTACGTATACACAACTAAAATCCAAGTATTTTTCTTGTTGGTTTGCCTACTTATTCTACAAACCAAGAATGGGCAGACATTGGGTTTAGCTGCTAACATAAATTAGCATTGGTACTGAGGGAAGTAGAGTGAAGTGGATGATTCTGCCATACAATCAGGGATGATATCCAAGACCATCTACAGCAGATTTCAACTTGACCTTGAGCGACGGCCTGACTTTTGGCCTAGAACCAGTGCCTATGTAGTACCAAGCAGGGTATGAGCTAAATACTGCAAACTTGACCTCTTGTTCCATGAGCATGCAAGGCCTAGAGTCCTGCAGAAGAGACACAGCTCTGCAGCAGGAGGGGTAGAAGCAGAGGCACCACAATGTCGCTCAACAGCGATCCTGCTGGAACAACACCTGTATTAACGGAGCTCATTTCAGCTCTCCCAGTGGGGAGACAGTTCAGGTAACAAGGTTTGCATTCAGGGGCTGGGAAAACAAACCTAGCCTTTATGAAAGTATAGGCTTGATCCAGTTTCCTAGGCAACAGTTCCAAATATGATAACACCCCTACCATGCCTGGAGTGATCCTAACTTCTCATGGGAGCTCTTCCTTAGCGGCAGCGCCAGACAGCAGCTGAGAGATGGTGAGACATGAGTTAAGAATAAAAAGTTCTGAATGGTAATTAGCAGCTTTGCAAACCTGCTACAGGGGCCGCTAATAAAGGGGATGGTACAATGTGTGTGGAGTTGAGGGGATGATCAGATGAGATTTCTTTCTTTTTGAAGTGTATAAATCGTGAGAGACTTGTCCACAATAAAGATCACAGGCTTGACAAAGTGGAGAGCAATTAAAAATATATGAGCCAGCCTCAGCAGCAGCATAGGAAACCACTAAACCACAAAAAAGGGTAAATTTAAGAGCATCTTGAGAAAAAACAGCCTCTGCAAGGAAATCAGAAGCAGCGTAGATTCCATAGTTTATAGATGTTCTCTCCAAGAAAGGACGCCTGCTCCCCTTGACGTGTTGATTTTTGGCATCAAGCTTTGTATTGATCCGAATGTTTCAGCCAGCATATTTAAATGTATTTAAGTAGCCAGCGACAGCATGGCCTCTTCCTAACTGCAGATGAGAAATGTATCCTGCATTTTTATTTTAGGATATCAGGGATTAATCCTGGAAGTGTGTTGGAACACTGGAGACAGAGTTGTTGCACAGCAGCACGTTTTAAGCTAGGAATGAAGTGGGAGATGCATTATTGTTAAGAAGTTAATTCTAGAAACTAATTATCCACCAAACAGTCAGGGGTGGGCAAAGGTATGTCTCTTGTTTTGCAGTTGATGGGATGGGGTTAATAACTAGCTTAGCTGTAATAATCACTTTATTTGGGTAAAAACAATGGTTTTGGTTCTCCTATTATCTAGGAAGTGTCAGCTAATGCATCCTCCCAATAGATCAGTGGCTTGCAGTTAAAATTAGGTAGATTTTACACACAGAACAGCAAGGAAACATTCTTAAGCTATACTTACCATGTAAATACAACACGAACAGCCAGAACCATGGAAGCCTTTTCCAGCACCCCAGGGTAAACGGTTTAGTTCCACCAGTAGTTCAGAAAAGTGACACCGCATGCAGTTTGCTTACCCAGTCACCAAAATTCTGCATGTGACTTCAGGCAACAACCTGAATAGTAACAGGGCTGATTCTTCATTACGCTGCCCTTTGTCTAGGAGGCTCTGACACCAGTGCAAGGCAAGTGGCAATGACTATACAAGCTGCTGGCAGTCAAGAATCAGGCCCCGTGTCTTTAAAAAGGAGCAAATCCTGAACTGAAGACTGGTATCCATTCACCACCACCGCCACACAAAAGAGTGTTCTTACCTGATATGCCCTGATAAGAGATTGCACTGCAAGATGGTCGTCCACTAGTTTATCTACATTCGGCTGTGCTTGAACCAGGGACTGTGCTTGCGTCAGTGCAGACAGGCTGGTGCTCAGTGGAGGGGGGCTTTGGTAAGCAGTACCTGGAGCAGCTCCAGCATTGGCATTGCGAAAGAATATGTCCCATGACTAAGGAGACAAAAGGAAAGAGCAGAGTGATAGATCCTTTGCACAAAAATTCAAAAGCATTAAACTCCATCCCAGACCTTGTCTAAACTAGCATTAGGACTGATCTACATTCAAAAGTTAGGTCATCCCAGCTACATCGCTCAGGGGCATGAAAAATCCACACACCCCTTAATGATTAGTTAAGCCAGCCTAACCTCTGGTGTAGACAAGGTTAGTTTTCTGGAAAAATTCTTCTATCAACTTAGCTACTTCCTCTTGGGGGGGTCAGAGGAGAGGGAAGGGGTGCCCTAACTACACCAACGGGAGAACCCCCTCCTGCCGGCATGGGTAGTGTCTACACTAAAGAGCTATAGCAGCAGCTGTGCCACTGGAGTGTTTCAAGTGTAGACAGGCTCCCAGTAGCCTAAAAATCTCCCACTTATTCACAGTTGCCATTTCACACAGCTAAACACACTGACAGCAGCCGGAGAGTCAGATTTGACGGCCAGAAGGCACCATTGTGGTAGTGTAGTCTGATCCCCTGCATAAAACAGGCCATACGACTGTCCTGAATTAATTCCTGCTGCAAGTCCAATTGCTGTGCATGAACTAGAGCATATCTTTTAGAAAGACATCCAAACTTGATTTACAAATTTTCCATTGAAGCAGAATCCACCACAATTGTTGGCAAGTTGTTCCAACGAGCAATTACCCTGATTGTTAAAAATGTGTGCCTTATTTCCAGTTAGAATTTGTCTAGCTTCAACTTTCAGCCATTGGATTCTGTTATACTTTTTCCCTGCCACATTGAAAAGCCTTTGTGACATTATACTCCATAATCTTTATGAAAATATGCTTGATAGGAATATGACATAACTAAGATGTACTTTAAGCAAGATGGGCCTTGTAAGGTATCATTGGATAGGTGATGATTTACTGAATAGGATTATCCTATTTGTATGCACGTATCATGTCTGTCTCTGAAATTAGAAATATTGACTACGTATCTATATTTCAACTGTGTTACTTTGAGTGACGCCCCCTGCTAACACTTCAGGTACAACAATGAAAATGCCCGTGATGGCCCATCAGCAAGAGACAATGGACTGTAAAAGAGCTTAGTCTTCCTGTGAACGGGTGGGTCAGCCTGTGAAGAATGGCTACAGGGGCGCTACAGAGACATGTGACCATGTCACCTGACACTGGAACCCATCTCGAATTCTGTACTTTTCCACGAGAAGCTGGGGGGCAGGGGTCACACTAGGAAACAAAAGACGTGGGGAGCAAGGTAATCCAGGTTGTGAGTTCTACCCTGCTACCCCACCCAAGATGAATGCAGGAAACAACTAAGACTGAACTGGGGGAAGAACTGGACCCAGGCTGGAAGGGCGTCTGGCCTGTGAAGATTATTAGAATCAGAACTTACATGTAACCAGTTTCTTTAGTGTATTAAACTTAGTTTGCATGCTCTGGTTCATTTTCTTCATAATCTGCCTTGTTCTGTCTGCTACCTCCTTAACTACTTAAAATATACCTGTTATAGTTAATAAATCTATTTCTAATTTACAATATAACCCAATTTATGTGATTTCTAATTGGGGCGCGGGGGGGGGGGGGGGGAAGAGAAGTGCATACCCTCGTCCCCATTGAGAGAAGAGGTGAATTTCATATTATTTTGAGTTTGTACTCCAAGGGGTGGTGGACATCTGGGTTCTGTGGCAAGCCCCTTAAGCTGAGCCTTCTCAGAGCGGATCTCTGTCTCTCTGTGCACCTGGGTGCGGCCCTGCCTGTGTGCTAGGCTGGAAAAGGCTGGGGAGCCCAGCCCAGCAAGACCAGGTAAAAAGGGGGCCCAGGCTGGCAGAATAGTCAGCTCAGCACACCAGGTGACATCCCAGGGCGTCCAACCCGTCACACCTCTATTATCCAATTTCTGTTCCCCATGCAAGTGCTTACAGACCGCTCAAGTCACCTCTTAACCTTCTCTTTGTTAAGCTACAGAGATTGAGTTCTTTGACTCTTTCAGTCTAAGGCAGGTTTTCCAATCCTTTAATCATTCTCATGGCTCTTCTCCAAAACCTCTCCAATTGATCAACATCCTTGAATTTTGACACCAGAACTGGACACAGTACTCCAGCGGCAGTCACACCAGAGCCAAACCCAGAGATAACAGAACCTCTTTACTCTAGAGACTAGTCTACACTCTTGTTACCTTCGTGGCAGCCAACAGTGATGAATTTTAAGGCGTTGGGGGAGGAAGACACACAGCTGCCTCATGATCATGCCCCACCCTAGAGGCCAAGCACACCATTTAAGATTTTAAACATTAACAATGCAGACTTGCTAACATTTAGCAATTAATGAATTCATAGATTTTTTTTTCCAACACAGCTCCACATGAATGGCACACATTGCATGACTGGGACAAATCCCCCCTCCACAACATATTTAAGGTAATTGTATGTACAATTCACAGAAAGTGGAGAGGGCAAGAGATGGCATTGACAAGGTCCCTGCCCCAAGAGTACTTAAGATCTGTGACAAAATGAAAGACCATACAACACACCCGATAGAATTAGCATGAGAAAGGAGAAGGGTTACAGTAATAAGGTTACACGATTACTATACTCTGGTATGAGCTTATAAACTATATGCACATATATATATTTTCAATAGGACAATTCACTTGTGAGTAACATGGAAGTAGCAGGCGTATCGGAGGAATAAATGGTAGAGCCAAAGCACTCAGGAGGATATTTCCAAGCACAGGGGTAGAGATTGGAATGAAGTTTACTACATTTAACCCGTTCTTTACGGATTTAAGGTTTAAAACCTGGCGGGAGGGAGGAATGTTAAGTCGTCCCCCACTTCAGCTCCCTCGCCCCCCTAAAAGCTCTGGATGTGGGAGTGTGGTGGAGCGACAGTACTAACCACAAAGTTAGTGAGGTAAAATCTTTTATTGGCGCAACTTCTGTTGATGAAAGAGACAAGCTTTTGAGCTATAGAGTTCTTCAAAAGCTTGTCTCTTTCATCAACAGAAGTTGCTCCAATAAAAGATTTTACCTCACCCACCTTGTCTCTCTAGTATCCTGGAATTGACACAGCTACACCACCACTGCAGACAGCTCTGAGCACACACATTAGCTCATTGATCCTCAATCCTGCTCCAGTGAAGGCGGCAGATAAACACTGCCCCCATTTTACAGATGAGGAAACGGAGTCCTGAGGGTAAGAGTCTGATTTTTTGGGTACAGAGCACCTCAAGAAAGCAGGTCCGCACACCACTTGGCCAAAGCCAAACAGCAATTCAGAGGCAGGAATGGGAGAAGAACTCTAGAGTTCCCATCTCCCAGCTCTATGCAGATGCACGCAAGCAGCAGTCATTCAAGCTGCCTCACACAGGCTGCTCTGCGAAGGTATCTTGATCTTGACCTGGTGGGGCACCTCTAAGAGTGAAGGGATAGATGCGCCTGCATGACTCATCTAATCCTAGTTCTCTCTTTGGAGGCTGCTAATGATGCACTCAGATACTGCAGGGAAGTAGGCCACATAGGTACCTAGATATAAGGTCATGTACAATTTGGGACAGTTGCATGGTAGGAAGGTCAACTTGTTTTACAACAGCCAACAAAGAGCCATCCATTCATGGGGGCTTTGGTCACCACTGTGCTTTGAACCAGTGACCTAGAAGTCAGAGGAGGTCCCATCCTCTAGTGTCAGCTCTCTGCCCCACTCAGACTGTCAGGTTTCCGTTCAAATGGTTTTGTTACTTTTAAAGGCAACCAGCATTTTCAAATGCTAGCCCTCACACGCTATGCTAGAAAGAAAACCAAACTAATGGCTGAGGGTGACTGTATCACAAGGTTATTGCAAGCATATCTGTATTTTACAGAGGAGTGACCAAAAGCTTGTCTTAATGGATGGCCCTTCGTTGGTTTACACACAACAAGCTCAAATTCCTACCATCCAGCTGTCCCAAGTTGTACATGGCCTATTCAGTACCAACACAGCCCACTTCACTGCAGTGTACAGGCTGCTCCCAGCATTTTGAGCATCATATTGATTAGCCATAACACACTGTTAAAAAAACCACGTGCAGCAACTGGTGGCCTGTCCACATTAACTGGTGTTAGCAACACTGGGAGCACTAAACTGAACAGATTACATGTGCATAATGGTCCCTTCTGGCCTTGAAGTCTATGAACCAGTATTAACAAGGATGGGAAGTTTATAAGGAAGAATCTCCTGTAAACTAAAAGGGAAGAATTAAGTAATACATGTGTCTGATGAAGTGGGTATTCACTCACGAAAGCTTATGCTCCAAAACGTCTGTTAGTCTAGAAGGTGCCACAGGACTCTTTGTTGCTTTTTACAGATCCAGACTAACACGGCTACCCCTCTGATAACTAAGAAATAGTTCCGTAATGTCAGCTCTTGCTATTCTTAGAAAATACAGTCTCGTGGTTACAGTGCTGGAGTCATGAGTTCTGGGCCCCTTTGCTGACACTACACGGACGTGCTGTGTTACCACTGGCTAGTCACTTCCCTTCTCTGTGATTTCCTCTCTTCACCTCTGAAACATACATAGTATCTCCCTGCACATGGGGCCTTTGTGAGAAGTTTGTGAAGAGCTTTGAAATTAATCCTCAAATGAAAGAAGAGAAAGGAGGGCAACGCTAAAGGTCAGGTTCGAAAAGGAGATGTGAAATGCTACCACGCAGACCTTGTAACAACATGCAGTAGCTTTTACAGGGGTACATCTTATCCACCGCAGCACTTAAAGTATTGAACATAATTTTGGCTAAGACTAGGACAGCCTTCAGACCTATTTCAGTGCCTTTTCTGTTCAAGTGTCAGAAAAAACTGAGTTTACAGGTGTCAGGAAATAGCGAGTACTACTGAAAGCCAGAACACACACACACACACACGGGCTCTGCAGAAAGCAGAATAGGCTCTTCTCTGCTAGCAGGTGTTTTCCAGGGACTGGTGTTCAGAGCAGAGCTGCTGCAGTGTTGGCGGATCACATGGTAATGGGAAAGCTATTTCCAGCAGTTCTGATTTACAGACTACCATTCACATGGCTCCACAAGGTGATAAATTTAGAAAGAGGTCATAATGCAGGAAAATAAACTGTGGTTTTTAAAAAAAAAAAAATCACTTATTGATCCTGGTGCCAAAGCGTTCTCTCTGTATTTTAATCATGTTCATCAGGCATCAGACTAGCCAGGGCACAAAAAAGGGACCCAGTGTAAAAAGGAGGTAGGGCTATGAGACAGAGGAAGATTCTTAAATCAAGGCTTTTCTGGGGAACCCTTTGTGTCACAGTGCCCATTCTGACACTTCTAGTAACTAATGTGGAACAATACCAAATTAGCCACACACTAGCCTGGGTCTGCAATGCTGACTGAGCAGAAACATATACCCTACCCATTTCTTTTCTTTGGATTTAAAAGCCATAGTGCTGTACAAATCTGATGAACTCTAGCAGTCTAATACCTATGTCTATTCTCCATACCTAACCTGATAAGCCTCACTCTGGTCTGACAGCTATTTGGCATAGCAGTTCTAGGCATAAGGATTCTGAAACAAAGCAAACACGTTTAATCAATACCTGTCTTCATCACAGCAGTGCTGTGGAAAGCTGCAGGACTCTTTTAGACACCACAATGGCGCAGACATTATGATGGTGGGTGTGGTTTAAGAATCTGAAGAGATAATTAATGCTGCTTGTGATAGGAGGGAGTTTGCCTCTGTGTTTTGCTTTCCTACAGATTAGAAAAGCCTGAATTTCGAGACCAAAGAAAGATCTGGGAAGGGGATTGAGAAATGGGGAGACTGCACCAGAGAGATTTCCTCCTCAGTTGACAGTATCCTGTGCTGCTGCCAGATTTCTCAAGACCGATTTAAATGTGGGACTCAGAGCAGGATGAAGACTCTGGTGGCTTTGGCTTTTGTCAGGTTTAAGGAGTAGTTGCCAATTGCTGGGTCTCAGACAGGGGATGTCAAAATGATCTTCCCATTCAGGGGCTCGTAGGTTAGGAGAACAACCACATAGGTGGACATGAGCAACTTAAACACCCCCCCTTCCCCGATCTGGTACTCTAACATTATTAGCTCTTAGATATTGCTTTTTCATCATAGATCTTAAAGCACCTCAAAAGGAGGTCAGCATCATTATCCTTATTTTACAGAAGGGGGAACTGAGGCACAGAGTTCATATGACTTGCCCAAGATCACCCAGCAGGGAACAGGAACCCCAAGTCTCAGTCCATTGCTTTATCCACTAGGCAAAACAAGGGTTATAACATTTAAACACACAAAAGCAGTAGCTTCTTCCTCAAAGCAAATGTAGAAAGTAACTTTTGCTCTCCATGTATCATACTCAAGACCAAATGCCCAGCTGTGCTCTAGCCTGTCCACCTGTTCTTTTCCTTGACTAACTGAGCAACAGCTGTTCAGTGACAGACCACCACAAATTCCTGTGTTCAAACAAATGCCAGAGGTATGATAAACAAAAATGAAAAGCCTTCAGAGTTCACACTGAATCTCAGTTCTTCACTCATCCGCATGAGGAATCTTTTTGTTCAACTATAACAATCTCTCTCCATCTCATACAGGTCTTTCAGCGCCAAAACAGTCTTTTAGATAAATCCTGCAACAAGGAGTTACATTTACCATCAAACTTATAAGCCACAAATATCTCTTTGATGGGCTAAAGCTGAATGACAACCGGAAGTACTAACAAGGAACCTATTTCAGCAACAGTGCCATCCTGTTTCTTAGAATCCTAGAATATCAGGGTTGGAAGGGACATCATGAGGTCATCTAGTCCAACCCCCTGCTCAGAGCAGGACCTATCTCCAGACCCCTAAATGGCCCCATCAAGGATTGAACTCACAACCCTGGGTTTAGCAGGCCAATGCTCAAGCCACTGTGCTATCCCTCCCCCCCCCGTCTCTCTCATCCTGTTTCTAGCACCTGATGATTCAGAAGATGGGAAACCAATGCAACTCACCTAAACACAGTGTTACATTCTTTTGGGGTTGGGGAGGGGAGAAAAGCTATGCTATCCTGGGTTGGAGTCAGTATGCATCCTGAAACATGCTGGTTGATTCTCTTCCATCACACCTCTAAACTTGACAAGTTCATCAATGGTCACTTACAGCTAAGGCTAAGATTTCACGGATAGGTCAGGGACAATAAAAAAAATAAAAAAATTCAAAGAAGCCAGTGACCTGTCCCTGACTTACTAAAAATATTCATGACAAAATGGGGAACAGCTGAGCAGCTGCGAGGGCCAGCTGGGAGCTCCAGGGGTCCCCACCATCTGTGGGGGCTGAAGTCCAGGGTCCCCCTGCAGCAGCTCGGAGCTTGGGGGCTCTGCTGTGGGCAGGCAGGGTACCCCGCAGCTCCCAGCCACTGTGGGACCCTGCAGCTCCCAGCCACCACTGGCTGAAGTCACAGAGGTCTTTGGAAGTCATGGATTCCGTGACTTCTGTGATCTCCGTGACAAAATTGTAGCCTTACTTATAGCTAAGGCCCTTCGTTCTCAGTTTAAACTCATTTTTAATTGAAAAATTCCCAGGTTTTACAAAAAATATTATTCTTTTTTTTATTTTCACCCTACTTTTGTATCATTCAAATATATGAAAAATAACTTGTTTTATTAGGAAAATACAGTAGTCTGTGGGTATATGCAAAGCTGCCTGTTGAAGTAAGGCAATTTGTTTGTTTGTTGTGTGTATCTTCTAGACTAACAGATATGCATGCAAGCTCTGAAGTACTGATGAATCTCACACCCAACACATACACATTTCAAGCTATTAGCAGATAATGGTTTAAAGATCTGACACACTAAAAGAGGAAGACAATGAAAATCTGTATCAGAATGTGTTTCAGAACAAGGAAATATTTGAAAGTTTTAAAACACAAAAACAGGAGAAAAGGATGAAGTTGAGTATATGTACGTACTTACAGACTAATAGTTCTGTGTCTACAACAGTCAACTGTTTATTCAAATGAAAAGTTGTATTTGGTGATTAGAGAGATATTGTTTTCTTAAACTCAGAGGTAGCATTGTGTTTTGAGTTCTGTTTTAGTTCTCCAGCAAACCACATTGATGAACGGAATTCAAAGCATTAATCTACTGAATAAGTTTTTCCCCCGTCTTTCCATCTACCAAAATAAACCCGGATATTTACCCAGAAAAATTATTAATAGCTTTTTGCACGGATTTTCACCTGTTTTTGGTGTTGTGGTAATAAACACTGATTAATTTCTTGGAAAAAATTAAATAGAAACTAAAAACAAAGAGCCCTATATATAGCCTAGCTCACATGACACTACCACAGTTATGGTTATCACTAGCATAGGCGCTGACTGCATGGGTGCTCGGTGGCTGGAGCACCCACGGGGAAAAATTAGTGGGTGATCCGCACCCACTGGCAGTCAAGCTCCCCCCACCTCCTCCCTTGGGCACACTGCATTCCTGCTCCTCCCCCTCTCTCCCAGCACTTCTGACGGCCGCCAAACAGCTGTTTGGCAGCGCTCTGGGAGGGAGGGGGAGGAGCGGGGGCACAGCACGCTCAAGGGAAGAGGTGGGAAAGAGGCAGGGGATTTGGGGAAGGGGGTGGAATGGGGGCAGGGTGGAGGCGGAGCAGGGGTGGGGACTTGGGGAAGGGGATGGAATGGGGACAGAGCCAGGGGCAGAGGAGGGTTGAGCACCCACCAGCAGGAGCAGAAGTTGGCGCCCATGATCACTAGCCCCTGGTGCCTGAGCCTTCAAGTTACCCATTAGGCTGAAAGTAAAGTAAATTAGACAATATTTCATTCAGCCATTTCCAAACTGTGGCACACACTCAGGCATGTTTTTCCAGGTACTTTATCATACTGGATAACTCCCAAACATTTCAAACTTACAACAGGCTTTGCTCTCACTAAGGACTACTAATTTGATGTATTTGAAGTTGGGGTTATAAACAAAGTTATAGAAGTTGATGATTATTGTGTTGCTTCCAACTTTGGCACAGCCAACAAAACCAGGAGATTTGAGAACATGGAGCACTGAGGATTAATGGAGTCTGGGGGCTGCATTTGTTCTGCCCTTTGGAAATCTTTATACTGCACAGATGTTTTTGAAAATGACTAAATATCCTCCTCCCAAGTGCTATCTTTGCTTATCATAGGACGATGTACTTTGACTTTTACTTCAGCAGATGCTGAAGGTCAATTGCAGCACGTAATTAGTCTAATCAGGTTTCCCTCCTCTGACCTTCCTTTGTACTCATGACCGTGTTCCAAGTATTGCTCAAATGAGTGAAGATAAATGCAATTCTAAACCTTGCTACTACAATGGTGGGAAGAACTGGTTTGCATGAGTGCTCTAGCTTTTTGAACAGCACCCACCTTGGCAAACAGAAGATCTGTGCACCTGAGGAAGATGGTACATAAGAATTATCATTGCCAAAACTCCTTGTTCTTTCCCTCCTGCTCTTACTTGTTTTGGCTAACTGAGCCCAGAGCAATTCTGATGCACACTTGCTGTACTGGAATTACAGACAAAGCTACTAGTAGGTACTGTACTCCCTCCAAATATGTCTTCCTTTGCCCACTTCCAGGTTTGAGAGCTTGTTTATTCATAACACCACCAGAACCCTTAATATGGAGCATTAAGGGTAAGTTAGATGTAGCTACCACATATCAAGAGAACATTATTCATCTAAACATTTGGAAGCCTGGACATTTTTATTTTACCTGAATTAGTCTATTTCAGTTTTTGCTTCTCATGCTTTAGACGCATGGCAGAGTTAATTACTCTAAAAAATGTCAGAAACAGACCTCCCCAAAAGCCTTCCTAATAACCAGCACCCCGCAGAGAGAGTGGAGCCCTTTGAGGATACCTTACTAAGCATATAAAAACATACCTCCTCTCCCTTTCACTTCTTTCCTTGCAGCTCATAGATTCATAGACTTTAAAGGTCAGAAGGGACCATTGTGATCATCTAGTCTGACCTCCCGCATGATGCAGGCCACAAAAGCTGACCCACCCACTCCTGGAATAATTCTCTCCCTTGACTCAACTATTGAAGTCCCCAAATCATGATTTAAAGACTTCAAGTCGCAGAGAATCTTCCAGCAAGCGAACCCTGCCCAGCAAGCGACCCCTGCCCCATGCTGCGGAGGAAGGCGAAAAACCTCCAGGGCCTCTGCCAATCTACCCTGGAGGAAAATTCCTTCCCAACCCCAAATATAGCGATCAGCTGAACCCCGAGCATGCGGGCAAGATTCTCCAGCCAGACCCTCCGGAAAAAGTTCTCTGTAGTAACTTTTAATATCCCATCATTGATCATTGTTACTAATTACCAGCAATGGTGCGTTATTGACCTATTGACTAAAGTCATGTTATCCCATCAAACCATCCCCTCCATAAACTTATCAAGCTTAATCTTAAAGCCAGAGAGGTCTTTCGCCCCCACTGTTTCCCTCGGAAGGCTGTTCCAGAACTTCACCCCTCTGATGGTTAGAAACCTTCATCTAATTTCAAGCCTAAACTTCCCGACGGTCAGTTTATATCCACTTGTTCTCGTGTCCACATTAGTACTGAGGTGAAATAATTCCTCTCCCTCTCTGGTATTTATCCCTCTGATATATTTAAAGAGAGCAATCATATCCCCCCTCAGCCTTCTTTTGGTTAAGGTAAACAAACCGAGCTCCTCGAGTCTCCTTTCATACGACAGGTTTTCCATTCCTCTGATCATCCTAGTGGCCCTTCTCTGTACCCGTTCCAGTTTGAATTCATCCTCTTTAAACATGGGAGACCAGAACTGCACACAGTACTCCAAATGAGGTCTGACCAATGCCTTGTATAACGGAACCAGCACCTCCTTATCCCTACTAGAAATACCTCGCCTAATATACCCCAAGACCGCATTAGCTTTTTTCACAGCCACGTCACATTGCCGACTCAGTCATCCTGCGATCAACCAGGACTCCGAGGTCCTTCTCCTTCTCCCACCTTTTGGCAGTGCTCCCCCTACATAGCCCTGTTCCTCTATACCTCTTCTGCATATCCTTGATCATCTCCTCCCCCCACCACTGTCTCCCTACAGCCGAATGCCCCCCCTTCTCCTAGATTTCCCCTCTCAAAAAACTACTCCACGTATGCAGCAGCTCACCTGTCTTGGCTCTCAAGAAAGCTGCTGCGTAGTGTGCCAGTGGAAACATAACAGGGTGGTGGTAAGCAGGAGTGCTAGGGGAAATAGCTGTGTGGTAGGAGGTGGTGGAGAAGAGATTTTGGGTAAGGACAGGGGCTATGGAAGAGCTCAGTTTCTCTGCATCATGCTTAAAGGACTCTCCTGACACTGCACCCTAAGGGCTTCACGGCTTTGTGAGCCAGGGAGCAAGGGCAGCCAATGCTGAGATACTCCACTGGCACTGCTGTTGCCAGACGTGTCAGAGTCAAGGCTGCAGAGTAGGGGGAAACTAAGGTGCCTGCACCCAGGCACTGGCATTTGAGTAGCTAGGCCAGGGGTAGGTAACCTATGGCACGCGTGCCAAAGGTGGCATGCGAGCTGATTTTCAGTGGCACTGTCACTGCCCGGGTCCCGGCCACCGGTCCGGGGAGCTCTGCATTTTAGTTTTAAATGAAGCTTCTTAAACATTTTAAAAACCTTATTTACTTTACATACAACAATAGTTTAGTTATATATTATAGACTTATAGAAAGAGACCTTCTAAAAACATTAAAATGTATTACTGGCACACGAAACCTTACATTAGAGTGAATAAATGAAGACTCGGCACACCACTGCTGAAAGGTTGCCGATCCCTGAGCTAGACACTGCTGAGTTTGTGCTCAGAAGACAAGAACAGCAGTGTTAGGAAGCCCTTTATATGCTAATATCTTGGCAAACCATTATGGAAAGTTTCAGCTGCCCTTCACAGGGTTATGGTGTCAAGCTTGGAAACGAACTTCAACTATTTGTCCGAGAGAGGGATGTTAGTTCTGCTTGGAAAGCAAGTCACAGCACAACATTAACTAGGGGGTCATCAGACACTTCCACAGTGCGCACACAGAATGTAGTCTTTCCCTTTCAGTAACTACTGGATCACATTTTGGTTGGTTTTAGTGAGAAGCTTAATCTGGTGCCCATTAGGATATGCCATTCTGTCCCCAGAGGCTCCTATTTCCATCAGTGAAGTTGGGACCCCCTTTTTACATCTGTATGGCCACTTGCTGGTTGGATCGGGTGTATCACAAGAGCGATTTGTGATAATTACAATAGTGCCCAGAAACCTTGATTAGGACTCGGGTACTCCTGTGCTAGGATCTGTACAAAGGGAGACAGGGTCTCTGCTCAGATAATTGAAGGCCCCCAGCACTAATTGGTTGTGGCTATTCCCTCCCTGTGCAACTATTATGCTATAATTGGATTGACTCCTAAAAGCATGCAAGCACCCTCAAGAAGTGCTCATTATAGACTTCAAACCAGGCAGTGCTTACTGCTTAATAAAAGCTAGCTTTGTACTCTGCATGGGAAACAATGGCAAATTCAGAGCTTTGGGACTGCTATTGTTCATTAGTGAAACACAGCAACTACAGTAGCGTGCATCCAAATTGACAACAGATGAGAACTGACAGCTACCCCACAAGTCAAAGGTCATTAGCTTTCATAGCCACCCTTTCTCCACTACAAGCTTGTTCTGAGTAATACAAGTACATACAATTAAGGCCTGGTCTACATCAGGGGTTCCCATACTTGATTTGCGGCTTGTTCAGGGTAAGCCCCTGGCAGGCCGCAAGATGCTTTGTTTACCTGAGTGTCCGCAGGTACGGCCGCTCGCAGCTCCCAGTGGCCGCAGTTTGCTGTTCCGGGCCAATAGGAGCTGCAGGAAGCGGCAAGGGACGGGTCACCGCTTCCCGCAGCTCCCATTGGCCAGGAACGGTGAACCACGGCCGCTGGGAGCTGCAAGCGGCAGTACCTGCAGACACTCAGGTAAACAAAGCATCTTGCGGCCTGCCAGGGGCTTACCCTGAACAAGCCGTGAACTAAGTTTGGGAACCCCTGGTCTACACTAAAAAGTTAGGTTGACTCAGCTACATCGCCCAGGGGTGCAAAAAAGTCCACACCCTGAGTAAATTAAGCTGAGTTAACTCCCAATTTAGGCAGTATTGGGTCAAATAAGAATTCTTCCATCAACCTAGCTACCACCTCTTGGGGAGGTAAATTACCTCCACCAACTGGAGAACCCTCCCATCAGCATAGGTAGTGTCTACACTGAAGTGCTATAGCAGTGCAGCTGCAATGTTGCAGCTGTGCCACTGTACTGTTTCAAGTGTAGATATCGCTTCAAAGTTTATCCTATTTTGAAGATCTGGGGTGAAATCCTGCTCCATTGAAGTCAGTGGCAAAACTGACTTCAGCAGGCCCCTGATCTCTTGTGGTTCATATATGCTTGTGAAGAACTACACAGGGACAAGTATCTTCTGCTTCTGTATTAGCTTTGGATAAGCAAAACAAGGCTAGCCAAGTTGGAAGGTAGTATCCTGGCTCCACTGAATGGGAGTTCTGCCATCAACCTTAATGCAGCTAGGATATCAGCCATGGTATGCTACTGTCACCAGTTTTAAATCTCCATCCCAAGTGTATAAAGCAGCTGTATTTGATTATTCCAGACTAGTATTTGGAATGCAACCTCCTCAGGGCACAAACATGGTTTACACAGCATCTTGCACAATGGGGACCCAACCCTTATGGAGACTTCAAGGCACTATTGTACAACACGGCCTACACAAGGATCTTGTATTGGTATTCTTTCTATTAGGGGAATACGAGTTTTTACTGAGGCCATACCTAGGCTACAGGTGCTGCTGTGGTACAGCAATGGCTCTGCAGCTATAGCATCATAATACCATAGAGACACTTCCTGCAGCAACGGAAGGGTATAATTAAAGTGGTACAATTTGTGCATTTAGACCAGCACTCGTATAATGCTTTTTCATCCACAGATCACGAAGCTCTTTTGCCAGTGGGAAAAGAAGAGATTTGAGTGACTTGCCAAGGTCATACAGTGAGCAGGAGTGCTGTGAACATGCCCAGTATGCTGATTCTATCACTAATCACTGGCAACCTCCTGCCAAACAAGTTAGTTGGCAAATGCTTACCAGTCAGCTGCAGGAAAAAGGGCACCTTTTAATAGGAGCAAGCCACAAGAGTAGTCATCAGCACACATCTCTTTCACTAACTATGGGACCCACAAATACACACGATCTGCTTTGCAGAAGAGAACCAAGACCTCCACTTTAAAGATCATCTTCCCACAACTGCATGTTTAAGTTTTCCCTCATGAACATTTACCTATTAGAAACCCTATAGCTGCATTTCTCTCTTTCACCCACTCTATCAGTAACCAGAACAGTATCACATATTTCCCTTACCTCACTGCTAGCAGAACCCCACATACCTATCAATTCCCTACATTGCACTATCACCCCCAGGCCACAAGGCTCACCCAGTCAATCTAGCCTCCAGTTTCCCACCGGTCATTCTATCCTCCCAGGATTCAACTCCTGTTCCAATCCAGCCTCCTCTTCTGCTCCCTGCACCTATGCTGGCATAACACACACACTTACCCCCGACCCCCACTATCAAGTAACTAAACCATATAGGATGAAAATAGACATCTATAAATTCGCTTGGAATAATTTGATTTTTTTTAAATAATTTCAATGGATAATATTTATTTTAAAGCATTTTTTAAGTTGTTATCCATTTAAATTTTCAGTTGGGCAAAAAAAAGTTTTGGGGGAGAGTTAGAAAATAATTACTTACTGACAGTGAAATGAGATACAAAAAAAGTTAAAGCTTCATAACTATTAAAACACAAATGGTCAACATCACATGTCAAAATAAACAAAGTACCCTTAAATCAAACTAATTAGTTCTCAAGCAGCATTTTTCTTATTTTACCTATCTGTAAATTTTGATTATTTGCCAGTTTGAGTGTGTACAGTGATCGTGTTTATCGACATTTACTGATAAATAACCCTTAGGAGCTGACCTATAAAGCTATTAGCTTTACTAATCTTGTGACTGAGTTCCACACATTAGTTATGTACTGTGTGCAACAAGTTTAAAATAAGTAAGAAACATTGTTACCTTTGAATTTTATTGGGCATCCCTTTGTTCTTGTGAAAAAGAGTAAATAGGATCACCCAACTGACCTGACAGGAGTTTATAAAGTAAAGAGTGGCAGAGAGAAGATAACCAGTTTGTCTTAGTCTTTCCATAGGGGACGAGAGCTAAGGAAGCGTTGTTCTAAGTCAGCCATAAAAATGTTGGCATACTGTGGGGCCATGCGGGTACCCATAGCAGTGCCGCTGACTTAAAGGTATATATTGTCCCCAAAACTCAGGCACTGGCACCCTAACAGCAGGATTGTCTGGTTATGTGGACTCTCTCCTCAGGCCCTACGCTACCAGCACTTCCAGCTATCTTCACGACACCACTGACTTCCTGAGGAAACTACAATCCATCTGTGATCTTCCAGAAAACACATCCTGGCCACTATGGATGTAGAAGCCCTCTACACCAATATTCCACACAAAGATGGACTACAAGCTATCAGGAACAGTATCCCCAATAATGTCACAGCTAACCTGGTGGCTGAACTTTGTGACTTTGTCCTCAACTACAACTATTTCACATTTGGGGACAATATATACCTTTAAGTCAGCGGCACTGCTATGGGTACCTGCATGGCCCCACAGTATGCCAACATTTTTATGGCTGACTTAGAACAACACTTCCTTAGCTCTCATCCCCTAACGCCCCTACTCTACTTGTGCTACATTGATGACATCATCATCTGGACCCAGGAAAAGAAGCCCTTGAGGAATTCCACCATGATTTCAAAAATTTCCATCCCACCATCAACCTCAGCCTAGACCAATCCACACAAGCGGTCCATTTCCTAGACACTACTGTACTAATAAGCGATGGTCACATAACCACTACCCTATACTGGAAACCTACTGACTGCTATACTTACCTACATGCCTCCAGCTTCCGTCCAGGACACAACACACAATCCATGGTCTACAGCCAAGCTCTAAGATACAACCGCATTTGCTCCAATCCCTCAGACAGAGACAAACACCTACGAGATCTCTATCAAGCATTCTTAAAACTACAATACCCACCTGCTGAAGTGAAAAAACAGATTGACAGAGCCAGAAGAGTACCCAGAAGTCACCTACTACAGGACAGGCCCAACAAAGAAAATAACTGAACGCCACTAGCAGTCACCTTCAGCCCCCAACTAAAACCTCTCCAGCGCATCAAAGATCTACAACCTAGCCTGAAAGATGATCCCTCACTCTCACAGATCTTGGGAGACAGACCAGTCCTCACTTACAGACATCCCTCCAACCTGAAGCAAATACTCACCAGCAACCACACACGAAAAACACTAACCCAGGAACCTATCCTTGAATAGATACGTTGGCATTGGGCTTTGTTTCAAGTGACACCATCATAGGACCCAATCACATCAGCCACACCATCAGGGGCTTGTTCACCTGCACATCTACCAATGTGATATATGCCATCATGTGCCAGGAATGCCCCTCTGCCATGTACATTGGCCAAACCAGACAGTCTCTACGCAAGAGAATAAATGGACACAAATCTGACATCAAGAATCATAACATTCAAAAACCAGTAGGAGAACACTTCAACCTCTCTGAAAAAACAACAAGGAGTCTGGTGGCACCTTAAAGACTAACAGATTTATTTGGGCATAAGCTTTCGTGAGTAAAAACCTCACTTCTTCGGATGCACAGCTACCCCCTGATACTTTTCAACCTCTCTGGTCACTCAGTAATAGACTTAAAGGTGGCAATTTTGCAACAGAAAAGCTTCAAAAACAGACTCCAACAAGAAACTGCTGAACTTGAATTAATATGCAAACTAGATAACATTAACTTTGGCTTGAATAGAGACTGGGAGTGGCTGGGTCATTACACAAATTGAATCAATTTCCCCATATTAAGTATCCTCACACCTTTTTGTCAACTGTCTGAAATGGGCCATCTTGATTATCTCTACAAAAGTTTTTTTTCCCCGTTACTGATAATAGCTCATCTTAATTAATTAGCCTCTTAAAGTTGGTATGGCAACTTCCACCTTTTCATGGTCTGTGTGTGTGTTCGTTCTTACTACATGTTCCATTCTATGCATCTGACGAAGTGGGCTGTAGCCCACGAAAGCTTATGTGCAATTAAATGTTAGTCTCTAAGGTGCCACAAGTACTTGTTCTTTTTGCGGATACAGACTAACACGGCTGCTACTCTGAATGGTTACAGTTAGTTTGGAACCCATCATGAGGGTCTGAGTTGTTTAATGACGTTGCACTTCCCTGCACTGTATCTCAACAGCTACCGTCGTGCCCATGTTAAGTCCTCCTGAAGAAATTAGGTAAGTAATAAATTGCATCATCTGCAAGTTTTGCTTTTACACATCAAAATGTATGTACTGACACCCCTGTTCCTGCATGCATCAATGCAGCACCCTGCTATCAGCCTCTTCCCATGTTGAAAACTGATTTCCTTTCTGATCCAGTTTGTAAGGCATTAGAGAGCTTAGTCTTTCACCCAATGACTAGCTACTATCATCATCACCAGGTCTTTATCAGAGACTTTTTTACCTCTACATATGCAAGCCAAAACTGAATTCACTTTTTATTGCTCCTGCAGTGCACAGATATTGTCGCCCCTAGGATTCTTTCAGCTCCACTGGAATCAGTAGTTCAGATGCAAATATTAGGAGAAAAAATGCAAATACACTTTTCTGCCTAGGTGCCTGTATTCCTCTTTGTCCTCACCAGAATTTGTGACACCTTCCAGTTCAGTATCCTCAAATGCTTTCCTCCTCAGTCCCTTATGTTTATAGTCCTTTGGCCAGTTTCGATGCCACGTGATACTTCTATATTTAAGCCAATTTAAATTAATATTGCAATTAAGACTGAGATGTTGTATCAAATTGCTTGGGCTAGAACCCAAGTGACATCTACCGCTTTTGTGATCCTGTCCAAAAAACAAATCAAATTTGCCTGGCTAGCTTTGCTCTCCACCTCCATGGAGCCAGAAATAGTCTGATATTTCTACAGTAGTTTATATATACATGCTTACATTACCTCCATTATAACACGTGCATGAAATCCTGCCCCCACTACACCCTGACATCATAGATCTCAGTGGAGCAAGGATTTTATCCTTGGGTTTAATCTTGCTGAGTGCATAAGTAATGTCCATTAGATACAAAAGCAACAACGGGACACAGCCCAATTGTATCTAACACAACTTAGAAAGTTCTGCCTAGCCATTTCCATAGGGTGGGGGCAAGGACGTGGACAAGAGAGAGTCAAGAAAGCCATCAGCAGGATTTTCTGCAAGAGTGGGCATATAGATTTGAATTTACAGTAACTCCTCATTTAACGTTGTAGTTATGTTCCTGAAAAATGCAACTTTAAGTGAAACGACGTTAAATGAATCCAATTTTCCCCATAAGATTTAATGTAAATGCGGGGGGTTAGATTCCAAGGAAGTTTTTTGGGGGCAGACAAAAGGCATTATATACTGTACTGTTCTGTGGTGGGGAGGAGCCCCGGCTTACCCCTGAGGCTCAGGGCTGGGGGTGCAGGGTCTGGGAAGGAGTCAGGGTGCGGAAGGAGGCTCAGGGCTGGGGCAGGCAGGAGGTGCAGAGTACTTACCTGGGGCAGCTCCCATTTGGTGCAAGGGGAGGGCAGGTGGCTCTGCAAAGCACAGCACGGTCCCCATGGCCGCGATTCTGGGAGCCACTCACCCCCCCCCCCGGGCAGTGTGAGTGCCACTGAAAATCAGCTCGGCACGCGTGCCATAGGTTGCCTACCCCTGGTGAGACCTCATCTGGAATAGTGTGTGCAGTTCTGGTCTCCCATGTTTAAGAAGGATGAATTCAAACTGGAACAGGTGCAGAGAAAGGCTACTAGGATGATCCGAGGAATGGAAAACCTGTCTTATGAAAGGAGATTCAAAAGGTTTCTAACCATCAGAGGAGTGAAGTTTTGGAACAGCCTTCCAAAGGGAGCAGTGGGGGCAAAAGACATATCTGCCTTCAGGACTAAGCTTGATAAGTCTATAGAGGGGATGGTAATTGGCAATTAATTCATCTTTGACTATTAGTGGTAAATATGCCCAATGGCCTTGATGGGATGTTAGATGGGGTGGGATCTGAGTTACTACAGAGAATTCTTTCCTGGGTGTCTGGCTGGTGAGTCTTGCCCACATGCTCAGGGGTTAGCTGATGGCAATATTTGGGGTTGGGAAGGAATTTTGGCATTGGCAGAGGTCCTGGGGGTTTTTCGCCTTCCTCTGCAGCGTGGGGCAAGGGTCACTTGCTGGAGGATTCTCTGCACCTTCAAGTTTTTACACCACAATTTGAGCACTTCAATAGCTCAGACATAGATTAGGGATTTGATACAGGAGAGGGTGGGTGAGATTCTGTGGCCTGCGTCGTGCCATCAGACTAGATGATTTTATAATGGTCCCTTCTGACCTTAAAGTCTATGATTCTATGAATGTTCTCATAACGAGAATAATGTGCCATTTTGTGGTTGTGAATAGTTTGAACTAAACTCACAGCACAAATACAATTTCATAAGCAGATCCCTTACTAGCCCAGTTGCTCAGCAACATCTCACCAAACAGCATCCAGACAACTCCACACACTACCCCGATGAGTGAGAGCTCTGGTTGGAAAGAGCTCACACTCCACTATGGGTTTCGGTGCCCATGGAATGCAGCAGGCTAGCAACATACAGGCACTATACAGAGGCTCGCTAATGCACAGGAGAAAGTCAGTGCCAGTTACTGGGGCATGATCAGTACCAGGCCAGGTATCATTCCCCGGATATCACAAAATGGGCACCGTATTAAAATCTAGATTGGTGATTAGGAACCACTGAAGCACACAGAGTTGGATCCGTCTCTAACAGCATGTATATACTATCTAAGGGAAAGTGCATCTTTCCCTACTACAGTCAGTGAAGGCCACTTTACGGACCTCTGTTTTCTTTCAGATGGTCTCCTCGACAATTTGATTCCCAGCTGTCCATGGCTGACTGCTCTCATACCTGATCTACAGAGAAACACAGACCTTGTATCATCATGCTGTCAGGAATTAAGTGTTTGCTAGTCAGTCACATCCCGTTCAAGAGGAGCCAGACGAAAAACGGATAGGATCTGAAAGTTACTCTGATCCAACTGTCTCTGATTAGAGCAAAACATGCACTGATAGACTTAGGAACCAATGACCACCTAGAGACCTCGATGGCCATCTATGTCTTGGTCTGATCGTTTAGGAGATCAGGCGTTAAACGGTCCAGTACATTGGAAAGCTGGGATCCTTAGCTTTCATCATCACAACTTCATTTGATTGTAAAGGGCATTGTCAGCCAAACAAGCCTGTTTGAGTCATGCCAAAAAAATTTTGAGATGAGACTTTGTACACTGACAGACCTTGTGAATTCTGCAAAACATATTGCAACAAAGCCTGTCTTCAATATGACCTTGAAGGGAATCATTTATCACCTCAGTTTACCCAAATGTGTGTGCTGTACTTTGGACTATAAACAACTAGATACGTTTGAAGCATGGATGCTAGCCCAGAAACTCTACATAATTTACTACTGGCAATCTCAGATCTCTTTTGCCTTGACACCCAAGTTCCCATTCCCGGCAGAGAAACCAGGCACACACATCCAGAGATTTACACAACACTCTCCCATAGCTGGAACACTCAGCTGGGGTCTATACTGAACGTATGTCTAGTTCAGTATTTAACTTAAGCTAAAAATCTTTGCAGCCATTTATAATTGCCCAACAGTGTTGCTGAACAAAAGGATGGATGCCCATGAGCCCAGACAGGACTGCAAATACCTATACTTCAGACTTGCTGCCCAAGAGAAGATTACTGAAGGAAACAGACTAGCCTCTAGAGATAGTTTAACTAATTGTTCCTGCTTTTTTTGTGGGGAAGCAGAGAATGGCATCTAATTTTCTGTGTCTCTTGGTCCCAGAATTAACTGTTATAATACTGGAAAATGGTTTGAAAGAAGATGAGTCACTATATTGTGACTGGATCGCATACTTGTGTTTTCAAGTCACCCTCACAGAGTAAAGAACCGAGGCTTTAACACTGAAGCAAGTTGTGTTTAAGAAGCTGGATCATGTGATGAGTTTTAGTGGCCTGGCGTTAGAGGCAATCAGTCAACCAGCACACAGCATTCATTTTTAGCTCCCTGGGTCTTAAGATCTTCCATCTCCTCTAGCCCTCCTCCCAAGGTCCCAGAGGGACAGTTGTACTCCTGGGTCCCTTTCCTCTCTAGAGGAAAGGCAGAGATGCTGTCTGGGAGCCAGTACTGCTGCAAACAGTTCCCAGGAAGAGGGAGCAATTTCCTGTCTGGGGAGGAGAAAGGCCATCAGGCAGGAATTCATGCTATTTCAAACTAAAAAAAGTGTTTTTCCTGGAAGGAATTCACCCCTCCCCCATTTCCTCCCTCCCCCCCAAAATGCAAAAATTCCTGCACTACTGTTTAGTAGCTATTTCCATAGCTCTCACCCTGCAGGTGTCACAGCAGACAGCAGCCTAATTGCTTTTTCCAACCTTCATGCATGGGGGTAAGGCAACCCCAGTGCTCACACAGACAGGGCAGCTAACATACCTGAGTAAAAAGGTCACTCGCTGGGCTACATTCATCCCTAGTGGAACTGCAGAGAAGTCTGTAGTGTACACTGGGGGCATAAATATGACCCATTATGTTCAGCAGGCAAACAAGAGGCCAGACATATCAGGCTGTGTTGAGCAGCTGCCAGATGTTTACAATACAAGGGTTACAAAATAGCCAGACAGTTTGGGCACATCTTTTAAAAGATGGGGAGCACAGAGAAGCATTATTCAACCTTCTCCCCTCTTTGCTAAGATTAAACTGACTTTAAAAGCTTCATTGTGTACAGTCATTCCAATTCTTCTATCAGTATGTAATTACACCAATTCTTAATAGGACCAGACTAAGACGAAGTGCCCATACTACAGCAAATTCAACAACAAGTCTTGTCTGGCATGTCTGCACATAAAAGTTATAGTGCTTTAACCACACTGATATAGTTAAAATTGGTACAACCTCCCTTCTAATAGTGTGGATACTATTATATAGACATAAAAGTGCTTATAACAGTATAGCTCATATGGGAAGGGGAATAAGCTATACTGGGATAACCATCTTTATACACCTCTACCCCGATATAACACGACCCGATATAACACAGTAAAGCAATGCTCCGGGGGGCGGGGGGGGGGGAAGGGAAGGGCCTGCGCACTCAGGTGGATCAAAGCAAGTTCGATATAACGCGGTTTCACCTATAACGCGGTAAGATTTTTTGGCTCCCGAGGACAGCGTTATACCGAGGTAGAGGTGTACTTGTATAGCTGTCTACAATAGGGCTTGTATGGTATAACTATATCAGGAGGAAAAAAGTCAGACTCCAAACATAGTTGAGGGTGAAACTTGAAAGTTTAGACCAGGCCTTAGGGATCCCACAGGTATATCTTGTCTGTCATTTGCTGAGCACACTCACTGTATGGGACAGGAGGAGCAAACATGATACAGCATCTTGCTCTTAATACTAAAGCCAAAATTCAAGGCTAGTCTCATGTTTTAAAATCATACATATTACAACACCAGCGTGTTTTTTTTTTTTTTTTAAGTATTAAGTTTTCTTTCAAGAAAACCTCCCCCCGACCAATCCCTGCTGAGTCCTAATGGATTATACAGAGCACTCGCATAGAACTCTCCAGTCCTCTCCTCAGAGAGGGAGGCAGAGCCAGCCTTCTCTGCCCAATGACGCTGCACCAGCTGGCTCCAAACTAAGCAGTCAGAGCCTTACTTCTTTGCATGTCATTGTACATTAACCGGAAAAGAACCACCTGCCTTTTGTTTTCCTTTCATCTTTCTGCAGACTCAGAGATCCTATTGCAAGGAAACATTTATTAAATACTACATGGTTTTACAAGCAACAGAGGGTCCTGTGGCACCTTTAAGACTAACAGAAGTATTGGGAGCATAAGCTTTCTTGGGTAAGAACCTGGTTTTATAAGACTCAGTTACTATCATCTTGCTGTGCCATAGTCAATAGTTCCAAGTGGCCCTAGGGATACACTGCGTGATAATATGCCAGGCAACTTCAGTTATACCCAAGGATGTGTCCACAGATTTGGTCATCTCACAGCAGTGCAGTTCTCTCATATGGAGCTTGCCCTACTCATGAACAGTACTGGATTGATGGAAACATAGGATCAAGCTGATACTTCATTTTAGTGTGGCAGTGTGAAAGTGAAACTTATTAATCAAGGCTCAGAACAGGTGTATCCCAGCTATAACTAATAGCAATATATACAGGAAGAGTTGTAGTTTGCCCCAGCTAGCACTAGCCAATCCCTTCACCTCCTGCCCGAAAAGTATTAGTGTAACCTCGCTAACAGTTCAAGCAAGGCACCACCAGATCTCTTACATCGCACTATACATTAGGGGACCAATCGTGCAACCCTTACAGCAATAAAGATTACATAACTGGGCCCTAGATAGAGAAACAAGTGTTTATTACTAACAGTGTCAAGACTGAAGCTATAGGCAGCTAAAAAGACTGAAGACCTTCTAAGTACCCTAGCTCTCTCCATACCCATGCACAGGAGTAAGGTGCATAAAAACACCTCCTCCCTGCCCTATGCAGATTGGTGACATGGCTGGGCTGTGGGTAGAGAGTGGGTGGGGAGCACTGCTTTTGCTCACTGCAACACACCAGCCAGTGCAGCTGAGTCAACTCGAAAGGGGGATGGGAGTAAACCGAACTAGGTATAGGACTGGCACAGCTTACCTCTCTTGAGCAAGGATTTCAAGTTACACTACAGTTCTTGGTCTGGTCTATGTGCCATCCCTCACTTGGAGCTCATAGTAATTCCATAAACTAGGCCTACATTAGACATAACATGGAAAAATGACAAGGGGCACGGGACATGAATAAGAGCAGAGAGGGGAGATAAGGCTTACACACAGTGGTGTCAAGGTTAGATTTGCACTTAAATTGTACTAGTTTGACCTTTTTAGGCTTAAGAAGTTAAATAGCACAGTGCAAGGCTGTCGCAGATTCTATTCAATGTGTTAGACAGAGATACACACGGTTTTTGCCTGGTCACTGAAAACAAGGTTAAGTGAAACAAGTCTGCTCTGGGAGCACCACTGAGGCACTGGAGCGTTACCAGATCACTGCATTCGAGATGCACCTCTTGCACACATATGCAACAGGATTTATACAAGACTTGCAGGACTCTTTCTACCGTGGCATTTGTGACCGTGTCACAGGTTTGCTTCAGTTTACATGTGAAGAATTAGTTACATTGCAGCTGTGGCTTTGTTTAACATGAAGCTATTCAGGGTCAACCCAGCTCAGGACTTTGATGGAAGTTCACTAAGGAAACCCACAATGTTGCAGAAGAGCATGCCTCTGGGGAATAAGTATTAAACCAATACCCCAGGACTATGTTAGCAGGTTCCGCAGAGCTGGATAAACCATCTTTTCAAAGAAACACAGAAGGAGAGGAGGTTCAGATCACTCATTGGCATGAAATCCTTCTCCATACTAGAAAACTGTACTGCTTTAACTATACCAGTATATAACCTGCACAACATGGATGCACTTCTGCTGGTATCAGGATGCTTATACTGGTATAGTTGTCATCATATAGGAAAGGGAATAAGCTATATGAGTATAACTGGTTCCACATTTGGGGATGAACTGCTTTAACTGTATTGGGGATAGAGTGTGCCTGTGCATGTGAGAGACGCACAATCCTGACACCCCAGTGCTAAAGCTATTTAGAAAAGGCCGCAGAAGATCCCAATACTTACACTGGCTTAAACCCTCCCCACAAAGGTTAGTTTCAAGTTTGTGGGTTAAATGAATTATAAGATGACTCAGGGGTTAGAGTTTGAGCGATTGTATGTATGGGGGATAAAAAAACCAATCAGCATTAACTTTAGTCAACAAAATGACTAGAGTACATTTTGTGGATCAGTTTTCACAAGTTATAACTCTGGGGGGAAATTCTGTGAAAGTTTGTTCTTTGTACTAAAACTGAGATCGTGTGATTAGCATTGGACCATCATGTTACATGCTGTATGTATAAGATATGTAGGACCAAGAAAAGGCCTATTATAAACTAGTACAATATATTAGACCCAGCTGAGTTCACATATCCAGCTGATAAGGAGGTATAAGTGCTCAGATACTACAACCACCACAGGAAAGATTAAATAAAGTATTCCAAGGATAAACTCATAGTCCCTAAATCACTTTGGAAGCCTTCAAACTGAATGGCACAATACAAGTACACATAAACAGCAACAATCATACTGGGAAAATAAAGCGTTATAGTCACAGAGACCACACAGAGCCCATTGAGTGTTCCAAAAACATCAACTGACAGAGCAAGCTCACATTTGCTGCCAAGACCATTCAAACGTATGCCCACAGGATGGAATTACCCTGGACCATTGGCAAAGCTCTTCGCACAGCACGTGCCTAACCACTGTCAAGCTTTTTGTAGGCACCATGGCTGAGAAGAGCTATAAAGGAGGACAATGAGGTGGCTCTGCCAATGTCTGTGGGGAGCTTCTCCCAGGCATGGGGGAAAGCACAAAGGAGCTGGTCTGAAAGGATAGCAAGTGGACGATGAAGGCTGCCATGACTGGCAGAGCAGAGGCAGCTGTCAACACCTCGCTAGCTCCTGAGATGATAGGTAGGATAGGGATAGGCTGCAAAGGGCCTCGGAAGTGAAGATAAGTAGCCTATGTTTGATGGGATGGAGAAAGGGTGGGGGGTGACGTGGTCAAAGAGACAGGCCAGAAAGTGCTTTTTACAGCAGCATTGTGAATGGATATGAGCAGGGAAGATGGGATTTCTCAAAGCTAGAGAAGAGGACACAAGAGAATGACACTAACTTGGAAATGATGGGTCAAAAACTGTGCCCACTAAAATCAGCAGGCATTGAAGAAAGTTATCTAAGTGCAGAGTGCAATAAAGCCTCAGGCATTAGTTCCACTATCACCGTCACTTGAGAAGCAGAATGATAATATGGAGAGCAGGAGGGAGTGGTACACTGACTAGTCTGAAACCTCTGTTTCCGGTCTGGTGCTGCTTACTTGAGATGGCAGCCTCTACTTAAATAGTGATCTAGCTTACCTGTTTTCATCAGGAGATCTCAGAGTGCTTTCACTATTTTACACGTGGAGAAACTGAGGCAGGGGGGACATAACTTGCCCAAGGTTATATAGGCGGCTGGGGCAGAGCAAGGAGTTGAATCCAGTCCATATACTCTTCTGAGTCCCAGTGCCTTGCTCTAGCCATTAGGTTGCTTAAAGCAATATACAACAGAGGTACTATGAAAAGAGCGCAGGCTTGTTTTCAGTAAGGTAAAACACCCACGCTGAGCAATGCTAATTCTGGAGAGGCTTCACTGGCTTCACTGCTGTCCATCGTTCCTGTGGGGACAGGTCTGGAGCTCCCTCAACCATAGTTACCCCCTCCCCGCCAAGATGCTATGACACCAAGTTGTGACCCTACTGAACGAATTCACCATGGACAAGTATAACACTAGTGCACTCAAGTGCACACAGGGATCAGTGCCCTGTTTGCTCCTGGAGAAGCTAGTAGAACAATCTGTACTAGTGTGGAACAATAAATGCACTACACTAATTACTGCAATAACTGGGTGTGTCAGCACGCAGTGAAAACCAGATAAGGAAGCTAACTCCTTGTTGCTAGAGTCAAAAGGAAGCTTGCTGTCAGACTTGTGAGAATGAGATCAGAGGAAGAGAGCAGAAAAACAAGATGTTTGGAAGGGGAGTGTAAGAAAGCTAGTGAAAAATCCGTCCTGTCAAATGTTTACTTAAGCTAACGCTGCACAGGAAAGGTACAGAAACAGAAAGTGATATTATGGTCACATACAGGGCAGGCAAGAATGTGATGGTTAACAGACTCGTAAGAGACAAAATTTCACATCCTGTTCTTTTTGATCCGATTAAGATACTGCTGACAGTATACATTACCCCCACCAGTCCAGCTGCACTTGGGGCTGGACTAAGGATACTTTGTGCGTGTTAGTATATTTTTATTTTAAGAGGCTATTTAGGGATGTTGGTGGGGGAGGGATTTCTAAGCCGCTGATAAATGGCAGCTTAGATTTATGGCCATCTGGCCCTCAACTAAATAACCACCAGCATGACATTGATGGTGTTGCATTATGATTGTTAGTGCCAGAACTGGAAGAGACTGTCCGGTTTGGCCAATGTACATGGAGTAGGGGCATTGCTGGCGTGATGGCATATATCACATTGGTAGATGTGCAGGTGAATGAGCCCTGGATGGTGTGGCTGATGTGGTTAGGTCCTATGATGGTATCCCTTGAATAGATACGTGGACAGAGCAGGCACCGGGGACAGTCTCTACGCAAAAGAATAAATGGACACAAATCTGACATCAGAAATCATAACATTCAAAAACTAGTAGAAGAAACTTCAATTTCTCTGGTCACTCAGTAACAGACCTCAAAGTGGCAATTCTTCAACAACAAAAACTTCAAAAACAGACTCCAACGTGAAGCTGCAGAACTGGAATTAATTTGCCAACTAGATACCATCAGATTAGGCCTGAATAAAGACTGGGAGTGGTTGGGTCATTACAAAACCTAAACTTAACTTCCCCAATACTAATTTATCCCTACTGTTACTCACACCTTCTTGTCAACTGTCTGTAATGGGCCTCTCTCTTACCACTTCAAAAGAGATTTTTCCTCCCTTGGTATCCTGCTGTTAATTGATTTATCTCATTAGACTGACCTCACACTTGGTAAAGCACCCCCATCCCTTCATGTATTTATACCTGCTCCTGTATTTTTTACTTCATACATCTGATGAAGTGGGTTCTAGCCCACGAAAGCTTATGCCCAAATAAATTTGTTAGTCTCTAAGGTGCCGCAAGGACTCCTCGTTTTTTTTTGCTGGAACAGACTAATATGGCTACCACTGAAACCTGTCACAGAGGGAAAAGTGATTTGTCCAACACCACACTGCAAATCAGTTGCAGTGCTGGGATTAGAACCTAGGACTGCAGACTCCCAACTCTTGTACTCATCCCTCCAGACAGTTAGAAGGCAATTACTATAAAAAACACCTGGCTGGCTAGCAAAGATTTTAATCGCATGGTTAACCAAGCCGTGCAGCTATGTATCCAGTTTGCCCATCCAAATAACACCTTGAGCAATTTCTCCGATTTGAGGACCACAGATTTAGGTTACCAAAAGGCTCCTAAAATCCATAGTTGGTTTTGGAGTGTCAATATGGAGATTACATTAAAGAGTTAGCAGCTGACATCTACAAGCATAGGGGTAGGCAACCTATGGCACGCGTGCCGAGCTGATTTTCAGTGGCACTCACACTGCCCAGGTCCTGGCCACTGGTCAGGGGGCCTCTGCATTTTAAATTTAAATTTTAAATGAAGCTTCTTAAACATTTTGAAAATGTTATTTACTTTACATACAACAATAGATTAGTTATATTCAGGAGCGCCGCCAGCTTTTCTGCTGCCCTAGGTGGCGGAAGGTCCCGCCCAGAAATGCCACCCCCAACGGAGGCGGCGGAAGGTCCCGCTGCCCAAATACCACTGCGGTCGCCACCCCCCAAACTGTAGTGCCCTAGGCGACCGCCTAGGTCGCCTAATGGGTTGCGCCGGCCCTGGTTATATATTATAGACTTATAGAAAGAGACCTTCTAAAAACGTTAAAATGTATTACTGGCGAGCAAAGCCTTAAATTAGAGTGAATAAATGAAGACTCGGCACACCACTTCTGAAAGGTTGCCGATCCTTGTACAAGCAAGTTCTCTCTCAGGTATGGCTGCTTGCCAGTTACCAGCAGCCTAGCCATGGAAACAGGGGCCAAAGGGAATTACATAAATATGAAGTTGTTTAGAAAAGTAGGATATAAAGGTTATTTCAGCTGACCTGACCTCTATTTCTATGGCGAACAGCAGGCACAATTCAGCTGCTGACTTCCAGTTTTCTACCATTTGTGGCTCAACTGTTGTATCTGTAGAAAAGAGGCACCAGGTTTTTAATTACTGCCCCAAAGCCCTAACCTTGCACACAAGGCTTGCTCCTGGAACAAGATCACAAGAGAGCAAGAACTTGTGTACATTCCAGCTACTGGCAGCTTACAAAGCTCTAGGAGGGCTGGTTTAAAATTAAAAAAAAAAAAAAAAAAGTCAGCTACTGATTTTGAAGCCTTCTGCTCCTGCAGCATGTGACACATCAAAGGACAAGAGAGTTAGAAATTCAGAGAGTATTAAATATTCTTACATTTTACAAATACAGTCCAGAAACATTTCCAAGAAGTATCTAGTGCCAGACACCTGCATTTCTCAGGGTTAAGGGTTTTTGCTTATGCTAACAAGAACTATACACCTTGGATAGCATTCTGGCTTACACTGAGGCCTAGTCACAAGAAATTGCGATGAAATTCCATGGCATGTAGTGTGCAGGAGGTGAGACTAGAGGATCTAATGGTCTCATCTGGCCTTAAGATCGATCAATGTGTCTATATAAAGAAAAACGTAACCCTCTTATTTTAGGGTCACAGCCAGCATGCAGCCTGCCTTAGTTTAAAAAAAAAAAAGGGGGGGGTGGGGTGGGATTTTTGAAAAGCCCAACATGCTCTGAAGTTACTCACAGGACACCTGCAACAGATTGCTCTCAGTTTATTACCAGGTCAGTGTTTTGCCTTGAACATCCCTTGAAGGAGGTGTTAAGTAAGGTCTGTGGACTGGCAAAATAATCACCTTTTAAAGAAGTCTGTTGTGGGGCTCTGTAAGAGGTGTAGTCACATGTATCAAAAGGATGAGTGTTATGACACCAACTCACTTTACTATAAATTAGATTATAAGACTAAGACGCATGTGCAGCAGCTTAGAAGTTCTATATACACCTTTTAAAATAAATTATTCCACATAACAGAAAATCTGCATGAAAAATACACAACTTTCTTCTTAAATTACTGCTGTGCCAAATGGCACATAATCCAAAATTATGTAGCTTTGTTCTTTCAGAGTTAAGTGCTCTCTGCGTCAATAATTAAACACAGAAAGCCTTGACTGGGAGCAGTTCTGTATTTTGGTGCCCCACCCCCCACAATCCTAGGAAAAACACCCAATGTTTAAAAAAAAAAAAAAAAAAAACCTTGTTTATTTAAGAGGGAGACCAAAATTTGGCTTTCCTCCCATCTGAAAACTTTTCGGCCAAGTATCATCCCAGAGATAGATAGGGCTATGTATTCTGGCTGTATGAGACCACTACTGAAATTTCACAGGTATTTAATATTGACATGCATGTCTGTTGAGGGCAGAATAAAGGAGAATAAAAGAGTGAGTTCTGGTTTGTGGGATGTTTGTTCTGGTCTTCATTATAGTTCACTGAACAGGAACTGAAATACTGTTCTGTTGCTTTGTATCTCAAGGGACATGTAGATCTCACAGGGCAATCTTTATAAATTCCCATGGTACTGGAAGATCTGAATTACTCAGAAGAGAAATCTCTCTGCACATGCCAGAATAAGAGGGACATGCAGTAGGCTTTCAGAACTCCAGTTCTCTACACCCACTTCTAGGTCTCAGTTAACAGCCTCTCCAAAGCTTGGCCTGAGATGAAAAGGCAACGTAGACTTTCCTTAGACATGAGGCTGAAGATTACCTCCTAGCCCCACCAACCATTCCTTCCTAGTGGCAGTGTTTTTAATTTCACATTTTATAACTAAGACTACACAGCGTATAGCAACAGCAGCCTTAGTTCAATGTCTATTAGCTTCTCACAGTTATTCCTCAGACTTCCCAGTGATACTTCCCTTGGTAATGGCTCCTGGCAACTACCATCCAACTGACAGCATTCTGCAGTCCAAATTCAGCCCCGCTGAAGAGGGATTTAAGTGACATGTATGTCAAATAGAGTTGCACACATTTATATATGGTTGAATATAGCCTTCTAATAGGGCTACAAGTTTCACTGTATAGTAATTTACCACAGGAGCGTGGCCAAAGTTTGACTGTATTTTGATGGCCATTAGGCCAAAGCTAGGTGTATGTTGGTGACAGATTTCGAGGTGGCATGCTCCCCGATACAAACTCTGGGTAGACTAATACTCACTACAGTTCTGCACCTTTAAACCTTATAACAGTTATCTTCTTAAGTTAGTTGCTTGAAGGAAAGTTAAGAAATGGCTGGTAGAAAGATCACTGCTCACCACGATGGGTGATTTGAACCAATCCCACCACCAAGTTGTAGTGGCAGGCTGAATTTTATAGCCACATTTTGCCATCCAAATGGTGTTATAAGAACTCTAAAGCAGAGCCAGTGTACTTACACATAGATCAAATACAGCAGCATCGAGCACAATTTGCATTACACATTAATAGCGGAATGGACAAAGATCAGAATTTGAACTCAATTCCCGCCTCCCTGTTCTCCCAACATTTCATCACAAAGGAAAAGCAGCAGCTCAGCAAAAGGGGGGATTCCCAAGAAAGGCAACTCCTCCTCTTCGTATCCACGTTTGAGTCCCGAAGTGGAATATCCCATATTGACGGAATGCTCTGGGCTTGGTGGATTCAATGCAGAACAAAGAAGAATCATATTGTTTCGCTACTGCTCAGCTAAATGCTGTTGATTCTTTTCGCAAAAGCAGATGTGGAACTGATGATTCATGATTCACAGGCTCTTCATGCCAAATTCTCGACATTTGCACTTACCTGAACATGCCATTTGGCTCTCTCTCTCACACACACACAGAGGAGATGAAACAACAATATCCTGGGGCAGTTGCTCCTCCTTACCTTATGTACACTTTTAGGATTTTCCAGCCAAGCATAGTACATTTCCTCCACATAGTTCGAACTAGTCCCACTCAAAAATGGCTCAGCAGCAACAGGTGCACTGTAGCTCCTGATTTGTTGAAACGTCCGTGGTGCTGCCAGCTTGTGTTGGGAAATTGTCTTAACAGTCTGTGAGGCCGTCAATGGCCGCAATTTAACAGCACAAGTCCTTAAGTGAAACATTTTTGTCCTGTAGCCGCTCACAAGCTCCTGTTGGTATAGGAATAAGAAGCATTTTAGACATTACAGCAGAACAATGCACAGGTTATAAAGAGAAATCAACCTAATAACCACATAGCTGTTATTTAGCATTTTTCATCCATAGATCTCAAAGCCCTCCTCAAAGATCAGTCTCAATCTCCATTTTACAGATGGGGAAATGGAGGCACAGAGAGGTCACCCAGCAGACCAGTAGCAGAGCCACTAACAGGTCTCCCATGTCCTAGTGCAATGCTCCATCCATGAGGCCACACTGCCTTCCCTACATAATCTGATTTCTAATTTGGTTACTTGAAACCAATAGTTTAATGCAGGTATTGGCATTGCATAACCACTAATTTAAGATATGGACTAGTATCCCTTTGAGTTACCACCCCAGCCAGTCGCAGCCAGTCATTAGGGGAAGGGAATTTTAAACAGGAAATGGAATAGATTTTTTGGAGGAGGAGAGGGGGGAGTTATCACTTATGGCTTTGAGCCAAACATCTAAATTTGTCAACCAAACCTAGCATCAATGTTTTTTCTCCCCTATTTTGTTTTCCGTTTACATCATGTGCAACTGATTTTAATATCTTAACTTGCAAGTTTCACATTTATCAAGTACTACTACATTGTGAATAGATGTTCTATTTTTTCTGATGACAGCTGACAAAAGGAGAAAGATCTCATCATTTATACTTGTCGGGGTACAGGAATGGAGGAGGGAAAGCTTGGCTGTAAATTTGATCAGAGAAAGGTGGTCACTAGGTTCCTGACTAAGACCATCAGAAGCAAGGTTAGAGAAGAGATAAGGATGATTATAAACAAAGGGGATGGTGGGAGAAAAAGGGATTTATTGACAGGAGCAGACACCCCAACAGAGAATGTAATTATAACTAATGGGAAGCAGTGGTAGCAAAGTGGTTATTTCACGCTGATAAGACTGCCACTCAGACAGCCACACTTCTGCTGAACTGTATTCCCATTCCCACCTCCCTGCAGTTCTCTTCACCTTTTTGCCCTTACTAGTGTCCATATTGCACATTCCCACACTTCTGAAACAGGGAAAAAGCAGCCCTTCCTTGCAGCACAATGCCTGATGGCATTTCACAGCATGTGCTCCATTGTTCCCTACTTGCACTAGGAAGAGGTCCTTAAAGCTTCAGAGTAAAAATTATCAGCTATTATTATGCAAAATTAAAGGAGTTACATGTGAGAAGTATAAAAGGACAAAGTCTTAATGGATTTGCTGTCCAACTAAGAATGCTGAGAGAGAGCTGGAAACCCATATTTCCACTTTTTGAGAGTAGAAGACTGGAATTCAGAGGCTATGTCTTCACTAAAAAAAAAAAAAAAAAGGTTCCATTTTAACATCTCAAAGTAAAATCTTAGTGGAGACAAGAAAAATATTTCTTGCCTCTGTGTAGCTACATGGAGATAAAGTCCAGGTGGACAGGAGAGATTATAGGGTTGACCACAAGTAGCCACCTTGATGTAAAAACTACCTGTGCCTTTTCTCCACTAGGATTTTACATCAAGATAGCGATTTCCTCATTAAAAAAAAAAATGCAGTTTTTTTGCAGTGAAGACTTAGCCTTAGTTAGCCAGACTCCTAAAGTTATTTTATGCCTAAAGCATATTAATTCAGCTGAGAAGGTACTGTAATTATCAAGTCAATTTCAGAAAAGCTTCAAATAATTTCTGGTCCTTCTGCCAATTCCTTTTACAGTTGCCTTTTCCCATTTAAAAAATGGAAAATTTTTCAATGGGAGTGGAACACATTTGAAAATCTGGCCTTCACACTTTTGCTCACCTCACCAGCTATTCCTGTTAACATTTCAAATCAAGTGCTTGAGATAAACACTCACTCCCCTTTAAAAAAGAATGACCGTGCAAAAGTTATGACGGCATCTAGTTGCACAGATAAAACAACTGAATATTTCAGGATCATTCTGTTAGCAGAGCAGCCATCATTAGGCCATAGAATACCAAGCAGTTTGTTTTTTTTAAAAAGAAGAAAGGTAGTGACCACTCAGGCTATGTCTACACTACCGCAGCAAGTCGACCTACGCTATGCAACTCCAGCTACGTTAGTCGACGTACCTTAGGTCGAGTTACACTCGGGGGGGTCGACGGGAGAAAATCTCCCGTTGACTTACCTTACTCTTCTCATCGGGGGTAGAGTACAGGGATCAACTGGAGAGCGATCTGCAGTCAATTTGGCGGGTCTTTACTAGACACGCTAAATCGACCGCCAGTGGATCGATCTCAGAGTGTTGATCCCTGCCGTAGTGTAGACCTGCCCTTAGTGACCTTCCTAGGACAGTGACGCATGAGCTGGAAATTACTTCCACAGAATTAGTATACTGGCTTGCAAGTTTGAGAAAATGTTTGGAGGAAGATGGTGAGGAAATTGTGGTTAAGCCTTTGGTTTACAAAACATTCACATAAAAAAAACCCTTACAAGTTTGTTCACTGAGTGCCCATTAAATGGACATCAAAACAAATTTATCCCTAGCTGAGCACTGGCAGGGTTTGTCTGGCAGCTGGATTTTAGCGCTCAATGTCACATTTTCTCATTTCCAATCTAATGTGAAGATGATGTACTCCAACAGTGCACAGCTCTCCATCACAGCCAAAGCCACAAGAAAACAACTTCAGTTACATGAACGCAGCTTAGAAACATTTTCCATTATCCCCATTCCTATTTAGCAGGCACTGGCTGAGAGTTTAACCTGGTTAACTGGAACAGCACTTTTTTTCCCCAAGTACAATTTTGCTGCATTGCTCACTCAGCAATCATTGTGCTTTCGGCCCAAATTCAATCGAGTGCTAGTTGAAAAGTATAGTACCTTTCTTCCTATGCACCCATCACAGCACTATTAAAAAGGGAGCTCATGAAGACAAAGAACACAGATCATGGAACTGAATGAATGAGCAGTCGGTCACATTAGGAAAGGACACCTGTGAAATGAGTTAGGGCCTCAGTTCCGCTCCTAGGAGGCAGGTGTTCACATCAAAGGCTCCTTGCAACAGGTTCTTTGTTAGAGGTCTCAGAACAGGGACCAAGAACTTGAAATGCCACAACCTTATGCTGTATCTTCACTAGGAAAAAAGGTATGTTCTTAATCTGAGTTAGCTAATGGGTGGTAAAATCCTCGTGAAGATAAGGTAGGCTACAGTTTCTCACAACTTAGCACATCAGTATAAACCCTAAGCTCCCTCCCAGTCTATGGCTATGTCTTCTCTGTCAGAAGGGAGTGGCATCTTACAGCAAGATAACTCACTCTAACCCATTTCCCCACACCTTTTTGGGCAATGAAAACATAGCCTTTAAATTGGCTTGCTAACTTGTATGAAAAAACTACAAACTGCCTTGTCTTCACTTGGATTTTACCTCATGGTAGTTACCTCACGCTGAGAGGCTTACGGACCAAGTTTTCATAGAGTAGCCCTTAATTTAGGTGCCCAACCGAAGACATTTTGGATCCGACTTTCAAAGATGCTGAGCACTTAAGAGTTTTCAATGACTGCTGTGAGAGCTCAACATCTCTGAAAGTCAGGTCTAAGCATTCCAATTAGAACTTGTCTAATATGACAAGCTTGTCTTGTGTGAGAGACCTTTGTACAATTGCATAGCAAAAGCTTTGGCTAAAATCATAGCATCACAATTGATTAAAGAAACTGGCCTGTAATTACTACATAGTGCAAGTTCTTTCCCAGGTTTAGGAATAACTGAAATAGCAGCCTCTGTTAGAGTAGGTGAGAGAGTTTGCTCATTCTTGGCCTCACTGAATACGTTCAATAATCTAGGTGTTAAAGTTTCAGAGAACTTTTTGTAAAATTCAATTGTGAATCCATCTGCTTCAGGAGTCTTTCCAACCTTCATTTCTTTCATAGCCTGAGTAATTTCTGCAGTTTCCAGAGGAGCATCAGAAAGTTCTTTCTGAGAGTCAGAACTGTGACAGAGACAATCCACTAAAAAAAAGTCAACTAGGGCAATCTTTAATGATTCCCCATTTGGCTATAGTTCTGAATAAAATTTTTGAAATTGTTTATTAATATCTGACTGTTGTATATAATTTATTGCTACTATCGCAAATAGCAGCGATCTTATTTGTTAGCCTTTTGCTTATTTGTATCCCAACAGCTCGCCAACTCTCTTGCCAGATTCCCAAAATGTTTTATTCTGTTTGTTCAAACAGAATAAAACAAAAACGCAGCCTTTTGAGACACAAGTTTGTTGATTTCATATCTTCAATTGATGTGGGTTCCGAGACTCTCCGTGAAGGAAGCAGAAACAAGCAATAGCTATTCTTAATAACTCCAAGTATATACACTCTTATTTTTTAACAAAAGTGCCTTGCTCCTGTTTAGCTTAATCCACTTTAAAATAGGGATAGGGCACTCTTGTTCCAAAATAACAGTGTCTACACATGGAGTTATTCAGGAACAACTCTGTGTTCCTAAGCCCTTATTAGGCTCATAAGAACTGAGGTATCCATTGGCCCAACTCCAAATAGAGCGCTTGAGCTTGTCTATATACAAAAGCTGCACAGGTTTAACTTGAATCAGTTTAGTTACATCATTAGAACTTCTGTCTGTGAGGACTCATTGGTTTAAAATGACATACGTCAGTTTACCTTGTGCCTGTATGTTTACTGATACAAGATAAACTGATAAGAGTTTAGACACAAAGCTGCACCAGTTTAACTAAAACAGTATTAAAACATACAACGTATCACACGTACAACTTTCTGCGTGGACAAGGCTTTAGTGTTAAAGCTGGATTTGAACTCACAAATTCCCCAATTCCGTTTTTAGTCTTTTCACTGAAAGATCAATGAATGAGAATATTCATAATAAACCTAGTATTCAAACTAAGCAAGGGTATACTATTAAACAAGGTAGATTAAGCTACTAATTTGGCCTCAAAGCACCCAGAAGAGTCAATGAAAGCTGCCACTGAAGACAGATACTTAGGAATTGTTTTTGCTTAAACCAGAACCAAGCCAAACAAACAGAGAATTAAGATAGAATTAATGTTTAGAGGAAAATCAGGCTGCTAAGTAAGTGCAATGAACCCAATGTATATAAGTATCAGAGTAACAGGGGGAAAAAATATCTTGAAGTGTCTAAGTTTTGCTAACATTTGTTAAATGTTTTGAGACTGCTAAGTGTAGTTATTAGTTTTAAAACACAGGTTCCTTACTAGGTGACCAAATGATGGTTGTATTTTTTTAATTGGTAAAAACTATTAGTTTGCACTTTTTTGTTGAATGGGGCCTAGCATGTCTGAGTATGTTTAGCATTAACTACTGCTGTAGAGTGTCATTTTATTTTTAAAGATGGTATGTACTTATCCAAGGTCACCTCGAACTTATATACAAGTCCTTATAACTGTTCAGTCAGGAGCTATGACAACTAAGTATAGTACTATCAAAACAGAGGAAATGGAGTGAGTTTTCCCTCCACTCAGCTAGGGCTGAAAATTCACTTGGAGTTAAAAAAAAAAAAAAAAAAAAAAAAAAAAGGAATGCACTAAGAAAGTCAGGTTTCAGAGTAGCAGCCGTGTTAGTCTGTATCCGCAAAAAGAACAGGAGTACTTGTGGTACCTTAGAGACTAACAAATTTATTAGAGCATCCAAAGAAGTGGGCAGCAGCCCACGAAAGCTTATGCTCTAATAAACTTGTTAGTCTCTAAGGTGCCACAAGTCCTCCTGTTCTTTTTAAGAAAGTCAGTCCAGTCATGTTCCCAATAACTAAAACCCTGACACACACATTCAGTGCAACCCCACTAAACAAACTGATCCAGACGTGATGGGACAGTAGTTTCTAAACAAACTACAGAACACATGCTATCAGTTTGTTTAACCTTAAGTTATTCAGTAGTGGCTACTGAGAAAAGAAAGATTCCTGACAATTAGCTCTTACAACTAGGACTAATAACAAGGTAACTGACAAGGTAAAAATGGCCCCAAAAAATCTTGACCACTCCCCTTCAAAATATTGAAGAGTTTTCCGCAGGGCATTCTGTCTAAACGAGGTTCCTGATCACATTTATCCAATAGGAATCGATGCAGGTCATAGCTTTTTGCCCTCAAGATATAATCACTGAGCTGTTTAGTATTATTATAAAGTGAATGGTGCACATTCATCGGAGGTATAACTCCCCTGAAGTCAACAGGATTTAAACCAAGAATGGATTTATCAGTATGAGAACAAAACTTTTCAACTTTATTAAAAGGCAAAGCAAGCATATTCTATTCTGTGTATAAAACTGGCACTTGCATTCCTCCCCACTGTCAGCATATTTCAACCTCTTTGTGCAAGACATTTCTGATAGTTTGTCTTTGGATATGTCTTCACTACAAAAGTTAACACAGGCTCTCACATGGGTTTTAGTCCAAGCCCGCCTACTACCCACATGCAAAAACTTTTGACCCAGGTTTGGAGGTTCTTTGGGCCTGCACTACCTTATTTGGCTGAGAGTACAGGACAGAACCCTGGTTCTGCTTTAATTCAGACTGTAACCTGTTCATTTGGTAGTATGGATCTAGCTGTAACCCAAGTTATTTAACTCAAGTGCTAACAGTCCTCAAATACCATCCCACAATTCCCTCAGGGGTGTATTTTCCTATTTTCCTTCTACCCACTCCCTCCTTCTGCACCAGCACTCAGCGCTTATATACACCAGTTTGGCACTTAAACCCATTCCACTCAGCCCACCACATCTACAAGCACTTGAATAGAGTGATGTCATCCTCATCCCAGCATGCTGCTACCTGGCCAGAGGTTCACATCATACAGCACTGCAGCTTAGTGCAGTGCTAAGAACTATGGGATATGCCCCCATAAATCCTACCCCACTTCACCCAGGTTACTGAAGCATCAGAGTAGATGCAGCTCACCAGTATGACTTGAGTGTGGTTTCTCAGGGTGGATGCTCACACCCAACCTGGGTTCCCTGATCTATGTTAACTGCAGTGAGGACATACCTTCTGTGTATAATGAGTTTCTTACATTCAACTCCCTAACCGATTTTTAAATCGAAACAATCATGACATCAAGCAGTGAAGAGCAGTAATTCAAGCAGTAAGAATACTTTTCATACCAACCCTACATTTCCCTGACTTGAGCCAATTAAACCTGCTGAATTTCACTATTAGAATTCCCTTTTTCAAACAGGCTAAGTGGGCATGAAGGGACATTTAACAGCATTCATTGAAGACTGTGACTATGATTGAGGCTAAGTCTATACTACAGACATATATATTGGTATAACTTCGTCGCTTATGGGTGTGAAAAAAACCACACCACTGAGCAACACAATTATACTGACCTAAGCCCCAGTGTACACAACGCTATGTCAATGGAACAGTTTCTCCCGCCAACACAGCTACCTCTCACAGAGATGGATTAATTACGCCGCTTCTCCGCCGGCGCAGTAGCATCTTCATGTGCAGTGCGACAACAGAGCAGCTGCACACGAAGACAAGCACTGACTCACACAATAGTTAATGCCCAGAAGGGTTGGGCCTAGACCAACAGCTTCCTTTTTGCTCTAACAATGTTTCCAATTCCTGCTGGGAGGTGCCAGGCAGAAAAGCAGGACACATTCCCCAGAGGTTGAAATTTGTTTACAAGAAAGAGTTTAAGTCATGCAAAAGGGGGAATGGAGGTCATAGCCTAGGCAAGTGTGCTAGATACCTTCTAACAAGGCAAAATCCACCAACCACAGGTCAACATGAAGGTGAGTAGGGTACCCACAAGTATGCTCCTTGGGAAAGGCTCGAGGGAGCAGGCTGGCACCTACTCCCAAGGAGTGAGAAGCAAAAGGACTCTGGGCTTCTCACCACGATACTGACCGCAGATGAACTTTTAAATTGACCTCTGGCTAGGAGGTACCTGACGTCATGGAAGCTGTTCTTGCCATCATCTGACCGCTAAGGGTCAGGGCCTCTCCCACCTCCAGGCACAAAGACTCCCGGGGAGGGGAGAGATACGGGCTCTCCACTACTAGGCCGCAGCATTATTGTGGGGAGAGGGGAGAACACCGCCCCCCCATGAACCGGTCCCATGCCTGCCTCTGAGGTACCCAAGCCACAGCGCCATGGGGGGAAAGGACAGTGCTGTGCTCAGTGCCAAGTCCCGATGGGGCCGGGCAGAGCTGGCCGAGCGCTCGGGCTCTAGCCCTGGCCTGGCCCCCGACTCGCTCTGTGCCTCAGTTTCCCCGCCTGCGCGAAAGGGGTGACGATGCCGGCTCCCTCCCCAGGGAGCAGGGGCCAGACCCCGCAGGGGAGAGGGGCCCCCCCAGCCCATCTCCCTCCACGTGGGGCGGCGCGCTCCTGCCGTCTGCGGGGCTGGGGTCTCGGCCGCTCGCGCTTGCGGCTCCGCCCCCCGCCATCCAATCAGCGAGCGGCCCCGCCTCAGCACACACCCTGCCCCCGACAGCCCGACCTATCCACAGCGGCGATGGCAGCACGCCGCCTCCTTACTGGCCGCTGCTGCCGTCACTCCCCGTGACCCCCGGCTGAGGCGCCCGGGCGGCGGCGCCAAGGACACTCCGGGGGCAGGGGCACGAGGCGGCGCCCTGCTCCCCGCGGACCGGCTCCCTAAGCCCGGCCAGCGCCCTCCCCCAGGCCACGGGGTACCTGCTGGCGCGTCCGTCCCGCCCGCTCGCGGCTCTGCTCTGACAGCGGCCGCCGCTCTGCGCGCCAACTACCACCGCCCCGCCCCCTGCGTGCCGCGTCACCGCGCTTCCCCGCCTCTCCCGGGTCACGTGTCGGGGATTCGCCCTTGACTCGCTCGGTAGTGGTGCGCTGGGTTCCCCGCCCGTGCGTGCGGCCCCGTCTCGCCCCCACGTGACCAATAGCGGGGCGGGGCGGGGCGGGACACTGAGGAGGAGGGGGTGGGTGCAGGACACTGGCAGGAGGGGTAGGTGGGAGGGGGTGCAAGGCACTGGTGGACATGTAGTTGGTGGGGGATGGGGAATGGGCATTGGGGGGTAGTATGCAGTGGGGGAGGCGGATGGGGGGCAATGGAGGTGGTAGGTATTGAGAGACAGATGCAGGACTAGGGTGTGGGGTGGGTGCAGGACACTGAAGGGTGAGGTAGTTGGGGGGCTGGGTGCAGGACATGATAGGCAGTGGGGGAGATGGGGTGGGGCACTGGAGGTGGTTGGTGATGGGGGGCAGATGCAGGATTAGGTGGGGGCGGTTGCAGAACATGAGGGCAGGGTAGGTGGTGATGGGGTGGATACAGGACACAGGGGGAGGCATAGGTGGGAGGGGGTGCCAGGCACTGGAGGGCATGGGGTGGAGATATCAGTCAAGCCTGAGTGATGATTCTAGGCACAGAGGATTGGGACAGTTTTGCCTGTGTCCATTCACCCACTTCAGGAAAGCTCTTTGGCTGGCCACGCCAGCTCCATGCACTGCTGTCTGTATGTCTGAACCAGGTTCTGCAGGGTGGCTGTGGGGCACCCTCTCAGCCTAGCCAGGGAAATCCAAAGCACCTGCCAACCCTCAGGGATGATGCCAGTGCTGACCTGAACAAATGCGGAGGTCACCTTGAAGTTTGCTCATGTCGATCGCAGGGCTTGACAACCTGTGATAAAAGCACCCGCAGTTGCCAGCACCTTGTCAGCATGAGCTGACGTGGGACCAGACCTCCTGAGTTTCGTTCCTGAGTGGGGAGGGGGGGAGGGCATGTTGCCTAGTTTAGAGCACTGAACCAGGGCTCTATGTCTGGCTCTGCTACTGACTGGCTGTGTGGCTCAGACAAAGCCCTTCTCTCCATGCAGCTGTAAAATGGAGAGGGTAATAATTACCCATGCCACCAGGCTGCCCAGGCTTCATTAATGTTTGGCATGTGCTTGACTGTAATTGTTTATCAGTATAGAACTAAGGGCTAATTAACAAGTTTATGAGCTGAGAAGGAGACTTCGGGCCAGGCCCTATTTAAAATTGTGCCAGGGACGCTGTCTGCAGACTAGTACAGAACCATAAGCTCTCTTCAGGGGAAGATTGAACGCACTTTAGTTTAAGCTGCACTGACCCGTGAAGATAAACTGGGGTTAGAGCAGCTACTGTGCCTGCAAACTGTGCAGGCCAGAGACAAGGGAAGGGTCTGTCATTTATGCAATTCCTTGTGTACAGGGCATTACGGGAAAAAAGTTTTCCTTGCTTCCAATACAATGAACCTTTTCTGCACAGGCTCTTCTGCCCCTACCTACACCACCCAGCGCTGTGGGGTGCTGGGCACTGGGGTAGCTACCCCAATGTGCTAGAGCAAGTCATGTATGCACTAATGCAGCATGTCTGTCTATCATCTATGCTAGGGCATTGCCCCAGTCAGCAATATCAGCAGCTAAAATCACAAGAAGGCCTCCAGGAGGTACAGGGCCCTTGCTGGCTCCAAAGCAGCTGTTGGTCTTTCTCTTCAGAGAGCTTGTTGAGTAGATGGGCTAATCCGTCCCTCTGCCATTAAACCCTCCGATAAAGTGTCTTCTCTGGCCAGGAGAAATCAGGAGGCAGGGGTGCACAAAGGGAGCCCAAATGAGTTCCCCCCTCATATTAGTTGTCACTTCATGTATGTAACTAGGTGCGGAAATTACCACCTCCGAGGTAGAGTAAGTCCCAGGGGAGCGGAACTGATGGGCAGAGTACACCTTGCAGATGCAGTTTGCCATCTGGATGTCACCTGGTAGAGAGCAGGGCTCAGAGTTGATTGGGATGCGTGTAGACCCAGAAGCCATCGTGCGAACATAAAGCTGAGCAGTGTCCGAAGACAGATAATGCCACTGAAGAGTGTGACTCCCCAAGGAGCTTGGTATTGCCTCCTCCTATGCATGTTAACCAGATTGCTGCTGATCAACCGAAAGGGTGAGGAGAGGAGAAACAAGGAAGAGAACCTTGTCACCCAGCTGCCAAACCCACCCCTGAGACAAACCTTGCCCTCACGCGCACACCCTTTTTCGAACTCTTCGTTCAAGTCAGTTTCAATGACCCTGTGGCCCTGGAAAGGTACCAGGGAAGTGCACTCCAAAGTATCTGCCTGGGGCAGGCAGAATTGTGCGAATGGGGGGGGGGAGGATAGATACAAGGGGCCCAGTTTGCAGGATATCTTAAACGACTGCCTGAAACTCCATGTGTTCAATGTGCCGTTCCCAGGAGAGAGAGACATTTACTAACACAGCTGGCTTTTTATTAACCAATTGATTCCAAATGTACCTGCTGTGACAGGTTGGGTCACAGAAACCCCGTTGGGAACTGCCACCTGATGTGCTGAGACTACCTCTGAGCCTGTTTTCCCTGGCAGCTTGAGACTTCAGTGCCCTGCCTGGTTTGAGCCAGACATGCTAGCCTGCTACAAACACAGACCTAGGTCTGAACAACGTCCCCCAAAAGCTGCAGGCTTAACTGAAAACAGCTTAAGAAGTGTTCCTGTCTCCAACACTCAGGTTCCCAACTCCCAGGCTCCTTCCTCAAATATGGCATCCCCATATCACGCTGCCAACCAGGCTGGGGCATCTGATGCTGGTTTGGGACATGGTGTGGGTGGTGGAGCCAGGTCAAAAGCATAGATGATGGAACTAGGGGTGCTGCTTCACCCCGACTCAAAGTGGTTTACATCATATACAGGGTTTACAGTTTGGTTCAATGGCTTTCAGCACCCCCACTGTACAAATTGTTCCAGCCCCCCTGGTCAGAGGATTGTCTTACACTGAACGAAAGGGTTAGAACAGGGGTCGGCTACCTACGGCACGCGTGCCAAAGGTGGCACGCAAGCCGATTTTTGATGGCACGCGGGGCGGACTGAGCCACTCAGCCCACCGCTGCTCTGGGGTTCCCGCTGCTGGCCTCTTGCCATCTGGGGTCCCCCCCACTGCAGCCCCACTCAGCACCCGCTGCTGGCCTGGGGGAAGGAACTCCAGGCTGGCAGCGGGATGAGACCCCAGCTGGCAGGAACCAGTGGCCGAAACCCCAGAAGGGGGCTGGCAGAGATGCTCAGCCCACCCCTGAAACCTCAGAGCTGGGCGGGCTGACCTGCTCAGCCCGCTGCCGCTCTGGGGTTCCAGCTGCTGACCCCTTGCCAGCCCAGGTCCCCTCCGCAGCCCCACGCACCTTGCTTCCAGTTGGAGTTCCAGCGCAGGCCCCCTGCCAGACAGGGTCCAGGCTTCCAGCCCTGCTCAGCCCTACCATCCACCAGCTCCGTTCACCTCAGCTGCCGATCTGGGGTTCCAGCCACTGACCTGCCAGCCGGTTATCAACTGATAGCTCAGAAGCCTGTGTGCAGCTTAAAGTATCCAAATACGTGCCACCAGACATTGGAAAACTCGGCAAGGAAAAGCAAGGGCAAGGATCACACTAAACTAATAAGATCTGCATTTTAATTTAATTTTAAATAAAGCTTCTGAAACATTTTGAAAACCTTGTTTACTTTACATATAACAGTAGTTTGGTTATATAGTATAGACTTATAGAGAGACCTTCTAAAAAACGTTAAAATGTATTACCAGCACGCAAAGCCTTAAATTAGAGTGTATACATGAAGACTCGGCACACCACTGCTGAAAGGTTGCCGACCCCTGGGTTAGAACATGGATGTCTAGCCACACTAGACAAATAAACCCATGGACCCTAAGGAGGGATGTGGATTGGTCCTATTGGTGTGTGTGTGTGTAGATGGGCCTATGGAAGGCAGGGGAGCTGTGGATGGGCCCCAGGGGGGTGTATATGAGCCCTACAGTGGCTAATGGGGCCTGTGGATGGGCCATACAGGGTATGTGTGGAGGATGGTCTCACAGGAAGAAAGGGGCTATCGAAGGGCCCTATGGGTAATGGGTGTGTGGAAGAGTCCGAGACAGGTCTCATCACAGGAGACCGGCTTCTGCCCAGTTAATACCCTGCAGGAAAGGAGAAACAACAAGGAACAGGGAGGGGTGAGTGAATGTGAGGATGATAGATGTCACATAAGGCAAGAGGACCTGTGGAACTGACTGCCACAAGAACTCTGTGAGGCCAAGGGATCAGAGGTTGATGTGGAGAATGGGATCTGTCACCCATTCTTTAGGGCACAAGCCAGTCTTGAATTCATGAGGGGCCTTTCCTAAGGGGCAGGTCACTCTGTCAAGGCAGGGGGCTCCTTGCACCATCCTCTGATGCAACTGGGACTGAGCCCTTCAGAGATGGGATAATGGGTGACACAGGCCCCTGGGCTGATCTATTCTGCCAGCCCCAGGGTTGCTATGAGGGTTGAGAAGGACTAAGGAGATGAATGATGGCGGAAGAGGAGTGATGCCAGGGAGGACAGAGGCAGCTCAGGGGAACACTGCCTGCCTGCCAGGAGCTTGTTAAATTCAGATTGAAAGCCTTAAAAGACAGGTGTGTTCCTCCTAGAAGGGAGACAGAGGAGGGTGTTGTGCTGCTCTAGGACATGGCAAGGCATGATATGAGATATGATACAATCCCGTCCCTGCATGGTTTATACTTCTTGAGCTTGCGGCATTGGAGCAGCAGGGAAAACACATTTAGTCAGAGCCCTTTGCTCAGCTGCAGGATTCCTGCCCATGGAGGGTGAGTTCGTGCGCAGATCTGAGCTGCTGAGCTTTCCTCTTGCCCTGTCCTGGTCCTGCTCCAGGTAGGGCTTGAGTGAGTGTTAGAAATACCCGGGAATATACCACGACTCTCCCCACAGCTTTCTCAGTGCCACCACATTCAAAATGGCTGTTGATGGAGCAGAGACCAGTATGGCTGCCAGGCAGTTGCTGTATCAGGCGGGCCAGCAGGCATCACTGAGCCACGCCGAGCTGCTGGAGAAGGAGCTGTCACAACCAAGCCCCTGTGCTGTGGCAGGAGGGGTTGTGGATGGGGCAGACCTGCACCCCTGCAATGGTCTATAGCGGCTATTGTAGCAGGGACACAAGTGAGGACTGCCCTATCCTGCACTGGGGGCAGCCCCTGAATGTCCCTGCCCCCAGGGGCCTGCTTTCAGAAAAATTTCAGAGGATGGAGAGGTGGCAGCATACAGAGCATTACATGCAATTCTATTGTATCCTGCAAAGCCTGCGGAAGGGGCAGCGTGGGATACATAATGGAAAAAGTGTGTATGTGCGTGTGGGGGAATCAAGATCTGGGAGGGGCCAACTGACCCACTTGCCCCATAGCAGATGATGCCCTTTTCTGCACTGGGGTGGAGCTGGCCCAGCGCCATCCATGCCACACATAGCTTGGGCTTAAAGTTCAGCATGTGCCGAATCAGGATCTCATTGCTTAAGTCCCTGCAGAAAGGGTTGATCCATAGAGCCCTAAAAATCTGCGGATATCCGCGGGCCGTGTTTGTGGATCGCCGGTCAGATGCAAATACAAATTTTGTATCTGCGTAGGGCTCATCGACTCATGGAGGCAGTGCCATTGCTTCTGCCCCACTAGGGGGAGCTAGAAGCTAATGTTTCCCAGCTCCGCCGCCATCCTCATCCCAGCCTCGCTGTGCCTGGTCGCAGCTCCTTCCATCTGCCCATAGGTGCTGGAGCTTGGGGTACTGGGGGTGCAGCTTCACTCCCTGGCTTGAAATGGTTTCCATCATATACAGGGTTTACAGTTTGGTTCAATGGCTCTCAGCACCTCCACTATGCACATTGTTCCAGCACCCCTGCATCCACCCTGCAGATGAAATTGAGGCACAGAAAGAGGCAATAGCTTCACACCATGGCAGAGCAGGGAGCAGAAGCCAGGCCCTGGCTCTAACCAGTAGACTCTGCTGTCTCCAGCTCCTAAGTGTTAGCTACAGCTTTAACCCAGACACCCCCTCCCCCACTCTCAGCTCTGGGCTGTGTGAGCTTCCAGTGGCAATAAAGCTATTCCCCCATTTCCCCCTAAAGGCTGCATGTCACTCTGCAGGCATGTATGTGAGTGTGCTGAAGGTGCGATGCAGCACTCAGCGCTAGGCCTGGGCTCCCCTCTGCTGAGAAGGGGCAGGGGATGGGGAGAGGGGTGTGTAGGGGGTTGGTGTCAGTGGCTCCATGGCCTGCTTTCCCTCTCCTCCACCAGAGAGGCTGGGCTGAGGGGTGGAGTCTCTCCAGGACACCATCACCCCTCCCACTGGAAACATGGCAGTGAAACCAGGGCAGCTAGTTAACCAGGAAGCAGCTGGCCTAGGGAGGTGGTGGATTCTTCATTGCTTGGAGAGTCTACATCAAGACTGGATGTCTCTATCTATAAGATCCCTTTTAGCTCAATGACCTGATATGGGCTGGATGCAGGAATTGCTGGCTAAGGTTCTCTGGGTTTTCTGTGTGTTGCATGATGTCAACTCAATGGTCACAATGGGCCCTTCTGGCCTTGAAGCCTACAGTTGGATGAGATCTGACAGCAATTTGGCATCTCACTTTATACCCGCCCTGTCAGTGCCATCTGAAGCTCTTTCTTCCTGCCAGAGAGCCCCTCCCGCCAGTATTGCAGCACCCCCCGCCCCTCTTGGTATTGCAGATACATGCCTGAATGGATCACATTATATAAGTTGCCATAGTTTCCTTTCCCCCAAGGCACCAGATCTCCCTGCTGAGCTCCCCTAAGACTGAGTTTTTCACTGCTCAGGAGTCAGGCAGTGCCAGGGCTGGTCTTAGGGCTGGGCAGTGAAAAACTGGTCAGGGGGCGCTGTGCAGCAGTGCACAGGTGCCATGCTTCTGGGTCCTGCGGTGGCTGTAACTCAGCCTTGTGTGCATGCAGCACACACAGGTGTGTGCAGAGCCAAGGGGAGCACAGAGGCAGGATGGTCCAGTGGTTAGGATACTACCTTGGGACTCAAGAACCCCGGGTTCAGTTAGCTGTTCGGCCACAGACAGCTTGCATGACTCTCAGGGCCTCACCTCTGCCCTGGTCCTCAGACTTGGCTACTTGGAGCCAGGCAGACCACGGCAGGCTGAGACCCACCATCTCTGCAGGATTCCCTTGAGGACGGTTGCAATCTGCTCTAGTGGATTAATATTAAACCTGCGGCTCAGGCCCCTGTCGCATTGCCAACAGAGTGGTAGCTGGGTAAAAGTTAGGTGCTCAAATGTGTCCCATAGCTTGAGTCGCATGTACCGTGTGACTGGATGCAGTGGAGGGGGGTGGAGGGTGCCTTGTTTGACTGTTTGGAAAAGAAGCCACTTCCCGGTGGGGCATGTACGGAGGGTCTATGATATAACTGCAATACATCACTGGGGCCAGCTGGGTGCAGGACCTGGCGCTGCACGGGTAGGTGGGTGCTCATGGGTGCCTGGGTGCAAGAGTCTGAGTGGGGGTGGATGCCTGGCCTTGCTTTGGGGGCAGGAGGCCCCTGCTGATGGCAGGAGTTGAGGTTCTGGGGCTGGGTGGATGCTGAGACTCTGGGTGGCAGACAGGTGAGACAGTCTGGAGCCGGCATCTGGCCCCTCATCAGGCTGCCTCCTTAGCTGCCTTCTCCTCCAGCCACCACTGCCTCCCAGCTGCTCCTTCCTGTCCTGCTCCACCAGGGAGGGGAGGTGCCAGGCAGGCTCCCTGCTCCGCGGGCACAAAAGCATCCCCTAGCAGTGAAAAGGTGCAAGTGCAGGCAAATGCCTGGCGCCTCCCCTGACAGTTGCGTGAGAATCCAGCTGAGCAAGAGGAATGCAGACGGGGCTGCCGGCCGTGTGATTGTCCCCCGAGCCCTGCACAAGGGGAAAGAGAAAAGGAGCCTGGGCCCTTTTCTGCTTCTTCATGAGCAGGGGATTAACCCATAGGCTAATAAAGCTATAGCCTTAGGCCCTCCTATTTTTAGGCCCTACTGTAGCCCTCCATTCCATACTGAAGTAACAGCTGAGCGACGGTAGCGTGGCTGTCAAAATGTTTTTGTCTCATTTGATATTGCTTTGTACAAATTAATCCATCAAGATTGTGAATTCCATTGATGGTGGTTGTGATTTTGTCTTTGTGGGCTAAGGAAGTGTTTGTGGGCCCAAGCAATGTTGAACTTCGTACACAGTAGGCCTACACTGGGCAATAGAAACCTCTCAAAGAAAAGAGGATGGTAGAAATTGAAGGAGGCCAAAGAAAGACGGCAAAGACAAGACGCAGTGCTGGAAGGAACTCCTCTCCTAACGTTTTTTCCTCCTACTAAATCTGGTGGTGAGGAAGTCCAGGCAAATACCTGCCCAAGGGAATATGCTGCACCTGCACCTGATGAAAAGGAGCAGCCTCCTGTGACTTCTCTAGCTGCAGTCTGACCCCACTCTTCTGAAGACTTACCCAGTGATAGTAATACAAAAATATCCTTCTCCAATGAGCCAGGCGAGTGGGACACGACTTCTCAAGATTTCATTGCATGTTGGACTGAGAAGGGCCCACAGAAATGCCAGAATCTAGATTCTGACTTTTCATTGACAAAGCAAGAGTACACCAATCAGAATCGTTATCTGACCAAATCAATGTTTGAATATGTAAAGCCTAACAAACAGATTGGCACACGAGAATTGCTCATCTATTTCCCTTCTAAGAAGAAAGTGTACTGTTTTTATTGCCGCCTGCTTTCTGATACCAAAAAGTGGGGCATGTTCTGCGAAGGCTTCAGTGATTGGAAGAATACTGTATATATTACCAATCATGCAATGAGTGAGCAGCATACATTGTCAGTTAGCTGAAGCTGTGAATGCAGTTGTTCTGAGATACCCCAACATCCTTGAAGTGTTAGAGAGCATCAAGAATAATGAATCTAAAAAATCAGCAACAAGAAAAGATGCGAAGAACCTGAGTGATGCAATGCACACTTTAGAAACTGGTATTTTGTGTGAGGTCTGGAATGATATACTTCAGCCATTCATCAGGTGCAGTCTAAGCTTGCAAAGTGCTCAAATTGACCTTTCCACTGCTGTAAACCTAACGAGGAGTCTTGGAACTGTTCTTCAATAAATGCGGGATAGTTCTGATGAGTATGAAATTCAGGGGGCTGCAAGGACTGCTAACCATGAGTACAAGTCAGCCAAACGCCACAAAAGACAGAAGACATGCAATGATGCAACTGCCCACTCATTCAGTGATAAGGAGGCCTCCAGAGTTAATACCTTCATCACAATCATCGACCAACTGAAGAGTTCATTAGAACATCGGATCGAGGCTTATGAAAATATTAAGAAAACCTTTAGTGTACACTGACCAGGGCCGCCCAAAGGATTCAGGGGGCTTGGGGCAAAGCAATTTTGGGGGCTCCTTCCATAAAAAAAAGTTGCAATACTATAGTAATATGTATTTGGAAATGTAAAAAATAACCAGTGAAATACATTCAAAAATTAATTTTTAATAATTTGAAAATACATAAAATACATTATTTAAAAACATTAAATGCTTTAATACATTTGCAATTACATAATGGGCTGTCGCTGGGTGATGGTGATGATTGGTGCCAATGGGCTGTCGCTGCCTGGGGGTGGCGCTGCTGTTGCCCAGGACTGGATGGGGAGCTGTGCTCTGGGTCGGGGGGTGCCTGGCTCAGAGGGGCTGTGCTCAGAGCTGGGGGTCAGGGGGGTGTCCAGCTCAGAGGGGCTGGGCTCAGAGCTAGGGGTCAGGGCTGTGGGGAGGATGGGGTCGGGGGGTGCCTGGCTCGGAGGGGCTGGGCTCAGAGCTGGGGGTCAGGGCTGTGGGGGGGGGTGTCCGGCTCAGAGGGGCTTATCATGCTGCTTACTCCCACCTCTCCTGGAGCCTCAGCGCGCCGCGTCCAGGAGCGGCCCTGGACAGCACTGCAGCGGCGGGACCTGAGCTCCTCCCGCTCAGAGCCGCATGGTAAGGGGGCGGGGCTCCGGCGGGACCTGAACTTGAAGCCCCGCCCCTTTACCACGCAGCTCTGAGCGGGAGGAGCTCAGGTCCCACCGCTGCAGCGCTGTCCAGGGCTGCTCCTGGACACGGCGCGCTGAGGCACCGGGGGATGGGGGAAGGTGGAGGGGAGCCTCCGACATTCTTGTGGGGGCCCCTGCGGGGCCTGGGGCAAATTGCCCCACTTACCCCCCCCCCTCTGGGTGGCCCTGGTACTGACAAACTTTTTTTTCCTAACATTTCAAGTTCCGAAGTCAGTGAAGGTATCAAACGTCTGTGTCAGAAGTACCCAGACAATCTCCCAGTAGATTTTACTAAAGAATTTCTTCAATTTGTTGAATTCACATCACCCTCAGATAAAGAGAGAAAAGATGACGAAAGAAAATGTATTTGTATATACCGAGTCACTGAACCCAATGTGATTGAATGTTTCCCAAATGTTGAAACTGCCTTATGGCGCCATTTGTCACTAATGATCACTAGCTGTAGTGGAGAACGTTTCTGCTCTCTTCTAACAAGGTTCAAAAATGTCCTAGATCCACCGTGACTCAAGAGCATCTCAGTGCTTTGTCCCTCTTGAGCACTGAGAATGAAATCATCAGGTCTTTGAATTATGATGACATCATTCATGACTTTGACACAGCTAAAGCTAGGGGGAGGAAATGGTTTGTTTGAAGATCTGAGTGTCATGAGAGTAGAATAAACTTGTTCATTTTACATAAATAAATAATATGTAAATATGTATGTAGATACAAGGTTGATGACTTCATAATTTTTTTTGCAATATGTAATTCATACTTAGGTCCTTCCCTCCCATTAGCCTTAGGCCTCTCATAACCCTAATCCGGTCCTGTTCATGAGGCAGGCTGAGGGCTTTTCCTCCCTTCACACAGCCAGGCACAGACTGGCCCTCTGGGGCCACAGCTACCAGAAATCCTTGCTGATCTCTACTAGAGGCTAGGAGGTTCGCTGCGGGCTATTGCTGACAGCTGAGACTAGCAAGGGAACAACAGGTGATGAACTCCTTGGGGAGCCTGGCTCCCACAGCTTCTGTGTCGCAGGCTTGTTCCCAAGAGTGGGTCAGTTTGGATTCTTCTTGCTCCACAGCCTGGTCATAAATCACCTGCCATGTCCCTTGTGAAGGGAATGTAATCTACTAACGAGTGTAATTAAACCGATGCACGTGTGACCGTAGATCACTCCAGCCCTCTCTTTGCCGTGAAAATCTCTGCTGAGAAACAAGGACCCTGATCCAAGCTGCCCTCCCTTCCCCTGAATGCTGTGAACATTCAAAATCCCAAATCCAAATGACCCTGATTATAATGGGCCAAAGGAAATACCCAGGTGCAAATTAGAGGGGGCTGGAAACCCAGCACTGCCTGTAGCAGCATGACCACCTCTCTGGCTGCTGAGAAGGCTGAGGGTGGGTGGATGGGTGAAGCAGGAGCCACTGAGGTTGCGAATGTGCTGGTGGGGGTGAACACTTCCCATTGCAGGCTCTCTGGAGGCGGCCAAACAGCAGCCTGCTATGACCCGCAGTGACTCTCCGTAAGCAGAAAGAGAATTTCAGCCCTGCCACGTCCTGGCATGGAGCCCGCTCCCATGTCACAGGGTGAATCACTCCTGGCACAAATGCTGTAACTGGAAGAAATGCTGATGCAAGGCGCCCGGAGCAGCTAACTTGGCTAAGGATGAGGCAATCGGTGTGGGGGTGGGCGACCTACGCTGGGGGCTGTCCGTGCACCTGGACAGCAGCAAGGACAGATTAAAACCCACACGTGCGCTGGTGCAGGGCGGCTGGGGAGGAGCCTGTGGCCGATTGCAGGACAGCGGGAGGTGTCTCATGACAGAGCTGGATCTCAGGGAGGAAACCATTGCTGAGCCTCTTGCAGCACGCTGTGTCTTACATAACATCTGTGAGGCCGAGGGGGACGCGCGGTTGCCAAAGGGGAGTGAGGGAGATGGCCAGGCTGGTCACTGATTTCCAGCAGCCTGAGACAAGGCCAGTTACTAGCACCACTGAGGGAACTTCTACACTGCAATGTGAGCTCAGAGTTATTGGGACTTGAGGCAGTCGACCCGTGTCAGGAAACCCTCGGCTGGAGCATCTACATTGTATTTTAACCATAGGTTAAGGATTTTCTGACCTGTGCTTGAACCTGGAGCTCTGGCGTCCACACTGCAGTGTGCAGACCTGAGTCAAAGCAATCATATCCCCGATTTCCTAGCGCCCCCCACCCCGAAATGTGACTGCTCTAGCCGTAGGACCTCTCCTCGAGAACATGCTCCCACCCTCCATCCCTTCACCTCATTGGCCCCAGATGGGGCAGCCTGGATCAGTCAGAAAAACAGGTTTTCCCTTGTCCTTTTACCTCCTCCTCATGCTGAGTTGCTCTGCGGGTACGGAAAGGATGCTTGGTATGGCCTCCGGGTGGTGCGTGTCATGGACTTACCACCCCTGCCCCTCTTTCCTGAATGTACTGCAAGTAACTGCAGTGTAAACAATCTGCATGAGTGGGTTCTTTTCCTTGCCCTGCCATTGCATTACATTGGTCCTATTGGTTCCAATGAGGTTGCATTTTATTCCCTCTTATAAGATCTGACCTAACACATGCAGCAGAGGGAGGAGGCCATGGAATTGGTTAGTTTCTGGGGAGGGGCCTGTATTTACATTTCTCTGGGCTCCTAGTCCAATCAGCATCACTCGCTCTCCTTTGATTTAAACCTCATAGCAGGGCCTTACCTGGCCTGACTTCCAGCCCGGTCGCTGCCTCAGTTTACCTTCCATTGTGCATCTAACAACCCCACCCCCCACCCCACCCCAAGGAGCATCCTTTATTTGCCATCTTTCCTGCTGTGGAAAGCCTGGAACTGCCCTTAAGCGACACACACCCGGTGAGGAAGAGACTGAAAATCCCCACTGGGAGGGAAGTGAGACTGCGACGGAAGCACCTTCGCTTGAGCAATCTTGCCAAGGAGCAATGTGGGTATTTCTCTGCCACTGGGGAATTCACGCTGTGGCAGGAGAACGGGCAGGGAACCACCCATCCACACACCACATCCGTCTGCCCAGCATCTCTTCAGAACTGTCAGCCATAGCATCCGCGGGGGAACTCGGTGCAGTGCCAATGAAGTCACTGGGCCTAGGGAAGCAGGATAGCCTAATGGTTAGGGTGTGCACCTAGGACTTTGGAGACCTGGGTTCCAATACCAGCTCTATCCTGTGTGACCTTTGGCAAATCTTTCAGCCAGTGAAATTCCAGACGCCAGATAGGAGTGGGCAAGTAATGCAGCCTCTGTATTCTGAGGTTCCCGCACCTATCCCAGTTCTTAGTGATTTCACCCCAACACTGTCCCCACACCAGGTCCTAGCCTATTGGTGATTTCAGCTCTAGTGATCACTAAACAGCTACAAGAACCCTCAGCTGAGTCTGATCAGCTATGAGTACAGTTCTGCTGCCCATTAGTCAGACAATAAGGGTACGTCTTCACTTACCGGAGGGTCCGGCGGCAGACAATCGATGTTCTGGGATCGATTTATCGCGTCTGGTTACTCCAGCTCAGCGAGAGGAGTACGCGGCATCGACGGGGGAGCCTCCGTGCCACGTCTGGACCCGCGGTAAGTTCGGACTAAGGTACTTCGAATTCAGCTACGTTATTAACGTAGCTGAATTTGCGTACCTTAGTCCGAAGTGGGGACTTAGTGGGGACCAGGCCTAAGAAAAACAACATTTCATTACCATCAATTCATCCAAGACTTAAGTGAACTCTAACCCAAAAGAGCCAAAACTGATCACTTTGGCAAAGCAAATCTGACTGCTTATCAGCTAGGCAAAGTAGGTGTGTCTATGCAAATGAGACCTGCTCCTGTGGTCTTTTCCCCCAGTTCGTTAATAGCTGGCAGGAGAGTGCTCATTCAGACCCTGGCTTACATCTGGGATAATAGCACTGTCCTGCCTTGCAGAGGTGTGATGAGTCGCTCAGATACTATGGTGATGGTAGATAAGTATCTTACATTATGTCTATACTGCAATCATGAGGTGTAATTGCTGCTTGAGTAGACAAACCAGAGCTAGCTTTAATCTAGATTCATAGATTCCAAGGCCAGAAGGAACCATTGTGATCAGCTGATCTGAGCTCTTGTATCACACTGGCCAGAGACCTTCCCCAAAATAATTCCTAGAGCAGATCTTTTAGAAAACCATCCAAGCTTGATTTAAAAATTGTCCATGATGGAGAATCCACAATGGCCCTTGGATTCAATGGTCCATTGTCCCAATGGCTAATTACCCTCCCTGCTAAAAATTAGTGTCTTATTTCTAGTCTGAATTTGTCTAGCTTCAACTGCCGGCTGTTGTGTCATGTTAGACCTTTCTCTGCTAGGTTGAAGAGCCCATTATTGATGCTATAACTGTGTCTCCATTAGGGCTTTTGCCAGCATAGCTATGTCAGCGGAAAATCCCCCCTCACCTCCGACCAACATAGATCTAGCAGCAAAACTTTTCACCATAGAGACCAGGCTTCATTGTGAAATTACACTAGCTCTGTATCATAGACTCTTAGACAACATGGCAGAGAGAAGGGTTTGCCGGTCAGGGAGTGCAGCGTTGAATGCAGGGTCTATGTGGAGAACAAGGACCTGGCAGAGCGTGATGGGAGGCAGATCCCCAACTGGAAAAGGGTCTGACCCCACACCCAGGGGTTAGAACAGCCGATATAACTGGGTCACTTGGAACCATCCAACATAGCTTGACCTGCAGTGCGGACATGGCTCTGCTGGGCTCCTTTGCTATTGCTAACTAGGACAGGACACTTGCACCATCGGTTTCCTCTTGTGAGTCACAGAGAATGTCGGATACTTCTCCTGAACTCAGAGTGACCATGGCCGCTGGGTTCCCGTGTGTCACGGCTTTAGGCCCAGCTTGGGGTTCCAGAACAGACGCTTCCTGCATATAAAAAATACCCCAGCCTCCTACTTCCTGGCCTGCATGCGAGCTGCAAACCAACAACCCATTATACCATGCGAGCACTTTCCTGTTCTTCTGCAACTGAAGTCACAGAGTATGACCACAGCTATAACTTCCCCCCTTTTCCCCTGCAAAATTCCACATCAGAACCCTGGGAAGAATCCTATGCCCGGATACTGCCCGGATGGCCACTTTGTATAGGCAGAGAGAGAATCAAATAGCTCCTTTTCCTCTGCTGAGATAAAGGTGCTCTCACCCCTTTGTTGAGGAGGATGGGGGTCTCAACACAGTAAGGTTCCCATGTGCTTCCACCCTCCCCTCTAAGGCCCCATCTAAACTGGGTTTTTTTGATCCCAATGCAGCACCAGTGATGCAATCCACCAGTGCAGATGTGCTGGCCCAGTCAGATGCACCAGCACAAGCCCCATTTTACACTGGTTCAGTGTGTCTATATGTGACATCCTGGCACCCCCATATTTACTATGGAGATAGGATTATGATATGTTTAGTACAATGCAGGCCTTGTGAGGTATTAGTCTAAAAATCTTGATCTGTTGCATATTAATATCCTGTTGGATTGTATGTGCTGTCATTGTATCTGAAATTATGAATATTGACTGTGTGTCAGTATTTCAAATGTGTTTGCTCCTGGGGTGACACCCACAAGGTAGTTTACATCCAGTCTAGGCAGCACATTGTGAATGGACTATTCAAGTTGATGGCCCATTAGGTAACACAATGGGCCTTAGTGGGAGCGCATCCCAACCCCATGGGCCTTCCTGTGAATGCTTTAGCTAGTATATGGATAATGGCTGCTATGACTCATCAAAGCATGCAAGGACATGTGACTAGATCATGTGATACTGGACTCCATCTTGTTCCTGTACTTTTCCACTGCTGGGCTGGGAACTCTCCTTGGAACAATGATGTTCCCTCCACATGAAAGAAACTCTAAAAGGGGGAAGTGACATTGTCACTTGGGCTCACGCCCCTCCTCCCCCCGCCCCAGAACTGAACACCTGGAAACATGGCTAGAGGACAAAGACTTTGATTGGGGAAGGGGTCCCAGGATGGAAAGGAGGAACCCCAGCATGTGTGTGGAAGATTGGTGAACTGTTTGTACCATCAGGGTGAGACACTGCTTAATTTAAATCCTGTCTAGTTAATAGAACTCAGATTGTGAATTTGCTTTTTTTTTTTAGGTAATCAACTTTGATCTGTTTTATACTTATTACTTATAATCACTTAAAATCTTTCTGTACTTAATAAATCTGCTTTATATTTTACCTAAAAGTAGTGTGGTTTGAGTGAAGTGCATGAAAAAAATCTTAGCTCAGTTAACAAAAACCTGTGCATGTCCTCGCCACTTTGAGGGAGGGGCGGAATGGGTTATAAACTTATAAACTGGTCAGGCTTTTGACCAGGGCAAGATGGTACAATTCTGGGGTCCTAGGCTGGGGAGCTGTGGGGAATTGGCTGGAGCCTCCCTATTGTTGGTTCATGAGTGGCTGGCAAAAACATTCATGTAACGCAGCTGGGTGTGTCCTTGCCTATGAATGTCTGTGTTAAGTGCAGTACCTGGAGAGATTTGCAGCTTGTCATGTTATCACAGTGTGAGAGGGAGCTCAGGCTGGTGAGACAGAGGGCTCAGCGGTACCCTACTTCCAGATTGTACCCTGGGGAAGTACGTCACACTATATCGGGGTTCCTCAACCCAGACCAGCCCCAAGTTCCTTCAGAATGTTCCCTGGCACTTACCACAATGCACCTGTCCTCTGCAGCTGGAGGCAAAGAGTGAGGCACATCAGGCGAGTGGGTCCGACATCTCGGGACTTGGAGAAGGTGAGCTCAGTCCTGCTCCTGTTGAAGTCAATAGCAAAATTCCCATTGAGGTCCAGGGGGAGCAGGACTGGCCCTGCTGGGTTAACTGGTGTTGGCTGAGCCATATCTCAGAAACGGCCCGTGTTAGATCAGTGTTAGGGGCTTGCTGTGAAGGAAAACTAGGAAGAATAGCAAGAGGTCGATCTGGCTCCATCAGGAGCTCTTTGATGACCTGAAAATCAAAAAATATCCCTACAGAAAAGTGAAAGTGAAAACCGGGACAAATTGCTAAGGAGGAGTACAAAAGACCAGTACAAGCATGTAGGGATGAAATCAGAAAGGCTGAGGCACCTGGCCAGGGACATGAAAGGCAATAAGAAGAGGTTCTTTAAATATATTAGGAGCAAGAGAAAGACAAGGGAAGTGTAGGTTCACTACTTAGCAGGAAAGGTGAGCTAATAACAGATGACATCAAAAAGGCGGAAGTGTTTAATAAAAACAACGAGGAGTCTGGTGGCACCTTAAAGACTAACAGATTTATTTGGGCATAAGCTTTTGTGGGTAAAAACCTCACTTCTTCAGACGCATAGAGTGAAAGTTACAGATGCAGGCATTATATACTGACACATGGAGAGCAGGGAGTTACTTCGCAAGTGGAGAACCAGTATTGACAGGGCCAATTCATTCTATTACAGATTTAAAAGTCACTATCATTAAACAAAAAAACTTCAGAAACAGACTTCAAAGAAAAACAGCAGAACTAAAATTCATCTGCAAATTTAACACCATTAATCTGGGCTTGAATAGGGACTGGGAGTGGCTGGCTCATTACAGAAGCAGCTTTTCCTCTCCTGGAATTGACACCTCCTCATCTATTATTGGGAGTGGACTACATCCACCCTGATTGAATTGGCCCTGTCAACACTGGTTCTCCATTTGCGCAGTAACTCCCTGGTCTCCATGTGTCAGTATATAATGCCTGCATCTGTAACTTTCACTCTATGCATCTGAAGAAGTGAGGTTTTTACCCACGAAAGCTTATGCCCAAATAAATCTGTTAGTCTTTAAGGTGCCACCAGACTCCTTGTTGTTTTTGTAGATACAGACTAACACGGCTGCCCCCTGATACTTGACACCATGGGAGGTGTTGAATGCCTTCTTTGCTCCAAGTATCAGAGGGGTAGCCGTGTTAGTCTGAATCTGTAAAAAGCAACAGAGGGTCCTGTGGCACCTTTAAGACTAAGTCTTAAAGGTGCCACAGGACCCTCTGTTGTTCTTTGCTCCAGTCTTCACTAGAAAGGTTGATTGTGACCAGATATTTAACACAATTAATGTTAACAAGGGGGAAGAAACACAAGCCCAAATAGGGAAAGAGAAGGTTAAAGACTATTTAGATAAGTTAGATATATTCAGTTCAGGAGGGCCTGATGAAATGCTCCCTAACTGTTTAAAGAACTAGCTGCAACAATCTCCAAACCGTTAGCAATTACCTTTGAGAACTCATGGAGGATGGGTGAGGTCCCAGAGTACTGGAGAAGGGCAAACATAGCACCTATCTTTAAAAATGGGGGGAAATGAGGACTCAGTCAGCCTAACTTCAATACCTGGAAAGGTACAGGGAAAAAAGTATTAAGTAATCAGTTCATAAGCACCTAGAGGATAAAGGGGTTATAAGGAATAGCCAACATCGATTGGTCAAGAACAAATCATGCCAAACCAACTTAATCTCCTTCTTTGACAGGGTTACTGGCCTAGTGGATGGAGAGGGTGAGCTACAGATGTGATATAGCTTGATTTTTGTAAGGCTTTTGACACAGTTCCATATGATTCTCATAAGCAAACTAGGGACAACCAGGTGAAATTACTACAAGGTGGATGCAAAGTTGGTTGAAAGATCCTACTTGAAGTGTAGTTATCAATGGTTTGCTATCAAATTGGGGGGATGCATCTAGTGGGGTCCCACGGGGGTCAATCCCAGTCTGATACTAGTCAACGTTTTCATTAATGACTTGGATAATGGAGTGGGAAGTAGGCTTATAAAATTTGCAGATGGCACCAAGCTGGGAAGGGTTGCAAGCACTTTGTAAGAAGGATTAGAATTCAAAACGATCTTGACAAATTGGAGAATTGGTCTGAAATCAATGAGATGAAACTCAATAAAGATTGCATTTAGGAAGGAAAAAAAATCAAATGCACAACTATAAAATGGGGAATAACTGGCTAGGCAGTAGTACTGCTGCAAAGGATCTGGGGGTCATAGTGGATCATAAATTGAATATGAGCCAACACCGTGATGCAGTTGTGAAAAAGGCTAATACCATTCTGGGATGTATGAACAGGAGCGTTGTATGTAAGACATTGGAGGTAACTGTCGTACTCTGCTTGGCACTGGTGAGGTCTCAGCTGGATTCTGTGTCCTGTTCTGGGTACCACACTTTAGCAAAGAAGGGGACAACTGGAGAGCGTCGAGATGAGAGCAACAAAAATGGTCAAAGTTTAGAAAACCTGACATGTAAGGAAAGGTTAAAAAACTGGGCACATTTAGTCTTGAGAAAAGAAGACTGAGGGGAGACCTGATAACAATCTTCAAACATGTTAAGGGTTGTTAGAAAGAGGACTGTGATCAACTGTTCTCCACGTCCACTGAAGGCAGAACAAGAAGCAATGGGCTTAATCAGCAGTAAGGGAGATTTAGGTTAGATAGTAGGAAAAACTTTCTGTCTCTAAGGGTAGGTAAGCTCTGAACTAGACTCCCAAAGGAGGTTGTGGAATCCCCATCATTGGAGGTTTTAAAGAACAGGTTGGACAAACCCCTGGCAGGGCTGGTCTTGGTTTACTTGCTCCTGCCTGAGTACAGGGGACTGAACTAGATGTCCTGTCGAGGGCCCTTCCAGCCCAGCATTTCTATGCTTTATACCAGCATACTGAAACTGACTAGTGAGGGGATCCAGTAAATAAAAAGGGAAACCCAATGAGGCAACACTTTGAAGGGGAAGTAGATTGAGCATGCACCTCCAGCACAGAGCTATTGGTCTGCACACTCAGCAGCTCTTGCTGGCCAGCTGGAAGATGGCTTAGTGAGGGGCAGAGGTGCTGGAACTAGGGGTGCAGCACCACCTCCTGGCTTGAAGTGGTTTCCATCATATCCAGGGTTTACAGTTTGGTTCAATGGCTCTCAGCTCCCCCACTATGCACATTGTTCCAGCGCCCCTGGTGAGTTGGTGTCAGTAACACTAAATCCTTCTTAATTTGCACAGGCATAACCCTACCTCTTATTGATTACCTGGATTGCTGGACTGACCAGCAGCCCCTGTCCTGGACCAGGACCCCATTGTGCCAGCTCTGTACAAACCCAGGACAAAACCACAGCCCCTGTCCTGAAGAACTGACAACCTCATCTGAGATTAGCCCTCATTTGCTCTGCGTTTGCCTCCACGAGGCTTCTGTCACTCACCTGCTGCTGGCGATTAATCTGATCTGGCAACCCCCATCTAGCAGCCAAAGGCCTAATGAGCAGAGTGAAGCTAGACAAATTCAGACTGGGAACATGGTGCAGATCTTTAAAAGCGAGAGCAATTTCGCATTGGAAAAATATACCCAGGGCTGGGGTGGAGGCTCCATCATGGATTATTTTTAACCCAAGCTGGGATGTTTTTCTAACAGATTGGCTCAAGGTCAAGCTGGAAGTAATGCAGGGCAGTTCTCTGGCCTGTGCTGTGCAGGAGATCAGACTAGATGCCCACTGTGGTCCCTTCTGGCCTTAGACTCTATGGCCCAGCTCTGCAGAGGATCTGGGCTCACAAATATGTTGTCATTCCCCTCTAGCGGGTGGGCCTACTGTCAGGGATCCTGAACTCCACCCCATTTGGTGCACGCACTGATGAGCGCGCTGGGCTGGATTCGGGCAGAGACCTGCCCTGACAAGTTTACAGTCTGCGTTCGGGCACATGAACACCAGAGGTGAGGATAACGAATCAACCAGCCAAGCACCAGAACAGGTGAGGCCAGGCAGGCGGGTGCAGTACTGAGATTATGCAAGGCATGGGCACCAGAACGGGGGGGCCAGGACCCCATTACTTTTTTTCTGCCTTAAGGGTAAGTGATGGCAGGGAGGAGCTGGCGGAGAGGTGTGAGCCGCAGGCGGGGCCTCAAAGGAACGGGTGGAGCGGGAGTGGGAAGAGGTGGAACAAGGGCAGGGCCTCAGGGGAGAGGCAGGGCGAGGCCTTGGGGCGGAGCATGGGTGTGGTCCTGGGGAGAGGGGTGGGGTGTGGGCAGGGCCTCGGGGGAAGGACGGAGCGGGGCGGGGTCACGGTCCAGAGGCCTCTGGCCCCCCAACTTCTAGGGAGCTTCTGGCACTCCTGCATCGCAAGGCCTAATCTCGCTCCCATTGGAAGGTTCCCATTCCCTTAAAGGCAGTGGGATTGGGCCCGTTACAGCCTGCTGCTGATCAGTGCTCCGAACAGTAACTCCCTCAGTGTAGGGGAACCAGCTGCAGTTCCTGGCTAGGAGCAGGAGCGGACTGGGCACTCTGGCAGGGCTGTGCATTCCAGAGTCCCCTCGGTGTCATAGGAACTGCTCCGCTGGGATGCTGGGGGGTGTCCTTGTCCTTCGGACACTGGTGGGGGGTGAGGGTCCAGTGACAGAGATCGTGTTGGATAGAAATAATGCTAGACTTGTCCTGCCCTTGAGGAGAAGAGACCCGGCTGTGGGGAAGGATGTGTAGGGTCATGTTAGCACACGAGGGGAAGCTGTTCTGACTTGCTCACGCTTCTGTAAGCAGAAGTTGCTCAGGTAGCAATGGAGGAAATTCAGAGCAATTGTCGTTAGTCAGGGAGCAGGGCCTGGGGTAGCACCAGGGCCCCAGTCTTCCTGTAACCTCTTTTGCAATCTCTGGGCTGAACCTTGTTTGATTCACCTTGTGTCATCTCATTTCTTCCCTTTCACATGCATTAGCTCAGCCCTGCATGCTGGTGAGGTGCCTGGGACGATGCCAGCAGGAAGACATGGTTCTCACACATGAACTGCACAGGGCTGTGATGTATGTTGGATTCCCTACACCATACGGCTCAGTCAGGAGCAGCTGGTAACAACAGTGTCTGAGCTACTGCCTTCAGATCTGGATTCCAAACGTTCTCAGAGCCTGGAGTGTTTGGATTCGGGCTTCTGTGTTGGTCCTGGCTCCAATAAACTCATAGACTTTACAGTCAGAAGGGTCCATCCTGATCATCTAGTCTCACCTCCTGCACATCACAGGCCACAGAACCACCCCCACCCCCTCCTGTAACAGACTCTGAACCTCTGGCTGAGTGGCTGATGTCCTCAAATCATGGTTTAAAGACCTCAAGTTACAGAGACTCCACCATTTCCTCTAGTTTAAACCTGCAAGTGACCCGGGCCCCATGCTGCAGAGGAAGGCGAAACCCCGCTAGGGTCTCTGCCAGTCTGACCGGGGGAAATTTCTTCCTGACCCAAATCTGGCTGTCAGTTCGACCCTCTGAAAAGTGACAGTCAGAAGAGGATCATGGGCTCCACGTTTATTGTGACTCCAGGTCAAAGCTCCGTGCAAACCCACCCTGGGATCTGAGAGCTAAGCTGGGCTCTTCCCGGCCCATGCATCAACCCCCAGAAAGATTCCCACACCTGGAACGACTGTTGTCGATTTGCGAACCAGGCTGCAGGTCAGCCCCCTCATCCAGGGCAGGGTTGGTTCTTGTGGAGCTAATGGGAGTAGATGAAAATCTTTTAGCTCTGTAAATGCCGCAGGTGAGCGTGGGACAGGTGGGGAACAGATCCGCAGAGCAGGAAAGAGCCAGTTAACAGAGCAAACATCTGTCATTTCCCCAGCACCAAAGATCACCTTTTCCCAGACTTGTTATGGGGTGTTCAGGAGGGGTTAAAAAAGCACAGCCCAGGGTGGCACACGTTAGAGCAGAACCAGACAGGCTTATATGGATCCTGGGTCCACCCAGAACTAAAGACCCAGCCCCTCAACAAGACCCAGAAAACAACAGGTTTCAGGGGACAAAAACTGATGGTGGTGGAGGTCCAAGGGAGGGCGCCAAAGGAGGATGCTGAGCAGAGAACCTGGATAGTTCTCAGCTGTCTGCGAAGGATCCCCGAGAGTCACAGAACCAGGCAGGAAACAACAAGCAAAAGTATGAGCCATGGGCCAATTCTATCCGCTCCCCAGCTGCGTCCCAGGAGCAGAACCGAAGGGACTGAGGGGCGCTGGACTGGAGTCTGCCTTGCTGTGCTGCAGCCTTTGGTAGAGCTGAGTGATGCTCCCAGCCTGGGGGGTGGGCAAGAGGGGACTATTTACACCCATCAATAAACCAAGCAAAAAGGACAAAGAAACACACTGGAGAGGCAGGTGTGGGAGAGGTGCCGGTGCTGCCTGGGAATCTGCACGCGCTGCCAGAGCCAACTGGGCCCGTTCCCCACTGCCTAGGGTCACAGGGGGTCTCTTGGCATGGCTGAGTCACAAGGACAAGGAAATGTATCCAGGCTCATGGCAATGGACTAGAGCAGGAGGGAGTGGATGCAGTACAGGGTGGCAAACACTAGAGGGAGTTTCGGGGTGACCTGTGACATTTAAAAAAAAAAAAAAAGTCACCAGAGGGTCCTGTGGCACCTTTAAGACTAACAGAAGTATTGGGAGCGTAAGCTTTTGTGGGTAAGAACCTCACTTCTTCAGATGCAAGAAGAAGTGAGGTTCTTACCCACGAAAGCTTATGCTCCCAATACTTCTGTTAGTCTTAAAGGTGCCACAGGACCCTCTGTTGCTTTTTACGGATTCAGACTAACACGGCTACCCCTCTGATACAAAAAAAAAAAAAAAAATGGGGCTTTGGCTCCTTTGCAGTAGGTGAAGACCTGAGAGGTGTTTGTTTTGCAGGTGTTTTGTGTTTGATTCTCCACTACAAGTTCAGAGGCAGATGACAAAATTCAGGCCTCGCCCTGTCCAGGATGACTCTCAGGATGAGTAGGAAACTCGTTGAATCCTGACAGCTAAGGAAATGAAGCACGCACAGGCAGGCCAAGTGTTTACAACTCTTTGTATGGCTATTGCTGCACCAGTTTAACTTGAGCAAGCAGGCTGAGTTAGTGGGCTGGTCTCCCCTTCAAGCCCTGAGTTGTTCATGTTGCGTAGACTCTGCTCCGTCCTGCCTTCCGCAGTGATGAGGAAGATGACAAACGCATGGGAGGGGCCAGCTGCTCGGAGATGCTGTTCGGAATAGGGTTGCCAGATGTCTGGTTTTCGACTGGAACACCTAGTCAAAAAGGGACCCTGGCAGCTCCGGTCGGCATCGTCAACTGGGCCGTTAAAAGTCTGGTCAGCGGCACAGCAGGGGCTTTCGACTAAGGCAGGCTCTCTGCCTGCCCTAGCTCCGCACAGCTCCTGGAAACGGCCACCAGGTCCTTGCGGCCCCTAGGCACATGGGCAGCCAGGGATACTCCGTGTGCTGCCCCCGACCCTAGTGCCAGCTCTACAACTCCCATTGCCCAGGAACCGTGACCAATGGGAGCTGCAGGGGCGACACCTGCGGGCAGCACGCAGAGCCTCCCTGGCCACCCATACGCCTAGGGGCTGCACTGCAGGGACCTGGTGGCCACTTCCTGGGTAAGCGCTACTGGGACCCTGCATCCTGAACCCCCTCCCGCACCCCAACCCCCTGCTCCAGTCCAGAGTCCCCTCTTGTAACCAAACTACTGGAGCCTGCACCCCCTCAACACCCCAAGCCCCTGCCCCAGGCCTGAGCCCCTTTCTTCACCCCAAACCTCATCTCTGCTGGTAATGATGCTGGTTCTGGCAGGACCCAACTGAGAGTGCCAATTCAGGACAAATTGCTTAAAGCAGGGCTGGGGCCAAGGCTGGGGTTTTTCCTCCTCTAAGGCAAACCAAACCAGCCAGACAGAGAGGACTTTGGTTTCGCCCCACTGGCTAACCACAAGTCACACAAGCAATTCCCTTAGACACTCCAATTTCCCAGTATCACCATCAGTGCCACTCGTTATGGGGATGAATGGTTATGAAAACCAATACCCCAGTAAAAGAAAAAAGGTTCTCCTGATCCCAAAGGACCAAGCCCCAGACCCAGGTCAATATACAAGTCAGATCTTACCCACAAATCATGCTGTTGCCAATCCTTTAGAATCTAAAATCTAAAGGTTTATTCATAAAAGGAAAAAAAATATAGATGAGCTAGAATTAGTTAAATGGAATCAGTTCCATACAGTAATGGCCAAGTTCTTGGTTCAGGCTTGTAGCAGCGATAGAATAAACTGCAGGTTCAAATCAAGTCTCTGGAACACCCCAGCTGGGATGGTTCATCAGTCCTTTGTGTGAGTCCCTATTAAATACCGGCTCGCTGACCGATCTCAAGCATAACCCTCCATGGGGAATTGTCATCGCCTCGGGACCTTCCGACCTGGCCTAGCCTCATATCTTTGCTGGGGCCATCCCAGGCTCCTCTCCTCTGTGGATCGGGCACGGAGGGGATCTGGAACAAGCACGCACCAGTGGGTTACACACCCACACCAGAGACTCCCCATGGCATCTCCTAGTCCAAGCTCACCAGTGGTCACATGATTGCAGCTTTGCTGCTGCTGGGACCACTACAGGAGTCCTGGGCCTGCCAAGCTCAGCAAGCAATAGGAAACTGGGTCGGGGGGAACAATTAGTAAACAACCAAAGGAGACAAGCACCCTCCGGATGTGATGCTGCGATTGTAGTGTTCTTCACTGAGCCAGTGGGCATACTGCCATTGAATACTGGGCACTGGATCGGGCCCTCAGTGCAGTGACTCAGCGTGCTCCGACCTAGTGCTCCCACCAGTGGGCTACAATGAGTTATCTGTGGCCGATTAGCTACAGTGGGACATCTGCTACATGAAGCCAGCCTGGTTGGGGATCTGCCGAGTGAGTCTCCTGGATGAGTTGGTATCTGGCTCTTTTCAACTACTCCACCAGTTGGTCCAGAAGGATCATTTAGACATGCTGGATTTCCTAATGCATGGGTTATTTGCATGTAGAAGTCACTCCCATGAGACCCACCCCTCCCAGTATAAATAGCTGGGTGATCGCTATAGAGAGCTCAGCCTGAGCCTGCCTGTGACAGAAGGAGCTTCAAACTAGATGCCCAACAGGTATTGCTGTTGACAGCTCTGCTGCTGGGAATATTCCTCTCCTCCACTGCTAGCCCCTGGGCCTTCAGCAACACCCAAGATGGTTTGGGCCCTTCCTCTAGCTTTGCTTGTTACTGTGCTTGTCCTCTGGATGCTTTTCTATTATTTTATTTATATTGTGGTAGCACCTAGGAGCACGAGTCCCGGCCCAGTCTCCTGCTGTGCTAGGTGCTGTACAGACAGCCCAAAGAGCTGATAATCTAAGTATAAGCCAAGTAAGAGCAGGTGGATACAGAAAGATGGGGGAGCATAAAGAAACAATTCTCTCTTTCCTTTTCAGAATACGCCCTGCCAAGAGATCTCACAAAACCAACAGATCCGAGGACAGTCTCCAGGTAAATCTGTTCCCATTTGTAAAGGTGCGGGACTCACCCCATGCAGCGCCTCCTACTGGTCATCTCAGGGAATTAGCTCTTTTCCAGCATGGGTGCCCTCTGCAGGCCAGTGTCCCGCTTGTAGCTGGCCCCATGTTCCTCCCGGACCCTGGTGCCCCTTTACCCTGGAGCTGCCCCTGCTCCCTGGCAATACCTCACCAGTCTCTATGGGTCTCCCCTCTCTGGGAAACCCCCAACCCTCTAATCCCCATCTTGCCTCAGTCTGGGCTACTGCCAGTCATCACCCAGCCCCTGCTCCCTGGGGCAGACTGCAGTGTAAAAGCCACTCATCATAGGCAAGGGGGTTCAGACCTGCTGCCTCCCAGTACCTCTATGGGCCTTGGACCAGGCCCTGCAGCCTGGGGAGTTGCCAGCCTGGAGCTCCCCTGGCTCTCTCTAGCCCTGCTTCACTCCCAGTACCCTTTCTGCAGGCAGCCAGGTCCTGCTCTGTCTCCCACCCTGGAGACAGACTTCTTCTGGGTCCCTCCCTCACAGTCTTTTTATACAGGCCAGCTGTGGCCTGATTGGGGCATGGCCCAAGTTCAGCAGCTTCCCCAAGCAGCCCAGCTTAGCAGCTCTCAGCCACAACCTTCTCCCAGGGCTGACTTTAATCTTTTTCCCACGGGAGTGGGGGAGCCGCCCCACTACACCATTGTATAGACAACACTTTTAGGAGACAGCAGCACTTTAGACTCCGTGGCTCTGGCAAGAAATGCTGCATCCATCGCGGTGTTTTGCAATATTAACACAGCAGATGTGGATATAAACTCTGGTGTGGCTGTACCTCTGGGGCGGGGTGGAGTGTGTTACTACACCATGGTACCGATTGCATATATCACATCTTGAGAAAGAGACATTGTAAGGTAGAGAAGCTAGCTATGGGAGACGGAGGGTTGAAGAAATGAAGGAATTTCTGAGTACTAAATTCCAGAATTGATCAGATCTCTCCCCGCCCCCATCATGGGAGAGCAGTCGAACTAGCAGCACAGGGGGCAGTGGGCCTGGAGGGGGGCTGGGAGGGCAGCAGAGTGTCTGCGCTCACGATCTCAGACAGTAATTTCCTACCAAGGCGTAAACTGGGAGCGATGCAGACGCAGCTCCCGTGTCTGAGACCCAAGGGAGAGAAATCTCACGGCTCCTTGTTCTTTCTCCAGTGACCCTGAGGGCCCCGTCTCCGCGGCAGGATCGGCCTCCACACACACGGTACTGATCTGTGCTCATGTCACCCTGCCCCGTGTATAAATGGCTGAGAGTCCCGGCCGAGTCCAGGGGCAGGGGCAGCCAGATACGCAGAGCGCTGGGTCATAGTGGGTCCCAAAGGGGCACAGCCTCTTGGTGGGGACCCAGCCTGGCCTCCTGGACCTGCTCTGGGGCACGCTCTGCAGGGGCTGTTCCCTGGCTCTACCCCCAGGGGCCTGTCGGGGGCAGAGCAGCGAGGGGTGAGATTGCCAGTGGCCCACTGGGTTAAGGGGGGGTCAGTTACTAACTGACCCTGGTGTCTGTCATTCCCTGGCTCCAGCCTGGCTAGAGAAACCCCCCTCGCCCAGCACATCCTGCCAGCAGCTAACGAGCGCTGTGAGGCCTGGATCCTCCTGCGTAGGGCAGCCTGGGTTGGCCAAGCCCTGTCGGTGCAGCTGGGGTGACAACCTGGCCCAGCTAGCCAGTCCGGAGCCTTCTCAGAGCGGCAGAGAGGGGTCACGACCCGTAACCCCCACGGCTGCAACCTGGGCCGGGCCCTAGCGGGGAAGCATCCCACCCCCAGCAGCATTGCCAGTGGCCAGTCCACGGCCTTCCTCTTGCCACAGCCATGGGGCGGGCGGCCCCTTTGGCGATTCCATGGGGAGCTGCCCTGGAGCTGGGCCAAGGGAGGTGAGATGAGGAACAAGCCCTGATTTGCTGTCCATCCAGATCCAAGCCAATCAGGTTGCTTGGCAGGTGGGGCTCACTCCCACCCCTGCACACCCCATGCCATGTGCTGCTGGCTGCCAAGATCTGAAGGGGGCAGTGGGCCAAAGATGGGCCCTGCTCTGCCCCTATTTTGGCTCAGCAGGGCCAATGGGGCTCCCTCCATGGGACCAGCCTGCCTGAGAGCTGGTGTCCATCTGTTCTTCCCAGCCACCCCACTCCCACCAGGACACGACAGGCACCGGGCACACGTCCACCACAATGGCATTCCAGCCAGGAGCAGGGTCAGGGGGACAGCCGAGTGAACCCCTTGGGAATCAGGACAAAGACATGAAGGTTTTGTTCGACACATTCATTCCGAAAGGTGAGTCTCTGGGCGCGGGCTCCAGATAAAGGAGAATCTCGGGGCCTGAGAGGGCTCCCTGGCAAAACTCCTTTTTGTGCCTTCTCATCAGCCAAATTCCTGCTCACTCTTGTCCTTGGCCAGGGCCGGTGCAAGGAAGTTTTGCGCCCTAGGCGAAACTTCCACCTTGCGCCCACCCCCCTCACCCAGCTAACTCCACCCCCCCGTGGCAGCTAACCCAGTCACCCCTGCCCCGCAGCAGCTCGCCACTCCCCTCGCCCGGGGAGGCCTCCCCGCGGCAGCTAACCCCGCCCGGGGAGCCTGCTCCAGCTCACCTCGGCTCTGCCTTCTCCGCTTAGCATGCCAGCGCTGCTCTAATTCTCCTCCCCTCCCAGGCTTGCGGCGCCGATTGGAGGAGAATTAGAGCGGGGGCTGTGTGCTCAGCGGAGGAGGCAGAGTGGAGGTGATCTGGGGCGGGGAGCGGTTCCCCTGTGCGCCCCCCCCCATTACTGAGGGCTGCCCTCCCCGCGCCCCCCCGTCCCAGCTCACCTCCACTCCACCTCCTCGCCTGAGCGGGCTTTTAGGCACCCCCAACCACTAGGCGCCCTAGGCGGCTGCCTAGTTTGCCTAAATGGTTGCACTGGCCCTGTCCTCAGCCCAGCACCAAGGAGGGGCATGGCAGGGTCAGACAACAGGCCTTGCACCAATAGGTGCTGCTGGAATTAAGGGAGCGTGTGTTCTGCCGCACCTCCTGGTTTACAGTGTAGTTCAATGGATCTCAGCACTCCCACTATACAAATTGTTCCAGTACCTCTGCTTGCATCCCCAGTTTACAGGAGCATCACTGAGAACAGAATCTGGCCCCAGTGCCCTGAATTATGTGCAATCTAAACCATCTCCCCTGGGATCTAGAAGCTTGCTTTATGGTCATATCTCAGGGGAAAACTCTCAGAAAAAGGGAGATACAATTTCTTAGAGTCCGGTCTGTATCATTGGAGCTCGGCCCGGGGACCGGGATGCAGGGGCAGCAGCAAGCCCTAGGCAGTTACCTGCTTCCTTGCAGGAGCTCTCCCTGGGATAGTTTATAGGGGACAAGTTAAGAGGGAAGAAGCTGAATTCACCGTGCACACTGAGGGATCATGGGGCGCCAGGCAATGCCATGACATTGCAGGGCAATGGAGGGGAGGAGTGCAAGGAGTTATGGGGCTGCCGGGGGGCAGATCCCTTTACTACGGACATCCTCGTCACCATAGGAGAATTTCTACAGTTAAGGTCCTGCATTAACGTTTTGCCTTTCCCCATCATCCAGAGGAAGGTAGTTCCACTATTATGGACCTCCCCACGCCGTTCATCTTCACCCTGCGTGACGTCAAGCAGAAGGTCGTCCGCTTGCAGAGCAACAATCTTGTGGCCGAGACCTCCAACTCGGAACCCGGTGAGGTCCACACCCCCTCTCGTTTCCCACTCCCGCTGGCTGTCCTGCTGTTTTCCCCCAACTGAGGCAGAGAGGGGTTGAGGGCCGTGTTGCCCTCTCCATGTGGTGACCAGACAGCAAGTGTGAAAAATCGGGACGGGGAGGTAATAGGCTTCTATATAAGAAAAAGCCTCAAATATCGGGACTGTCCCTATAAAATCGGGACATCTGGTCACCCTACCTCTCCGGGGCGGTGCCCGGCAAGGAGGAAATCTGAGTGCAGAGCCTCTTGCTCTCCCTAGCCCCGCGGATTCTGCCAGGGGGCTCGATGCAGAGCAGGAGGCAGGGTGGGGCAGGAGGCTGCCAGGTCTGTGGTTCAAAGGCTGCCCGCATGGTTGCTCCTTGGGGGGGTGGATTAATGCTGCCTCCCCCTGCCATGTGTGTGCCCCTGTGGTAAAGTGACTCTTGGCAGTCTAGAGACCTGAGTCCTCTCGTGTTCGCCCTGCAGAGAAACTCAGTGTGGTGCCCAACCGGTTCGTACAGGGCAAACAGTATCCCATCATCCTGGGCGTCCAGGGAGGAAGTAGCTGCCTGTCATGCGGAACATCGGCCCAACCCAACCTGCAGCTGGAGGTGAGTGTCCTCAGCACGGGAGTTACCAGCCTTGAGGAACAGAATTTGCACCTTCCTCTGAGGTGGCTGCTCCTGGCCCCCACCAGGGACGGGATTCTGAAGTAGCCGAAGCCGTGGGCTGCTCCGGTCTGGCCGTTGCGGGGCTCCTCGTGGATCAGACAAGTGCTGGGGGCTGAGTGGGGTGGACGTGGTTCTCGGATAACGCTGTCCATGTGGGAGCTTGGTGAGTGGGGCCCGTGTGCCCATCAGGGGGCAGCAAGAAGCTAAGGGGCAGGAGACCCTGCCCAAGACCCAGCTCCATCTTGGAGACACAAAGGGGGCAGGAGGAATCAGGGTCCAGACCCTGCCCCTCAGCTTCTGATCTCACTTGTCCAGGCCTTGAAACCACAGGCTGGCACTGACTGTTTTCACTTTCAGCGGGATTTGTCCTTGCCACCGACAGGAGTGGAGGTGATGGAGGAATCTTCTCTCCCCAGAGCTCAATAAAATGCATTGGAGCTCTGAACTGTTGCCCCATTTGCCATGTTTGTGGCCCCATGCGATGCACGGTTCATGAGCATCTGTATGGACAGAGTCACAGAGCGATCTGACCTTTAGTCTTGATCTGACCCTGCCAGGGTGGAGGGAATGAAGACCAAGGTCATGTGATGGGGTGTACAAGGCCTGATGGGGGATATGAGGGCAATCAGAGGAGACTGCAAGGAGAGCAGCCCTGGGGATGGATGCTCGCTCCACTCCTAGGAAAGAGCCAGCAAGGAGACCTAGGCAGAGGGTCTCTGCAGAGCTAGAAGAGCTGGGAGAGAGACCTGCTAGGAAGGACGGCTCAGCAGGGAGAGGACTCAGAGCCTGGGCCCAAGGTGGTGAGCCCCCTAGGAAGGCTGGGGGAAGATCTGTGTGTTTAGAACTTTGTGCTAATAAACCAGACTCCCGGAAGGGGAGAGTTAGTGAGAAAACACTGGCAGTGTGAAGTTCAGTTAACTGGGGAGGAAAGGGAAACTGAGGCAGCAGACAGGCCCAAAGCCAGAGGCGTGTAAGCCTCTGCTACAAGTGGGCTTATGTTCCCATAAATGTTTGGGGAAGGGCTAGACATTGTCACCTGCCATTAGGGATATTTGCGATTTCTTAGTCCCCTGTTTATAAAACTACATTCAGCCAATCAGCGAACAGGATCAGTAGCGTGTGACTTTGATGACCAGTCGCAGACAGCGAGCCATGCACAAATAACCAGTAGGCTGATAATTGTTATCCTAGCTGGTCCTGAGACTGGTTAGGAATAACAGAGACACTTGCAGAACTCCTGATCAGTCAGCAGAACTAAGGGCTAAACGCCCAGGGAATGTTGTTCCCAGGAAATAATCCAGCTTCCTGCAACAGCATCTTCCTTTCTCTTCCCCGCTCAGAATAAGCAAATCATGGAATTATTTGAAGACAAGGAGCAAGCCGCTCGCTTCACTTTCCACAACACTCCTGAAGGCAGCACCCACCGCTTCGAGTCAGCCGCCTACCCGGGCTGGTTTCTCTGCACCTCCCAGAAGAACAGCGAGCCCATCCGCATCACCAACCGCATGGGCGAGACAGAGATCACTGAGTTCTATTTTAATAGGATTCTGACCTAATAGCTGCCTGCGATGGGAAGACACTCGAAGTATGCGATGGATGACGAAGGCCGCAGAGGTTCCCCCCTTCACCCCAAATGATATTGCTTCCTTCTTTTTAGTCCTAGAAATTAAAGTAGTGTCTACTCTCCTTTTTCTGGGAGACTCTCTGGTGACTCCAGAACTTGTGGCATTATAACATCACCGGCACCAAGGAAGCAAATCCTGAGCAGTTGAGAGGGGATGGGATATTTAGCCAGGCTGTTTTTTATGGTCTTGTTTTTTATTAACCTCCAGTTAACACAAACACTCAACACATAGTTGGGAGCAAAGCGTTTGCTGTTAAAGATCCAGCAAAAGGTCAAAGCCAGCCCCTGCTACAAACTCAGAGCAGAGGAGGGCAGGGTGAGCCCCTGCTCTCGGAATCTCTGTGCCAGCATCACTAGGTACCCATCCCAAAAGGAGCTCCAGCCCCTGCATCGGGGCCAACCGTCAAGGGTCCTGTGACCCAGTCACATGGGTTCACATAGGATTGGGCATTGCACTAACAAATATGGTCCCACGCAGCATATGGCCCCAAGGAAATGCTGTGGTAGCGTTAGTGGTGCTATTAGATCCAGGTCAGGAAAGCAGCTGTGGGCAATATAGCACTTAAACACATGCTTCAAATTCGTGTGGCTCATGTTCTTTCCTGACTCAGGGCCATGGTGCAGGTTCTGATCTCCTTAGAAAGCTCCCAAATCCCATTAGCCACCTTATAGTGCTTGGATGCTATGAGTACGGGCCTATTTCTGCAGGCTCTTTACTCCTGGGTGCTCTGCTGGCTACGCTGGGCATGCTCATTGCAGTCAGCGGAACTCCTCGCAGTAGGAAGCAGCAGAGGCAAGGTTAAGGTGTTAGCTGGACTGAATCCTTAGACATCTCTCACCAGATTTACGCTCCCTCACAGATTCCAAGGCCAGAAGAGACCAGTGTGAGATCTTCTGTGTCACACAAGCCAGAGAACTGCCCACAATAATCCCTAGAGCACAGCTGTTAGAAAAAACATCCCATCTGGATTTAAAAATTGCCGGTGATGGAGAATCCACCATGATCTTGGGTAAATTGTTTCCATGGTTAATTACTCTTACCGTTAAAAAGGTACATCTAATTTCCAGTCTGAATGTATCTAGCTTCAACTTCCAGCCATTGGCTCTTGTTAGACCTTCCTCTGCTAGACTGAAGAGCCCATTATTAAATATTTGTTCCCCCCTATAGATACTTATAGACTTTGATCAACCACCCCTTCACTTTGTTAAACTAAATAGATGGAGCTCTTTGGGTCTCTCACTGTAATGCAGGTTTTCTAATCCTTTCATCATTCTTGTGGCTCTTCTTTGAACTCTCTCCCATTTACCAACATCCTTCTTGAATTGTGGGCACCAGAACTGGACACAGGATTCCAGCTGTGGTCTCACTAGTGCCAAATATAGAAGGAATTAACCTCTCTGCTCCTACTCAAAATTCCCCTGTTCGTGCAACTCATGATCACATTAGCTCTTGTGGCTATAGCATTGCACTGGGAGCTCATGTCCAGCTGATGATCCACCGCACCCCCCAAATCTTTTTCAGTGTCCCTGCTTCCTAGGTTAGAATCTCCCATCATGTAAATATGGCCTGCCGCCTTTGTTCCCAGATGTATCCATTTACATTTAGCTGTATTAAAACACATATTGTTTAGTTGCGCCCAGTTTACCAAGCAATCCAGATCTCTCTGTATCAGTGACCTGTCTTCTTCGTTATATATCACTCTCCCAATTTTTGTGTCATCTGCAAACTTTCGGTGATGCTTTTGTTTTCTTCTAAGTCATTGCTAAAAATGTTAAACTGTTTCTTAATCTTCCCTTTGGTGTTTTATTAAGTGTGAACCCACCATACTTTGGATTAGACTACGCTCTGCTATATGAACTCAATGGGAAGTGCAAATTGGCCGCGTCACCATGTGCTGTGAATGAGTGAAATATGCCAATAAATACCCCAGTAGATATTCAGATGAAGATGTTTTGCTACATTCATCAGAAACATAGCTGGATATGCCAAGCATTATCCCCTGAATTATTAAATTACCACCTGGATAATTTAGTGCCACTTTCATTAAGGTCAATGGGGCTCTCGCGTCTAGACCTCTATAAAATGCTTTGAAATATAGTCCAAGCTCTGGGCCGCTGGCTAGATGGGGAGCTGTGTGGTTGTATTGTACACGTTGGTGGCTTTGCTTACGGCTCCTTCAGACATACTGTGATCGCATCTCAATATCTGTTTGGCCTTTTTCTAACCAAACTTTCACTTAACGGATATTCACTCACTGCAGCTCAGATACATTGTGATAAGTGACTTCCTTTTCTGGTTTTTCCCCTTGGTTAAATGCAGTTTTGAAATTCTGCACATGGGGAGCAAGCAAGAGGAAATAAATGTTTTGTGACTCAAAATCTCCACTGTGGTCACTTTTTGCATTTTGTTGACCCACTTTAGGGAAGCTGTAGAGAGAGATGAGGCCATCTACCTTGCACATTTCTTTCAGCTCTGACGGCACTGGCATAAACTGCGGTGAGCCCTGCTCCAGAGCCAGGCATGGCTAAGAGCAGTTTAGCTTGTCTAGTCTAAAGGTTTCAACAGTTGGAGCTTCTCCTGGGGCAGGCCACTGATGGCTGAAATTGGGGCCCAGCCCCAGGACAGACGAGGCCAGTGTATAGCTGCTCACGGAGGCTAAACTGGCATAGTTCACACCTCGTTCCAGCCACCTTGTCTGGGAGATTGGATGGTTCAGGGGAAGGGTGATGAGACAGAACCTTTAAGTTTGGGTCCCTGGCCAGTGCACCCAGGGCCAGCCTTATGGTTGGGTGACTGGGAAGACCACCCAGGGTGCCATGGTCAGAGGGGCACCATGCTCAAGAGGCAAAGAGCAGGGCGGGCCTGGGGTGAGAGGTCACAGAAGGGAGCTTGGGGCAATGGAGGAAGGAAGAGGCAGAGGGGCTGGTGCCCAGGGAGGCAGCGTGGTCCAGGGTCGATGCGGGGATGGGTGGGAGGCATTGGGGGATGGGGTGATGGTGGGGAGGCAATAGGGAGGCAGCGGGGTCCAGGGGTGCCAAAATACAAGATGACTCAGGCTAGGGTCACCAGAGAGCAAATGTGAAAAATCGGGATGGGGCTGGAGGGGGTAATAGGACTCTATATAAGAAAAGACCCAAAAATTGGGATTGTCCCTATAAAGTCGGGACATCTGGTCATCCTAACCCAGGTGCCATTTTCCCTAGGGTTGGCCCCAAGTGTACCAGTGGCCCGGGGTCATTGGTATCCTCTGCTAGCTATAATATGTGGTGACACTTTGGGAAGTGACCTGATGAACTCTGTGCAGAACCTAATGGAGCTGCAGGAAACGGCTGCCGCTGACTGGCCCCTCTGCAGAGAGGCAAGGGAATGAGTGGGCCTGGGAGGCTGAGCTCCAAAGTCGCCCCTGAAAGAGAGCCCGCCAAGCAGGGTTGAGACGGGGGGTGGGTCTGTGTGGAAGGCTGACCCACACTGCGCCTGTTCTGTGTATAAATAAAGGATCTGGGTGTCTAATGCCGTATGTGCAGCAGTATTTACCAGCCATAAAACCTGGAGACCCCCCCCCCCCACCTGCTCCAGTCAGGATCACAGGCAGGGGCAGAAGTGAGCCTCTGTACTAGATGATAGCTGGCGTGCTTGTGGCAGAAGTCCTGTTTGGAACTGGGTCTTAGGACTCGTACCCCGGGCTGGGCAGCAGGGGGCGGACTGGTACCGTGCCTCCAGCCCCATAATGGCAAAGGCCAATCCTGGGCAGCAGAGAGCCCAGTTAACCTGAGTAGGCTGTACCCAGAGACAGGATTAGGTGTTTGCAGAGTGAGGCATGTTCAGGTTACTTCACAGATAAGATTTCTCTGAGTGGGGAGGAGATGTCTGGCTCTGTGGATGCAGAACTGGTTGTTGGGGGAGCAAACGCAGAGTCTCTTCAGTGTCTGCCACATGCACTCACAGCTCTGGTGATGCTGCCCGGAGCAGAGAGTGCAATGTGTCCGTTATAGCCATGAACATCCTGGCTGGCAACAGGCGGGTGTTGAGTCCAGAGGCAGTGTTGCCTAGGGGATAGAGTGCTGGGCGGGGACTCAGGAAACCTGTTCTGGGCTCTGCCACTAGACTTCTGGGTGACATTAGGGAATTCACTTGATTTCTGTGTGCCTCAGTTTCCCCATCTGTGAAATGGGGGTAATGAAGCGCTTTGAGATCTACCAATGAAAAGTGATGCTCAGCCTCGCCCTGAGGGAGGATGACTTGCCCATTTCATTAAGGCACCTGGCTTGATAACCCAACCCTTGGCTTTTAGACGCTTTCCCAACACTGCCCTGCCTTGCGTCTCCTGTTGCTGAGAAGGCTGTGGCTGAACAGCACCAGCAATATCTGGAGCCCTCATGCCTCTCAGGCTGCAGGCAGGTGGGTTTGGGGTCTGGGCATGGTATGGAAATGGGCTGGCGGTGCTGGCTGGTTTATCTCTGTCTGCCAGTGGACAGAGTAGCTTGTGCCAGTTTTCTTAGCTCTGCCAGCTGCCTTAGCTACATGAATAGATGGAGATCCTCTGGGCAGCTCTGTGCTTTGCCTGTTTAGGAAGCCCCAGAGGGTCATGTGGGGAGTTGGTTTCATATCCCGAGATGCCCCCGTGTTCACTTGTGTAAGCGGGGGAATGGTTCCGCTATTGTGGGGAACTTTCCTGGCTTCTGCACTACCCTGGTGAAGTGGGCTAGCGAAAGAAGCTGAGTCCTCGCTCCCACTTCCTTTACCCAGAGGCCTCCCTGCCCTCGATGACTCCCCTTCCACTCTCCTGTCTGGCAGAGTCCTCGTAACCCCAACAAGGCTGGGCCCAGGATTCCTGGGGGGCTCGACCCCCAACACTGCTGTGGTCACCTAGGACAGGGGCTGGGGTGTCCCCACTCTGGGGTGCTCTCTCTGCACTGAGCACCTCCCTGACCCACTGATCATTTCATACAATTTAAAGCAAATACAAGTTGTTTAACAATTAATTTAAAAAAAAATAAGCAAAAATGGGAAAGGTTAAAGGAAAACACATCACCCGGCTCTGTGGCAGGGAACATTACAAACAGTGTCTCTGGAATATCAGGGCAGTTCACATTCTGTTCCTTGTAGGTCCCAGGTCTCCTTCTCAGGCCCTGTTCGTGCTGCAGGGATGCTGCGGGTTGGACACTTGCAATGGTGGTGGCCACACACCTCTGGACTTTGGGTGCCGGGACCCTTCTTCCCAGCGTCAGCCCCCCATCAGGTTAAGATCCCCCTCCCAGTCTGGCCTGCAAGGACCCTTGGCTAGGGGTGTCTTTTTGCACTGAGTCCTTTGCCCAAGGTCCCTCTTTGGCTGGCCCCACTTGCTCACCACACCTGGCTCTGTGGCTGCAGCTCTGCTCCCAGCACAGGATCTGCTCTCCCTGGGCTGTGTCTCTGGTTCTGTGGCTGCTTTTCTGGCCCCTCTGGATCTGGCACGGCTCTGCTCCCCAGCTCAGTGTGGGCCCCTGCTTTCTCCTCAGCTCAGCCCCACTCTGTCTGACCCAGGCAATTCCAGCTCACATGGAGGACGGGACCCCCCTGGCCTCCTGACTCCCTGATTAGCCTGCCCACCCTGTCAATCAGGCTCAGAGGCTGAGGCTGACCTGGAGCATTGGCGTCTCCCCAATCTTTTACTGCTGGGAGTTAGCCAACCAAAACACCCCCACTGAATGTTAGTAAGGGGGCAACAGTCCCCTTACACTTAGTTCACTTAGGCAGGGTGACTTCTGGTCAGCGCTCTTGCTTGACGTGTCTGTGGGGCCAGGAGGGAGCTAGCAAGGAAGCGTGGGTTCCCCAGGGCCACATCTACACTGCAAAATAAAAGACCCACGGCCGTGAGTCTCTGACTCTGGCTCTACAGACTCAGGCTTGCATGACCGGGCTAAAAATACCAGTGTAACCACTTCTGCTCAGGCCCTGAGACTGGGCTTCCCTCCCGGCCCCGGCCCCAGGCCCCAGGTTTCAGAGCCCAGACTCCAGCCCGAGCAGGAAAGTTTACCCTGCTATGTTTAGCCCCGTTGCGTGAGTCTGTAGGCCTGGCCTCTGAGACTTGCTGCTGCGGGGCCGTACCCCAGGACGCTGGTGACATCCAGGTTTCCATTCCCACTTCTGTGTCTTCCGGCCCGCCCTATATTTTGTCCCTACTTCTTTCCTGGAATACCTCTACTGTGAGGTGAATATTTTGCACTCCCAAGGTTACCCCAGGGGAAACCGCCCCGCCTAAGTTACAGTACAAATTGCTGGGGGATGGCTGAAGAGACATCTGCCTGGGTCCTCCACAGAGGGCTCTCAGGGCTTTGTGGGAGACCCGAGGAATGGATCAGAGAGCTGTGAGCTGTGTGCGAACTAAAGTCCGGCAGCTAGAAACGTGTCTCTGGGGTGATTTCGCCTCTCTGGGGTTCAGCAATGTATGGCACAGCCTCTTCTCTCCCTCCGGCTTCGCTCGTTTCTTGCTTTTCTTACCCTAAAGATGCTGAGAGACAGGTGTTAGAAATATTCCCTTTGGGTCGCTACTCCACAGAAGGGGCCAAAGAGAGACAGAGAGGAGTAGCCTATAGAGAAATAGGAATGTTTGAGACAGGGACTGTATTTTCGTGTGTGGGTGTGGGTGTGGGTGTATATCCAAAGAGAGGACAATCTAAATATTACACAAGAGACAACAGGTGGAGACAGACAGACTGACAGGGGAATCCAAGCAAACAATGAGACAAAGTTGGGCAGGATGATGGGCGTTGGTCTCCGCACCTAGCACAATAGGGCCCAGGTCCCTGACTGGGGCTTCCTGGTGCTGCTGCAATCCCAACAAATAATAATAATAATCCCTGGTCCTGCTCTGCCCTGGCAGCCATGGGATGGAGCACGATCAGTGCAGATAGAATCTTTGAAAAATTTAGCCGCCAAACTCTAACAAGTCTCTACTGAGCATGTGTGAACTGAGATTTTTATTCAGAGGCTAATCACCTGGCCAGATTTGGGTGGCCTTTCCACCCTTCTGTCCCAGTTTGTCTCCAGCTTTTGCTGATTGTCATGAACAATTTGGGTGTGATCTGGGTGTGACGGGTTGGGTCACAGAAACCCCTTTGGGACTGCCACCTGATGTACTGAAACTACCTCTGAGCCCGTTTTCCCTGCCAGCTTGGGATTTCAGTAACCTGCCTGGTTGTGCCAGACATGCTAGCCTGCTACACACACAGACCCAGGTCTGAACCACGTCCCACAAAAGCTGCAGGCTTAACTGAAAACACCTTAAGAAGTGCTCCTGTCTCTAGTACCCAGATACCCAGTTGCCATGGGATCCAACCCCAAAGAAACCCGTTTTACTCTGTATAAAGCTTATACAGGGTAAACTCATAAATTGTTCACCCTCTATAACATCTAATATCTGATAGAGAGATATGCACAGTTGTTTGCTCCCCCAGGTATTAATACTTGCTGCACAGGGGAGTCAGAGATCACTGAGTTTTACTTTAAAAAGATTTTGGGCTAGATTGTGCCTTTAAGGCACCCATAGGGGGCGAAGCCAAGCAGTCCCATCCCAGTGGGAGCTCCAGCAGCAATCGGACTCTGAAACTTAGGTTCATTAGTCATCTGTTGAAGACACGCATTTTATCCATCCCTGCAAATGGGCACCTGTTTCTGTGTAAAACACACTGGCTGAGTGAGTTGTGCCCCCTTCTAATAGCTAATCTACACAGACGATAAAAGCTCACGACTGGTGCCAGCTGGTGGAGTTGCTCCTTTGGTTCCAGTGGCAGAAGCTTATGCCCTTGACGCTGGTTCAATCCCTGGCTCATGGTGGAGTCATTATTTACATATATGGAATACTCTGTTATATATTGATACAGACTGACACTAGACGATGGAGGGAAGAGTGAATGAAATTTACTGGAGCTTTTGCAATGATAGAATTGACCAGCCCTCATTGAAGTATAAATAATTCTAGCAATAAACTGATGCCCAACTCCATATCCACATCTGGATCCTCTAGCCCCTCCTGGCTCTGGCTGTGTTGTTTTGCTTATCCTCTGTTCTGTGGTGTGAGATGAAATACACTGGCTCAAATACTCCCCCGGCACAGGCCAAACAGGCTCTGGGCTAGAGCCGAGTGAAAGTTTTCCAGCTGAAACTTTTTTCAGTGAAAAATGCACATTTGATGACACCAAACTTTTTAGCCAACACACGTCAGTGTCACTGAATTCTTTCAGCCCTAACCAGCTTTTGCAAAGAATTCCCCCAAAATGTTTTGATTTTTCCCTTCTTCAACATAAGGTTTTAGTTTGAAATTTCCTTCAATTTTATTAAAGAACTATTCAAAAAAAAGATGGAAAAGGCTCAACAGCTAAACAAAATACTTTGTTTAAGGTTGATTCTGTTTGACCCAAAACAATTTTTTAAACTTTTTCAATTTGCTAAAAATTTTGACCCCCAATTTCCCCCCACTCCCCCCAGAATTGCCAGTGAATGGAAAAATCCATCTACTCTGGTCCAGCTTCTCTGAGGGCTGGGCTCTGAACAACAGGAGGGAACTTCCAACCCAGCAGTCTAAAGAAGTGCAACTCTCTGGCTTGACCTCTATGGCTGTGTAAGGAGCATTACTAAGAGGCTTCCTTCCAGTGCTTTGGGGCCTGACAAAACATAAATGACAGCATAGCCTCTTCCATTCCAAAGTCAAGGGCTTCCCAGAAAGGACTGGCTGAGAGTGCGTTCCCCTCTGTTAAATGTATTTGCTTGTTTATACATTGCATCTGGGCCTGTCCTGCCTCTGCATTATAACAGGAAAAGCTACATACCAGAAGCTGGTTAATGAGATCCATTTCCCTTTGTCTTTTGCCGAGCCTCATGTCTCATTCTTTTTTGAACCCAGTTATACTTTTGGCCCTAACAACATCCTCTGGCAACAAGTTCCACATGTTGACTGTGCGTTGTGTGACGAAGTACTTCCTTTTGTTTGTTTTAAACCTGCTGCCTATTAATTTCATTGGTGACCCCTGGTTCTGGAGGTATGTGAAGGAGTAAATAACATTTCCCTATTCAGTTTCTCCACACCAGTCACGATTTTATAGACCTCTATCATATGCCCCCTTAGTTGTCTCTTTTCCAAGCTGAATAGTCTCTCCTCACATGGAAGCTGTTCCAAACCCTTAATCCTACACCAAGCCCAAAGTAACCTCCTGTAGAAATGTGCATAGTACATTACTTTTTCCCTTCTTGCAAGAGAATTGCCAAAAGTGTCATGACCCTGCTGCCTGGAGAAATTTTTTGACTGAAACTTTTTTGGGGCAAAAAAAAATGCAGATTTGGTGATACAGACCATTTAATGAATTCACATAAATTTTACTGAATTGGGTTTTGGGGGTGTGTGACATTCTGTACCTTGGGGGAGCATACTGTAACCCCCATGTTCTTCATTTTCATATAATCGTGATCTCACATAGAAAGTAGGCCTTGTAAGGTATCAGGGGAAAGGTTATGATCTGCTGAAAGTCATTTATCTAGCCATACATGTATATCTTTAATGCATGTATATCTTTTATGAAGTTGTGAGAATTGTGTAGTAAGATGGTCACTAAAACATGCTGTAAGTTGGGGAATCAGCCAGATATTAGCTCCCCAAAGGCAACAGCAAGGAAAGAACCAACACCCGGGCGGGGTGTGAAACAGCCCATCACCAGCCATTGCCCAGCAAGGGAGCTACAATTAAATGACTCACCTGCATGAGGCCACACCAGGGGAATTGCTCAACCTTGCTTGGAGACTCAGCAATGGCCCCCAGACATGCCTGGACTTGTGCTCCCCAAGCACATGGACCGAGAGTATAAAACAGACCCAGTGGATACATACTGGGCCCTTCTCCTGCCCACACCTATGCTGCAAGCAACCAAGACACTGAGAAGAAGATAGGACTCCAACACAGGTTATTGGCCCAGGTTTAAGGAACAAACCTGCAAATTAAGGACTGCAACATCCAGTGGGGTGAAAAAAACTGCTTAATCTAGTTACTGCCCAGTCTAATAGGGTTGAGAGTTTAGACTGCATGCTTATATTTTATTTTATTTTATTTTGGTGACCAGACTGACTTGTTATGCTTTGACTTATAATCACTTAAAATCTATCTTTATAGTTAATACATTTGTTTGTTTATTCTACCTGAAGCAGTGCGTTTGGTTTGAAGCATGTCAGAGGCTCCCCTTGGGATAACAAGCCTGGTAAAGATCAATTTCTTTGTTAAATTGACGAACTCATATAATCTTGCAGCGTCCAGCGGGCATAACTGGGCACTGCAAGACGGAGGTTTCTAGGGTCCATTGCCCCCCAGTTCTATTTCCACCCTCCTCTACCATATCCCAGTATGAAAACTAGAAGAAGGCTGCAGGGAAATCAGCCATTGATTCCAAGAGGCAGGAACCACAGGCTGACCCAGGTATTTTGATTCTATGTGGGTTCCTGTCCCACCCCCATTACCATGGCATCTGGGTGCTTTCCAGTCATTTATTAAGCAGCATGACTCACATCCGCCACATGCGGTTCGTTCTGTGTGTGGTGTGGTTGGGTTGGATTCTGTTTGTTTTGCGAGGCCCATGCTGCTCTGTGTTGCTCTCAGCGGAGGTTGGTCAGAAAAGGGCAGCCAGCTCTTGAGATGGGGGATGAGGAGGTTTGCGTTGGATCTTAGCTCCTGTGGGAGTTTGTCCCACAGTCTAGTACAGGGGTCGGCAACCTCTGGCACGTGGCTCGCCAGGGTAAGCACCCTGGCGGGCCGGGCCAGTTTATTTACCTGCTGACACGGCAGGTTTGGCCGATTGCAGCCCCCACTGGCCGCGGTTCGCCGTCCCAGGCCAATAGGGGTGGCGGGAAGCCGTGGCCAGCACATCCCTCACCCGCGCCGCTTCCTGCCACCCCTATTGTCCTGGGACGGTGAACCGCGGCCAGTGGGGGCCGCGATCGGCCGAACCTGCCGCGTCAGCAGGTAAATAAGCTGGCCCGGCCCGCCAGGGTGCTTACCAGAGGTTGCCGACCCCTGGTCTAGTACCAGTCCCTGAGGATGCTCCGTCTTCTGCACAGACGAGCTTTGCCCTGGGGGTAGAAAGTTTCATGGGGCCTTAGGGGCACATCTGGTGACCCCAGTTCAATCCCGGCGCTTTGGAAATGGGGCACCTTGGAGATATGGCCTGACCCCTTGAACTTGAATTGTCTCAGCTACAGCTACTTTTCAGAGCAGCCCAGTGGCCTAGGCTGTCTGAAGCAGGGGTGGACTGTCACAGGGTGGCTAGCCCGTAAGGGGAGAAAGGCCACTGGTCACAAGTTTAATTCCCCAAAATGAAGGGTGCGTAACAGAGGATGAGTGTCCCTAGAAGAGCTGCAGGAGAGAGGGGGATGTTCAGGAACCGGTGAGAGAGGCTCCTGCAGGGAAGACCTTGACACCAGGGCTGCTTTGGAAGCAGAGTTCGAGCTGGGAAAAGCCCAGGAGTGATGGCTGCCTTATAGGAGGAACAATAGGGTTACCATATCTAATAAATAAAAAAAGAGGACCCTCCATGGGCCATAGCCCCGCCCATTTCCCCACCCCCAGCCCCGCCCCAACTCCGCCTCTTCCCCGCCCTAACTCCGCCCCCTCCTCCCTCCCACTCCCAGCCATGCTGAAAGGGCTGCCCCAGCGCTACCGGCTTCACGGTTTGCCGGGCAGCCCCCAGACGGCCGGCGCTTCCCCAGCGCAGCTGGAGCCCGGAAGGGGAAGCGCCCAGCTGGGGGCGCAGGGTCTGGAGGCTGCCCGGCAAACCGTGAAGCAGGTAGCGCTTGGGCTTCGGGCAGCCCCTTTGCCTCTGGACCCTGTGCCCCCAGCCGGGCACTTCCCCTCCCGGGCTCCGGCGGTGCAGGGTCCGGAGGCATGGGGGCTGCCCGAAGCCGGTAGCACTCGGGCAGCCCGGCTCTTAAACAGAGCCGAAGAGTCAGGGGAGAAGCAGAGCCGCCATTTTCCCGGACATGTTCGGCTATTTGGCAATTCCCCCCGGACGGGGGTTTGAGTGCCGAAAAGCCGGACATGTCCGGGAAAAAGAGGACGTATGGTAACCCTAGGAACAATGAATTGGAGACCCAGCTCTGGGAAGAAGGGTTGGTGAGTCCCTAAGGGAGAGAGAGACACTGAACTGGAGTGGGGGCCTGTAAGCCAGTGTGTACCCAGACGATCGAATAAATGGGACCCGCAAAAGGAGAGTGTTGTAACCAGGGCCGGCTCTAACTTTTTTGCTGCCCCAAGCAAAAAAAAAGAGTGCCGCCCTCCATAGCGCCGCCATAACACATATCCTCAGCACCGCGCCACCGACCCCCCCCAGCCCCCCGCGGAGCGCCGCGCCGCCGAACCCCCCCACCGAACCCCCCAGCCCCCCACGGAGCACCGCCGAACCCCCCCCCGCGGAGCGCCGCGCCGCCGAACCCCCCCGCCCAACCTGCCAGCCCCCCGCGGAGCGCCGCTGAACTCCCCAGCCCCCCTGCGGAGTGCCGCCGAACCCCCCCCCCCCCCCGCCGAGCGCTGCTGAACACCCCCACCCTGCGGAGGGCCACCGAACCCCCCAGCCCCCTGCGGAGCGCCGCCGAACACCCCCAGTCCCCCACAGAGCGCTGCGCAGCTTAACACCCCCCAGCCCTGGTTGTAACTAACTTTGGATTCTGATTTGGAGTTTTTGAGGTGTTCAGGGAGGTAAACTGGGGCAGAGTGTCTGCAGAGCGACCTCAGGCCATCAGGAAGTGCTTACCTAACTCCACTGTCCGGAGACATACAGGAAATAGACACTTGCTCTGGGGAAGTTACATCAGAAACCTTCACGGAGTGAGGCTATTTCCAGAAAAGCAATTACAGAAGAACCTCAGAGTTACGAACACTAGAGTTACAAACTCACTGGTCAACCACACACCTCATTTGCAACCAGAAGTATGAGATCAGGCAGCAGCAAAGACGAGAGAGAAAGAAAGAAAAAAAAAAGAAAACAGCAAATTCAGTACAGAATTGTGTTAAATGAAAACCACTAAAAAAAATAAAGGGAAAGTTTAAAAAAAAAGATTTGACAAGGTAAGGAAACTGTTTCTGTGCTTGTTTCATTTAAATTAAGATGGTTGAAAGCAGCATTTTTCTTCTGCGTAGTAAAGTTTCAAAGCTGTGTTAAACCAATGTTCAGTAGTAAACTTTTGAAAGAACCACCATAATGTTTTGTTCAGAGTTATGAACATTTCAGAGTTATGAACAACCTCCATTCCCGAGGTGTCCATAACTCTGTGGTTCTACGGTATGTACAACACAGCACATTTCACACAATCTGTACCCCAGAAGACTTTGGTGAACTCAAGTGAAACCTGTGAATCTCTGTCCCTGCTGAGGGAAAGGGAATTTCAAAGATACAGCAAACAACGTTTTGTTTGATGAGTTTTCAGCTGGGCTTTTATTTAAGAATTCTGAGGAGAGACAGACTCATCTCAGGTGGCGTCATTTGCATCTTCTTCCAGCCAGTTGTTTGCAGTATGTGTCACTGCAATGGGGCGGGGGGCAGGGGGGAGAATACAGCCACCAGTATATATTCATAGATTTCGAGGCCAGAATGGACCCTTATGATCAACTAGTCTAACCTCCTGTAAAGCACAGACCTCAGACCTTCCCCTAGGGATTCCTGCATCCAGCCCATATCTTGTGGTTGAGCTAGAGCATAATTTAGAAAGTCACACCCAGTCTTGATGTAAAGAATCCAAGTGATGGAGAATTCCCCACGTCCCTAGATGAATTATTCCAGTGGCTAACTGCCCTCACTGTTAAAAATGTGACCCTTATTTCTAGTCTCAATTTGTCTGGCTTCAGCTTCCAACTATGCGATCTTTTTTCTGCTTTTGTCTGGTAGATGAAAGACTCCTAAACTATCAGAAATCTCTTCTCTTTTGTAGGCACTTGTAGACTGTGATCTGGTCACCTCTTAAATGTCTCTTTGATATGCTAAGGCCTTATCTACATGGGAAAGTTATACTTAGTTATAAGCTAAGGCGGGGTGGGCAAACTTTTTGGCCTGAGGGCCGCATCAGGTTTTGTAAATTGTATGGCGGGCCGGTTAGGAGAGGGGGTCGTGGCCCAGCCCTCACCTCCTATCTGCTTTCCCCCGGACTCCTGCCCCATCCAACCCCCCTGTTCCCTGACAGCCCCCTCAGGACCCCTGCCCCATCCACACAACCCCGCTCCCTATCCCCTGACCGCCCCTGGACCCCCACGCCCCATCCAATCCCTCCTCTCATTCCTGACAGCCCCCCCCCTCCCGGGACCCCTGTCCCATCCAACCACCCCTTCTCCCTGTCCCCTGACTGCCCCTTGCTGCCCCATCCAACCCCCCCTCCTTCCTGACTGCCCCCCGGGATCCCTGCCCCCATTCAGCCTCCTATTCCCCCCCCCCCCCCATTAATGTGCTGGACTGTACTCTGGCCCTGAAGGTTTGGGAGCTGTAAGGAACTGTCATTGCCATGGGGAGGAAAATACAGCCACCAGTGTGCCCCGACCCTATCCACAGCCCCGCCCCCTGACCACTACCCCAAACTCCCCTGCCCTCTATCCAACCCCCCAGCTCCCTGCCCCCTTACCGTGCTGCCTGGAGCACCAGTGGCTGGTGGCGCTACAGCCGCGCCGCCCAGCTGGAGCCAGGCCACACCGATACTGCCTCCGCCACCACACAGCACAGAGACCGGGTCAGGCCGGGCTCTGCAGCTGCACTGCCCCAGGAGCTCACAGCCCCGCTGCCCAGAGCATTGCGCCGGCGGTGGAGCGAGCTGAGGCTGCGAGGAGGGGGAAGAGCAGGGGAGGGGCTGGGGGCAAGCCTCCCGGGCCAGGAGCTCGGGGGCTGGGCAGGATGGTGCCATGGGCTGGATTGGCCCACAGGTCGTAGTTTGCCTACCTCTGAGCTAAGGTCTGAGTTTAAACTCCAATAGTTATACTGGTATAACTCCGTTGGGGATACTCTTATTCCAGTATAAGAATATCTTTTTCCAGTTTATCTTCACTGCAGAGTTAATGCAGACTTGTACCCAGGGTTAAGCCCAAACACCCCTCCTGTTCACACATACAGCGCTCTTACCCAGGTTTATATATGTTTTGAATCTGGGCTAGCTTACCTGGCTAGGCATGTAGATTAGAACCTGGGTTTCATTTTAACTATGCCCTGGTCTACACTATGAGTTTAGGTCGAATTTAGCAATGTTAGATCGATTTAACCCTGCACCCGTCCACATGACGAAGCCATTTTTGTCGACTTAAAGGGGATTAGCACTGAAATCGACCTTGCTGGGTCGAATTTGGGGTAGTGTGGATGCAATTCAACGGTATTGGCCTCCGGGAGCTATCCCAGAGTGCTCCATTGTGACTGCTCTGGACAGCACTCTCAACTGAGATGCACTGGCCAGGTACACAGGAAAAGTCCCGTGAACTTTTGAATTTCATTTCCTGTTTGGCCAGTGTGACGAGCTGATCAGCACGGGTGACCATGGTGTCCCAGAATCGCAAAAGAGCTCCAGCATGGACCCAATGGAAGGTATGGGATCTGATCGCTGTATGGGGAGATGAATCCGTGCTAGCTGAACTCCGTTCCAGTAAACGAAATGCCAAAACATTTGAAAAAGTCTCCAAGGGCATGAAGGACAGAGGCTATAACAGGGACTCGTGGTAGTGCAGCGTGAAAATTAAGGAGCTCAGGCAAGCCTACCAAAAAACCAGAGAGGCAAATGGCCACTCCGGGTCACATCCCCAAACATGCCGCTTCTGTGATGAGCTGCATGCCATTCTAGGGGGTGCAGCCACCAGTACCCCAACCCTGTGCTTTGACTCCGTCAATGGAGTAGGACACAATACGGAAGTGGTTTTGGGGATGAGGAAGATAATGAAGAGGAGGTTGAAGATAGCTCACAGCAAGGAAGTGGAGAAACCGGTTTCCCCAACAGCCAGGATCTGTTTCTCGCCCTGGACCTGGAGCCAGTAACCCCTTAACCCACCCAAGGCTGCCTCCCGGACCCGCCAGGCGGAGAAGGGACCTCTGGTGAGTGTACCTTTGTAAATATTAGACATGGTTTAAAAGCAAGCGTGTTTAATGATTAATTTGCCCTGGCATTCGCAGCCAGTACAGCTACTGGAAAAGTCTGTTAACGTGTCTGGGGATGGAGCGGAAATCCTCCAGGGACATCTCCATAAAGCTCTCCTGGATGTACTCCCAAAGCCTTTGCAAAAGGTTTCTGGGGAGGGCAGCCTTATTCCGTCCTCCATGGTAGGACACTTTACCACACCAGGCCAGTAGCACATAGTCTGGAATCATTGCATAACAAAGCATGGCAGCGTATGGTCCCGGTGTTTGCTGGCATTCAAACAACATCCGTTCCTTATCTCTCTGTGTTATCCTCAGGAGAGTGATATCATTCATAGCCACCTGGTTGAAATAGGGTGATTTTATTAAGGGGACATTCAGAGGTGCCCGTTCCTGCTGGGCTGTTTGCCTGTGCTGAACAGGAATGTTCCCCGCTGTTACCCACGCGGGGCGGGGAGGGGTGAAGCAATCATCCCAGAGAATTGGGTGTGGGGGAGGTTAGTTGGGTTTGTGCTACATGCTAACCCGCAAACCTCAGCCCCTCCTTTTAAATTGCCAACCCATTTTAAATGGCCAACCCAACGGCCACTTGGTATGGGAAATGAGGGCGCTGCTGTTTGAAACCATTCCCATATGTTATGAAGGTTAAAGAAGCCAAAAGACTGTGGCTTACCATGGCTGCCTGCAAGCCGAATTCTGTTGCCCGGCCCTGCGTGAGTGATCTCTCACACCAAATCAGCAGGCCCTCCCTCAATAAGAGGCAAAATGCGACCTTGTAACAAAAGCACATGTGCTATGTAATGTTAACAGCAAGGTTTTCCGTCAGGAGCGGCGCCAGGGTTTTTGGCGCCCTAGGCGGGGGTCCTTCCGCACTCCCGGTTGTTGTCGGCAATTCTGCGGTGGCGGGGGTCCTTCCGCACTCCCAGTCTTCGGGGCACTTCGGCGGCGGGTCCCGGAGCGAGTGAAGGACTCGCCGCAGAATTGCACCAAAGACCCGGAGCACGGAAGGACCCCCCGCCGCCGAATTGCGCCACCCCCCAAATCCTGGTGCCCTAGGCGACCGCCTAGGTCACCTAAATGGAAGCGACAGCCCTGTTTACCGTGAAAGTGTGTACCCATTGTTTTATAAAATGTGTCTTTTTAACTACCACTCTCCCTTTTTTTCCTCCACCAGCTGCATATGTTTCTCCTTCCCAGAGGCTAGCAAAGATTAGAAGGCGAAAAAAATGCACTTGGGATGAAATGTTCTCTGAGCTCATGCTGTCCTCCCACGCTGACAGAGCACAGCAGAATGCGTGGAGGCAGACAATGTCAGAGTGCAGGAAAGCACAATATGAACGCGAGGAGAGGTGGCGGGCTGAAGATGATAGGTGGCGTCAGCTTGCTGACAGAAGGCAGGAGTCAATGCTCAGGCTGCTGGAGCATCAAACTCATATGCTCCAGTGTATGGTTCAGCTGCAGGAAAGGCAGCAGGAGCACAGACCGTCGCTACAGCCCCTGTGTAACCAACCGCCCTCCTCCCCAAGTCCATAGCCTCCTCACCCAGACACCCAAGAACACGGTGGGGGGGCCTCCGGCCACCCAGCCACTCAACCCCAGAGGATTTCCCAAGCAACAGAAGGCTGGCATTCAATAAGTTTTAAAGTTTTTAAGTTTTAAAGTGCAGTTTGGCCTTGTCCTTCCCTCCTCCTCCCCCATCCCTCCCGGGCTACTTTGGCAGTTATCACCCTATTTGTGTGATGAATTAATAAAGAATACATGAATGTGAAGCAACAATGACTTTGTTGCCTCTGCAAGCGGTGATCGAAGGGGGGAGGGGAGGGCGGTTGGCTTACAGGGAAGTAGAGTGAACCAAGGGGGGAGGGGTTTCATCAAGGAGAAACAAACAGAACTTTCACACCGTAGTCTGGCCAGTCATGAAACTGGTTTTCAAAGCTTCTCTGATGCGCATCGCGCCCTGCTGTACTCTTCTAACCGCCCTGGTGTCTGGCTGCACGTAATCAGAGGCCAGGCGATTTGGCTCAACCTCTCACCCCGCCATAAACCTCTCCCCCTTACTCTCATAGATATTGTGGAGTGCACAGCAAGCAGTAATAACAATGGGAATATTGGTTTCGCTGAGGTCTATCTGAGTCAGTAAACTGCGCCAGTGAGCTTTCAAACGTCCAAATGCACATTCTACCACCATTCTGCACTTGCTCAGCCTATAGTTGAATAGCTCCTGACTACTGTCCAGGGTGCCTGTGTGAGCCATGGCATTAAGGGGTAGGCTGGGTCCCCAAGGATAACTATTGGCATTTCAACATCCCCAACAGTTATTTTCTGGTCTGGGAAGAAAGTCCCTTCCTGCAGCTTTTGAAACAGACCAGAGTTCCTGAAGATGCGAGCATCATGTACCTTTCCCGGCCATCCCACGTTGATGTTGGTGAAACGTCCCTTGTGATCCACCAGTGCTTGCAGCACCATTGAAAAGTACACCTTTCGGTTTATGTACTGGCTGCCTTGGTGCTCCGGTCCCAAGATAAGAATATGCGTTCCATCTATCGCTCCACCACAGTTAGGGAATCCCATTGCAGCAAAGCCATCCACTATGACCTGCAGATTTCCCAGAGTCACTACCCTGGATAGCAGCAGCTCAGTGATTGCGTTGGCTACTTGGATCACAGCAGCCCCCACAGTAGATTTGCCCACTCCAAATTGATTCCCGACTGACCGGTAGCTGTCTGGCATTGCAAGCTTCCACTGGGCTATCGCCACTCGCTTCTCAACTGTGAGGGCTGCTCTCATCTTGGTATTCTTGCGCTTCAGGGCAGGGAAAAGCAAGTCACAAAGTTCCATGAAAGTGCCCTTACGCATGCGGAAGTTTCGCAGCCACTGGGAATCGTCCCAGACCTGCAACACGATGCGGTCCCACCAGTCTGTGTGTGTTTCCCGGGCCCAGAATCGGCGTTCCATGGCATGAACCTGCCCCATTAACACCATGATGTGCACATTGCCGGGGCCCGTACTTTGTGAGAAGTCTATGTCAATGTCTATGTCCTCATCACTCCTGTCACTGCGCTGCAGTCGCCTCCTCGCCTGGTTTTGCTTTTGCAGGTTCTGGTTCTGCATATACTCCAGGATAATGAGCGTGGTGTTTACAGTGCTCATAATTGCCGCAGTGATCTGAGCGGGCTCCATGATCCCAGTGCTATGGCGTCTGCGCTGAAAAAAGGCGTGAAACGATTGTCTGCCGTTGCTCTTACGGAGGCAGGGGCGACTGACGACATGGCTTACAGGGAATTAAAATCAAGAAAGGGGGTGGCTTTGCATCAAGGAGAAACACAAACAACTGTCACACAGAATGGCCCCCTCAAGGATTGAACTCAAAACCCTGGGTTTAGCAGGCTGTTGATTTCATGGAGGAAGGGGGGAGCAAATGAATACAAAACAAGTCGGGTCTATTTCTTGTTTTGATCCACTCCATCTATCTTTAACATCTTAGGCTGGCAGCAGACGGTGCAGTACGACTGCTAGCCATCGTCATCTCCTGGGTGCTCGGCAGAAGATGGGAATGACCTGGCTGAGTCACTCCCAGGTCTGCCCAGGCGCCCCGACCGACCTCACCGAGGTCGGCTAAAAGAGCACCCAGGAGTACGACGACGACGGACACCAGTCGTAATGCACCGTCTGCTGCCAAAAGGCAATGAGCTGCTGCTGTGTAGCAATGCAGTCCCACGTCTGCCAGCACCCAGGAGATGTACGGTGACGGTGAGCTGAGTGGGCTCCATGCTTGCCGTGGTATGGTGTCTGCACAGGTAACCCAGGAAAAAAAGCGCGAAATGATTGTCTGCCGTTGCTTTCATGGGGGGGGGGGGCTGACGACATGTACCCAGAACCACCCGTGACGCTGTTTTTGCCCCATCAGGCATTGGGATCTCAACCCAGAATTCCAATGGGCGGCGGAGACTGCAGGAACTGTGGGATAGCTACCCGCAGCTACCCACAGTGCAACGCTCCGGAAGTCGATGCTAGCCTCGGTACTGTGGACGCAGTCCACCGACTTAATGCACTTAGAGCATTTTGTGTGGGGACACACACAATCAACTGTATAAAAACCGACTTCTAGAAAACCGACTTCTATAAATTTGACCTAATTTCGTAGTGTACACGTACCCTAAGTCACTTCCGAGATGACTATGATGTCAGCTCCTGAGTCAATTTTAAAGTCAATAGACTTTCCATGAATAGTCAGTTTCACTCTCCAGGTTCTGTTTCATCACAAGTGATGGATCCCAGAGACAATGGCTCTTGGCTGTCTGTAATAGGAACCAACTCCCTGACTGCTTTGGTGTGACTAACAGCTGCAAAATGTCCATATTTCATACATGTATTACACCAGTGGTTCTCAAACTTTTGTACTGGTGACTCCTTTCACATAGCAAGCCTCTGAGTGCGCCCCCCGCCCCCCTAATAAATTAAAAACACTTTTTTATATATTTAACACCATTATAAATGCTGGAGGCAAAGTGGGGTTTGGGGTGGAGGCTGACAGTTCACAACCCCCCAGGTATAACCTCGCGACCCCCTGAGGGGTCCCAACCCCCAGTTTGAGAACCCCTGACCTAGACCATCCCCAACAGGGATTTGTCCAACCTGTTTTTACAAACCTCCAATGACGGGGTTCCATAACCTCCCTTGGGAGACCGTTCAAGCACTTAACGACCCTCAGAGTTAGGCAGTTTGTCCTACTATCTAACTTAAATCTCCCTTGCTGCAGATTAAGCCCTTTGCGTCTTGTCCTACCTTCAGTGCCCTCTCTATAACAGCCTTTAACATGTTTGAAGATTGTTATCAGGTCTCCCCTCAGTCTTCGTATCCCAAGACTAAACAGGGCCAGTGTTTTTGACCTTTCCTCACAGGTTAGGTTTTCTAAACCTTTGATGATTTCTGTTGCTATCCCCTGCACTCTCTCCAGTTTATCCACCTCTTTCCTAAAGTGCGGCACCCAGAACTGGACACAGGACTCCAGCTGAGTTCTCCACCAGTGCCGAATACCTCCATTCTGCCCCCTCCCCCGAGCACGTTGCATCCTCGCTTCTCTCCCCCTACTCCCCAGAGCCTCATGCACGCTGAGAAACAGCTGATTGCGGTGGGTAGGAGGCATGGGGAGGGAGGAAAGGAGGGGGAAGCACTGATCAGCGGGGCCCATCGGCTGGCGGGAGGTGCTTGGGGGAGGAAGAGGGGCTCTTAGGGATGCTGCAGGTGGGTGCTCAGAACCACCATTTTTTCCCTGTGAGTGCTCCAGCCTTGGAGCATCCACGGAGTCGGTGCCTATTGCTGGAAGCAGTCCAGGGAGTGTGCAGGGAGGGCTGGGAGAGGAAAGCCCAGAATTGCTGGGTTGAGGGTCCCTGGACTGGAACCTGGAATAGTGGGCAGGCCTGGGTTCTCCCCCTCCCCCCAGCCACTGGAGAAGTGGCACCAGTAGGATTGCACCAGAGAAGACTGCCTGAGACTTTGTGCAGAAGGACCTTGGGCAACAATGTAGTGATCGGTGGAGGGCTGAGTCTCTAAGAGGAGACTACAGTTCCTGGAGCAAGAGGGGCCACAGGGAGAGACGATGCGAGACACTGCCAGAGGGGGGGCCCAGCACCTGGAAGAGCTAATCCCCAGGACGGCCAAGAGGAGGCGCCACCAGCGGTGAGTGAACGGCATAACAACGCCTCAGAATGATATTAACCTTTTGTGCAACTGCATCATACTGTTGACTCACATTCAATTTGTGATCCACTATAACCCCCAAGTATCAGAGGGGGTAGCCATGTTAGTCTGTATCCACAAAAACAACGAGGAGTCCGGTGGCACCTTAAAGACTAACCGATTTATTTGAGCATAAGCTTTCATCGGTAAAAACCTCACTTCTTCAGATGCGTGGAGTGAAAATTACAGATACAGGTTTAAATGTATATTGGCACACGAAGAGATGGGAATTACCTTACAAGTGGAGAACCAATGTTGAACGCCAATTTGGTCAGGGTGGATGTGGTCCATTCCCAATAATTGATGAGGAGGTATCAATACCAAGAGAGGGAAAATTGCTTTTGTAGTGAGCCAGCCACTCCCAGTCCCTATTCAAGCCCAAATTGATGGTGTTAAGTTTTCAAATGAATTGTAGTTCTTCAGTTTCTCTTTGAAGACCATACGATACAATAGGAAAACCTTCTCCGAGTAATACTGGAGCCACGGGGTGATTCTGAAAGCAACCCTGCCCTTAGCCGAGCACCCTGGGGCTCTGCATGGATGCAGGTAAGAGCTGGATCTAGCCAGGGTCATCCAATCGCCACATGCTCAGGAATCTCAGGCATATTTCGGGTGCACAAATGTCAATGGGAAAACTCCCCCGTGCTGCACTGGGGAGGGGGCAGCCTGGGGCAGGATCCTGGCCTCTGTGACTTTAAACTTTCTTAAAGTAAAAGTTGGTGATTTCGGCCTCCCCGAGGCGGTTGGTCACCCGGAGGGGCTGGTCGTTTCTGGGGGACGTGCTCAGGTACCAGCCCGGGAAGGCGACCGACTCGAAGCGGAGCGTGCTGCCGGTGGCAGAGCAGGTAAAGGTGAAACGCTTGGCTTCCTTGCTGTTCTGGTACAAGTCCATGATTTTCTTGTCCTGGAGGGGTGGAGGGGATGAGAGAGGCCAGTTAGAAATGGAGATGCAGCTTAGGGGTGGGAGAGGAGGGGATCTGCCATCTGCCATATTGACTTCAGTAGGAAAATAAGTGTCTAACACATGGCTTGGCTCTGACCTGTAACTCTGGGTCAGGCATGACAAATCCCAAAGCAACAGGCTCTTTTCCTGACCTCCTCCTGCCCCTGTCAGTGCCAGAAATCGAACCCAGGAGCTCAGCCCCCGTTAGTGACATGGGTCCAGCAACCCTGAGACCCAGTTCACCTGACTGAAAGGATGGGGCACCATCTGTGGCTAATAAATGAGAGGAAGATGGCTGTGACGGGGCGGGCATAAGAACATAAGAATGGCCGTACTGGGTCAGACCAAGGGTCCATCCAGCCCAGTATCCTGTCTACCAACAGTGACCAATGCCAGGTGTCCCAGAGGGAGTGAACCTAACAGGTAATGATCAAGTGATCTCTCTCCTGCCACCCATCTCCACCCTCTGACAAACAGAGGCTAGGGACACCATTCCTTACCCGTCCTGGCTAATAGCCATTAATGGACTTAACCTCCATGAATTTATCTAGTTCTCTTTTAAACCCTGTTATAATCCTAGCAGTCCCTGAGAAAGGCATAGGGCAGTTGACGGGATAGCCAGCTGACCTGCCAAGCCAGGGCCAGGAGGCTGAGAAGGCCAGAGGGGTTTGTCTGCTACATTTCCCAGGCAGAGGCTTGGAAGCCAGGCAGAACTTGGGAAGGATTCCAGCCAGAAGTGCAGGGCTGGCTGGATCAAAGACTGGGTGAGAACCGAAGGACTCCCGAGTGTGGCAGCTGACGTGGGAGCTGGGGTATGAGGTGTGTTGATGGACCGGGTCTGAGGAGTGTGTGCGCCACATGTGGGATAAAAGGACAGTGTTTGGGGCTCTCGATGGCTAGTTGCACTATGTGAGATCATAAGCTGGCCCTGGGGACGGGGTGTTACTAGACCCAAGAGAACTTGGGATGGACTCTTAGGGAGCCCAAGAGGGTAAACTGAGGCAGTAACCCTGGCATTATTGTGCCCAGCAGAAAGGGGGCACTTAGAAGGCGAGGGGGAATTGGAACATGGGGGTTGTTTCTGGCTCGAGCATTAGCACCATGAATAGAGTCTGGGGCCCAATTGTGTGTGTTTGGACCGTGCCTATTGTCCTGGCACCTAGGCCCCACGTTGCCCCCTGCCCTTGCTTGTGCCAATAAGACCCCACTGCCTTCACTGAAAGGCCTCTGGGTGATGACTCTTCTGACGATGCCGGAGCCAGTAGAGAATCCAGCTCCCGACCCTGGGCTAACCACTCCTTGTAGTCACGGAAGTTGGCAGATTGGATGACAGGACCTAAGGGGAGTGGATCTGCTGAGTCCAAAGGCTCTGCTGGGAGATGAAGGGAGAGGGACAGGTGATGGGGAGGTGGGGCTGGGAAACTGGGGAGGGGATGGGGAGTGGGACAGGAGAGATGGGGGGAGAGATTATGGAGTGGGGGGTTAGCAGTGTGCCTAGGGGCAGGGCTAGGAGATTGGGAAGTGGGAGGGGTGGGGGGAAGAAGGGGGGGCAGGGAGCAGGATGGGGAATGGGGGTCAGGTGATGGGGAATGGGAGGGGTCGGGAGCTGGCCAATGGGGAAAGGCGGACAGGAGGGTTGGGGGAGTAGGGGGAAGGGGGACTGGGAGTAGGCGATGGAGAACAGGAGGGGAGGCAGCAGCGTGGTCATGCTGGGAAGATATTAGAATGCCCTAGGCCTGACTCCCCAGTGATGGGTGCTCACCTCCAGCATGAGGGTGGGCTGGGCCGAAGTGCCGCAGGACAGACAGCGAGTCCCTCCATTGATGCCCATAATGATGGGGAAATGGCTGGGGTCCATGAACTGGTTGGGCACCACGCTGATCTTCTCTGGGAACACAGAGCACCGAGGAGGGGAGCAGGATGGGGGGTGAGCTACAGACGAGTGGGGGGCGTCAGGACCTGTGCAGCATCACTCCCCTCCCCTGCAGCGCAGCCCATCTCCTGGCCTGGGCCTGGCCCTCGGCCACTGGGACTGCCTGGGGCAAGGACCCCCGTCCCGCTCTGGTAGCCAGGGGAGAATCCCTTGCACAGGCGGGGTAACTGTGGCTGGTCTGTGATGCCCCCCCAATGCAGGGGCAGGAATGGGGTGGACTCTTTGTCCCTGAGTCTGGCAAAGTGACCCTAGGGGCTGTTTTGGCCCACAATGCCCCTGACCCCCTGCCAGGACTGGCCAGGTGTTTGTGCCTGCTGGGGTGTCAGGGCCTGTCTTGCCCTGCCCGTTGGGAAGGCCAGGCAGCGCAGTGCGGGAGGAGCTGATGCAGCATGGAGGAGCCGGTCTGCAGCACACCTGGGGGGGCGTTGGCAGTCTGGGGAGAGGCCACGAGGTGGTTGTGGTGGCAGCGGACAACTTTCTGGCTGGTGTCGCGTAGGGTGAAGAGGCTGGGCCTTGGCACGGCCATGATGGTAGGTCCTGAAACAGAGCGTGGCAAAGGGAGAACAGGGCAGGAGAGGAGGGTGCTCGGGGTAAAGAGATCTGCACTCTGCCCCCCCCCACCAGAGCACTGCCAGTGCCTGCTCTGTCTGTGCACCCTGCTCCTCCCAGCACCTCCTCCACACCCCCTGTAGCCCCCCCCCCGGAACCCCTCGCCCCCCCATCCCCTCTCTGCTCCCCTGGCTGGATCTTACTGGAGTCAGGCACGTTGAGATCTAACGCTAGACTTGGGCTCAGTGGGCTGCTGGGCTGCGGCAGGGCACTGGCCAGGGCAGGGTGGACAGTGCCCTGGGTGGAGGAGAGTCAGCCCCCGGAAAGTGGGGATCCCGCGGGTTCTTACCTTGTTTAAAGAACTCGTTGAACAGATTCACCAGGTTGCTGTTGCCAGGCTGGGAATAGGGTCCTGGCGTCCTCCCAGCTCCCGGCTGTGCTGGGGACGTGTGCCCGGTGCCTGTCATATCCTGGTGGGAGCAGGGTGGGTGGGAAGGACAGATGGACACTACCTCTCAGGCAGGCTGGGCCCATGGGGGAGCCCCATTGGCCCTGCTGAGCCAGGATGGGGGAGGGGGGCAGAGCAGGGCCCATCTTTGGCCCACTGCCCCCTTCAGATCTTGGCAGCCAGCAGCACATGGCATGGGGTGTGCAGGGGTGGGAGTGAGCCCCACCTGCGAGCAACCTGATTGGCTTGGATCTCGGCTCCTTCCTCATCTCACCTCCCTTGGCGCAGCTCCAGGGCAGCTCCCCATGGAATCGCCAAAGGGGCCGCCCGCCCCATGGCTGTGGCAGGAGGAAGGCCGTGGACCAGCCACTGACAATGCTGCCAGGGGTGGGATGCTTCCCCGCTAGGGCCTGGCCCAGGATGCAGCCGTGGGGGCTACGGGTGGTGACCCCTCTCTGCCGCTCTGAGAAGGCTCCGGACTGGCTAGCTGGGGCCAGGTTGTCAGCCCAGCTGCACCGACAGGGCTCGGCCAACCCAGGCTGCCCTACGCAGGAGAATCCAGGCCTCACAGCGCCCGTTAGCTGCTGGCAGGATGTGCTGGGCAATGGGGGTTTCTCCAGTCAGGCCAGAGCCAGGGAATGACAGACACCAGGGTCAGTTAGTAACTGACCCCCCTTAACCCAGTGGGCCACTGGCAATCCCACCCCTCGCTGCTCTGCCCCTGACATGCCCCTGCAGAGCGGGCCCCAGAGCGGGTCCAGGAGGCCAGGCTGGGTCCCCACCAGGAGGCTGTGACCCTTTGGGACCCGCTATGGCCCAGCGCTCTGCGTATCTGGCTGCCCCTGCCCCTGGACTCGGCCGGGACTCTCAGCCATTTATACACGGGGCAGGGTGACATGAGCGCAGATCAGTACCGTGTGTGTGGAGGCCGATCCTCCTGCGGAGACAGGGCCCTCGGGGTCACTGGGGAAAGAACAAGGAGCTGTGTGATTTCTCTCTCTTCGGGGAGCCCGAGGGTCTCAGACACGGGAGCTGCATCTGCATCGCTCCCAGTTTACACCTTGGTAGGAAATTACTGTCTGAGATCGTTAGCGCAGACATTCTGCTGCCTTCCCAGCCCCCCTCCAGGCCCACTGTCCCCAGCTCTGCTAGTTTGTCTGCTCTCCCATGACAGTCCTCCATTTTCCCATAATGCACCAGCAGGACCAATGCCTGGTGGACTTTACCAAGTCCCTACTCAGGTAAAGCTCCTCTTGATCTCGGGGGACATTTGCCTGAGCAAGAATTCCAGCATCTGTTGCATTTGCTGGGATGTCACTAATAGACATGGAGGAAACCCAGTGCCATTATGAGGGTTCAGATCAGTGGGACTCAGCTGGATCGGAACCACCTCTGGGTTAGAAACTCCCAAACCCAGCCACGAGCTTTGGCAAACCCCAAACTGGCCCTGACTACCTCATCTCTCGTTCTCCACCATTGGCTCCTAGGAGCCTATCCTCCTCCAGTCTGTGGCTCCCTGCGGCTCCCTGGCCCGGTGATTGCCTCCTGCTGCCAGGGGCGGTGGAGAGCCGGAAGCCCAGACACAGCGATTAACATCCCCACTGGCCATTGGCATTGACAGCACTTTCCACTAATGTCCCTTTGCCCACTGGTCCCAGCTGAGCCCAACCTGCACCATCGCATTTTATACCCACATTGCACTGGCACAACATTCATGTTGCCAATGAACTGAGCCCAGAATTGTGCACATGGGCTGTAGAATTCATCAGCCAGGCTCTTCTGTATTTCCCCAACTCATAAACTCCACCTCCTCCCATTTCTCAGTTGATGACGAATCACTTCTTCCTGTGTCTCTACCACCTCCCCGCAGTCTCTCTCTCTCGTATTAACAACTCCTGCTATTCTCAGCTCTAGATACCATGTAATTTTGCTAGAAGCTCTAACATGAAAATACACTATAGAATTAAATGCAGAAACGCTCCATTCAGACAAAGTTTGGTTTACGGGCTATGAACCCAAAAGAAAGAAAATATCAAATTTCAGGTTGAATGTGCAGCTTTAACTCTGACCCTGTATGCATTTACCCTTAGCTCCCCCACTTGGACATTATTATTATTATGGTGCCGGCTTTAATGAAATGATCATATGCTATTTATCAAAGATAATACAAGATACCATATATTCTTCCACAACAAAACAATGCCACCGAGTATCAGTGAGCATTATGGTGTGTTGGCAACCTCAGGGAGTTATAATTCAATTACAATGCTAACTCCCTCAAGATCTGTGTACGATCAGTTGCTTCATTCATACATTAGACTAATATTATTATTGCATTGTGGCAGTGCCTAGGAGCTCAGCTGTGGTGCCAGGTACTGTACAAACATAGAACAAAAAGTCCCTGCTCCAGCAAGCTCACAATCTCACCAATCAATTCATCTCTGAGCAGAGGCCAAGCACAGAAAATTTCAGCCCCAGGGAGGAGCAATTCAGAAAGTTACATGCATCAGAAAACAAGACATTGCAAGGGAACCTGTTTGGCAACCTTTACTAGTATCTGCTCTCGTTAAATGGCAGCTTGTTGTGTCCTACCATGTATGCGTGCAATATCCATGTTGTGCCCATATGGAAGAGCCTACAGAGTTCCATAGACAGAGCCTTTCCATCGGGTTTTTTTTTTAATCTCCCTGTAGGATTTAATAGAACACTATCACCCACCTTCAAACAACCCATTAAAAAGATCTTATTCTCTGTTATATTCTATCAGCTTTCAGAATAAAATCTGTGGAACCCCCCTGCATTCCTGGAGGACCCTATGGGGTTCAGCCTGGTACAGTCTATAGGACCTTCCCATAAGGATGGAATACATAGATCACCATTCAGATTTCTCAGGGCCTTCTTTCTGCCCTTAGAATTTAAGTCATCATTTACCTCTGTGCAAGTGGATGCAAAATGCTACCAGCTCAGGATAGTAGCACGTTGCTGCCATGTTGCTCATGTATAAATGATGACACAAGGTGCAGGGCAGTGGGGACTGGGCGCTTGTCTACATGGGGAAGTTACGCCAGAATAAGGTAGTAGTTTCAAATGCAATCAATATTCTAGAATAAGATCTGCATGGAGGGTTATTCTGGAATAGTCATTCCAGTCAATTTCTAGGTGGAGACAAACCCTTAGATATTTGACACAGAAGCTGACCTAGCATCTCTCACCCATGATCACTTACTTGGAGTCCAGCCCCAGATCAGTGGACGTCTTAGGAACTTGTGACAGGAACGCATCTGAACAGAAAAGAGAGGAAATGCCTGTGAGTTAATTCAGCCAACAGAAGAGGTCAATGGGGCTCCGTAGCAAGTGGCTTAACCCTGCTTCAGTGAGCTTATCTACAGTAAGAGCTGGATCAAGTCTCTTGACGCAGCTGGATGGACCTGACTGACACCCATCAGGCTGTGTATTTCTATAACGCCCAGTGCTCCATTTTCCCTCTTCTGCTTCATCTTCCCCTGGTGGAGGAGTTGCCCAAATACCGTTGTTTGTCATGCTCTGGGAAGAAAAGCAATCAAAGGAGCAGCATGTTAGCAGCAAAGCTAGAAGAAGGGAAGAGACCATCTCTGGCGTTGCCCCAGAGACTGCAGTGGAGAAGAAGAGTGAGGGGGGAATGTCTCTATCTGCAGATCAGATGATAACAATGCCTGTAATTGACAGCCAGCTCAATGACCTCTGGTTTGACCAGTTCGCTGTTGTGCAAGGCTTCAGCTGAACTGTCCCAGCTACTTATTCACATGCAAAATCACTACTTCAGTGCACTCAGGGAAGTAAAAAAAATGGCAATGTGATCACTGAATATACAGTCTTACCTCTGCCCCACACGCTCCCAGGTTGTTTCTAGGTGCAGGTAAAATGTTGCAATATGACGTCGTTCCTTATTTCCTTATTTATTTCCTCCTATTTTCTGTAACATCTGGCAATGTTTTCCTCCAGGCTTGTAGCCTTATGTTAATGTCAGAGATTCCAAGGCCAGAAGTGATCATCTAGCCATGCCTCTTCCTAGCCCCACACAGCCCTAGCATGCTGTCTAAACCCGGGGCTGTGATATGCTCGTCTCCTTTGTGAACATAAGAACATAAGAACGGCCGTACTGGGTCAGACCAAAGGTCCATCCAGCCCAGTATCCTGTCTACCAACAGTGGCCAATGCCAGGTGCCCCAGGGGGAGTGAACCTAACAGGTAACGATCAAGTGATCTCTCTCCTGCCATGCATCTCCACCCTCTGACAAACAGAGGCTAGGGACACCATTCCTTACCCATCCTGGCTAATAGCCACTAATGGACTTAACCTCCATGAATTTATCCAGTTCTCTTTTAAACGCTCTTATAGTCCTAGCCTTCACAACCTCCTCAGATAAGGAGTTCCACAAGTTGACTGTGCGCTGTGTGAAGAAGAACTTCCTTTTATTTGTTTTAAACCTGCTGCCTATTAATTTAATTTGATGACCCCTAGTTCTTGTATTATGGGAATAAGTAAATAACTTTTCTTTATCTACTTTCTCCACATCACTCATAATTTTATATACCTCTATCATATCCCCCCTTAGTCTCCTCTTTTCCAAGCTGAAAAGTCCTAGCCTCTTTAATCTCTCCTCATATGGGACCCTCTCCAAACCCCTAATCATTTTAGTTGCCCTTCTCTGAACCTTTTCTAATGCCAGTATATCTTTTTTGAGATGAGGAGACCACATCTGTACGCAGTATTCAAGATATGGGCGTACCATTGATTTATATAAGGGCAATAAGATATTCTCTGTCTTATTCTCTATCCCTTTTTGAATGATTCCTAACATCCTGTTTGCTTTATACAAATATATGGAGATATATCTATCTCATAGCGCTGGAAGAGACCCTGAAAGGTCATAGAGTCCAGCCCCTGCCTTCACTAGCAGGATCAAGTACTGATTTTGCCACAGATCTCTAAGTGGCCCCCTCAAGGATTGAACTCACAACCCTGGGTTTAGCAAGCCACTACTCAAACCACTGAGCGATCCCTCCCCCCCAATTTAAATGTATGCCCCAAATTAAGAAGCACTTTGCAGTCTACAATGAGAAGCGCTATACAGGAGTGACAGGTTTCAGAGTAGCAGCCGTGTTAGTCTGTATCCGCAAAAAGAACAGGAGGACTTGTGGCACCTTAGAGACTAACAAATTTATTAGAGCATAAGCTTTCGTGGACTACAGCCCACTTCTTTGGATGCATACCCAAAGAAGTGGGCTGTAGTCCATGAAAGCTTATGCTCTAATAAATTTGTTAGTCTTTATACAGGAGTGAGGTATTATTCATTATTATAGGAGCTGGGGATGCTTGAACTTTGCTAGGTGGCAGATACTCCAGTTGGGGAGATCCAGCACTTCCTGACCTCACTGTGCTACCAGAGCCAAGCAAAAGGGGGTGGATCTGGGCCACAATATGTAGCACGTAGCGCAGAGCATGAATGCCAGCAACCTGTCATCCGGTACCTCGCCTTGCACTCTTGCTCAAACAATAGCAACACGCCCACAAGACATGAGATTATCATTTAAAATCCCCGACTAAGTCACCCCCCAGAGCATCCCGTCTTAAGGGGCCTGATTCCTTTCTCACCTGCACCAGGTGTAAATCAGGTGCTCTTGCGCTGACATCTGTGGAATTGTAAACAAGCATGAATGAGATCTGGAGCAGGCCTGGAAGAGAGACTGTCAGTGTGAGATTAGAATCTATCTACGACACTTAATACAGTAACTCCTCACTGAGACAACATGAGAGGGCATGATTGTTCAACAGTTGAAGAGCTGCCTTAAACCGCAGACCAATCAGAACACTCAGATCCGAAAAAAAAAGTAATTTATTATTTAGCTATCAGCTTACTCGATGCCCGGAGCAGCACTGGGGGTGTGTGTTGTGGGGGCTATAACCACCCCAAAATTTGCCATAGTCACCCCTCCAAGCTCAAAGATCAAATGTTACACAGAACTAAGGTTGACATGATATGGCATTGCCACCCGTACTTCTGCAGTTCTGCACTCCTGCTGGCAATGACACTGCCTTCACCCTCCGGCCCCCCAGCTCCGAAGACAGTGCCCGCCGCCAGCAGCAGTGCAGAAGTAAGGTGGCAATGGGGTGCTAGTAAGTCTTCTGTGAAAAGTGCTATTAACAAAGTTTATTCACACCCCTCCCCCCCAGTATTAAACAGTAACTGTTTTTTTTTTAAATAACTTTTCTGCTTATAATAATAATTCAATCAAAATGTGTTTTAGTCTTAATTTAAAAGCAGTGAGAAAAGTTAAAATAATTTTAAACATTAGGTTTATAAAATTGTTATTTAAATAGTGTTACATATTAAAATTTAGTTTTTAATTTTTAATGGGGGGGAGGGGTCCATACTCAGAGGCTTACTGTCTGAAAGGAGTCACCAATACAAAAAGTTTGAGAACCACTGATCTAAGTTGTATTTCCCTAGTTAGCTTATGAAAAGGTCATGCGAGACAGTATGAAATACCGTACTAAAGTCAAGATATACCTCATCTATCGCTTCCCCCATATCCACAAGGCTTGTTACCCTGTCAGAGAAAGCTATTAGGTTGGTTTGACATGATTTATTCATGACAAATCCATGCTGACTGTTACTTATCATCTTATTATCTTCTAGGTGTTTGCAAATTGATTGCTTAATTATTTGCTCCATTATCTTTCTGGGTACAGAAGTTAAGTTGACTGGTCTGTAATTCCCTGGGTTGTCCTTATTTCCCTTTTTATAGATGGGCACTATATTTGCCCTCTTCCAGTCCTCTGGAATCTCTCCCGTCTTCCATGTCTTTTCGAAGATAATCGCTAATGGCTCAGATATCTCCTCAGGCAGCTCCTTGAGTATTTTAGGATGTATTTCATCAAGACTTGCCAAATTGAAGACATCTAACTTGTCTAAGGGTATGTCTACACTACGAAATTAGGTCGATTTTATAGAAGTCGATTTTTAGAAATCCATTTTATACAGTCGATTGCATATATGCACACTAAGCACATTAAGTTGGCGGAGTGCGTCCTCACTACTGTGGCTAGCATCAACATACGGAGTGGTGCACTGTGGTAGCTATCCCACAGTTCCCGTGGTCTCCGCTGCCCATTGGAATTCTGGGTTAAGCTCCCAATGCCTGATGGGGCAAAAACATTGTCGTAGGTGGTTTGGGGTACATGTCGTCAGTCTCCCCTCCCTCCGTGAAAGCAATAGCAGACAATCATTTTGCGCCTTTTTTCCGCGCAGACACCGTACCACAGCAAACGTGCAGCCCGCTCAGCTCAGCTCACTGACACCGCCGCTGTTGTGTCCTGGGTACTGCTGGCAGCAGATGGTGCAGTAGGTCTGCTAACCATTGTCATACACCACTTCCACTGCAACTCTGCTCTGCTGCTATTGCCTCGAAAGCAAATTTCTCCATGTTGTCTGTCATGGTCTCCCGGGTACATGTGTTCTTCCTCGGGAAATGTGCGCGGTGCTAACCATCATCCTCCACCGCTTCCGCTGCAACTCTGCTCTCCATACCATGGCAATCATGGAGCCCGCTCAGCTCACCGCTGCTCCTGTGAGCATTGTAAACACCTCGCGCATTATCCTGCAGTATGTGCAGAACAAAAGCAGGCAAGGAGACGACGACAGTGCGATCACGATGGTGATGAGGACATGGACACAGACTTCTCTCAAAGCACGGGCCCTGGCAATTTGGACATCATGGTGGTAACGGGGCAGGTTCATGCCGATTCTGGGACAGGAAAACAAGCACAGACTCGTGGGACCGCATAGTGTTGCAGGTCTGGAATGGTTCCCAGTGGCTGCGAAACTTTCGCATGCATAAGGGCACTTTCATGGAACTTTGTGACTTGCTTTCCCCTGCCCTGAAGCGCCAGAATACCAAGATGAGAGAAGCCCTCACAGTTGAGAAGCGAGTGGCGATAGCCCTATGGAAGCTTGCAACGCCAGACAGCTACCGGTCAGTCAGGAATCAATTTGGAGTGGGTAAATCTACTGTGGGGGATGCTGTGATTCAAGTAACCAACGCAATCACTGAGCTGCTGCTATCCAGGGTAGTGACTCTAGGAAATGTGCAGGTCATAGTGGATGGCTTTGCTGCAATGGGGTTCCCTAACTGTGGTGGGGCGATAGACGGAACGCATATCCCTATCTTGGGACCGTACCACCTTGGCAGCCAGTACATAAACCGCAAGGGGTACTTTTCAATGGTGCTGCAAGCACTGGTGGATCACAAGGGACATTTCACTGACATCAACGTGGGATGGCCAGGAAAGGTACATGACACTCGCATCTTCAGGAACTATGGTCTGTTTGAACAGCTGCAGGAAGGAACTTACTTCCCAGACCAGAAAATTACCGTTGGAGATGTTGAAATGCCAATAGTTATCCTTGGGGACCCAGCCTACACCTTAATGCCATGGCTCATAAAACCATACACAGGCACCCTGGACAGTAGTAAGGAGAAGTTCAACTATAGGCAGAGCAAGTGCAGAATGGTGGTAGGTGCATTTGGACATTTAAAAGCATGCTGGCGCAGTTTACTGACTAGGTTAGACCTCAACAAAACCAATATTTCCCATATAGCTCAGTGGTTTGAGCATTGGCCTGCTAAACCCAGGGTTGTGAGTTCAATCCTTCAGGGGGCCATTTAGGGATCTGGGGCAATAATCTCTCTGGGGATTGGTCCTGCTTTGAGCAGGGGGTTGGACTAGATGACCTCCTGAGGTCCCTTCCAACCCTGATATTCTATGATTATTATTATTATTGCTGCTTGCTGTGTGCTCCACAATATCTGTGAGAGTAAGGGGGAGATGTTTATGGCAGAGTGGGCGGTTGAGGCAAATTGCCTTGTGGCCAATTATGTGCAGCCAGACACCAGGGCGGTTAGAAGAGCACAGCTGGGCGCCCTGCGCATCAGAGAAGCTTTGAAAACCAGTTTCATGACTGGCCAGGCTATAGTGTGAAAGTTCTGTTTGTTTATCCTTGATGAAAACCCACTCCATTGGTTCTTTCTACTCCCCTGTAAGCTAGCCACCCTCTCCTCCCCCCTTCGATCACCACTTGCAGAGGCAATAAAGTCATTGTTGTTTCAAATTCATGCATTCTTTATTACTTCATCACACAAATGGGGGGATAACTGCCAAGGTAGCCCAGGAGGGGTGGTGGAGGAGGGAAGCACCGGATGGTGTGGTGGAGGAGGGAAGGACAAGGCCACACTACAGTTCAAAACTTATTGAATGCCAGCCTTCTGTTGCTTGGGCAATCCTCTGGGGTGGAGTGGCTGGGTGCCTGTAGCCTCCCCCCCCCCCCCATGTTCTTGGGCATCTGGGTGCGGAGGATATGGAACTTGGGGAGGAGGGCAGGAGGTTATACAGGTGCTGCAGCAGCAGTCTGTGCTCCTGCTGCCTGTCCTGCAGCTCCACCAGACGCCTGAGCATGTCAATTTGCTCCCCCATTAGCCTCAGCATTGCATCCTGCCTCCTCTCAGCATGCTCCTCCCTCCTTTCATTGCGTTCATTTAACGCTTTCCTGGACTCTGCCATTGTTTGCCTCCTAGCATTCTGCTGAGCTCTTTCAGTGCGGGAGGACTGCATGAGCTCTGAGAACATCTCGTCACGAGTGCATTTTTTTCACCTTCTAATCTGCACTAGCCTCTGGGACGGAGATGATGGGGCAGTGTAGAAATATTTGTAGCTGCGGGAGGAAAAAAAGGGAGAGTAGAATTTAAAAAGATACTGTGATGGGTTGGATCACAGAAACCCTCCTGGGAGCTGCCACCCAATGTGCCAAGACTACTTCTACCTCTGCCTTCCCTGCCACCTCGGGACCCCAGCACCCTATCTTGCTGAGCCAGACACTCCCGTCTGCTCCAACAAAAACCCAGGCTCTGAATTACTTGCCCGAAAGCTGCAGGTTTACCTGAAAGCAGCTAACAGAAGTGTTCCTGTCTTTAACACTCAGATGCCCAACTTCCAATGGGGTCTAAACCCAAATAAATCCGTTTTACCCTGTATTAAGCTTATACAGGGTAAACTCATAAATTGTTCACCCTCTATAACACTGATAGAGAGATATGCACAGTTGTTTGCTCCCCCAGGTATTAATACATACTCTGAATTAATTAATAAGTAAAAAGTGATTTTATTAAATACAGAAAGTAAGATTTAAGTGGTTCCAAGTAGTAACAGACAGAAGAAAGTAAGTCACCAAGCAAAATAAAATAAAACGCGCACATCTATGCCTAATTAACTGAATACAGATAATCTCACCCTTAGAGATGCTTCAGTAAGTCTTTTTTCTCAGACTGGACACCTTCCAGGCCTGGGCACAATTCTTTCCCCTAATACAGCTCTTGTTCCAGCTCAGGTGGTAGCTAGGGGATTCTTCATGATGGCTCCTCTCTCTCCCTTTGTTCTGTTCCACCCCTTTATATATCTTTTGCATAAGGCGGGAATCCTTTGTCCCTCTGGATTCCCACCCCTCCTCACTGGAAAAGCACCAGGTTAAAGATGGATTCCAGTTCAGGTGACATGATCACATGTCACTAAGACCCCAAGCCTTCATTCCTCCCAGCCTGACTCACAGGAAGGCCTGCCTGCAAACAGAGCCATTCAGTCAATTGCCCTGGTTAATAGGAGTCATCAAGATTCCAAACCACTATTAATGGCCCACACTTTGCATAATTACAATAGGCCCTCAGAGTTATATTTCATATTTCTAGTTTCAGATACAAGAGTGTTACCTTTATACAAATAGGATGATCAAACTCAGTAGATTATAAGCTTTGTAATGATACCTTACAAGAGACCTTTTGCATGAAGCATATCCCAGTTACATTATATTCACTCATTAGCATATTTTTATAAAATCATATAGACTGTAAAGTCACGGATACATTTTAGAGAACAAAGGGAAGACTATTTCACACTGAATCAAGCGATTCACATTACATAGCACATGTGCTTTTGCTACAAGGTCACAATTTGCCTCTTATATTGCGTGCCTGATGGTTTGGTGTGAGACATCACACACACTCAGCTGGGCAACAGAATTTGGCTTGCAGGCAGCCATGGTAAGGCAAAGGGTTTCGGCTTCTTCAACCTTCATAACGTGTGGGAATGGTTTCAAACAGCAGCGCCCTCCTTTCCCATACTAAGCAAAGCCCATTGGGTTGCCCATTTAAAAGGAGGGGCTGTGGTTTTAGGGTGAATGTGCAGCACAATCCAACCCCACCCTCCCAATTCTCTGGGATGATCGCTTCACCCTCCACCACCACCGCGTAGCTAGTATCAGGGAAGATCCCTGTCAGCCAAACGCGAACAGCTCAGCATGAACGGGCCTCCCCCCACACTTTTATTCCTCAGATAAGTCAAGTTAGAGTCATTCCCGACTACCTGAATTCTACTGTTGTCAGTCGGCGGGCATGTGTGTGTTCTCTCCGTATGCCATCCCAGCCCTGCATAGGTAGCTGGCCCAGCAGACCTCGAACATACTACCCAGAAAGACTACAGACGTGGTTTGGTGGCAAAGGCGATCGGCCAGGTTAGTTGTCGATGAGACATGGTCCTAGCACCCTGACTCTGTGGCCATGGGTACGCTACCACATGTATGCCCGCGACAATGGTACCCGCTCAGTCAGCGGTGGAACTTTCCGCTGACCCCTCAGCTGGACAGAGGTGCCCCACTATGATTTCTGTTTTATACATTGATACAAACAAGTTACATATCACATTCCTGACATGGTTAGTTACCAACCCCCCACTTTGTACCTGCTGGTTCACACAAACCATCTCCATGCAAAATTCTGTCCTCCTGTTCTTGTCTGGGGCGGGGTCAGTGTGGTCCTGTACCATCTCCAAGGAATGGGTTTATGCCATGACTCTCTGTTGGGGTGTACCTGTGCTAGCCTTCTGGAAGGTGTTTACATGACTACCTCATACTTCTTAGTGTCCTGGGGCACCTTATAGACTAACAGACATATTGGAGCATAAGCTTTCGTGAGTGAATACCCACTTAGTCAGATGCATGACACAGATGCACACATGCATCTGACGAAGTGAGTATTCACCCACGAAAGCTTATGCTCCAATATGTCTGTTAGTCTATAAGGTGCCACAGGACTCTTTGTCACTTTTTACAGATCCAGACTAACATGGCTACCCCTCTGATACTTCATACTTCTTAGACGTGAGTGTGTTTTTCCCCGAGTTCCTGTGCTGGACAATGAACTTATAGGCAAGCGTCTGCTGCGTGACAAGGTTTGCCTTCTGCTCATAGCCTGGCTTTTGCTGACTTTGGTTCAAGCCTCAGGTCTTGCTCCCGGCTCTCTGCTGCATCTACCAGACTAGTTATTCCAGAAAAGCTGCGCAATCACAACCCAGTTTGCTAGCTTTGCACAATGCGTCATTTCACTTCAGCAAACAGAAGGGGATGGGTAGTGAGCCAAACTGGATGGGGAAATCACTGATTCATTGCATGCAGCCAGCAAAGTTTCTTCTTCATTGCACAGAGCTGACTTTCCTCAGCCTCAGTAGAACTGGGTCAGAGAGCCCACGGTGTGCAGGGATGCAGCTCCCATTGAAATCACTAGTGCTCTCTCTGTGTTGGGAAGGTAGGCACCAAAATGTCTGCGCCTGGTCTACGCTAGTACTTCCACCTGTGCTTCCACCAACACACTAGCGCTTACACCATTGTGGGGGAAGGGGGAATAACATCTTCCAGTGCAGACAAAGCCTCCAGGCTACTAGTTTTCCTTAGTATCATTTGTGCAGCATTGATTTCATCATGTATTTCACTTCCAGCCCAGTCAGCTTTCATTTAAAACAACAATGGTCACAGAAAACGCTGGACATTATGATTCACTACCGGCTCAAATATAAACAGAACCCAGATTTAATTACTTGTCAGATTGCATGATTTGTTTAAGCCCATCTGGTGATTTTGGGTGGCCTGATTGATGATAGATGAGCATCTGGGGTTAGCTGTGTGGTTTGTATTACAGGAGCACACAGAAGGTCTAACGGAGATGAACCCCCCGACTTATGCCAGGTGCTGCACAGACATCATCAGAACATGAGTGAGCCAGAGTGAGAGGGCCAGTCCCTGCTCCAGCAAGCATACAGTCTAAAAAGACAAGCCAGACCGAGGGGAACTGAAGTAAGAGCTCTGGCATCACAGCCCAGTGTTTTAACCGCAAAACTGAAGGAACAGGATGTGGCTTGGAGTCTTTACAGGCAAATGACGCCATAATGTAATCCGGGGGTCGGCAACCTCTGGCTCGCGGCTCGCCAGGGCAAGGGATGTGCTGGCCGCGGCTTCCTGCCGCCCCTATTGGCCTAGGACGGCGAACCGCGGTGAGTGGGGGCTGCAATCGGCCGAACCTGCCACCTCAGCAGGTAAATAAACTGGCCCGGCCCGTCAGGGTGCTTACCCTGGCGATCCACGTGCCAGAGGTTGCCGACCCCTGATGTAATCCATATTTTCATTCCTAGAAGGGACCGTTACGCTTCTCGAGTCTGACATAACACAGAGCGATTCCTCTCCTCTGGACTCTTTCCCATTTCTCCACATTCTTCCTAAATGGTGGTGCCCATAACTGGACGCCGCACTCCAGCTGGGGCCTCACCTGTGCCAAGCAGAGCAGGACAATGACCTCTTGTGTCTTACATGCCACACTCCTGTTAATACATCCTGGAATCATATTAGCCTTTTGTGCAGCTGCATCACACTGATGACTCCTGTGCAGTTTGTGATCCATCATAACCCCCCAGATCTTTTCCAGCCGTGTGACCACCTAGCCAGTTATTCCCCAGTTTGTAGTTGTACATGTGATTTTTTTCCTTCCTAACTGAAGTACTTTGCACTGTCTTTATTGAATTTCACCTAGTTGATTTCAGACCAATTCTCCAATTTGTCAAGGTCCTTTTGAGTTCTATCCCTGTCTTCCAAAGTGCTTGCAACCCTTCCCAGCTTGGTGTCTGCAAATTTTATAAGGCTACTCTCCACTCCATTCTCCAGTCATTAATGAAAATATTGACTAGTACCAAATCCAGGATTGACCCCTGTGAGACCCCATTAGATACACCCTCCCAATTTGACAGCAAACCATTGATATCCACTCTTTGAGTATGGTCTTTCAACCAGTTGTTCACCCACCTTACAGTAAATTCATCTGGACCACATTTCCACAGGTTGCTTATGAGAATCATGCAGAACTGTGTCAAAAGTCATACTAAAATCAAGCTATAATCACATCTACTACTTCCCCCATCCACTAGGTCACTAATTCTGTCAAAGAAGGAAATTAAGTTGGTTTGGCAGGATTGTTCTTGACAAATCCATGCTGACTATTCCTCATAACCCTATTCTCCTGCATATACTTATACATTGATTGTTTTAATAATTTGCTCAAGTAACTTTCCAGGTATTGAAATTAGACTGACTGGTCTATAATTCCCCAGGTACTCCTCATTCCCCTTCTTAAAGATAGGTACTATGTTTGCTCTTCTTCAGTTTTCCGGGGCCTCTCCTCTCCTCCCGGAGTTCTCAAGAAAATTGCTAATAGCTTCAAAATGGCTTTAGCTATTTCCTTAACTACCCTAGCCTGAATTTCACCAGGCCCTGTTGACTTGAATACATTTAACTTATCTAAATATTCTTTAACCTGGTCTTTCCCTATTTTGGCTCATGTTCCTTCCCCCGGTTGTCAATATTTATTGTGTTGAGTATCTGGTCACCATTAACCTTTTTAGTGAAAACTGAAGCAAAATAGGTATTACACAGCTTAGCTTTCTTGATGTCATCTGTTATTAGCTCTCCTTCCCTGCTAAGTAGTGAACCTACATTGTCCTTCATCTTTCTCTTGCTTCTAATGGATGTATGTAAAGAAACTCTTCTTATTGCCTTTAATGTCCCTGGTCAGGTGTAACTCGTTTTGCCTTTCTGATTTTGTCCCTACACATTTGTGCTGTTCTCCTCCTTAGCAATTGGACCAGGGTTCCACTTTTTGTAGGATTCCTTTTTGATTTTCAGGTCATTAGAGAGCTCCTCATGGAGCCATATAAGCCTCTTACTGTTCTTCCTAGCTTTCCTTTGCATCAGGATAGTTTGCAGTTGTGCCTTTAACGTTGTCTCTTTGAGGAACTACCAAGTCTCCTGAACTCCTTTAGATTTTCTTCCCATAGGACTTTACCTACCAGTCCCCAGAGTTTGTCAGTCTGCTTTTTAGAAGTCCATTATCCTTATTCTGCTACTCTGGCTCCTTCCTTTCCTTAGAATCATTAAATCTATCATTTCATCATCACCGTCTCCCAGACTGCCTTTCACCTTCAGATTCCCTGCCAATTCCTCCCGGTCAGGCAGAATCAACTCGATCATGTCTGTCCCCCTGGTTACTTCCTCCACTTTGTGGAACAAAAAGTTGTCCCTGATACATTCCAAGAACATATTGGAAATGTTGTGTTTTGCCGTATAACTTTCCCAACAGGTGTCTGGGTAGTTAAAGCCCCCCATTACTACCAGGCCCTGTGTTTTGGGTATTTCAGTTTTGTCGCTCTTTACTGAACCTTTTGCAATTTGTCAACATCTTTTCTGAAGTGCGGCCACAAGAACTGGTCCCAGTCTCCAGGGATCTTCTCATTAACACTGGGACTGATGTCCAGCTATCCGGCATTTCTCTGTTTGTTTCTCTGTCCGTGCCTTGGCAACTTCTGAAACCCACATCCGATCCATTCCCAAATGCCAGGGAATGTTCGAGGGAGCAGTGGGAAGAGTCCTAGTGATTTTGATGAAAATCAGAAACCTGGAAATACCGGATTTCCACTAACGTCAGCACCAGAGTTCCTGCTTGCTGCTGTGGCCAGAGGAAGGTCTCTGGCACACCCTGCTGCTTCATGAAGAGACGAGAGGCAGCAGCTTACTAAAGGGTCCTTGCTTCCTTGCTTTCGTAGGCTGAGCAATATACCCAGCCGCCCCCCACCCCCCACCCCACTTTGGTCAGCTCTTTGCCAGCCAATGCCCTCTATTCCAGCCAGTTCCCCCCTCCCCCAGCTGGGACCCTTGCTTCCCCCACCCTACCCTGGCCAGGCCCCCCAGCCAGCACCCCCAGCCTGTGGCAGATTAGCCAATGGGCTGATGGGGCCTGTGGGCCTGGGCCCGGCCAATTGGGGGCCCCCGGAAAAATGAGCACCTGAGCAGAAACCCACTGCAGGGTGGAGGAAGCCTGGAGCCCTGGCAGAAGCCACAGGGTGGGCAGGGGAAGCCCCAGCACCCTGACCCCGGTACCCGGCAGAAGCGCCAGGCAGGCAGGCGGGGTGAGGGAAGCCCCAGCATGGCTGCGGCCCCAGAAGTGCAGGAGCTTTCATTCCCTGCCACGGCCTCAGGGCTCTGGGAGCTCTCATTCCCCTCTGTGGCCTCGGGGCTGTGGCAGGGGGCGGAGCTTCTCCAGTTTTGAGGCTACAGTGGAGGACGGGGGGCAGAAAGGAGCAAGGATCACAGGGTCCTAGAACCTGGGCTCCAGGCCAAGCCCAGACCTCTACACTGCAATTAAACAGCCCTTTAGCCTGCACCCTGTGAGCCCAAGTCAGCTGGCCTGGGGCCAGCTGGGGTGTCTAATTGAAGCATAGACATACGTGAAGACTACTGATGAAAATTGCTCTATAAGAGTCGGGGTGGGGGGACTGTTAATTAGTATTATTTATTCTGCACCCATTTCCTTGCCTTAAATTTTCTTCATGGTAATGTCCTTCTCCCACCTCCCAAGCATTTCAGCACACTAGACTTAGCCTGATCCTGAATGGAGCCAACTGCTAGCAATTTGAGCTGAGCAAATAGTTGTTTTTTCTGTTCGGTGGCCGAACAGACAAATCCAAAAAAGAAAATTTGGTTTGTTTTGAACCGGATCTGAATTGGGGGGGGGAGGAGGGTTCTCGCCAAGACAAAAAACTGGAAAAAATGTTGTCTAGGTGACTGTTCGGATCAGCATTTTGAAACACATTTCAAATCCTAACAATATTTTTGACATTTTTCCATTTGAAAATGTCATTTTTGATTTGACAGTTTCAAAATGCACAACACCTTCAAAAGATGATCCGGGGAAGTTACGTTCCTAACTCTGCTAGGCTCCAAAAATCATGGAGTGAATAAAGACTCTGGATTTATGGTTCATTTCAACAATCTGTAACGCAGGAACTCTTCTTTTTCCTACGACTTTGGAGGTATTGATTGCCCACTTCACCTTGAATGTTCTCTTGCAATGTGTGTTAACTCTTCAGCTGCTCCACCTTTGTATTTAGCTGTGACGTTCTAGGTGCCTTTCCCAGACCTGAAGAAGAGCTCTGTGTAAACTCAGCACTCGTCACTTTCAGCAGCAGAAGTTGGCCCCATAAAAGATATAACTTCAGCCACTTGTGTCTCTCATATCCTGGGACCAACCCAGCTAGCGCAACACTCCAAACAAGTTTCAAAAATGTCATTTCAAAATAATTCATCTCGGGTTGTTTGGTCTAAATGAAAAGTTTTGACATTTCCAAAATGTTTGTTCTCATTTTTTTCTGCCAAACTGTTCCTCAGACTCAACCTGACTTGATGCCCCAAACAGTACATTTTTGGTAAATGGACTTTTTTTTTGGTTTTGGTTTTGCCCCCCCCCCCCCCCCAAAAAAAAAAACCGCTTCCCCTAGCTGTACACACAGTTCTTCCTGGAGTTAATGAAAACTGCCGGTGCTCAGCTGCACCCAGGATTAGACCTCACATTTATAGCAGTGAATTTTGTTAGGAATCATGCTCTGGTGATGTAGCAAGGTGGGTAGGCTCCACTGGCCTCTTGGCAAAGAGGGTAAAACATCTTGTCCTAGGCAGAGCCACATCTTCTGCAGTGATTACAGAGAGATTCAGCTAGCAAGTCTAAGTGATCAGTGGGCGGGTATGCTGGCGGACTGAAGAGACAGGAGGCAGTGCATCTCTCTGGGAATAGAAACATTAGCAGGGAAGGGACTCCAGGAGCTTGCCACAACTGAAGTGAGATGGCTTCCTTATCATGTTCATGGTTTGGACTGGGAGGAAACTTGAGGGCTCGGCTGGACCACAGTGAAATTACTTGGGGCAGAATTCACTCCCTGGTGGAGAGACAGCATAAGGTCTATGTTCCACATATGTCCGAAGGGCTGAAGTGGGACATTTGTGGGGCATAGACCTTATGGAATTGAAGTGCAGTGAGAGGGTTTTCATCCTTCATTTGCATGCTCCTTTGTGGGGGTCTCCTTCCCAGGCCAGGTTAGTTTCTCAGTATTGATCACTGAGTTTCCTTTTTTCGCGTACTTCACCCGCTTGTGAAATTTACAAAAATATCTTTATGTCCCCATACCTCTGGGGAATTTCCCAGCTAAACAACGCCTTCTTCCTCTTCTGCCCTCTATATCATGCTCCTCCATCAGCTATGAGGAACCAATCGACACTGAGACACTCCGAGAGAAAGAGACAGAGAACAGTCCTCCAGTAGGAAGGGTCGGCGGCACGCATCACACAGGTATTGGGCTCAGAGCTCAACTGCAGCTGGCAATATCGAGCTGGCACTTGGGGTTGAGAATTCCTGATCAGCAGCGTTGCTGTTTTACAAGGCAGCCTCACCTGCAGTGGAGGCATATAGGAATACAGGGCATGCTGTCTTAGAAAAGCTTTGTAATAGGTGGTGCAAAGTGTATTTGGGGCTTTGAACTCAGGTACAGCTTGATTCTCAGAGGTGCTGAGCTGAAATCACTGGGAGCTGCAAGCGCTCGGCATCTCTGACAAATATTTGCTTTTAAAGACTAGTTGGCATGCAATGTCTATCAATCCTTGATCGATCAATTGATCTACAGGTATCAGGGGGTAGCCGTGTTAGTCTGTATCTACAAAAACAACAAGGAGTCTGGTCCAGACTCCTTGTTGTTTTTGATCTACAGGGTGATCCAGCTGGCTTGCTTGTTTTCACAATAAGTTCTCACCTAGATACAGATCTATTTCTCTTTTCACCATAGAATCAAAAGGGCAAACATATCAAATCATCCTATTGTTACAGCAAATATTCCTGTTTCCAGGTGTTCTGCCACCAGCTCCCTGGCTTTATTGCTACAAGGGCAGATTCAGCAGTGGCATAAGGGGACACATAGCTGACTAATTTCAGTGGCCTGTAGGTTAGGAGACAATCTCTCTTTCTCCATGGCTGGCTGGAGGTGCAAGGGTGATCATCTTTGTTTTTTTCCCCTCAGGTTTCATAGCAAGAAGCAGCCATGGCAGCCGTTCCTGATGTACAGGAGGAGTTTATGGAGTTCTGCAGGTAACCTTGGATTTACTGACTCCCTGTGTTCTAGGGTCTCAGAGCTGGGGATTCTTGCTGGAGTGAAATTCACCCCAATGCAAAGAAACAGCACGAGACCTAGGTACCGCTTAAGGCCAGCTTCAGCCCAAACCAGCCTAGCAATGCCAGCAAATCTTTGTAGCGTTAAGTCTCCTTAGCTTACGAGAAGTGTAAATGCCTTCGCCACTCATTCCTGAACCTGTAATTGCTGTAGAATCTGTTCTCCGGGGAATAACTGGCTTTGTTTGTTTGTCCCTCGCTTACAGTGTGAACGATGAACAGTTCTACGAAGTCGACCACCCCTACTTGGGGAAGGTAAGGCTCAGCCTCTCAGTCCAACAGCCCTTCCTGGGGATTTTATATCCTGGTGAAAGAGGGGTCAGGCCCCAGTTAGGTCCCATGTGATAGTGTCCTCCTTGGACCTAGGAGCCATGGAATGTCTGGCCCAGTGAAACTTCACGACTGGGCTATAGCAAAAGCACGTCCAGCATGTCTGGCTACCCGCTGTTAGCGTCCCCTCATCATTCAGCCCCTACCCTCTGGGGGAAAGTGAAGGAGGCTGGCTTGCAATCAGTGGTGGTGCTGGCCAGGCAGGTGGCAAGTGGCTGGGGGATGGTTTGCTCCAGTCTCCCTGAAGCCGTCAATCTAGAGGACAGCTTGAGGGACACTGGCAGACGCTTCTCCTGTCCCCTGCTGGGGGAATGTAGGGGACAGGGCATTCGCTGGCAGGGGGAGCTGCGGCTCACACTGTGGGCCTCTGGCCCACTGGCATCAGTGGAGTTGTGTTGTCCCCCACGGGTGCTCTCAGCACAGAACAGACACTGACAGGAACCCTGGGGTGGATCTGAGAGGAGATTCCTACAACTGGCCCGCCTCGTGGAGGGGGAAGAACCTGGCTCGGCCTTGGTGGCTGCAGGGCCTAAAGTAGCTCTTACAGGAGGGCGGGGCAGCAGCTTGTTTCATGGTGCTTTCCTTGCCCACAGAGCTCCGACCAAGGCCCGAGCCCCTGCTCCCTGTCCCAGAGCCTCTCAGCCTGTGATGTGGGCATCCAGTTGCAGTTCACAGAGCAGACCTCTCGCAAGGTCTTCCGCAGGTCCGTGGTGCTGGTGGTCGCCGTAGAGAAGATGAAAAAGGCATCGAAAGCGAGGCCCTTCACGGACGATGATTTGAGGAGCATCTTCGACACCGTCTTCGGTATGGCCCGGGGGATCCCTGGAGCTAAGCGACACCATCCAAGGGTTGGGGCTGAGGGGGATACACAAGGGGCTTTGGAGCCCCACTAATGCCAGCTCTGTGTGTCAGGGGGCAAGTCTCGAGCTACAGAGCTACCAAAGGCATTTACATGACACCAGATTGTCTAAGGCCCAGATCCTCAAAGGTATTGAAATCAATGCGAGTTAGGGGATGTCCTGAGCCTGAACACCTCACAATATTTAATGCCTTTATCCCACAGCACCCCTGTGGGGCTGGGCTATTCTCCACATTTTACACGTGGGGAAACTGAGGCACGGAAGGACAAAGTGACATGCCCATGGTCACACAAGGAGTCAGTGGCAGAGCAGGGAACTGAACCCAGGTCTGCCAAGGTCTAGGCTAGTGCCCTAACCATGGGACCTGTCCATTCCTCTTGCTCAGCTGTAGTTTCTCCCCCAGTGCAATGGAGCTGATGATCAAGTGTTTTGGGATCGATGGGTGAGAACGGCAGAGTCTGATTGTTACCAGTTCATTCCCCCTGCATCCCAGCAGGATCACCAGGTACATGAGACCTGGTTCCTGGAAGGGTGAGAGGTCAAGTCCCTCGGATAGGAAAGGGGAGGCCAATATGCACTTTTGCTCCAGTCAGGAAAAGGCACCCGTCACTGTGGGTCACAGGCAGCTCTTCTGTCCCCAGGCTCTGAGCAAATACTTTAACTGCGTGTTGCAGCAAATTCACATCTGACAGGAACTCTGCACTGAGAAGCAAATCAGGGCTCCAACCCCTGACCCCACAGCACAGGCCCTGCCACTAAGGAAAAGGGGGAATCCCCATTAGCTGTTACCTGTACGGGGCCTATGACAGACAGCTTGGCAGTGTTGATTAAGTCACAAACACACCGATCAGTTCCTTGCACTCTGAGTCACTCTGGGGACCACATGCAGGAGAGGCAAGTGTGGGCTCAAGAATGGGAGTAGGTATTAACCCTTGTGCACTTGTTTGATCTTGTTTTCAGAGACCATCTCATTCGAGAGGCACAATGTCACCCACACAGTGGATTCCATTTACCGTTACTTCAGATCCATCTCCTACGAAATACGGGACACTGACCAGAAGTGCTTCAAGCTGGAGGCTCCCGCCCAGCTGGTGGCTATGCATTTGCAAGGCCCCAACATCAGACACCAAGGTAAGGTCTGGACGATACCCAAGTGTTAGCCCAAACCTTCGCCCAAAATGCTAGCTGAACCTTTGACTTTCCCCCGATGAAGGAACCGAATCTCTGGCGCTCTCCCATGCACTCTGCTCATCCGTCTTTGGGCTACGTTAATTTTTATTCTGGGTGATACCAGAAGCCCCCCGAGAAACCTGATCTGATTAAGTTTCCAGGCTGGATCAGTTTTCACAGGTCTGGTTTCCCATCTGACTGGCCCTGAGAACATCAAGGCCAACCAAAGAGACAGCCATGCCATGCCAGTTCCTTATTAAAGGCCAGGGTGGGCCCCCGGCAATCCGAAGAGAGGGTCCTTCCTCTATGTTGAACTCCTTGCTCCTCATATCTGCCAAAGGAGCTGGTCTAAATCCTGCACTCCGGTCCCTGATTTCCACCCGGGGCCGCCGGATTGGAGAATCTGACCTTTCGTATGTTCCAAGCCCCCAGTGAGACGCCAGGGGAACCCCGGGGGCGTACACGCTGCATAGCTTTGGCCTGGGACATTCTGAGCACGTGGCAAGGCAGCCTGCGGAGTGGCTCCCCTAGTTAGCTCCCAGCGCTGGCTGCATCTCTCCCCGCAGAATGCAGACAGCCGTTCTCTGTGCCATTGCTGATTCTGTATTTTCCTCCATCTTGCAGTGAAGTTAAACATGGCTCTCTACAGACCGAAAAGCGGCACACGTAACCAGGGCTCCATGAGGTTTCCGGTCGCTCTGGGCATCAAGGGGAGAAGTCTCTACCTGTCCTGTGTGCACAATGGCCAGCAACCAGTGCTGCAGCTAGAGGTAAGGGGTTGGGGGTTTCCAGGCTCTGGCATCTGTCTCGCCACTCACTTTCTGAGAAACCAAGAACCGCCTGCTCAGGAAGTAAAGTGGGTCTCTGCTCGGAGGAGGGCTTGTGGCATCCTCTTTCCGTCACAGCAGGGCCACAGCAAAGTTGCCAGCCCTATAAACCACCACTGGGCCCTGCAAGCTAAACGGGGATTCATCTGCCTCATGCGCCAGCCCCAGCGATAAAGCTAGAGCTTAGTAAATCATTCTGTGGATGATGCATGAGCCGGGCTCGATTCCAGCTCCTGCAGCAGATCGGACCGGGACTCACCCTGGCTCTGATCAGGCCCCCACAGGCTATGGGATTACCCAGCACCCAAACCCATTGCTTCCATGTCTCCCTTCCCCCAGGTGAGAACTAGTATAATCCCAGGCTTCTTGGGGGACATTCCCAGCCTCCAGCAGCACTGGATATCTGTGGATCCCAGCCCCAGAGCTCCCTGCCCACTCCTCCTCCCCTGGCAATGGGTAGAGAACTGGAGTGGGAACCAAGAGAGCTCTTCCTGCTAGATCTGGTTAAAAAGAGAGGCCTGGCATAGCTCTCTCCTCTGGCCTCTCTTTCTAACCGGGCGTCCCTTTGTGCCACAGGAGGCTGATATCCTGAAGGACGTCGATGGAGCCGAGCTGGAGCGCTTTATCTTCTACAAGGTGGAAAACGAGAGCACGGCCCAGTTCGAGTCGGCCGCCCACCACGGCTGGTACATTTGCACCTCCCCCCAGAACAACCAGCCTGTTGGCGTCACCAACCGGCTCGGGGAAGTGTTCATCACCAACTATTTCCTCACCCAGTCCAAGCGCTGAGCACACATCCCAAACCAGCAGTTACTGGTTTCAGCAGAATCTTTGTATGTACTAAGTACATGGGGGAAAAGTTGTATTTATGAGTGAACCCTGTCTCACGGCTCAGACGTGATTGTAATACGTCTCTAACATGTATGTATTGTGTCTTTCTGTTTGCTTTGTGCCCTGCCCTATCCTAGAGCATGGGCCAGTGGCCCCAGCATCTAGAATTAACCTCTTACTGGTATGGGAGCTCTATATTAGAGCCCTCTTTATTAGAGGCTTATCTTGATGGCTGTCTCTTCTCTCCCACCTTCCACAGCTTTGGTGACCAAGCTAACACCGATGCCCCTGGCTTGTGGATCTCCCCCAGACCCACTTTAACCTCTCCTTTCTCCTAAGCTGCAGCAGCCCAACCATGCAGATTTGCTGGGGGGATTCCATTCTGCGTTGGAGGATCATTGCATATTAATTTAATGTAAATTAGCTGTGCTGCACCCCAAGGGTCTCATTAATTATTATTGTTCATATCACACCACCAGGCCCTGAATCTGCAAACACTCAGGCCCAGCTCCGCAAACATATGTAGGCTCCTCACTCCCACTGGCAGTTTGGTGCCTAAATACCTTTGAGGAGACTGGCCTTAGAGACTTGGGTAAAGTGACTCAATTGGTTGCAGGATCAGGGCCCAGTTGCGTTAAGAATTTGTCCCCTGTTCCCTATGGAAACCAGAATTTTGCCAATGAGTTTAAAAGCAGCGATACTCAGACGAAGGCTCCTGAGCGACGTGTGTCTCTTCAGCTCATGATATTAAAACACTGTGTGATTTAATTATTAACAATCTAAGTTATTAACCAATCAGGATGTTTTTTACTATGTTAGTAACTGATTATAGTTGATAAAAGAATAATACTTGGTCAGTCATTTTGCTGTGAGACTAATATATACATACAGTAACTATAAATATTAGAGAGGGGAATGGCCATCATCATGCAGCATGATTTTTCTTTCTGTAAAAATGCTATTGTGTTGTGGTTTCAATACAAGATGAAGTTGCTCTACTTCACTGTTGGTAACTTCTGTTAACATGTTAATTATAAATGAGGGTATTTTGGGAATTTATTTATTGACCAATTTAATATTGCCGGGCTGATTTTTAATAAACAAACCTGTACTGGTGATTGCATTGTTCGGCTTGTAACTTCTGTTGCCTGTGTGCATGGCAGTCAACAAATTGGGTCGGACCAGAAGTCAAAGAAAATCCAGATTACCAGCTATTTTCATAGAACATTAAGGTTCGAAGAGACCTCAGGAGGTATCTAGTCCAATCCCCTGCTCAAAGCAGGACCGACACCAACTAAATCATCCCAGCCAGGGCTTTGGCAAGCCGGGGTCTTAAAAACCTCTAAGGATGGAGATTCCACCCACCTCCCTAGGGAACCCATTCCAGTGCTTCACCACCCTCCTAGTGAAATAGTGTTTTCTAATATCCAACCTAGACCTCCCCCACTGCAACTTGAGATCATTGCTCCTTGTTCTGTCATCTACCACCACTGAGAACAGCCGAGCTCCATCCTCTTTGGAACCCCCCTTCAGGTAGTTGAAGGCTCCTATCAAATCCCCCGTCACTCTTCTCTTTTGCAGACTCAATAACCCCAGTTCCCTCAGCCTCTCCTTTAAGTCATGTGCCCCAGCTCCCTAATCATTTTCAGTGACCTCCGCTGGACTCTCTCCAATTTGTCCACATCCCTTCCATAGTGGGGGCCCCAAAACTGGATGCAATACTCCAGGTGTGGCCTCACCAGCATTGACTAGAGGGGAATAATCATTTCCCTCGATCGGCTGGCAATGCTCCTACTAATACAGCCCAATGTGCCGAATGAAGGATTTGCCACATTTCATGGGGTTCTAGCATTTGCTAATTGTGAGTGTTTGGACAGCTGTCAAAATGCTCCTGGAAGGTGAATTTTGGGGAATTTTAGCACAGATGATTCCACAGCCAAAAATCCCTAGTGAAAAATTCATTATTGGTGTGATGAAGTGGGACTGTTCTTAATGTTTCCTCTGAATACTGCGTGGGTGCCTCAGTTTCCCCTATGCATTTCTTAAGTCTCCAGTGTGCATAAATGGCCACACACTGTATCCTGGCAACAAATGGCTGGGGCCCTTCCTCCCTGCAAGGGAATAGCTAAAGGTGAACAAAGAGATCAGGTGACCTCCAGGCCCGGGAAAGAGACAAAGGCCAGAAAGGAGGGGCTGGAGGGGGTTTCAGTTTGGATCTGGCTGGGGATGGGAAGTGAGGGCAGACGGGGTTGTCTGGCTCGCTGGGCCCCAGAATGGACCCGGCTGAGGGGTCCCGTTCTCTGTACCTACAAGCTCTGTTTTAGACCGTGTTCCTGTCATCTAATAAACCTCTGTTTTACTGGCTGGCTGAGAGTCACATCTGACTGCGAAGTGGGGGTGCGTGCAGGACCCTCTGGCTTCCCCAGGACCCCACCTGGGCGGACTTGCTGTGGGAAGCGCATGGAGAGGCATATGCTGAATGCTCCAAGGTCAGACCCAGGAAGGTGAAGCCGTGTGAGCTTCTTGCCCTGAAGACAGTCTGCTCCAAGGGAGAGGAGGCTCCCCAAAAATCCTGACTGGCTTTGTGGGGAGCAGTTCCAAAGCATCGCACGGGGACTCTGACAATTGGCTATTTGTTACTTTTCTGTTTCAAAAGGTTCAGTCATCCAACCAGAGTGTAGAAACAATTCCATGTGATTTGGATAAACAGCCACTCGCCAAGAGCTGAAAATCATCTGTCCAAACGATACTGATGCATCTCAAATCAATTTGTAGAAATCAGTATCAATTCCTGAATGATTCACTAACCAAAAGGGGATACCTGCGTGTCAGGCGCTGGCTAAGTACCCTATGTCACTGCAGAGTGACTGGTGCACAAAGAAAATAGCCTACTACTACTGGGAGCTAATGAAGCTACTCCTTTAGTTCCAGTGCTAAAACCATTTGCTTTTGGCGTTGCTTGTCTCCGGTTTGGTGCCCACTGATGAGCTGAGGGGAGGACATTGCATGATTAGCCCAAGTGATAAGCATGTTTGTGGCAGGTTGCCCCCCTTTAAGATGCCACCTGATGTGCTGGAATACCACTGAGCCTGCCTGTTCTGCCAGCCTGGGCACCTTTTTACCGGCTTGCTGAGCCAGGCTATTATGTCTCCTCCGGCACACACACAGGCACACTGAGATCAGCTCTGGGAAGACTCAGCTTAAGGGACTTGCCCCAGCACTCAGGTGTCCACCTCCGTTGGAGTGCTGACCCAAAGGTATATTATGAAATCCACCTCCTCCCTCAATGTGGTGGAAGGAATGCACAGTCTCTTCCCCCCTATTATCAATTGCACAAACGGGGCTATATTATAAACAAGAAATAAATTTATTAACTACAAAAGGTGGATAAAGAGATAGCAAACAGAACAAAGCAGATTACTAAGCAAATAAAACAAAACATGCAAACTAAGCTTGTTTCACTAAAGAAATTGATTCAGTAATTTCTCACCCTAGATATTGTTATAGGCAGATTGCAGAAAGTCTTAAAAGGCAGCTGCTCTGGTCTGCAGCTTGAGACCTCAGATATTATTACTCACAAGCTAGACGCCCTTCCCGCTTGGGCTCAACCCTTCTCCCCCCCAGTTCAGTTCTTCCTTCCAGGTGTGTTTCAGTGTCTCTTTGGGTGGGGAGGCAGAGGAGAATCATGATGATGTCACTCCCCTGCCTTATATAGCTCTTGTGTAAGGCAGGAACCCTTTGTCTTCCAGTGGAAAAACACCGGCATTCCAAGAGGGGAGGAGGAGTATCCAGTACAGGTGACTCAGGTCCATGTCTCTGCAGGGCTGTGGCAGCCATTGCTCGTAGGCTGAAGCCTGAGCTCTTTTACAGACCATTGTCTTTGCTAATGGGCCATTAAGCACTGTCTGGCTCTCATTGTTGTACCTGAAGGGCTAGTTGGGGGTGACATCCAAAGTAACCCATTTGAAATACAGATACATTGTCAATATTCCTACCTTCAGATACAGGAATGCATACAAATTGGATAATCACATTCAGTAAATCAGAACCTTTCCAATGATACCTTACATGAGCCATCTTGAATAAAGTACATCTCAGTTCTGTCAGTTCCATCTCATAAGCATATTTCCATAAATAATATGGAGTGTAACGTCACAATGTTCTCAGACCTGACCTTTATCCCGCTAGAAGCGGAACTGGGTCCATTCATTTCCCCTCCATCTCACGCCCTCTCCCCTGCCACTTCAGCCTGGCTTCACTTCCAGCATTATGTTCCTGTTGCTGGCAATTAGCTGGGGCACTCCCTCACAATCAGTGGACCGAGGGCTCTATGCTAGCTGCATCATGTGCTGGGGAGGAACCCATACTGCAGCTATTGGGCAGCCACCTGGAACACAGCACGAGAGATCCCCAAAGGGGGAAGCTACCTCTAGAAACCTGGCTATGCTCCCAGACCTGCCCCCCTACCTGAACCACACACACAAGAAGTGTGCAGAGAGGCCAGCTCAGGGGGCTTCCCACCCACCCCCAACAATGGGAGGCTCTGCACCCAGGCCTGTCACAGGGTGACTGGCCCTTTAAGGGCAGGTGGGTCCAGGCAGGTCCTGTGGTTAAAGTCAGGCCGGGGGTAGACTGGTGAAGCCTGCGGAGAGCAGGGAGACTCCAGGCAGGAAGCCCTGGGAGTTGCTGCTCGACAAAGAGCAGGCAGGGACACAAAGGAGCAGGATGGCTGCATAAGCTGTGCTATGCTACAGAGACTGTTTGGAGCTCCCTGGCTGAGGACCTGGGGGTGCAGGAGCCAGCTAGGAAGTCTGGAGCGTGGAGAACGTCGAGCCTCAGCAGGGATGGGATAGGCACCAAGCACCAAGGGGTGGGAGCCCATTAGGAAGGCTGGGGGAGTGGGACGGGACATGCTTGTGTTTCCTGGTGAACTTGGTTAATCAACCCAGCGCCCCGCCCCCAAGCAGGAGTGTGGCTCAACACAAGCTGAAGTAATTGGGGTGCCTAAGAAGGGGAAACTGAGGCAGCAGCAAGTCCAAAGCCAGACTGGGTAGGTGGTGCTGCTATGGGGACCTTCAGTGATAAAAATACAAGCCTGTGCTATGTTTAAACTATATGTTTAAGGTCTACTATGCACCTTAGCTGAGAGCAATAGCAGAATCATAAACCTCTTCTACACTAGAGGGAGCTAGAAACCCATCCTCTCAGTGTGGTCATACATGATAATACTTAGTCCTGCCTTGAGTGCAGGCATAACGAGATCCCAGGGCTCGAAGTTGAAGCTAGACAAATTCAGACTAGAAATAAGGCACAGATTTGTAATTAACCACTGGCATGGATGTGGTGAATTCACTGTCCTGGGATGTCTTCAAAGACTGGAAGCCAGGCTCCAACTACAGCTTATTTGTCTGGCTGCAGGAATCACTGGGCGAGGTTCCCTGGCCTGGGTTACTCAGAAGGTCAGCCCACAATGGCCCCTTCTGGCCTGGGCCATATTCCCATTTACACTAGGGCTGCGTAAAAAGGCCTGAGTGCAAACAAGCATAATGAGTTTATAGCTATTCTTCAGGAGCAGGGACGGAAGGATCCATTAGGAAGAATATTCCCTGCGCTGTTGGGCAATTCCGTTCCCTGAAAAGCCAGAGTGCCAGTACTCATGGAGCTCTCCTCCTTGGGAAATTCTTAGGTGGATGCGTCTGGTCAGGTGCTGAGTGACACAAAAGGACACCAAGGGCCTTTCCCAGCTAAGCAATCTAAGCAAAATCCCCGGGCACTGCAGCTCAGCAATTGGGGCATATAACAGGCAGCAGGGGAGATGAGCTCACCCCCCAGTGTGACCACTCAGCTCTGTATGGGCAAGTCACTCCTCCCCACACCCCCTGTTGTCTCTTTAGACTCTAAGTTCTCCCAACTATCCCTTGCTATTTGTCTGTACAGCACCTAGCACAATGGGACTACAATCTTCAGCAGCATCATATTTGGTCTCTTGGCCAAAATAACACACCCCAGCCCGCCTTTCTTCTCTCATATACCAGCTGCACGCCACGCACCATTGACACCTGGTTTACACTGGTGTAAGCAACAGCAGGTCCGGGCCCAACAGAGTTAAAAAGCAATAAGCTTCCACCTGTCGGGGAATCCCAGAGGTGGGGCAGGGGTGGGGGCTTAGGGGAAGGGGTGGCGTGGTGCATAGTGGGGGTTGAACACCTCCGGGGCAAGGAAGAAGCCGGCACCTATGCAACCTACAACTCCCATGAGTCACTGTAGCAGCTCTGGTGCATACGTATATGACAATCAGGGTCCAGACACCCTAAGGGGAAAACAGCGGGTCTGAACGCAAAGAATAACCAGTGATTCAATTGCTTATTGAATCACAGTTACAACTTCAACTTTGTACACACATGCATACATTCATAACCACAGCCTGTATACTGAGCTCCTAATGACCATCAATTTCACAACCTCATCAACGAAAGCTTGTAATGTTCTGAAATTGATGGTCATTAGGAGATCTGAATACAGGCTGTGGTTATAGAATCACAGAACTGGAAGGGACCTCGAGAGGTCATCTTGTCCAGTCCCCTGCACTCGTGGCAGGACTAAGTATTATCAGGGCCGGCTCTAACTTTTTTGCCGCCCCAAGTAGCAAAAAAAGCGCCAGCCCGCCTTAACACTGCCCCCCCCACCGAGCGCCACGCCGCCAAACGCCCCCCCCACCGAGCGCTGCTGAACAACCGCCACCCCCCGCTGCGCTGCTGAAGCCCCCCGCGCGGAGCGCTGCTGAACAGCCCCCCGCTGCACTACCGAACACCCCTCGCCCGCTGACGAACACCCCCACCCCCAGTAGAGCGCCACGCCGCCGAAACCCCCACCGAGCGCCGAACACCTCCGCCCCCCCGCGCAGCGCTGCACTGCTGAAGCCCCCCCGCACGGAGCACCGCCAAACACCCCCCGCTGAGCACCGCGCCGCCGGAACCCCCCCTCCGCCGAGCGCCGCGCCACGTTGCCCCCCGCCACCCCAAGATTGGCCGCCCCTTACCAGGTGCCGCCCCAAGCACGTGCTTGGTTGCCTGGTGCCTGGAGCTGGCCCTGAGTATTATCTAGACCATCCCTGACAGGTGTTTGTTTAACCTGCTCCTAAAAATCTCCAGTGATGTACATTCCACAACCTCTCTAGGCAATTTATTCCAGTGCTTAACCACCCTGCTACAGACTAGGGACCGAATGGCTAGGTAGCAGTTCTGCAGAAAAGGACCTAGGGGTCACAGTGGATGAGAAGCTGGATATGAGTCAACAGTGTGCTCTTGTTGCCAAGAAGGCAAATGGCATTTTGAACTGTATAAGTAGGGGCATTGCCAGCAGATCGAGGAATGTGATCGTTCCCCTCTATTCGACATTGGTGAGGCCTCATCTGGAATACTGTGTCCAGTTTTGGGCCCCACACTACAAGAAGGATGTGGAAAAATTGGAAAGAGTCCAGCAGAGGGCAACAAAAATGATTAGGGGGCTGGAGCACATTATTTATGAGGAGAGGCTGGGGGAACTGGGATTGTTTAGTCTCCAGAAGAGAAGAATGAGGGGGGATTTGATAGCAGCCTTCAACTACCTGAAGGGGGTTCCAAAGAGGATGGAGCTCGGCTGTTCTCAGTGGTGGCAGATGACAGAACAAGGAGCAATGGTCTCAAGTTGCAGTGGGGGAGGTCTAGGTTGGATATTAGGAAACACTATTTCACTAGGAGGGTGGTGAAGCACTGGAATGCGTTACCTAGGGAGGTGGTGGAGTCTCCTTCCTTGGAGGTTTTTAAGGCCCGGCTTGACAAAGCCCTGGCTGGGATGATTTAGTTGGGAATTGGTCCTGCTTTGAGCAGGGGGTTGGACTAGATGACCTCTTGAGGTCCCTTCCAACCCTGGTATTCTATGATTCTATGACAGTTAGGAAGTTTTTCCTAATGTCCAACCTAATCCGTCCTCGCTGCAATTTAAGCCCACTGCTTCTTGTCCTATCCTCAGAAGTTAATGAGAAAAAAATTTCTCCCTCCTCCTTGTAACAGCCTTTTATGTACTTGAAAACTGTTATCATGTCACCTCTCAGTCTTCTCTTTTCCAGACTAAACAAACCAAATTTTATCAATCTTCCCTCATAGCTCATGTTTTCTAGACCTTTAATCATTTTTGTTGCTCTTCTCTGGACTTTCTCCAATTTGTTCACATACTTCCTGAAATGTGGTGCCCAGAACTGGACAAAATACTCCAGTTGAGGCCTAATCAGCACGGAGTAGAGCAGAATAATTACTTCATGTCTGGCTTACAACACTCCTGCTAATTCAGCCCAGAATGATGTTTGCTTTTTTGTTTTGCAACAGTGTGACACTGTTGACTCATATTTAGCTTGTGATTTATTATGACCCCCAGATCCCTTTCTGCAGTTCTCCTTCCTAGGCAGTCATTTCCCATTTTGTATGTGTGCAACTGATTGTCCCTTCCTACATGGAGTACTTTGCATTTGTCCTTAGAATCATAGATTATCAGGGTTGGAAGAGACCTCAGGAGGTATCTAGTTCAACCCCCTGCTCAAAGCAGGACCAACACCAACTAAATCATCCTGTTCTTATTTAATTTAATCTAGGGTTACCATATCTAGCAAATAAAAAAAGAGGACCCTCCACGGGCCCTAGCCCCGCCCATTTCCCCACCCCCAGCCCCGCCCCAACTCTGCCCCTTCCCCGCCCTAACACCCCCCCCACTCCCAGCCACACGGAAAGGGCTGCCCAAGCGCTACCGGCCTCACGGTTTGCCGGGCAGCCCCCAGACCCTGCGCCCCTGGCCGGCGCTTCCCCAGCGCAGCTGGAGCCCGGGAGGGGAAGTGCCCAGCCGGGGGCGCAGGGTCTGGAGGCTGCCCGGCAAACCGTGAAGCCGGTAGCGCTTGGGCTTCGGGCAGCCCCCTTGCCTCCGGACCCTGCGCCCCCAGCCAGGCACTTCCCCTCCTGGGCTCCGGCGGCGCAGGGTCCGGAGGCATGGGGGCTGCCCAAAGCCCATAGCGCCCGGCTCTTAAACAGAGCCGAAGAGTCGGGGAGGAGCAGAGCCGCCGCGGCTGGAGGCTCTGCTCCTCCCCTGCTCTTCGGCTCTGTTTAAGAGCCGGGCTGCCCGAGCGCTACCGGCTTCGGGCAGCCCCCATGCCTCCGGACCCTGCGCCCCCGGTCGGGCAATTCCCCTCCCGGGCTCCGGCAGCGCAGGGTCCAGAGGTATGGGGGCTGCCCAAAGCCTGTAGCGCTCGGCCACATCCCTTGCCTCCTCCGACTCTGGGGGAGCCCCCCAGCCGGCAGGAAGAGCTAGGGTTACTATATTTTGAGTGTTTCCAAAAGAGGACACTCCACGGGGCCCCAGCCCCGTCCCCAGCCCCCACCCCAACTCCACCCCTTCCCCAAAGTCCCCGCCCCAACTCTGCCCCCTCCCCTGCTTCCAACGAACATTTGATGCGCGGGAAGCCTGAAGCAGGCAGCAGGTAAGCTGGGGGCGGGGAGGAGGCGTGGCCCAGTCTGGCCCCCCCCACCGAGCGGCTCCCTCCAGCCCCGGCCCCGGCGTCTCCAGCCTGGCTCGGCTCGGGCCCCGCACAGCCGGCCCCCGGCCCAGCACCCCTGGCCCCACACAGCCGGCCCCCGGCTCAGCACCCCCGGCCCCGCACAGCCGGCCCCCGGCTCAGCACCCCCGGCCCCGCACAGCCGGCCCCCGGCTCAGCACCCCCGGCCCCGCACAGCCGGCCCCCGGCCCAGCACCCCCAGCCCCGGCCCCGCATGTCCCTATTTTCCCAGACATGTTTGGCTTTTTGGGATTTCCCCCCGGACGGGGATTTGAGGCCCAAAAAGCCGGACGTGTCCGGGAAAATCCGGACGTATGGTAACCCTAGCCAGGGCACAAAGAAAGGTAAAGGTAAAGGCCCCACCAAAAAGGCCAGGCCCTCCATGGCGGGGGCTGCCCCCACTGCCGCGGCGGGCCCCCCCACCTGCCGCTGCATCATCATCTCAACCAACCACTGCCTCTGCTACCATCTATAGTGGCTGGGGCCCCTTCCCCATCTTGACCAGGAAGCACGGCATCCGTTGCCTCCTGGTACCCGCCTCGCCCCACGTGGAGACCTACGTGCAGGCGTTGGCGAGGGTGGTGGGGCCCACGGCCAGTGTGGCGGCCTCCAAGATGTACGGAAAGGTCGTCTTCTTCCTAGCATCGGAGGCCGCGCCCAGGAGGCGGTGGAGAAGGGCCTGGCGGTGGGTGGCATTTTCGTCCCCCTGGAGTCGCTAGAAGACCTGGGTGCCTGACTGGTCCTGACCTCTGTCCCTCCCTTCCTTCCTAATGCCGCCCTGTTACCCGCCCTCTCTATCCTGGGGAGGCCGATCTCTGTGGTCAGCCCTTTCCCATTGGGCTGCAAAGACCCCGCCCTCCGTCATGTCCTCTCGTTCCGCCGGCAGGTACAGTTACAACTGCCGCTGGTGGCGTGTGATGGTGAGGCGCTCGAGGGGTCCTTCTTGGTCCCCTATCACGGGGCCCGCTACTGGGTGCATTATTCAACGTGGGAGGCCTGGTGCTACCTCTGCCGGGCAATGGGACACGTCCGAAGGGACTGCCCCTTGGCCCGGCACAGAGGGGCATCCGGGACCCCCGAGCCCCGGCAGGGCGCTGGCCCCATCACCGCTGGTGCCCCTGGCTGCCCGGCACCCGAAGCCGCCCCTCCTCCTTTTCGGCCCACCAACGCTCCCACTTGGGCCCAAGGGGTATCTCCCCCAGTGCACCCAGACAAGCAGCAAGGCCCTGCCTCTGCTGCCTGCGATTTGTCGGGGTCTGTGGAGGAGGGTGAGGTAGGGATACCGCCGGGCATAGCAGAGAGCCCGCCCCAAGGAGATTCTTCCCTCCTACATGCTGCCCCACCTTTACTTCCCCGTGTCCCTGAGCCATTGCCCTTGCTCCCTGACCCAACTCCTGTTAGCCAGCCCCCAGATGATGCCATGGAGGGCTGGCCCTTAGCACGGGGGAAGCGGGGCAAGCGGAAGGCTCGAGCTCCTCTCATCCCATCTGATGCGGAAGCCCCCTGGAAGACCAGGAAAGAGGGCACTGCTGCCGAGCATTCCACTTTGCCCCCAGGTGAATTTTGTCCACCATTGCCGGCTAGGGAAGACGTGGCAGCACCGGAGGATAACACTGCCCCTCCTCCGGAGTCCCTTCCTATGGAAGCCCCTGATGGAGCCCCTCTCGCCCCCTTACAATCTGAAGCCCCTGCAAGCACCAAGGCGAGCGTCGCTTCGGGTGCTGGCAGGGAGAGCCCTGGGGTGGTGGATGGTGATCTTCCCCTCCACTTATGAGGAGATCGAGGCCCTGGGTCTGACCCTGGTTACCCAGGGGGAGGACGACCCTCTGCCAGCGGGCCTCGATCTGAGCGACCTCGCCTCAGCCCCCCTTTCCCCGTGTTCCGTCCCCTTATCCACTCCTTCCGCTCCCACCTCTGAGGCGCCCCTGGACTCTTCCACCAACCCGGCCGCAGATGGCACCCCGCTAGCGGCTGCCGAGCCTCTTGAGGTGACAGCCAGTGCCAGGCAACCGGGACCCGAGTCGCCAGGGGACTCCCTCGTGGCTGCGGGGCAGCCGACCTCCTTTCCGGGTGGGGGTCCCATCGTTGATTCTCCACCTACGGATGCCATGGCCTTACCATCTGCCTTGGAGCACGAGCCTGGCATCGCCGAGGGCCCCCTCCCACCCTGCAGATCCCTGAGCCCACCTGCGAGGTGCCACCCCCCAGTAGCCTGGCTGCTGGGGCCCCCGATCCCACTATCACCCCTTCCCCGTCCCTATTCCTAACCCCGGCCCTGCCCCTGATACCAACCCCGTCCCTATCCCCTCCACTTCCCGTGAGGCTATTGCCACCCCGGGGCTGTCTCCTTCCATATCCTAGAGGATGACCCCCAAGGAGCGGCCTTTGTTTTTCCCTGTCCCAACCCACCAGGGGCTGCTATTTTCCCTCCACCGTCCCCTGTTGAACCGGGGAACGGGGCAGACCATGTGGCGTCGGCCCATTGGATGCCACGTCGAGGGTCTGCCCCCTGCTTGCCCATCTCAATGGGCCATGGGGCTGTGACAGGAGCCCCACTGGGGGAAAGTCATAGATCGGTAACCCTGCCCCCCCATATGCTGAGAGAGGAGCTATGTGAGTTCCTTGAGGACATCCATGGCTCCCGTCACAAGGTACAGCTTGCACTCCAGCGATGAGGGGATTTCCATCAGATCCTCTGGGCCGCGAGGGCCCTCATGGGGGAGGGTAAGAGGACCGGGAAGCAGGCCGCCGTGGCCTACCAGCGGGTCTGCCTCTTCCGAGACTCCTTAATCGCCCATGGGGTAGGTCACGGTTTGTTGCGCTGCCCGAAGGAGGCCGTGGGCATCTCTGCCAGTGAGGATCCCCCCCAGCCCTCCTTATGGCACCGATCATCTTCACAACATTGAACACCCGGGGCTGTAGGATGGGTCTCCGCAGGAGCCAGGTGCTCTCCTTCCTTCGGGAGTGGGGGTACTCTGTGATTTTCCTACAGGAGACCCATACGTATCCGGCCGCTGAAGCTAGCTGGCGGCTGGAGTGGGGGGACAGGGTCTACTTTAGCCACCTCACAGTTCGTATGGCTGGAGTGGCGACCCTGTTCTCCCCCGACCTACGGCCCGAGGTGCTGGGGGTCGCCGAGGCTGTGGCCAAAGCACTTGTGGTCAATCTCGTCAACGTTTACACCCTGACATCGGGCCCGGAGAGGTTGCGTTTTTATCAGCAGGCGTCTGCCTTCCTCGGCACTTTGGATCTTTGCGAGTGCCTGATCCTGGGCGGGGACTTTAACACCACCCTCGAGGAACGGGACAGCTTGGGAACCGAACAGTGCCCGGCCACTCCGGACGTCCTCTGGGAGATCATCAAACATCACTCCCTGGTGGACGTCTGACGCGACCACCACCCGGATGACATTTCGACGTTCACCTTTGTCTGGGTGGAGGTCCATCGGTCGCGCTACTCCCGGTTGGACCGCATCTATTTGTCATGCTTCCATCTTTCACGGGCCCACTCCTCCAGCATCCGGCCGGCCCCTTTTTCAGATCACCATCTGGCCACCATGACAGCTCTTTTTGCACAGAGAGGCTGGGGCCGGCCTATTGGCACTTTAATAATAGCTTGTTGGAGGATGTGGGCTTTGTGGCGTCCTTCCGGGAGTTCTGGCTGGCCTGGCGAGGACAGCGGTGTGCCTTTCCCTTGGCGCGGCGGTGGTGGGACCTAGGGAAGGTGCGCGCCCAGCTCTTCTGCCATGACTACACCCGGGGCGCCAGCCGACGGAGGGATTCGGAGATAGGGCAGTTGGAACGGGAGGTCTTAGAGCTGGAGAGGTGTCTGGCCGCCATCCCGGTGATCCATCCCTCTGTGGAGTGTGCCGGGAGAAGCGGGAGGAGCTCTGGACTCAGAGGACCATTGAGCCCGAGGTGCCTTTGTTCGATCCCGTATCCGCCTCCTTTGGGAGATGGATCACGGCTCCCGCTTCTTCTACACCCTGGAGAAAAAGAGGGGGGCCAAGAAACACGTCACCTGCCTTCTAGCCGAAGACGGCACCCCCCTCACAGATCCGGTGGAGATGTGCGGGAGGGCCGGGGCCTTCTACGCAGGCCTTTTCTCCCCGGATCCGACCGATCCTAACGCTTGCAGAATGCTCTGGTATGAACTCCCAACGGTCAGCGCGGGCGACCAAGACCGGCTAGAGCAGCCTCTCACTCTGGCCGAGTTCTCGGAAGCCCTCCGCCGCATGCCCACCAATAAATCTCCGGGCATGGACGGGCTGACCGTGGAGTTCTACCGCATGTTTTGGGATGTCCTTGGCCCGGACCTTGTCACCGTCTGGGCCGAGGCCTTGCAGGGTCGGGTCCTCCCTCTTTCGTGCAGGCGAGCCGTGCTCGCCTTATTGCTGAAGAAGGGGGACCGCCGCGATTTACAGAATTGGCGTCCCATCTCGCTCCTCAGCACGGACTATAAAGTCGTGGCGAAGGCCATCTCGCTGCGGCTAGGGTCCATGCTGGCGGATGTGATCCACCCAGACCAGACCTACACCGTCCCGGGCCACACCATCTTTGACAACTTGTATCTGGTCCGGGACCTCTTGAAACTCGGGTATAGGGATGGTTTGTCGTTCGCCCTCCTGTCCCTGGATCAGGAGAAGGCGTTCAACAGGGTGGACCACGGGTATCTCCTGGGCACTCTGCGAGCATTTGGCTTCGGGCCCCAGTTTGTGGGTTTTCTCCAGGTGCTGTATGCCTCCGCAGAGTGTTTGGTCAGGCTCAACTGGACCCTGACCGAACCGGTCAGCTTTGGGCGAGGAGTACGTCAAAGGTGCCCCCTCTCAGGCCAATTGTATGCTCTGGCGATCGAGCCCTTCCTCTGTCTCCTCCGTAGGAGGTTGACGGGGTTGGTGCTGCGGGAGCCAGAGCTGCGGCTGGTCCTATTGGCATACGCCGACGACGTGCTTCTCGTGGTCCAGGACCCGGGCGACTTGGTGCAGGTGGAGGCTTGCCAGACCATCTATTCGGCAGCCTCCTCCACCAGGATCAGCTGGGTCAAGAGCTCTGGCCTGGTGGCAGGGGACGGGTGGCAAGCGAGCTCCCTCCTACCCGCGCTTCAGGCCGTCTGGTGGAGCGCGGGTCCGCTGCTCTACCTGGGCGTTTACCTTTCTGCCACGCATCCATCTCCGCCGGAGAACTGGCTAGGTTTAGAGGGCAGGGTGTCGGAGCGGCTCCGGAAATGGACAGGACTACTCCGGTGTCTCTCCCTTCGAGGGAGAGCACTGGTGCTCAATCAATTAGTCCTGTCCATGCTCTGGTACCGGCTCAACACCCTGGTCCCGGCCCCAGGTTTCCTGGCCAACCTCCGGACATCGATTCTGGAGTTCTTCTGGTCAGGACTGCACTGGGTCTCTGCGGGGGTTCTCCATCTACCCCTGGAGGAGGGAGGGCAGGGCCTGAAGTGTCTGCACTCTCAGGTTCACGTCTTCCGCTTCCAGGCCCTGCAGAGGCTCCTTTATGGTGCAGGTAGTCTGGCGTGGAGCGAATTGGCGCACGCCTTCTTGCGCTGCTTCCGAGGGCTCCGATATGACCAGCAGCTCCTTTGTCTCCATCCGAGAGGTCTTCCGTGAGCCCTCTCTGGGTTGCCGGTCTTCTACCAGGATCTCCTGCAGACCTGGAAACTGTTCTCAGTGACCAGGTCCGTGGCGGCCACCGTGGGGGCAGAGTTCCTTGCAGAGCCCCTGCTACACAACCCCCTGCTCCGTGTGCAGGTGGCGGAGTCCCCCTCGGTGCACCAGAGGTTGGTCCTGGCAGAAGTCACCAAAGTCGGAGACCTCCTGGACTACGACCAGGGAGACTGGCTGGATCCCCTGATGTTCGCTCGGCGCATGGGGCTCTCCAGACCTTGTACTCCCCGGCGCGTACTTCAGGAGGTGAAGGCTGCTTTGCCGCCCGCTGCTCGGGTCTATCTCGACCGGGTCCTGCGAGAGGGCACGCCCTGTCCACCCTCCACTCCGAGCCCTCCAGACCTTTTCATCGGGCCCCTGCCCCTTGGACCCAACTGCCCCACCCCCCGTCCCTTCGCCATGCGCCAACTGCATGATCTTCAGCCGGTTCTGTTTCAGACTGTGCCAAGGAAACATCTATACATGCTCATGCTCCATGTCCTTCATGTCCTCACCCTTGCGTCCTGCCCTGACACAAAGTGGCAGGACCTCCTGGAGGGTAAGGAGCCCCAGTGGGCCAGTCTTTACTCTACTTTGATCCCGAGGCCTGCCGGGGACATCAGTTGACGGCTCCTTCATGGGGCCGTGAGTACGGGCATGTACTTGGTGCGGTTTACCCCTATCCCAGACACCTGCCCCTTCTGCGGCGTGAGGGAGACCCTGGTGCATGTTTACCTGGAGTGCGCCAGGCTGCAGCCCCTATTCCGGCTCCTCGGGGCGGGGGGGAGGGGGCGGACAGCTGCCACAGGGCTCGGGGAGGAGGGGGGCACAAGGTGGAAGTTTCGCCTAGGGCGAGAAACATCCTTGCACCAGCCCTGGGTTGGGTCCTCTGATGATGTTGCTAGAGTAGATATGGGAACAGAGAAGGCAACTGGGGGCAGAAGCAGTGGGGTTTGTTACAGGTTTGTCACCTGTACATCTACTAATGTGATATGTGCCAGCAGTGCCCCTCTGCTCAAAGAAGCATCTGTGGCCAGGGAAACTATGGAGGCAGAGGCAGCCAGGGAAGCAGCCAGAGAGGAGGCTGCACACAGCAGGGCCATGGAAGAAAAAGAGAGAGAGCGGGAAGAAAGGGAAAGAGAGCGAAAACACCAACTGGACCAGCTAGAGAAGCAGAACCAGAATCTCTTCCCCCCCCCCAACCCAACGACTCCCATCACTCCAAAAATTCACAAATGGGAACATTTATGTCCTGCATACAGTGAGGACGATGATATTGTTGAATATCTGAGTACCTTTGAAAGGCTGTGTGTAATACATGAAATCCCTGATGATAAGAGAGTTCCTACCCTGATTGCGAAATTAACTGGCAAAGCTCGAAATGTAGTCAGTGGAATGCCTATTGAAGATGCTTTAGTCTATCGTAAATTTAAAGATACTGTTTTGCGAAGTTTTCAGATTACCCCTGAAACATATCGAGTTTACATTTAGGAATCTGAAGAGGGCTATTGGGATGAGTAATGGGGAATATGTAACCAAATGATCGATTTGTTGGGGAAATGGGTGCGGGGTCAGGAGGCGGCAAGTTTTGAGGGAATGTTGGATCTTGTTACTCAAGAGCATTTCCTAAGCATATTAAGGCGGATGTAAAGCAGTGTCTATGGGACAAAGATGTAAAGTCTGTGGACACCACCACCAAGCGACTAAAGCGTTGATCAAAGGGGAGAGCCTGGCTGAAGAGCAGCCAGACAGGCTGTGGTGAGAAGCATCTGGGGCCTTGGCTACACTGGCGCTGTACAGCGCTGCAACTTGCTGCGCTCAGGGGTGTGAAAACGCCCCCCCCCCGAGCGCAGCGAGTGCAGCGCTGTAAAGCACCAGTGTAATCAGTGCCTGCAGCGCTGCACGCTCGCTCGCAGCGCTGCAAGCTATTCCCCTCGGAGAGGTGGAGCACTCGCAGCGCTGCGAGAAAGCTCTTGCAGCGCTGGCGGCACGACTACACTGGCGGCAGTGCTGTGAATCCCCAAATGTAGCCAAGGCCTAAGTTTGTAAGGTCATTGAAAGGGTTAAGATCAGCTTAGAATGAGTTTTGCTTTTATTTCATTTGACCAAATCTGACTTGTTATTCTTTGTCTTATAATCACTTAAAATCTATCTTTTGTAGTTAATTAATGTGTTTATTTGTTCTACCGGAAGCAGTGCGTTTGGGTTGAAGCATGTCAAAGGCTCCCCTTGGGATAACAAGCCTGGTATATATCAATTTCTTTGTTAAATTGATGAACTCATATAAGCTTGCAGTGTCCAGCGGGCATAACTGGACACTGCAAGGCGTAGGTTCCTAGGGTTGTGTCTGGGACCGGAGATATTGACTAGTGTCATTCACTTGCAAGTAGTTGGGAGGGGCTTACATGCCAGATGCTGTGCGTGATCAGCCCAGGAGTGGGGTTCTCACAGCAGAGCAGGGTAAGGCTGGCTCCCAGAGTCAAGGATTGGAGTGACCTAGCAGATCACCAGTCCAGACAATACCAGAGGGAAACGACACACCCATCTACTCCCAGTTCCTGCTCTCCTGCTCCTCTGCTTTACCCCTGGTACTTGATGTTGTCTCTGGCTCTGACCTCTGGCATGGCTTCTGGCTCTGACATTCTGCTTGGTATTTGATGCTGTCTTTGGTTTTGACCCTCTGCTCCGACCACTAGGCCTGACTTCTGCTCCAACCGGTAGGCCTGACCACCCATGCCCCAGTCATTGCAAAAGCAGGAGGAGACAAAGCAGGCTGCTCCCTACAGTGGGGAGGCTCAACTCATCCTGCCTTACTCTAGGCTGGTTCTTTGCATACTGACTGCATGAGATCCCGATCACAGGCTTCCCTGCAGACCACTCTACCTGCCAGCAGGACCAGGAATCCCCTTATAGACTTAAAGCAACAACTTGTCATTTTAACAGTTTCCTATCCATCACGCAAAGGGGCCTGTGAAGTATTTTTGGCACTGCAAATGAATTGCCCAGTCCACCCTGCCCAGCATTCTCCTCCCCCAATCCACTCAAAAACCTGGTAATCTACCCGTGGCACATGAGCAGATCAGATGCCTTTTGGAGCTGAAGGTTGTGGGTTCAGTCCCAGCCTACATGTGCTTCATCCATAGTTCATAACATATGGTCCTTGGCACACGTTAAACTTGCAAAGGTCACATAGCGAGTTCATTCTCGTAGCAGGGTGTCTCTTGTCTTGACGTGACATCCACATCTGCAGCTGTTGTGGGAAGGGTGAATAAATCCATCACAGCGTTTCCGGTTGTGAAAGAATCCACTTTATTTTGGGGGCTATAAAAGCAGGCCATGAGCTGCAGAGAAATCAGTCCCAGCCTTATCCTCCTGAAGCCAAACGAAGGGGACCATTAGAATCACAATCAAGGCCAGACAGATCCTTTCCAATCTCCTGGTCTGACCACCTCCAGAGCCCAGCTCAGAGAACCTCCCTCAGTGACTCCTGCATCCAGAACGCCTGGTTTGGCTACGGCATGTCTTTCAGGAAGATGTCCAACTTTGTTTTAAATAGTGTAAGTGACAAATATACCACCACATCCCTAGGTAAGCTGCTCCAATGGTTAATTACCCCTCACTGTTAAATGTTTGTTCCTTATTTCTAGCCTGAATTTGTCTATCGATTAGAGAGACAAGGTGGGGGAGGTGATATCTTTTATTGGACCAACTTCTGTTGGCGAAAGAGACAAGCTTTCGAGCTACACAGAGCTCTTCTTCAGGGCTGGGAAGGTACTCAGAGTGTCACAGCTAAATTCAAGGTGGACCAGATTGTTTAGCATAAGGAGTGAATTCGAAGTGAAGTGGGTAGTTAACACCCCTGCAGCCATTGGACAAAAAAGGGGGGTTAATGGGTTACAGAGTGTTTTAATAAGACAGAAATCCAGTGTTTGTATTAATAGTGTCTAGCAAGGTTATGAATGTAAGCTCCCTGGCTCATTGTTTGAAAGTGGTGTGCAGAGTTCCTTGGACTGGAGGATGAGGACTGAGAGGTCAGATATGAAGTCATCTTTTTGTGAAGAGCATTCGTCCATGGATGATCTGGTGTTTTTGTTTTTTTATCATTTTCCTGTGTGAGTTCATTTGAGAGCAGAGCGATTTGTCTGGCTGGTTTCACCCACATAGCTGTAAGTGTGGTATTTAGTGCATGGGATGAGGTAAGCCACATATTGTGATTGGCATGTGTAGGACCCACAGATCTTGAGTGATGTGTTGTGGGGCTTGTTGATCATCGTAGCAGTGGAGATATGTCTACAGCTTTTGCAGCTGTTCTAGCAGGGTCTGGTGCCGCTTTGAATTGGTGGATCCTGGTCTGTGGGGAGCTTGCTTCTAATGATAAGCTTGGCGATGTTTGGGGTTGTTTGAAGGCCACGGAGGGGGTTCAGGGAAGATCTCTTTCAGGATGTGGTGCCCCATTGAGTATGGATTGTAATAGTTTAATGATACCCCATCTGGGTCCTGTATGGGATGGTAGGTGATAATTAGGCATTTGCAGTCAGATGGATTTTTCCCCCCGTATTGAAGCGGGTTCTCTCAGGATATTTGGGTGGCTCGTTCCATGATGTGACCTACTTCTCTGGTGGAGTGTCCTGGTTTGGTGAGGGCGGCTTCAACCGTGTTAAGGGGTGTATCCCAGATTTCTCCTCAGAACATATTCTGTGGTATCTGAGTGCCTGGGGCCTATATAGCCCCGATTGCTAGAGTGTGTGAGCAGCGCAGTGCTATTCTCTCCACTTTACAGATGAGGAACTAAGGTACAGAGATCAGGGGCGGCTCCAGGCACCAGCGTAGCAAAGAGGTGCCTGGGGCGGCCAATGAAGAGGGAGGCGGCATGTCCAGCCGTTCGGCGGCAATTTGGCGGCAGGGCCGTTACTCCCTCTGGGAGCGAAGGACCTGCCGCCGAATTGTCGCCGTAGAATGAAGCGGCGGTAGAGCTGCTGGCGATCTTTTTTGCTGCTTGGTGCGGCAAAAACGCTACAGCTGGCCCTGACAGAGATACTTAGGCTCAGATCCTTAAAATCCTGAAATCAATAGGTGTTGGCCTTCTAAATACCTTGGAGGGTCTGGATCTAAGGGCATGTCTACACTACAATCTTAAATTGATCTAGGTTAGGTTGACTTACAGTCACTGCAATAATTACTGAGGTGGCTGATGTCCACACTACCCTCCTTCTGTTGGTGGTGCATGTCCTCACCAAGAGCACTTCCACTGACTGAAGGAAGGGCTCTCAGCTCTGCACAGCTCCCCCCAGGAGCTCACCTGCCCCCTGGGGCTTTTCGCCTCCCTGCTCACAGCCACGAGCTGCGGGGAGGGGGGGGGAATGCCCAGGGCTTCTCACCTCCAGTAAGTAGATCCATACCCGGCTCCCAGTAGGGAGTGGGGAGCTCGGGTGGCAGCCCAAGTTGGGAGCATGGGGGGCGGCCCAGCTTGGAGCGGAGACCCGGCAGCAGCCAGCTGGGTAGCTAGGAGTAGGGCTTTCTTGTCAATTTCACAGCTTCAGCAGAGTGGTGAAATTGACAAGAATGACAGCCAACAAGGGATGTAAAGAACATGTCTGTGTGCTACACCCTAATGACACCGACACTGACATTGACATACTTAGGCCTCCGTAAGCTGCCTTATGTCCACCGAACTCTGTAGTCAAGTATCAGAGGGGTAGCCGTGTTAGTCTGGATCTGTAAAAAGCAACAGAGAGTCCTGTGGCACCTTTAAGACTAACAGATGTATTGGAGCATAAGCTTTCGTGGGTGAATACCCACTTCGTCAGACGCATGTAATGGAAATTTCCAGAGGCAGGTATAAATATGCATGCAAGAATCAGTCTGGAGATAACAAGGTTAGTTCAATCAGGGAGGGTGAGGTGCTCTGCTAGCAGTTGGTGTGAACACCAAGGGAGGAGAAACTGCTTTTGTAGTTGGATAGCCATTCACAGTCTTTGTTTAATCCTGATCTGATGGTGTCAAATTTGCAAATGAACTGAAGCTCAGCAGTTTCTCTTTGGAGTCTGGTCCTGAAGTTTTTTTGCTGTAAGATGGCTACCTTTACTTCTGCTATTGTGTGGCCAGGGAGGTTGAAGTGTTCTCCTACAGGTTTTTGTATATTGCCATTCCTGATATCTGACTTGTGTCCATTTATCCTTTTACGTAGTGACTGTCCACAGTGAACTCTGTAGTGTAGACCAGGCATTAGTGACTTGTCTTATTTCCCACTGGGGATCATGGTACTTCTATACCTCATAAGGGGATCATGAGGCACTCAGATACCAGAGCAATGGGGATCATGCAAGTATCTAAGATACAGATGTTAGGGGCCATTATCCATTCCTTATGTGCAAGTTAGAAAACCAGTTTCCCTTGATCTTTATTTCTCAGCTCCTCATCACTTCCGAAGCTGCCATCTCCCATGGGGACACCTGGTGGCTGTAGCTATCCCAGCAGCAAGCTCTTTACAGGACCCACAAGTGTATTTTGTGGCATTGGATGAATAATGAACCAATCCTCCACCCTCCCCCCACCATAAAAAAACGGTGACTATTTTTGTGGGGAAATTGTGCAAAATCTATCCTTGTCCTGGTATTCGTGAACTATTGGCCTGGCTCCTAGCATGCCAATAAGCAAAAATTGTCCAATAGTTTATTAGAAGAATATTGCAAAACTCGTCACAAAAATGACCTGGCAAATATTCTACTAAGTCAGTAGTCTCCTGTTCTCCTGACCTTTACAACAAAATTAAAACTACAGAACTTTCATGGTCTTGAGCTGACTGTCTCTGCCTCTGTTTGTCTGTCCCTCTCTTAGATATATGATGAGACGGAACCTTACAAAAATAGTATTAATTATTATCTAATTATTTAATGGTATTTATATATTTTTGCTAACTTAAAATCATGTCACTTCTTCCTGCGATGTATCATGTTGGATTTTTAAATGCATGGTATTTATTATGTGCTAAATAACGTGGCTATTTATTAGTGAACGTACTAACTATCTACTTCATGTGCATATGTCATTGGGGTCTGTTTAACTGTTACATTTGGAATGGCGATCGTTATTGTCTGTTTGATGATTTCACCACCTGGCTGTAATTAATGACATTTGCAGGTGTCACCTTTATTGTTTCACATAAACTCCATGAAAGAAGATAGTTATGGGCTGTTTGCCTCAATGTGTGATTATCAATGCGACTTGTTTATTTTGGTGACAGTGTCCAGCAATCTCATCCATGGCCCAGGGCCCCATTGTGCTAGGTGCTGTCAAACACAGAATATGGTGCCATCACAGACCATAGACCAACATCTGCTCTGAAGGGGAGAAAGGTGGCCCAGTGGTTAGAGCACTAGCCTGCAGCTTGGGAAACCCATTTATTTTCCTGCTCTGTCTTAGACTCCTTGGGCACATCACTTAGTCTCTCAGTGCTTCTGTTCCCCCTCTGTAAGATGGGGCTGATGAGATTTCCCTACAAAGTGCACGTTAATGATTGTCGTGTGCTCCGATGGTCATGGGGCCATGAGTTTGAGGGATGGAGCAGGGTTATTAAACTCCTAATATAAAGGGCAGGAAAGCCCCCCCCCCCATGTAAACAAAATATCTGGCATCCGGAAATAGAAGCAATGTTCAGAAGCAGCGATGGTGAACTCCCTTGTGTATAAAGCAGCTCCAAGCAGCAGAACTAAGAGTTAAGAATTCTGAAGCAAATCTGTGCGTGCCTGAACTCCCCAGCTGTCCCTTGGATTCACATAGAGCATTGTAGCAGCAGGGCCAGACCCCAGCTCCTCCTGCTCCCAAGTCATAGAATCATAGAATATCAGGGTTGGAAGGGCCCTCAGGAGGTCATCTAGTCCAACCCCCTGCTCAAAACAGGACCAATACCAACTAAATCATCCCAGCCAGGGCTTTGTCAAGCCTGACCTTAAAAACCTCTAAGGATGGAGATTCCACCACCTCCCTAGGCAACCCATTCCAGTGCTTCACCACCCTCCTAGTGAAATAGTGTTTCCTAATATCCAACCTAGACCTCCCCCACTGCAACTTGAGACCATTGCTCCTTGTTCTGTCATCTGCTACCACTGAGAACAGTCTAGATCCATCCTCTTTGGAACCCCCCTTCAGGTAGTTGAAGACTGTTATCAAATCCCCCCTCACTCTTCTCTTCTGCAGACTAAACAAGCCCAATTCCCTCAGCCTCTCCTCATAAGTCATGTGCCCCAGCCCCCTAATCATTTTTGTTGCCCTCCGCTGGACTCTCTCCTATTTGTCCACATCCTTCTTGTAGTGGGGGGACCAAAACTGGACACAATACTCCAGATGTAATCACTTCCCTCGATCTGCTGGCAATGCTTCTACTAATGCAGCCCAATGTGCCATTAGCCTTCTTGGCAACAAGGGCACACTGCTGAATCATATCCAGCTTCTTGTCCACTGTAATCCCCAGGTCCTTGTCTGCAGAACTGCCGCTTAGCCATTCGGTCCTCAGCCTGTAGCAGTGCATGGGATTCTTTCATCCAAAGTGCAGAACTCTGCACTTGTCCTTGTTGAACCTCATCAGATTTCTTTTGGCCCAATCCTCCAATTTGTCTAGGTCACTCTGGACCCTATCCCTACACTCCAGCGTATCTACCTCTCCCCCCAGCTTAGTGTCATCTGCGAACTTGCTGAGGGTGCAATTAATCCCACCATCCAGATCATTAATAAAGATGTTGAACAAAACCGGCCCCAGGACTGACCCCTGGGGCACTCCGCTTGATACTGGCTGCCAACTAGACATCGAGCCGTTGATCACTACCCATTAGGCCCAACAATCTAGCCAGCTTTCTATCCACCTTATAGTCGATTCATCCAATCCATACTTCTTTGACTTGCTGGCAAGAATACTGTGGGAGACCGTATCAAAAGCTTTGCTAAAGTCAAGATATATCATGTCCACTGCTTTCCCCATATCCAAAGAAACAGTTATCTCATCATAGAAGGCAATCAGGTTGGTCAGGCATGACTTGCCCTTGGTGAATCTATGTTGACTGTTCCTGATCACCTTCCTCTCCTCCAAGTGCTTCAAAATGGTTTCCTTGAGGACCTGCTACATGATTTTTGGTCTGTAGTTCCCAGGGTTCTCCTTCTTCCCTTTTTTAAAGATGGGCACTATATTTGCCTTTTCCCAATCATCCGAGACCTCCCCTGATTGCCACGAGTTTTCAAAGATAATGGCCAATGACATAGGTGCTGACTTCCCCTCTGCCTGGTGGGTGCTTGACCCCCCCCCCAACCCTGTCCCCGCCCCTCTCCCTCCTCCTCCCGCCCATGCACCACCCTCGCCCACCCCCATTCCACTGCTTCCCCAAAGTCCCCACCCCTTTCCACTCCCTTCCCCCAAGTCCCTGCCCCTTCTCTGCCTCCTCCCCTGAGTGTGCCATGTCCCCACTCCTCCCCCTCCCTCCAAGAAAGTCCTAAGTGCTGCCCAAAAGCTGTTAGGTGGGGGGGGGGGGGCGGGAAGCGCTGGGAGGGAGGGGGAGGAGCGGGGACGCGGCACACTTGGGAAGGGGGAGGAGGTGAGGTGGGGGAGGGGGGAGCTTGGCTACCAGTGGGTGCCGAGCACCTGCTAATTTCCCCCCCCCCGCCCCCATTGCCACAAGTTTTCAAAGATAATGGCCAATGGCTCTGCAATCACATCAGCCAACTCCCTCAGAACCCTCGGATACATTAGATCCGGCCCCATGGACTTGTGCATGTCCAGCTTTTCTAAATAGTCCTTAACCTGTTCTTCCACCACTGAGGGCTGCTCACCTCCTCCCGATACTGTGCTGCCCAGTGCAGCAGTCTGGGAGCTGACCTTGTCTGTGAAGACCGAAGCAAAAAAAGCATTGAGTACTTCAGCTTTTTCCACATCAGCTGTCACTAGGTTGCCTCCCCCTTTCAGTAAGGGTCCCACACTTTCTCTGACCTCCTTCTTGTTTCTAACATACCTGTAGAAACCCTTCTCGTTACCCTTCACGTCCCTTGTTAGCTGCAACTCCAGGTGTGTTTTGGCCTTCCTGATTACTCCCCTGCATGCTCGAGCAATATTTTTATACTCCTCCCTAGTCATCTGTCCAAGTTCCCACTTCTTGTAAGCTTCCTTTTTGTGTTTAAGTTCACTGAAGATTTCACTGTTAAGCCAAGCTGGTCGCCTGTCATATTTGCTATTCTTTCTGCACATCGGGATGGTTTGTTCCTGCGCCCTCAGTAAGGCTTCTTTAAAATACAGCCAGCTCTCCTGGACTCCTTTCCCCTTCATATTAGCCTCCCAGGCTTTTCTCCAGTTTCATACTGGAACTCTGAGCAATCATACCGCTCTCTTACATACAGTGCAACTCCTCCATCTTTCTTCCCCTGCCTGTCCTTCCTGAACAGTTTATACCCATCCATGACAAGTATCAGAGGGGTTAGTTTGGATCTGTAAAAAGTGACAAACAGTCCTGTGGCACCTTATAGACTAACAGACGGATTGGAGCATAAGCTTTCGTGGGTGAATACCCACTTTGTCAGATGCATGTAGTGACATCCATCCATGACAGTGCTCCAGTCATGTGAGCTACTCCACCAAGTCTCTGTTATTCCAATCACATCATAGTTCTTTGACTGTGCCAGGACTTCCTGCTTGTTTCCCAAGCTTCTTGCGTTTGTGTACATGTACCTAAGATAACTAGCTGATTGCCCTACTTTCTCAGTCTGAATCAGGAGGGCCCCCACATTGCACCCTCCTCCTTGTGTTTCCTCCCGGTATCCCACTTCCGCACTTACCTCAGGACTTAGGTCACGGTCCCCCGGCGAACCTAGTTTAAAGCCCTCCTCACTAGGTTAGCAAGCCTGCCTGCGAAGATACTTTTCCCTCTCTTCGTTAGGTGGATCCCATCTTCCTAGCAATCTTTCCCGGAACAACTTCCCATGGTTGAAGAATCCAAAGTCCTCTCTCCGACATCACCTGCATAACCATGCATTTACCTCCACAATTCAATGGTCCCTACCTGAGCCTTTTCCTTCAACAGGAAGGATGCACGAGAACACAACTTGCACCTCAAACTCCTTTATCCTTCTTCCCAGAGCCACATAGTCTGCAGTGACCCGCTCAAGGTCATTCTTGGCAGTATCATGTGCCCATGTGGAGAAGTAGGAAGGGGTAGCAGTCTGAAGGCTTGATCAGTCTTGGCAGACACTCCGTCACATCCTGATTTCTAGCTCGAGTCTCTTGGTCTGGTTGGCAGATGGATGACTCCATCTCCCTTAGGAGGGAGTCCCTGACCACCACCACCCGTCACCTCCTCTTGGGAACCCCCATCCATAAGCTAAAGTAGGGGGGGAGGGATAGCTCAGTGGTTTGAGCATTGGCATGCTAAACCCAGGGTTGTGAGTTCAATTCTTCAGGGGGCCATTTAGGAATCTGGGACAAAATCAGTACTTGGTCCTGCTGGTGAAGACAGGGGGCTGGACTCAATGACCTTTCGGTTCTATGAGATTGGTATACCTCTTTATATTATTTTAATGCATCTCATGCCTTCTGGTCAACGGGGTCTCCTTCTGATCTCTTCCCTCAGATGGCTCTTCCAAGTCATTCTCCATAATAGTACCTGTGCAGAGAGCCTGAAACAGTTTCTTATTTCTATCTGCATAGGAGGTACATGGGTTCTCCTCGTTCTTCTCCTGGAGGTCATATGCTGCTAATTTTCTTCCCCGTTCTGCACTGCCCTCTCTGATTCTTCAGCATGTTATGCCTCCAGAACCAAACGCTGACTTCTATCCAGAAAGTCTTCATTTTCTCTGATGCAAAGCAGGGTTGTACTTAGGTCTCTAGTACTTTAACCTTCTCTTCCAATATGGAGGCTAGCTTGCACTTCATACAGACATACAGACAAAGTCACTTCTATCCTCTGGGAGAAAGACAAACATAGTGTTGGAGAATAACAGAGTTCTCACTCTTTTGGTTGGGTACAGCAAAGTCAGATACTTTTATTTTCTCAAGCAATTGCGTAGAGGGAGACAATGCACTAGGACACAGGGTCTCCCCCTCCTAGGCAGGTCTCTCTACAGGTAAACAATTACAGCAAGCATGTATACCTTTTGTTACAGACAATAATAAGCAATAGCTGCATTTTGTTTATACATAGGTCATCCTGATATCTTATTTTTCTCACTTATTTAGACTCTAGTCTACATTCCATCTTATCTACACATTATCTACACAAGGTCGCAACAACTTCTCACACAATTCTTTCCCACTCGCCTCACACAATCCTCTCTTCTACAAATCTCGTGTTATTAGGGTTACAATTAGCCTGACTCTTGCTAACAAACTATCATGCATTGCAAGCCCCTTCCTGTCAGTTCTTTCTCTGCTTCCATAATGGCACATTCTGTGCAGGTCACAACAGCTGATAGCTAACTATGCATATTGTCTTCCTTTTAAGTCCCTCTTCAGATGTTGTATTTACTGCTCACAGAAGCCTGAAAGGAAAAATACTCTGTGGGAACTCCCCTGAGGTGAACTCCCAGGCAAACTCCCTCTGTTTGCCGCTCACTCAGTTCGCAACTGGCTGCCTTTTTATAAGTCTGCTGGCTCAAAGCAGTTGGCCCGGCTCAAAGCCTTTCCTCCAATCAATGCAGCTAACGGAGAGCCCCCTACACCAGCAAGGGTTTGGGTGACATACCAATGACCAGCAGTCCCATCCAGCAGATGCACACTCATTTCTCTCACTCCATTCATCCTTTGGGATCCCACAGCTCTCCACACACTAGTCCAGGGGTCGTCAACCTACGGCACGCAAACCGATTTTGAGTGGCACACTGCCGAGGTCCCGGCCCCCAGCCCCACTCAGCCCCCCCCTGCCCACCGCTCTCCCCTGCGGGGGCAGGAGGCAGAAGCTTGGTCCTGTGGCAGCCAAGCTTCTCCCCTCCCCCGCTTCTTCCCCCAGCATGATGCTTTCCTGCCCCTCCCTCCTCCCCCTCCCTGATGGCCCTTGCGAGGGGGAGGGGGACAAGTGGCAGCATGCTCCCCACTCCGTAGAGGAGGCAGAGAAGAGGTAGGGACGGGACCTTGGGGAAGGGGGTGGAACAGGACATATCCCTTCCAGCCCCCTGCCCTGAGCTACTCAGGGCAGGGGACTGGGAGCACCCCCACGAGCCAAGCACCCCAGCCCTCTGCCCTGTACCTCCCCACCCCCCCACACACCCATCCCTCTGCCCTGACCCCCCCACACACCCAGCCTTCTGCCCTGCACCTCCACACCCCTGAACCCCCCCCCACACCCAGCCTTCTGCACTGTACCCCCACACACACCCAGCCCTCTGCCCTGACCTCTGAACTCCCCCACACACTTAGTCTTCTGCCATGCACCCCCACACACACCCAGCCTTCTGCCCTGACCCCTGAACTCCCCCACACACACACACAGCCTTCTGCCCTGACCCCTGAACCCCCCCACACACCCAGCCTTCTGCCCTGCACCCCCCCACACACACCCAGTCCTTTGCCCTGACCCCTGAACCCCGCGATCATGGGCAACAGCTGCTCCAACGAGGAGGCACTAAGCCATTGTGCATGAGGCCATATGCCCCAAGTGATCTCTGCCGCTCTCAGGGGATCCGCATGTCCCATTGTTCAAACTTTCTCCTAAGCACGGCCCAGTTCAAAGCGTCTCTCCCTCTATCCCTTTTCTGCTTGCCCCAGTGCTCTGGTGGTTTAAAGGAGCACTTTGCTGTGTCTACACGCAGATGTTTCCCCAGTTTATCTCGGGCCTTACCTTATGTTTAACTATACTGGGTGGGGATACGGGAGACCTGGATTCTATTTCCAACTCTGCCACTGCCCTGCTGGGTGGCTGTGGGCAAGTCACTTTCCCACTCTGTGCCTCAGTTTCCCCATCTATATCATGGGGATAGTTCTACTGACCCACTTTTACAAAATGCTTTGAGATCTATGGCTAAAAGTGCAATAAAAGAGTGTGGTATTATTATGATTTATAATTTATTACACAAGAAAACGGATCTGATTTAAATAATTCCAGGGGTGAGGGGTTTCTTGTCAGATTAAGCTGAATGGAGATAAGCCACTCTTACTCATATGCAAACTTGCACTGTTTTAAACCACACCCTTAAACAAAGCCGTGCAATTTGGTAATTAGAGACATATGCCCTCACCATAGCTGTAAATATTTTCATGGAGCAAAATCATGGGTTCTCCAGAAACATGCTATGCCCCGAGGAAATTCCGGCCCCCCAGATCTTTACTATGCCTGCCACAGGGAAATCAGGGAAGCCCAATGAGAGTTGATGCAGACGCAGTCTGTGACATGTTGAAGCATCCAGGTTTTGTTTCTGCTTCCTGTTTTTGCATATTGTTGTTCCTTCTGTTACTGAAATATCGGGTCCACCTTGCTGAGAGCCAATAACAGCCAGAAAGGGATAAGGAAGAGTTGCTTTATTCTGCAGAAGAAAGGAGAGCTTTGCACCTTAGTACAAAAACTCTGTCTTACACACATTTTACAGATCCTTTATACACATTCAGACAAAGGTCCTTGCAGTGTTAACACTTGATTGGTGGTTGTCAGACCCGTGCTTTTGCTATCTGGTCAGTGAAAATCGGCTTGGGACCAGCTCCAACTACCTTAAGGCCTTGAAGGGAAGACAGTTGAAAAGTTTAGGCTACTGTGTACTTGAAGTGTCTGCTTCCCCTTAATGGCCACTGGTTGACATAAAGGCTGCTCTGTTAAGGGGGGGTCACTAGTAACTTTCACAGTTCCCCCCTTCGGGCCTGACAAATTCAAAAATTGTCAGGCCTGTTACGCAATCAAGCTGGAGGGACAGATACTGGGTTTTCTTATGGACAGCAGAGCTTTTGATCATAGCATTACACAGGCATTTGGCACATTGTGTCATTGTCCAAATTACACATAGGAAGAAAAAAATCCATTTAACAGTTGTTTGAAAGAGCTCCGTAAACCATGACCCAAGGTCTGGAAGGAGGTCCTCAAAACTAAAGGTGTGATCAAGAGATAAAGCAGGGAAAACAACAGCAGCATTCTTAATGGCTTGTAAATCCTGCTCAATTAAGCCAGAATGATTAACATAGAAACAACATTTTTCCCCGATGTGAGCACAAGTCCCCCCCTAATTGGTTCATATTCTTGGAAGGAGCATTGAGAATGTTTGTACTTCCACCCAGAAAGTTTCCAAGTATGTCTCCATGGCCACAGATCAGATGGTACTCCTGATGTGTCTGTAAGGGCAGTGGGCCAAGCCTGATGCTCTAGATCATTCCGAATGGCCATTAGCTGGTCATTCAGGAAATCCTGAATTTCTGAACATGCTAGATCCCACTTCAATGCCTTCCCAGCCTCAGTGATATTCAATACCATCTCTGTCAGCAACTTCTGGGTCATAGAACTAAGGGCGGAGATAACATGTAACTCACCAATTCCAGCCTGTACCTGGGTTACCTGTGCCCCAATTTCTCATCATGTTTTGGTTCTTAAAAATATTCCAAACTGCTGCTGCACTATTGGCCCCATCCCATAGGGATCCGGTCAAGTCACTTTTCTTTCTAGAGGAAATAACCCAAGCCCTCTGTTGTGCTAATCTAATGGCAGCCCCCTGTGAGCAATTTGGGTATGTAGAGGTGATCTGGAAACTGAATAAGGGTAATGAAAATTTAACAGTCCCTAGTGTAGTGTTAATCACAGTTCATTGATATCCTAATACATTTCTTTTTGGTGTAGTACTATACCACATTCCCAAGCATGGGTCCCACAAGTTTCTTCCTGCCAGTGTATAATTCTTTGTTTCTTCACCAGGGTCAGTTCTTAATGTCTCTTGTAGTCAGGAATCCCTGGACTTTGGTGGTTTCAATGAAGCAAGTGTTCCTTCTTCTCTTTTCCTGAAACAGTGTGGTTTAGCATCATACAGGGGAGAGGTTACTAGCACATCACTCTGTAATGGTTTTGCTTCTTCTAGAAAAATCCAAAGGCACAGTAGGTCTGTCAGTGGACAAGGGAAAGGTTACTAGCACTTCACCTTGACTTTTTTCCTTTTTCCTGCTGTCCAGAAGGCACAGCAGAGCTAGAAGGAGAAATAGGCTTATCAGTCGGAGAGTCCTCCTGAGGTGGAGGGCTCTTTTTACAGTGAGAAGCATGAGTCCAGGCAGGTAGTCCTTGGCACTTCACAGCGGTGTTGGTGGTTAACAGCACTTGGAAAGGGCCTTTCCAGTGTGGAGCCAAAGCAGTCTTTCGTTGATGGACTTTACATAGACTCAGTCTCCTTGTTTCAATGAATGGCAGGGCTGCTAGGGTCTTTGGGTAGCACTTCTTTTATCTGTGAGAAAAGAAACCTAACACATTTCATTAATGCCTGGCAGTGTTTTGCAGATCTCATAGTTTCTTGGGCACATTCAGGCCCCCCTTTTCTTGGCTGTCACACTTCCTATGATGAAATATGCAAATGTATTTGGCAAAGGGAAACACTGTGGAATCTGCCTGGAGGCTGAGCTGCAATGAGGAAATAAACAGCCCATGCCTCTTTCCTTACGTCTGATAAAGAAGGACTGAGTGGATTTTATTTCTGCCTACCTTTTTGTTTTTATCTTCGAAATTGTGATCTTTACCATCTTTTTGTTGTATAGATTCTAAGGCCAGAAGGAGCCTTTACAGCTAGTCTGACCTGACCTCTCACTTTCTTAGAAGGTTCCATGTAGTAACTTCAGGACTTAGCTTCGTGACACCACAAAAATAAAGAAGTGAACCTGACTCACTGAGAAATAGGGATGGTTTACTGACTCTTCATCACCCTGTGGGGATTTTGTTTGTTTGTTTGGCCTCAGAAGGGCATACTCAGGACTAATCTTTAAAAAGGGGAACAAAGAGGACCTGGAAAATTATAGACGGGTCAGCCCAACTTCAATGCCTGGAAAGATAGATTCATAGATTCTAGGACTGGAAGGGACCTCGAGAGGTCATCGAGTCCAGTCCCCTGCCTGCATGGCAGGACCAAATACTGTCTAGACCATCCTTGATAGACATTTATCTAACCTACTCTTAAATATCTCCAGAGATGAGATTCCACAACCTCCCTAGGCAATTTATTCCAGTGTTTAACCACCCTGACAGTTAGGAACTTTTTCCTAATGTCCAACCTAGACCTCCCTTGCTGCAGTTTAAGCCCATTGCTTCTTGTTCTATCCTTAGAGGCTAAAGTGAACAAGTTTTCTCCCTCCTCCTTATGACACCCTTTTAGATACCTGAAAACTGCTATCATGTCCCCTCTCAGTCTTCTCTTTTCCAAACTAAACAAACCCAATCCTTTCAGCCTTCCTTCATAGGTCATGTTCTCAAGACCTTTAATCATTCTTGTTGCTCTTCTCTGGACCCTTTCCAATTTCTCCACATCTTTCTTGAAATGCGGTGCCCAGAACTGGACACAATACTCCAGCTGAGGCCTAACCAGAGCAGAGTAGAGCGGAAGAATGACTTCTCGTGTCATGCTCACAACACACCTGTTAATACATCCCAGAATCCTGTTTGCTTTTTTTGCAACAGCATCACACTGTTGACTCATATTTAGCTTGTGGTCCACTATAACCCCTAGATCCCTTTCTGCCGTACTCCGTCCTAGACAGTCTCTGGAACAAGTAATTTAACAGTCAATTTGTAAGTACCTAGATGATAATAGGGCTATAAGAAATAGTCAGCAAGAAAAAATCATGTCTTTCTTTGATAACATTACTGGCCTAGTGGCTGGGGGGAAGCAAACGATGTGATATGTTTTGATTTTTGTAAGGCTTTTGTCACAGTCCCACAAGACATTCTCATAAACAAACTAGGGAAATGGGGTCTAGATCAGTGCTTCTCAAAGCCAGCCCGCCACTTGTTCTGGGAAAGCCCCTGGCGGGCTGGGCCGGTTTGTTTACCTGCTGCGTCCACAGGTTCGGCTGATCGCGGCTCCCACTGGCCGCGGTTCGCCGCTCCAGGCCAATGGGGGCTGCAGGAAGGGCGGCCAGCAAATCCCTCGGCCCGCGCTGCTTCCCGGCAAACCATGGCCAGTGGGAGCCGCGATCGGCCAAACCTGCGGACACGGCAGGTACACAAACCAGCCCGGACTGCCAGGGACTTTCCCGGAACAAGCGGCGGACCTGCTTTTAGAAGCACTGGTCTAGATGAAATCACTATAAGGTGGGTGCAGAACTGGTTGAACGGCCACACTTGAAGAGTAGTTATCAAAGGTTCACTGTCAAACTAGGAGGCCATCTCTAGTGGGTTCCTGCAGGGTTCAGTCTTGTATCTGGTACAATTAAATATTGTCACTAATGACTTGGACAACGGAGTATGTGCAGATGACACCAAGCTGAGAGGTGTTGCAAACACTTCAGGGGACAGGTTTAAAATTCAAAACCAACAAGGAGTCTGGTGGCACCGTAAAGACTAACAGATTTATTTGGACATAAGCTTTCGTGGGTAAAAAACCCACTTCTTCAGATGCATGGAGTGAAAATTACAGATGCAGGCATTATATAATGACACATGAAGAGAAGGGAGTTACCTCGCAAGTGGAGAACCAGTGTTGACAGGGCCAATTCGATCAGGGTGGATGTGATCCACTCCCAATAATTGATGAGGAGATGTCAATTCCAGGAGAGGCAAAGCTGCTTTTGTAGTGAGCCAGCCACTTCCAGTCCCTATTCAAGCCCAAATTAACGGTGTTAAATTTGCAAATGAATTGTAGCTCTGCAGTTTCTCTTTAAGTCTGTTTCTGAAGTTTTTTTGTTGAAGGATGGCTACTTTTAAATCTGTTATAGAATGTCCAGGGAGATTGAAGTGTTCACCTACTGGCTTTTGTATGTTACCATTCCTGATGTCCGATTTGTGTCCATTTATTCTTTTACGTAGAGACTGTCCGGTTTGGCCAATGTACATGGCAGAGGAGCATTACTGGCACATGATGGCATATATCACATTAGTAGATGTGCAGGTGAATGAGTCCCTGGTGGTGTGGCTGGTGTGGTTGGGTCTTCTGATGGTGTCGCTAGAGTAGATATGGGGACACAGTAGGCAACAAGGTTTGTTACAGGGATTGGTTCCTGGGTTAGTGCTTCTGTGGTGTGGTGTGTATCAGCTGGTGAGTATTTGGAAAGCTGTCTGTAAGCGAGGACTGGCCTGCCTCCCAAGGTCTGTGAGAGTGAGGGATCATTTTCCAGGATAGGTTGTAGATCGTTGATGATGTGCTGGAGAGGCTTTAGCTGGGGGCTGTATGTAATGGCCAGTGATGTTCTGTTATTTTCCTTGTTGGGCCTGTTCTGTAGTATGTGACTTCTGGGTACCCGTCTCGCTCTGTCAATCTATTTCCTCACTTCCCCAGGTGGGTTTTGTAGTTTTAAGAATACTTGATAAAGATCTTGTAGGTGTTTGTCTCTGTCTGAGGGATTGGAGCAAATTCGGTTGAATCTTTGGGCTTGGCTGTAGACAATGGATCGTGTGATGTGGTCTGGATGGAAGCTGGAGGCATGTAGGTAAGTATAGCGATCAGTAGGTTTCCGGTATAGGGTGGTGTTTATGTGACCATCACTTATTTGCATTGTCGTGTCCAGGAAGTGGATCTCTTGTGTGGACTGGTCCAGGCTGAGGTTGATGGTGGGGTGGAAATTGTTGAAATCCAGGTGGAATTCTTCAAGGGCCTCCTTTCCGTGGGTCCATATGATGAAGATGTCATCAATGTAGTGCAAGTAGAGGAGGGGCGCTAGGGGATGAGAGCTGAGGAAGCATTGTTCTAAGTCAGCCACTTTAAAATTCAAAGTGACCTTGTCAAATTGGAGCATTGGTCTGAATTCAGCAAGATGAAATTCAATAATGGCAAGTGCAAAGTACTACTTTTAGGAAAGTACATGTTAAGGCCTGTTATAGAGAGGGCAGCGATCAATTGTTCTCCATGTGCACTGAAGGCAGGACAAGATGAAAGAGGCTTAATCTGCAGCGAGGAAGATTTAGGTTAGATATTAGGAGAAGCTGTCTAACTCTATAGATAGCTAAGCTCTGGACCAGGCTTCCAAAGGAGGTTGTGGAATCCCTGTCATTGGAGGTTTTTAAGAACAGGTTGGATGAACATCTGTCAGGGATGGTCTAGATCACTGGTTCTCAAACTGTTGTAACGGTGACCCCTTTCACACAGCAAGCCTCTAAGTGCGACCGCCCCTTATACATTAAAAACACATTTTTATATATTTATCATTATAAATGCTGGAGGCAAAGCGGGGTTTGGGGTGGAGGCTGACAGCTTGCAAACCCCATGTAATAACCTCATGACCCCCTGAGGGGTCCTGACCCCCAGTTTGAGAACCCCTTGTCTAGATTGACTTGGTACTGCCTCAGCACAGGGGGTTGGATTTGATGACCTCTCGAGGTCTCTTCAAGCCCAACATTTGATTCTATGAAGAAAGGGAGCCAGCAGTCAAAATTGGGGAGGAGCTGGTGGACGGTAGATGACAGCAACGGGAGGAGGGGGAGAGCGAAAGATTCTGTGGGAACAAAAATCACAGTGAAGCTTTTCTGAAGGGACCGTTTTGATTTTCTATCTTTAAATGATCTTTTTACTTAAAAATTTATTTAATTGGATGCTATTGGTTTAATTATTGTATTTTTAATTTAATTTAATTTTATAATTGAAAAATAATTAAGAAACCCTAATTTTAAAATAATATAAAAATAACTTGGATATTTTTAATTTTAATATCATACAATATAATAATGGCAATTAATTAATCTGGATTGAGGCTGTGGCGCATCTTGAAGATAAGGACTAAGACCTTGAACTTGGTTCCATATTCTAGGGGAAGCCAGCGTAGGGTGTGAAGAACAAGGGTGAGGTGTTCCCAGTAGCCTGTGTTGCTGAGGCGATGCTCTCAAGTGTTCTGTGTTGACATGCCCAGGTATGTCACACTGTTGTAGTCAGTGGTGCAAGCAGAGCTATCCCTTGGATAGGGTGAATTGGGGCAACCGCTCTGGGCCCCATGTTTTGGGGGGCCCCGTGGGCTGGTGCGATTGGCTGGCATGGTCGGTCCTGGAAGAGACAAATCTGTTACTTCCGCCCCAGACCCTGCACCCCCCTAGGGACAGCCCTGGGTGCAAGTATGGTGATACGGTACACCATAGCAGTAAGATATTTATAGCTAGCACGGCATACTGGAAAAACAAAAGAGGAGCCCACCCCCAGTCCTTCCAATCAGCTGCGTTTCCTGAGTCCTCCTCTCTGGGGTCTGTACAGCAGAAGTCTCCCGCGCAGCAGGAGGAGGACAGAGCCCCCAGGTAACCTGAGATGGATGTGGATCATGGGGAGGGGATGGGGAAAGTGCAGAGGCCCCAGACTGGGGATAGGGTGGGGAGGGTAGGAGTCACATGGGGGGTCATGTGGGGAGATCATGTGCCCCCCCCTTGTGTCCCTCCCATGAGTGCAGTGTACCAGCAAGAAATTATTTCTACTTGCACCACTGGTTGTAGTCCAGCCAAGAGGTGATGAAGATGTGAAGAACTGAGGCCAGGTCATGGTCCACCAAGATGGAACAGAGTCTCCTAGACAGTTGGGAATGGTAACGTATTACTCACAGCTGCAGTGATGTGAGAGCTGAGCATCAGCAAGGAATCCAGGGGCCTCTTAGACTGTGGACTGAACTGACCAATTGTGGGTGTGAACCTTCCACCCAAGGAAGCTTGCACAGTGGCTGCAAACTCCTCAGCTGTATCACCTCTCCCTTGCTGCAGACAGCTGTTCTGCAGCCCGGAGTTGATCTTATCTGTCGTGATGGTAGCAGTGTGGTTGTATGTGGTGACGGATAGGTGGGGCTGTGTGTCATCTGCATATTGCTGGTACCTGAGTCCACGTCGTCCAACCAGGCCACCTAATGGCTGCATGCAGAGGTTGAATAGGACCAGAGAGAGAACTGATCCAGGTGGGACTCCACAAGGAAAGGGTGTGGAGATGCAGTTTCCCATCACTGATCCTTGAGTGCATCCCTCCAGGAAGGGCCCAGACCAGTGGTGGGCAACCTGTGGCCCGCGAGCCGTACGCGACTAGTCCGGGTAATCTGCTGGCGGGCCGCGAGACAGTGTTTACATTGACCGTCTGCAGGCACGGCCACCCGCAGCTCTGCACCCACCCACCAAATTTTGGAGCACCCACAAGTCAGCGCCTAAGGCGCCACTTTTGGATTTGTGCTCAGTGGGGGAGCGGCCGCTTCCCCTGCTCCCCCGCAGCTACGCTAGTGCATAGGGCCCCATAAATCCTAAGGATGGCCCTGGATTCACCCTTTTGGAATAGACTGGAAGATCCAGCCCCATTTGGATTAGGCAATCTGAGAAACTGCGTCAGAGACTAAGCCCCGGGAATTTCCCAGTTTTAGAGACACTATAAAGCTGGATGACATACTCCAAAGAAATCATTCAGAACCACAGGGAGCAGAAGACACCCTGAATTGCATGAAGAAGTTGTGCAGACGCAGGTATTGTCATCACATTTCTCTGCCGTGGTGCCTTTAAGCTGGGGCATCTGTTCGTCAGACAGCGGCCTCTTCCTTTCTTCTCCCTTGGTTGTCTGTGTGGTGCAGTCTTTTGAGGAAGTTTCCCACTGAAAGGTTAAAACAGAGAACAGCCTGATTTCTAGTTATAGCAATGTTACTGAGTGTTGCCTGTCTGGTAGCTCCCAATCAGAAGCCAATCGACCAGAGGAGGTTTTCCTGCTGGGCTGGCTCCTGAATAGCATGAGGAGGACTAGATGGAGCTTGTTCAGATGGGAATATGATACCTAGAGCTGAGTCTAATGTTTTTCCTCTTCCAGGAGCAGCCATGGCCAGAGTATTCAACCAGCTCCTTGAGCTGAAAGGATGTGACAGGTAATTACCGGTTCCTAGTCATTCAGAAACTGCAGGTTCAGGTCTGCCCTGTCGTTGCTGGGCTGCCTTTAGAGAGGAGTTTATGGGCCGGATTCTTAGTTCGGTTAAGGTGAGGCTGGAGTAATTCCATGGGCTTCATTGGTGCCACTCTGGATTTACCCTGGTGCAGTTGTGATTAGGATCTGGCATTGCATCTGTCAAAGTTAGACTCAGGACTCATAGTTTGTCAGACCACTCTGTTTTATTAGCACAGCGCTCTGCTAATACATTCAGATACTGTGAGCCCCCATGCAAGATTCAAACAGTCTTATTTATACAGATAAAAGGGTGCGAACTAAACAAAGGGACAGAGAGCAAAATTGTAAAATTTGCATAGGCCACAATATGCATATCCTGCTTCGTTATTAACTTTTATCGATCTAAGGCTAATGCTTCACCAATTGCCCTTAAGTGGCAAGTTAAGCAGTTAATGTCTGCTTTCCTGCCCCCCCTGGCTTGCAGCATTTCTCATTTCTACTTAAAGGTACATACAGCATTCTTTAATTCATTCTATTTCTTTAATATAATTCATTTCACTTTCACAATCCCTCCTTTTGGTCAAGCTTACGCAAAGACCAACAATTACTGGGTTCCACATATTAATAGTTCTTTATCTCTTCGTTCATCAGTGATATTTAACATCATCATATTAGCACTCTGTTTTGGGGCAGTCACCTGGGTGGCATACCTTACACAATTCTGGATACAACAGGAGATTAACTGAAAGCATACAAAAATCATTAGGATTCCGCACAGGATAGTCAGGGCTCCCTGAAACAACCAGTTTCCTATGCCAGAGAAATTGAATAGGTTACTTAGCCACTTCCATAAAGAACTCGGTTCTTCATAGGGAAGATATGCGATTTGTTCTAAGTGACTAGCGCGATCTATTACCTCATTGGTGTCGTCAGGTATGAACACACAATGTTCTTTTCCAATGAGAGCACAGGTCCCTCCTTTGGCCGCCAGCACTATGTCCAATGCCTGACGGTTTTGGAGGGCCATCTGTCAGATCGCCCCTGTTTCTTTGGCCAGGGTCTTTAAACTCTCTCCGGTTTCATTTGCCATTATTTCAACTACTGCTTGTAACCTTAGGAGCCTTTTTGCATGGTGTATTACTCCCCCAAGTGGGATAAGGGAACCGCCAATGGCCTCTTCCCAGGTCAAGGGGCTTATGTTATTTACATACCATTGGGCATCTGATAAGTCCCTTCTTTTTCGCCTGAAGGCGTTCTCGTGGGAAGGACCCTAGCACTCGGAATTGTGGGAAGAGTCGGGCGGGATAACAGATACCTGACCAGTTAGCTGGTAACACAGTATAAGCTTTGGTCCCACAAACCCAATAATGGCCTATTAAGGCTGGGGAGGGTCGGTTGCACCCATTTGTCACATAGGTGCCTACAAAGGAGGAGTAATATCCTCCGAAGGGCACAGGGTAATTCTCCTTACGAAGAGTGGTGTTATTTGCATGGCATTGAAAGATTGCATTGTTTTCACTAAGATTACTGTAGGGGGAACATGAGATTGATTTTTCTGTTGGATCCCAGGTCGAGAAAAATTCATATCCCCGTACCCGGCCCGCCACTCTTTAGTTTTGTTCGAATAATCCTATACACCATTGGCCACAATATGCTGAAGGCAACGGCTTTTTCCCAGATCCAGCCCTGTCCATTACACACTCAACACCAATGACCTTTTCCCTCCATCACACTTATCCATTTAGATACATTTATTCCCACTGCTTCCCAAGTGTCATTATTGTTCCATGTTTTGTTAAACGGACGAGGTCCTCCAGTGAGGTCTGGGGAATTGATTGGCATTGCCAGGACAGGAACACCAGCTTGAGAGTGAGCTGGGATGTGGCTGAAGACCCACAATTAGAAATATTAAGAGTCTGAGCTATCCACACTTGCTGCTGGATAAAAGAATTGTCATTGTGGACTCCCCAGACCTTAAGACACCAGCAGCCGAGGAACAGGCGCCACCAGAGGCGCATGTTGGAGGCAAGGCCCTTCCGGTTCTGACAACCTCAACTGAGGGAACCGCAGTCACGGTTTTACATCCACCAGACAGCAGGCGCTAGGCTCACTATTGCTTCTTTTTGGGCCTTGCTTTAGGTCCTCGTCTGCTTCTGGCAACCCTTACGAGAGCGTAGATGGTAAGGTATTGCAGGCTGTTCCTCTACGTCTTCTTCTGGAGTCAAAATTGACTCTGCGTGGTCCTGAGGTGATTGGTTTGCTGGGGGGTGCCTTCTTACACTGCGAAGCATGTATGCACGCTGTGATGCCAGACAGTTTAACAGCCATCTGGATAGTAAGCAGTACCTGATGATTCTTTGATGTCCTTTAAGTCTCTTTACTTCTTCTTCCTTGACTCTGGCTATAACAATGGCCTTCACACTTTATCTTTTCCTGATGCATACATTCCTTATTCACACAGATTGAGAATACAAACAGTAGTATTTTATATGGAGCAAAAAGACATTGCAAATTAAACCTTGCTAAGTTTTACAATCAATAACCAAGACAATTTACATTGAGACCCAGGCCTTCAATGTTCCTCTAATCTACTTAACATAGACACAATAGAGAATCCTGTTTCTTACTTACTAAACCTTAAAACAAAGAAATGTATATTTAACTAGAGGCCTACTTTGTAATACATATAGGAAACCATAGTAGACATTATAACTTATTCTAAAACAAAAGGGTGACCATAATCAGTCATAAGGATTGTTCTGGTCTGTCATTCCTTTCTGCTATTCAAAAAGGGTGGCTGACAGGGATGAAATCAAATCATACATTAATTCTTATGGGACATTATAAAATCCTGCTCCTACATATCCCCCTTTTGACACTAAGATTATTAATCGCCAGTGTCACTTCTTATTTAGTCCACATAATAGAAAATACTGGGAGGTGATTTGGGCCTGTGGCTCTAGCTTTGAATACATTTGTTTTATCCAACAGCACATTTCAAACGTTACAATTAAACACATACAATTTAAAATAAAAAACAATTAGGGTTAGTAACATTAGTACGCCAGTAGTTGTGGGAGACCATTCAGAAAATATATTATACCAATGGTAAGCTGTTATGTCTTTCTGCAGTGGCAATTCTTAACATGTTGCCATTTGCATGTATAATATGAATGGTTCGGTTTCCCACATTGCCCTTTTGTTTGTTTTAGGAACTATGTTACCTTTTTACCTTTTGTAAACACATTACTTACATTACATTTACATTTGTCTATTGGAAGGTTGCTAACACTTCCATTCTTTTAAAACACTTTCCCCCCCAAGAATTAACACATACACATAGCCCATTATACAGTACTTTGGTCTCATTATTCATTTTATCCCACATACAGGATCCTAGTGAGATGTCTTTACTACAGGGCTTTGGAGCAACAGGCATGGATAAGCATACCCACTTTTATTTGTTTCTTATTAGGTTGTCCTGTAGCTGATATTAGCTTTTTCTGAAAGACAAAAATAACATTTTTCTACCCCTTTTGGGGTGGCATTCATTATTGCTTAAAATATTCCTTTCTTTTACAAATACCCTTGCTGATTGCAGGCAAAACAAGAGGAATTACCTCCATATTTTCCTGTGTTTTTGTTCTATAGGCAGGCCAGGTTTTAATGGCTTCTATCTTTTAAGAGTTATGGGAAAATTATCCCACTGTTCAGTCATTAAATCCATGAGGTGGTGTACCTCAGTTTTCCCTTTACAGCAGACCAAGGTTACAATGTCTTTCCTGCTGTATTAAGCTTTAAGTTTGTTCACAGGTAACAGCTGAAAAGCATCATTACCATAAAGGATTTTTTTTTTCAAAAATCATACACACTATACATTGTTACAGGGGTACTTATTAACATTAAATTTATTTTAATTAAAGGTATCTTGTTATACCGTGCCTTTTATTTAGACAATTTGTTTGCTGACCAGGTATGTTCTTTATCTGCAACCTCTTTGTGCTGGCAGTTCTCTCATTTCCTTTATCAGTTAGATAATTTGCATCCACACAGGCTTGGCTTTTGGATTTAAAACCATTAGCAGAGCTCAGAGACTCTGCCTTAAAAGGAACACAATTAACTTTTACCAGAGTTTTGATTACTTTTAACTCTTGCTTCCAAAACACACACAGATCTGAAAAAGAAAACACAATCTATTGTGGCTCCTTTGGAGCCCTAATAGGATTTTAATTAAGTAGCATGTTTCGTTTGCATTTCTTTTACCCCCCTCCCCCCCAATATACACTGCACACGTCTGCACATTCCTTCTATACTTTAACTTTTAAAACATTCGCCATATTAATTTTTACATAAGGTGTAACTGTTTCTTTTGTTCTTACAGAGTTTTATGTACCCTTATCAAAGTAACTGTCTGATTACACAGAGCCATTTTAAGGCTCAGTGTTTCTAACATTGCTTCTTTTTGTTTTGTGCACCTCACCCCTGCTGTTGCTTCAGAGGGCCACTGTCTTTATTTTTTTCCTACAGCTTTCATTTGCTATTTTGTCACAAAAACAAACAAACAAACAGAATCCAGAATCTCTCCCTATTTTTCTGATTTTGACTGTCCTGCTGCAGTCATGACTTGGTCTTTATTTGAAAACATTTAAATTTTGTAAAGAATCAAGTTACCCCTTAAGGGTTTCAGAGTAGCAGCCGTGTTAGTCTGTATCCGCAAAAAGAACAGGAGTACTTGTGGCACCTTAGAGACTAACAAATTTATTAGAGCATAAGCTTTCGTGGACTACAGCCCACTTCTTCGGATGCATATAGAATGGAACATATATTGAGGAGATATATATACATATATAGATTCAATGTTTGTAATGGCTCAGCCATTCCCAGTCCTTATTCAATCCTTTGTTGATTGTGTCTAGTTTGCATATCAATTCCAGCTCAGCAGTCTCTCGTTGGAGTCTGTTTTTGAAGTTTTTCTGTTGTAATATATGTTCCATTCTATATGCATCCGAAGAAGTGGGCTGAGCCATTACAAACATTGAATCTATCTCCCCTTGTAAGTATTCTCACACTTCTTATCAAACTGTCTGTACTGGGCTAGCTTGATTATCACTTCAAAAGTTTTTTTTCTCTTACTTAATTGGCCTCTCAGAGTTGGTAAGACAACTCCCACCTGTTCATGCTCTCTGTATGTGTGTATATATATCTCCTCAATATATGTTCCATTCTATATGCATCCGAAGAAGTGGGCTGTAGTCCACGAAAGCTTATGCTCTAATAAATTTGTTAGTCTCTAAGGTGCCACAAGTACTCCTGTTCCCTTAAGGGTTAAATACCAAATCTCAAAGTCAACCAACACTGATTACCTGTGTCTGGCAAAAAGGTCTGTCAGTTTTGCAACTTTGAATTAAAGAGTCAAATGGATTTTTAGTGGCATTATAAACAAAACAAAACCAATTTATCTTAAACTTACAAAACAGGAGTTTTACAAACCTCACATATTCCCACAGACAGAGAGATACATACACATTTTCTCTCCCTTAACATCCCTCTTACACTGCTTTGTTTTTACACAGATTACATTATCTTTATACATTTGGGGCAGTTAAGTTCCAATAGAACCCCCCCTATGTTCTTTTAGCAAATTTGACTCAATTGTCCATAGTCAAATGATTTTAATTAGATAGTCTCTTTACCTGGATTATTTACAGACATTCCTCTGGAAAAGGGCCCATTTTTCCTTTAGAATGGCTGCAAAGAAACCAAGAATTCTTTTAACAAGATCCTTTTTAACATTTTCACAAAGTTTAACTGTTTAATTCTCTCCAGCCTCTGTAGAGTTAACTTTTCACTCTCTTTCATTAAATCACTTGTTTATTTCCCAAAATGACACCTTTATCAACTCAGATTTCACCATTTTAAGTATTGTTCCAGGGGTTCATACTTGCACTTACTCCTGACACTATGCCCTTAGGGCTTCCAACCTGGGTTGTTTTTTTTTAGTTTCTTTATCTGTTGCTTGCCTGCTTGTCTGGGCCCAATCCTGCTTTTTCCAATGAACCATTTTTGTGAGTGATATTGTGGTCATTTCACAATTTTGAAAGAAATGCTTAAGGAAAGGGACCAGGAAGGGTGGGGGCTAGTTGAGGAGCCCACCCTCCTTGCTGAATTGGTAATGGAACACTAAAGAATCAGTTTCTGAGGCAGACAACGAAGGGGAACAGAACAAGGGGCATTTTATCCTTTTTACAGAGGGGAGTATGAAGGGAGTTGGGATCGATCCGGGGTTGTTGTTGTTGTTTTTTTTTTTGTCAGAGAACAGGGTGAAGGGGAGCGCTCAGTCTGGTGGTGGGAGAAGAGACTTTTAATAAAACTTTTAATTTATTATTTGAATATTTGAGAGAGGAGAGTTTTGATTTTGTCCACCTACGATTTGCCTCTTCCCAACACTGCATGAAACAATTAACCTCTCCTTTAGCCAATTTAGTTTTAGGCTGGCCGAGTTTGTTTTTTAAGATGTCCACTCAGTCCTTGTTCCAAGGTTTTAACAGTGGCCACTGAGTTTTGGGATCTCCCTGAGTTAGCCTAGACCATTTTTCCAGAAATTTACAGGAGTCCGGACCCTTCCTAAAACTGAGCCGGCGTTCCTTTAAGGAACTGTCCCGACTTAGACGTCTGGTTACCAATACAGGAGGACTTTACACACACCAATCACACAAGAAGGAAATTCGGGTTCATCAGAGCGATGCCCGGTGCAACACACAAAAGGAACCCACAGTCTACTGACTCAATCGCCCTTGCTTTCACACCAAGGGTTTTACCCAAGGTGTGGTGCGGCTGCGATTGTGCAGATTTCACTCACTCAGACCGCGGGGACAGGAACCCCTTGGTCGGCCGATCCCCGGACGGAGATGGCACCCAGACTCAAACACTCCACAGGAGGACGGATAGACACAGAGACAGGACAGTCCTCAGTCCGGACAAAACACAGAAATAATTACCTGACCAGATTCCTGATGTCAGATCCCGGGATCCCTACCAGAACAGAGTGGGAACCAACAGATTCGATGGCGTAGACCTCACTGTGGTCGTGCACCCTTCCGTTCAGGAGGAGGACCGCTCGGGCCAAATGCCCAGGTGCCGGCTACCACGGTCGTCCTACAAAAACGGTCAGGAATCACACAGCCCCAGTGAAGACGGTTGCCATCTCGGTGGAACCTCCAAATTGTCAAAGTTAGACTCAGGACTCATAGTTTGTCAGACCACTCTGTTTTATTAGCACAGCGCTCTGCTAATACATTCAGATAATGTGAGCCCCCATGCAAGATTCAAACAGTCTTATTTATACAGATAAAAGGGTGCGAACTAAACAAAGGGACAGAGAGAGCAAAATTGTAAAATTTGCATAGGGCACAATATGCATATCCTGCTTCCTTATTAACTCTTATCGATCTAAGACTAATGCTTCACCAATTGCCCTTAAATGGCAAGTTAAGCAGTTAATGTCTGCTTTCCTGCCCCCCCTGGCTTGCAGCATTTCTCATTTCTAGTTAAAGGTACATACAGCATTCTTTAATTCATTCTATTTCTTTAATATAATTCATTTCACTTTCACACATCCATGAGCAGATGTTGTGCGTAGAGTCTATAAACAGCCTTCACCCAGGGACAGACAGGAATGAAGGTGACCCGTTGCCTTTGATGGGAATTGTGTTGCTGTGCGCACCATTAGATGAGCACGCCAATTAGCCGCTGTAGCAGTCGATGGTCAAATCCCTCTTGGGTGATGTGGGTGGAACGCCGATGAAGTCACGGAGTGGTACTCAATTAATTGGGGTAATTTGGTTTCATGAGTCCAACAAGGAAACGCCACCAATTTGAGCCTTGTGGTTAAGGTTAAATTGCCTCTCCTTAATATGCTGGGGCATGATGAGTGACTGAAAGCCCTACGGCTACAGACTGGGAAGAACCAAGCTCTTCCCATCACACCCACAGGAAGCCCGCCTTCTGCCAGCTTTGTATCATTCTTGTCTAGACAGGTAGTTGTCTCCATTTGGTCTTGTCCAGAAATGAGCTCCCTGTCAGTGCTCAATCATAGAATCATAGAATATCAGGGTTGGAAGGGACCTCAGGAGGTATCTAGTCCAACCCCCTGCTCAAAGCAGGACCAATCCCCAACTAAATCATCCCAGCCAGGGCTTTGTCAAGCCTGACCTTAAAAACCTCTAAGGAAGGAGATTCCACCACCTCCCCAGGTAACCCATTCCAGTGCTGGAATAATGATGACTCCATTCAAATGTCCCGAAGGTCTGGATGATAAAAAGAACAGTTAATTATATCACAGTCACTCTGGTTCTTCTTTGAGCCCCACTATGTGTAGATCCCATTTGATCCACATGGATAAAGCCTTGGCGAATAAACCATCTTTTTTTATTGCCAATTTCAGCAAGGCTAGCACAGATCGTGCTGTGGCTTGTCTGTTTTTTCCCCCCCATAGTTACCACCATGAAGTTGACTGTCCCTGCCGGATGGAGGTAAAGAGCCAAATTTAATTTCAAGATGATTGTAAGATTCAATATCCCGGGTGATTTCTGATTTAGCTTCAGGGAAGGGCCTGATGTGTGTGTATAGCACCCACATGACAACTCCCAAGGAGGGCTTCTGGGTGCTACCACAATAAATAATAATGTTCTCCCTTTGGCATGAATGGTAGCCAATATTCAGGGGCATGCAGGGCTGTTTCTGTTAAGATGATCAATGGATGATACGAGTCAGGATATTCTTTGGTGTAATTTGGGATATTTTCAAAGAATAGACCCAAACTCCCGTTTCCCTGAACACCACAGAAACAAAAGGAAGCAGGCAGCTTCCTTGCTGAGAAATTCCCAAGTCTGCCCCTCCAGTGAGCTCTGTGCCCAGGAAGCTCTGCTCTCTGCTTCTTCTCAGAATCACGCTTATGACTGCTTCTCCAGGCTTTCTGCCTTGAAGGGTGTAGTGAAGTGTCATCAAGGGGTTTGCTGGGTTAGTCAGAGCACAGTCACACTCCACTCCTCACTTACTTCCTGTTTAGTTATTGGGTATGCTTCTTGTGCACTGAGCAGTCCCTTTATTACAAAAGAAAGGGCTTGTCTACACTTGAAAGTTAATTCAGATTAAGGTAGGGTGTGAATTTAAAGTGCAATAACTATTCCTGATTAACTCCATGTGAGGACACTCTTATTCCAGAATGAGTGCCTTGTTCCAGTTTAGCTTAATCCACAGGAATAGCTAGCCTGGATTAGACAAGCCTTACACACAGGCTGCAAAACCAGTAACCTAGCCCTTGTGTTTGCAATCAGGGAATTCCCTCGACTCTCACAGTTTTGCTCAGGCCTTTCATGTGCCTTGGGTGGTCTCCACTGTTTGTAGCTGTCTCTGCTACATGAAGGGTCTTTTCTGTTCCTTCCAGTCTGCGAGTGCTTGGCAATGCCCTGGGAGTTCATGGGATTGTCTTTGGGCTAGACTTACAAGGTGATACTAACAGTAACGAAAGAGCCACGAGGACAGAAACAAATGGTTCCGTGACTAGATCAGAATCCAGAGCACGATGTGCAGATTCCCATCCTCCCAGGAACCAGAACCAGGGCCCAGCCTGAAGGAGCTGCCCACTTATCCTGCAAAGGGGTCCCCAGACTGATGCTACGCTGTTGCCTAATGTGGAAGGTTTAGGAGCAGTAAAGGGGTCTTGGGAAGACTCGAGGCTCTATGCTCAGAAACACTCTGGAGCAGCAGCAAATGGCGCAGGTCTCTGGCCTGTGTGATCCAGGAGCTCAGACTAGAGGCTCACAATGGTCCCTTCTGGTCTTGGATTCTATGAAAGGGTTAACCGGGGTAGCCAGTTAGCTTTGCAGTGATCACAGTCATCCTGGTCCCCTGGTGGCAGAGGTTAAGGTGCTCTGCTGGCCCATCTCTGGGACAGTCTCAGCCCTGCAGGCTGTTGCGGATGAAGGTCGGTTGTCCCTGTGGATATCAAAGGCAAGGAAGGCTCTAAATAGTGGATCAGACTGGGAGGCTTGGGGCATGTCTAGATTAAATTTAGTTGGAGCTCACATAGGCAGCGGAATGAGCGCACACACAAGAGAAGTGAGGGGATGTGTCTTGTTTTCTAGCTGTTCAAATCACTCCTTCGTTGCCCCACAAAGCTCCTTCTATGGCTCCAGCCCTTGTCCCTTCCCCAGGAATCGTTCTCTGCCGGAGTTGGACAGCCATTGGAAGGCCATTGAGGAAGTCGACTCAGTGGCTTTAAGGTGGGCTGCAGAGGTGCCTCAAGGGGAGACAAGAAGGGTGATGAACCGGCTTGCCAAATCGTTCACGGACATTGACTTTATGAGGATGCTGAACAGTGCCCTGGTGGAAGGTACGGATATAGACTGCTTCCTTTTCTGCGCGCTGTTTGAGTAGAGATAATCTGTGCACTCCCAGGCCTCAGAGAAGCTTCGATCTAAACTCAGACTCCACTGATTTTGTTACTGACCGAAGAAGTGTGGAATTCTGCACCTCTTGTGCTATGGGTAACCAGGGGGAGGGCCTGATTCTCTCCTCAAACCTATTTTACACCGATGCAAACTCCATGGACTTCAGTCAAGCTGCTCCTAGATTCCTACCGGGCTAAGTGGGATAAGAATTGGGCCTCCCAAGTTTGAAACCTGGGGCCCCTGCAGCAGATACAAGTGCCTCTTGCCAGATGTAAACTCTGAATCTGGCAGTTGCTGTCCGTGTGACTCTGTGATCTTGGTCCTCATACATTCAGGGGCGGAATAACTTTTTGTGGGCCCGGCACCAAACATATTTGTGGGCCCCCAGGGGGCAAGGTGCCGGGGGGCAGGCTGGTCAGTCTCCAGAGTGAAGGGCGGGCTGGGGGCAATAAGGCACAGCGCGGCGGGAGCAGCCCCACTCTGTGCAGCCCAGCAGGAGGGCACTGTTTACAAACCTGCAGCTGTCAGACACACACTGGCCTGCCCAACCCTGTGCTGCCAGCCCCTTGAGGGTGGGTCTGCACCACACCACCCTCCTGCCCAGTGCCCCACCCTTATGCCCAGTGCCCCCTCGCCAAGAGACCTCCACCCCAGATCTCTATGCCCAGCCCCCACTCCTCCCAGAGACCTCCTGTGCTGGTCTCCCACCACAACTGCATAGTACCCTACACACCACACTGCTCGCCCAGCACCCCCCGCCCATAGACCTCCCCACTGCCCACCACCTTCCTCACTGTCCCACCATCACAGCTGCACAGCACCCCATATTCCTGAGGGGATTCTGCACCAAAAAATTAAAAATTCTGTGCACAATATTTTAAAATTCTGCAAATTTTATTTGTCAATAAATAAATGTGGAGGCTCCAACATGGCAGTGGGGAGCACAGGCCACTGGTTGCATGGAGGTGGGAGATTACTCTGCAGCCTCCCCCCACCCCACCCTGGGTCAGGGACTCGGCATTGAGGCGGCACCCGACCCTGACACAGTGCAAGGGCCAGGCCTGCCCCAGAAACACCCTGGGGCCCTGCCCCCTGTGCCAGGCGCACCAGGTGTGGGTGAGCAGGCTCAGCCCGGCAGCAGGATCCAAGTGCAGAGGGACTTAGTGTGGGGGGATCCAGGTGGGGGTAAGAGAGGTCTCTGTGGGGCAGTCTGGGTGTGGGCAGCTCAGTGGGAGATCTGGATGCATAGAAGCTCATTGCGGGGTTCCAGGTGCAGGGGCAATGGGACTCTGCAGGGGATCCAGGTGAAGGTGTTTGGGGCTCAGCAGGGGGGTCTAGGTGCAGGAGAGAAGGGGTTCATTTGGGTGGGGGTCCAGGTGCAGGTGGTTGGGGCTCAGTGGGGAGGGTGTCTGGGGGGGCTCATCAGGGAGGTACAGATGCAGAGGAGGTGGGGCTTGTCAGGGTGAGGGTTCAATGGGCCTGCTTAACAGGGGAGCCCCAGCTTCTGCCAAGGGGATGCCACATGCTGGGCTCCAGCTTCCCCCTTGCCCCCACTTCCCCCATCCCCTTCTCTTCCTCATCCCATCCCCTTTGTCCCCACTGCCTCTTTCCCCCAACCCCCGCTTCCCCCAGCCCCCTTCTCTTCCCCGTCCCATGCCCCTTCCCCACCGCTCCATCTCCTCCCTACCCCACCCCCTTCCTTTCCTCCACCCCTGCTTCCCCCCACTCCCACTTCCCTCCATCCCCTTCTCTTCCCCATCCCATGCCCCTTCCCCACCGCTCCATCTCCTCCCCACCCCACCCCCTTCCTTTCCCCCGCCCCTGCTTCCCCCCACTCCCACTTCCCTCCATCCCCTTCTCTTCCCCATCCCATGCCCCTTTCTCACCGGTCCATCTCCTCCCCAGGATTGGGGACCAGCGGGGAAACCACCCCTCAGCACGATCTGGTGGAGTGGAGCGGGTTGGGGCCGGGTCGCTTCACTTCCTGCCGCCAGGTGATTGCAGAGTGGTCCCGACCCCGCACTCATGGAGCGGCGGGAAGTGGAGTGACCCGACCCCAGCCCGCTCTGCTCTGCTCCCCTGGCTCCCGGACTTTGGGGGAGGGGGGAACCGCCCCCCAGCACTCACCAGTGGTGGGAAGTGGAGCGACCTGGCCCCAGCTTTCCTGGCCAGCTCTGCTGGCCGGGGGATCTGGCTGGCCGGGGCCCCTTCTGACTCTGGGCCCAGCGCCATAGTAAACCCGGTACTGCCAACGGGTTTGATGTTTGATGTTTTCAGATCCCGTATCCTTCAGCAACAACTCCTTCACGCATGCAGAGACCTTCATCTACAAATACACCCGCTCCAAGCTGCACACAGTCCAAGACGAGGAACACAAGAGTTTTGTCCTGTGGCGTCACACCGGCCAGGCCCAGCTGATGGCGGTGCATTTACAAGGCCCCAATAGCAGTGAAGCAGGTAAATTACAAAATAGTTCTTTCCTCTGCCCCCCTCCCACCCCCCCCAGTTTATCTCCTCTTGCTCAGTTACCTGCTGATATACGTGTGAGGTTCTGGGGATCACTCAGACCAGCGAGGGAGTCAGTCACCGCCTGCCTGGGTAATTTTGGGGGCCTTAATGCTGGCTGCTATGGGTGAGAGGTCTGACACCAGTAGCTGGCCTGCAAGCACAAGCCTAGTTACTCACTTCCACCAGCCTACTTACTCCTTGCAGGGTGACCTCAGCAACCCCTTCTGATCCCAAGTTTCCCCACATCCATCTCCCTGAGTTCTTAATTACAGGCACTTGGACTTTTCCACTCTGGTTCATCAACCAGTGAAAACTTGCCCCCAATTATCAGTTCACTCTGGGACACCCACACTCCACACAGTTTGGACACCAGAGACCTGCCTGGGGTAGAAATAAACAAACAGCTTATGGAATAGAAAAATCATAGCTTCCTAGATGGAATAGTGCGGAAAAGCAAACACAGACAAGTTACACAGAAAACAAACGTAAAGACGCAGTCTCGGGCTTTATACTTCTACATTGGCTCAATTCCCTTTTCTAATCCAAGTTACCTGGTGCCTCTGAACATTTTCACAGTGTGCCCTCTGTCCTAGAAAGGATACAGTGTTTCGTGGACAGCACCCCACTTAAATTTAGCCCTCCCTTTCGGGATAAAAAACCTCAAACCCAAGCCTGTTTATAAAAAGGGCATGTCTACACTACAATCTTAAGTCAACCTATGTTACCTTCAGTTGTGGTGGCTGATATCCACACTACCCTCCTTCTGTTGGTGGTGTTCATCCTCACCAGGAGCACTTTCACTGACTGAAAAGGGGCAATGGGGGAGGGGTTGAGATCCAGAGCTGTCAGCTCCATGCAGCTCCCCACTGGGAGCCCAGCTGCTCCCTGGGTTTCTTGCCTCCCTGCTCCCAGCCGGGAACTGGGGGGTAGTTGCTCAGGGCTTCTCGCCTCCAGTGGGGAGATCTGCATCCAGAATCCAGTTGGCTGCCATGCTCCTGGCGGGGAGCGGAGAGCCCAGTGCTCAGCAGGGCTCCCAGTGGGGAGCCTGGCTGGCATCCCAAACCGGGACCCTAGGTGGCAGCCTGGCTTGGAGTGGAGACCCAGCAGTGGGAGCCAGGAGCAGGGCTTTCTTGTCAATTTCATGGCTCCAAGCCCATGTAAGGAACACAGTGTCTACACAGACACTGCGTCGCACTAACGACACCGACATAAGCCCTACACCTCTCAGCAGCTTATGTGGACCTAATTATGTCAGTGTCTTCAAGACAGCCTTAAATTGGCTGTTGGTCGTCTTGTCAATTTCACAGCAGGAGCCCTGAAACTGACAAGGAAGTGGGGCAGCTAGAACCCAGTTGCTCTAGTAGGACCATGTGACATTCCCCTGGTGTTATCTGGACCGATGATCTGCTAGGTCACCCAATCCTTGACTCTGGGAGCCAGCCTTACCCTGCTCTGCTGTGAGACCCCCCACTCCTGGGCTGGTCACACACAGCCTCTGGCATGTAAGCTGCTCCCAGCTACTTGCAACCGAATGACATTAGCCAATATCTCCGGTCCCAGACACAAACTTAGGAACTTCCGTCTTGCAGTGCCCAGTTATGCCCCATGGACGCTGCAAGCTTATATGAGTTCGTCAATTTAACAAAGAAATTGATGTACCAGGCTTGTTATCCCAAGGGGAGTCTCTGACACGCTTCAAACCAAACGCACTGCTTCCGGTAGAATAAACAAACAGATTTATTAACTATAAAGGTAGATTTAAGTGATTTTTAAGTCAAAGCACAAGAAGTCAGATTTGGTCAAATGAAATAAAAGCAAAACTCATTCTAAGCTGATCTTAACACTTTCTGTGCCCTTACGAACTTAGATGCTTCTCACCACAGGCTGGCTGGTTGCCCTTCAGCCAGGCTCTCCCCTTTGATCAGTCGCTTTGTGTGGTGTCTGTACATGTAGGTGGAAGAGAGAGAGCATGGAAAACATCTCTCCCTTTTATCATGTTCTTTCTTCCCTCTTGGCATTGCCCCCCACCCCCCGCCCCCTTCAGAGTCAGGTGAGCATTACCTCATTGTAGTCCCAAACTAACCAAAGGAAGGTGTGTGGGGGGGGTGACTCACTTGAGAGTCCAACAGATCCTTTGTTGCTGCCTAGGCCAGTGTCCTTTGTTCCTGTGAGGCTGGGCTGGGTTTGTCCCATCCATGCCCTGATGAGGTGTGAACTGCTCTCTGTTCTTGGAGAGTTTTGCCTGGGCTGTTTTTAAGCCATGAGGACACATTTTCAGCCTCATAACTAGATACATGAAATTACAACCTATAACATTACTATAACAACAACAGTTACTACAACATTACTACAACAATAATGCTCCATCTCCACCCTCTGACAAACAGAGTCTAGGGACACTATTCCTTACCCATCCTTGCTAATAGCCATTAATGGACTTAACCTCCATGAATTTATCCAGTTCTCTTTTAAACCCTGTTATAGTCCTAGCCTTCACAACCTCCTCAGGCATGGAGTTCCACAGGTTGACTGTGCACTGTGTGAAGAAGAACTTCCTTTTATTTGTTTTAAACCTGCTGCCCATTAATTTCATTTGGTGGCCCCTAGTTCTTATATTATGGGAACAAGTACATAACTTTTCCTTATTCACTTTCTCCACACCACTCATGATTTTATATACCTCTATCATATCCCCCTTTAGTCTCCTCTTTTCCAAGCTGAAAAGTCCTAGCCTCTTCAATCTCTTCTCATATGGGACCCATTCCAACCCCCTAATTATTTTAGTTGCCCTTCTTTGAACCTTTTCTAATGCCAATATATCTTTTTTGAGATGAGAAGACCACATCTGTACGCAGTATTCAAGATGTGGGCATACCATGGATTTATATAAGGGCAATAAGATAGTCTCCGTCTTATTCTCTATCCCTTTTTGAATGATTCCTAACATCTTATTTGCTTTTTTGACTGCTGCTGCACACTGCGTGGACGTCTTCAGAGAACTATCCACGATGACTCCAAGATCTCTTTCCTGATTAGTTTTAGCTAAATTAGCCCCCATCATATTGTAAGTATAGTTGGGGTTATTTTTTCCAATGTGCATTACTTTACATTTATCCACATTAAATTTCATTTGCCATTTTGTTGCCCAATCACTTAGTTTTGTGAGATCTTTTTGAAGTTCTTCACAGTCTGCTTTGGTCTTAACTATCTTGAGCAGTTTAGTATCATCTGCAAACTTTGCCACCTCACTGTTTACCCCTTTCTCCAGATCATTTATGAATAAGTTGAATAGGATTGGTCCTAGGACTGACCCTTGGGGAACACCACTAGTTATCCCTCTTCATTCTGAAAATTTACCATTTATTCCTACCCTTTGTTCCCTGTCTTTTAACCAGTTCTAAATCCATGAAAGGATCTTCCCTCTTATCCCATGACAACTTAATTTACTTAAGAGCCTTTGGTGAGAAACCTTGTCAAAGGCTTTCTGGAAATCTAAGTACACTATGTCCACTGGATTCCCCCTTGTCCACATGTTTGTTGACCCCTTCAAAGAACTCTAATAGATTAGTAAGACATGATTTCCCTTTACAGAAACCGTGTTGACTTTTGCCCAACACTATATGTTCTTCTATGTGTCTGACAATTTTATTCTTTACTATTGTTTCAACTAATTTGCCCGGTACTGACGTTAAACTTACCGGTCTGTAATTGCTGAGATCACCTATAGAGCCCTTTTTAAATATTGGCATTACATTAGCTATCTTCCAGTCACTGGGTACAGAAGCCGATTTAAAGGACAGGTTACAAACCATAGTTAATAGTTCCGCAATTTCACATTTGAGTTCTTTCAGAACTCTTGGGTGAATGCCATCTGGTCCCGGTGACTTGTTAATGTTAAATTTATCAATTAATTTCAAAACCTCCTGTAATGACACTTCAATCTGTGACAATTCCTCAGATTTGTCACCTACAAAGGACGGCTCAGGTTTGGGAATCTCCCTAACATCCTCAGCCATGAAGACTGAAGCAAAGAATTAATTTAGTTTCTCTGCAATGACTTTATCGTCTTTAAGTGCTCCTTTTGTATCTCAATCATCCAGGAGCCCCACTGGTTGTTTAACAGGCTTCCTGCTTCTGATGTACTTAAAAAACATTTTGTTATTACCTTTTGAATTTTTGGCTAGCTGTTCTTCAAACTCCTTTTTGGCTTTTCTTATTACATTTTTTACACTTAATTTGGCAGTGTTTATGCTCCTTTCTATTTACCTCACTAGGATTTGACTTCCACTTTTGAAAAGATACCTTTTTATCTCTCTCTGCTTCTTTTACATGGTTGTTAAGCCACGGTGGCTCTTTTTTAGTTCTTTTACTGTGATTTTTAATTTGGGGTATACATTTAAGTTGGGCCTCTATTATGGTGTCTTTGAAAAGTGTCCATGCAGAAAAGGACCTAAGGGTCACAGTGGATGAGAAGCTGGATATGAGTGAACAGTGTGCTCTTGTTGCCAAGAAGGCTAACGGCATTTTGGGCTGTATAAGTAGGGGCATTGCCAGTAGATCGAGGAACGTGATCGTTCCCCTTTATTCAACATTGGTGAGGCCTCATCTGGAGCACTGTGTCCAGTTTTGGGCCCCACACTACAAGAAGGATGTGGAAAAATTGGAAAGAGTCCAGCGGAGAGCAACAAAAATGATTAGGGGGCTGGAGCACATGACTTATGAGGAGAGGCTGAGGGAACTGGAATTGTTTAGTCTCCAGAAGAGAAGAATGAGGGGGGATTTGATAGCAGCCTTCAACTATCTGAAGGGGGGTTCCAAAGAGGATGGAGCTCGGCTGTTCTCAGTGGTGGCAGATGACAGAACAAGGAGCAATGGTCTCAAGTTGCAGTGCGGGAGGTCTAGGTTGGATATTAGGAAACACTATTTCACTAGGAGGGTGGTGAAGCACTGGAATGCGTTACCTAGGGAGGTGGTGGAGTCTCCTTCCTTGGAGGTTTTTAAGGTCAGGCTTAACAATGCCCTGGCTGAGATGATTTAGTTGGGTGTTGGTCCTGCTTTGAGCAGGGGGTTGGACTAGATGACCTCTTGAGGTCCCTTCCAACCCTGATATTCTATGATTCTATGTTTCTATGATTCTTACATACAATGCAACTCCTCCACCTTTCCTCCCATGCCTGTCCTTCCTGAACAGTTTATATCCATCCATGACAGTGCTCCAGTCATGTGAGTTATCCCACCAAGTTTCTGTTATTCCAATCACATCATAGTTCCTTCACTGTGCCAGGACTTCCAATTCTTCCTGCTTGTTTCCCAGGCTTCTTGCATTCATGTACATGCACCTCAGATAACTAGTCGATTGCCCTGCTTTCTCAGTATGAATCAGGAGGCTTCCTGTCCTGTACGCTCCTCCTTGTGTTTCCTCCCGGTATCCCTCTTCCCCACTTACCTCAGGGCCACCATCACCCGGCGAACCTAGTTTAAAGCCCTCCTCACTAGCTCTTCCTTCTCTTTGTTAGGTGGATCCCACAATCACTTTATAAGGATGAACATGGGGTGCAGGGTGTTCCCACGAGGTACAGAACATCACAGACCCTGCTTCCTGAAATTGACATGGCTGCCTGGCTCCCAGTGGGAGCAAGTGCAGGGATGGAGAGGGAAGAGGGCAGGAGCCCAGGAGCCTGTAGGTCAGCCAGGCTCCTGGCAGGGAGCTGCCAGTGGAGCTGAGAGACCATGCTCTCAGCTCCTCACACTGCCCCTCTTCAGCTGGTGGAAGAGCTCCTGGTGAGGACGCACGCCCCTGACCCAAGGAGGGTAGTGTGCTGGCTGTAAATCAACCTAATATAGGTCAACTTAAGTTTCTAATATAGACATGCCCTAAGCTGCCTTACGCTGACCTAACTGTGTAATGCAGCCCAGTCTTTTCTCTTTCCCCCGCATTTTTTCTCTTCCTTCTGGCATGATGACTCATGGTTATTCAGCGTGAAATAACTGCTTTCTCAGTTTTCCAAGACTGAGGGAATGTTTTCACTAGCAACATTAAAGCGCTGCCATGGCAGCGCATGGGTGTGTAATCGCAGCACCAGCCATCTCTCTCCCAGCGCTGTAAAAAAAACACCCACACGAGGGGAGTTGCTCCCAGCACTGGTGCATGGTCTACACTGGCACTTTACAGTGCTGAAACTTGCAGCGCTCAGGGAGGTGTTTTTTCACCCCCCTGAGCGAGAAAGTTGCAGCGATGTAAAATGGCAGTGTAGACAAGGCCTGGGGACTACAGGCCAGTCAGTCTCACCTCAAGGAATCAATTCTGAAGCACTTAGAGGAGAGGAAAGTGATCAGGAACAGTCAGCATGGATTCACCAAGGGCAAGTCATGCCTGACTAACCTAATTGCCTTCTATGAGGACATAACTGGCTTTCTGGATGAGGGGAAAGCAGTGGACGTGTTATTCCTTGACTTTAGCAAAGCTTTTGATACGGTCTCCCACAGTATTCTTGCCGGTAACTTAAAGAAGTATGGGCTGGATGAATGGACTATAAGGTGGATAGAAAGCTGGCTAGATCGTCGGGCTCAACGGGTAGTGATCAATGGCTCCATGTCTAGTTGGCAGCCGGTATCAAGCGGAGTGCCCCAAGGGTCGGTCCTGGGGCCGGTTTTGTTCAATATCTTCATTAATGATCTGGAGGATGGCATGGACTGCACTGTCAGCAAGTTTTCAGATGATGCTAAAGTGGGAGGAGTGGTAGATACGCTGGAGGATAGGGATAGGATACAGAGGGACCTAGACAAATTAGAGGATTGGGCCAAAAGAAACCTGATGAGGTTCAACAAGGACAAGTGCAGAGTCCTGCACTTAGGACGGAAGAATCCCATGCACTGCTACAGACTAGGGACCGAATGGCTAGGCAGAAGTGCTGCTGAAAAGGACCTAGGGGTTACAGTGGACGAGAAGCTGGATATGAGTCAACAGTGTGCCCTTGTTGCCAAGAAGGCTAATGGCATTTTGGGCTGTATAAGTAGGGGCATTGCCAGCAGATCGAGGGACGTGATCATTCCCCTCTATTCGACATTGGTGAGGCCTCATCTGGAGTACTGTGTCCATTTTTGGGCCCCACACTACAAGAAGGATGTGGAAAAATTGGAAAGAGTCCAGCAGAGGGCAACAAAAATGATTAGGGGGCTGGAGCACATGACTTATGAGGAGAGGCTGAGGGAACTGGGATTATTTAGTCGGCAGAAGAGAAGAATGAGGGGGCATTTGATAGCTGCTTTCAACTACCTGAAAGGGGGTTCCAAAGAGGATGGATCTAGACTGTTCTCAGCGCTACCAGATGACAGAACAAGGAGTAATGATCTCAAGTTGCAGTGGGGGAGGTTTAGGTTGGATATTAGGAAAAACTTTTTCACTAGGAGGGTGGTGAAGCACAGGAATGAGTCCCCTAGAGAGGTGGTGGAATCTCCTTCCTTAGAGGTTTTTAGCCCTGGCTGGGATGATTTAGTTGGGAATTGGTCCTGCTTTGAGCAGGGGGTTGGACTAGATGACCTCCTGAGGTCCCTTCCAACCCTATGATTCTATGATTTTCTTTTCGGCTTCAATGACTTTCCATTTACTTTAATGGCCCATCATTGTGTCTTCCTGGCTGGACAATGGATGGGTACTTGATATTGGTTTTGTGTAAACAACTAGCTGGGGGGGGGGGTGCCCTGCCAGGAGCGGCGCCAGAGTTTTTGCCGCTCTAGGCGGCAGCACTCCTCCTCTGAGCATTCAGCGGCAGGGGTCCTTCTGCTCCGCGTCTTCAGGGCACTTCGGTGGCGGGTCCCAGAGTAAGTGAAGGACCCACCACCGAATTTCCGCTGAAGACCCGGAGCGGAAGGAGCCCCCCACCGCTGAATTTCCGCCAAGGACGGCAAAATGCCGCCCCCCAAATCGTACCGCCCTAGGCGACCACCTAGGGTGGCCTAATGGAAGCGCCGGCCCTGTGCCCTGCCCTGCTTGATTGCTTCACTGCCTGGGGTGAGGTGATGCTGTAGCTGCACCACAGTTACATTCACAGCCATAACCTGGCTATAGATCTCTTAATGACCACCAAGTTAGGAACATTACAGGCTTTCATAAAAGATCTTGCTTGACATATATTTACACACAATGTCATTGCACACAACCAGTTGATTCAATTGCTTATTCTTTAGGGTTCAGCCCTCTTGTTCTCCCCTTGGGGTATGTGACAAGGTGTACATACCCCATGCTGGACCAGAAGGGGTTAAAGGGCAATACTGGGCCCAGAGCACGGGCCGACTGGAGAGGAAACGTACAAGGGCGCAACCTAGCTCAGCAGGGGGAGGCTGGGGAGGAAGATGGACCTACTCTGAGGGTACCAAAGAAGCCACCCATGAGAGAGACAACTGCGCGCTGAGCCCATTGGGGCTGAAGCTTTAGTTATCTTTCCTTTTCTTTTGCTATCCTATATTGGACTTGGAGGTGTGGAGGAGATGGAAGTGACCCAGTCAGGCAGCTCCAAGGGCACTCCAGAGTTCTGGACATTGTTGTCTCTCATGGGGCTCTGGGAGTGGGAGGGCCTGGGCTCCCCTGCCAACTGCATTTAATAATAATAATAATAATAATAATATATGGAGATATCCGATCTCCTAGAACTGGAAGGGACCCTGAAAGGTCATCGAGTCCAGCCCCCTGCCTTCACTAGCAGGACCAAGTACTGATTTTTGCCCCAGATCCCTAAGTGGCCCCCTCAAGGATTGAACTCACAACCCTGGGTTTAGCAGGCCAATGCTCAAACCACTGAGCTATCCCTCCCCCTTTATTTGGTGCATAAATCTCATTTCTACCCCCGCCAAGAAAGGGGAGGGTGAGGATGTTGAAAACCCTGAAGTGAAGCCACATCCACAGTAAGGAACTGGACTGAAACCCCTTCCTGCTGGGAGGTTTGAGACTGGAAACTGGGTGTGCTACCCACTAGGCCACCTGGTCTTCTGGGGACTCTGTTACATCTGGTGGAGAATGCAGGCACACTAGGCACTGATGGTAGGCCAGAGAAAGAGGGAGATAAAAACCGAAAACCAGAGGTGGATTTTGAGAAACTGCTGAAGTGGGTTTTCCTGAACCATCAGCAGCAGGTGGCCCAGCAGTGGGAGGAGCAGCTGATTAAGGAAATGGTAGAAGCACAGCAGTGGCTCATCCAGCAGATGGCGACACTCCTACAGCCATGGAGTCTAACCATGGGAAGGGGAGCTGCTGACCCAGTACCAGCCATCCAAGTAAAGCTGACAACAATGGGTCCCGTAGACAACCCAGAGGTATTCCTTGCCACATTCGAGAGCCCGATGCCTCAAGGGAAATTGGGCCAACCTATTGGCCTACTACTTGACAGCATGCTGGGCCAGGCAGCATACTGGGGCCTCAGTGCGGCAGCTGCACAGGACTACACTCATGTCAAGGCAGCCATCCTAGACACCCTTAACATCTCACCTGAAACCTACCAGTAGCAGTTCTGCAGCGAGAAATTCCCAGCCAAAGCCGGACCCCGGACTGTCGCCCATAATCTGAAGGATCTTGGCTGGCGCTGGTTCCAGCCCAAGGGATGCCTAGGAGTTCAGGTAGCAGGGAAGAGCGTCATGGAGCAGTTCACCCAAGTTCAGTGGCCCCATTTCGAACTGGTAGAGGAGAGGGCATATCGGGTATTGAAAGATCCCAAGATGGGGGAGGTAAGAATGCAGCTCTGAGGGCCAAGGAAATTTCAAAGAGGGGTGCTTCAGCTGGCCATGCAGCACCATGTCGGGGTCATTGGGGTGGGAGAAGACTCGTAACAGAGTGACCATGAGGTTCTACTGGCTGGGCGTCCATCCAGAGGTGTGGGACTATTATGCATCATTCCCTGAGTGCCAGTGGACAGGTCAGAAAAAGGTTCCCCCCAGTACCACTACCCATTGTAGGGTACCCTCTGATCTGGGGGGCCCATTAGAGAAGTCTGCAGTGGAGCACAAATATAGCCTTGTAATTTTAGACTATGCTACCAGCTACCCTGAGGCCATTCCCATTCCCAGCAATGGTGGCTGTCAATGCTAATGAACTCACAGAAGTATTTGCCCAAGTGGGGCTCCCCAGAGAAATACTAAGAGAGCAAGGGAGAACTTCACCTCCGAATTGATGAAGGAGCAATGCATGATGTGCCGGGTCTCAAAGCCGGGCCTGGGAGGCCCAGACAGCTGCTGCATCCTAGCCTCCACCCAGAGTCCACTGAACCCACGTGGGCCAAGGAGCTACTAGGGCTATAACCTCAGCCAAGACTCCACCCATGGGAGCCCTGATTGGAGGCTCGGCTGGCTCCACCATTTGGTCCAACCATGCTAAGCCAGAAGGAAGCACAGGAAGCTTGTCTGAGAAACAAGGTGGTTTCCTGTTGTGGCTACATTGGACACTGCTTGTGCCTGTCTCCTGCACTGCTCCCGGCTCCTACCTTTGCTCCTGCCTTATGTCAACCTAACTGGGTAGTGTAGACCAGGCCTTAGGTTGACCTAATTATGTCAGTGTCTACACTACAGCCTTGATCCCGCCGATGTAAGTGCCCTACTACACCGACATAATAACTCCACCTCCACGAGAGGCGTAGGGCTTATGTCGGTGTCGTTAGGGGGACGCAGTGTCTGTGTAGACACTGTGTTCCTTACATGGGCTCTGAGCCATGAAGTTGACAAGAAAGCCCTGCTCCTGGCTCCCCAGCCGGGCTGCTGCACACTCGGTCCTCACCTATCCTCCAGTTCCTGCCCTCACACCTCGCCTCCAATCCTCGGTGACCAGTCCTGGCTCTGGCCTCTGACTTCTGACATTTGGTATCTGACCCCGGCTCTGACCCTCAACTTCGATGTCCAGTTCTGACTTAGGCTTGACCCCCTGGTTCTGATAACTGGCAGTTGACTCTGGTGCCCTTGGCTTTATTCCCCAGCCTGTGTGGCTGCTCTGCCCACCGAACCTGACTCCTGCTCTGACTCCTAGGCCAGACAGCCTATATCCCAGTCCATAACAACCTGGTGCTCAGACACCTCCTGGTTGCTGCACAGCTGCTCTCTGATCAGCTTCTATCTGAGCAGCAGTCTCCTGTGGGAAAGTAAGGTCTGGCTGGACAAGGGTCATTCACAGCCCTGATTAATCTTCAGAGTAGGCCCATCCTGTGTACTGAATGAGGCAAGACTCCTGTGGAAAAAATAGTATGTGATCAGGTAATTAAAGCCTATCATAATGGATATGGGCACAGGGGTCGAATTAAGATTGCAACAGGCATTCTGGCATTTCCTACCTTTGGAGTGCTTGACTTTGCCACCTCTAATGTTCTTTTAATGTCATTTTCTGCACGTAATTATTAAGATCTGATTTTCCAAGCCCTATTTCTTGGGAGTATTTTGTCTTCAGGCACAGTCCCACTGAAGTGGATGGCATTACTCAGATGAGTAAAAGTGCACAACTGAATCTCTGATGTGCAGTTATTTTTAAAAGAGCCATCAGTGTCACCGATAAAGTGATATGGCAGCTATTGTGCCTGGATTTCAGGTTCCTCACTCACTATTTATAAGTGATGGTGCTTCCCGGATCTTCACAGACAGACGGGCTGCCTTTTTTATTGTAATTGAGTCTGGATTTCCTCTTGCTTTTCTCTTCCTAGTGAAATTAAACCTGGATTTATATCGCTCCCCACACATCTCCCCAAAGCGCATCAGTCCTGTTACTATGAACATTGTGGAAAGCAACGCTGCGGAAAACAATCTGTATCTGTGCTGTGTGAAGGATAAAGGCAGCCCTGTGCTGCAGCTGGAGGTGAGTGGGATTAGCAGACCTTTAGCATCATCACAAACTCCACAGTGACTGAAATTCAATCCACATCTCTGGTTTTTATTGATACCTTTACATGGGAGTCACTGTTTTCCCCCCGATACGGTTTATGATTACTATTATCATTTAGTGCTATTACAGTAGCACCTTGATTCTTCATTCAAGATCAAGGCCCTGTTGTGGTAGGCACTGTGCAGTCACGTAATAAGAAGGTTCCTTCCTCAAAGATTTTATCATCTAAATACAGAAGACAAAGAGTGGAAGGAGAAGCAGAGATAGGAAGTGACTTGCCCAGGAACCCAGGTCTCCTGAATCCCAGTCCATCGCACCACACTAATTCATTAGATCATGTTGTCTCTTGTGCCCTTGGGGTATGTCTATACTGCAGCTGGCAGCGAGCCTCCTTGTGTGGGTAGACAGACTTGCCCAAGCAGTGCTTGAGCTACTCCGCTAAAAAAGGGAGCTCGGGCCTCCAAACCCAGCTGCTCCCCTGGTTCTGAGCCCAGGTGGCTGTGGATTGCCACGGGCACGCAGGGGCGAAAGAAAATGCAGGCCTGTTATTTACCAGGCTGCACGTGGCAATAGACTATATTGGTAAGGGATGCAAGGAGAGTATGGGTCACGATGCAAACTGCAGACACACACACACACACAAACAACTAAAATTAATCAATTTAAAATTTTATTGGGGATAATTACAAGGGGTAAGGGAGCAGTGTTTGATTAGCTAATAGAGTTAATGAAACTTAAAACACACAATGACTAAAATATCTACTAACAATATTTATAAACAAAGATGCAGCATTTAGTAATAACTGATACTTACAAATACAAACCAACACATAACGACCGGCAAACGTAGACACTCTGTTTGAAACACGTGAGCTGAGAGAGAGGCTTCGAGGTGATCAGGCTCGGTTACGGGTGTACACAGGATACACAGGATTCGTTTTTCTTTCTCCTCTCCCTGCCTGCACATGGCAGGCAGGCCCATAAAGTACCAACTATGACATCATAGAAGTGTCATAGGGGACGGGGCCCAAAACCTGTTTGTGTTCATTTCTGATTGGCACAAGCAAAGTTTACACCAAGTAGGGGAGCAGGTGCCTCAAAGTCTGGCTTCGCCCCCAAAAGGTGAGGAAATGCATATTGTTTTAGAATGCGTGCAACACTGAATGACATAAGAAGAGGCCAGGGCAATACCGGTATGGGCAAGTTTTACAGGATGCAGACAGGAACTCATCTCAACAGTGGCTAGCCCAAGTCTCTGAGGTGCTGCCATGTCCACACAGTTATTTTTAAAGTGGTAGTTTGAGCAGAGCTAGTGCAAGCCTATCTACCGTACTGGTGGGCTTGCTCCCAGCTGCAGTGAAAACGTATCGTTAGTGATCAAGGATTAAAACTGCAGCCATGCTTTTGCAGCTTCCATGTAGTTATTGTCTACCGTTGGGCCTGATCCCTCTTACATTGAAATCCCATTCAATAGGAGCAGGAATAGGTTCCTTGTTTGGTGGACAGTCTTTCTCAGGTGTATGAAACACCTGTGGTGTCTGGGCCAGATTCTCCTGTCTATGTGCACCAGATGTTTTCACTACCCTCAGAGGGCCAGCATTTCACACCCACTTTTCACTGGTGTAAATGACAGCCCAAAGTGGAAGGCAGGGGAGAGTCAAGCTCAGTGCTTCCTTGGAGCAAATTCTGCTCAGGGATAGATACCCACATAACAGTTGCACAGGCACAAATGAGAGTGGACACTAGCTCTGTGTCCTAATTAGAAGCCCCTTCTCATATTCATCCCATTGCAGGATGAAAGCCTTCCAAAGAGCATCCCTGTTTCTAACTGGCCTCTCTTATTTCTCACAGAAGGTGAAGGGGCCTATGAAAGACATCAGGACCAAGGATCAGGAGTGTTTCATCTTTTTCAAGACCATTTCTGGTTCCACTTGCAGCTTTGAATCAGCTGCCCATCCAGGCTGGTTCCTCAGTACCTCAAAACTGAACGACAAACCTGTCAGGATGGTGAATCAAACCGGAGAGCGGGCCATCACTGATTTTTATTTGGTTGAAATCTAATCCCTAGCCAGCAGTTACTGGTTTAGAACTAAATGCTTGTAGGTACTACATGCAGTAGGAGCATAACTATTTATGGGAGCTCAGCAATTCCATATTAATTCAGTTTTATTAATTCTGTTTTTAAAATTAATTTATTAATTTATTTATTAATTTAAATTAATGAATTGAATTGTACTGTATGTATCTTGTGAACCTTGTAACCAATACTTGTAATCTCTCATAACTCAAGCCTGACCCCAGATGTACAGTACCTTCCTTCTTAACTTGTGTAAATTTGATTTTAAACATTAGCATTAATTCCATATTAATTCAGTTTTATTTATTATTATTATTATTATTATTACGGTAGCATCTAGAGGCACCAGCCACAATGGGATGTCTCATTACTTTAGGCACTATACATATAGTTTTATTCCCTGATCATTTATAGTGATGCTGTTAGATCAATTCCTGCCTCTAATATTGTTAGGTTTTGTGGGGTTTTAAATATTGTTTTACAAAATATCAACAGAAAAAAAATTGTCTTTTAAAATTCCAGTGGAAACAGGTTTTTTGGGAGGGTACTTATAAGCAAATAAACCAGCTCCTTCAGTATTTGCAACCAGAACTGGTGTCTAGGGAATTGAAAACCTGAAGAAGCAATTGGCTTGAAACTGATTTGTTACTAATGTGTAACTGACTAGTCTTTTCTTATTATCTGAACTGAAATGCAAAGAGAAAGTAAATAGCATGAATAGGAAGTTAGACTCTTTTACAGTTTCTTGCAGTTTGAGTAATCTAAGGTAGTGATATATTTATTACAAAATTGTCAATCCCAACAGTATGTGGGTTATAAAGTAGCCATGTTATGTTGTAGAAATTAAGTTACAGTAATTATAACTATAATTATAAGTGATTATATTATTATTTATTATTGTTTCTTTATTTTTTTATAAAGTTGGTATTTAAAAATTGTTAATTCCTTTTGTTCATTTTCGACTTGAATGGGGGGAGGTTGACCATACGCAATTCTTGCTGAAAATCCTTAGTGACTGAATTCTGGGTTTCCAGGTGCTTTTCTATGAGAGGTGGTTTTTCTTTAGGCTCTGGAGAAGGGCAATGAACTAAACTCTAGCCCAGGGGTTCTCAACCTTTTTCCTTCCTGAGGCCTCCCCTCCCCACCCCCCAACATGCTATAAAAACTCCCCAGCCCACCTGTGCCACAACAATTGTTTTTCTGCATATAAAAGCCAGGGCTGGCATTAGGGGGACGCAAGCAGGGCAACTGCATGGGGCCCCCACACCACGGGGGGCCCCGCAAAGCTAAACTGCTTTGGCTTCAGCCCCGGATGCTGAGGTCAGGGCAGCGCGGACTTTCTGCCCTGCGCCCCAATGAGTCTAATGTCAGCCCTGTTTGGCAGACCCCCTGAAACCTGCTTGTGGACCCACAGGAGGCCTCAGACCCCTGGTTGAGAACTGCTGCTTTAGCCCACACAAAGGTTACAGAGGCTGAAAGAAAAGTCCCCAAATCATGACAGTTGTGATAAAATTGCGAGAGGCCTGGTCTACACGAAAAAGTCAGGTCGACCCAGCTATATCACTCAGGGCTGTGAAAAATCCACATGCGAGTGGCATAGTTAAGCCAATTTAACCCCAGATGTAGACAGCATTCTTCTGTCGCCCAAGCTACTGCCTCTCGGGGGACAAAGGGAGATTAACTACACCGACTGGAAGGGATCTAGATAGGCCATGTCTACATGGAAGCACTACAGCACTGCGGCTGTGCCACTGTTGCGTTTTAAGTGTACAGAAGCCCAGAGTCGGCAGCACTGCTGTTATCTGTATGCAGTGGTGCCTGGACGTCCTAATCAGGATCATTGTACTAAGAGAGGGACTGGCATTGCCCCAGCAAGCTCCCAGGCTGTGTGTGTGTGTATCAGTTTTTTCTCTTCAGTGTGATTTGGTGGCTGACAGCCATGGGCGGCGGGTGAACCCCCACTTTGGGGAGACCCGCTGGCCCCGCCCTTTCCACCCATGGCCCCGTCCCCCGCACGCTGGAGCCCCAAACAACCCCTCCCCCCCATAAAAGAAAAAAGACCCAAGAAGCCCCGGCCCACCCTGACCCACTGTGTTCCCCACCAGCACCAGACTGAGATGCCGGCCCCAGTGCCGCCAAAGTTTGGCTGGCCCTAGCGCCCGGCCGAACCGCCAGCCCCACAAGCACTGGGCCAAGCCGAGCCAGGCCAGGCCAAACCAGCAGCCTCACCGAGTGCCAGGCTGGCCCCAGTGCACGGCCAAGCCGCCAGCCCCCCAGAGCACCAGCGTGGCCCCAGTGCCGCCAGAGTCGGGTTGGCCCCAATGCCCGGTCAAGTCAGCAGCCTCCCCAAGCTCCGGGACGAGCCGCCAACCCCCATGAGCACTGGGACAAGCTGGGCCGGGCCAGGCCAAGCCGGCAGCCTCCCTGAGCGCCAGGCTGGCCCCAGTGCTGGGCCGAGCCACCAGCACACACACCCTGACGGTCCTCCGACCTGCGAGAGTCAGGCTGGGCCAAGAGCCGCTGGCAGCCTCCCCAAGCGCCAGCTCCTCCCGACCCTGAAGGCCACCTACCTCTGCCGAGCTGCCAGCCCCAGTAGTGCCCGACCAAGCCTCCTCACTCCGCTGGCTCTCCGCGTTGCTCCTCACTCCCTCGTCCCAAGGAGGAGGGACGCGGGGAGCAGCAGGGACCTTGGGGGTGGGGGTGGAGAGGAGGAGGCGGTGGGGGTCTTGGAGAAGGGGGGGCCACTGCGGCCCAGTTGTCCTGCAGCAAGTCGGTGGCAGCGCCAGCGAAACGCAAAGCCTGGCCTATTATATCCGCCCCCCATGCTGACAGCATCCTCTGGAAAGGTTGTTTAGTGACCGTCTTGGTTGGCTCTGTTATCCCCAAAGGCTGCGTTAGCTGTCTGCATGGAGTGCGGCACGTTAACAGGTTTGTCACTGGACATTATGGAGTTTGATCAAGGGTGTGGTGGTTAATTCATGGGGATCTAGCTGTTGAAGAGAGCTGTGTGCCAGGCCAGTCTCCTTCGCCTCTGTGTAATGAGTAGGGTTGCCAGGCGTCCAGTTTTCGACCGGAACGCCCAGTCTGAAAGGGAACCTGGTGGCTCCAATCGGCACTGCCAAACAGGCCATTAAAAGTCCGGTCTGTGGTGCAGCGGGGGCCCAGGCCTAAGGCAGGCTCCCTAATTGCCCTAGTTCCTGGAGGTGGCTGCCAGTTCCTTGCAGCCGCTAGGTGCATGGGTGACCAGGGAGGCGCGTGCTGCCCTCGCCTGCAAGCACCGCTCCCTAGGAGCAGCAGGGACCAGGCAGACGCTTCCTGGGAGCTGTCGTAAGCACCGCCGGGACCCCGCACCCCGTCCTGCACCCCAACCCCCTGCCCCAACCTGGAGTCCCCTCCCACACCCAAACTCCCTCCCGAAGCCCACACCCCGCAACACCCTGCCCCAGCCCTGAGTCCCCTCCTGCACCCCAACCCCCCTCATCCCCAGCCCCACCCTGGAGCCCTCTTACACACCCTGAACGCAACATTTCTGGCCCCACACAGAGCCCACACCCCCAGCTGGAACCCTCCTCCCATGCCCCAACCCCCTGCCCCACCCCAGAGCCCCCTCCTGTACCCCAAACCCCTCATCCCTGGCCCCACCCCAGAGTCCACACTCCCAGCCAGAGCCCTCCCTCCCTCCCACACTTTGAACCCCTCAGTCCCAACCCGGAGCCCCCTCCTGCACCCCAAACCCTTCATCCCCGGCCCCACCCCAGAGCCTGCACCCCAGCCGGAGCCCTCACCCCCCCACACGCCAACACCCTGTCCCAGCCCGGAGCCCCCTCCTACACCCCAAACCCCTCATCCCCGGCCCCACCCCAGAGCCTGCACCCCAGCCCGAGCCCTTACCCCCCAACACCCTGTCCTAGCCCGGAGCCCCCTCCTGCACCCCAACCCCCTCATCCCCAGCCCCACCCCAGAGCCCGCACCCGCAGCCCTCATCCCCTTGCACCCCAACCCCCTACCCCACCCCAGAGCCCGCAGCCCAAACCCCTCACCCCAAACCCCTCATGAATGGGGGAGGCAACCTAGTGACAGATGATGTGGAAAAAGCTGAAATACTCAATGCTTTCTTAGCCTCGGCATTCACAAACAAGGTCAGCTCCCACACTGCTGTCCTGGGCAACACAGTATGAGGAAGAGGTGAGCAGCCCTCAGTGGTGAAAGAACAGGTTAAGGACTATTTAGAAAAGCTGGACATGCACAAGTCCGTGGGTCCAAATCTAATGCACCCGAGGGTGCTAAGGGAGTTGGCTGATGTGATTGCAAAGCCATTGGCCATTATCATTGAAAATTCGTGGTGATCGGGGGATGATTGGAAAAAGGCAAATATAGTGCACATATTTAAAAAAGGGAAGAAAGAGATCCTGGGGAACTACAGACCGGTCAGCCTCATGTTAGTCCCCCACAAAATCATGGAGCAGGTCCTCAAGGAAACCATTTTGAAGCACTTGGAGGAGAGGAAGGTGATCAGGAACAGTCAACATAGATTCACCCAGGGCAAGTCATGCCTGACCAACCTGATTGCCTTCTATGATGAGATAACTGGCTGTGTGGATATGGGGAAAGCAGTGGACAGGGCCCTCCTTACCCATACACAAACTACGCAGCTGCGTGCTGCTCCAGTGGCCAGCCCGATCCCCTGGCCAGCCAGGAAAGCTACCTCTGCGACCACTCCACCCCTTCCCCATAGCCCCCACCCCTGCCCCACCTCTTTCCACCCCTGCTCCGCCCTCATCCCACCCCCACTCTACCCCTTCCCCTGAGCTACATCCCGGGAGACTGCAGCAGGGGTTGGGCACGCCCTGCAATCACCGGGCAGCAGGAAGTGGAGCGACCCGGCCCCAACCCCCTCTGCTCCGCTGGCTCGTACTGGGGGATGTTTCCCCCTTGCCCCCCAAGCCCCAAGCCTGCTCTTGCCCCCCACAGACCTTCGGCACAGCCCCTCCCCCCGACAGAGACCTGAGGCCAGGCCCCTTTGCGTAGGGCACCACAATGCCTAGGGACAGCCCTGGCAGTGGACATGATATATCTTGACTTTAGCAAAGCTTTTGATACGGTCTCCCACAGTATTCTTGCCAGCAAGTTAAAAAAGTGTGGGCTGGATGAATGGACTGTAAGGTGGATAGAAAGCTGGCTAGTTTATTGGGCTCAACGGGTAGTGATCTACGGCTTGATGTCTAGTTGACAACCAGTATCAAACGGAGTGCCCCAGGCATCAGTCCTGGGGCTGGTTTTGTTCAACATCTTTATTAATGATCTGGATGATGGGATGGATTGCACCCTCAGCAAGTTTGCAGATGACACTAAGCTTGGGGAAGAGGTAGATATGTGGCTCTGGGAAGAAGGATAAAGGAGTTTAGCGTGCAAGTGGTGGTCTCGTCCATCCTCCCTGTGTAAAGAAAAGGCCCAAGTAGAGACCATCGAATCGTGGAGGTCAATGAATGGCTATACAGATGGTGTCGGAGAGGAGGCTTTGGATTCTTTGACCATGGGATGATGTTCCAAGAAGAAGGAGTGCTAGGCAGAGACAGGTGTTGTACTTAAAGTACTGCACAGGATCTTTTCAGGGTGAATAAGGCAAACCGCCACATTTATTGGTAATACATGTATCAATCAACAATATATGATATATATTACACTCATGAACTCACACACACACAAACACACTCTGTCTTCTTGTTGTTACCAATTAGTTGCTCCCCTTAACTTCACTGGCCAGGTGAGTTAGATGGGGGAGGGGTGAAGCCGGGCTTCTGCTGATCCGGATCGATGCTCCCGTGTTGACAAGACAAGACCCGGGGTCCTCTGCAAGACACCTCACATTTATAGCAGCTTCCCTCTCATGCAAATCTGTACCAGATTCAAAATCTGTATCTGTGTCCATTGGTCCTTTGTGCTGCTTCCTTCTGGGTGTTGTCCCAATGCAGTTCAAAGAGGGTGTTTTCAAAAGAAGGTGCTCGCTTCTAACTCCCAAGGCCCTCAATATGTCTGCTCTTCTTTAGTGAGCCCACTTGACAAGTTTTATTGTTTTGGGGTCTGGCTTCCATCCCCACTCCAACTGGAGGTGCTCGCCTTCCACACCTTGCTCATTCACACCTCGTTCATTCAACAGGGAGAGATTAAAAAGGGTGAGGGGAGAGATTTTATTCTACTCATAGCAAAAAGACATTTTTTTAACATTATACCAAGTCTCAATACAAAGTTTTCTATATAAGGATCTGATACAAAGTTGTATGAAAATAGAGGCATAATACAAAGTAATATGAAAGTTATGTGAAGATGCTTAATGCAGAGATTTTTCTACACGGACTCCACCTAACAAAGAGAGGGAAAAGCATCTTCACAAGCAGGCTGGCTAACCTAGTGAGGAGGGTTTTAAACTAGGTTCACTGGGGGAAGGAGACCAAAGCCCTAAGGTAAGTTGGGAAGTGGGATACCGGGAGGAAGTACGAGCAGGAGAGCACAAGAGGGGAGGACTCCTGCATCATACTAAGAAAGCAGGACGATCAACGACTTATCTTAAGTGCCTATACACAAATTCAAGAAGCCTGGGAAACAAGCAGGGAGAACTGGAAGTCCTGTCATAGTCAAGGAATTATGATGTGATTGGAATAACAGAGACTTGGTGGGATAACTCACATGACTGGAGCACTGTCATGGATGGATATAAACTGTTCAGAAAGGACAGGCAGGGCAGAAAAGGTGGGGGAGTTGCATTGTATGTATGAGAGCAGTATGGCTGCTCAGAGCTCCAGTATGAAACTGCAGAAATAGACCTAAGAGTCTCTAGATTAAGTATTAGAAGTGTGAGCAACAAAGGTGATGGGAGTCTGCTATAGACCACCAGACCAGGGGGATGAGGTGGACGAGGCTTTCTTCAGGCAACTAACAAAAGTTACTAGATCACAGGCCCTGGTTCTCATGAGGCACTTCAATCACTCCGATATCTGCTGGGAGAGCAACACAGAGAATCAAGGAAGTTTTTGGAAAGTGTAGGGGACAATTTCCTGGTGCAAGTGCTGGAGGAACCAACTAGGGGCAGAGCTCTTCTTGACCTGCTGCTCACAAACAGGGAAGAATTAATAGGGGAAGCAAACGTGGATGGGAACCTGGGAGGTAGTGACCATGAGATGGTTGAGTTCAGGATCCTGACACAAGGCAGAAAGGAGAGCAGCAGAATACAGACACTGGATTTCAGAAAAGCAGACTTTGACTCCCTCAAGGAACTGATGGGCAGAATCCCCTGGGAGAATAACATGAGGGGGAAAGGAGTCCAGGAGAGCTGGCTGTATTTTAAAGAATCTTTATTGAGGTTGCAGGAACAAATGTGTAGAAAGAATAGTAAATATGGCAGGCAACCAGCTTGGCTTAACAGTGCAAACCTTGCTGATCTTAAACACAAAAAAAAAGCTTACAAGAAGTGGAAGATTGGACAAATGACCAGGAAGAAGTATAAAAATATTGCTCAGGCATGCAGGAGTGAAATCAGGAAGGCCAAATCACACTTGCAGTTGCAGCTAGCAAGAGATGTTCAGAGTAACAAGAAGGGTTTCTTCAGGTATGTTAGCAACAAAAAGAAGGTCAGGGAAAGTGTGGGTCCCTTACTGAATGAGGGAGGCAAACTAGTGACAGAGAATATGGAAAAAGCTAATGTACTTAATGCTTTTTTTGCCTCTGTCTTCATGAACAAGGTCAGCTCCCAGACTACTGCACTGGGCAGCACAGTATGGGGAGGAGGTGAGCAGCCCTCTGTGGAGAAAGAAGTGGTTCAGGACTATTTTGAAAAGCTGAACGAGCATAAGTCCATGGGGCCGGATGCGCTGCATCTGAGGGTGCTAAAGGGGTTGGCGGATGTGATTGCAGAGCCATTGGCCATTATCATTGAAAACTCATGGCGATCAGGGGAGGTCCTGGATGACTGGAAAAAGGATAATGTAGTGCCCATCTTTAAAAAAGGGAAGAAGGAGGATCCAGGGAACTAAAGGCCAGTCAGCCTCACCTCAGTCGCTGGAAAAATCATGGAGCAGGTCCTAAAGGAATCAATTTTGAAGCACTTAGAAGAGAGGAAAGTGATCAGGAACAGTCAGCATGGATTCACCAAGGGCAAGTCATGCCTTATTAACCTAATTGCCTTCTATGTTGAGATAACTGGCTCTGTGGATGAGGGGAAAGCAGTGGACGTGTTATTCCTTGACTTTAGCAAAGCTTTTGATACGGTCTCCCACAGTATTCTTGCCAACAAGTTAAAGAAGTATGGGCTGGATGAATGGACTATAAGGTGGATAGAAAGCTGGTTAGATCATCGGGCTCAACGGGTAGCGATCAATGGCTCCATGTCACTGGCAGCCGATATCAAGCGGAGTGCCCCAAGCAAGGATCGGTCCTGGGGCCGGTTTTGTTCAATATCTTCATTAATTATCTGGAGGATGGCGTGGATTGCATCCTCAGTAAGTTTGCAGATGACACTAAACTGGGAGGAGTGGTAGATACACTGGAGGGTAGGGATAGGATACAGAGGGACCTAGACAAATTAGAGGATTGGGCCAAAAGAAATCCCCTGCTTCCCGCGAATCAAATGTTCAACAAGTGCAGAGTCCTGCACTTAGGACCGAAGAATCCCATGCACGGCAGCAGTTCTGCAGAAAAGGACCTAGGGGTTACAGTGGCCAAGAAGGTGGATATGAGTCAACAGTGTGCCCTTTGTTGCCAAGAAGGCTAACAACATTTTGGGCTGCACCACCCCAGCGCCCCCTCCTACACCCCAATCCCCTCATCCCCGGCCCCACCCCCAGAGCCTGCACCCCTTCCCACACCTCAGCCCTGTGAAAGTGAGTGAGGGTGGGGGAGGGCGAGGGAGGGGGGATGGAGTGAGCAGGGGCGGGGCCTCAGAGAAGGGGCAAGGCAGGAGTGTTTGGTTTTGTACCATTAGAACAGGGGTGGCCAACCTGTGGCTCGGGAGCCACATGCGGCTCTTCAGAAGTTAATATGCGGCTCCTTGTATAGGCACTGACTCCGGGGCTGGAGCTACAGGCGCCAACTTTCCAGTGTGCTGGGGGGTGCTCACTGCTCAACCCCTGGTTCTGCCACAGGGTCTGCCCCCACTCCACCCCTTCCCACCCCCTCCCTGAGCCTGCCGTGCCCTCGTTCCTCTCACCCCCGCCCCCCCCCAGCCTCCTGCATGCTAGGAAACAGCTGATCCGGGGGTGTGGGGATGGAAGGTGAAGGAGGGGCTACCGGTGGGTGGGAGGCGCTGGGAGTGGGGAGGGAGCTGATGGGGGACTGCTTGGGGACGTATTACTGTGGCTTTTTGGCAGTGTACATTGGTAAATTCTGGCTCCTTCTCAGGCACAGGCTGGCCACCCCTGTATTAGGAAGTTGACAAGTAACAGGGGGTAGCCGTGTTCGTCTGTATCCACAAAAACAACAAGGAGTCCGGTGGCTAGGGTTACCATATTTTAATTTTAAAAAAGGAGGACACTCCACGGGGCCCCGGTCCCGCCCCAACTCCACCCTGTTCCCCGCCCCAACTCCGCCCCTTCATCACCCCGCCCCTTCCCCAAAGTCCCCACCCCAACTCCGCCCCCTCCCCTGAACGCTCCGTCCCCCTGCTCCTCCCCCTCCCCTGCTTCCTGCGAATCAAATATTCGCGGGAAGCCTGAAACAGGGAGGCAACAGGGAGGCAGCAGGTAAGCTGGGGCTGGGGCAGTGGCAGGGCGCGTGGAGGCGCAGCCCAGTCCGGCCCCCCCGGCAGAGCGGCTCCCTCCGGCGGCTGGCCGGCCCCAGCCAAGAGGCTCTGGCCCTGGCGTTTCCTGCCCAGCTCGGCTTGGGCCCTGGGGCACCAGCCCTGGTTCCGGCCGAGCGGCTTCAGCCCGCCCTGTCTCCGGCAGCTCCAGCCCAGCTTGACTCGGGCCCCAGTTCCAGCCGAGCGGCTCCAGCCCGGCACCGGCCCTGGCCAAGCACCGCTGGCCCCAGCAACCCGGGCACTGCTGGCCCCAGCGGCTCGGGCACCCCTGGCCCCGGTCCCAGCGGCTCCGGCCCAGCTCGGCTTGGGCCCCGACTCTGGCCGAGCAGCTCCGGCCTGGCACCGGCACCAGCCGAGCACCGCCGACCCCAGCCCAGACCCAAGCCCCATGACCCCTCCCTCCCTATTTTCCCGGACATGTCTGGCTTTTGGGGATTCCCTCCGGATGGGGATTTGCGGATCAAAAAGCCAGACATGTCCGGGAAAATCCGGACATATGTTAACCCTACCGGTGGCACCTTAAAGACTAAATCAATCTGTTAGTCTTTAAGGGGCCACCAGAGTCCTCCCTGAGCATGCTCAAATAAACTTGTTCGTCTCTACGGTGCCACAAGTACTCCTGATCTTTTTATTAGAAACTTGGCAACCGTAGCAGCGATGCCGTGCCTTGGGTGTAGTGTACAGCGCCGAGCGCCCTGGTCCCGAGCTTGGCTTGCAGCCCCGCCCCACTCAGCCAGGGAGTTTCCTTCTAACCCCTCTGCCTCAGAAAAGATGCGGGAACGGAGCGCGCACCCCATGATTGACATCCCGCGGTCCCGCCCGCCGCGCCTCGCTAGCTAATCGCCTGCGCCGCGCGCCGCCTTCAAGCTCGTCTTCTCTTCTATTGGCTGCTTCGAACGCGGCGACGGCCAATGAGCGCGCAGGAACGGTTGGCTGCGGGAAGGGCGGGACAGGCAGGGCCGCTTTGCTGGGCTCCGGCGGAGAACTTGAGGGCGCCATGGAGCGAGCGCGGGCCACGGCCGCCCAAGGTGAGTGCGGGGTGGGGGCCGGGGGTGCGGGCTCTGAGATGGGGCTCCGGGCGGGGGGGGCGGTAGGAAGGAGCCCCCCTTCCTCAGGGTCCTGCGCGGCGCAGGCGGCCCCCTCCTCTCGTCGCCGGGGTGTTGTGCTCCTGACCCCCATCCCCTGTGCGGGGAGCGGGTCGGGGGGTAGTGGGGGGCGGGGTTAGGGGCAGCACTTTCCCTTGGTGTGTATAGGACCGGGGGCTCAAACTCAAATGACCATGAGGGCTAGTTCATTGGCCCAAGGGCTGCATTTGCTGACACCCCCTCCCCCTCGCTGCCCCCTGGCCCAGCCCCCACTCCACCCCTTCCATGAGGCCCCGCCTCTTCCCTGCCCCCATTCCAACCCCTTCCCTGAAATTCCCACCCCAACTCTGCCCCCTCCCTGCCCTCAGGGGGTGCAGGAGGGGTGTGGTGGGGGTTCAGGGCAGGGGGTGCAGAGAGGGCAGGGGGTGCAGGGTGTGGCAGGGGTGTGGCGGGGGCTGGGGTGAGGCAGGGGGTTGGATGCAGCAGGGGGTTGGGGTGCGGCAGGGGGTTTGGCTGCAGGAGGCGTTCCGGGGGGCGGGCTCCGGCCTGACCTGCACCGGGGGCAGGGCAGGCTCCCTGCCTGCCTGCCCTGTCCCTGCGGCCGAAACCTGAGGGACGAGGGAGGCAGGAAGCCTGCCCTGCCCCCGGTGCGCATCCGGCCGGAGCCGCTCTAGGTAAACGCTGAGGGAGGGCAGGGGGGCCGCGAGGAGCTCGCGGGCCGCAGAAAATAACCCTGGGGCTGCATGTTTGAGAGCCCTGGTATAGGAGATGCTGCAGCACACTACTGTACCCCTTTCTGAAGTTTGATTTGTCCTGTGTACCCCCAAATTTTACCTCACTTAAAAACTACTTGTTTATAAAATCACACAAAAAATATAAAGCTGTCACAGCCACACTATTACTGAATAATTGCTGACTTTCTCATTTTTACCATATAATTATAAAATAAATCAATTGGAATATAAATTTTACTTGCATTTCAGTGTATAGGATATAGAGCAATATGAATAAGTCATTGTCTATATGAAATTTTAGTTTGTACTAGGGCTGTAGGAGGTTAACTGATAAGTTTGATGCTTACTGGTTTCTGTTAATGGTTAAACTCTGGTTGCTTGGGGCTGCTGGCCCCACCTGCCCAGGGTCCCTCTGGGATGCCTAGTTTCCTGGGTAAACTTAACCATGTAACTGATAGAATTTTAATCGGGTACACAGTTACTGTTTTTACACATTACTTACATCCCTAGTTTGTACTGACTTTGCTAGTGTTTTTCATGAAGCCTGTTGTAAAACTAAGCTAATAGCTAGATGAGTTGAAGACCTCAATGTATCCCCATTGGGTACACGTACCCCTGGTTGAGAACCACTGCTCTAGTCTACACTGGTTCTCCACTTGCGAAGTAACTCCCTGCTCTCCACGTGTCAGTATATAATGCCTGCATCTGTAACTTTCACTCTATGCATCTGAAGAAGTGAGGTTTTTACCCACGAAAGCTTATGCCCAAATAAATCTGTTAGTCTTTAAGGTGCCACCAGACTCCTTGTTTTTGTAGATACAGACTAACACAGCTACCCCCTGATACTTGCTCTAGTCTAATGCCTCATTCTGTTTCTGCCTTGAATTCCCTTTATGCCAAAGGCCTGAGCACTAAACTGTTGGGTTTTTTTTGTTTTTGTTTTTTGCAATAAAAGCATTTGTGTGTGCTCTGCGGGACTGTAATACCTTCCCCTATATTCACAGTCAGGCACCCAAACTGCTGCACTAGGGCATTCTTTCCAGAATGGTGTTACCTCTTTATTTTATGGGGCTCAAATTAAGGGCATCTCTGTTTCCTTGTGTTTTGCCCCATCTGTCTGTCTGTATCACCTGTTGTCTCTAGTCTTATAGTATAGAAGAGAACTTCTTTTCCTAAATAAAGCATTGGCTATTTTGGTCATGAATGACACCAGTTGCTCATGGCTCCTTTTTGCTAGCCAGGAAGGGTGTGGGGCAAATTCACAGGTCTTGGATCTTGGAATGTACTGAACTCGGGAATACAGGTGAGCTGTTTGTTAGCAAGTATAGGCAGGGTGGATCCAGAGAAGCCTTCCCAAATATGTTTGATCTTTTCAGTGAGGTACGATGGTAATTCTTTGCAGAGCTTGGTGCTGGGTTCTGTTATGAAGTGGTTGCCACCTTGGATAGCTCCTTGGGGTGAGATTTGGCAGCTTGAGTGGAGGCTGATAGGAAGGTTCTCTTTGCCTGAAATATCGCTTGTATAGGCTGGAAGAAAGTCTTTGTTCCAAACTTTCTCAGCCTTTGTTTTCCTCCATCAATGCGCAAGTTTCTGACCATCTCTCTTCATTTGGTGCAAGGTGTCAGGAAAACCAAGGAGATCTGTGTGGATGATAAGTGTGGGGCTGTTTGGGGACCAGTGTGTCAGTGGTTGAGGCTAGTGTATAACATGGGAGCTAACACCTTCCAAATCCTAATCTAGACCAAACCATAGAGTTTGTCTTGACTAGGATTTAAACAGTTCTAAAAATCCAGTGCGTACAAGGCAGTGTATTATTTTAATGTTCTAGATGGTCAAGTTGAAACCTTGGGGTGAGCTACATTGAGATCAAGGTGTTAATCTGTGTAAGTACTAGGGAAAAGGTTGAAATTATATCAGGGCTAGTGAAGTATTCTTTGTAGTTCAATAGTCCTCACTGAGGTTTGTCTAAAGAGTTTGAAATTAAGCATTAGCCTACAAAGAAGAGAAAATTGTGCTCTTTTTGGTTAGTTTGTATAAATAAAGGTTAGGAGTTGTATATTTTTTCTGGTTGTCTTTTTAATGTTAGACATATCAGGTCTTATCTAGTCTATTTTTAGTAGAGGACTCTGGGTGACTAGAGAACTAGTGACTTAAGAAGATGAAAATTAAATATAACTGAGGGAGAAGAAATTTTAGGCAAGACTCACTGTGATGCTTTGTACCTCGGGGTAACACCAAGCACCCCCATGTTCATCCTTGTAAAATGATTGTGCGGTATCTAATGCACAGTTTGTTGTGTCAGGTGTCTTCGGAAGGCTCATGATGCACTGGGCATTGTTATAGTGATTGTTACAGTAACTGTTGTGATAATAATAGGTTATAATCTCATGTATATAGTTATGAGGATGAAAATGTGTCTTCATGGCTTAAAATAAGCCCAGGCAAAAACTCTCCAAGAGCAGAGAGACAGTTCACACCTCATCAGGGCATGTATGGGACAAAACCAGCCCAGCCACACAGGAACAAAGGACGCTGGTCTAGGCAGCAACAAAAGGATCTGTTGGACTCTTGAGTGAGTCGTTCCCTCCCCCCCCCCCCCCCTTCCTTTGGTCAGTTTGGGACTGCGATGCGGTAATGCTCACCTGACTCTGAAGGGATGGGGGCAAAGCCAAGAGGGAAGAAAGGACATGATAAAAGGAAGAGACATTTGCCATGTTCTCTCTCTCCCACCTACATGTACAGACACCACACAAAGCAACTGAAGCGCTGATCAAAGAGGAGAGTCTGGCTGAAGGGCAACTAGCCAGGCTGCGGTGAGAAGCATCTAAGGCCTTGGCTACACTGGCGCTTTACAGCGCTGCACTTGCTGCGCTCAGGGGTGTGAAAAAACACCCCCCCTGAGCGCAGCGAGTGCAGCGCTGTAAAGCGCCAGTGTAATCAGCGCCTGCAGCGCTGCACACTCTCTCGCAGCGCTGCAAGCTATTCCCCTCGAAGAGGTGGAGTACTTGCAGCGCTGCGAGACTACACTTGCGCTTCACAGCGCTGCCGCGGCAACGCTGTGAATCCGCGAGTGTAGCCAAGGCCTTAGTTTGTAAGGGTACTGGAATTGTTAAGATCAGCTTAGAATGCGTTTTGCTTTTATTTCATTTGACCAAATCTGACTTGTTATGCTTAGATTTTAAATGATTATAAGTCAGTCTTTCATAGTTAATTAATTTATTTGTTTATTCTACCTGAAGCAGTACATTTGGTTTGAAGTGTGTTAGAGACTCCCTTTGCGATAACAAGCCTGGTACATATCAATTTCTTTGTTAAATTGAGGAACTCATATAAGCTTGCAGCGTCCATGGGGCATAACTGGACACTGCAAGATGGAAATTCCTAGGGTTGTGTCTGGGACCAGGGATATTGGCTAGTGTCATTCAGTTGCACAATTCAGGCAGCAGCTTACATGCCAGAGGCTGGGCGTGAACAGCCTAGGAGTGGGGGTTCTCACAGCAGAGCAGGGTGAGACTGGCTCCCCGAGTCAAGGATTGGAGTGACCTAGCAGATCACCGGTCTGGATAACACCAGAGGGAAACGTCACTCACTTTGGGGGCGGGAAGCATCTTTATTATCTCATTTTATTTAACATGTTTATTATGCTAGTGCCTAGGGGCCAACCTCATTGTGCTAGGCACTGTACAAACAGTCATAGATGGCTTCTGCCCCCAAAAGCTTACAATCTAAATAGATAGGACAGACACAAGATGCGGCAAGGGGTATAACACACAAGCAGAGTGAACTATGTGATGGCAGCAAACGTCATGTTAGGCTTTGTCTACACTAGCACTTTTGTTGGCAAAATTCTGTTGGTCAGGGGTATGAAAAAAACCATCCCCCTGGCTGACATAAGTTTCACCGACAAAAGCGTTGGGATGGACAGCGCTATGTTGGAGGGAGAGTGTCTCCTGCCGACATAGCTACTGCCACTCATTGGGGGTGGTTTAATTAGAGCTGCTACACTGCAGACCTTTGCCTCTGTAAGGTCCGTAGTGTAGCCATAGCCTCAGTTCTCCTTTTTAGTTCAACCTTTGAAAGATTCAGCACAGCACCATCCTGCCCTGTACTCCCCAAATCACCCCAAACAAAACAAACCTTCATATGAAAGATGAGACCTTGCTTTGTTATGTCTTCTAGAACTCAAGTCTTACTTTCAGATGTTAGCTTTAATATTAACACCACAAACATGAACTAGTTTTATGGTGCATCGATTTCAGTGACATATTTCTAGGAATAGTGTCACCTAGTGCAGTCAGCAGAGAAGGGAGCCCAAGAGATTTGTTTTAGGGTAAAATAATTTAAATGTGAATTAAAACAAATCAGCCACTCTCATTAATATGTTATAAATATTAAGTCCTATGATTTTTTTAAAAATGTATATTGTACTTTACTGTGATCTCGTTGCAGAGGAGCGGCAGAAGAAGCTTCAGGAGTATTTAGCAAGTAAAGGAAAGCTGAAATGTCCAAATACAAAGTGAGTTTGAACAAATTTCTAATTGAATCCTGTCTTGCTTGCTAATACTTAACTTCAGAATTCTCAGTTAATGATTAGCTGAGAATTTCTGTTTCTCTGTGCTTAGCTGCCCCTATAATGACAAGAGGAACATATTTTAGTACCCTGGTTCTCAAGTTGTGGTCCCCACAGAGTTGCTGTCACAAAACAGAATCATCTCTTCTTAGTTATAGCCTCTTCAGGTATTTTTTTTTGTCTTTTTGTCCAATTAAAGGGATATAGTTGACTCAAATTACACTGGTCAGAATATGTTGACTATAGTTAGACCTAAGATTACTGTAACTGAAAAATTAATCACCCTGTGTATTTGACAAAAAAATCTTGTGTTGTCAGTTAGGCCCCAATTTTGGAGCAGGATTTCTGAGGACACTCTTATGCTCAAGGAAATCCTATTGGAGGACAGAGGCCTTGGTCAATTTCCCTTGTTTCTGTGGGGGTCTCTCACAGAAAAACATTTCATTTTTAAAAAATGAGGTTGTAAAGCCACAAATTGGCAGATGGATTTGTGTGGGTGGGAGCAGATGTGGAACCTGAAATTGTTCTTAATTCACCTTTTTTTTTTTTTTTTTAATTGACATTTTGTGGCTGATGCCAACATTAGAGGTAGTAAAAATATAGGGGAGTAGAATAGAGCAGGGGAATTTGCAGGTGATATGGGGAGATTTGGTGCTAATAAATTTGAAGTCATGCTCTCAAGGAGAGGAAGCAAATAGTTCAGATAGTGAGGTGATAGAGGCATTAGAGACTTTCTGATCTTGACTCTTTAATTCTGACCTAATGTTCAGTTGACAAGTACTAATGGCAAAGGCAGCCCTCTTTATTAAAAAAAAAAAAAAAAAAAAAAAAACTTCATATATGTTTGTGGGGTGATGAGGAATAAGGGCTGGGAGCCAGGGTTAGAAAACTGGCTCCCTGCCCTTCAAATATTGGCCAAATTGAATCCATATGTTGCCTGTGGTAGTGCAGGGCCTCAAGAGGGCTAAGTGGCTTGGCGGTTTCTAAAGATCAGAAATACAGCTTAGTAGGGAGGGGAGAAAATCCATAATCTTTCACTCACTTAGTCAGTGCACAGTTATGATCAGAAATATATTCTCTATCTAGGCCCTTGTATCTCACCATCCAAGTAGTATCTGAACACCTTACTAAGCAAAACTTAATCTCTATAGAAATTCCTGTTGAGCTGCTAATCTTTATTAATATTGCACTGCAGTTTGTCATGCTATCTGGAGTGGCTCCCGACTGGTGGTGTGTTCTATAATTAGGTTTCACCAAGCCAGTAACAACTGTGAACTCCTGGATCACTATACGAGTCTTATTATGGAGTCACAAACAGTCCCCTTAGAGCAGGAGTGGGGAACCTTTTTTTGTATTGGGAGCAGAAAAATCAGTCGTGGGCCACACACAGACCCGGTGGGGGGGAGCCCTCAGGGCTTTCCCCTAGGCTCCATGGTGGGGCCAGAAATTAGGGGTTCAGGGAGCGGGCTGGGGTAGGGGATTGGGGTGCAGGCTCTGGGAGGGGGTTCAGGGTGGGGGTGCATTTGCTGGAAGTGGCTTGAGGTGCAGGAGGGGGTGAGGGGTGTGGGCTCCAGCTGGGTGCCGCTTACCTCGGGTGGCAATGCAGTGGGCTCCCCTCCCTGCCCTAGCCCCGTGCCACTCCTGGAAGTGGCCATGATGTGGCCAGGCGGCTCTGTATGGTGCGGGCGGGGGTAGGTGCACATGGACTCGGAGCTTCCCTGATCACCCCTGTGCCTAGAAGGGACCACAGGGACAGTTGCCCGACTGGCCTGGCACCCTAGCTTCCCCCTGCAGTGGTGCGAGCCCCATGGGGGGGGCACCAAGGCTCAGGGCTTCCAGCCAGCAGCGCGGAGACTTGCTGTGGGCCAGATGAAATTAAGTAGGGGACTGGATTTGCCCCGTGGGCTGGAGGTTCCCCACCCCGGCCTTACAGTATGTCTACATTGGCAAGTTTTTGCGCCAAAAGTTATACCACTTTTATTAAAGTGCTTTAATTAAAAGTACTGTTACGTGTCCACACTAGCTCCTTGTGACGCTGGAGCAGCTGTGGTAGCTATTCCACTATGCAACTGGCCGTAGGGTGCTTTGGGAAGGGTTTGCAATGCCTCATGGGGCAGGTACAGCCTCACATGATGTAGGTTTCTCAATCCCATTGCCAGCTGCTTTTCAACTGAAGTGTGGTGGGGAGAGTGTGTGACAGCGAATGTGTGTGGGGGGCGGGGAGGAGACACTGTGTGTTGGGGGAGAGTGTCGCATGCTGTCTCATAAATTCAAACAGCCACCGGAAGTAACCAGTCCTGAGACACCGGGAGGGGGAGACCCCAACCTCGGCTCCCACCTCCCTCCATGGCTCTGCACAGCACAGTCTCTCTCACTGACACACACACACGCCTGCCTGCCTCTGTTCCTATGTCTCAGAGCAGCTCAGCAGCCCAGGCTGTCAGAACATCAGAAAGGAGCTTTGAAAGGGGAGGGACGTATGCCTGCAGGGCTGCTGAGTTCAAAACAATGAGTAGAGTGGTCACTGCAGGCATTGTGGGACACTTCCGTGGGCCAATTGCAGTGATAACAGCAATCAAGGCGTTCATACTGTCACTACAGCATTAAAGCCTCAGCACAAAAAGCCTTATGACTATTGTCAGGGTGGTTTTATTACAGAGCTGCAACTAAGGAGTTTTGGCGCAAAAAGTGACTTGTCAGTGTGGATGCCACTGTTGTTTCAGCACAAAAAGCTGACTTTTAGCGCAAAAACTTGCAAGTGTAGACCAGGCCTTAGATTCTCCAGTGTATCTTGCCACCTAGACAATATTGGACTTTGTGATGTAATTTTTGGTGTAGATAACCATTTTATCACATTTAGGTTGCTTCCAGTCCCAAGAGACTAGACACTTATCCTAAATCAACTGGTACTCTATCATACACCCAAGACAACGCTGGTAGTCAATTCTATAGTAAACTAAGTTTTATTAGCTAAGAAAAGGAAATAAGAGTTACAGAGAAGTTAAAGCAGGTAAAATATATGGACAGATAAATCACAGTTTGTAATTCCAAATGGTGGCAGTGATGTAATAAACTGCCAGTTTCCCAAAAGTCTTTTCAGGGTAATCAGATTGTTTCTGGGGATTTCTGCTTTGCATCTGGTACACTTCCCTGTAAGAGTCCAAACAATCCAGAGATGAAGGATCTTTCCTTGAATCCATACGTATTGCTTCTTCTCACAGAAAACAAGCTGACAGTGTCATTACCCACATGGGCTTTTCCTTTGATGACAGAGAGCGAGGAATGTATTTTAGGTCTTTGACCTCAGTCATCTCACACAATGACCACTTGCTTTGAAATTAGTACTTTTTTGTTAAAGTTCTTCTTTTGCATTTCACAAGGTGTCCTTGTCCTTTGATGGGTTATTTTGTTACAGGGATATACACAATGTAAATGTTTGCTACTACGTTAGAACAGGATACAGATAAGTGAAAACAATGCAAGTAACGTTCCATTAGTTCTCATGAAGTTTAAACACCAAATACACTCTCATACTGTGATGGGTTCCCTGGGGTGCAATCTGGAACTGGGGTACCGCTGAGCCCTCTGGATTACCAACCTGGGCTCCCTCTCACACTGTGATGCTGTCACAAACTGCAAATCTCTGCACTTAACACATCATCAAGCGGCTGGTGCTCAGTGGTCACCCTTTCAAAATCTTCAGCAAGACAGCTGTTCTTTAACAGAGAATATGTGCTGTGGTTTAAGCCGGTGGAGCTGAGGACCAAGTGGGGCCGCAAAGGACACATCACAGAGCCGCTAGGGAGTCATGATCACATGAAGTGTTGTTTTGATGGGCAGCTGAAATCCCAGGACATGGTGATGCTGAATCTGTACAAGCACGTCTTCCCTAAATGGACTTATGACCCGCATGTGCCAGAGCCGGTACCGTAGGTGAGAAACAAACAGCAGCTCCCCGTGCAGGAGTGGAGATGGAATAACCCTCCAGGCTTAGCATAGCTGCTTGGTTCGCACCTCCTGCACCCCACATGGGTGCTTGGCTGTTCCAAGCCTCGTGAGAAATAGGGAAAACTGCCCTGGACTTGTTAGTGCTGCGCCTTTCCTGGGGTTTGTGTCCAGCATTCATGCTGGCTGCTGCAGCATTAGATTTGGCTCACAACTGCCTATGCCCTGGCTTCCAATGCCAGTTTATTTCAATGGTAAATATATCTTCTCTTCAATTTAAAAAAAAAAAAAAAATCATAGGCAGGGACACACCCAGCTGTGATACATGAATGCTTTTGCTAACCACTCACAATAAAGAGGCTCCAGCCAATTCCCCACAGCTCCCCAGTCTAGGACCCCAGAACTGTCCCGTCTTGCCCTGGTCAGAAGCCTGACCAGTGTACGTTTATAACCCAGTCCACCCATTCCCTCAGTGTGGAGAGGACATGCACCAGCTCTTGTTCCTGAACAGATTTCCCAAGTACTTCATGCCAAAACACACTGTTTTAAGTAAAATATAAAACAGATTTATTAACTACAGAAATATTTAAATCAAGCATTGTCTCACCCTGATGGTATAGTTCCTTCATACGCAGGGGGTGGGATTCCTCTTTTCAGCCTCGGACCGCCTCCCCAGATCAGTATTTGTTCTACAGATGTGTTTCCAGGTGTTGAGTTGTGAGGGGAGTGAGGACAAGCGATGATGTCACTTCCCCCTTTTATAGCTTCTTCCAGCTTGCTGGAAAGATCCTTTGCTATGATGTGAGGCAAGCAGTCTCCATAGGTGCTATCTCTGAGAAGTCTCCATTGTATATGATTCCTGGGACAGGCCTTGTGAGTATGTATTCCCTTTAATGGGCCATTAGCACACTTGGCTCCTCCATTGTTGTACCTGAAAGGCTGGATGTGGGTGTTTCCAACTTCACAACAGTTTTCAGTAACACACACATAGCATAACTCCACGTACAATGATAGCACATACAGTTCCACAGGATATTAATGTTCAACAGATTAAGACTTTTAAAATGATACCTTACAAGGAATGCTTTGTACAAAACATATCATAATCATATCACCGTGGTAAATATGGAGGTGTCAGGGTGTTGCTTTAGGGTACAGAGTGTCACACATACATTTAACAATCACTTTGATCTATACTAACACAAGTGAATTGACCTGGGGCTCTGGCATAAGCTGGCACCTGGTCTGCCAGTGTCACACAGTTAACTAACTGGTTTCTGCTATTAAAAAGCTTCTCAAAAAACTACCAACACTAAAACTGCTTTTGAATTGTTGCCTAATGTTTAATCCTTCATTCAACATCCTGTTTGGTACATTGATATTTTGTTTGATTTCTATAGACCCTATTTAAAGGACCGGACCAATCAGCCAAATCCACAGTTACCACGACTTTCTAAATCAGGGCCTGTAAGTAGAAAAGACCTTTCTCTTATGATGATCTAGTTTGTACACTATGCTGGAATCAGCCCAGGCATGGTTAGGGGCTCTGTAGAAACACATAATAAGAGCCACACCACCAGGGGCTCATTCACCTGCACATCTACCAATATGATATATGCCAGTAATACCCCTCTGCCATGTACAGTGGTCAAACTGGACAGTCTCTATGCAAAAGAATAAATGGACACAAATCAGACATCAAGAATTGTAACATTAAAAAACCAGTAGGAGAGCACTTCAGTCTCCCTGGACACTCCATAACAGACTTAAAAGTGGCAATTCTTCAACAAAAAAACTTCAAAAACAGATTTCAATGAGAAACTGCAGAACTGGAATTAATTTGCAAACTGGACACCATCAAATTAGGCCTGAATAAAGACTGGGAGTGGCTGGGTCACTACAAAAAGTAATTTTCCCTCTGTTGTTACTCACACCTTCTTGTCAACTGTTGGGAAGGGACGACGTCCATCTTAATTGAATTGGCCTCATTAGCACTGATACTCCCCACACACACACACACACTTGGTAAGGCAACTCCCATCTTTTCATGTGCTGTACTTACTGTATTTTTTCACTCCATGCATCTGATGAAGTGGGTTTTAGCCCATGAAAGCTTATGCCCAAATAAATGTTAGTCTCTAAGGTGCCACAAGGACTCCCGGTTGTCTTTGCTGATACAGACTAACACGGCTACCACTCTGAAACCTAACAGAATAAAATGGGTTCCTTGCCCTAAAGAGATTGGTGTCAATGGAGTGCTAGCTAGCTTGGCATAGGAGGCAATTAAATACGAATCCTTTCTTACTAAATATATTAAAAATGCTGAAGACCTCTAGTCACTAAGCATTAAATGCAGACTTTGAAACATACCAATATGCTTGGTGTTTCAGCCACTACTAAAATAGAGTTATCTCTGGGGTGAAACATCAGCTGTCTACCAGGGCAGCAATACTGCACAGAAGTTCAGAACTGAAAGTGTGTACTACATCCAAACAAAACTCAACCACCTTCAGTTACTATTTTTAAATGTTTTTTGTTCTCCTTTGAGTGATTGTCAACATATATATTCCACTGTTGGTATGTGCATGCCTAGTGCACTTGAGATGGAGATTTTTGGTCAGCAGTACCCATTGGAATGGCGCATGTATGTATTGGGATAATACTCGTACAATGCATAAATCTCCAAGCTTTAAGAACTACCCTGTTTGCAAGGCTCTTGTGCCTCTTAATGATGTTGCCACACTCAGTGCCTCATTTGCTTAGAAGATGGGCACATCACAGACTTCTCTAAGTGCACTCAAAAGTTGAGTCTCATCTCAGGATGCACCTTATGGAGAGGTCCATGCATGTGGCCTCTGATATTGAAAACTTCAGGACAGCTGTGTCCGTTACTTTTTCATGTAGACAACTACCACAGGGCCTCTGCGATTGAGAATGTGTGTGGAAAGAGAGCCCAAGTGATTGCAAACAAGAAGGTGGTAAGGTGATACGGAATAGCCAGCATGGATTTGTAAAGAACAAATCGTATCAAACCAATCTGATAACTTTCTTTGATAGGATAACGAGTCTTGTGGATAAGGGAGAAGCTGTGGATGTGGTATACCTAGACTTTAGTAAGGCATTTGATACGGTCTCGCATGATATTCTTATCGATAAACTAGGTAAATACAATTTAGATGGGGCTACTATAAGGTGGGTACATAATTGGGTGGATAACCGTACTCGGAGAGTTGTTATTAATGGTTCCCAATCCTGCTGGAAAGGCATAACAAGTGGGGTTCCGCAGGGGTCTGTTTTGGGACCGGCTCTGTTCAATATCTTCATTAACGACTTAGATATTGGCATAGAAAGTACGCTTATTAAGTTTGCAGATGATACCAAACTGGGAGGGATTGCAACTGCTTTGGAGGGCAGGGTTATAATTCAAAATGATCTGGACAAATTGGAGAAATGGTCTGAGGTAAACAGGATGAAGTTTAACAAAGACAAATGCAAAGTGCTCCACTTAGGAAGGAAAAATCAGTTTCACACATACAGAATGGGAAGAGACTGTCTAGGAAGGAGTACGGCAGAAAGGGATCTAGGGGTTATAGTAGATCACAGCTAAATATGAGTCAACAGTGTGATGCTGTTGCAAAAAAAGCAAACATGATTCTGGGATGTATTAACAGGTGTGTTGTGAGCAAGACACGAGAAGTCATTCTTCCGCTCTACTCTGCGCTGGTTAGGCCTCAACTGGAGTATTGTGTCCAGTACTGGGCACTGCATTTCAAGAAAGATGTGGAGAAATTGGAGAGGGTCCAGAGAAGAGCAACAAGAATGATTAAAGGTCTTGAGAACATGACCTATGAAGGAAGGCTGAAATAATTGGGTTTGTTTAGTTTGGAAAAGAGAATACTGAGAGGGGACATGATAGCAGTTTTCAGGTATCTAAAAGGGTGTCATGAGGAGGAGGGAGAAAACTTGTTCACCTTAGTCTCTAAGGATAGAACAAGAAGCAATGGGCTTAAACTGCAGCAAGGGAGGTCTAGGTTGGACATTAGGAAAAAGTTCCTAACTGTCAGGGTGGTTAAACACTGGAATAAATTGACTAGTGAGGTTGTGGAATCTCATCTCTGGAGATATTTAAGAGTAGGTAAGATAAATGTCTATCAGGGATGGTCTAGACAGTATTTGGTCCTGCCATGAGGGCAGGGGACTGGACTCGATGACCTCTCGAGGTCCCTTCCAGTCCTAGTTTTCTTTTTTTTTATTCTATCTCTCAAATGTATATGAAGTATGAACTCCTGGTCTAATTTAGAATCTGTTGGTGGATTCTGTTCATTTCTCTTATTTTTAAGACTGATGGTTATCTTCTCTCTCCTCAGGTTGTCCAGCCCCAGAAGGATGTTCTCTCAAAAGTGTCCAAATGCATACCGAAGGATCATGCACCTGCTGTCAAAAACACAAGAAGTACACGTCGTGCTCTTCAGCACAGATCTTCAAATGCCCCTGGGTCCCAGAGGCCAAAGAGTATACCCCCCAACCTTCTGGGAAAGAGGACAGGGCCACCTGCCAACCTTCTACCAAACAAAAGCCATTGTGTGCAACTGAACAGAATGGCATCATCATCTACCTGTCATCAGTTAAATCAAATACAAGAGACTGTGAAATCTGAAAATCCAGGGTTAGTCACAGATCAACGGGCTGTAATGTTGACCCAGACTGGAAATGATCCCCACTGTGGGGAGCACCACTCAGTAACAGAGAATTTGCAAGAAATGGTAGACTGTAATAAAGTAACTCTTCCTAGTAAAACCATTCTAGAATCTTCTGAGAACAGGACAGAGTCTGGACTGGACATCAAAGTACAATCTAGGACTGGTTTAAACAAGCCAGAGAGCAAAAGAGGTTTGGTTCACAGGCCTTCCTTGGGCACAGCTCCAAGGAACAATGTCTGTCTGAAAGACAGAGTTACTGCCTGTCAGACCAGTAAGGAACTACTTTGGAATAAACTAGCAAAATCTCCACCTGGCTGTAAAGTCATGTGTCCTCAAAAACCCAGCAGCAAAGCCCGGGGGTCAGTGCCTCCTTCCCAGATATTTAGTGTTTCTAGTACTCGGCTATCCAAGAAATCGGGTACAGAAAAACAGTGTCTACATCCCAGTGTTATGAGGCAAAACACAGTGAAATTACGGGCAGTTGGAATGCTTGGTCTTGCAAGACAGCCCACACAAAAGCAATATGTGAAGCCCACAGGAACATGTAAAACTCCTGGCACTCTGGAAGTTGGAAGGTCCAAACAACAGGTTAGAGCTGGACAAGATCTGAAACTGACAAGGTCTCCCATAAATTCTCATGTCTCCAAGAGGCCCTCTGTGATGGAACTGAAAGCAAAATCAAAACCCATGTCAGAGAGACCCAATTCAAAAACAAGTGGCACAGCCAACTGGCAAATGAATGCAACAAAAGGGAAGCAGTGCATTAAAGACTTGAAGAAAGCTTCTCAGACTTGTGATACAAAATCCAAAAGCACTCTCCCTAGAAACTGTACTGCAAGCACATGCATGTCCAGAGACCAAGCCAGTGTTGGCATGCTTAGGAATATCAGAGAAACATCCAAGCGAGAGCTGTTAAGAGAAAAAGAGGTTCTGGGTAATCAGGATCCCAAGACCCCAGCTGCTGAGAATCGCAAGTAAGTAACTTCCTTTCTGGTTCTCTCCTCTTTTCCCTCCTGCCTGTAACCCTGAACATGGCAGCTAACCTGTTTCCTCACCCCTTCACCAAGACAAGCTCTCTTCATGGAGAGACAGGAGGTAATGCCTCTTCAGAGTCAACCCACAGGAGATGAGCTCCTGCCTCATGGTGGCAAGGGCTCTTCTTTACCTTTCTGCTGCCTTCCTCTCCATGAGGGGGTCAAATGCCCTGGCTGGGCTTCTACCTTCTCCCTTACTCCACTGGTGCAGTAGCTGTGTCTAATTCAGCTACTGATACCTCTTGAAGGAAGTACCTCTTCAAGGGAAAGTTTGCGTATTGCTAAATTAAATACAGCCATCCTGAGGCAGAGTGAGATGCTCGAGGTTCACTTGTTCACCAGGATCCCAGTGTTCTTCCACCTCACGGATGCTTCCCACCAGATTGCGTCCAAAATTTGGATATGTATTAAACTGCAGTATTCTGTCAGTACCCTTCTAAACAACGCTGTGAATAAGAGATAAGGGCTCAGTATTTCCCATGCAACAAGCAATATCTAAAACATATGCAGGAAATGCAGCTCTTTGAATTGTATTCAGTGCGTTGTTTGATGTCATCTGCTGAAAGCAGGCTAGGGTAAATGCTATTGTCTGGGATATGGACAGATCCGGTCTGGGGAAGTGAAATGTTTATTGCCTAGTGCCAAGTAGACATGCTGCTAAGCTGCACCAAGATATCTGTAACATTTCAATAGGCGTTCTATTCCTTCAAAAATAGTTTACCAGATCTAGTCAGGATTATGTCAATCTGAAAGGAGATGGAATATCTTCTTAAATTGACCTGGAAGTTCTGTTAGTAATAGTTTGTCCTTTTTAGTAGTTTTGGGCTACTGAGGTGTTCTACATTCTGACTGGTATTAATGTCCAGAGACTGAAAAAACACATGGATGAGAAATAGATGAGATTTCTAAGGCATGAGTCTGCCTCACCATCCAGGTTACAATCAAGCTCTGGCCTGTTCTGACCAGAACATTTGAAAGGTAAAGGACCTTACTTTTTCCCTTTGTCCTGCAGACTACACAAACAGGCAATCATTTTGCGTGGTGGGCCCATTCTTTTACTAAAATCACTGCTCCTTGCCTCCAGAAAAACTGCACAACTTTGCTGCATATTGAATTACTCTGTCTCATGCTCATTTCAAGCTGCTGTCTGGGCTCACTGGAAAGCACGGAATCTAAATCTTCTAATGTATTTTAAAGTACCTGAAAGATCTTATGAATTAACACATTTGGTCCTGAATATAATAATTTTAAACTGGATGGGTTTGCTTAGAGCTGCCCATTAGTAGGGCCTAAATCTGCCAGGTCATCATATCTTCTAGTCTGAGCTTCAAAAATGTACCTGAACAAGAATGGAGACTGGGTCCTCTTGAAATTCAAGGGTAAGGAGAAGGAGAAGGGAAGCACTCTGGGCTCCTTTCTCCTCCCATCAGAGTGTTGTCTCTGGAACTCACTGGGTAGCTTCTTTCATATCAATCTGGCAAGTAGGTCTCTGCTAAACTTGGAGCTCTTCCTACCCTTTCTGCAGTTCCCTTTCTCCTGTGCATATCTTACCCCTCCCCTCTACTTACCCCCAGCAAAAACAGTAAAGTGAAACTTGCTAGAATAGGGTCATTTTCACTTTGCAGTGGGCCTGAGAATGCAATGAGATTGTGCTAATGATGCACTTTCAATAGGAGATTGTAAGTTCAGATGCAGCAAGACAGGTTCTCTGAAATTTCCCATAGCATAGGACAAGTGTTGAAGCATATGGCTTTGGTTTAATGCTGAATCAGCAGAAGGCTGTATTCAAAATGTAGTAACTTATTTATAAATCAGTCAAGCACTGTAGCTACAGTCTGAATGGAAACGCCAGTGACCTCACCATATCATCGAGTAGGGAAGAAGAGGTGCAACTGACTCTTTAATTTTAAAAAAGAGGGTTCTTTCCTAGCTTTCAATAGATCTTGGAATGTTTGTCATATCTATTAGCTCTTTATGAGCAACACAGTGGACTCGACATATGACTAAAACAAAAATCAGAGCTGTAGCCCAGGGGATCAATTAGAACTGCAATCTGATGTTGATGGCCTAACGATCTCTTTGCCCTTTGATAGGAAGCAACTGGAGCAGTGGTTGGCATCCAAAGGGAAATCGTATAAACGTCCACCCATGACACTGCCTGCTAAAAAGCCAACCAAGGAGATGATGAACCTGTCCTTCTGGAATGGCATGGAGAAGGAGGAGAAGAGAAAGCAGCTCTGCGTGACGGACAAGATCAATGGCATGTTGGCAGAGTGTCTGGAACTTGCTGAGAAGGTGAGGACCGAGCAGGAGTGGCTTTAACAACCTGCTCCTCTTAATGTGTTTTGGGAGACTGTTAGGCAGAGGTAGCTTGAGGCAACCCTAACTTGTCATACAGGGGCATGGTTTGTGAAGACTGCCTGCCCCAGCATGCAGCATTCTTTGTGCTCAGTGGCCTTACTGCGTGGATCTGGCCTGCCAGATGTTGCCACTGGATAACGGGATGGATCACTTGATAGTTGACCTGTTCTATTCATTCCCTGTGAAGCATCTGGCATTGACCACTGTCAAAAGACAGGATAGTGGGCTAGACGGACCATCAGTCTGGCCGTTCTTATAGTTCTTATCAAGCATCCCCATTCTGCAGTGCCTCTGTAGTCAAGCTGAGGACCATTGCAATTTGGTCTTTGACACCTAAATTAGGTGTAGCCATCTGGGTTGGAGCAAACTGCCAGTACAGATCTAAGGCAAAATTGCAGTATCCATGATCTTGGAGGCAGTATTAGTGTCCGTACTGAGCCAGTTTCTTTCCTACTAATGAAATATTAATGTTATACTTAAGATTGGATGAAAATCTGTTGCTCAGATTCCATAGCCCACTGCAGTAAGAGATATAATTGGGATACTGTGGAGATCTAAGTTACGCAGCAAAGCAGCACTGAAATCTGTGCTAAAATGGGAATTTTACATCATTAATAGATGACAAAATAATTGATACGAGTGTTACCCATTATTTAAAATATCTTGTCACAATTTTTTTCTTGCTGCTCACGGTGCATTTGGTCCCAGAAACTTCCAAGTCCAGCATCATACCTTAACTTGTGTCTAAAGTTGTACATGCTTGAAGAACCTTACTGTTGTTGAATTTCATTGCTGGAAATGCCAAATGACTTTACATGAGCTGTATAGGTATTTATATAGTCCCCATTACCACAGTATCAGCCCAAAAACTAAATGTATCATCGCAACGCCCCTAGGATACATCTGTGACACTTTGGGGTTCAACCCAGACTGCCTGCCCGCAACCCTGGGTGCCTTAAATGTTATGCTGCTGTGGCTCACAGCTCAGACACCAACAGCTCACACACAGTCGTGCAGGTCACATCCTGCCTTCCACCATCCAGTGACCAACATTCTCCCAGTCCCGAATTTCCCCAAAGCTGTCTCCCTGCAGTGTCCAGCCCTCTCCTGGAGCACTTGCAGAGGTTAAGTTTGTTGCTCCTTTTAAAGAGACAATACACTACAACTCATTAATTTAACTGGGATTTGACAGACATTTAAATCACAGCACTGAACTGGTTTATAGTAAAAGTAAAACAAGTTTATTTAACAAAAGGACATAGGATTAAGTGATAGCGGGTATAAGGAATAAAGATAGAAAGGATTACAAACAAACATAAAAATATGCTTTCTAATGACGTAAGACCTAATTTAACAAGCTACAGTCTTTGGTGAGGACTACCTTGAACGATCTTTCTTTTCCAGCAATGGTTGACTAGCTCTTATTCAGAATCCCCACACAGTCCAAAGTGCTTGTTTTCCTTGCCTCCTCAGGTGAAGGATAACTTTGGGATTCTCTGCCCTTTTCTCTATAGTCCAGTAAACCTTTGAAAAGTCTCTCAAACTTCAAGAGGCAGGAAGATTTCCTGGGGGCACAGTCTCCATCCCCCGATGAGATTAAGTGATCACTTTTTCCTCCACTTGCTCTGCGGATGGCTTTGATTGCCTGGCATGCAAATATGCTTTTCTTTGTCCTTTGTCACACCTTGCTTAATTTACATAGCAGGCACATTCAAGCAGGCGGAACTGCATTCCTTTGTCTGGAAAATACCTGTTTATCAACTCCCCCATACCTGTCCGGTTTAAATACATTTTAATCATAATTCCAGCACATCTGTATAATCCTTTGTGGGTTGATAATACATACAGCATTCAAGAATATTAATGATTAGTAAGTTGTTAGTTTTTTTAATGACATATTACATGACACTTTTGGGGTATATATCCTGACAACAGTGTATTAGGTGTAGTGAGTATGTCAGACCTAATGAGTTGTTAACACACAGCTGTGAACCACCAATAGGCCTCTGTCACAACATTATCCTCATTTTGCTGATGAGAAACTGAGGCACAGAGAAAGTGAATGATTTGCCCAAAATCACCACAGTAAATATATGTCAGAACTGGGTATTTAACTGAGTTCCAGTCAGGTGCCTCAAATATAAGACCATCCTTCCTGTCCTTGAGGGATGTTAACCGTTAACCTTGTCAGTGGTTTTCCTCCATTCTAACCTGCACTTCTCTTCCTGATATGGCTGTTTTTGCAGGGTTTTCCTTCAGAGGAGCTCTTCACCACACTGTCCAGTATCCCAGAGGCAGAGAAGTTTGCCAAGTTCTGGATCTGCAAGGCAAAGCTGCTGGCTCGTAATGGCACCATTGACATGACTGGGTTGTATGAAGCAGCAGTTTGTGCTGGTGCTGCGGTGAGTGATTGCTCCACAAACTTCTCATCGGAACTTCCTCTGAATTCGCAAATGTCCCAGATAGTTCTGGTGGCCTCGACATCAGCAAACCTCATTCAGATATTTCCTATCCCAGGAGGCTGGGGAAAACAGCGATGGTGACCCATCCTCTCCAATAAGCTAAACAAATTTTCTGGAGCTCAATAGCCAGATTTGGCTAGAGGGTGTGTGTTTGTGGCTAAACATATGAGTTGAATGTCTCTTTAAAGCTGCTTATATGGGGGTGAATAGACATACTGAGATGGCTACACTTCTGGCTTTAATTTTAGGTGAGGATGGTTGGTCAACTGTATAATTGTGTTCCTTTCTCCAAACACACAGGAGTCACTGAGATACCTGCTCCCCATCACAGTGTAGGAAGGAGGGCAATGTTAAGTTTTCCTTTCAACCAGAGTTTGGAAGTTGCCGTGGCTTGATGAAGGCAGAATAGTTTGGTGGGAGGCGCTGTGGGAGGAGTTATGGGCAGACTCTGCACAGCTGTCAATTTGCAGCCATAATATGTAGGTCTCTTATGCACTTGTACTATTTCTTGTCATATTCCATCTACTCAAGCCCAGCCCGTTTCCACCTGGTGTCCCTGCAGACCCTGGCTTGTAGTCCTCTCAGGAGCATGGGATGGTCGCAGTTAATCTTTATTTTAGAAAGTCTGACATTGAGGTGTGTGACAGGCTTCCCCAGAAAACAGGAACATACTGTAGACACCAGAACTGTAAGGACACAGACCAAGTGTGGAGGGGGTGGAATGTTTATCTTCTTGCTGACAGTATCTAGCAATCCTCTGCTTGCTTGTCCAAGAACAGACTTCAGTCTGCTTACAAATATTTCCCCTCCTCTTTATCATTGATTCACCTTGGTTTGGCTGCCTGGTGTGGGGAGATGAGTTGTGATTTAATGGAATAGTGAGTTCCGAACACACTACACTCTTTGGGACCCAAAGTCTTGGTTCGGATACTCACATTTTCCTGAGTCAAGTGTGCTCTGACCTTAAAGTTCTCAATTGTTTTTCCTGCAGCCAATCCAGGAGCTGAGAGAAGTTGTTGTTGAGTTTTTGAAGAATACAGACAACGTATACCAAGGTAACCCGTACTAAATGGAACTTAAGCCTTGACAAGGCTGAGCAAATGGTTAGCTGGGTGAAACTGGAAGAGCGCATGAATGGGAAAAGGTCCTCTGAAGAGGGATGATGTTTCCTGAGGAGTGCAGGATAAGGGTCACAGCTTTCTGACCTGGGTGCCTAAATTTGGGCATCAAAGTGCTCTGACTTTCATAGGCACTGAGCAACCCCCCTATCCCCTGAAAGCCAGGCTAGCTTGTTAAATCTTGAAAACGTAAGTCACATAGGCGCGGACTCCGTGGGTGCTCTATTGCCAGGGATCAGTAATTCCTAGGCAGCCCCGCCCCCACCATCCAGTTAGTAGACAGCTGCTGTGAGCTGTTCAACGTTTGTAGCTCCTGGGCTTGCTGCAGCAGAGGCTGACCCAACCCTGCTTCAGCCCTCGGTTGGGGAGGGGGGCCCTCCTCCAGGAGCCTCAGGGAGCTGCTCCAGCCAGGGTTAGGGGTGGGCAAGGGGGGAGTGCAGGGCTCCCTCTGCTCAGCAGAAGCCCAGCCTGATCAGCAGCAGTGAGACCTTGCTCACCTGGGTCGCCCTGCCGCCTACCTAGATCTCCTGGGTAAGCTCCAGCTCCCAGCTGGCTCCAACTGCAGGCAGCACTGGGTGAGTCCTGTTTCAGGCAGAGGGAGCCTGGCTGCAGTGTCAGGTGAGGGGGAGGGGAGTCCACCATGGGCGCAGTTTGGGGTGGGGGAGCCTGCAGAGTCACTGCCACTGCCTTTCCCCCATTTCTGCCAGTGCCGAGCTGCTCTGCTCTGCCTAGGTGGGGAAGTGTCTGTCAGGGGTGCCATTTAAGGGGGAAAACTGTCCTGGCCCCTCCAGGATAGTAAAGATCTAGGGACAAATTTGTGTCTCTCATCCTCCCTTGCACGCATGCATTCTTTATCCAAAATACTCATTTGGCACTGAAGTTAAATAGGTGTTAACAAAATCAGACAAAACAGTTTTTCAAAATCCCTTCCCCTCTCCTTTGCTCAATTTTCTGTCTTTTGACTCTTGTGAATATCATTTCACTAGTTCTGGTATCATAGGCTTCGTCTGGACTAGCATTTGTCCTTCTTTTGTAATTGATTAGCATTTACAGTCAGATTGCCAATTGCTTGTTAAGTATCAGGACATGCCTCAGGCAAACCACAAAACTTTGTGCCCCAAAACAAACATTTGTGGAGAACCTCAATTTTCAACACAATTAGCATTTAGGATCAATTAGCTCAAATTATAACTGGACCACCAACTCTAGTCTAGACAAAGCCAAAGCATGAGTCCCCTAGGCTAGGCAGGGCCTGGATCTTTAACATAAAAGGAGGCAACATAAATGTATCTTCCCTCCCCAAAACAAACATGCAAACAAAAAAAATCACCTAGGCCCCCAAATCTTCATGCCTTCTTTACACATCAGAAGAAAAACAAATGAAGGCACAGTCTCAGTTATTGCCCCTTTACAGATCACCTTTAAAAATGTAATTAGCCTTTGCAATCATAATTCCCCGAATTCAGGGTAACTGCTGACTTTGTGGGGCTGAAAGACTGGATCTGGGTGTGAAAATTTCTCCCTTTCCACTATTGCAAGTACATATAGAACAGAGTGCTGGGAGCACAACAGAATAGGTTAGGGTAAGAGAAAACTGATTCAGGGAAATTGGCCCTCAAAAAAAATCTTGTCTTTGAAAATTACCACGGGGTTGGTTTAGTAGTCAAGATTTTTGAGGTTGTTTAAGTGAGATACAGTCCCACTGAAATAATCATGTAACATCCAAATTTTACACTTCTTAAACTTCAGATTTTTTTTTTTTTTTTTTTTTTTTTTTACACATACTTGGGGCTCAAACTATGGCTCTGATCCTGATATTACTCTCTCGGGATCAATTGTGGATAATTTCCACCACCCATTTCCATTTTGGGGAAGCAATAATTAAAAAGCTATTCTGGGACTGGGGTAGAATTTATGATGCAAGTTTAGGTCATCTGATCAAGAGGTTCCCAATATATGTCCTCCCTCTGCATTATGAGCTTTTTTTTCAAAATACTCTATTAATTCCACATGCACAATGAGATTATCTAGGTATGCCACAACAGGGGCAATGGTGCAAGTTTGGAATAATTTGGGTCAGGCATTCCCCAAATACTGGCGTTTTCTCTCTTCCTCCCCTCCCCCCCCCCCCCCCCCAAGAAAACTTATAATATTCCAGTTGCTCTAAAACTGACATGCATAGTGAGATTATCTTGAACAATGGTATTCCACAACTGAAACTGAGGTAGAGGGGAACTCACCACCCAAAGCTATTGCGTTAGACTATTCATCTCTTTGGAGCATCCTAATTCATCTGAGCACACCCCACTGAATGGGCCATTCCACACATACAACAATACTCCTGTACTGCAGAGGGCTGTGCAGAGCCCCTTCCTTTACAATAGCTCCCTGAAGTAGGGAAGCTCCTGGAGGTCTCTGCTATTCTTTTTGCTGCTTCCAGCTGGTGGATGTGCTCCTCACAGCACATCAGTTACCATCCTCCTTTCTTCCCATGGCCCTTCCAGCCCTACCGGGGGAATGGTGGGGCCAGGAGGAGGACAGAGCTGGTAGCAGATCATTCCCCTCCCATAGGTGCCCTCCAGTCATGCCCCCTCACTAACACCTCTTCCTCAAGAAACAAGGGAAATTAACTGCCCAAAAACATGGTTAATGCAGGTCTTGTTTACACTACAGTGCCTTTGCCAGTATAGCTATGCCAGCTAGACTCGCCCCTGCTTAGTACCCTCTTCAACTCAAGAAATGTGTTTCAGATTCCTGCTGGCACTGCCAGTCTGATGTGCTTTCTCTGGCTTGTCAGATTGGGGTTATATCTGCTGCTGAACCACAGCGCCTCATTAGACTGCTTCCCAGGCTGGTGAACCAACTGTGGTTCATTAATTTTATATCGGTGTAGCTCCACTGATTTCATTGGGATTGCTCCTGATTTACATTGCTACAAGTGAGGAGAGAATCAGGCATAGGCACCAACTCCGTGGTGCTCCAGGGCTCAACACCCATGGAAAAAAATAGTGGGGGTGGTCAACATCTGCCAGCCACAGCTGTTCAGCGGGGCCACTGTTCGGCAGCTGCATGGGGCCTCAGGAGTGGGGGCAGGAAGAGTCGGAGTGTGGGTGGGACCTCGAGGGAGGGGGTGGAGTGGAGGTGGAGCACCCACCTGGAAAAATAAGTCAATGCCTATGGAAGGTCATGCTATAGGCAAGGGGATAGAAACTAACAACACAGTCTGTTGAATACAATGCTCCCTTAAGTCTGACCATGCAACATGTACTTGCATATGGGGCTGGAATAGGCGCTATGTGGAAGGGTAAAGGATGCAATTTCAGGCGTTACAGGGCAGGCCAGCAAAGATTTCAGCTTTTCTCCACCTATGGGCAGCAGAAAGGTATGCCTGGGAATCCTGGACTTGTACATTTAGTTTCCTGTGATCGTTAAGAGATGAAGTGCAGGTTTCTCAGTGCAAATGCAATGGGGGAGAGAAGCAGTGACGACCATTCTCAAGAAGATAAGAGAAGATAATGACTCTTGTCCCACCCCACCCTCAAGCCTCTGCTGGTCTTCTAATCAAACAGCCAGCCCCAGCAGTATATCTGGTATCTAGGCACCCACTTTCTAATCTGTTCATCCTTCTGAGGGACATGAATGTGCTTAATGCTCATAACTGAATGAGTCACTAACTGAAAATGCTCTGTAAAGGTGACTTGCCAAGGAAAAATAAATAGAGGTCTGTCTTTTTGCTGCTTTGAGATAAAGAAGGCCTCAGGTTTTTAAATATTTTTCATGCTTGTTTGTCATCTTAGTATCGGGACCACCAAATCTGTTTTTTCTGGAGGTCTCAGATGTGAATTAAGAGCTTTCCAATCATGGGGAAGTGTTGCTAAATCTTAATAGAGAACTCTTTTCTCCCATTTGTTTTTAGGTTGTTTGGGTTAAATAGAGGTTACAGTTGGAATAAAATTCCATTTCCCCTCTCAGCTAATCAGCTGTCACTTCCTTGGTGTTTGCTATAATACATCAATTTCTCCAAAGATCCATAGTGCTTTCCAGTGTAGAGAAGATACATATTGTATAGATGTTATGGCCAGAAAGGGCCATTGTGATCCAGGCAGGAGATTATCACCCTTTGATTTCACTGTCAAGTCCAATAATTTGTGGTTGCATTACAAGATATCTCTGTAGGAAAAGATTTCCAATCTGGATTTAAAGACTCAAGTGCTGATGAATTTATCCCATCCCTTGGAAAGCAGTTCTGGGGGTTAATTTCCATCCCTGTTAAACGTGTGCTTTTTTTTTCCCAGGGTGAATTTTTCAAAAATCCGCTTCCTAGTATTTCTAAAAACAGAAAAACCTTCCTTAGCGGTGCCTCACTCCATCCCAGAGAAGGACCCACGGCCAGTTCTCTTCTTTTGCAAGTCACTGTTTGCTAGAACAGATTGAAAACTGGCTTCTTCCAAAGTGTTGCATTACCATAACACTACTCGAGCTTGCAGCTTCCTTCCTTCCCTCTTTAAGACAAGTTGCGGTCACAAAACTTGGAATTGACCTGCCCTTTTTCTTCCTTTCCAGGGGTCTCTGCACACCCTTCTGCTGAAGTCAGCTCTCATATAGTGGAGGATGCAGCTGAACAGCCGGTGCTTCAGGGGCCCAGAACTCCTTGCCCTGGCATGAGAGAGCAGGTTGTGGCAACTCCACAGTCCAGTTTAAGGTTCTTGACTAGCAAGCCAGTCTCCTCGGTCAAGTTACAAGTTGTCCCCGTGCCCAGGTAAGAACCTGTAACCTGCAGTTCAAGCTGCTCTTAGCCCTGCTGTTGTATACTGTTCCTCACTTCCAGTGATCAAACCTTTCTACCTGTTGCCATCAGCCAGCATGTCACTAGCCAAGAGATCTGCCATGCTTCTGCCATCAGTATGTGGGGTCATGGGGCGGGTGTTTGGCTTCTTGTCTTGCTCCTGAGCTTTGCAGAGTGTTGATCCTGCAGTGTCTTGATTATGGCTGCAACTACATCAGCCCTGAGGTCTGTCTTGCTTATTTCTAGGTCAGCAAAATGTGGGGAAGACCTTAACAGGATGGTGGACAGGGGTGGCAGAGCTGTGGTAGCCCTGATTAGTGATTTTTTTTAAGGGGGAGATTGATCTGAAGGAAGCCTCAGTGAAGGGATCCATGTTGTAGCCTTTCAGATGGGCGTGAGCCTTTCATTGTGGGTAGGGGAAATCCTCCCCAAACCTCTCCTGCTTTATAGTGCTGGGTCTTTGTCCAGGGTCTATGTGTGGGAGACCAGACCAGGGCAATGGGACTCTTCAACCAGCCAAGCTTCTGCTAAGTGGCTCTTTCTCTTCTACTCTTTGCAGAATGAAGGGACTGTCTGATATGCAAGACTTGAAATTCTTAACCCCGGTGCGGCGTTCTCTGCGGATAGAGCATGCCATATCCCGTTACCCAGAGATGCTGAAGGAACATGACACCGTAGTGTCTTCCCTTGATGAAATAATGGCCATGGAGGATGTGAGCCAGATTGTGTTTCGTAAAAATGAGGCCCTGCTGGAAGAGGAGGAGCTGGAGCTTTAGGCTGGTGGTGTCCACAAGCTTCATGGCCTTCTGTTATGGTTTCCTCTGCCCGGGGTGAAAGTAACCTAAAGGACTTACCGGTACTCCAGAGTCCTGCGGAGGGGGAAGCCCCCTGCACCCCAATCAACGCTGACAGCACCCCCCCACCCCATTGACACTAACACTGTGCCCCCCACCAGCTGACGGGATGCCCCAGGATAATCAGCGAGGGCACGCAGGGCTGCACTTATTTATACGCTACAATACAGGGCATTCGCTGGCCACCCCACCCCCCGGAATCCTACTTGCATCTGGTCTGATTCTCGACCTGATCCCTGCCCCGTGGGGGACCAGCACTTCTGCCCCCATCCAGAGATCTAGCCCCATGGCCGGCCGGGCTCAGACAGGCCCCTGAGATGATGCTCCCCGGCTGGGCCTTTTGTCCCGAGCTGCACTACCCAAACCTTGGGAGTTTTCCAGATAAACCCAGTGCAACCTGAGTCCCTCAGCATGAGGCTTCCTCCCTTTCCAGGAAGGGGACGACCTTCCCCATGCCCTTCCCTGGAATGTCTCCCCCGAGCGCCCAGGGCAATATACACCACATTCCTACATGTTTCCCTAAATCTCCTGCATGTTTCCACTGCCCCCCAAAGCTGGTGGCTCAGCTGTGCTCACAGCTGCCCAGTCACTCAGGCCGTGGGGATGGAAGGTAACAATTGCCCCGGCCCAGCGTCTGGTTGGAAAGAAAACACGCTGGCTAAAAGTATCCCCTGCCTGGCAAGCAGTGGAAGTTGCCTGACTAAAGGGGAGGCCTGTAAATATACTGGGGTAAATGTGTAATTGCCTTTCTACAGTGTTACTACTCTTAATAAATGTACATACCCTGTGACACAGTATGACCTAGTGCATTGCATACTGGCCTGGGACACAAGGTAGCTGTTTTTGGCTCTACTCCTGACCTGCTGGGTGACCTTGAACAAGTCACTTCACCTGTCTGTGCCTCAGATCCCCCATCTATAAAATGGGGGAGAATAATACCGACCTTTGTAAAGTGCTGTGAGCTCAATGGATGGAAGAGCGCTATCTAAGACCGAGGTGGTGGTACTGTGATGAATAAATTAATGCTGAATACTTTGAGCCATTGAATAGCAGAATAGCAGGGTCCTGATGAGCCAAGAGGGGACACCAGAGCAAAGCAAAGACCTTGCAAAGAGGCCCTGGGCTCTAATCCCACCACATGAGCAGGGCTTCTCAGCACAACTAATGTTGGCACTTCCAATAGCCTTGTGCCTCTTAAAAGGGTGCAGGAAAACTCTCAGGATTTGACTTGGAGCAGCTGGTTTGGCTGCAGGACCTCCCACTGCCACAGCAGTGCAGTATTTCAGTGACCAGTGAGGAAACTTCTTCCAACCTCGGGGTGACTAAGTATTTCTAAAGCATCTTGTCTGCTCAATACATGCATGGTCCCAGTCTCCACACTGAGTTGGGGGACACATATCAGACCCTCTCCCCCCAAAGACAGTACCCAGTGGTCTTACTTTGTAGTGTCTTTAATTTAAAAATATATATATACAATATCCTTAAAATTTCTCCCACCCTAGTCAAATTCCTCCATACTCAAAGAGCTGCCTGTGTGCTTTGAGCCATGAAAGTCAATGCAGGAGCAGCTCTGCACACAGTCTAGGGTGCTCAGACCTAAAGGAACCTCCATCCCCCCCCCCCCCCCCCCCACACACACACACACACTGTATTCTCCATCCCCTTCTACCTATGGATGTAGGGCCCTCTCAGCACTATTGCAGGGAGAGCTGGTATATACACTTGGATGCTGCTGTGATCTGGATGCCTGTTCACTCTGAGATGGTCTTTGCACCACTCTGGTAGCTGACTTGATTTAAATTTACAATCAGGAACTTTCTGCCCTGCTCTGGAAGGCTGCAGTGCTAGGGCACACCTGCATTTCCAGTGGATCCATCATTTAGCACCAAAGGGAAGAAGTATGGAGCTTGTGACTTTAAACTTCAGTCAGGTTTGAGCCTTATTGGGACAGTTTGGATTCTTTTATTCCCTGAACAGACCTAGGACAACCTTCATGCACAAGCCTTTAAAAACGGTACTCAGTTTGTGGGAGGGGGTTGGGCACTATCAAGCATCCCTGCTGATATAAATGCAGTAGGGCTGCAGAGAGTTTCCTGAAGGAGGAGCTGGGATCCCAGCTCAAAAGAAATCTAGCTATTCAATTTATACTGAATGAGAGTTCACATTGCCTTGTGGGGGTGTGGAGGCAGAGGGCACAGACCAGCACTGCCTGCTCCAAGCCCTAGCATCCAGGTTCAGCCACAATCCCCAAGGAATCAGAGCTTTCTTTTCCCATCCCATGTAAGAGCAGTGGAATCGGGCAGGGTCACTAGCTCCTGGCTTGTAAGGGGTGAGAATCTGACTCCAGGAACCCCACCACTGTAGTAGACACACACAAAGCAACAACTGCTACATGCGTCAACCTAGCAAAGGAGAAATCAGTGGGGACTGGACGAGAAACTAGCATACCACAGACTTCTAGTGCACCAGCAGTGGCCTCTTACCCTTCCCTGGTTGCTAAAGGCCTTTCTGCCTCAGAGGCAGTTGAGGGGATACCTGGGCATGAACTGTCTCCACTGAATCAATCAGTCCCTGGAGGAAAATGCAAACAACTGCTGGATTCCAAAAGGCCCCCTTAGGCACTGGTGGCTAAGGCTAGACTGGCAGGGATAGTTGGCATGCAGTGTTTCCTTTCAGAACACTCTCCCATTTCACAGGATTTTGATGCCTCCGAAAAATGCTTTGTTCTGGGTTTGGCGGCTGCCGTCCAGTCAGCAATCAGCCTGTGGCCCGGCTCAGTCATCGTCGTCGTCCTCAGCCTCGTCAGTGTCCTGAAAAATGCCTCTGAGGTTCTGGAATGAGAGACGGTTGCACTGCCTGAGAGCTGTGTCCACGTCACTGCTGCTCTAAACACCATTCTAATGGAGTAGAGTCGGATCCTGCCCTTGGACACAAGACCTGCCCAACTGCTAGTTCTGGTTTTCCAAACTCTAGAGCCACCACTTCCCTGCTGTGCCCTGTATAGGCAAGGGCCTCCAAACTCTCCACTGCGCTTTTCAAGGTGACACAGCAAGCCTGATGTACAGCTGCTCTGCAGCAGTGAGGGAATGCTGGGCTGGAGGCTGTGCGCATTCCTGCTGCAGCCAGGCTGCTGCTGGAGACACAGCCCACAGTGGAGCCCTGCACAGGACTATATTTTTAATGCCACTCCTCACTTCATTTAAGTATTAAAACTCTAGCCCACAGCCACACTGGATCCAGGGCAACCTGCTATATTTGCCCCTCAAATCTGGGGGGAGAGCTTCAAGTTTTCTGAGTTACTGAACATTTAAAGGACAAAAGACAGCAAATCTGAGCTGGGTTGCAACATCTCCCCAAGCCACGAGCATGGGCCTGGGTAAGCTGAGCCAGCAGCATCTGGCTAACCTGATTTGATTTGTGTGTATGATGCACCAAGTGAAAAAGGAGATCAGGGAGGTAGTACAAGGCCTGGGTCACTAAGCCCTGCAGTGCTCAGCTTAAAGCTTTGCTGGAGAACTACAGTGACGGACACTAAAGAGCCCAAAGAGAATTGTAGCTTCCTGTCTAATCCAAAGGCAGCCAGTGGCCTGACTTGAGTACTAGAGGCAATTGGCTGATTTCCTCCTGCTCCGCTGCCCCATCGATCTCACGTTACTGGCTGTGAAACAGTATTTCTGCAAAGGTGGAGGCACAAGCATCTCCCACAGGGTGTGGGCAGGGAGCATTTCTTCAGGTGCATCACACCCTTTGCAGCCCCTGGCTCCCATCACATGACCTGAACCCCCAAATCATCTTGGCTTGTGAGGGCAGGTTGGAGTGACACTCCAACCCATTCTAATTAGGAACAGGCTGCCTTCAGTGCACCATCCCCTGGTTTTTAATTAGGAGGGATATTTGCATGAAAATAGGATATTTCCTGCTCTGACTGCTTTTCCACACTAGGAGCGGGACTAAGGCAGTTTGAGGCCCCTGTCATGCAGATGGCTCAAAGGAGCCCAGCACCCAGGACATCCCCAGCAGTCTGAGTGGGGTGGCTGCAAGCTGGCTGGCGCCATGGCTTTAAGGAAGCCCAGCTGCAGATGTAGCTAGGGCATGGCCCTGTCTTTGGTTGCTCTGCCAGCCTGCCCCTGGGGTCAGTCATTGTGCTGGGAGGGTGGTGCTGCCTGTTAGGAGACAGACACAGCACGTTCTCAGGGAGAGCACTTGGGCTCAGCCCTTGTTGCTTTACCTGAATGGAAGGGGCGAGGGCTGAAAGCTGGGAGTGTGTAAGGGTCTAACTTGGCTCAATGACTTGTTTGCTCACTGACAGCTGCCTTGGCCTCGCTGTGCTGCAGTACCCGTTGCCAGAGAACAGGCCCAGCGGGGCTACCTGGGCAGAACAGTTGCAGGCATCATTACCGGCCAAGTGCTGTGCAAAAGCCCAACTCGGTGAGGTCCAAGAGCCAAGATCCAAATGCATCTGATCAGCTCAGAGAGCAGATCCCCCTCTGGGGCTGTATTGAGTTCACTGCTGGCCCAGCCCATTTAGCGCCTGAGGCTGCTGCGCGCTGAGTCTGGTACACAGTCTGTGCCTTTCGGGAGCTGCTGCATTAGTTTTGCTAGACGTGTTTACTCTTCACACCATGGCTGAGGTATGCTCGGCCCTGCCCCACAAGGGCTACCACAACCCTCAAAGGTCAGATAGAAGGGTGGAGAGAGCTGGTCTAGCCAGCACTGGTCAGGAAATCCACCAGGGCTAGCTGCAGCACTAGTGTAGACTGGCATAGGCTTTACCCACTCTGGGCAGGGGAAGAAGGCCCATGCCCACTCCAACTGCTGCTACCATCCATGGAGCTGCAATGGTGGGAGGCCTTTGGAAAAAGCTAGAGCAGCCCCAGCTTCAGGGTGCTGATGCCATGGCAGGGGCTGCTTGGTGGCTAGGACATGCTCAAGGAGTAGCCCGTGGGCTGGATGCAGGGTGGCTGGGCAGACAAAGTGGGCAGTGAGGGGCAGCAGGAGCCCAGTACAGCGTCTGATGCCCCCTAGTGGGAGAGTGAGGCAGATCAGCCCAGAGGGTGAGAGGAGAGAGAAGCCAGGTGCAATGAACGTAGAAGGTGGAAAGGTCGGAGGTGAAAGAGCACAAGGTCAACAGTGCAGCCACCCCCAGGCAGGGAGAAGAGAAGCCCCAGAGGCGCTTGGCAGTGTTACCGACACCCACCCACCTGGTGGCCGTGGAAGCTGAGCTGGTGCAGCCGATGCCCCGTTAACAAGCCCGACTCCCTGAGCTCCAGGTGCACGTGCTCTACAGTCGATTCATGCGGCATCTGTGGACGCAGGGAGGGCATTTGCACACAGATTTTGGGCCCTGAACTTTGTTTCCCAGGAGTGAGCCTGAGCTTCTCCAGCTCTACACTGCCCTGGGTTGGGGCCCTACCTCGTGAGCTGTACCAGGGTAGATCTAGGGAAGCAGCAACTGGATGGACCCAGTGGTCTCTCCCCCCATGCCTAGAGGCACCTCCCAGCCTTTAAGCATCTCCTTCCATAGAGGGCTTCAAAAGCATCTCCCACATATTAATGAAGCCTCACAAGAGGGGTCAATAGCAGCATGCCTGCTGAAGAAACTGAGGCCCAGAGAGTCCCTGGCAGGGCTGGGAATAGAGCCCAGCTCTCCTGGCTCCCAGCTCAGTGCCTGAACCACAAGGCCTTTCTTGCCCTCAGCAGTGCCAGCTGCATCTTGGCCTAGGGCAAACCTGATCCCATTGGATGGCCTTGTTGAGTTGCCCTCTGGACAATGGCCAAGCTCCCAGGACAGGCCAGCCGGACTGACCCAGGGCAGAGTCCTGGCCATCATCTCCCTCTCTAACCCAGGCTCCCTGTGGACCCAGCCCATCTCCTTGGCCAGGGCAAATCCGGGGCAAGTGCGTACCAGCACGGGCGGTGCACGGAACAGGTAGCTGAAGGGGTAGTAGAGGAAGTTGATGAAGGAGGCGGCGTAGAGGTCTGCATAGCGCATCAGCTGGTTGGCAAAGAGTGTCTGGCGGGAACCACAGCGGAAGAGGCTGCCCATCTTCCCGTAGCACATGTCCATCTCGTGGGTGACTTTCTGCAGGAGACAGCAAGTGAGTCAGCATGGCCTGAGGCCCAGCCCTGCCCTGGCTCCCCAGGGAGGAGATGGGGGCCTGTCAGTGTAGGACCCTTTTTTAAATGGAGAGTCAGATATAGGACAGACACCGCAACAGAGACATCAAAACAGGCACAGGTGCACGCTCCAGGGGACTGGCCAAGGCTCAGGGCTATGTACCACAAGGCCCAACAAAGTCTAGGGAATCCCTGCCAGGGACCCCCAGACCCTACTGTGTCAGGCGCTGCCTGCTTCCTCCAGTGCTAGCCCCTCCTGGCCAGGAAGCTCAAACATCACCACAGCAGAGAGTCACTCTTCTGCCTGGCAGAGGTAGCTCAGATTTTGCTGCCCCTTTGGCACCAGCCTGGCACCTACGATGTTCATTCCTTTTGCCCCTCCATGCAGAGATCAGCTCCGGCAGCAGAGGATTTGGGTGTCTGCTTCTGCAGAGCAGAGACACAGCACCAGCAAACAGCAGGAGGCGGCACACAAGCCTTTCTGATGTGGGAAAGGGATCAGAAGTGAACTTGTGGCCCCAGCACCAGGCTGCCCCCCCCCGAACGGCAGCTATAACTAGACACAAGGAAGCAGAGATCATTCTGTGACCCAGCTGGGACCTGCTGTGGGCCAGGAAGCCAGGCCCTGGGGGCTGGGCTGCTGCTCACTGCCCTGGTGGGGGAGCAGGATGATCCAGGAGCACCAGCTGACAGTGTTCCCCTCACATCTGCCTCCCCACCCCATTGCCAGAGGCATGGAGGGAACAGGAAGCAAGTTTCTGCTCTCACTCCCTCAGCTCTTAAAACAAGTGGCAGGGCCCCAAAGCCCCTCCCTGAGCCAAGAGCGCTGGGTACCTGGATCTGGCGCTTGATGGAGCTGATGTCTGGGCGCTCGCTGCTGCCGCTGTCCAAAGGCCTGAGGGGAGCACAGCACGGCACCAGGGTGAGTGTTGCTGGAGGGGGCAGTCTCAGCCCCTCCATCCTCCCAGCCACTCCCTGCACAGGGCTCTGGACTGAACAAGAGCCAGAAGGGGCCATTGCTACATGCCCACAAGGCGGTCCAGTTAACATCCAGACCCGGGCTGATTCTGCCAAGTGCGTGTCAGATGCCCCAGAGCCCCCCTCATGCCAGGAGGGCATCCCACCCCCCACCCCTCCACCTGGGTGTAACTGACACGAGGGACAGGACTGAGGCCCTGCCCCTTTGTGCTCCCAGACTCCGGGATGGGTCATGACGCAGCCCTCGCTCAGTGCTAACAAGGGGTTGATGGTTTCCGAGGCTCTGCGAGGGAAAGCATCAGGCCCCCGACAGATTGCACAGTGTGACAGCAATGAGCAGGCGTCAGAGGGACGGCCTGGCACAGCGAGCGCCTCTCCCAGACCTGGGGCCTAACCTTCAGGGACACTCCAGCAACACTTGGAGGCCTTAGGAGGGGGAGAAAGGGTCCCCAGGGAATAGCCCCATTGCAGGGGCCTGCGTGGCTGGCAGAGAGCAGCTGTACACAGTGCATGGCATTATGGGTATTCTCTGCATCCCAGCACGTATGTTAGAGCAGCCCCAGAGCGTGTCTTGCTTACAGTGCATGGCCCCAGAACTCAGGGAGCTCCAAAGGGGGTTAAAGCCGCCTCACACCCCCTCCCTGTCGTGCCTCAGGTGCCAGGGCTCAGGCCCTCCGACATGGGGATGTTCCCTGGAGGGGCCTCATGTGCAATTCCAAACATCCAGAACGCTGAGCGTTCTCAACCCCTTTCTGCCATCCCCAGCTAGAGAATGTGCCTAGGGAGGCTTTTGCTCAGCCACACCCATTTGAGTGTACCCCGCCCCTCACAGAGCCGCACGGTCTAACTTGCAGCTGCATCTCTACGTAAGGGGAGCAGTGTGGAACGGGCGAGGTCACTGCTGGGAAGGTGCCCGCTGGGCTGCCTACCCAGGGCATTGCAGAGTCTTGGGAGCCTTGGGAGGCTAGCTGGCTCGGTGACCATCGCTCCTCACATGCGGGGGTGGGGGGTGCTTGTGGGGTTTCCCATTCACAGCTCAAAAACCAGATTTCCCAACACTAGGGTTACCATATTTAACAAATAAAAAAAGAGGACCCTCTATGGGCCCTGGCCCCGCCCATTTCCCACCCCCAGCCCTGCCCCAACTCCGCCCCTTCCCTGCCCCAGCCCTGCCCCCTCCTCCCTCCCACTCCCAGCCACGCGAAAAGGGCTGCCCGAAGGCTACCGGCTTCACAGTTTGCCAGGCAGCCCCCAGACCCTGCGCCCCTGGCCGGCGCTTCCCCAGCGCAGCTGGAGCCCGGGAGGGGAAGCGCCTAGCCGGGGGCGCAGGGTCTGGAGGCTGCCCGGCAAACCGTGAAGCCGGTAGCACTTGGGCTTTGGGCAGCCCCTATGCCTCCGGACCCTGCGCCCCTGGCCAGGCACTTCCCCTCCCGGGCTCCGGCGGCGCAGGGTCCGGAGGCATGGGGGCTGCCTAAAGCCCGTAGCGCTCGGCTCTTAAACAGAGCCGAAGAGTCAGGGGGAGGAGCAGAGCCGCCGCGGGAGGGGAAGTGCCCGGCCAGCATTTTCCCGGACATGTTCGGCTTTTTGGCAATTCCCCCTGGACAGGCGTTTGATTGCCGAAAAGCCGGACATGTCCGGGAAAAACCGGACGTATGGTAACCCTACCCAACACCTTCCCCAGCCACATGACCCGTGGGGGCAGAGCCAAAGGCAGATTCTCCTTCTACTTCCACCAGGTTAAGGCCTTGTCTATAGTACAAAATTAAGTCTACCTACAGCCATTGCAGTAATTACTGCAGTTTTTCATGTCCACGCTGTCCTCCTTCTACCAGGAGTGCACATCCTCACCAGGAGCGCTTGCACTGACAAATGGGGCAGTGTGGGGGGCGGACAGCCTGAGCTGTCAGTCCTGTGCCAGGTTCACCGCTGGAGCACCCACCCAAGGACAGGGGGCTCCAGCGGCGAGCCTGGCATGGGGCTTACAGCCAACAGGCGAGGTCAATAATGCAGTGTCTACATTGACAGTGTGTTGCCCTAACTACAGCGACCTAAGTGCTATGCCTCTCACGGAAGTGGCGTTATTAGCTTGGTGTAGTGGGTGACTTACATCGGCGGGAGCAACATTGTAGTGTAGACGTAAACTGCCTTATGCTGACCTAACTCTGTAGTGGAGACCAGGCCTAAGTCAGGTCAGCCTTGGCTGAAAGCAGTGGGGCTGCCCCTGGAATAGAGGAACCAGCTCGGGCTGGAGAGCGCTAGCCCAAGAGGAATGAGTGAGTGTGTACTAATGGGGTGGGGTCTAACCCACCATTTCGCAACCTTCCCTGCAGTTATTCGCATCCAGGCGAGTCTAGAATTCACACTCTCCCCCTCCAGCTGGATTCACTAGCAACAAAACCTCACGTACACAATGGGCCCAGCAAATTCAGCCGCGGAGATGGTGACTCTCCGGCACCAGCAATGCAGAGAACAGCGCAGGCGCACAGAGAGGCCTCAACCTGCTGCCGCTGAGTCACTCTGAGCTCACTCCAGGGGGAAGTTGGCCCACAGAGCGTCTGGCACCTTCCCCCACTGCTGGCTGGCATGCGAGGCGGCTGCTCGCCTTTGCTGTTTCATGGGGAGATGGGATGCGGCTGCTTCTCTTTCGTTCCAAAGCTGGCAGCGTGACAGGCTTGTTGCTCTCGGACTCACTGGCTAGAGAGCAACAGCTGATCAGTGTCTGCACAGAGCCTGGCCCAGTGGGGCCCTGGTCCATGCCTGGGGTTCCCAGGCACTAGCACCACACAAACAATAGATGATGGACAAGGGGGCAGGAAGGGCCACTTTGACGTGACCCAGCCAGGGCACTCCAGGGGAGCGCGAGCCCATTGCCTAAGGAGGTCCAAGCACTTTGCGGACACAGTGACATAGGCCAACAGAGGATCACTATCCCTGTTGCACAGATGGGGAAACTGAGGCACACCGTGAGGAAGGGGCTACACAGTGAATCAGTGGCAGATCTAAGAATAGAACCCAGGAGTCCTGCTCTAACCCACTAGACCCCACTCCCCTCCCAGAGCTGGGAATAGAACCCAGGAGTCCTGGCTCCCAATCCTGGTCTTGATCAGTATTTCTCATTCCCCGTGCAAGGTGCTGCATGGACACAGAACACAGGGCCTGGCCCCAGGGAGCTTACAACCTACCAGTGCTTAGGGTGACCAGATGTCCCGTTTTTAAAGGGACAGTCCTGTTTTTTGGGACTTTTTCTTATATGGGCGTCTATTACCCCCCACTCCATGTCCCATTTTTTCACATTTGCTATCTGGTCACCCTACCAGTGCTTCCTCTCCAAGTCTGCTTTCCCTACACTGCTCCGAACACGCAGGGGTCTGGTCAGCTGCTGGCATAGGCTCCGCACCAGGGAGCCCTTCCCCTTGGTTATTCAGTCAGACAGCCACAGGTTTGCCCTGTTCCAGCTGCAGAGAGAGAAGCTGACATGTTCCCTGCAGCTCTGGGCTCTGTGGCGGGGAGGAACCAAACTGTGGGTCTGGCTCTGGGGTCTGAGCCCCCAGCCAAGCACCAAGTGACCTTCCCCCACCTCTCTGCATTCAGGCTCCGCCACGCAGCTAGAGCTCAGCTTCTCTCCTTCCACTTACTGGTAGAGCTCTGCCAGCAGCACGTCCAGGCTCCGCAGCTCCTCGAAGATCTCTGCAAGCAGAAGTGGGCGAGGGGAGAGGCACGGGGGGGGGGTTATCTAGGAGTGACATTCTCTGTCAGTCCTGGCTCCCGACAGCCCCAGCCCTCCTGGGGGTCAGACGCGGATCTTTTCCCCAGCTGCATGATGCTCAGCACAGCTTAGGATCGTGGAATTGGGGGGGGGGTGTTGCACCCCAGCGCAGGCCAAGGACAGCTGGCCCAGACCCCAGAGCCAGACCCACAGCTGGATGCAGCACTCCCAGGAGCCCATGGTGAGAGGATCAACCTCAGCTCAGGCCTTCTCTGGGCTGGCCCATGACATGAAGCTTCAGAGAGATTCTTAGCAGGTCCCTGGTGCTTTGCTGTTAGTCTGTACCTGCTCAGGGGGGTACACAGCCCCAGAAGGCAGGGGGAAGAGGTTCCCCATTGGGGGGGGGAGAAGGGGGGAAGCAGGCTTGGCTCTAATGCTTCCCTTGGCCTGGGCACTGGCTTTAGGGCTCCCCAGCACTTTGCCGCCACCTCTCCCCCCAGCCCTGGGACACCACCCCTGTCCCATGCTCCCCCGCCCGGCGCCCAGGCCAGGGCACTCCTCACCACTCTTCTCTGTCCACACGTGCAGCTCTCGGGCCAGCTCGGGCACCACCAGGAAGGTGCGCCAGCCCTGCCTCTTCTTGGACTTGAGGATGTCCCCGAAGATATGGTCCCCAATGTAGAGGATGTCCTTGCCCTTCACCCCCAGGAGGTCGCACACCATGTCCGAGGAGCCTGGGGTGAGAGGACCGGAAATCAGTACCTGTGGCCTGAGGGGACACTCTGCCCCCAGGAGACCATGTGCTGGGGGAAGGTCCCAGCAGGATTCCTGGGGGCCAGCAGAGCAGCTAGAGGCCCTGGGCCAGGGGGGGCACCAGGCATTACCTCCAGAATAGACAGCGCAGTGCTGGAGGGGTCCGGTGTAGGTCCCGATACGCAGCTTCCCTGTGTCCTGGAAGTAAAGGCAGGGTGTTATACTGGGCAGACAGCGAGGAGTCATGCACAGGGGGCAGGATTCTTGAGCACACGGGGCCCATTCGGCAGGTCCGGGGGTCCCCAGATGAGGGAGGGTCAGGGCCATGCACTCTGCTGGCTGATCCAGAGAGCGAGTGAGGAGCGTGCTGCGTGGGATCCAGTCCAACGCCACTCAATGACTCAGACAATGGCTGCTGGGTGGAAGAGAAAGCAGCCCTCGGCGTGGTTGGTGGGACCAGGATGGAGACAGAAGCCTTTGCTGCACCCCATGCATGGCAGAAGCCAGCTAGTGCAGGAAGGGCACTAAGACGAGGGCTGGAAGTGCCCACAGCAGAGCACAAGCCATTTCCAACCCATCCAATGCACCGCGTGCTGGGCGGCCCCAGCCTAACCAGCCAGCACATGGAATTCCAGCTCCAGTGCCCGGCTGGCTAATCCACGGGCACGACTAACATTTGCAGCTATGCCAGCTAATCTCATGCTTCAGGGCACAGAAACTGACCCCTTGCAGAGGTCAGGCAAGTGCCGCCCACTTCCCACAGCGCTCGGTAGGGCAGTCTCTTTGCCTCTGGAACAGCAGAACCAGGATTGTGGGGTAACCAGACCCATGCTCTGCTCCAGTCTTGCACTGCCAGCAGGCCCTGTCTGGCTTTCCGGGGAAGTCACTACAGTGGGGGCCCTACCGTGTTGACCTGCCGCAGGACGGTCCCCTCGGCGAAGAAGAGTGGCTTGCGCGTATCCACGACAATCAGGTCAAAATAGGAGCGCCATGGGCGCTGGACCTGCAGGGAGACACCAGGTCAGGGGCCCAGCGGACGCACCCTTCAAAGTCGCAGCTCAGGCTGCTCCCAGGTCTGGGCCCACTAGGTCAGAGACAGACTTCCCACCCCACATCGCTAGCACTCGGTTTTCCTGCAGCCAATCCCAGCCTTGCAACCAGTGTCCAGGAGCAGCGGTCAGATACCACGGTGATGGCCAGATCTCCCAGTCCACCTCGAGAGCCACAGCCCAGGAGCCATCCTCCCTCCCCCACAGTTCCCCCTTGGGGTTCATCCAGACTCACCTTGTCTCCCGGATCCAAGGTGAACAAGTACGTCATTATCGCCTGCCAAAGACACAAGCGTGGAGTTGGCATCAGCTGCGCTGGCACAAGACGCTCTGCTTAGGGGCAACGGATGAACAGCACTCAGAATACATGCACTGAAAGCCGGGCTGGCTGACGGGGGCCCGGGCTCTCCCAAGGGAGTGGGGAGCCGCGCAGCAAGTGCTGTGATCACACAAAGGCTGCCCAGCATGGCACCAGCCCCACACAGGGGGCCCTGGATACATCTCACTTACTGCCCCCAGGCCTTGAGTCTAGCTCTGTCCTGCACAGTATGGGGTGCAGGTCCTTTGCTGGGATCACGGAGCATCTCGCACTTGGGGACCCTCGGTCCCTCCTGTTCTCTGCCGGTGGCTCTCCACAGCTGGCTCTCCTGAAACGCTTTGGGCTAATGCTGGTCACTGACTTGGAGACGGGTCTGCGCTATACAGAGGGCTGTCCCTTCCACTCTGACTCAGAGACAGGCGTGGCTGCTGGGAGCCACTTTCTGATTTTTAAAGCAGCGTGGCTCTTAATTCGGGCCAGGCCAAGCCCCAGAGCACCCCCCATGGTGAAACTGGGCCGCATGGGCTGGAAGCTAGCGACCCAGAGACAACCACAGGGCCCCATCCCCTTTCTGTTTGTTGCAGGCGAGCCCTGATGCTATCTGACAAGGGAGACGACGCAGCCCCCCCAACACACCTCCAGGGGAACCACCTTTGTCAGGCGCTCTCCCCCCGCCCCGTGCATGTATTTCAGCTTGGGTGCTCAAGGTGCCCCCCACCAGCAGAGAGTGCTGCAGACCCACAGGTGGGGCAGCAAGGCTGGGGCAAACGGCTTTGGCTCAAGCTGAGAGCACAGGCCACACCAGCTCCCGGGGGCCCTGGGGGAGGGCTGGGTACTCACATCTGTGTAGTTGTAATCGCTGTTGGTGGCCAGGAAAACCTTCCCCGCTTCCTTCATGCGGCTCAGCAGCAGGGGCACACGGGGCTGCGCAGAACGAGATCCATGCAAGGGGCTGGCTTTGCAGGCCCGGGCAAGGGGGCAATGGTGCCCCACTGGGGCTGGGTCCTAGGACCAGCTCTAGCTGGGGGAGTTCCGGCAGATGAGGCCTGCGTCCACAGAGCTGGGGGAGCAGGGTTCCTGGCCCGGCTGGCTCATCACTGGGTAATGCAGTAACCTAGGAAGGGCAGCTGGGCGGGGAGGGGTGTCGTTGGCCAGGGGTGGCCCCACTCACACAGTAGGGGGATGGTTTTGCTCAAACCGCTCCCCCCCCCCCCCCCCCCCCCCCCCCCCCCCACACACACACACTGCAGGAAGGAAGCCTGAGAGAGATCTCAGTGCGGGAAGGGAGGGAGCCAGTCTGGTCCCAGGGGGCTGGGGGAGCAGGACAGGTTTGAGAACCATGCTGGCCATAATGCCCAGGGGAGGGGATGCTCAGGAAGGATGCATGGGGGCCATGTCGACCCTGCAGGGCATGGGTGTTATGCCCCTCTAGGCCCGTTTGGTGGGGTGGAGCGCAGCCATTCCAATTGGGGGATGCAACACTCACGTCTTTCACCACGAACTTCTCCAAGTTCTCCAGGGTCTTCTCCTTCAGGCAGCCCTGGGCAAGCACGGGGAGAGGGGGCGGGTCACAATCGCTGCTATCTGCCCCCATGGGGCGTTTGCCCCCTTCCCCTGCCCATGTGGCGTGGGGGACTTCTTATGCCAGGAAATGGACCGAGGCCCCCAACTCCAACTTCGTGTCCCCACACACACACACACACACACACACACACCCCGGTGCCCCCACAGCAGCACCCGGATGGCAGTGCCATGGAGCCACGCCTGGCTGGGCCACATCACAGCCCATCACACGCTGTGTCGCAGCACGGGCACTGAGGCCCAGGGAGTGTTAGCCCCTCCCTCCGCGCCCTGGGGCACTGCCCAGTGCCCCATGCTGCAGGACAGAACCAGCCCCCATTGTACGGTGTAGGCCCATGCCCTCAGGAGGAGCACAACTTCACGGGAGAGAGGACAGCACTTGGAGCCCCCTCACTGGGGCAAGCATGTGCTCCCAGCCGGTATCTGATCACCCAGCTAGTCCCTTCCAGTCAGTGCTTCATTTGTAATGAAAGCGGGGCCAGGGCTCCGGACTGCCACAAATAAAGCCCTGGTTCCGATGCGGTAACTCACCTTGCTCATTTGGGGCCAGGACTCCACACTTGCCACTCCTGACACACGGTGCAGGGCAATGGGCTGAACCGGACTACACCCAAACCCACAGCTGGAGCCCACGGGCCAGAGGCAGCAGCCCGGCCAGGTGAGCCAGACGGGCACCTCCCCATGGCTGAGCCGGTCCCATCAGGGAATCACCTCCCCTGGCAAAGCCATTGGGAGCCCCCTCGAACTGGTCCCATCTGCACAGGGAGCAGAGTGTCCTGGGGGGGGGGGGCACTGCTGGTGAGGTCTGTGCATCCCGGGGCCCAACCTGTCCATTAGGGGTGGGATCACACAGATGAGCTGCCAGCTTTCCTGGGCTGGGCGTCAGCCTCCCATGCGGGCACGCAGTGCCTCTGACTTGGCTCAAAGAGCCAATCGGGAGCCCCCACCCTCAGGTGGGCTCCAGCATCCTCTGCACAAACACCGGCAAGCCCCACGCTGCCTGGGGCACTGTCTGGACTGGAGACCATGTCCTGCTGTCACCAAGATCAAACCTCATGTCACCCACACACCCCAGCTACAGACGGGAGCAAGCAGGTGTAGCCCACGGCAGTAACTTGCCCTGTTACATTGGCTAAGCCTGCTTGGAACCTGTTATGGTGGGTTTACACTGGGATTTTAAACTGATTCCAGTGCAAGCTTCCCAATGCAGACCAGGCTTCCCAGCCCACTGAGGGGTTCCCAGGCAGCGACCGACCGAGAGATGCACGTGGTCCATGGCCTCGCGCACGTCCTGGAAGATGCTGCGGAATGACATGAAGAGGTTGCCGTGTTTGTAGCCCGTGTCACAGCTGGGAAAGCGAGGAGAGAAAATGGTCAGTGGGGAAAGGAGAGGGGCACTGGGCTGGGGGACTTTGAGTGAGGCAGGGGGAGGTGCAGCTGGGATGGCAGCCAAGGCACTCCTAGACACCCCAGGGAAGGGGGGAATTGCTGCCCCAGGCCCCCCAGACAGCAAAATGCTTCTTCCCCACCACACCCAGCAAAGGGAAACCCAGGGCTGGTGTGTGCCCCTGCCAGGCCCCGGAGCAGCCAGGCACTTCCCACAGCAGCCCTGGGGGTTGGGAGTTTGGGGGGCTCGTCTCAGACACAGGCAGCCAGGCGGGCCGGAGTCTCAACGGGAGAAGATTAGGCTGTCTGTCAGGCAGGGAGGAAGCAGGGTGGCCTGACAGCTTGCCCACTGGCCATCTGGCATCTGCTACTGCCAGGCCCCAGGGCTCTCGCTCTGGCAATCAGCAGGGATGTTGAACCTCCCAAACCTGCCAGCCTCCCCGACCCCAGGGACCCCCTCCCGCGTCCCAAGGAAAGCTCCACTCAGAGCCAAACCCAGCCAGGCTTTGGCAGAGCGTCTGGACCTTTCCCAGCCTGCTGCGGAGATGACAGGACCCAGTCGGGCTGCTGAGTGCAGGGATCAGCAGGATGCCCCCCTCCACCCCCGCACCCCACACACACACACTCCTCAAATCCTCAGCGTGCCGCGAGGCAGGGGCTCTCACTTGACGTATCTGGAGCAGTTGGTAAAGAAATCCACCAGGCAGGCGTAGAGATAGGTCTCTGCCAAGGGAAAGGGAGGGCAGGTCAGCAAGGCAGCTGGCTCAGACAGCAGGCTCTGGGAGAGGGGCCCTGGGAGCTGTGGGTGCGGCCCAGCCACTAGCCTAGGACATGGGTTCAAGCCCTGCTCTGCCACAGACCCCCCTGGGCCAGTCACTTAGCCTCTCTGGGCCTCCGATCCCAGCTGTCACCTGCATGGCCCTCGCACAATTGGGGGTGGTAAACGCATTCGGGTGAGATGCTCAGATACTGGAGGGCAGACAGGTACCAGAGAGAGGCGGGGATCCTGGTGAGTGAGGGGGCCCCAGGGGAAATGGGGGCTGAATTTTACAGCAGGGCTGCCCCCTGCACATGGGGGGAGGCCATAGCCCTGTGTACCTGTGAGGTTGAAGAGCGTGTTGAGAATGTGAAATCGCTTCATATCGTCCCGCTGAATGAACTTGTTGGGGTAATAATTCCAGATCTCAGCCCTGGAGAGGGAGACAAACCCATGTGAGGGACTGCGGGGGGGCACTGGCTGAGTGAGGGGCAGGGCGGAGCTGCCAGAGAGGGCAGATGCTGTAGAGCAGAGGCAGAGCTCAGCTGTGATGAATCCTACAGGGATTTTCCCACAGAGGCTGCTGGACACAGACGACCCTGGGGTTCTCTCTAGCTTCCAGCCTGCAATACCCAGTGTTACCACAAGCTGGCACCCTAAGCCAGGCCTCCTGCCCCGCATAGGCCAGCTCCCGGGTGGCTGGAGCAGGTGTGTTCTGCACACACAGAGCACCGCGAAGAGCCAGCTGCAGCCCCCTAAGCCACGCGCTTGTCTCCACGGCCCCGTGCGACATCCCAGCAGCACCCACAGCAGGGAGCCGGCCAGCCTGCAATGGCCACCAGCTCCCCGCAAGGAGCCTAGCGGTCACAGGACAAGAGCACTGATTGCCATGCAGCAGCAGCCAAAGAGAACAAAAACTATGTTATAAATCAGGGGTGGGCAAACTATGGCCCGCAGGCCACATCCGGCTCACTAGCCAATTTAACCCAGCCCTGGAGCTCCTGTTGGGGAGCAGGGTCTGGGGCTTGCCCCGCTCCCGCGCTCCAGCCGGGGAGCAGGGTTAGGGGCCACTCCATGCACTGCGGCTCCCGGAAGCAGCGCATGTCCCCCCATGGCTCCTACATTTAGGGGCAGCCAGGAGGCTCCACGCGCTGCCCCGTCTGCAGGAACCGTCCCCGCAGCTCCCATTGGCCAGGAACTGTGGCAAATGGGAGCTGCAGGGGCAGCACCTGTGCACGGGGCTGCACGCAGAGCCGCCTGGCCATGCCAGAGCCGGAGGGGGGACATGCTGCTGCTTCCGGAAGCTGCTTGAGGTAAGCGCCGCCCAAAGCCTGCACCCCGACCCCCTCCTGTGCCCCTGCCCCATCCATGATCCCCCTCCTCCACCCTAAACCCCTCAGCCCCACCCCAGAACCTGCACCTCCAGCTGAAGCTCTCACCCCCTCCACACACCCCAATCCTCTGCCCCAGCCCAGAGCCCCAGCCTGCACCCTGAACTCCTCTTTTCTGGCCCCACCCCAGAGCCCTCACCCCCTCCTGAACCCCAACTTCGTGAGCATTCATGTCCCACCATACAATTTCCATACCCAGGTGTGGCCCTTGGGCCAAAAAGTTTGACCACCTCTGCTATAAAGCATGACAATGGGACACCCCCCTGCATCCTAATCAACGCTGACAGCACACACACCCCCGCCCCATTGACACCATGCCCCCCACCAGCTGACGGGATGCCCCAGGATGATCAGTGAGGGCACGCAGGGCTGCACTATTTATACACTACAATGCAGGGCATTCGCTGGACACTTTCCCACCAAAGGACCCCACCCCGAATCCTACTTGCATCTGGTCGGATTCTTGACCTGCTCCCTGCCCCATGGGGGACCAGCACTTCTGCCCCCATCCAGAGATCTAGCCCCATGGCCGGCCGGGCTCAGACAGGCCCCTGAGATGATGCTCCCCGGCTGGGCCTTTTGTCCCGAGCTGCACCGCCCAAACCTCTGGAGTTTTCCAGATAAACCCAGTGCAACCCGAGTCCCTCAGCATGAGGCTTCCTCCCTTTCCAGGAAGGGGACGACCTTCCCCATGCCCTTCCCCGGAATGTCTCCCCGGAGCGCCGGGGAGGGAGGGGGAGATATACACCACATTCCTACATGTTTCCCTAAATCTCCTGCATGTTTCCACTGCCCCCCAAAGCCGGTGGCTCAGCTGTGCTCACAGCTGCCCAGTCACTCAGGCCGTGGGGATGGAAGGTAACAATCGCCGCGGCGCAGCGTCTGGTTGGAAAGAAAACACGCTGGCTAAAAGTATCCCCTGCCTGGCAAGCAATGGAACTGCTGGTCCCATTGTGCCCAGCTGCTGCACCGCCCCAGGCCTGGGCAGAGACAGCTCCTTGTGGGGCACAGCCCCCCATCTGGGAGCATGCGGCTCTCCCCCAATCTGCCCCAGTGCTTCCCAATGCAGCCACAAGGGAGCTGATGGCACAGCCATCTCCCCGCGGAAGCAGAGATGGCCATGCCAGGTGACAGGCAAAGAATCATAGAATATCAGGGTTGTAAGGGACCTCAGGAGGTCATCTAGTCCAACCCCCTGCTCAAAGCTGTGACCAAGGGCAGGGCAGAGCCAGGCCCCTCAGATCTCCCCTCTCCAGTGCAAGAGGTGTTCTGGGGCAGGGGTGCAAGGGTGGACTGGGGCCAGCCCTCTGCCCTGATGTGCCCCTGGTGCCAGCCTCAGCACTAGGGTGAATTTGCCCCTTGGCGAGTAGCTTCAGCCTGTCCCACCTCCCCTTGCGGTTCAGGAACAGCTCCTCCAGGGATGAGTGCCGGGCTGCAGGGGAGGCGCAACCCCGGGACGCTGGACAACGCCAGGTTTATAAAGAAGATGAAGTGCTGGGCCGGCAGCAGGCTGGTGTTGTCGCGCTTTATTTAGAACCATGACAGCAGCCTGGAGACATCCCTCCGCCCCAACCTGGCTCCCCCCCTACCTCCAGGGAGCAATGTGGAGGCTTCATTATGCCCAGGATCAGAGCACTGGCAGCAATCCCAGAAGCGCAAGGATGGCCCACTGGTTAGGGGCTGGCCTGGGAGATGAGGCAAAGTCACTTGGGTGCTCTGTGCCTCAGTTTCCCCTCTGTCCAATGGGGAGAACAGCCCTGCCCTGCCCTGCCTCCCAGGGCTGGGTGAGGATAAATGCATTAAAGACTGTGCGGTGTTCAGAGGCCAAGGTGACGAGGAAATACCTTCACTAGGTTTTGTATAGCAGGGTCCCTCTCCAGTTGCCCTGCAAGGGGAAGGACATGGGGGTGAGCCTAGCATCTCCGGAGAGGTCAGAGCAGGCGGGTTTTTCAGGGACATGATCCATTGCGGCCCACAGTACCTGAGTCAGACCTTTCCAGCATGGTCAGTGCCAGACTCAGGGGCAAGCCCCACTCCGTGACTCAAGGGCAACTTGGAGACTGACCCCTGCAAGGCCCTCTCTCCCAAAGCACCAAACCAGGCAGCCAGCTCCAGGGTCCTCCAGGCCCACCTCAATGCCACCCGCCCTGCTGTCCCCCACCCCCTCCAACGCAGGAGCAACGGAGAAAAGGGCAAGGAGCGAACAAACCACCCGGGGGCAACAGGTGCATTTGGTTCCCAGCCCCCTCCCTGGGCAGGGCTGATTCCTGGCACTCGTAGGGCCCCGCTGTGCAGCCAGGCCAGGTACCCACCAGCAGACACTGGGCAGTGCAGGCTGGGAGCAAGAGAGCCTGAGAACCCAAAGGTCTGTCTGTGCCCAGCAGCCTTCGTCATGCGGCTCCTGGGAGGGGAGAGGAGGCCAAATGCTGCTGTCTTGACAGTGCCCCTGGTCTCACTCCAGCTCCTAGACATGCAGCTGAGTGCTGGGTCATCCCTCATTGCCCTCCCCTGCCCCCCAGCCTTCCCTTAACTGCAGGGCATGCGCGCTAATCCCTCAGCACCCACGGGCAGAGTGGGTGGCAGGACCGAGCAGCTGCCTTAGGAGCCTGGCCAGGAATAGCTCTTATCCAGCAGGGACCTGGCCTAGCGCATCAGGACGATTCAGCCCTAGGATCAAGTGTCCACAATAGGAGGAAATCTAATAGGGGCCATTGCAAGGCAGACACCTCTGGACAGTGCAGGGGTTGTGGGGAGGGAGTTGGTGGGTGGCAGTGGAGGGTATGCAGAGCCTGAGGCTACACTGGCAATGCCAAGGGGCCAAATGCCCTCGCCACCCCACAGGTCACTATGCCCAGCAGGCACTCAGCCCTCAGCAGGATCAGGGCCCAGTCTGCTGGCTTCCACTGGATTCAAGGGGAGTGAGGAGGTCAGAGGAGCCCGGGGTTCCGATGGGATAGGGAGACACAGGAGGGAAACACTGCCACGTATGGACTCATGGACTCAGCACGGGAAGAGCTCCGCCGGCCCCTGACGGTGGGGGGTTGCGCCAGAGTCTCCCGGGGCTCCCGCCCCACCCCAGGGCTGTGCCGGCAAAAGGAGCAGCGAAGGCACCTACCCATTGAGGAAGCGGAAGCCGTGGGCGCAGACCAGCAGGTTCCCATGAGAGTCAACCTTCAGCAGGTTCCCATACTGAGTGTCAAACACCAAGCCCCTGCAGGGGGGAGAGGAGAGTGTCCGGGGGTGTGGGGAGCCCCGTTCAGAGAGCAACCAGCTCTAGGAGCTGCTCTAACCTCCCGGTGCCAGCCCGCCGATCCTCCACGCAGGGGAATTGAGTCCCAGCAGCGGAGCTGCGTCCAAAGCAGGGTGGTGGGCTCTGCTGGCGTGGCAGCATCTGAGCGGCAGGGCCTTGGGTTCCAAAGCACTGTGACCTGGGGAGGGGGCAATGCCAGCCCCCCCTTGCCCATCCCTAGTCACCTGGTGGCTTGACTGACTCCACAGGCCTCAGGAAACCACTCAGGCCCTTGGCTGAACAGCACCACCAAAACGGCATCTGCTGTCCACATTGGTGTCACCCCACTAGTGTCACTGGGTTTACACCTGGGACCAATTGGGCCTCCAAGGCCCAACCCATCGTGTCCTGCACCTTGTGTTTACACTTGGGCATGGGGGTGCCAACTTGGAATGGCAGCAACAGGCCCCTGCTTGGCATGGGGGTAAGTGACAAGGCAGGGTGGCAACGGACAGGGCCCAAGCCCCCTGGGAACAATGGAGGTTCACGCATCTCCCCATGATGAACAAGGGAACCCCCCCCCGTCCCCGACTGGAGCTCCCGGGTGCTGAGCAACGCAGCCCCTGGCCATTCACTCCAGAGGACAATACCCAGGTAACCCGGCTTGACTCTCAGATCCAAGGGGGCAAATAGCCACTAAGTGGTGTAAACCAAACCCCTTTGAACTGGGGGTGTTCAGACACAACGAGCCTGGTGCATTGGGGAAGGAGGGGCACTTTAAAGCGTCACGCCCTGCCCCCCAGCAGTCAGTGGAGCTCGCTAGGGGACAGCCCAGAGTGGCTGTGGGGGGCAGCACTCACCTGGTGGGGAAGGTCGGGTCATACTGGTACTTCAGGATCTCGTGGGGGTACCCAATGGAGACCAGACAGTCCAGCAGCAGCTCGAAGGCCAACTCCTCGTAATCTGGGGACTTGTATACTGCGGGCGGGAGTCGGGGGAGGAGAAGAGGAGCACAAGCCAGAGCTCCAGCAGCCAGCACGGGGAACCCTCTCCCCAAAACAAGGGATTAGGGCCCAGGCCTGCCTCCCCCAAAGACCCCAGGCTGTAGCAACACCCAGGGGGTGGGGCAGGGGGTTACAGCTGGGATCCCAGTTCGCCCACTGGCACTGGTATGCTGCAGACAGCGTAACCAGCATGAGCCCCGCTGGGGCAGGCAACTGGAATCTGCCTTTGGAATGTGGGGAGCCCCTGGCACTCACGCCCCATCCCCACTGGGGCATGGCCCATATGGGGCCAGCTAGCCGGTATAGGCGAGAGGCAGCCTTAGAACTAACTAGGGTCTAGCCCCTGCTCCCATTCAAGCCGATGGCCAGAACCTGGTGTGAATCCAGAGCTGCGCCGGGGCCAAGAGGAGGGTTACTCCGGATTTCTGGGAACAAGACGGGGGGCTCAGCAAGCAGCCACCACAGACAGTCCTGGGCCCCGGACCAAACTGGGAAGTGAGGATCAAACTGGGGGAAGCCAGCTGAACTCCCAAACCAGTGGCAAAGTCACCAGGCCAAACTGTTGGGATCCCAGATACAGGCCAGAACCTCACAGACCAAACCATGGACCAGGCAGGTTAGCTTGGTGCCTACCCAGAATTCTTCCTGGGCCCATCGACTGGATCCCATGGTGCCACCCAGCTCCTCACAGGCCAGGCCAGAGGTAGGTCCTGCCCTATAGGAACCCCATCCCTCCTCCCGGCCCAGAACTCACTCGCCAGCGTATAGTCCATATCGAAACCAAAGCACCTGATCTTCTCCAGAGCCAGGCTGCGGTTCACAAAGATCCTGGAAGGAAAATGACAGTAGAGGGTGAATGGGGGGCAGCCCTGCTTCCCCAGGGCTCTCGCTCTCCAGTTGGCACTGCCCCCCTTTAATACCAACACCCCCCACCTGGCACCCCCTCCAGCTCACCCCCCCTTTGTTCAAGCAGCCCCTGAGAGAACCACAGTTTGCCACTGCCAAAGAGATGTTCCTGCCCCAAGTTCGCTACCGGTCCCGCTGGGCTGCATCTCTGGAGGGGAGCTGGGCTGAGGCTTCAAAGGGGAATGCTAGTGAGCGCCCGGTCACGCCAGCGCTGCTCCGGGCAGGCTAGTCCTGGGTTTGCCATCACAGGGACATTAGCTGGGACCTGCATTTGTCCTTCCCTCACCTCCAGCCCAGGGGGATTTAGCTGCTAGTGACTGACAGAGACAGACAGTCTCCTCTCTGCACCCGCCTGCCCACAGCCTGCCAGGATGCTGGGGCCCTGGCCACGCTGGTAACATGGCCATGCCCCACTCAGACCCACCCTGTGCACACGGGCTTGCTGCCATGGGCTCCCCTAGCCTAGTGAGCAGCCAGCCCTTTCCACAGCTCCTGCAGCACAGACAGGTTCTGCTCTTGGGAAGGAACAAGAGCTAGCCAAGGGAGCCACCAGCCAGGGGGAGCCAGAACTGGCACTGTGGAGGGGGAGCACAGCCCCTTTGGGGAATGCTGGTGTCCGGGAACCCCAGCAGGGTGCAACACTCCAAAGCTGTCATCTGGGGAGGAGCGACTGAACGAGTCCAGCAGAGACATCAAGGATCAAACTCACCACAGAGGGGCCACCTAACCCCAGGGCTGGAGCCCACCCTGCACCTGGCAGGAGGGCTGGGCAGTTTAGCCTAGCGGGTACAGCACTAGACTGGGGCTCAGGAGACCTAGATATTATTCTTGGCTCTGCCCCAGGCCTGCTGGGTGACCTTGGGCAAATCCTGTCACTGCCCCGTGCCTCAGTTTCCCCATCTGTAGGGTGGGAATGCTGCTGCTGGCAATAAGAGCTGGGCGTTGTTATTGAGGCGTGAGATTTCCAAAATATCTAATGGACTTCGGAGGGCAGGTGCAGCCTTCACTCTTCAGTCCCTTCGAAAACCCAGCGTCAGCGCCCCGGGACAGGGGGACAGTCCAGGGACCCGACATCCACTAGAGCAGCTGCCACCCCAGCCACTGCCCTCGCAAGGAGATGTAGGGGGAGCAGCTGCACGGGAGCGGATTTCCTTAGGGCAGCGTAAAGGAGCTGTGTGGGCAGCTGGAATCTGCCCTAGAAACTCAGAGAAGCCCAGGGCCAGGGGGCTGATGGACCTGGGGCCTCTGGAGTTAACAGCCGGAGCAACTACAGCTTGAGCTAACGAGCCAGGGCTGGACTAGTCTCGTGCTCTGTAGCCAGGCAGAGTGGACCCGCTCAGCAGTGGGGCAGGCCATGTCTAGCCCAGCAACAGCCTAATAAATCGGGGGGGAGCAGGAATTCCACGAGGAGGTGCAATGAAAGCAAATGTGCTGAGCCCCTAGCCAGTGTGCTGCCTCTGGGGGAGGGGCCCAGCTCCTGCCCTGACCCCAGCAGAGGGAGATGAGGCAGCCCTGGGGTCTGTGCCCCTCACAGCGGCGCCACCCTGGCATCAAACGATTTCCAGGTGGCCCATGGGCAGGCGTTCCCGCTAAAATTTCCTGAGGTGATAAACACCAGCCAGCCGCGGAGAGTGGAAGTGCCTTAAACCTACCAGCTCCCAGCCCTGTTCCCAGTCTCTGGCTCCCAGCAGAGTTGAAGGGAATCAACCAGCGTGTTCATGGGGAGCAGGGTGGCGTGAGGAGGCAAGAATCAGGCTGCTTTGAGGAGAAAGGAGGTGGGGGCCCCCTAAATCAGAGCCTCCTGCACCACAAGGTGTTGAGAAGACACACCCCTCCCCAGAGGCAGCTGCATGAGGACAGGCCCAGGGGCGAGAGGCGACCAAGGCAGCATATCTGGAAGCTGTTACCAGATCCCAGCTTTCAATGGCTGCTGCCACAGGAGCGTTGCACATCTGGGAGGCACGAATCCTCGTGCCACCCTCCTTGCCAGCACAACAGGAGCGGAGCTGCGCTGGGCATTGATGGAAAACAACGGGGGTTGGGGGAGGCTTCCTGCTCACTGTGCAGATTTCCCTCCCCCCCCCCCCCGCAAGCATGTGGAGGAGGTGTTCACTTCGCATTTGGCTCTGATCTGCAGGAGCAAAGGATCAGACGGAGAGCTGGTGAGTAGTGCGAAGGAGCATGTCTGCTCCATGGAGGGCAGGGTGAGTGCTGCTGATGCCTTTTATGGCCAGACATCAATTCTTGGCAAAATCATGGAAAGTTTATTAAGGGATACAATCAATAAAGATTAGGCACACAATTAATGCCAATCAACATGGTTTTATGAGAAATAAGTCTTGTGGGCTTTTCTATTTTTTAAACGAGTTCACAGGTTTGGTTGATAAAGGTCACTGTATCGATAGAATAGATTACCTTTGTAAGATATTTAACCAAGTCCCACTTGACATTCGGATATAAACATTTTAGCACCGGAGAGAACCAATGCAGCCCATGTTAAATAGATTAAAAACTGGCTTACTGATAGATCTCAAAAGTAATTGTAAATGGGAAATTGTGTAATGGGGAGGCCATAGGCATCTGCTCTTGGCCCACTGCAATTTAAAATCTTTATCAATGTTCCGGAAGAAGACAATCATGGCTTGTAAAGTTTGCAGAGGACACAAACTGGTGGATCAGTAATTAATGATGGGGACAGATTAAACAGACTGTATACAGATTATACAGGCATGCATCCGATGAAGTGGGTTTTAGCCCACGAAATCTTATGCTCAAATAAATGTGTTAGTCTCTAAGGTGCCACAAGAACCTCGTTCTTTTTGCTGATACAGACCAACATGGCTACCACTCTGAAAACAGACTGTTCTGGATCACCTAATAAAATGGGCTCCTTTGAACAACCTTGGTTTGAATATAGCCAAATGCAAGGTCATGCACCTCTGAACAAGAACGCAAGTCCAACTGATCTACCAGGACTCCTCCGTCCTTTTCAGTGTCACTGCATTCCACTCTAAGTGCCTACATGAGAAAAAGATCTGATAGCAGATGGCTCTTTAAGCTAGATTAATTCAGACTAGAAAAAGCACAAGTTTTTAACAACTTGGCTGGGTGCATTCTCCATCACTTGAAGTCTTTGTCTAAATATATGCTCTAGTTCAGACAGAAGTTATAGGTTTGATGCAGGAATTGTGTGATTTCATGGAGGATAGGTCCAGCAATGGCTATTAGCCAGGATGGTGTCCCTAGCCTCTGTTTACCAGAAGCTGGGAATAGAATATCCGGGTTAGAAGGGACCTCAGGAGGTCATCTAGTCCAATCCCCTGCTCAAAGCAGGACCAATCCTCAGACAGATTTTTACCACAGTTCCCTAAACAGCCCCCTCAAGGATTGAGCTCACAACCCTGGGTTTAGTAGCCCAATGCTCAAACCACTGAGCTATCCCTTCCCTGAGCAACAGGGGATGAATCACTTGATTCCCTGTTCTGTTCATTCCCTCTGGGGCACCTGGCTTTGGCCACTGTCAGAAGACAGGATACTAGGCTAGATGGACCCTTGGTCTGACCCAGTCTGGCGGTTATTTCCTTGTGCAAGGTTCTCTGGCCTAGGTTATGCAAGAGGCCAGATTCTGGTCCTAGAACCCTACGAATTGTCACTGTTGCTTTTCTGGGCAGACTGGTGTCATAGCTGTGGGAACACAGACGTCACCTCTTCTCTGCCTATGATCCTTCCGGATGTGCAGAAGAGGAGCTGCAGCATTCATCTCTCAATGGCTGGCTTGACAGAGGACTGGCATGTGTAAGTAAGAGGCAGATCTCCTTTCATCTAATGGAAGGTAACCTGTTTGCCTACGTGGCATAGGCCCAATACTGTTCACTGCTCCCAGAGAGTCTCCTTGAGCTCAAGCAGTGAGGCTTTTGGAGAAGGAAGGTGCGGCTTATCCTTGCTGTCACTTATTAGCATTGTTTATATTCTGGTAGCACCCATAAACCCTAGTTATGCACCACGGCCCCACTGCGCCAGGTGCTGTACAGACAGAACAAAAGGAAACATTTCATTGTTACAAACGTTCATTGTTTTTAAAGTGGATTCTATTGGTTGAGGACACAAAACTGTACAATTCCCAGTGATCGCCTGCTCCCCCATCAGCAGCTTCTGCCTGAGGCCGAGGCCTGAGCTGGCTACTGAGACCCAGCAGTTCCCTGGGCCTGAGAAGGGGCCCCAGCACGGCAGTGCAACCATCACTCGCAGTGGGCCGAATACTGACCTGGGGCCCACCAAACAAGAGCTGAACTGGGCGGCGCGCGCTCCAGGACCCCTCGGGATGAACATGCGCGTAGAAGCGCGGTGACGCAGTTGCTGAGCTAGGCTCTCTGTGGGCAGTGCTGGGACCGGAGGAGCAAACAGGGCCCTGCAGCCCGATGAAAGCCAGTGAGGGCCGTGTGAGACCACAGGGTGCGTGAGGTCGCTCTTCTCACAGTCCTGAGCAGCGAGACACCCACTTATGCCAGGAGGGGCTGCCACGGGCATTGCAGGGAGGCAGGATCCTGCCATGAAGTTCATCCCCACCCAGCCAGCTCACCCAAGGCCACAGATGCTGGTGAGGGGACAGAGGGTGGTGAAACACCCATTGGCTTTAGTAGCATTTGAGGATACCGTGTGGCAGGGCTTAGAGGTGCCGACCCAGTGCCCTGTTCGACAAGGTCCCATGCCACCCTCCGCATGCTGGGAAAAAGAACAAATCCAAAGGTCACGTGACCCACTCCCAGCACCCCCCCCAGCCAGGGGGAGACACCCGGCACCCCAATCATGCGTCAGAGCCTTGCGTAATCTCCAGGGCTCTCTCTGCAAACAGCTGGGACATGTGATTCATTGAACTCTCTTATCAGCCTCACCCAGCGGCCCGTGCAGCAAAGCCAAGGTGATGAAACGGCTGCATACTGCGTCAGAGCAGCATTTCCTTGGCACAGGGGCACAGACCCCAGCCTGCTCAGGATCCCCTACGTACCCCAACCCCCCACACCCACTGGCATAGAAGATGCAGGATTCAGCCTCACAGTCTTTAACGTTTGTTTGAAAGCCCCCGATCCCAGAATCACAAGACTCTCAACTTGCATTTAAAAAAAGTTTCCAGCTCTCGCCACTGCAAAGAAGAGCTGGGGAATGCAAACCAAGCACACTCTAAAGGCTAGAAGGCCAGAAGGCAAAGAAAAAGATCACACGATCTTGTGATTTTTTAAGATAATCTCAGGATTCTGGGGGCTGGAGTCATGAGTTTTGTCCGTTTTGCATTGGCAGTACTGGAAACATCCCAACATATCGCCCATTAGCTACACACTGGGGAAGGTCCCCCCACCAACTAGCTGAGGTTTTTATTTCTACAGGGCATTCACTGATGAGTTAGTATATGCAGACTCAGTTCTAGGTTTGGAATCCATTCTTTGTCCATGTCTTTCCTCCATTGCAAGCCAAGGTGCTGCAGAACCTTGCGTTGCTTTTGCACCAACTGCACAATCATTAACACATTTTGATTTTCTCTCTTTGCAATATGGACAGAGAGCAACATGCACTTGCAACAAAAGCAAACATGTTGCAAGCACAAACACTTGGCTTCTTCTGGAGACCTCTGCATTGCATTGCAATCGCCTCTGCATTGATTGCAAATCAAGCTGGTCTCTGCCCTTCCCTGGTCTGTCTTTTGGCCTTGGGAAGTGTTTGGAAGGAGATGCAATTCAGTTCTTTTCCATCTGAATGCTTTGCTTGCGGGACACGCTTTTTCATCAGTCTTTGTCAAGTTAACGCAATCTCTCCCAATAACTTTGCTTTGACCTGGTTATCACTTATGCCTTGGATAATTTGGTCTCATTAGTCCACCTGCTGACTGGGCCATTCCACATGGCTTAGCTTTATTACATAGCTCTGTAACATGATCCTCCACTGTCCTGCCTGGCTGCTCGTTTCTTGCAAAGAACCCATGCCCCTCTCACTCTTTGTAGCCCCTAGAGCAGGAGTGGGCAAACTTTTTGGCCTGAGGACCACATCTGGGTATGGAAATTGTATGGTGGGCCATGAATGCTCACGAAATTGGGGTTGGGGTTCAGGAGGGGGTGAGGGCTCTGGGGTGGGGCCAAAAAAGAGGAGTTCAAGGTGTGGGAGGGGCCTCCGGGCTGGTGCAGATGGTTGGGGTCCAGGGGGGATGAAGGCTTCAGCTGGGGCTGAGGGGCTTGGGGTGCAGGAGGATACTCTGGGCTGGGACTGAGGGGTTCAGAGGGCAGAAGGGGGAATCAGGCTGGGGCAGGGGCACGGGAGGGGGTCAGGGGTGCAGGCTCTGGGCTGCGCTTACCTCAAGCAGCTCCCAGAAGCAGCGGCATGTCCCCACTCCGGCTCTGGCATGGCCAGGCAGCTCTGTGTGCTGCCACGTGCACAGTCAGCTCCCATTGGCCGCAATTCCTGGCCAATAAGAGCTGCAGGGGTGGCGCCTGTGGATGGGGCAGCGCGCAGAGCCCCCTGGCTGCTCCTAAACATAGGAGCTGGAGGGGGGACATGCCATTGTTTCTGGGAGCAGCGGTGCATGGAGTGGCCCCCGACCCTGCTCCCCAGCTGGAGCGGGGCAAGCCCCAGACCCTGCTCCCCAGAAGGCGCTGGTAGGCTGGATTAAATCAGCTGACGGGCCGGACGTAGCCCGCGGGGCCATAGTTTGCCCACCCCTGCCTTTGAGGCTGCCACTGAAATGGAGACCCCACCGGGCTAGGCTCTGTACCTAGCAACGAAAAACAGTCCCTGCACTGAAGCGCTCAACGTTTTTCACTGATAGTTTCACACACAAACACTGAACGAGAAACCCAACCTGAACGTTACCGCAGGATATTTTGGAGGATTTGAAGAAATGAATCATCAACTTTAAACCATTTTCTTAAATACATCTTTTAACGGCCGGATTCACCCACACGGTGCTGCAGGCCAGCACAAAGGAGACAGAACAGTTCAAATAGGTCTCCAGTGGCTTCGTTTCACCAGCGCAGGGCAAAACTGCTGGAGTTTCCACCCCAAATTCCCTCTCCCACTTACACCTCCCTACGCTGCCCTGCACGTGTGTGTTCCCCTTCCCTCTTTCATTCACTATATTCCCCTGCACCCCTCATTCTCCCCCTCAGAGATTTGCCACAAGAGGTAGCTGTGGAAGAGAAATATATAGGATTACTGGTTGGATTTTGCTGTCCTTTTTTATTAGCTGAGAATGTAGCTATCAGCAGAGATGAGGGCAGAAAACTTTCAGCAAAACTCCTGGAGAATTGCCCTCTTTCAAACAGCCCCCACCTCCCCATAGGAACGAAGCCAGGTTGCGCTCAGAGAGGGCAGCCTCCCATGCAGTCAGGAAGCAAAGGGGAACAGGCAAATTCTGTGTCCAGGGAGGAGGTGCTGTCACTATGAGGAGGAAACACTGTGCCCCACACACAGAACCAGGCTGAATCCCTGCTTTTCTGCACACCCCACTTCCGTCATGCAGTGCTTTTCAATCACAGATCTTGTAGTGGGTCAGAATAGCACCCCCACTCCCATTTTACAGATGGGGAAACTGAGGCACAGAGCAGCGGCAGCCTGAGCAGAGCCGGGAATGGAAACCCAGGTCTCCCATGCCTCAGGCTCACAGGTGAGCCACTGGCCTACATTGTGCCCCTGATTTGGGGGCTGCTAGGCTGACAACTCCTCAGACCCTACCATGGCGAGCTCTGCCGGGCGCATGGAACCCTTTGGCATCTGTCTGAGCCCTCTAGAGCCCCCTCAGGACATTTCCTTTTGCTCTGGTGCTTTGGGTCTGCTCACTTGCCCCCCCCCCCCCCACACACACACACTCTGCTGTCTGTGTTTGATCCTGGAGGGGGGGGGGGATTTCTTGGGCACCTAAGGAAGAAAGATCTGGCCTGGAGGAGGCAGCGGTATGGGCACTGGCCCTTTAAGATGGGCGATAGAGGCCAGCATGAGACAATACAAATTATTAGAGCAGAAAAACGCCTTTTGAAATGGGGCATGCACCACAGAGACGCCCCAGAGGGCTCAGGCAATGGCTGCCTTAGCATCTAGGGTGCCCAAGGGAATTTGTGAGAGATCAGCACCCACCAGCACCAGCTGATGCCCATGGCAGAGCTCCCAGTGACTCAGCGGGAGCAGGAGCAGGCCCCGTGTCTCAGGATGCCCTTGGGGAGCTCAATCCTGGGGAGGGAAGGATTGGATCCCCCTGGTGACAGTCACAGAACTGTCCATGGGCCCATAGACTGGGTTGTTCTCGGCCCCCGCTTCTTGGAATGGCCCCCCTACCCCCGCCTCCCCCACTCCCAAGATCTGCCCCCTCCCAGATCTCTGCCCAATAGGCTCAGCTGCACCAGGTGCATCTGCTCTGTCCTCAGATCAGATTGTGGGGCTGGGGCATTTTAACCCTTCTTTGCTGCACTCGGAGGCAATGCTTTGTCCCCAGGCTTACGCCTGCCACATGGGGCAGGCAGGCCCAGCTCTGCCATTGACTCACCAGCCAACCTAGGGCAAATCCTGTGACTGTGCCTCAGTTTTCCCATCAATTAAACAGGGATACTGACCCTACTTTAAAGGCCTTGGCAATCTAGGGGCTAGAGGAATTCACAGGTCTCAAGAGGTCACAGATTGGGGAGAGTCTAGATACAGTGGCTACTACGGCAGGTCCAGTGCCTAGATACCACAGTGATGGGCGCTTTAAAGAATGGAGAGACTTGTTCTCGCTGAGCTGTCCTGACTGGAAGCCCGAGCTGGATGCTCTCACGCTGCACCTTGTGTCATCACTTACACCCAGGGCAAGGGAGGTTAAAATCATTAGCAACAAGGCAGGCAGCATGGCCTAGTGGGGAGAGTGCTGGCCTGGGGCCCAGGTGGCCTGAGGCACAGGTAACCTGGGTTTTATTCCCAGCTCTGCCAACAGCCTCATGCAGTCACTTTCCCTCATGGGGCCTCAGTTTCCCCACCAGCACAACAGGGATAACGATAGTGACCTCCATTGTGCCTGGCATGAGTTCACCCCCTCCCCCAGTCCACCCAAGCCAGACACAGCTCCGGACCGCAGCACCCCCCAGGGTGTTCAGAGAGCTACTGCTCACAATCCACACACTCCCTTGGGTGCTCAGGTCTGGTTACCTAGATCCATCTCTGAGAGTCCTGGACATTACAGCAGCACCTAGAGACCAACTGAGATCAGGGCCCAGCTGTACCAGAGACAGGCCAGGCACAGGCAGGCCTGGCAGTGCCACCCCACTCTGCTCCTTTGGATTTTAAGGTTTGTTTTTAATGAAGCTGGGGGGGCGGGTTTGCTGGGGAGTCACTAGCCAGCCCCGGAGGGGGGCGCTCTGCACCGGGGGGGGGGGGGGGGGTGCCAGGCTCCAGCGCCTCCCCCCCTCCCCATGGGACTCCCGCGCACGGCTCCAGGTTAGTCGGGGCGCCGCGGAGGAGTCGGATGGGGCCAAGCGCCCCTGGCGGGCTGCCGCCGAGCTGGTGAGCGGAGCTTCAGGCGTGCCCCGGGCGCTAGCTCCGAGTTCCCGAGCCAGCGCCGGAGGGGCCCATCCCCGTCGGCTCTGGGCGCCCGGCTCCGCGCTGCTCCTTACCGGTGCTGACAGACCCTCTTGAGGGCGCGGCCGTCGGCGCCCCCCGGCTCCTTGGCGCTCCGGGGCCCGTCCTGCGGCGGGGCCAGCGCGGCGTCCGGCTCCCCGGCGAGGCTGCCCATGAGCGCGGCCGGTGCGGTGCTGCCCTGGCCAGGAGAGCGAGCGAGCGGCCGGCTGGAAGTGGAGCCTTTTATCGCCTGACCGGCTATCGGGCCGGGCCAGCCGCCCCGCCCCGGCCCGTCCGCGGGGCTCGCTGCGGGGCGAGGAGGGGGCTTCCTGCCGGAGACTGCGGGGCTTGGTCACGTCCCAGTGGGGACGGCTCCCCCCCAGTGTCGCCCAGCGCGCCCTCAGCCCGTGCCCGAGCCCCCCCCCACACACACACACAGTGCCCCTAGGGTGCTCTCCCCAACCCCGTGCCGGGCATGAGCCTGTCTCCGTGCCTGACCCAAGCTCACCACCCTCTGGGACTGCCCCCCACTTGCCCATCCTACCCTGGGCTTCCCCTCCCTGCTGCCCACCCTGTGCCCACCTGATGTCCCCTCACCCATCTCACATGCACTCATCAGCCCATACCCCCCATCCCATGCCCACCTGCTAGCCTGAAGCGCCTCACATCCCATGCCCACCCGCCAACCCTGGGTGCTCCCCTCCCCCTCACAGTGTAGTTTCAGCAGTTCTTGATCTCAGGTGGGGCCAGGCAGCCCCATCTCTTCCCTCCAGCGAGGGCTGCTTTGCTGTAGTCTCTGGTTTCCCTGTCCTTATGGTACCAACCCAGGTCCCCCTGCAGCCCCAGCCCGGCATGCCTTATCCAGCGCCCCGAGCCCTGGAGATGGGTGGGAGACTGGCCAGGGTACCTCTGTACACACCCCACAGGTCGATGTCTCAAAACTTGCCATCCAGCTGTGGGGTGATAGTAATTTAGCCATCACATAAGACACAACAGAAGAGTGTTTGTCCCAGCTCTGCGGCGCTGCGCATGGGCTTTCAGCGGTGATGGGGGGATGCAAGTCACGGGCACCGCAGCACAAGGGGGGACACTGAGCAGATGGAGGGGCAGTTTCTAACTGAAGCAAGTTGCACTTAAATCTTGTTGACCCTGATCATAAAGCATTTGAACAGTATCTGGAGCTTGGCATTAGAAAAAGTTCAGAGAAGGGCAACTAAAATGATTAGGGTTTTGGAACGGGTCCCATATGAGGAGAGATTAAAGAGGCTAGGACTTTTCAGCTTGGCAAAGAGACGACTAAGGGGGGATATGATAGAGGTCTATAAAATCATGAGTGTGTGGAGAAAGTGAATAAGGAAAAGTTATTTACTTGTTCCCATAATATAAGAAATAGGGGCCACCAAATGAAATTAATGGGCAGCAGGTTTAAAACAAATAAAAGGAAGTTCTTCACACAGCGCACAGTCAACCTGTGGAACTCCTTGCCTGAGGAGGTTGTGAAGGCTAGGACTATAACAGGGTTTAAAAGAGAACTGGGTAAATTCATGGAGGTTAAGTCCATTAATGGCTATTAGCCAGGATGGGTAAGGAATGGTGTCCCTAGCCTCTGTTTGTCAGAGGGTGGAGATGGACGGCAGGAGAGAGATCACTTGATGATTCCCTGTTCTGTTCACTCCCTCTGGGGCACCTGGCATTGGCCACTGTCAGCAGACAGGACACTGGGCTGGATGGACCTTTGTCCACGCACCCCCATTCTTATGTTCTTGGCCTTGGGAGGCACCGCTGGGGCTGGGCCAAGGACCTTACTGGGGCAGGAATATCTGACCCTCCAGACTGGATCAGACTAAAGTCCCCCCCAGCCCAGTCTCCTGTCTGCTCCAGGGGGAGGGAGATGTGGGTAACCAGCCCGCCGAGGTCTCCTTGGTTAGTCACTAAGGGGGATGTGAAACAGCATCTGCGAGGGACACACGGTTTTGTCTCAGCCAGCCTGGATAACTGGCACCCAAGAGTCATGGGATGGGGGTGCCCCAGGCTGTCCGTCTGTCCATTCCCCACAGCCTTCTGTCTGTCCATCCATCCCACACAGCCCCCTGTCTGTCCATCCATCCCACACAGCCCCCTGTCTGTCTGTCCATCCCACACAGCCCTCTGTCTGTCCGTCTATCCCACACAGCCCCCTGCTATCCATCCCACACAGCCCTCTGTCTGTCCGTCTATCCCACACAGCCCCCTGCTATCCATCCCACACAGCCCTCTGTCTGTCCGTCCATCCCACACAGCCCCCTGCTATCCATCCCACACAGCCCTCTGTCTGTCCGTCCATCCCACACAGCCCCCTGCTATCCAGCCCCCACAGCCCTCTGTCTCTCTATGATCAGCACCAGAGCTCTGGCCTCCCAGAGGCTATAGCCAAGCCCGTTACCATAGTCCATGCTCCCCTGGCATTCCCCTGGCCATCTCACACTCCTCGGTTCATAGATGTGAAGGCCGGGAAAAAGTTGGGAATGACTAAAGCGTCTTCCAGAAAGGCCCCGGGCCTTGGCCAAAGCCATGGAGAATCCATCACCTCCTTCTTGACTCTGTGCATATGCCTTATTTCTAATTTCAATTTGGTTCAGCTTCCGGCCGCTGGCTCTTGTTCTCCCGTGCTCCATTAGGTGACTTTAGCAGCCTGTGCTGTAATCCAGGCAACATTTAGCCTGTTCTGGACGTATTAATCAGATGGACCAAGTCTCCCGCACTCAGGCATTTCCTCCAGCCATCCAAGTCTTTGGGGGCTCTTTGCTGGCCCGTCTCCAATGTTTAACCCCCTTCTTCCTAGAAGCCTAGGCCTGGAAGGGGCCATGAGCGGTCGTCTGCTCTGGTCCCTGCTCTCCAGGCAGGACCACAGAATAATGTTTTGAAATGTGGCATCAGAACCGGAGGCCGTAGAGCTCACCAATGCTGCGTACAGAGGTAAACTCATCCTCCTGCTCTTCACTCACTGCTCCAGTCTAACGGGCCAGGAGACCTAACAACACAGGGGGACGGTGTCACCGAGTCCCCGGGCGATGCTCTGGAACTGCTCCCCACAAAGCCAGTCAGGACATTGGGGAGCCGCCTCTCCCTCGGAGCAGACCGTCTTCAGGGCAAGAAGCTCACACAGCTTCACCTCCAGGGTCTCTCCTTGGAGCATTCAGCATATGCCCCTCCGTGCGCTTCCCACAGCAAGTCCACCCGGCGGGGTCCTGGGGAAGCCAGAGGGTCCTGAACCCCCACTTCACAGTCAGACGTGACTCTCAGCCAGCCAGTAAAACAGAGGTTTATTAGATGACAGGAACACGGTCTAAAACAGAGCTTGTAGGTACAGGGGCGAACGGGACCCCTCAGCCAGGTCCATTATGGGGTTCAGAGAGCCAGACACCCACGTCTGCCCCCACTCCTAATCCCCAGGTAGCTCCAACTCTGAAATCACCTCCAGCCCCTCCTTCTCCCGGCTTTGTCTCTTTCCTGGGCCAGGAGGTCACCTGACCTCTTTGTTCTCCCACCCCTTTAGCATCCCCTTGAAGGGGGGAAGGGCCTGGCCATTAGTTGCTAGGCAGCAGAGGGTCGGCCAGAAACTGAGGCACCCACACAGTATTCAGAGGAAACATTAAGAACAGTCCCACTTTGTCACGGTCCCTTTCCCCCCCCCCCCTACACTCCCCTTCCCCCCTCCCCCCCCCGCGCAGACAGGAGACTGGGCTTGGGGGACCTTGGTCTGATCCAGTCAGGTTGGGCTGCTATTCCTGTAAGGCCCTTGACCCAGCCCAGGTTCTGAGCGGTGGCTCTGCAGGGCCGAGCTCCAGATACTGTTCAAATGCTTTATGAACAAGATTAAGGTGCAACTTGCTTTAGTTAGAAACCCCCTCACCCCTCCGCTCAGTGGCCCCACTTGTGCTGCAGTCTGTGTGACTTGCATCCCTGTGTCCATTCAAGTTGCACGCACACCTCCCGGGGGGTCCCCTTACAATGTGCCGCCCCAGGCACATGCTTTCTCATCTGGTGTCTGGAGCCGGCCTTGGCTCTAACCCACCAGACACACTCCCCTCCCAGGACTGGGGAGAGAACCTAGGAGTCCTGGCCACATCCCAGTCTGGTGCACTGTTAAGCCACTCAAGTACATTGACCAGTGGTTTGGGGAGAGCCCCTCCTTCCAAAGCACGTCAGACCCTGCTCTTGCCCGTTGCCCCTGACATCTGCTTGGCGGCGGAGGGCTGGGCCTGAGGGGCAGGCCAGTCATGGCGCAAGCTGACGCCAGGGCTCTGCAGCCCCATGTGCTGGGCCAAACTCCCTGGGCAGGGCTCTTGGGGCAGGGTGGGGCCGGGTGCTGAGTCATGGAGCCAGCAGGGCTGTGACCCTGTGACGTGCATGGAGGAGATCGCAGGGGCCATACCCACCCGGCACTCCCAGATAATGGGCCCCCTGGGCCGCCTGCCTGTGGCTTGTGACACCCCAGAGCCCCCCGGACCAGACCCCATCAGGCCTGGCTTGTTCCTCCCCTGACAGAACCAAACAGGAGCTACCAGCTGGACTGGGCGGGGGGGAGTGGGCTCTGAGCCCCATAGTCAGCACCAGCCCTTCCGTGCTTGGAAACAGACTGGGTGGGTGCATGCAACTGCCTGTGTGTTTTGTGTGTGTGTGTGTGTGTGTGTGTGTGTGTGCGTGCAGCTGGGTGTGTGTTGTCTGCAGCGCTGCATGTGTAGGGCACATGTGTACACAGGGTGTGGGCCGTGTGCGCTCAGAGATCACTGCATGCCCTGCTGGAAGGCAGCCAGTGCTGGGCTGTAGCGTGGCTGCTGCTGACAGTAACACAGCCCAGCCACTGAGAAGGGGAATCCAGCATCCCTGGAGGGGCATGCTGGCCACAAATTGCTACATGGGGCCCGAACCCCAACTCCTGTGGAAAGTGCTGGGGTGGGGGCCTTACACCCCAGAACAGTCTGTCAGGATCGTGCAGCGCCGCTCTGGGGCACTGGGAACAGCACTGAGTGTGTGTGGGGCGATCCCCCCCACTGAGCCCCCACCTCACTGCCTGTAGCACAGCGCTCCCTAGCGCTGGCCTTGGGCATTGGGGCCTGCACTAACTGTGAGGAGAGAGCGCCCTGGGCTGAGTGACTCGTTCACAGCCCCCATCATGCCATTATATGGGTCCGTGCCCCACAGTTTGCCATTTGTATCATGGTTGTGTTAGGTGTGTCTGTGCTGGCTGTGAACAGTGAGTCTGGGGCTCAGGACTGTGCCGTGGGGCAGGAGTGCCAGGCTACAGAGGGTGTCTTGTATGGTTATTATTGCTCAGAAATGTTACTGACAAATCTACGGCCAAGCCCATTTGCAGGGGAGGGTCCTTTTAATTAATCAGCTGGCAGCATGGGGGAGGGGGCTGCAGGTCGGGAGTGAGGGGTACCAGCAGAGCTGTTTGTGGGGAACCCAGGGCTGGGATAGCAGAAGGGCTGCAGGTCGGGATTGAGGGGCACTGGCAGCAAAGGGGGCTAGTCCCTACCCCCACATCACACTGCACTCTCAGGCTCTTGCTTTCATGGGCACCAAATTGCCTCTAACCCATTTAAAACACAGAAGACTCCCAGCAGGGGAGAGGGGCTAGTGCATTCCCTGCCCTGGGTGGGGAGCAGGCAAGCAGGGGGCACAGGGGATCAGGAGGGCTGAATTGCCCCCATAGGTCAGTGCCGCCAGCCCCACTCATCCCCCAGCAGCCCATCTGCAGCAGTCTCTGCTTCCAACAGCTGATCCCTCATCCCGCCTCACACACCCCCAGCCTGGCTGACCCCCAGTGGCCCTGGCCCCCTTATCGCTCCTGTTCAAACAGCCAGCACTGCATCAGCAGCAGAGCACTCGGCAATGGGACCTCGAGGAGGGGGGAAGGAGGTGGGTTGGAGGAGGATCCATCCTGGGGGGTGCATGGGGTGAGGGTGAACGAATTCCCTCCAAATGGCAAACAAGCAAAGTTCAAGGTCTCCTTCCATCCCAGCGGCGACGGGGGGCAGCACTCCTATGGGCACCAGATTCTGCCAGGTCACTCTGCCTGGGAGGGCATTTCCCACTGGATCCCCCCAGCAACGCCGGCTTTAGGAAGGGCAGGACCCAATTCGAACATTTTTGGCGGGGCCCCGGCAAGGATGACTAACAAAAAAAATAATGGAAAAAAAAGCCTTTAATTTCTTCCATGTATTATTTACTTTCCATAACTATATAAAAAATAAAATTATATATTATGTACATTGCATCATATATGCTGTTGATCGGTTATTAATGAGCTCCGTTTCACGTGTGTGGGTCCCCGCCACTCCCTGGGGGTGTGCTAGGGTGACCAGATGTCCTGATTTTATAGGGAAAGTCCCGATTTTGGGGTCTTTTTCTTATAGGATCCTATTATTCCCCACCCCCTGTCCCGATTTTTCACACTTACTGTCTGGTCACCCTAGTGGTGTGCACATGTGTGGGTCCCAGCTGCTCCCTGCCCCCCTCATTGAAGCAGGTGTGCAGGGTGACTGCCCTGGGAACTGCAGGGCACCAGTGGACATGGGGCTGGCTGGAGGCTGGGCAGGGGCTCACTGGAGGTAGGGTCTGGCTGCAGGCAGGGCAAGGGGTGCGGGGCTGGCTGGAGACAGGGGTGTGTGGGGCTGGCTGGCTTTGGGCAGGGCCGCAGGGGGGTGCGGCAGGGGTTGCCTGGAGACAGGGCAGGGGGTGCGGCAGAGGCTGGCTGTGGGCAGGGGGTGCAGGGCTGGCTGCAGGCAGGGCAGGGGGGCAGGGCTGGTGCGGGCAGAACAGGGGTGGCGGGGCTGGAGGTAGGGCAGGGGTGCAGCAGGGGCTGGCTGCGGACAGGGGGTGCAGGGCTGGCTGGAGACAGGGCTGGCTGCCTGCAGGGCAGGGGGTGTGGGCTGGTGCGGGGACGGGGTGCAGCAGAGGCAGCTTTAAATAGCCCCCGAGCCCCCCGCTATCCCAGGGCTCTGGGGGCTATTTAAAGGGCCCAGGGCTCCCCTGCTTCTACCGCCCCGGCCCTTTAAATAGCCGCAGGAGCCCTGGGGAAGCAGCGGGGCTCCAGTGGCTATTTAAAGGGCCGGGGCGGTAGAGGCAGCGGGAGTCCCGGACTTTTTAAATAGCCCCCAGAGTCCCGCAGCCCTACCCCAGGGCTCCAGCAGTGGGGGTCTGGTGGCAATTTAAAGGGCCTGGGGCTCCGGCCCCTGCTGGGAGCCCTAGGTCCTTTAAATTGCCCCCTGGGGAAGCCGGACCACCCTGGTACAGCGCACTAGCTCTTGCCGGTACCCCGTACCGGGGCTTGGGCCTGGGGCCCGATTCAGGAGAATTGGTTGAATTGGCCTAAAGCCGGCCCTGGTGGGGGTATGGCCACAGAGCCGCAGGGAGGGGAACCCTGAGGTGTGGGGGCTGGGTGGGTACTGGGTGTTCCTCCTGAAGGGACGGGGGTTGGCCAAGGTCACTCAGCCCCGGGGTGTGGGAGGGGGACAGGCTGAGGGCACTCAGAGCCCCAGGAAGTGGGGGGGGCTGAGGGGAGGGACTGGCCAGGGGCACTCAGAGCTCGGGGGAGGGGCTGTCCGGGGGGGCACTCACAGCCCCAGGAGGTGTGGGGGGGAGGAGCACACAGGATTTCAGGAATTCCCTGGCAGTGAAGAGCTGCTGGCGTCAGGGAGGAGCCAGCCGTGACAATCCCCACTTGGGATCCCTGGCTGGGCTAGAGGGTATGGGGGCCCGTGGCCAAGCTGCAGCGGAAGGTGACCTGAAGAAAATGCCTCGGCCTCCTGCTAGGAAGGGCCTGGGCCAGACAATGACCCACCACGCAGTGTCCCAGCTCCCTGCCCCACACCTGTGGGGCACGGCCCCTCCTCTGTAGGGAGGTTGGCATGTACCTTAGTGCTGCTTCCTCCATCCCCAAAGGCCTCTCCCAGCCAGTCTCTGGCAACCGCTGCCGTTCAGTACGCACATTACCCTGCTGTGACATACCGGAGGGGGGAACCACTCGGGGATGGGGGGGGCTGTCACACAGCTGGGCAATTTAACCCGGCTGGGCAGGAGTGACTGTCTCCCTGGAGCTGGGGTCTCAGCCCAGGTGTCTCTCTGCCCTTCCCCCCAGTAGCGCCTCACATTGAGTTCCAGCCCCACATTCACACCCACAAGTGCTGGTGGGTTCCAATCCCAGCTGAACACGCCCACCCGGCCCTAGTGCGGAGCAGAAGGGCCCAGCGCTGCCCCACAGACCCTCTGGCTCTCCGAGCCCGCTCTTACCCATCACCGCAGCACGTCTGGCCCATGCTGAACGCTGCTGCTCTGTGCAGAGAGGCTGGCACTTCTCGCTTCTGCCGTACGAGGGGCAGGTGCTGCTACCGACTGCTCCCCCTAACCCCCGCCCTGCTGCGCTCTGGGGATGCTGCCCTGCTGTGGAGCTCTCAGGTGTTTTGAACTGGAATTTGTTTGGAGAGAAACTGCTAAGGAGCCTTATCAGCCCCGAGCAGAGAGTACCTGGGAGCCTGCCTGGGTCGGGCGGGTCTGGTATAGCCTCCCGCCAGATAAGGCTCTTCCCTGGACCTGCCACCCATTGGAATCTGGAACGATTCCCTCCGAGGTAACACCCGGGGCAGCCAGGGCAGGGCAGGGTACGGCCTGCTCCCCGGGAGCGTTAGGGCTTTCAGGAGTCAGAGGTGCCAGCAGAGCAGGTTGTACGTTAAAGCAGCGAAGGCAGTTGGGGGGCAGAGGAATTGGGTGCTTTGCCATTGCACTTGATCAGCTCAATTTGAAAATTCTTTCAAAGGAAATCCAGATGTATACATCTGACTGGGGTACATGTACACACATACACACGCACACTCACATGTGCACACTCATGTGCACATACACGTACACACATACATAAGCACATTTACACATACACATATATACAGACGTACACATACACGCACACACGCTGTCCCTGGAGCGCCCCAGGATGCGACTGACGGGGTGCCTGGCTATTATGGAGGCAGAAGGGGGTTGGGAGAAAATAATCAAGAAGAACTTTTGCTGAAAATGCAAACCTAAGCTGGAAATCTGTGCAGGGCTGGGTCAGCGAAAATGATCTTTTGAGCTGTTCTTATTAACCGTGGTCCTGTACTTCCTGGTTTGCGTCGGACCCAGGCAGGAGACTGGGCTGCTCTGAGCTGTAGAAGCCATTGGAATGAGCCAGGTCGGAATGAGCCAGGCCCTCAGAGCCTTCTGCCACCAATCGCCCCAGCAGTCACTGATCCACACCAAACCACGTCCTTCCAGTCAGGCAGTTTCATATGCACACGTCAAACCCTTGGTTTGCCACTCAGACACCACGGTGATGGGCACAGTAAGGACCGAGAGACGCTAAACAGGCAGACAGACAAGGAAATAGTGGCCCTGCCTACAGGTGTGTGTGTGGTGCAAACGGATGAACACCAGTTGCTGGCTGAAGGCACAACCTTAATTCCTGCATCTCCTGTCTGTCAGCTATCGTTCGCTTGGCAGCCTGAGCTCCGATTTCTAACGCAGCGTTTTGCTCTGGCCTATTGTGGTTCTCATGTCCGGGGGCGCCTTGGCCCCTGGTATCAGGAGCGGTGCTAAGGAGGCTGCTTTTCAAAGGTCCTTAAGTAGGGTTGCCAACTTTCTACTTGCACAAAACCAAACGCCCTTGACCCAACCCCTTTCATTCCCTTCCCCAAGGCCCCACCCTCACTCACTCCAGCCCAGCCCACCTCTCTCAGTCGTTCGCTCTCACACCCTCACTCACTTTCACTGGGTTGGAGCTGGGGGTTGGCGTGCAGGGAGGGGTGAGGGCTCCGGTGGGGATGCGGGCTCTGGGATTGGGCTGGAGATTAGGGGGTTGGGGTGCCAGAGGGGGATCCGGGCTGGGACAGAGGGTTGGGGTGCGGACTCTGGGAGGGAGTTTGGGTGCGGGAGGGGGCTCAGGGCTGGGGTAGGGGATTGGGGTGGGGGTGTGGGGTCTGGGAGGGATTAGGGTACAGCAGGGGGTTCCGACCTGGGGCAGGGGGTTGGGGTGCCGGGTGTGAGGTCTGGGAGGGAATTTGGGTGTGGGAGGGGGTTCCGACCTGGGGCAGGGTTTCTGGGTGCGGGCTCTGGCCAGGCGGCGCTTACCTCAGCCAGCTCTTGGTCAATGGCACACCGGTGCTAATGCAGGCTCCTGACCCCTGGTCTCCCTCCGCTGGTAGGCTCTGAGCAAGGCCTGCCCAGAGAACATGGATGACGAGCTCTCGATCCTGCTGACAGCACCCCCCAGCACAGACAAACTCCAGCACATCTTGGAGGTGAGCAGAATGGGGAGGGGCCGCAGGGGTTTTACCTTAGCCCTGGGGACTCCTAGAAAGAAGAGACTGGAAAATCCATATTTCTATTGGATCCTTCCGAGTATGCATTGGTGATATAAACTCACTGGGTGACCTTGGGGTAACTCACTTCCCCCTTACGGCATCAGTCTTCTCCACTATCAAATCTACACTGGGGAAGAAGGACAGAAGCCCCGACAATCACCTTCACCTCTGGGTGTCTGGTCCTGGGAGCCGAAACCAACTGGACTATCTGCCCCATCTCCTAAACTGCCCTGTCTTTCCCTCCTAGGGCCTTGTCCTTAGTGCTCAGCCTGGCCCCTTCCCAGCTTGTCCCTGACCTTTAAAGGACGCTCCAAGCCCCTCCCAGGCCTGCTTCCCTTGGGGTCTCTCTCCTGGCTGAGTACAGGCTGCCCTTCTATCTCTCAGCAGGCCTGGTGTGACAATGCGGTTCTGGCGGAACCCAATTGAGAGTGCCAACTCAGGACAAATTGCTCAAATAGGGCAGTTACAGCCCAAGGCTGGGGGTTTTTCCACCTCTAAGGCAAACCAAACCAGCCAAACTAAGAGGACTTCGGTCTCACCCCACTGGCTAACCGCAAGTCTCACAAGCAATCTCCTTAGACACTCCAGTTTCCCAGTATTACCACCAGTGCCACTCGTTATGGGGACAAATGGTTATGAAAACCAATACCCCAGTAAAAGAAAAAGGTTCTCCTGATCCCAAAGGACCAAGCCCCAAACCCAGGTCAATATACAAATCACATCTTACCCACAAATCACGCTGTTGCCAATCCTTCAGAATCTAAAATCTAAAGGTTTATTCATAAAAGGAAAAAGATAGAGATGAGCGTTAGAATTGGTTAAATGGAATCAATTACATACAGTAATGGCAAAGTTCTTGGTTCAGGCTTGCAGCAGCAATGGAATAAACTGCAGGTTCAAATCAAGTCTCTGGAATACATCCCCCGCTGGGATGGGTCCTCAGTCCTTTGTTCAAAGCTTCAGCTTGTAGCAAAGTTCCTCCAGAGGTATGAAGCAGGATTGAAGACAAGATGGAGATGAGGCATCAGCCTTATATAGTCTTTTCCAGGTGTAAGAACACCTCTTTGTTCTTACTGTGGAAAATTACAGCAAAATGGAGTCTGGAGTCACATGGGCAAGTTCCTGCATACTTTGCTGAGTCTCAAGGCATATTTGCCTTCTCTCAATGGGTCCATTGTATAGCTGATGGTCCTTAATGGGCCATCAAGCAGGCTCGGCAGAGCTAACACCAGTTTGTCTGGGATGTCACCCAGCAGCATAGCATAAGTTTGAAATACAGACAGTATAGAGCCAATATTCATAACTTCAACTACAAAAGTAATACACACATATAGACAGCATAATCATAACCAGTAACCCATAATCTTGTCTTAGACACCCCATTTGACCCCCTTTATACAAGATTTGCGTGCCACTACAGGACCTCGGTTGCAACAATGATCTATATGGTCCCAGATTATATCAATAACGTCACACCTGGGTCCTAGTCACAGGCTGAGTCTTGTCACGTGACCCCCACACTTATTCCCTTCACCCTAGGGACCTGCATCACCTCGGCCAGGTGCAGTTGAGCTCCAACCCCTTTCCTGGCCATCTCACCCTGGGACAGGTTGAAACTGGTAACCTGTGGGTAACAGTAACTGGTTGCTCCCAAAGGTGCTGAAGACACAATGGAAGAGGAAATCCTTTGGCCTGGATTGAAATTATTCCGACTGAAAGTGAATGAGAGAAAATAGGTCCAGAGTTCTCTTCCTA